>NW_019091200.1:3600444-4926053 GCF_002217175.1 Folsomia candida | reverse complement strand
CAAAGGGGAAAACCGCCTCCCTGCCGTGCTCGCCCTTGGCTATATCGCTGGTCATAATCCCGCCCTAAGTTTCTCCGTCATCTACTCCAAAGGCGTCGAAGCGCTGGCTCTCGCGCTGGACGAAGAGGCAGAAAATGGAATCGGCGCTGCTGCTGCGTGGTCTTTGGGGTGCGTACATGTAAAGTAAAAGTGTGACAACGAAGGCCGTCTTAGCTTCGTAGTGCACAAGATTTCGAGACTTTCAGAAATTAATTTGTCATCCATTTCGTGAATATTCGACGTCATTTACAAATCTTTGGGATAAAGTGCACAGGATATATAATAGAAAAAGTTTCCCATTTCCCCCTAAAAATTGAGTATTACCCAATTTTTCATACATTTACAAACTAAACTCAGTGTGTGGTTTTGTTCATGATTTTTTGGTGACAAATCGATTTGGCTCTGGTTCAATGAATGAGTACACACTACACAAAAGAGAGGATCGACCATATTTCAATATTCTTTTCCCACTAGACATAATCTAATCCACTTATCTTTCTTCTCCACAGACACGTTGGACGTCACTCGGACGAGCATGCGAAACACATTACGAGCGTTGGGCTACTTCCAAAAATCTTGCAGGTATGTACGTGTACTAGTTATTACGAGATGAAAGTCATCATCACTCCACAATAATTTCATGAACTTGACTCAATTCCAGGTTTACACGTGCAAGAATGCTTCCGAAGAAATGAAACTGAAGGCGAAACAAGCATTGAAGGTAGAACGTTCAGTATTATTTTATTTATTCGTTTCCTTAATTAAATTAATAATCGTAATTATGTACATGTACAAGGACGACGATTCTTAATAATTCTTCTTGCCTTCTCTTAATTAGTCTCGTATCACATAATTTCTTAATTACTACCGAAATGCACAATACCCTTTTTGCATGATAGAACAATTCATCAAAATGCATACGACTAAAATTCATGTATAAAATATCGACAAACGCAATACGTAATAATAATAACAATAATAAATTAAATACTTTATGTCCCGTCTTAAGTACGCCGTTAATTAATTAAATGTAGGTAGGTAGACACACTGTTCTTAAATGCTGTAATTTCCATTAAATAATTTGATACGTGTTTACTTAGAAGAATTACTTAGAAGACTTTTGTTACACATATTATGTGATGGCTTATCATTAATTAACTAATATTTACCATTAGCTTTTTTAATATTGATTTCTTTTTTTATAAATATTTTTTTTAGATGATCCTGCTCCGTACCGACGATCTCGATGCGGTCGAACCCCTCTTGACCCTCGCTCCTCCAGAGATTTTCAAATACGTCGTCGCCCAATATTCCAAGGTATGTTAAGTTTGGAAATTCTGCAACGACGTGGACGGCGACGATGTCGCTGTTCCCTCGGTCGTCGTCGTCGTCGTCGCCACTCTCGAATACTCCCCAGACACCGAGGACCCCTTAACTTTCTGCATCTTGAAGGCATTCACGGCGGAGAAGACTCGATTAAACTTTTGATAAATGCCTTGATAAAGGATCGATCTCGTCTCCTTTCTCCCACTCTGGATCAGAAGGGGTGGCGATGTCGACGACGACATGGGGGACGAAGGTCTCTTCGTACTCGTTGTTGTAGTGATGGGGTTCGGAACCACAAAATTTGGCGTTGTTACTTGCGACGATGGCGTCGAATTGATAAGATGCAAGCTTAACGTACTATAAACAGAGGTAGACCGCGGCGTTGTTGCCGTGATCGAAGTTACCCTCGCGCTGTTGTTGGGACTTATTATCATACCAGAACTTCCCGTCGATATGGAGCGGGTCAAGCGACGATGCGTTTTTGGATGGCCTTCGACCATTATTTAAATATTTTTTACGGGAAACAAAAAAAAATTGAGATTAAAATGGTAACTTTTTCAGCATACTTATATAAAAAGTGGGAGTCAGTCAATTTATGAAGTTTTTAGTTGTGCGGCATAATCGCCAACTTGGACAAATCTTGGGTCGGTACTTGTAAAAAGAACGTGGTGCCGTTCTTACTACTCCCACTCGATGAGGACGGCGTCGCCCCGGTCGTCGTGATCTGAATCGTTGGCGTCAACGGGGGCGATGATGATGTAGAAGACGTGGAAATTTTCCTCTCAAGTTCCTCCGCTCGCGTTTGCAACGACTTTCCCTCACCACCACTGTTCCCTGTCTGTTGTTGGTGGATGGACAAGCGGATAAAGTACGAGTCCAGTTGGAGCTTGGTCGTATTCGAAGCACTGTTTGTCGTCGTGGTGGTATCGCTGGTGGTGGTGGTTGTGGGTTGCTCCATTTCCAACTCCATCATGACCATTTCTCTGTCTCTCTCTTCTTCTCGGCTTTCTCTCTGCGGATAAGAAAAGTACATGATTTTCATGCCAGGGCCCATTATAATTTCATTATTCGGCCGTGTAGTATGGATGGATGGGTATTATGAATTGTTGTGTTGGATGGGCTGTTGTTGTTTCTCTCGGTGTGTTGACAATGTCGAGCGACTGGACTACATAAATAGTGGTGGTGAGGAAAATATGATGGTATGGTGTGTCGTCTTAAATTGTGCTGGGTTTCGTAAGTAAGTGGGTTGGTTTGGTCAGTCGTGCGGATACCTATTCGTACTTATGTACTTCAGTCTAGATAGCTATGAACTTTCACTCTGTATACTTTCTTTTTGCTGTGTATGCAAGGTGTGCAGCTCGACTAACAGTAGTTAAGAGAGAGTAAATGAAATGAAACCTAAATATTTAGCCGACTGGTCAATGTCTGTCGCAGTTTTTTGTTACCAGATAAATAAAACGCATAGGTTACCCATTTGACAGAAAGGAAGAATGTCTCTATTATTTCGGGGGTAGAAGGTTTGCCAATTTTTCTTTTCGCGATAAAACAATCCTATTATAAAACTTGCAACTTTCATGGATAAACTTGGATGAATTGGATCGCAATTTGTTGCCCTTTACGAAACGAAACCGCAACCTTTTTTCTTCACGGTCAGTTATTACGGGTCCAATTTAGAAAAAAAAAGTTATGCATTCTTTTCCGCATTTCAAAAACTTTTCCATTTTGCCAACAACAACTGGATTACTTAGATATTCACTTTCTCGAAAAGTAAGGCGGGCTATGCATCCATTTTCTGTGTCCTTCCATAACACAGTAAATTGATATTGATTGAGGGAGATTGATTGGATTGGGAACAAAATGTGCTTGTCAGTTTGCAAAAGTCTCTTTAATATCGTTTCTTCCCTATAACTCTGGTTGGTGTGTGTGTACCATGCATCCTACTCGTGTAGTAAATAGTCTCACTTTCTCCTCTAGTCACTAGTAAGGACACGGTAAATAATGTGGTAATAAAATTTTTGGTGATAACTTCGGTAACAAATTTGCAAATGGAAAGTTATAATTTGCTTCCTTCTTGAAATCTAATTTTCTCTGGAAAGTTATGAACTTAAATTTCCTACCCAATTATTGTTACCATTTTGGTCTTGATTTTATTACCAAATTATTCAGAGTGCCCAACATATTACTCCCATTAATTCACCCGCTTTTGTTTCCCGTCCGTCCATCCATGTCGTCCCTGTCATGTCATGTCGTGTCGTCTTTTTCTATTCATTACGATTTTATAGGTCGCATATCGGTCAGTCACAATTGTCTCTCTTAAACTGTTTCCCTTTTCCATTCAATTTCATTCCCCCTTAAAATGCAATGTCACCAATTTCCTCATAATTTAGGCTTAACTATCCCATTATTTAAACAGTCGTGTCACAGATTTCGCCATAAAATAAACTAGACAAACTCACCTTTTACCGCAAATTGCTCTCTTGTCCGATGTACTAATCAATACTGGGCGGATCGATAAGCTGCCCACTTTTTAATTGTTTTCTCCTCCTCACTTTACGCACTATTTGACAAGTCTTCTTCTTCTCGTCCAGCAGCAAGTCGTCACTCGCAATGTCCACCTTTTCCAACTCGAGGTACACCTTAGTACTCCGCGTCACACACTTGTACCCGTAACCGGTCCGCAGTTCGGGTTGAAACGCGTCCCACAAGAGGTGAAGTCCACTCGATGAAGTACTGCTTCCAATTCGCTCGTAGGGATCCCAACAATTCGGAGTTTGTAACTTTTCCGAATTTTCAGTCAGCTTTTTCTGAAAAAGTTTTTTCTTCCCGTGCGGGTTAAACAGTTTGGTAGAACTTCCCCTAATTTCAAGCCCACCGTTGCGTCCTGCACGAACTTCTGGGAGCGAGTGATGCTCAAAAATCTCGATTCGCACAGATTTGTTAGTTTTGTTATGGGATGCAGAAGAGATCCCGTTTTCACTCAGACTACTTGTAGTGAGACCGTTTTGCTCTTGGTTTTTGCTGAGCTGGTGGTGGTACTGGTGTCGATTAGGTGATGCTGCCTCTTCTTCTCTGACTAGTTGCAGCCCCATTGACGTCAATGAAACAAATCGTATGAAATGCAGGTTGTAGATAGCTTATGGTTACTCGCTCTCTCTCTCTCGTTATTGTGTGGAGCTATTAACCTGTAAAATAAATCGGCTGAATTTTACTGTATGACACGATTTACAGTGTAACATGAGTAATAATATTGTTAAGAGTTATTGGAAATGCGTGCTTGGCCGTGTTTGGGATAATTTTATGACGGTGCGAGATATGCCCATGTGACGAGGAGGACGCTAATCTATTTTGTATTATTGATAGTAGTGGATCGATTTTTCCATGATTCATTAATATTTCCTCAGTCAGTGTCAACTAAAGAACGTAGGCACAGTTGGTGTGACAAGTATGTAAAGTAAGGTAAAATGTATGTATTAGTAATTTATTTACTCCAGCCAGAAAATGATTTATGTGCGAAATGTGGTATGCAGTTTTAGAGGACAAGGACGTGTTATTATTATTATTGGTTGGTTTGGTGGGTAATATATTTGTGGGATTAGCATATGCATCATGGGCAAATGTGCATGAACAGGAAGAATTTTTTTTTCTGGTTTATTGTATTATAAATGTTTGATAAATTTTTATCATAGGCTATTTATAAATGTGTGGTGGGCTGGTGATAAAATTGGTAAATTTGGACTGATCTGTTAACTTGTAATAATTTTGTAGTCATTTTATAAATTAGAAATGCGGATTTATAAAAATGGTGCGATTTGTTGTTTCCTACTGGTTGTGCAAAAATTTTAGCAAATCTGCAATCTTTGCAAATAATATCTAATTATGCGGATTCTTAATTTTTCCGTTATACATATTTGCTAATTTTTGCAATCTAATAGTAAATACACACGTCAAAATTGACTAATCTTTAAAACGGTATGTATGTGCCTATATTTATTTACCGCTTGCAAAAAAAACTAATTTTACAAAATCGGCAAAATCCCCAATTTTCCAAAATCAGCAAAACCCTTGCTCCCCACCTTGACGTGACTACACCCATTACTTACGGAATTGTTACGATTTTCATTCCCCCATTAAATATTCCTTCTCTTCTTTTATGATGGCTATTTATTTATGTTTGTCGAGATGATGATGATGATGGATGCAAATATGATGCGATGATGTTAAAAGGGAGTAAATGTATTATTGGATTCTGTTTTACATTTGCATCTCGGCCGGCATTGACGCAAAACGCGACATGATAAAGTGAAACGACACGGGTTAACTCACTACACTGCTACTCTGGGAATTCTCCGCTCTTTACGAGTCGCCTTGAGCTACCAATACTATTTTATGCGGGGAGACCTTTACTTCACTTTAGCCATGTCAAGCTTTATCCGTCCGTAATGTCATGCCGGAAAGGAAAAATGGGGCATCAATTCGTTCCGGATTTACGAAATGAAAACCAAAGTGGTGATCAACAACGTCAATGTGATGTAATTTCAAAATAATTTGCATATAGAAAAAAACATGTTGCCAAAAAAGCTATCATTGTTCTCGATTGGATTATAATCAGGGATTTTATGCCAAAATTTATGCTTTAATGTAATTTGAAACTGTCGTAACAAGTGACGTTTTGAAATTGCATTGCTTGTAATTCAAATTTTGCAAATACTAAGTTGCAAAAAATTTAGTTCAAATTTTGTAAAGAATCCCAGTTTTAGAACTTTGCAAAAACTTGCGTATTGATTATTTTGCATAAATTTCTTATTTCTGTTAAATCCACGTTCCTACCCTTTACAAATATTTAATCAAGTTTCTCCTTCGTCTGATAGGTTTCTAAGAATATTGGAGAAATGACGAGCAGATTTTCCCTATTTTATTTACTTCTCTCTGTTGTTCCACGATCTTCATGATGTCGAATTGAACTCGGGAGAGAAATGATGTTGGCAGTTTCAGCCTATTTTTGGACTTTTTTGTTATCTCTGTTGCTACCCTGGCTGGTCAGAGATTCCCATGCCGTCCCATAAATTGGGGGCACTCACGTCAGAGCAATTCTAATATTAGTACAAAGTCATCCTTAAAACGGATTGTCTTGCCTTTAAAAAGAGTCTCCTCGTATTTATTTAGTAAAATTCAATTCAAATTTTTAAAAATCGTTTCGAAATTTTCATAAAAATTTTATAAAAATTGCGAAAAAAAATCAGGTTATAAATCTATCGTAACCGTTTAGTAGCACACATCTCTTTACTCTGTGAATTAAATAATAATAATTTCACACAAATTACACAGCTACCCGTTTAAATACTCCAAATTTTTACCAAATTTTTACAAACGAATTTTGAAGTTATAAATCAATCGTAAAAAGTTTTGTCTTTATTTGGTAAAACAATTTTACAAAAAAATTCACCTTTACAAACATTAATTCGAGTGAATTGCCACATTAAATAATTTAATTTTCTATAATCCTAAATAGATCAAAGAAATTTCCTCGTACGTACGTACGCATTCTCCTAAATTTGATCATACATAGGCAGAATAATCCACGTATTTACTAGGTATACTTCAACGTGAGTGCACCCAATCTCATCCCAATGACGCAAGAACGAAATGTACGGGAGCAGCAAAATTGTATCTGACAAGTAAAGTTGAGATTTGGGATTTGTCATTTGGGACGACGAGAAAGAGAGAGGGCGACTATTTTTGCGTAAAATGTAGAGGAGGAAAACTAGTTGAATGAGCATTTGTACAACAGAGTGGGTGACTTCAATGTGAGATTGAATTCTATAATTACTTGTGTACATACGTAACGTCCTCAACCTTTCTATTCAGTTAACAAAACGTGGCAAAAATTAGTTGGCAAGTAAACTTTTGTACAAAATTGATTTAATCTACGTGGACAAAAGTTTACAACGCGTGTATTCAATTACTAGTAGTGTGCAGATTGCGCAATTTCGTAGATTTGATTACGTCCATGGGAATGTTTGCAACGTGGTAGTTTTAAGTATATTTCGCTAAAATTGAAACATCAATAACCCGAACGTTAACAAGTAATTTCTGTGAAATTCGTGGTCACAGAAAGCTACCAGAGTTTCGCAAAAATTGTATTGTTACTGTTCGGTGACAAATCGCCACCAAATAACCCGAGAAATTTTCTGCAAAATTCACTATAAATTTATCACAGAAATCTACCAGACTTTCGCAAAATTTATATTTTTACTGTTCGGTGGTAAATCGTTACCAGTGTGGTAAATTGTTACCAACTTCCTTGTTTTGAATGTCATTTACTTTGACATTACGCAACCACAGTCAACGACTTATTGTTGATCTTGGACTTTTAAACTGTTGTCGAGGTCGTGATCTCTATCCATTTATATTTCTGCCTTGTTACAAAACATCACAATTATCCACTTCAGTTAGAGTTAGAAATAAATTTAGTTAAATATTTTCATATTTACATTATTTAATGTCTTCATAAGAAAATCAACACTTCTTGGTATTTGGTAATTGTTGTCATTAGTATGTATGCATGCAAATTAGTGGTGTGGTCACTCGTCATCATCCCAACTCGCTAAGTACATATTATACATATTTGTTATTTATTTAGATAATAATTACTTACTTTACTTACTGGACAAGTTGAAGGCTATTAAATATTTATATTTTTAATACCAAATTCTAACACTTGTTACATAACAATCCCTGGTTTTACACAGATTTTATGATAAATCTCGATCACGAGACTGCATCACGTTACAAACAAACAAACAAAACCCTGAACATAAACTTGATAAATAATTATGATAATTATTCTGATGACGTGTTTATGACGAGCTAAAAATTAACTTAGGTAGCAAGAAACGTTTGAAAATAGAGCACTTTTTTCTTCCAAGATTATTATTACCTACTGTTTTTAAATAATATGTATGTAAATATGTAGCTTTCAAAGTATGTAATTAGCAAAAAAATTGGCATGTGGTCACAGATTAGGTGCCATTTATTGCTAAAACGAAAAAACTTGTCAATTAGTAAATAAGGAGAATTGTCCCAAATTTGTTGGAATTAAGGTCACGACTTTTTCGACACGGCGAGACTTCTGCCTTCCGCAGAATACTGGACTTTTGAGCCTTTGTGCGGAAAGGTTTTTATCCATCGACATCATTTTAGCCAGTTTTGACGAAAATGCCTCCTACTTCCGTCCGCCGACTAATGAACAAAGCACAGTCGTGGTGGGAATGAATGGCGCTTATCGGCCTATGCATATGCTCAGATAAAGCGTATGTAAAGCCCGACAGGAAATGAGACTTTCACATTATTTACACTATGTATCCCTCATAGATACACTGTAAAAACTGTGGTAGCAAATTGTTACCGGGTGGTGTGTAAGATCAATTTGGTTCCATATAGTCACAATTTGATACCAGACAGTAACTTACTGTTTCCCAATTTTTTACCAATCGTTACCAAAAAATAGAATTACCTAATGTCCTTACCTTTCGATAACCACTTTTACTCCAAAATTATTTAGAGTGCAGACCTCTTCCTCTCACATTTTTTTGCGTTCCTTTCGCTTATTCAAAACGAGTAGGCGACAATGAATCGAGCCATAGAAAGGAAATATATAATCGACAACATGGCAGGATATTTTTGTTCACAAATTGCAATCCATGAGTAGAGTAGACTACTGGGTAAAAGTAATCTGGGGACCTTTTGTTTGATAAATTGAATACTAAAGTGCCAGCCGGAGAAAGAAAAAGTCGGCACAAAAATAAGTGGGAGAAAGTCGTCATGTTTTTTATTCCAAATTTCGCTTTCCTAATTTGTATGCCAAAATATTGAAGCATAAAAAATTGACAGAAAGTATGCAAAATAATTCGGCACAGAAAGTTGTCGTCTTTTTTTATCCCGAATTTCCTAATTTTTATGCCAAAATATGTTTTGCATGCATATTTCCTCTAAAAAAAATCACGATTTGACCCAAAATCCCACTTAATTAAGGATACTTTACTAATTCGTTCCGTAATTAGCGTGTCACTGATAACGTTTCATTTCCCATGTGCATGTGAGCACATGCACCTGTGCTTTTTCTGCAAATGCATTCAGATCAAATCTACCCTAATTAATAGTGTCGTTGAATTGTTTCTATCCGGATTTTACCATCGTGTAATAACCAAATAGGTCGTGGGTGGATTGAACTATGAACGTACGTGGGTGGTTGGGTGGCATGCTCCTGTTTAACATGGTGACACGTAACATGTATCACGTTTCTCATACATATTTTTATTTGCGCACGACGCATCGTGGAGAAAGTTGAGTGGAATTGAATTGCTCTCTTTCGTTTCGTGGCCTGCCTTTTGCCTTTTATGAAGGAACGAATTCACATTTTTCGTGTTTGCATAGGCAATAATATTCTGCTGCGAGCACAAAAAAACATGTACTTCCGTCGTCACCTTTGGTCAAGTCGGGTTTGCTGCTCAATTTAATATTACTTTTTTCGAGTGCTTTCACCTTCTCGACTGAATGGAGAGGGGGGCATCGTGAAGGATGTGACGATAAAATGAGCTGACGTGCTGTAATCATACCTGTTCAAAAATTTAGTTTTCATTCATAAGTCATTCATCCTGATTACTGAGTGAAGATTTTCATTCACATTCAATCATTTTCGTTCAAATTCATTTCACTTCACTTCATCTGACTTCATTTGTTACTTCACCCCATGTATTAACCATACGGTGAAATGGGTGAAAAATCCCTTCATTCACAATCATTCATCTGAAATGACGGAATCCTTCTGTCATTTTCATTTAAATGACAGTATTTTTATTTTTATTCACTATCATAATAAGTCAAATGAATGAAAGTGAACAGGTATGGCTGTAACGTGTTATGGCAAAGAATAAAATGATGACATCGTTTCTGCCCATCCAGAAAGGATTTAGCTGTAAAATAAGTAAGCTGACAAGCTGTAAATGTGTCATGGCAGAGAATACTTATTAAAATGATGACATCTTTTCTGTAAATCCACATCATGTACGATTAGATATTCCATCAGACTCGTGTGGATAAACATGACGAGTTAAAAATTTGATGAGAGAAACAACTGCGATTTTCCTATCAAATGTTACTTTAGAATGGATGCATTTTCTCGATAATTTAGCAACACGAGGAGAAAATCAATATTGGTTTGTGTACTTTGTTTAAAACTGCATGGGAATTTTCAACGCGTGGGTAAAATGATGACAAGTGATATTATCATTCCAAGTTTGCCGATATGCTTGCAAACTAGTGTGCAAAAATAATTTGCAAATGTTTGCCCTAATTTTACTAAAAAAAATTCTCCTCAAAATTTACTACTTTTTTCAAAAATATTTCATAATTTTGTCCAAATTTTATATTCCAGATTCTCCCCAAGGATCCCGGAGCTCGTCGCAATTTCGTGGTATGTTTTTCTGTCTCCTCAATTTTTTATCGTTCGTTATCGTTTCTTCCTTTGTTTTACTTACTCGACCTCATAAATTGACACCATTTTCGTTATCATAATAGTGCACATAATTGATATCATTTAATCGATAGTGACTCCTTTTATGATTTTGTGACTCCCATTATTTTATCCCTCACTGCAAAAAGCGTCCTTTTGTTCATGATTTTAACTCCGTCGAGGAGAGAAACAGTGTTTCGTACTTTGTACCCTCTGTAATGACGCAATTCACTAGGATGTTTGTAAATTATGCAAATTTTGTAATATTTGTTCACTTTTGGAAACGTGGACAAATATTTAAACAGAATTTAATGGGTTACAAACACAAAAGAGTGAAGTATTATTAGTAACAAGAATTATTTACTTGTTAAACTGTTCCAGTAAATTGTAGCTGCGTGAAATGAGTGTGAAATAAACATTTCCCCCAGTTTTTCCCACTCGTGGCGAATTTGTGCGAAAAAATTTTGCAATTTTAAGAAACACTGTCAGTCATGAAATCCTGTTCGATTCCATTATTCAAGCAAGTCGTACTTCAATGGGCCATGCATACGAAATGTGCCCTCTGCTTTTGCACAATTTCATGTTCCACTCCCCATCACCCCAAAATAATTGCAAACTTGTGCAAAAAATATTGCACCCCACCCTTTCTGCACGGCCGTCACCCTATAAATATACTATTTCTCTTTTATCACGACTTTGTGCCCCTTTGTTCTCAGTGATTCCTTTGTGCGACGATTTGATTTCATGATTTGATTGAGCTCTACTCCGTCTCCTGAATCATTATACGATATGATTTACCACATTTCATCTCCTATTGTCTTTTGCGATATCGTTATCATGCGTTCTCCTTACAAGCAACGCTCCCTGATTTAATGAGTTGCCAGAATTTGATGTCACACAATGTACGGCACGAGGAAGTCGAGAATTGTGGTTGAGTTGGCCAAAATTAATTCCCGATAGTAAATTCGTTACTAGAAATTTTGGCAAAATTTGTATGGCTTAATTTTAGCTACAGAGAAAGTACGTTGTCCAATTAAAATTAAATATGAGTCACAAAGGAGAAATGAAATCATGGGCAAAATATCTACGTTACTACAAATTTCTTGGGTTTTCTGCCAGAGGTGAAATACCTACAGTGTGGGTTGGGGTTATTGAATTTGACCATTTTTTGTGGTGTCATGATGAGATCCGGATCTTGACTTGAAGTTGAAGTTGATTGTTTCGCCTTTGTTTTACAGACGTCAGGAGGCCTGCGGAAAATCCAAGAATTGCTGACACCCGATTGTCCCGACATTTTGAGGGAGCATATCCAACTGTAAGTTTTTGGAAGGTGTCTTTTTTATGTGTTACAAAGTTTGACAAAATTTCGCAAACTATGCAAAATTATATGGTAAAAGTTGTATCTTTCAGGGACGATATTTACTACTTTCAAACTTTATGCATAATTCAATCCAATCCACACGAAAAATGATTGATAGTATAACGCCTCGTAGGCCATTAGTCCATTTATGCAGATTCAGGACAAGGATGTAGATTTAGATTAAGCGTGGATTTTATCAACGCTTCTTCCGTGTTTGCATTTTCAGCCTGACTTTGTGACGATATACATACATATTTTTTGCTTTGGTAAAAATCCCTGATCAATTCGATACCGTGTAGAACCTCTGACTAATCGCAAAACATACATGAGATTTACATATGTACATACATAAGTAATTTATACGTAGAGAGATAAATATCTGTATGTAGTTCACTGCATTAAACAAGTGTTTTGTCACACTTGTTCAGGTTAGTCACATTTGCATACTTCAATTTAAGTATGTGCACATGTGTGCAAATTTGTGTTTCGCATGGCACGAGGTACGTATCGTATCATGTTGTTTGATGATGATTCATTCCACTCCACTTGACAAGATTTCATGATATTGTGTCGTATGCAACGTAGTTTCTTTACCAAGATCGTCGAGAGGACGATCTTGTTGGGCTGGGTTTTCTTGAGTGCAATTAAGCCTCGACTCGAATGACGTAACGTGACTCATAATTTGATTGCTTCGTGATGTGTCCACCTTTCTGGTGACTAACTAACTTTAGCTGTGGGATAGATTTTTTGAAAATTTGTGTGCAAAATGAAAATCATAGATGTACATATTTGGAACAACAATGTGCGAAATTCGCGAATTGTCACATGTATTTTAAGCATCTCTGCAAAATAGAATAAACACGAAATTGGGGTGACGTACATTGTAAATATTTAGCAATTGTGCAATTTAATGAGATTATGTTGCACTTTGGGGTCGTAAAACCCCAATTAATTTACAGCTTTCAAGTTTCGATGCATTTCCCAAATTGAACTTGAGGGAGACAAAGTTACATAAGTAGTTTGAGATTCGCACAATGTATTTGTTAGAGGAGGAAGAGTGACGCAAGTGGATGTCCAAAATTAGGTCTCATCTAATGCAATCACTCAACCTTTTAATTGGATCTCTTTTCTGTCTTTCATCCCTCGTTTGTGTTTCTACCTCCTTCGCTGAGCTTTGTCAAGGCAAGTGATTGATGGATGAATAGATCTTCAGGTTTTATTTCGGATATGGGAAAAACAGGGATGGCAAAATTGATGCGAGTTTATTATAAATAGATAAGAAGAAAAATGACAGATTTTAAAATGTATGAAGTTAAAAAAAATTAATTTGTTAATATGTACATAAATATCATTTCATGTGCAAATTTTAGCGAAATTGTGCTCAAATACTTTATGTGTGTACAACTAGAAAATAATGATTTACTAGTTAGAAGCTTGGTTAAATTAGATTTCTAATAAAATAATTTCGTATCTCTTAAAATTACTTGTGGCTGTAATTTGGCAAAATTGTTTTTGCCAAATTATGTAGAATTAGTTTACAAATAAAATGCATGATTTCCACGTCTAATTTAAGATTTTAGAAAAATTAACTGATTTAACAAATCTCTAGGTGCTCCACTTTTATGGCGAAAACTACATTTTTACATATATATTAAACTATACGTTTCGTTCCAAAGATTTCGCACAATTGTATTTTTGCACTCTACAGTAAACTACATCAATCATTGCAAAGTTTCTGTGAAAAAATGCATAAATTGATGCAATTTCAATTTTTTCTCTTTTTTTAGCATCAACTCCTGCTTTCCTCCCGACATTGTGAACTACTTCTCGCCCGACTATCCACAAACTCTACTCGATCGGATTGACCAGTACGCACCCACGCTCAATATTGACCCCTCACTCTGGACGGAAAAGCTGTTCTCCGACACTAAAATCCCGACGGACGTGAAGGAAGAAATTGTCGCCTTGCAGAAATCCGTCTACGTCAAGAACAAGGAGCAGCAGCAGCCGGCACAAGCCATTTCCGGTGCGAATGATCAAGACGGTGGTGCTGGGGGTCGACGCAGGTCAAACAAATCCGGCACGGCTATCAACATGGGTGGCGATGCGAAACCACCACTTCCAATGTGAAAGAAATTTTTTAACAAAAAGCGTGCCAATTCTGTGTCATATATATTTATGTACATATTAGTTTTTAAGCCATTTTTATGTATAAGCAAAATGTCAGAATTGTATTAAAACAAGCTATTTTTGGGAAGGAATTGAAATAGGTTGCAAATTCACATCTGTAATTGCAAAAAATAGTATAAATGAATAAATTGTGAAAAAAATGGTGCATATTTTTCCATGTATGAACTTAAAACTGGTTCAGAATTTTTAATTTTTTCAAGGTTTTTAATCATTTTATATAAGAAATAAAAATATTGAAATAATGTATGCTCTCGAGTTGAGAACTCACATGATGTCATTCTAATTTAAAAAAATCATGATCTGTGCCCTGGCGCAGTGACCTTCCATCTTTGAACTCGCCGTGTCCCATGACTTTAAGAGTGCATCTTGAAAGTTTCAAGTTTATATGTTTTTTTCGTTCACGAGTTACCAACGGACGGACACAACTGTCTTATTTCTTAATTCAGCACAAAGTTTCTTCTCCCGTAATAATACGAACTTTGAACTTATGGAAATGTCATCCAAACTACAAATTCATTTCCGGTCTAACAAAGCTATTTAGTAATTGCATTTCTGTTACGTTACCTATTTGCATTGAACCGATTTATTATGCATGCATGCCAGCCGAGTATGTACCTGAGTAATGACACACACATCCACTAATGACAGACTTCCTGCCGCAATTATTTCCATAATATTTGCACATTTAGTTTTCCCACATGTAGTTTTTTATTGCCACTTCACTCGCCAATTCTTACACA
Source organism: Folsomia candida (assembly GCF_002217175.1). NCBI lineage: Eukaryota > Metazoa > Arthropoda > Collembola > Entomobryomorpha > Isotomidae > Folsomia > Folsomia candida. Next base: position 4,910,887 of record NW_019091200.1, on the reverse strand, counting down.
AAAGTAATAATTCATCATATCGAGTCTTGGACAAGTATTTAATACTTTCATAAAATTAGCTCGCCTTAAAACCTACCTGCATTTAGTGACCAATTAGCTCATCATTAATTAACAGCAGTAAAAATATTAACAGCAAACAGTTAAGATGACAATATATACAATTAGGTACAAACCGTACACATAAGGCAAAAATAACAACAACGACGACGACGCATCCATTTTTTCTGCCCAAAGTAAATCTGAATACAATGCACACAACAACACAATTGCATAATTTATCATAAATATAAATACTAATGATGTTTTCATTCGCCTGGATAAAACAAAACAACGTGGAAGAAATAAGCTGAAAACACAGCGTGGTAAAAAACAGTAACCATTAAGTAAAGTACTTGTTACACAATACTACCTACGTATTTATGCTGACAGTGACAACCTAAACAAAAACATGCCAGGAAAAATACAGCAAATCTCCCAAAAATACAATCACGCCATACAAAAAGACTGAATATTAATATTCTTATCTCTAGAAAAAGCCCAACCTACCAGGAAATCAATTCATCAATCAAATCATTCATGAAATAAGACGTAATTCTCCACAAAACTATGACAGATTTACCAACAAGGAAAAAAGATTGACTTATTTCATACACTACTACGGATTAGTATATAATAGTCAATAGATATAAATAAATTCTACTCGTATCGTGACACGATAAGAATAACGACCGGATCACCGACCGATTAGTAAACTGAGATGTTTTGTCTTTCTTCTCTTGCATACTGTGCGAGTTGAGTTGTTTTTGTCTTGTGCTGGACAGGATTTCGTCATATTTTCGTTCTTCTAATTGCGTTGTTAATTTTTATATCGTTAGTAATAAATGTATAATGTAGAGACAAGACAGATATACGAGACAGGTGAAGAAGAAGTAAGATTTCCTTTGTTTAGCTGACAAGTTGTCACACTCACAACAACTACAATAAAATAAAGGATTTGTGGGGGGTCTACCTACTCAGGAGGGGAGGTTGTGTACTATCAACTCCCGGATCCTACATCCTTGTCCTGATTTTTGGATGATTATTTCGCAGGCATAATTTGTTTTGTTGATTACTACAACAATGCTCATTCAGAATTTTAAATTTTAAAAATACTAAGAATTTCAAAAAGTTGAGTTTGATGTTGGAAATAAGAAAGCAACTATCTGGGAGTATAATGTTGAAAGAAATTTGAAAATCGGAGTAAAATTGGATTTTTGGCGTGGTTTTGAATGAGTGAAAGCTGGAGTGAAAGCGATTTATGGGCACATTTGAGTGGGTGTGGCGGGCGCAAATGTGGCCATGGCATCAAACCACTTCAGGGTTCTTGTACATTCATGGGACACTACAAAATATCCAAAGGGCATCGAGATCCGGGAGTTGATAGTACACAACCTCCCCTCCTCAGGTGTATGTATGACTTTGTCAATATAGTGTGTCTCCTGTCTATCTATTGTTACATAAATAGTTGATTTCGTTCAAAAAACTAGTAGAAATTCAATCTTGAACGGAATGATGTGTGAATACTAATAAGTTTTTTGCCTTGTCTTGATAATCAAGGCGGAATTAAATAAGACACTGAGAAATTAAGGCATTCAAGATTACAATCTCGTAAATTATTATCCTAAACTAATAAATAAATCATGATAGTTAAGAACTTTGACGCCATACTTTTGGAATTGCTTTTAGGAACGTAACAAACACGAGAAAACCAGTGGCCGGATGACGACAAGATTTAGAACATGCAAAATTTTCGTAAACAATTAGTCAGATTAGTTTTAACTGGTCCTTATGTTAATGTGATAATACGATAATTAAGATTTTTTAGGCTGATTTCGATCTACCCCCTCCACAAATCCGGCTGGATTACCGACAACCATGTGAGCTTGAATGTTAGCACTCAGTGTTTCCCAGACTGTCGTGGTTATCGTGGATGGTGGCGTTATCTTGTCCCCTGTAGTATCATAAAATAACTAATGATTATTGACAATTTGACAACCATGATGATTTATGTTTTCTAACCATCGGCAACTTTAGCTTGGCCTTCTTGCATCAACTCGGTTTCCATGTTCAAACTTGAACTGCTCACGTCCGTGAACGAAGTATTGAGAAGGTCAAGGTTCACGGAAGAGGAGGACGCGTCACCCGCAGCGCACAAATCGATTTCGAAACTTTCAGTCTTTTCCTCCTCTTCGTCACTGCTGCTGTCACTTTCTTCCGTCGTTGAAGTATTGGCCTCCTCCTCTTTGTCCGAGATGTCGTCGAGACATCGTGCAATGGCACGAATTCGTCTGGTCACGCTGCTTATTCCAGTGGCAGGAGGAGTGTCAACATGGGAGGATGAAAGTACTGATGAATTTGAGACCGGCGTCTTTCTCAGGGAGGGAGAATGAGCCAAGATGGGAGAGGAGCAGCTCAGTCTAGATAAAAAATGAGAATTTTATAAGACGAATGTTGCAAATCTAGATAAAACATTGCAAATAAATATTGCGAAATTGGATACACAGAAATCAAAATTCATAAGAAAAGTTGCTAGTTATAAGAAAACACTGCAAGCTGTATGAAAATGTTGCAAAATTTCGTATAAAGTATAGAAAATTTTCGTAAAAACAATTTAACCTTGAAGAATTAACTAGACACGAATCGCCAAACGTCGCGTTAGTCGACGATACCGCAGAGAGATCTAGATTTGCATTTTCTTCGTCCCCACCACCAATTCCAACTGCCACCTCGACTTCCTTATCAGATTCGGAAAAGTCTTCCGAGATGGGTGAAATATTCCACAAATCGCGTCTAAGTCGATGAACGGGTTTCAAAATGGGGCTCGACAAAGAAGAATCCGAATTCAAATTTAACTCCATCTCAACGCTGAGCGAGTCTGGAGATCCGTCCGCACTTCCAATCCGTTTCCGGTGGTGAAGGATACGATCCAATTCAAGATCATCTTCGTCCTCTTCACTTATTTCTTCTACGACATGAACTCCGTTGAGATCGATGGAGCGTCGTTTACGAAACCAAGCGGTCGAGGAGGAGCTTAAGGCCGTGTCGGAGTCGCGATGCTTGTAGGATCGGGTGCCAAATGGGGTTTCGTTCCGATAAGAGGAGAGATCGGGTCCAGCAGATTTTGTACGGCGTCGACTATTTCAGTCAAAAAATTAAGAAAAATGTCATTAAAATTTTATCAATGATGATTTAAAATATAATTTAGTTCCAATTATATCACTTGAAAGAAAATACGAAACAACTAAATTTTGATGTATTCTTATCTTACGGGATATTCCTCGTCGTCGCCACCATCCTGGGTCTTCTCCCGGCCCCACCACTACCACCACCCACACCCAACCCATAATGATGGTAATATGGCAGTCGGATGGGTCGTTTCTTGAACAGCATTTCAGTCACCTGATCAGCCCCATCTTCCCACCCTTCGTCTTCTAAAATGTTCATGTTTTGTAGTTTCGGTGCAGAATCAGGATTTTCAGGGATGGACACAAAACCCGACGATTGATGGCGATCGTGCAAAACGCCAATCATAAACTTTAACGATTTGAGATGAATGGGAAGTTCGTCCTTCCAATCTTCGTAAGATTTCGATTGACTCGTCGGGTCGGCAGCAGGGTCGCCGATTGCACGGAATAATTGGTTTTTAGTGTCACCAATCTACAAGAGAAAGGATGAAAATTAGTGTATTTTCTTCACAACAATTAATTCTGATAGTTATTTATATTTTACCTTGAGAGATTCAACCTTCTTTCTCAGATCCTCATCCAGATCGACGACCGGTTTCGGTGTAACTTTATTTCCAACAATGTGAACATTATGCTGATTTCCGTTCCCATTGTTCTCACGAGATAAGTCCTTACTTGGCGGTGGACATCCTCCATTAGTCGCCATTATAATTTACAAAATTGCGATCGAAAGTAGTCGATATTACAAAATTACAGATCCTTTCGTTTCGTTGTCTTATCGATGTCAGTTTAAGGTTAAAAACAGTCCTGTAATTAAAAATCATCACAAATACATACAAATTACAATTATTAATTATTCCAGAATAATTATAATTATCAACTACGCAAAATTTTCAACACAAAAGTGAAATCAAAACTAACCTTGTCCAGCATTAACATGCACTCTCGTCGTCCAAAAATAATTAAAATAATTAGCTTCACCCCTCATAAAAATTTAAAGTTTAATTGTTCACATATTAAAAATAGTTTGGCTGTCCGTTTTCTAAAAATTGATTCGTTTTCTTTGTGACGGAGTAGTTAATAAATTGTTAATGAACAACAGGTTGGTTGGCGCGGGTTTCGTGGTGGTGGAGCCGTCAGAAGGGAAAGGTGTCGCTGTCCGGCCAATTCCAGTTTCTCGGAGAAAATCCGATCCCTGAGAAATGTGAGATTTCCAGAAAATCTCACAAAAAATTTTAAACATTCATTTCAAATTATATACGACATTAGATAAGAATATTGCAAATTTTGCATGAAAAGGTGCAAATTTTAACATTTGTCACGGAACCAATAATTTTCGTGTAGCTAAAATTTTTCTCATAATTTTGTTACGCCCAATTCAAGTTTCTCGGAGAAAATTCGATCTCTGAGAAACGTGAGATTTCCAGAAAAACTAAAAAAAATTAAAATGAATTAAAATTATTAAAATTAAAAATTAACAACTTTTCAAATTCTTTTGCATGAAAAGTTGCATAAATGATTTTTTATATTAATAAAACTGCTGACGACGTTCCGCCCACCTAATAACAAACTCAATGTTTTAAATTTTCTAAAAATATGACTTAAGACATCAAACATGTTCATATAAATTTATTGCAAATATTTATTTAACTTATTTTTTATAAAAATAATATTTTTATCTAGAAATGATGAAACAAAAATATGAAAAATTGCACATTTTAACGATTTGTCACCGAACGAATAATTTACGTAGGTCAAATTTGTCTCAGAAATTTTGCTACCACATTTTTTAGAGAATAAAAATACTCACATATTTATCCTGAGGGAGGATAAATAAGACTGAACTTTTCACTCTCCTCATGCTTTCACTTCCGTTTCAACCCGGTTTATTCTTCTGTTCAGTGCAAGGTAAATAACAAAATGGAAAAAGGAAGGAAACAAACAAGTCGGAAGACTTGAACAGTGTCGCACTGGGTAAACATTCATGTCTAAAATGCAAATATTTGACGAAGCAAGAAATGAGAAATACAATGAAGAAATTTAAAATGAAAAAAGACTTACTCCTGTTAAGCTTTAACCTAAGCAAAATTGTCCAAATAGAAACCTTCCGTAATTTTAGTTTAATATTTAAGTATTTATTTCGACGAGATTAAGATTAAGACATAAAATTGCGTAATCCTAGAAACTAAATATGTAAATGCTGCAAATTTTATTTTAATAGACTCAAAGAATAAAACGGCATATGATTTTACTATGTAAGTTAAGCAGGTAGACAGAAAAATGAACTATTGTCCAAAATATTTAATTTGCCGCAAGTAATATGGGAATGGGAAGGTATAATAATTACTATAAATTGCAACATATTTGTGAGTAACACAATTAAAAATTGAAGGTTAGCATTAGCTGCATTCTGATATAATAAAGAAGATTATCATTATTTCGCATGTTTCACGTCGTTTTTGGTTATAAAGCTATCTGGCTAATTTTTGTGATGAGTAAGATCACGTTACCACTTAGCAGTATATTTTGAATACTAATTTTTATTTCGTCTGAATTTCAGTTCTCTTCTCACAAATTGATCTTCGAAAATTTTTTGCTCCATTTAAAATTTTTATTCTGAGAGCAGACCGAGTTTTCAAACAGTTTATATTTTACAGATAAAATTTACTGATTTTTCAATGTAATGAAAGACATTTTTTCTCACAAAACTATTTCTAAGGCTAATTTATTGATAGTGATTTTTTATTATATTAAAGTCTGTCGCATAATGCTGAGACATTCGCTTTCTTCAGACTATGACGATTGAATTGTGACGAGTATAGAAATATGCCTTTAAAAATACAAAATTCTTATCTTCTCTGTACATACACATATCTATCGTGTCCGCTCATTTATATGCCTTTTTGACATTTGACATCCTGCCACTTTCACCACCAAATATTTCTTAACACGTCTCTTTCCAAGGATAAATATTTTCTCCAGATCGAAATCATATATCCGCCTTTTTACCATGCTTTTTCCCCCTGTTGTACAGTACAACAATTCAAAAAATATCAACCAAAACCAAACCAACAGAGCAGAAGTAAAAGTACAGGAAAGGAAGCAACTGAATAAATAAATGTAAACAAGTCATGTGAATCATAACAAAATGTAACAACGGACGGGATCCAACTGTACAACAGCAAGGAATAAGGGGATGTAAAGAGATGTCTCCATCTCGTTATGAATTTTTTAGCGGAATAATACACACAATGCACAATCATTTCCTCTTCTTGTTCACTCCAAGAGTGAAAAAAATCAGAAACAGTTCTTTTCCCCATTTCAGGGTAGACACGCTTAAAAATCTTTGGAGACATGTCGAATGGGAGAGTTGGCCGGTTCGGTAGCGTTTTATGACCCGCTGGAAGTAAATCGTGGTAAATAATTTGGTAGGAATCTGTTACCGGGGCCACCGGAGGTTTACCATACATAGATTGGTAATATATGGAAAATTCAAATTTGTTACCAATTCATTACATAGTATTACCAAATCAGTGCCAATTTCTACCAAATTATGGTATTATGCTAATAAATAATTTGGTAGGAATCTGTTACCGGACGTTTTCGATTGGTAACATGTGCAAAATTCAAACTTGTTACCAACAACCAACCCATCCCAAAGTATTACCAAATCAATACCAAATTTCTTGCAAACTCTACAATCTCAGTATTAAAGTACATAAAATAACTTTCACCAGAGACCAAACATTTTATTACCATTTTCTTAAGAGTGTTCAGCCCGACACCACTTTTCTTCTGCATGAAAAACACCATTATACTCAGAACCCTATACCTAATAAAGCATACAATGAAATAGCAACACAAAAAATTATGTACTATATGCAATACAACCTTACTTTCTTTCCTCCATTAAGAAAACTTTCCCTCTCAGTTTTGCAATAATATTACAAAATGTGACAAGTTTCGTCATTAAAGAATCGTAAATCCGATTGTTTCGGAGAGTAAGAGGAGATCATGATGGGCACGGTTTCACCTTATCAACCGTTCTTATCGGTGTCCTTATCCCGGACAGACCTAAGAAAACCAGTGTTTCGTTACAGGGAAGAAACTGTCTTATATTTTGTGAGAAAATTTCATGGAACACAATCTCTCCCATTTAAAAAATATTCTGCTGTTTACCTAATTCCGATTTGTAGAAAAAAAATAATCTATGTAAAACTTTCAAATTATAATAAAATAACCTTCATATCGAAAAATTGTAAGATTCAAAAAATCAGAAAATTAGATTTTTGTAAGGATTAAAAAAGTTTTGTTCTAGATTTTCTGGAGTGTTATGTAAAATCCGAAACAGATTATTTTAGAAATTTATGAATTAAAAGTTACATAAGGTAGAAACATCGGAGGGTCTAAGATTATATAGTTATTCATGAATTTGTTCTTTATGAAACTGAAATTAATGATTTCCGGTACAAATTTAGTTTTCACGTTCCATATTTAGTATTTCAATTACAGAATAACTTTCGAGAACTTTACAAACGTCGTTGTGTGCAAATAATTATTTGGCAATGCTATAATTCAACAGCGCTAACTTTTTTGAGTAAAAAATCTTGACATTTATAAAGATATCTTCAATGAAATTGGCTATTTTCCAGGTTCAATTAATTAATTTTTCTAAAACAACATTGATCAAAAATTTTGAATTAATGACAAAATCAAAAATTCTGTGACTAATAAATAAATTCATGTGCATCATAAAAAATATTTCCTGTGACTAAATCTCTTTACATTTTACTCGGATAAGGTCTTCCAACCTTAATTCTGTAAAAAAATTACGAAACACATGCATAATTGAAACAAAATCCAAAATATTCCACAAAAAAACACGAAAAATACTTCACCCAAAAAACACTGTACAAAAAAAACTGAAAATTCTGAACCCTGCCAATATTGACTTTGACATTCTGTCACTCCAGCCGAAATCCGGTCTCGACATAAAACCCATTACTTTCACCCTTCTCTCTCGACAATAATATAGCTACCACGGGTTGATGAAATGTCGTAGAATTGCCAATTTGGGATCCAATTCCGACACAATTTCGCCCATTATGAAACCCACCCACCCACCAGGTCTCCATCCATACACCTCCACTTGCTTTCCCATCGTGTAATAATTGTGAATTGAATTGTTTCATTGGATTGGACCCAGGGAAATAAATCTGAACGAAAACGGGGTGAAATTGCCCATTTGATTTGCCATAAGTGCTCATTCCCCCTCTTTTTTATCGACACTTTGAGGATATCAGGACGTCAAATGCGCGTCAAATGCCGGCACCAAATCCGATCCAATAATAATCTCATCTTATTTCAACCTGTTATGTCACCCGGTTAAGATCAGTTTCACTCACTGGTAAAAAAAATCGGGATTGGATTGGATGGATTGTGATCTTGGGGGATTTTTTATACTATTTTTTGATGCAGGTATTGTTACGTCATGTTGTGTCGATGTCGGGGTTGTCGTGTGAGTGTCAGCGGGAAGGATGGGAAATGAGATGTTTTGGATAAAGGGAAAGGATTCATGTAAATGTTGATATGATTTCTGATTTTGCTACAGGTTTTAGTAGTTTGAATAGATTTTTTTTCAGAATTATTAGAATTTTAGAAATCAAGGAAATTTGTAAAGTTTGTAAAATGATGGTTCAAATTTTTGCAAAATAATGCAATGCGATATGCTAAACCAATCCAAGTTAGCAACTTTCCTTCTTTATAAGTATTTATAAAGTTGTAACTCGTGGAAGGAAATGTTTGTAAAGGGACCATTTTTGCAAAGGTGCAAAAATTGAGTTATAAAGAAAAAGCGCTTTGTTTATTTCATGATGAGGCAATTTTAAGTTTGCAGAAATATGTCGAAAAGTTTTGAGATCGATGCGAGTAAATCTGTAACTTATTACAAATCATTAATAATAATACAATAATCTGTAAATGACGGAGAACTTGACCTAACTATAAAATTTAATTTGAGTTGAAATTTTGTAACGATTTTGAAATGATAAAAAAATCTTAAAATTTGTTACCCAATCGTTTTAAATGATCCAAAAAATTCCATTATAAATACTAAAAGGGACAAGTGATAAACAGCCAATTCTGTAAAAATCCTGTGAAAAACGTCACCTGCACTTATTGCCCATTCTTTTCTCCCATGAACCGAAATCATTCCTCCAATTTCACCGGACTCGTGCACTCTAAATAATTCTGTAATTATTACCAGTTTTACATTCGACTGTCAGATTGCGTTGTATTTGTCACTAATTCTTAATAATTCGAATTTTGTCGAAACTTCAGTTACCATTAAATAAAATTCAAAATTTCTAAAACTTGTAATCACTATCAGATTGGTTACGATCTTTTTGGCAAATGGGGACAAATTTGAACTTCGGCGAATTCTCGTGTCTTACCTGCCGTTGAAAAATCACTCGGTGATAATTTTGTCACCAATTTTGCGCACAATTTCGTTCCCAAATTATTTAAAGTGTACAAAAAAATCCCTTCATAAACGTCAACGGCATACGGTCAGTCTGACACGAATCTCCTTTTCACCTTTCACCATATTTTACATTCAAATAGAAAATCAATAACTTATTCCTCGCCTTCTTTTCATGACCTGGTGTGATATGTACTTGGTGGGAATCGTGGCATCCTTGATGTCCTGTCTTCATCGAATTCGATACAAATGAGCATGAAAATGACTGGGCATTATTCCCCAGTAATATGGACAGATAAGGATGAGAAGGCAGGTGAGGTGTGATTAATCAATGTTTCATTATTCCTTTGTTACCCGCCTGCTACCCGGGTAGCGTTACTCAACCGATATGTATGTACCTACCTTTTGAGGAGTGAGTGAGGTGAGCCAGAGCAAATTGTAAGTTACGGTTTCCTTATTTTCGTAATAAAAAAAATCCTGACGTGTTTAGATGGTGGGTATATTTTTCCCTACATGTGGTGGATATTTTCTACTACCCGGGTAGTAGGAGACAAATATGTGTAAAAAAAATAAGTGCGTATCAAATCGCGAATCAGGGTGAAACCAAATGATGAATTACCATAAAATTACAACCAATTGATCTAATTAGAAATATATTTTTTGCTTTTCTGGAAATACAAGTTATGACGTCAAACACATTCATTAATTTAATTTACTTATTTATTAAAAAAATAATATTTTCATTTATCAATGCTATTTTCACTTTCAACAATTAGCAACAATTGTATTTGGCCCAGTTAATAAATGAATTAAAAAAAATAAAACTAAGGCGAGAGGCGCTATTAAAAACAAGAAACAAGCCCTCCCACCAACACCCCCGTCTCGCCGTGGCCCCATTAATATTTTTATGTCTGGGGGGTGTAACTACAATTTTATTTTTTGAAATTCTTTCCTGCATTATACACAATTTAAAAAACCAATAATGCGATATATGCCAACATGGGTACATGTCATTTTCATGAAAGTGTCATAAAATTGTCACACAAATATCGGAAATCAAAACACGAAAGCTTATTTATTTAACTCGTTTACCAGAGCAGCTACCTCAATTCTAAAATTTCTGAATGCAAATTTGTAATGTATTTAATCACATGATTGCCTGCATTAAAAGTTGGTTTTAAGAAGTAAATATTTCATTTTTGGTACGAAGGTTGATGAATAGAGTCCGGGTATGTATATGTTCCAAACTTTTTCAACAACAATACCGATTGACTTGAAACTTTAGGATCTTGGTTCTAGGTATATAGATCTTCTTTAATCAAAAATCTTAAATTAAAAAAATGTTTTTATACATATTTGTCAATTTTATTACACATTTTACATAAATGTTTCGGGGTTTTTAAGAATATATTTACCCGGACTCTGTTGATTAATGCTAGACTGCATGTTTAAATTGAAATTAATGTAAGAACTACAGGTAAAAGGTTTTAAACGTGCAGTGCAATATAAGATTGTACTATATATCAATTTTAAATGCAGTTTACATTAGTAGTTAAAGGTTTGAATCATAAATTATGGTTACACCCCCCAGATATAAAAATATTAATGGGGCCACGGCGAGACGGGGGTGTTGGTGGGAGGGCTTGTTTCTTGTTTTTAATAGCGCCTCTCGCCTTAGTTTTATTTTTTTAAATTCATTTATTTTGTCGTTTTTAAGCGAACAATTTTTTAACTCCGTCATTAAAACCTACTCCAAGCAACTTTGCGGGGCCTTTTAAGATAGCATTAATACCTAAAAGCCAGAGTATAATGAACGATTTGCAAATAATTTTTAGTCCCAACCAGGGCTTATGTAATCGACCTGTCCGTCTGTCTGTCTTTCGATAACTCTCGAGCGAGTTGGCCGATTCTTACCAAATTTGATACATGTATCTGGGCAATCCAAAATCCAACGACCAAGTTCGAAGATGGTTCTATCAAAAAAGATTTAGACCAGTGTGGGTTATATGAGTGGGTGGGGTATTATGCACCAAAATTTCAAAATTGTGATAGAAAGCTGAAATTTGACATGTAGCGTGATAATGGCTTATACAGAATGGAAGTAATGGAAGAATGTAATGGAAGAATATGAAGTGAAATTGGAAAATTTTTCAACCGAGAGGGTGACCCATACCGATTTTCAGAAATTGCCGTAAGAATCCAAATTTCGGCACGGTGATACTTAATGACTTCTCATTGTAGCATGAAATTTTATCGTAAATGAACGTAAAACAATTTAAACCTACAGGGCAGACTTGATATAGCCCAAGGCAGGCCAAGTTATGGATATTCTTCTAATTAGTATCAATTAGCAGCATATGTAGCAAATTTCAACTTGATACAACAATTTAAAAAATCCGTATGGGTCACCCAATAGATCCTCCAGATGAAAATTGTTCCTGTTTTAATTCATATTGTTCTATTAGGATCTATTACCAACGTCTCTACCAATTTTCGGCTTGATTTAATGAATTTCAAAAATTGGCATGGGTCACCCCATACGGTCACTCCAGATAAAAATTTGTCAAATTTCAATTCATATTCTTCAATTTGGACCAATAAGTAACTTCCATGCCAAATTTCATCTTTATATGACGATTTTGAAAAACAGGTATGGGTCACCCCATAGGGTCTGTCCAGATGAAAATGTGTCTAATTTCACTTCATACTCTTCCATTAGTAGTCATTAGCAATCCCCACACCAAATTTCAGCTCGATTGGGTGAGTTTTAAAAATCGGTATGGGTCACCCCCTAGGATCCCTCCAGATGACAATTTTTGAAATTTTACTTTCAATTCTTTCATTAGAAACCATTGTCAACCTCTGTACCAAATTTCAGCTTTCTACGAACATTTTGAAATTTTGGTGCACAATACCCCACGCACTCCAATGACCCCCACCGGTCAACCACTTGACCGATCCTGCCCATCTCCGAACTCAACCTTACTTTTTACCTGAAGATGAAGTATGCAAAATTTCAAGTCGATAGCTTTTGTTTAAAGAGAGTTATCGTGCCTACAGACGGACAGACGGACGGACAGACAGACATCCTGACAAATCTATAAGGCCATCTTAAAAGGCCTAAAAACCCACAGTGCAGACTTCATATGCCCGAGTCAAGAAAAGGTTGCAATTATCACCCAATCCGAAGTATTGCACGAAATTTTTTCATAAATGCATATCAATATTTTTTAAATAAAAACTAATGGTTCTAATTTAAATTCACATTCTTACATTAGTAGCAATTGGCATTAGTAACAAATTGCGGTTCGATACGACGATTAAAATAAATCCTTTCGGGTCCTTCCAGATGAATATGTTTCCGATTTTACTTAATTCATATTGTTCCATTACGAGCCATTACAAATTTACAGACAGACGGACGTGACGATTATATAAGCCCTGGCTCAGGCCATCATTTGCACATACATATAAAGACTTTCTTTACTATAGTTGTTATGGATGTAACTGAATTTTAGAAATTTCAAACCGCCATAACTTCGTCGTTTTGCATCCGATTTTCATGACCCTAAAGAATGATCTTAATAATTTTTTAAGCCCTTTCGATTCCCCTTTGCCGATTTTTCACTTTCAGCAGAATATTTTGAGATACAGAAAAAAAAGTCACTAAAACAAAAAATACACCATCAAAGTATGAACCGATTAAGCCCAGAGATCTATAAACAATACTGCAAAGAATTTACTACCCATCAGTCGAAACCGCATGTCTCTACGACGTATGGTTCTCTCACAATCTTGTCTGACTGTTTTGAGGTGGGCACTTAACTGCATACTATGGCTTCGCCGTAACCATGCACGTATTTTTTTTGGTGCATGGTTACGTTTGGGTCTCGCCTTAGCAAAATCATATGAGAAGAACTTGTGCAACTAATTTAAGTACTTATTTCCCCACTTTAAATAATCATGTTGGAGTAATTTTATAATTAATTTGACCATTTAATAGGGTGTCCCAACTTTGTAAACTTTTCCGCTCACGATTTTTTCGCTCTTTTTGTAAACCGCACTGCGCATGCGATTCCGATCTTTTTTCCGCTTTTTCTGCTCAAAAATAAAATCTACTTTAAGATGATTTTTTCGCTCTTTTTACTACTTTGAGTGAAAAATCAGTCTCTCAGAGACATGTTTAAGGGGACATCGCCCGATTTTGATGCCCTATGGAATATATTGCAATATCAGGTGAGTGTATGAAAAGTGAGGGAGGATTTTATTCCATTGCCCCACCTGCGCCCGCCACACCCCCTGAAAAGCATTGCAACCACTAAAACTACCGCATTCAAACCTTTGCCAAAAATCCTATTTTCATCCCATTTTGGTAATTTTTGGATTTACATGATCTTAGATAGTTGTTTTATCGTATCCAACATGAAGCAAATTTAAATTTTAAAAGAAACTCGAAAGTTTCCTGACCACCCATTCTCTGCTCCTGAGTATTCAAGCGATAAAAAATCGGGACAGTCAAGTATTGAGCGAAAAAAGCGGATTTCAGATTTTTTAGCTTTTCGCTTTTTCAGATCTTTTTTACAAACTTGGGAGACCCTAATGTCTATTTCTACCCGGGTAAATGCAAATTACGAAAATTATGAAAGTATTAATTTTACCCAATTTTACTGACATAAATTGTGAGTTATGGTTTTTCTTTTTTTCCCAATGAAAAATCCTGGTGGGTATATTTTTCCATACATATCCGGAATATTTTCTACTACTCGGGTAGTAATAGGAGAAAAATATGTGCAAAAAACGTATGCAGGGTATCAAATCCCAAAGCATGCTGACTTAGCAAAAAATATCTTTACTGTAAAATTAATTTTCTTCATAAACAATTTAAAAATTATAATGTACTGTTGGGTTTTTCGGATCTTTTACACCCCGTCTGCAATGCTTGCAGCTACGTCACGGCCTTATGCAGACATCGTGTTTTCATCCGACCATTTTTGGGTCTTATAATGACTCCAAAATTATTTGCATATATTATCATGAATTTTAGTGTGCAAATTCTTGGTACTTGTAAAAAAGTGCGTTCTACCGTGATGGATGCTGCATAATGATCTGTCTGAACGACCATCACGTGACTGCAAGCATTGCAGGCAGGGTTTAAAAGTATCAACAAAGTCAACAGTACACCTGATCGATCTAACAAGTTACTCAATATTATAAATTTTCTGGAAGTATAATTATGACGTCAAACACATTCACGAATTTATTTGAAATATTTATTTCCTTTGTTTCTTACAAAAAATAATATTTACGTCTAGAAATTATATTTTCACTTTCAACAATTAGCATCAATTTCATTTGGTCAAATTAAAAACCAGATCCTTTATTATAAAAATATAAATTTTGCCTAATTTTACTGACATCAGTTTGATCTTAAAAGTAATAAATCTCTCAAAAATAGTGATTCCTATGATTTCTTTGCACAAACTAAAGAACGACCAAGTCCAAGATCCAAATTTCTTCTATGTACACATTTGTTTCCTACATTTTCCGGAACTGGATGCTCCAAAACTAGAAAAACTTGCAGTTCAGCCAAGCAACAAGGACGACAGGAAGGAAGGGAATACTTTCCCTAAATAATAAATAAATTCAGAGTTACAGAAAGAGAGGAATAAAATCTGTTGGCTGCCTGCTTCCTTCAAGGAAAAGTACAATCATCTCGTGAAATATTCAGACGAAAATGTCCCTCTTTTCACATCCTGAAATGGAATTTAAATGCAATTCACCCACTCCAAAAGACCACTTGGAAAGAAATTTCTCCAAATCGGGGAGTCGATGGCAGCAAACGGTTACAAGTTGTCGTTTTAATTCAAATAGATGCAGGGAAACTTGGGATTTGGTGCAAGTCGGAAAAATATTTGGTACATATTTTACAAGATTAGTGAACAGCTTTTGGTACGAATTTTCAAGAAACATTCACATTTTTTTAAAGCACATCGTTGTAATGTTGAAAGTTGCAAATGTTTAATAAGACGGAAATTTCTGTTGTGTAATTTTTGTAAATTTATGTATTTCCGTATTTGTAATTCATAAAGTTTATTATAACAGTGAGTGAGACAATTCAGTCATTCGGTAACTTGTAAAATCTTAAGACGTCCTCGATCTGAGTAGACTAACAAAAATTTGTAAGCTAATTTTCGTCGGAAATTTTTGTAAAATTTTATAAATTTGCAACTTAACAGAATTTACAATATTACCAACGACTGCGTGAATTGCCTCATTATAAATAAATCTGAAAAATAATTGTTCATTAATCATGTAACGAAACCTTTTCAAACAATATGCCCTTAAAACTCTCTCCATTTTCAATTAACATCCTGTCTCGATTTAATTATAAGGCAACTTTCTCTTCTATTTTCTCTCCTTTTTCGTCTCCTTGGTTCGCCTTTTTCTATTTTTTCCCATTTACTTGCATGACTCATGGAAGTATATGTGAAACATATAGTATGCAATCACTTAAGGGCAATGTTAATTTTGTTTGGTCGTATAGGCCGACTTTTTAAGCTAGATGGATGCGGTTAGTGGCATTCGAACAAGCTCAAAAATGTAGGCATAGGGTACGCGAACCGTTTTTGGAAATTTTGATTACTTTTTTATCTTTTCACCTTCAAGTGTAAATGGGCACTAGGGACACTAAATATTTTTTCAAATGGGCTGGGTGAATGAGAATGAAAATCTGATTGCGGGATATTGTCTACAGGGCCTAGGGCTACAACAAATGTTTGAAACATTTTTTAAAATAGGGCCTCCTATACGCGCGAAAATTCAAAATGTTGAGTTTTGGGTGGCTTCAGTCTGACAGGGGTACAGACTGGGGGAATTAATATTTTGAACTGGAAAGATGTTCATTGTGTTCCTGAGGGTCCCTAGGGGTGCCCTTAAAGGACCACTTTTTTCGAAATCGCACTTAGGTGAAAAGTTATGGCGGTGTGAAGATGTGAGAGGGTTAGTCATTGAGGAGGAGATCCTCCCTAATTGTCCATCTCACATTTCGATGTACTATGGATATATGGTAGTACACCATGAGTGTACAAAAATCTTTGTTTGACTCCATGGCCCCATTGGTGCCCCCATCCCCCCACACCCTCAATGGGGCAAAAAATGCCAAACTCACGTGTTCCAAACGTTTACATTCAGTTTTGTTCGGGTTTTGCAAATTCTGGCCATAATATTGTAGCCCAAATAGTTTTAGTATCCAATGAACTTCAATTAGATTTCATACTTACATATTATATTCAATTCCAAAGTTAACCTTTATCAATTTTTGATGTATAATATTTTCTATAATATTTATTAACATATATGCATATGTATGTAGTATTAATGATATTATAATATTTTCTCATCATGGGTGTCTTCGTTTGAATGTGTTGTGAGTCTCCCTTTACCCCATGAATTCGCGGTATAAGGAAAGTGGTGTGTTTACCTGCACGACTGTTGCTTCACATGTCATTGCGAAGAATATAATTGTTTTTATATTTATCGAAGTATTTAATTAAATTCAACATAATAAAAGCGATTAATTACACGTCAAGTTCACAATAAACACAAACGATGCCATCTAGACAAAGAAAGTTACGAAAGTACAAGCACGATATAGCAAACAAGTGCAAAATTCAGAAGGACACAAAAACCATACAAGAAGAAAGTATTGATGTCGAAAAGATGGAAATAGACCCCACTGAGGTTGAACTGGCCCTGTCACCTCACCAACAACTCTTCATCAGGAATATCAACCAAGTTGCAAACCGGACATGTTTCATTTGCAATCGTCTTTGGTACGATAAGGGCATCAGGTTAGCGTAAAAGAAAATATAATGAAACAAAGGAATCATGTTAATCGGCACCAAATTTATTTTTACTTTAAATTTTGCAGGGTTTTGTCAGTAACTGAAGGAATTCGAAGAGTCCTGGGGTCAGTGGCAAATAGGTACGACAGTAATACCTTGGAACATCTCGTTCCAACTACTGGAGACCAAATAGATTGCTGCCATCGTTGCCATGACAACCTGAACAAAGGAAAAGTTCCAGCAACCGCAATGGTCAACCACATGTATGTCCCAGAGTCACCCAACGTTATCAGTATTTTGACGGATGTGGAGGCAAGGATGGTCAGTCGTGCGAAGGCCTTTCTTAAAACCCACAAATTGAGTCGAGGACGAGGACAAGTTGCTCTTCAAGGGCAGGTCATCCACTTTGCCCAAAGCGTGGAGGAAGTTCAGGAGCAGTTACGCCTCGGGCCGAACACATCAAACGGCACAATAATTGTCACGGAATCAGTTGGAGACTTTCCACATTCCTCCATATTTGATATAAGGCCTCAAGGTAGAGCAATTTAAATCACTACTCAATTTTCTTAGTACATAATGTTAATTGTATTGGTTTTAGTACTTCGTGAAGCTCTAGAGTGGTTGCTCATAAATAATCCCGGATACTCAAACGTGACAATGGAGGAGTTCAACCTGGACGGTATTCGGCTTGAAGATGCCGTTGTAGCACAGAACGAAGGTGATAGTTATCCAACACCAGATGTGACTGATAGGAAGGGAAGGCCACGCATCGAGGGTGGATATGTTCCAATTCCAAGAAAACCGTGGATGATGGCAATGCGGCTGAGCTTCTGTCAAACCTCCAAGCGATTTCTAAAAGCAGGAACTGGAGGAAAACAATGCACTGCAATGTCTGCTGCCGCTGTGGCGTATGCTGCAGTAAAATCTCCGGGTACTTGGACAATACAAGATGGAGACCGGATGTTGACGGCTGGTGACTACTACTACCAGAAATGTCGCAACAGGATTATAGGTATGTGGAATATTCGTGCTGAGATATTGTGATTGAGTGGTAAATTTCGTGTTTACATACAGAAAGGAACGCAACTAATGGTGAAGGCCGCGCACAGATTGTTGCATACGACTATTTAAACCCTGATGAGATCGAGGGACAAATTGCAAATGTTTTTGGAAAATCTGTTAGTATAAGCTTGGTGGACGGAGGTATTGTCTTCTACGCTGCGTTTGAAAGGTGGATGGCAGAAGTAGAAGACTATGCGAAGAGGGCGCTAGCCAGTGCCATTGAGGATTTCGTCTCGAGCAACTCAGACTACGCGTTAATTACTGGTGGTTCGTATAATCACAAATACTGCCAACATGTTTCCATTACAAAAATTTAAAATAATCCCATCCCGTAGGTCAATACACAATGGGCCTAAGCAAAAGCGATGGACATCTCTACTATTTTGACAGTCACGCTAGGACTCAACAAGGCATGATTTCAAATGCAGCAACTCAGCAGGCTTTAATTTTAAAGCTACGCCAATGTCAAGAAAGCTACCATCATCTTTGCAAAATAGTCAACAACAATTGTGTTCAAAGCCTAAATGCTGCTGTTCTTACCGTAACTCCTCTGAATATTACAATTCGTGAAGACATAAATAGCCCATCGGAAGTTGAAGAGATAGATAATCCCAATGACATGCATGCTGCATTTGGCGACGAGGCACAAGAAGATTGCCTCATCCACAATATTGACTTCCTTGAGCCTCGGTTGGACAGATTTGGGCAGAGTAGAGAAGAACAATTGCAAGAAGATGTGACCGATCTCGTTTGCACTAGCTCTTGCAACTTGCAAGAAAATGTGAATCTTCATAGGACGGCTGCTCCGCCAATTAACGTGCGTTACGAAATTCATTTGGAGGAGAAATGCTTCATTCAATGTTTCCCCCACGGACAATACGGTTTGGACGAAAATAGAGACCAAGATCACGCTGCTAAATTAACGCCTCACGCATACTTTGCGACCAGAGTGATGTCAGCCGATCGTCGATATCTCTTCTATGCACTTTCAAGGTCGGAACAATCTATCATGGATTCCAAAATTGCCGTCTGCGCCAACATGAAATTTCAAGACCAGGAAAATGAGAATGCTCCGGTGGCAGAAAATATTCATTTGTACATGAGCGCCATCCGTGGTTCCAAGTCGTACTGGAAGAAATACACAGGAGATATCATGGCAATGGTGACAAGACTTGGTCCACCTACGTTCTTCCTTACAGTGTCTACTGATGATATTGGTTCCGCTGATATTCTCACTGCAATGTGGAGGGCATCGCGTGACGAACCTGTTCCAGCCAATATTCAGAATTTGCCGTATGACGAACGTCGGGAGCTACTAAACTCCAATCCCGTGGCAGCCGCACGTCATTTCAACCTTAGGACCCAGGAACTGATAAAGTTACTGACCAATGATCCAACAATATTTGGAAAGCCGGTGGTCGACTATACCTTCCGTGTTGAATTTCAAGACCGCGGGAGTCCCCATCTACACTCCCTCATCTGGGTAGAAAATCCACCAGATTTTGCTACCACAGAAGGTATCGAATTCATTGACGCCAATGTTTCATGCAGTCTCCATGGTGAAACAGAAATTGGGGACCTGGTTAGACGTTACCAAACGCACAAAAATACACCTACATGCTTCAAGAAAGGTAGCACATGCCGCTTCGGCTTTCCTCGACCTGTAATGGCTGAGACAAGTTTAACATTGGACGAAGACAGCAGGACCCGAGGACGAGGCATCATCTTACGAAGAAATGAAGATGAGATGTGGATTAACAATTATCATCCGAAACTCCTTTGGCTCCTCCGTTGTAATATGGATATACAGCCCGTTCTTGGGGTTGCAGCAGTAGCCCTGTATATCGCTAAATATATTGGTAAGAATGAACCGGAAACCTTCCGCGAAGATATTCGCCGCACAATTCAAACCTTGAGGGAAGGTAATCATCCGATTCGTTATCAGATGGAGAAAGTTTCCCGAATTCTTTTGAATCGGCGGACTTTATCGTCTCAAGAGTGTGCTGCCAGAATGTGTAATATCCCAATGCGGTTTTCGTCGCGTAGCTTCGTCTTCGTTCCCACCTTCCGTCCTTGGGATCGGATAAGAATGCTTCGAAAGGATGCATTTCTGAATGGTGACGAAGTAAAATTTGCTAGGTAAATGACAATATTGTAATCATAAATATTTGCCTTTTAATGCTAATCATAAAATTAAATTTTGTTTTAACTCTAGTAACATAATTGACAAATATTGTGAACGCCCGGATGATCTTGGCAATATCTGCCTCTTTGAATTTGCTTCGAAATATCAACCATGTCGAAGTTATGTGCAACCAGATGAGGATTTGGTTGAAGGGTTTGAGGAGGAAATTCTGCGAAGACAAAGAGGTTCTCGGGCTTTCTACCTAAGAGACAGAAGCATGGGTATGTGGAAAAAGAGAGAAACCTTTTCCATAGTCAAAAGCCCATCTTTCCATAGCGACACTGATGCAGCCAATTTTATCTACGCGCACATTCTCCTATACATTCCATTCAGAAATGAGGAGGTAGAGCTGCTAATTCCAGGCGAATCTGTGCAGGAGACTTACGAACGACGGAAGAGCGATATGAGGACAAATGAAGATTTTCACCTCATCCGTCCGGAGATGGCGACAGCATTGGAGGCTGCTATAGACAAAATTTCACATGATCGAGATGCCCAACTTCAAAATGACCTTGCTGAGGACGACCATTTCCTTTACTTCCCCGATGTTGATAATGCAAGCAACGTTTTGATGGCACCAGGGGACGAATATCAAATCCCTTTCATGGACGAAGAAAGCTTCGAAACTGAATTGGCCAAAATGAACCCTGATCAAAAGGAGATCTACGATCTCATTCAGCAGTGTTTGGATGATCAAGGACGAGTCCAACTTAAGTTGTTCATTACTGGTGCTGGGGGAACTGGAAAGTCGTTTTTGATCTCTTTACTGACTAACCTCATTCGGATAAAGGAAGGCGGTCCTGGACTGGACGGCGTAGTGCTTGCTGCTCCAACAGGAGTTGCAGCTCTGAATATAAACGGTCAGACCCTCCATCGTACATTTCATCTGGCCGTAGAGGCAGGGTCTGTCCCACACTACGCCAAACTAGGAGCTCAAATGCTACAGCGTATGCGCGAAAAATTTAGGAACGTTGAGTGGATCATCCTTGATGAAGTTTCGATGATTTCCTACGAGGTGAGGCAAATGTATCATTAATTATATTTCGTATTAATGATGGTCCAGCGGTACCATGAATAGTAAGAATTACTATTTTTAATTAGGTATTCCGGCAGATTGATCATCGCCTGTGCGATTGTTTTGATTCTGAGATGCCGTTTGGAGGAAAGAACGTTATCTGCGTTGGGGATCTCTTCCAGTTGGAACCAGTGAATGGACACTGCATCTACGAAACGCCGCGTCTCTATCTAGGAGAAGCCAACATTTGGCATGCTTTTGAGTTTCGGGAATTAACGGTAAACATGCGTCAAGTGAATGATCCCCTCCTTCGAATATGTAACCATCTACGTGAAGCAAATCTCACAAGCGAAGACCTTGAGATCTTAAGAACCAGGGAGTTAAAGGATGCCAACCCTCTGGAGCCAAAGATGAAAGACATGCAAGAGAAGTTTAAGAATTCCATCCGTATCTATGCAACCCGTGCCCAAGTA
The DNA here is from genome assembly GCF_002217175.1 of Folsomia candida. Lineage (NCBI taxonomy): Eukaryota > Metazoa > Arthropoda > Collembola > Entomobryomorpha > Isotomidae > Folsomia > Folsomia candida. The sequence goes on along the minus strand of NW_019091200.1, from coordinate 4,888,606 downwards.
GCAAGCTACAATCGCCTGCGGACTAGACAACTTCGCGATGACAAAAGTATAAATGTCTACACCATTCGGGCAAGGGACACCTTCAACTCTGGACCAAATGTTGGATGCCAAGCACCTCTATCCCGTAGTTCTAGAGACAGCAATAAATGCGGAGGATTTCCTGCTTCCATCCAACTAGCTGCTGGATCTAGAATTATGGTGATCCGAAATTCCACGACAACGCGATACCTGGTCAATGGGTCAATGGGGACCGTTGTTGGGTTCACCTGGAATATGCTTGCAAGAGAACAACACCGTTCTGGTGACCTACCCGCCACCGTACAAGTAAAGTTTGACGACCCAAGGATCTGCGGAAATTCAGATGGTATCTTCGATCTCCGACCTGAAGACGTCGTCTACAACAACGGACGCGGGGGTGAAGAAATACGGCGTCGAATGCTACCGATAGTGCTTTGCTGGGCAGTCACGGTTCATAAGGTACAGGGGATAACAGTGGACACTGCCGTAATATATCTTGGACCGGAGCTCTTTGCTCACGGACAAGCTTATGTTGCCCTTAGTCGTGTCCGAACACTCGATGGTGTAGCTATTTTACAGCAAGACGATACCAAGTTGTGCCAAGAACTAAATCAAAAGCTGGTAGCGGAAATGAGAAGGCTTAGGGATAAACTTCTTTAATATTGTTTACTTTAAATATATAATCAAAACAACAATTGCCAAAATGTATTTAGCTAATCTGAAATAAATAGCTTGAGCGAAGTGAACAATGAGGTAGATAAAAATTGGTAAATAATTTAGCGGTAAAACCGCAGGAAAACCTATTTTTTCATTTCCTGTTCCATGTCTAATTTCATTTCATTCAGTTTCACAGTATCAAAATTGAGAGGAAATGCGAGAAACAAGATTTTTTTCAAATATCGGTACTACCCAAATTGGGTACTACCGATATTTGATGGTGGGGAAAAATAGGCGCAAATTTTGGCAAATGTATTGGCTCATTTGGTCCATCTCATCAACCCCCCTAACCTCTGAAATTCATCAACATCCCAATATCCATTGTCATGGTCGATCGGTTACTCAATGTGCAGGCCTTAATTTTCAATGTCTAAGTGATATGTCAAATGTCCTACAATCTTTAAATTCAACTAGAGGCGGGATCGCACCATATAATTCATACTTGTCGAGATTGAGGAATATAGGTCAAGTTAGATTAGAATAGGTTAGGCCATAATAAAAATGTTTAACCAGTGAAAAGTTTTGCATGAAGCATCACAATTGCAATTAGTTAAAATACAAAATTAAGAATGTAGTTTCCGGAGTCAATATTTGCGCCTATTTTTCCCCACCATCAAATATCGGTAGTACCCAATTTGGGTAGTACCGATATTTGAAAAAAAATCTTGTTTCTCGCATTTCCTCTCAATTTTGATACTGTGAAACTGAATGAAATGAAATTAGACATGGAACAGGAAATGAAAAAATAGGTTTTCCTGCGGTTTTACCGCTAAATTATTTTCTCACTGTGATCACATTTCTTCATGGAAAAGTGTTCCTTTAACCGTGTCGTTCTTGGCCAGGGTTTCTGGTTAGCGATACTGTTCCCCATGCACCCCGAGTTCGTGTTGATGATGTGATGATCTCTCCTCAAAGGGCGAGGAGAAAGTCAAGATAATGAAATTTGGACAAGTTGAAACTTCAAAAGGCATCAGAAGCCTCGTACTTTTCGAGTGTAGTGTTGCTGATCAAAATCAGATTTCTAAACATGTGTCACCATCAGTCGTGTCAATTTTGTCCCTCACTTTCACTAACTCGCTCACTCGCCCAGCTCCCTTCCCACTTTGTTGGCAGCAGGAGGCGACCAGGGTGTCGGAGTAGGGGGAGAAATGGGCATGTATTTTGTGCAAGTTGCTATTTAACATGGTTAAAATTGTGAAATGAAGTCTATTTATTTTGGCATGGTTTAATAAAATTCGCTGTTTTTAAAGTTTGTTTGATTGATTGAGTCCGATCGGTGTAATATTATTGCATTGCTACGTATGAAATCGTGGAATGAAACCTATGTAATAGAATTGCTTGAATTCTATTTCAAATTTAATTTCTTTTGGCTTTTTAATCAACAATTTTTAAATAGTTAATCTGAGTTAACAATTATGCGGATTACAATCGCGAACCATTATAAATCGGAATTGTGAGTTGGCTAATTAATCTCTCCGATTAATTGACTACAACTAGAGGTTATTTTCTTCCAGCATCCAAAGTATGTATGCAAATCAGTTGTGGTCATGGGGCTATCGTTTCTGTCGAAAAATTTCTTGGGAAACAATAATAAAAATACGAAAATACGAAAAATAAAATACGAAAAATACGAAAAATAAAAAATAGAAATTGTAATTCAAAATAATTTTAGGCGATTTGGTTTTTCCTAAAAATAATCTAATCCCAAATTTTGACCTGAATACAATCAGTCAGATATCGATTACATATAATCCACACAATAGCCATCTTTATACCTATTTGCACTTTAAAACAAAGTGTATTTCAAAATTAAACCAGTTTTGGAGTAAAACTCGTGCATTTTATCTTTTTATACAAATTTTGGTCACTTTAAAGTATTGAATTATATTTCGTAAGGGAACCCTGTGATGAGATCCATTACTCTCCTCGTGTTGTGTTGAATTGTGAAATTGGTAGCATTTTCCTCGTACAAAGTGTGAAGTGAAGTGGTGATGAAGCCAGGCTTAGCTTAATAACTGGCTGAAAAGGAAATGTGACACTTTCTCTGGAGGATTGCGTTCTTGGCAAGTGTTTTGTTTGTCATGTCGACAAGTATGTGTGTGATATTTGATGTGGTCTTCAAACTTTAGAGAAGAACAAGAAAGTACAAACTAATAATGAAACGAAACACTTTTCCCAATTTTCGGCGATAAGTTTCTTGCTTTCGTGAAGATAATGATAAAATAATGAGCTCGGTAACAAATTGTTACCGAGCATATAGTTCTGCCTGTTATTAAACGGTAGAAATAATTATTCATGAAATTCGAAAATGTTGTCACTAAGAAATCGGAAAAAAGTGAGAAATTTTAATTGGGGTTTGTAAATGATGACATATTACCAATATACGATTGGTTTAAAATAAAAAATGTTACCAATTATTTGTAGTCTCAAATTATAACCGCATTTCGATTGGGGCTGTACATCGGAAGTACCTACAATTTCTATTATAAAATATAGATTTTCATTAAGTATTTTCTTAACGCGGAAAAGTTTGACAAATTTGTAAACACCAGATTCTTCTTTATTCAAAGAATCTTTATTCAAAGAAAATCTTACAAAGTTGTAACTTGTAGTTAACAAAGTTAAAATTTTATGTTATGATGCCAAATTTTTACAAAGTTTTGAGTGCAATTTTTTGAAATAAATTGTTAATCTTAGACTAGATTTTATGTACTATATTCCCGAGAGAATTATTTCTAATTCATGAGTGAATATTATATTTCGCTGTGCTTCACAAGTTTCTAGATTTTTAATTATTATCTGTAATTAAATTGAGATTTAAACTTATTACGAAATTGTGTTGAATCAGCCATCAATTTGTAAATTCGATTTATAAAATTTAGAACTAAAGAAAGCACGTGTGTCGTCTAATTTGTTTTTTTAAAATTATTATTTCCAATACTGCCAAAAAGTTGAAATTATAAAAATCTATTGCTCACTTAAAATTTAATCGTTGTTCTTCTATTTTATTAAATAGGAGAATATTCTTAAAAAAATCTTTTTGTTAAAAAAAATCAATCTTTTTCTTCCAAAATTCCGAAAAAAAATCTCACATTTTCCTCACCCAACAAGAACAACATTATTATCATCATCATTCCATCTACCACCACCACCACCAAGCCAGTCCATACCAGCGTCCAACTATGCCAGGCAACAACTTTCCCGGAGAAAACCCGGGTATTTTCTGGAGAGAAGGCCGACTGTGCCTTTACGTTGGTGAGTTTGGGTTGCTGGAGAGCCTCAAATGTTACCACGGATTGGTGGGGAGGAGGGAAACCGAGACCACGATTTCTTCTGAGGTGGCGAAGATTTCCGAAACCTTAACAGTCGGCCTTCTCTCTCCAGAAAATACCCGGGTTTTCTCCGGGAAAGTTGTTCGCCACGCCCACTCCCACCAAAAACCGCTGCCCCCAAAAGACAGCCACCGAATGCCCAATATCGGCAAGCCAAAACTACCCCACACCACCACCACCACCACCACCACCACCACTCGTTCCCCTTTTATCTCTCCAGGAACACGGGACAGGACAAGGAATTGAGGAGAAAGTTTGGAGAAAGTAGAGTAAAGAAGCACCGCGGAGGTTATGTCGAGTTCCACAAGTGGCGTAACAAGGGAGGGGATTTCTTGCGGAAAATTATGTATTTTATTCATGAAGTTATTCATGTTGATTTTGTAGAATTTTTGAAACATGAAAATAAAATGAGATTTGAAGAAAAAAATATATGTAAACACAAATTCAAATAGTGGTGAAAGTAGAAGTTATTTGCATTTTAATTAAAAATTGAACAAAAATTGAGCAATTCATTTTCATACACATTTATGAAACTACATATTTTTTATAAGAAAATCATTTATCCACAAAATCAATCCCTATCTCCCAACTCCGGCAAAGTCAAGTTAATGTATGTACATACTTCAGAAAACGTTGCTTCCTTCTAATTCCGCAACATTTTTTTTAGAAATTAAAAATAACTGACAATCAAACAACTCAAAATATTAGTTAACCAAGAGAAAGCCAACTTTCACTTTCTCAAATTTTTCTCCTCCACAAAATTGACCAAGAGAAAGTCAACTTTCACTTTTTCAAAATTTCGTCTTCCACAAAATTGTTCATCAAAATAAATCCATAAATCCTGGATGAAACTAATTCACCAAAGAAGCATGCCTTCTCATAATTCTACCCTGAACAAAATTCATCCATTCGTCCTTTCACTTTTTCGGTCTACGTCGACTTTCTCTCCACTCCAACCCTGTTCATCTGGTTTACCTCGTTGCTCGGTTTCTCTCTTCTCTCGTATAAGGCCGAGGATGATGATGATGATGAAGATACGAAAAGTTGGTTAAGTTTCGGTCGACCGCTATACCACTGCTACCACCACCATCGCCACCGTACTCTGGTGATGTTCTGTACGGTGGGGGATGGCTTTTTTCGCTTTTTTCTCATCCCTCCATCCCTCCTTTCCAAAACCACATCCCAGCCCAAGAAAAACCAAACCAAAAATCCATCTTTTCAGTCAACCGCACACACAAGCAAAACCACCACGGCCACGGGGAGACGGATACCGAACAAGGCACACCGTACGGTTAACAGACAACTTAACTTTCTCCAAAATAAGATAAGATAGGATAAGACACTCTTTAACTAACTGAGTGGGAGTGGCAGGTTAAATAAACGGCTAAAATTGAGGGAAAGTCGAGGTGAAAGGAAAAAAGTTGAGATTTCTTTTCTCTCCGATTTGAGAGGAGGCAAATTGAGACTACTTTTTGTGTGACTGAAAAAAAACTTTTAAAATTTTTAAGAGCAAAAAACTCGGAACAGCGCCAATTTTTAAAAAAGAAAGCGGAATAAATAATAAGAAAAGTGTGAAAATTGTATGATTCAAAAATTAAAGGAATCTAAAACGTGAGGCAAGTTGAGATGTGTTGAACACTAATGTGATCTCAAATAAGAGGCAGTTTGAGACTTTACAAATATTCATCAGCAGAGTTCTATCTACGGTATCTTGTCTCGTCCAAAGTATCGTCACAATTCTTAAAAAATGGTTGGCGTCGGAGCTACTGCATTTTTCCCGTTTCCGTTACCGCCGGTAAGTCCAAATTCATTTGCACATACATATTTAAAATTTCGTCGCATATAAGTATTTTCTTTAGCTAAATATTCCCGCTTTCTTCTGCATTGTATTTTTAAGTACTTTAGATTAGAATAAACACTTGAAGTTAATTTGTTAACATTGTCAATATTGTCAGTTTGATAAAATTGTCAATCCAAGACGCCAAAATTATTCTTTATTATGGTTCCCACACGTTTAGAAGTTACAGATCATCACATACTCCTCGGTCAATGATTCTTGAAGTGGTATTATGCTGCGAACAAAAAATATGAGAAAAAAGTTAAAAATACAAAGAAGTTTAAAAACAAAATAATATTTTTTTTTATTTAAAAAGAATTTTTAAAAAACTTTCAAGTATGCAGGAAAAATCAAAATTACAAAATTTTTGTAAACAGGCCATTGTTAAACAGGTACATATTTACATAAATAGATCTTTTAACGCTAATTACAAAATATATTGGCATAAATTGAAATACAAATTTAAAAAAATCTAAAATATTCTAAACTACCAAAAGCTCTTCATTTCCCTGGTGCAATAAATTTAAATGGAGCACTTGCTAACACATGTATACTCACTCCTACCGACAAGCACTCCGTTTGTCGGTCTTTTCTTTCCTCCCTTTTGTGTGTGTGATCCGAATCCGGGCATTTGGAAGTGGATGGGGGAGGGTGGAACAATATGTACAATCATTGAGGAACGAAAAGAGGGGTTCACAGTTCACCACCCGGGTTAAATAATACGCACAATACACATCCGTCATCATCCAACGTAACTAAATCAAGAATTGGACATGGCAGGGTTTTCACGCCATAAAATAGAGAATAATATGTACAATTCTGGAAATATAATTCAGAAACATGCTCAGGAAATTATCCCATTTGCATTTGTTCTACTAAAAATTTAAAAAAAAAAATAAAAACTAAGGATCTTTTAATATTTTGACTTTAAAAACGGGCATTACATTTTAAAATGCATTTTGTGTCAATATGAATGAAATTTATGGATTATGAAAAATCAAAGTATGCATAAATCGAGCGTACACTAAGCATCTCCTTATTTTTTGAAATTTTACAAGATAATTTTACAAATTACAAAAATTCAAGTGTATCATAATAATTTGTAATGCTACAGAACTTCACGTAAAAAAACGTCAATTTTGCCATTACCCAACAAAAAACACCCAAAATTTACCTTAAATGTTTCCTTCGTTAAACTATCTAGGAACAAAATCAGGATACAAAAAATGACCTAATTTTTATAAACCGACAGATATTTGAAACCCTGCCGTAGTTTTCCCTGGTCTCATATTCACTACACTTATCCCGAAGAGTAAACTTTCCCCTACTTTCAAAATCCTGCCTTGTTCCATATTTCACTCCAGTTTAGTCAAACGGAACAAAAAACCCGTGAAAAGAAAGGGAATAAATGATCCCATCCACATCTGGGACGACCGGGGGAGAAAATTTTGTAGGTTGGCCTGGGATCATCCGAAGGGTAGTTTTCAGCCTTTTACGTACTTTATTTGAGACTAGTTTGAATTTTGATATTTCACATTTACAAGGAAAAATATTGATGGTTGACTAAATGCGAAACCAAATTTTTCTGGTGAAATTCACTTTCTTAAAGAAGCATCAACTGGACAATTTAATTTATTAAGTGTAAAAAAATTGAAAAAGTGAAATTTTTAACTGCAATTTTTCTAAAATATAAAATTCTGATTTCTGATGCAAATTTGAAATGCTTATGTTTTGTACATACCATCTATCTAGTTTTTTAAAAATTATATCTTTAATTCAAAACAAATACGTAACTGGCGTTTAATACGTTCAATTTCAATTTGTGTTGTAAATATGTAAATTAAATAATATAATGTAGGTATGCAAAAACGCAAAACCGACAAAAATATATGTCTGCTCTAGTTTTTATTTTGCCCATCTTCACAAAAATTCACAAAAAGAATTTTCATCTTTGTCACCCACAATTTAAGTTACCTGTAACCGGTCAATTGATTCATAACATTACAATAATTTCATTCCAAGCGTTAATCTTGTTCATTTGAAGTATAAAATATGGACATATTCACCATATTCGGGTTGCATATTCAAAATCACAACTTTTCAAAAACTAAATATTCCAAGTTTACAAAATGTTTTTGAAATCCTTATATTGGTAAACCAATTATCAAATTCAGAATATTAGGTTCGCAAAAAGCTATAATTCGTCAATACGAATACTTTTCTTTTATATTTTTATCTTGAATTTTGATGGTTTTCCTCCAAAAAGTGTTATCTGACTTTTTCTACATGATCAGCAATTCCGACAACATTTTTTACAACTAGGAACTCGAATACATATCTCACCTTGGATTATTAGCGAACTTAATTCTTTTCAAATTTTTTAATTGACGTGCATGTGATGCAATAATGTTGACATTATTTACTCGTATTTTTCCATAGTTGATGACGGAAAGGCTGCTCAATGAGATGATAACGGAAGCCCCAGGGGGAGAAATGGTCCGAACGGGTGCCCCAAATCTGATCTGCACCGTCCTCCCGTCTCACTGGAGGTCCAACAAGACGCTTCCGATCGCTTTCAAGGTTAGCATTTCAAATTTCAGTCATTAATTTTTCGAAATTTTAAAACCTTTCTATTTCACAAAAAAGGCTTAAAAATTTAGTAAATATTCGACTGCTAATTTTAATAAAATTATGACCTCGTAAGAAAAAATATCAATTCGTTTTTCAACAACTAATTTATAAAATTTGAACAAAAACCTGTTTCGAAAATTCGGCCATGACTTCCCATTTCAAAATATAATTTTTTTTTCGTAAAAATCAAGTGAACAAATTTAACTCTTCACTTTCCCCTTTTCTTTTTACAGGTTATTTGTCTCAACGACGTCATGGACGGGACCCTGGTCACCGTTCGGGCCGGAAACGATGAAAATTTCTGTGGTGAATTACGCAATGCGACGGCCATCATGAAAAATCAGATCGCAAAATTCAACGATCTCCGCTTCGTGGGAAGATCTGGTCGTGGTAAGTGTAAGTAAAAGGCTTTGCTTACTTTCTCCCAGAAATTTTTCGTAAAATGTAACGCCATATTTTCATTTAGAAAAAAACACTACGAGATAATTCACTCAGATGTTTGTAAACTTGCTAAAATTTTGGTAAAAATATTATATTTACAAAGCTATCCGAATGAATTGACTCAATATTTTTGATTTATCAGTCTCATCGAATTCAGAATTTAAAAAAATGAATGCAATTTTTCAACTAAAATTTTCCATGTTTTTTTCATCTCGCTTTCTCCACAGGGAAAAGTTTTTCTCTCACGATTACCGTCGGCTCATCCCCAGCACAGGTGACGACGTACAACAAGGCGATAAAAGTCACGGTGGATGGACCAAGAGAGCCAAGATCCAAATCCCGTAAGTTTAGTTGATGTATTATTTAGCCGTAATATTTAGTTTTAAAAAAATGGCATAGTTTTAATAGGATAAGAAAATATTATAAGCTAGGAAATCTGGTCTACTTTTCTAGTTAAGTTGATCCGCTCTAAACTTAGTATTTGACGTCGTCATTACACAACTTAAATTTTAAAAATTTAAAAATTTATTTCCAAATTTTCAACGCAAAAATACAAAACAAAAAAATCAAATCATTAATTTTAGGAATGTTACCACAAATAAGATTTCCTGCCCTAAAATCTGATCTTTCTTAAAAGTCAAAATTTCTTTCATTTTCCCAAATACAACTTTCAAACTTCGGTAAATAATCCGTAATCCCTTATTACTTATTAAAGTTGACCCTAATAAATCTCACATTTCCCTCCTCTTTTCCTCCTCTGATTGATTACATAAATTCCAATCCACCTCAAAATAACTATTACTTTCCATTTCTCACTCAATACTTCTTCATCTCTCACCATTCCAGATTTCACTCAAATCCAATCCCCCAAACTTTTCGAGAGAAAGAGAAAGACTTACACTATTTTATTTTATGAGCCACGAGCCGCCCGTAAAAGTGATGGGAAACAACCCAGGAGCCAAAAAATCGTATGGCCAAAACGAAGCCAAAGATCAACCTCATAAACCTCGAGAAGAAGTAAACCAAAACCTAAAACCAAACCGAAACCCTGAAATGAAATAAAACCCATACATGACACAAATCAAGTTTAAGAAGTTATATAAACGAGAAATATGGCTGGCTGCCTGCATACAGACGAACTTCAACTTCACGGTTATATAAGTAACTGAGTAGTTAACTGATTTCATTCAGAATTCTATTGACACTCAGGTTTTTACGAGAATTTTTTTCTTCCTCGTCTTGGGGCACACTTTTTACTACTTTACTAGACCACTTTGCCCTGTGGTGGTGGTGGTTCTCGGCCCCATAAAGGAGAGTCATGACCGTTTTACTAAACTTTATAGGAGATTGGGAGAAAGGAATGTGGGGAGATATATGTGGATTAAGAAAATTGTGAGAGAATTTTTGAGAAATTTTGTGACAAGATTTTGAAAAATTTTAATTCTTAAAAATTTTAGGGCATTGCAAATTTAGAAATTATTAAAAAACAGTGTTCACGAAATTTCGAAGTATGCATAAAGTTCCTATAAATTAATGTATATCTGGATTAAGAAAAGTGTGAGAGAAATGATGTATTTTTAGGGGAAACTTGTAACAGAATTTTGAAAAATTTAAATTCTTAAAAATTTTAAGGCATATCAAATTAGGAAATTCTTTCGAAAAAGTGCTCAAGAAATTTAAAAATATGCATAAAATTCCATCAAATTTTTTCTGGTTTTTTGAACTTGTCAAACTACGCAACCAAATGTAAAAATTTGCTAAAGTCGATCATACTTGAATAATTTGAAGATATGAGTTTCTTGATGAATAAGAACGTAATAGATATGATTCATTCATGCAATTACATAATCCTGTATAACGCCAGAATACGTACGTATAGGCATAATTTCGAAAACTTTTCCCCATTTTTACGACATTTTTTCACCCCTACTACACACTCCTTTGGCTTCCTTGGTTTGGTTTGGTAATAATATTTATTTACGAGAGGAGCATATAAACAAGTCGAGGAGAAGTCTCGAGTTGACGAATTGTTCGAAAAAGCGACCATTCATTCCTCGTACGGTTGACAATTGGCCTCTGTCTGATTTCTTGGAGTTTTTACGACCCGTCATAAAATCTGGGGCTGCTTGCTTACTTGCTTATATGGTCTCCAGGCTGGAAATGAAGTTATTATTTCCTCTCCCATTTGTCCTGCTGTTACGAAATATGGGGTAGCAAAGTGATTTGTCAGTAGTGACTGGATGTCAATATTGGGTGGGAAAAGGTCGAGACGAAATTACGAGAGTTTAGTCAATATAATACTAATACGTACGTACTTTTACTGAATGGATACTTGGCTTGGATGGTGAGATAGAGCTAGATTTGTGTATTAGGCGATTTCAGATTTATGTATGTAGTGACCAACTTATATTTGTAAATCTTGTACAAAATTTTGCAGATCTTGGAAAATTAATTTAGAAAATTAATAGAAACTTGGACAAAGTTGGGTATTCATTAAGCAAAAAAATACTACAAGACAAATTTAGGCAATAAACAGTACACATTTTACGCTTAAAATTTACTGACCAACTTGGGAATCTTGTACAAGTTTTTAGTTTTGCGAATTTATAGATTATGGAAATTAATTTATAAAATTAGTAGAAATTTGGACAAAGTTGGGTATTTATTAAGAAAAAAAATTACCAGGCAAATTTAGGCAATAAACAGTACACATTTTAAGCTTATCTAACGTTCATTATATTTCCTGCATAGGAATGCATGCATTCATAAAATTTATGCACAATATGCGTTATTTATTACTTAGCCAGAAATTTATTAATTCAAAACTGATATTATAATTTTACTATGCCGTTCCATTATCTAATGTTTATTAATAAGTAATTCAGCAGCTTTTAAGTAATTAATGAATTTTATTATACCCAGAATCATTTTATGAGAAAATACGATCAATTAACTGCAATTAATTAATCACAATTTGTATTTAAATATAAAAATTAGAATTGTGAGATTGTGAATCCGATAAGAGATTTTTAATAATTATTTAATCATGTATGATTAATAAAATAGATGGTTCTCTCTCTACTCGCCGGGCTCCTAATTCTTAAATTTTGGATAGATAAATATTATAGTTTAACGATTTTAAGTTAATTATAATTTAAAATTAAACATGGTGCAACAAATCCTTAAAACTTTGAGCGAGAAAGCATTAATTCTTTTAGATTGCTTTGTAGGTCATGGTGGCCCATTTCCGCCCTTCGGTTTCGGACCCAGACCACTCCTCCCGCCAAACTTCCAAATTGACCCCATGAGGCCGCACGACTCCTTCAAACTTCCTCTTGGTAAGTTTACTCCCGTAAAAATTGAAACATTCTTATCATGATTTTACGTTTTTTTAAAAAAAAAATGGAGCAAATTTGGAAATTCATATTTGATAAAAATTTAGAAATTGTATATGGAGCTGGAAGCCATGCCATAATCAATTTTTTACGATTTTACTATTTTACACTACTAAAGCAACACGTATACAGGGTGGTTTAAATGTCACGCTACAATGGAAAATTTTTTAAGGGGAAAGCCCTCTAAATCTCCAATAGTTACAAGATTTTGGATTGAGATTTTTATAATTATTTTCAAAACTGATGGAAAACTGATGACGAAATTCGTAAATTATTGAATTTTAGAGAGAAAATTTCGGTAACTAATGGAAATTTACGAATTTTTCCCATCGAAAAATTTTCCATTGTGGCGTGACATTTTAACCACCCTGTACATAGGTATTTAATTTTTCGTTTAATGTGTCAAGTTAATTTTGCAGGAATGTTAAAATTATTACGGTTTCCAAATTTTTGACAACTACTCCTTGGACTTTTGTCAAGTTTTTTTTAATTTCGAAATTTTTAGCCCGAGTCAGGGCTTATGTACCCGTCATGTCCGTCTGTCTGTCTGTCTGTCTGTCTGTCCGTCTGTCTGTCCGTCTGTCTGTCTGGTTTGCGATAACTGCCGTAAAACTAATCCGATCGACTTGAGATTTTGCACATATGTAGTATGGGTCAAATGAGGAGCTAAGTTCGAAGATGGGCGAAATCGGTCAAGTGGTTGACCGGTGGGGGTCATCGGAGTGGGTGGGGTATTATGCACCAAAATTTCAAAATTGCCGTAGAAAGCTGAAATTTGGTGCAGAGGTTGATAATGGTTTCTAATGAAGGAATACAAAGTAAAATTGCAAAAATTTTCATCTCGAGGGACCTTAGGGGGTGACCCATACCGATTTTTAAAACTTATCCAATCGAGCTGAAATTTGGTACATAGGTTGTTAATGACTACCAATAGAAGAATATGAATTGAAATTCGACACATTTTCACCTGGACAGACCGTATGGGGTGACCCATACCAATTTTTCAAATTCGTCAAATCGAGCTGAAATTTGGTAGACAAGTTGGTAATAGCTCCTAATGGGACAATATGAAGTTAAATAAGAAAAAATTCTCATCTGGAGGACCTTATTGGGCGACCCAATAAGATGACCAGGGAGAAAAATATGTGTGCACCAACAAATGTATACGAACTTAGTCACCCGCGTGGCTGGAATTTACATATGTTGCGTCTAATATTACTAGGATAATATCCTGAGAGTTTTAGGAAAAACTATACACTCGTTTCAAAGTTATGGTCATGGTCAATACTGGTGACCAGCGAGAAAAATATGTGTGGACCAACAAAAGCATATGACCCTAGTCACCCGCATACCTGGAATTTATTTATATATGTTACATTGAATATTGGTAACATACTATCCTGAAAGTTTTAAGAAAACATATACACTCGTTTCAAAGTTATGGTCACAGTCGATACTGGTGACCAAGGGAAAAAAATGTGTGCACTAACAAAAATTTAGTGATAGTGGATAAATTTTGGTATATGGGGTACTAAAGGCTCGTAATTGAAGAATTCGAAGTTTTAAAAATTTAAATTTGAAAACAGATTTACGCCTGACTCGGGCTATATCAAGTCTGCACTGTAGGTTTTACATATGGGCTTATCTCTTCTGTCAAGTCTCAAAATCTCTCCTGGATCATACATACCTTTGCAAAATTCTATAAATTTGACTCATCCTACGACCTATACACATTCAAAGCATTCTTTATGACCTTTGACCTATCTCCGTAACCTTTTTAACTAGACTACCAAAATTCTAATATATAAGTTCACCCATATATTTTCAACTCTCTGTTTACAAGTTATTTCGATATTTAGGAGTTACAAACACCTGAGTAAATTTGTAAATTTTCAAAACAAATCTTTTTCTCGTAACTATTTATGTACTCATTCAGCTACGTACTCTATTTTTTACCCAAACTTTCAAACCAGACACCATCCCTAAACTTGTCATTTCTAAATTCGCACCAATACTGCATTCATTTCATTTCAAACCGTTTGAATGAATTAAGGAGACAAATAAAATGGAATCATAAGATCGACAAGTGTGAAGTGAACGTATGTATAACTCTTAAAAAATGGGCTTTTTGGCTGGGACGACAAAGTGTTGGACAAAAGACCGGAAAGGCCACCACACGGAGTGACAGGATCATCTCGTCAGCCAAAACACACGCTGGTTGCGCAAACACAAAAGGCGTCGAAATCTCTTACAACCACTTGACTCAACTAAACTATGTTCAAATCTGACTTGGAGTTAAATCTGAAGTGTTTTTTATTATGAAAACAAAGTAAATATCAGAGCAAAAAGTAGACAGAGGAGAATAAAGAATTTCGATACGGAAAATTATAGCGAGACTTGAGTCGTATTTCTTGTGACAGATTAGAAATGTGCTCTCTAAATGATGCGGGAACTGTTTGTTACCGGGTAGTAAACATTTTGAATGCATTTGTTTCATTTATTTTGGTAATAGGTTTCGTAATGTTTTGTTGGTAGTTTTGTTACCGGTGTGGTAATAGTTTAAATATTATGGTAGCAATCTTTTACCGAGAGAGACTTTGCATTTGGTAATAGTTATCTTAGTTTATTTGGTAGCTCTGTTACCGGTGTGGTGATAGGTTAAATAGCATGGCAACAGTCTGTTACCGAGAGAGAGTTTCCAATTGGTAATAGTTTACCAGTTTACCGGTACATGGTAAAAATATGAATTTCTTGGCAAATAAGAATTACATTTGCCACGTTTGCTACCAAATTATAACCAAACTGGTCCAGTTTTACCAATTCGGTAGTCATACATAATGCATACATTACTACCAGATTATTTAGTGTGTACCAATAAGACCAAACCTGGTTTAGCCAGACCACCTGCTTGATTCGGTTGGTGGGATGGGATTCAAAAGTAAAATAAAGCGTGCCAAAATATTTTTCTTTTCGTGTTAATTTTTGGGTTTCAAATCTTTAAGTTTTTGTACCGTTTCGCAAATCGGAGCAGATGACAAGGTTTATGTATTTACGACTTGGTTGAAACGCGTCAAAATTATTTATTTTTAGCTTAAAAGTCCACTGAACTGAACTGATGACTAAGACTTTCCCAAATTTACAGTTAACCGAAATGAGCGATTTTCTCCGCTGAAATATTTGTATTTATGTAACAATTTTCTAATTTACAAATAAATTTCGAGAATTTTTGGCAAACAAATTGTCCATTTGTAGCTTACAATTTACAAATTCTCTCATTTCACAATTATTAAGATGCATTTCTCAAAGTTTAATGTTTCTGTTCACACTTTCATGTTTCAAATTGTTCAACTTTTAAAATTAAATTTTCCACAACCTCTCCAATTTTTTCTAAAATTGTTGCATTTCTCAAACTGTTTGTTTGGGTTAATGTTTCTATTCACGTTTTTATGTTTCAAATTGTTCAAATTTTGAAAGTAATATTTCCACAAACTCTCCATTTTTTAAAAATTCCTCCTGTTTTTCAAAACTTTACTAATTCTTCCTCCCTCCAATTATGTAATTCCAGGTCTTTCCCCTCACGACTGGCCGCTTGCTCTACGTGCCGCCGCCGCCGCGAGTGGGGGTGGCCCCGGTGGAAACGGTGGTTATCCATCCTACCTCCAATCACTGGCTGCACATCACCACCACCACCAAAATCAGAACCACACCCACAACCATGACCCCAGCGGTGGTGGTGGGGGGAGTAGTGGACCCCCCTCTTCCTCCCTGACATCACCCCTCCTCCCACCCTCGCCCCAGCAGCAACAATCCCAATCACACGACCCCCTCTTGTCCTCCGTGGCGCTGTTAAGCAGCGGAAGCCGGTCTGGATCTGGTCACACCGTAACGACGCCAACTTCCAGTGGGAGCCATATTTTAGCGGCACTTTCAAACAATAACAACAACAATAATAATAACAACAATGGGATGAGTAATAAAAGGTCGCCACCGCTGCTGAAAGTGAGTCCGGTACACCCACTTCATAAGGGAAATAAGGGAGGAGGGAGAGAGGATGGGTCGAGGTCGCCAAGACTGACACCGGGACAAATCGGGTTTCGTCCGACGGGTCAGTTATTCTAAATTTTATATACTTTTTAAGAATAATTTTGTAGAGATCGGTAGAATTTTTTAAGTTTTTCGAAATTAGAGAAGCAATTACGCCCGAGATGGTTTTGTACCTTTGTAAACTTTAATAAGCTGTCAAATTTACAGATGTGTGAAATAGTTTGAAGACATAATTTTCCTTTTGTCCAAGGCATCTAGTTTTTGAAATATTTAAACAAAATTTACACAGTTTACACAATAATTTCTCAAAATTTTGACACATTACAAAGCTTTATCTGTAAAAAAAATAATCTAAAATTACAAAATTTCTCCAGGTGTCTCCCTCTCCTCCTCGGACTCTCTCATGTCAACCTTTGACCTGGCCAGCAAGCAGCAATCCCAGCAACACCACCCTCTCGTAAACCTGCCCTGGCCTGGATTCCCGTCCGGAGGGCCGGGTAACATCCCCGTCTCCATTTCCGGTGGGGGCCTACCCCTCCTCCCGCACCCACTTTTGTACTCCCACCTCTGCAACAATGCCTGGATGTCGTCCGAAATTCATAACGTCATGACCAAACTGCAACTTCAACATCAGCAGCATCAACTCCAATTGCAAGCCCAGCAACAAGGTCACACCCACGATCATGGTCAAGGTCAAGGTCAAGGTCGCGCCCTCAGCAGCAGTGGGGGCACGACGGCGAGCAGGTCACCGTCTCCGTCCTCGATATCGTCCGAGGTCAAGATTTGTGTGGGAAGTCCGAAATCAAGCAGTCTCATTTTACCCGCTTCTCCCACTCCGACACACAGTTCGGGTATCGCGATTTCCGCAATTTTAGGCACAAAGCAGCGAAATCAGAGGAATCATTTGATCAATGAGTTGCGTAGGGGGAGGAGTAGGTCGAGATCGAGGTCGAGGTCAAGGTCAAGGTCGAGGTCGAGATCAAGGTCAAGATCCAGGTCAAGATCGTTAAGCAAAAGCCCGACAATTTTCCCCGGGGTGAAATTCGGTATTGGCGGATTTCCTCTGTTTTCCTCGAGAAATCTGGGTAAATCTGATGTCAACGATAACCATGATAGTTTTAGGTCGTTATCTAATAATTCGAGTGCTATCAACAGTCTTAGTCCACTAATTAATAATAATAATAATAATAATAATTCCACTAAAAAGGGTAGTAGTAAAGGAATCTCGTCAACTTCCGGTGGTGGTGGTGACCAATCGAGCAAGTCGGAAGTGTGGAGACCGTATTAAAAAATTCTTAAATTTCTGAACATTTTTTACACGAGCTTTGAGCAAAAATCAACCAAAAATTAAAACTTTTATACGTAACACGATCGTTAATTATGAAAATACTTACATAAATACGTGATATTTGACAAATTGTGAACCCAGTTTCGTATACATTCGTCCTTTTAGGGTAGACATGTAAGATTTCGTTTAGTAAATATTTACCTTTTAATTATTGGTGTAATGTAGCAATTAATTCCTAAATATAATAATTTGTATCACTTAAATGTCAAATACGCATTTAAATCATGTCACTATTGAATAAAAGTATACAGATTTGTATGTGGCATCCGCGTACATAAAATTGCATAAAAAACCTCATTTCACTCGAATTTCAGTAAATTACAAAGTTTCCACTGCAAACATTAATAAGGAAAATCGAGGTACAAATCTATAGCAAAATTTCATAAATCAATTTCATAACTTTGCAAAAAAATGCGCAAAATAATTTTGCAAAACTTACACGCATCCGATTTCAGTACATATATCATACAGAATATTATACAAAATAAAATACAACTAATTAATTAATTCCATCCATTTTTTGCCTGATATCACCCCAAACTTTCTCTTAAGTAATCATCATGTAAATAAACGCACAAAACTACACATCGTGCCATAATTTCGCAAAAAATGGCAAACTAATTTTTGCTAAACTCTTTCACATTCATTTTTCAGTGAATAAATCCTGCATAATTCTACAAAATAGAATGCAATCAATCAATTAATTAATTCCATCCATTTCTTATCACCCTGAACTTTCTCCTAAGTAATCATCATGTAAATAAACGCACAAAACTATGTCGCATCCCACCAAAAATACGGTACCCAAACCCCAACCAAATCCCCTCTTGACGGGGAAAGGTTAACTCGAGGGTATTTTTTTACAACTTTTTTTACAAGTTGTCAAAAGCTTGTCGGCTTCCGTGACACGGGCTCATTTTTTTAAGCAGCCATTTACCATTTACTTAGCCGAGTTAAGTTAAAGTTAACATCATCATGTCTTTTTCCCAAGACGGGGAAGGGAAACTAAGTGGTTTGGAAGGAAAAAGAACAAGGGGAACTTTTTCCCCTATACACATGAGGAGAAAGTAATACCCGGGTATTAGTAATAGCATTAGCATGACGGCACGATACCCGTCGTCGAAGAGTCAACTTAATACGGGCAGATTAGCTGCTAAACAATCTTCTTGTTTACAAGAAAAATTGGGGAAACTCACTTTCACTTTCACGGAATAAATGACACTTTCTTATGAAAAAACAGTAAAAACCTGGGCTTTTTACTTACTTCATAAGTACTTCTTTCATCAAGAAAACCTTATAAAATGTACACCTTTTAAAAATAAGGCTCCTTATTATAACACAAATTTTAAAACGGACTTCAAAATTTGACAGTTTTCAAAATTATTTTTGAATTTCATCTTTATACAAAAAAGTTTCATGTTTTCTAAATGCAATTGTCTTATTTTATGCAGTTACTACATCCACACCTGCAGACCTAAATATTAATTTACTCATCGATAGTATTTTCCCAAAATATTTATGACTTTTAAACTTTACTATAAATAACATAGTATACAACATTTTATTACATTATGTTTATTAAATAATAATAATTTACAAATTTCAATAAGGATTTTTTTAAAACTATTTAGCTTCATAATTTTGTGTTCATTTTTTACATTTAAAAATTTTAGATTTTTTTTCACTGTCGCCTTTACTACTTGACTTGAATAATGCAAGAAAATTTTCAAGCTGCTACTTTCCCTTCGTATGCACACATTACCCTCCAACCTACACCCTGAAAAATATAGGAACAAAATTGCCACTGATTTGGTGGTTAACTGACTTGACGACAATTTTGAGAATAATGAGACTCATGACAATATTGAGGGTATTCACGCACCTTTGGTAACTACGTAAACAACGTAAAATCCGTAAACTTACAAACGTTTACAAACAGCTTCCCGTGAATTCACTTTCGCAATTATTTTCGTAAAAATTTATCTGATAATTGGAACAAAATTCCGATCATTTCCAGAAAAATTAATGGAAGATTTGTAGAGCTGCATTTATTGATATACTATATACCACGAACAGTGGAGGCTGTTCCTATAAAAATTTCCAAATTCAACCTTCCTAAATTCTAATCCTAAGTTATTTTTCGACTCCACACTAAATCTTAGCTAAATATATAAATTCAGAAATCGGTATGGGTACCCCTTCCTCATTGCCCGTCTGGTTATTTTTTGTTCATCTTTGACTTCATATTCTTTCATGAGAAGCTATGAAGTATCACCATTCCGAATTTCAGCTTTTTGAGACAAGTTATGAAAATCGGTATGGGTCACCCCAACGGGTCCCGGATGTGAAAATTTTACCAATTTCACTTCATATTCTTCCATTAGGGGCCTTTAGCAGCCTCTATACGAAATTTCAGCTCGATTGGATGATTTTGAAAAATCGGTATGGGTCACCCCGTCGGGTACCTCGGCTTGAAAAATTTGTCAATTTCAGTTCATATTCTTTCATTAGGAGCCATTAGCAACCTCTATGCCAAATTTCTGTATCGAACAATTTTTTTTCTTCCCCAAATTGAGTTTACAAAATACTTTACAAAATTAAAAGACGCCCCTGAGCTGCGTAAGTTTACAAAAGTTTGTAAACTGATTTTCCTTGGCAATTTTTGTAAAAGTTTGTAAACGTTTGTAAGTTTACCGATTTTACGCTGTGGACGTAGTTACGAAGGAGGGCGTGAATTGCCTCATTGACAAAATTATGAAGCTTCATAAATATTTTTTTTTAAATCAAGTTTAAAATTTGGTAAGTTTAGTTAAATTGTCAAGCTTCAACGTTTTATTTTAAATTTTAGAAAAGCAAAGTGAAGTTTAGCAAATATCAGATCGCTCGCGGTGATATGCAGTAGTTTTGCTACACATTGAATAATTCCTAATAATAATTGTCTCAAAAATTCAGACTTTCTACCATTTTAGAATGAGTTTCTCGACAAATCTCAATTTCGTAAACAATAATTTCTACCCTTAAAAGTAACAAATCGTTAAAAATTCCGTTATGTTACACAATTTGGAGTTTTACTATTCTTTAACTATTCTTTTACTAGTTGATTTGAGTGTATCTAGAAATAATTAGTGTTGTACAGCGCAGTATCTCGCTCAAAACATGTCGGTAACAAATTAATTATCACCAAACGGTAACAACAAATTCGACCAAATTTAAGTATGTCACCTGCGACCAATTTTTTTTACAAACGCTGTACCAAATTTTAAAATCGCTGAATTATTCCTAAAAACTTCGTTACCATCGGTCTCAATTTTGTCACCGAATTATTTAAAGTGTATCATCAAGCCCCCCGTTTTTCCAAAAAATAATAATGATAATAATGATCCCTTCATTTTTCATTCTGCCCAACACTTCCTCTCATTTTCATTGTGTTTTCCCTTCATTCCAGGCGGCTGATGACTTTCACTTCTTGAATTGAATCAAACTCTTAGAATTAAGGAGAATAGGAAATTAAAACTTCTTTCTTGCCTCCTTATCAGGAATAGTTTTTGTATAAAATAATGGAAAAATTAGCATAAAAATTGAAAGTGTGAGTTTGCATTGTTGATTTATTTGGGAGTTCGTTAGGAGGGGACGAAGGAAGAATTCTAGTTTTTCGTCTCATTGTCCCCTCGTTAAAATCCCGTTTGCTCTGATGGCGATAATCATGAGGAGATACTCACACCCTTCTTTTTGCTACTTTCTCTCCCCCTTCTTCGTCTTTTGTGTTGGTGTTATTAATCGATTTCCGAGCGGAGGAAGTAGTTGAGTGAGATCCGTAAATATTTATAACCGGGTGTTGGGTGATACTCTTAAAAATTTGGGGGGAAATTTGGTAAAAATTGGTGTAAATCAGGAGCAAAATTTTATTAATGAGAAATATGTAAGTAAATACTTAACCAATTTAAATTTATTTAGAATTATATAAACAACTTAATTGCCAACTGTACAATTTGGTAATGGAAATATCTATAAGGAACTTTTGAATAGAATTTCAGGAAATTGATAGCAAAATATATATAATTTTCAAACATGTTACCAAATTGGTAATAAATCCGTACAAGCAAAATTTAATGCAAAAGTTTTAAACAAAACGGTGATAGATTTTGTAGTGTTGAGTAACATTTAAATTACCTAAATACAATTACGGAAATGATGAAGGACTACCTAAATTATGGCAGATTTCAGAAAGAAATTAGTAAAAACACAATCGGTTCTGAACGTTAACATTTATAAAATTTTACAAATTTTACCAATCTGGTAAAATCACCGGTAAAACAATCAATCTTATTACAGGAAATTTCTAAGAGTGCAGTTTCCGTATTTTTCTAAGAGTACGCTCTATTTCACCCGGGTGGGTGGGTGGTAAGTAACGCGTCGAGAAATTTTAGGGGAGAAAGAGTTGCTCCTGTGAGGATCTGGTTGTATGTGTAACAGCTTGTGTCAGGTTGGATTGGATGAGACGTATGTTCGGGTGAGACTGGGGATCAATCAAGATCAGGCTGAGTTATTAAATCAATTTGATTTACAATAAGCCAAGCTGTAAGTTAAGGAATATGATGCATACTTTCGGAAATATATGTACGGATTGAATTCATCCATGCGAAATTTTATGAAATGCGAATTACACGAGATGTAATTAATTACAATTAGTGTAAAAAGGTAACAATGCGAATTTTGGTCGCTTCTGTAAGACTCGTTTTATTTATTTATGTATTTCTGAGATATCGGTAACTCTTAATTTATACAGATTGATAAAGTCCATTTTCTTAAGTTATTAGAAAAAATGTAAAGTAAATCGCAAACGATTGACATGAAAATAATGTACAATATATGTAAATAATTTGTTGAATTGTCGCAATAATAGGGAATCAAATGAAAATGAGAATTTTCACTACTTTATGACTTTCTTAGACAACAATTTAGGAATTTTATGATCCAGAAGCCAAAAAATCGTTACAAATAATGGATGGTCGACAGTTACATAAGTAATAATTCCTCCCTTGACATAAGTACGTATATTTCTTAAATTATCTGACCAACTGACCCAACCCACGACCAAAGATCACATTTGTTTAAGTATCCATTCTCTGTTGGACCTCTAATTTCCACTTTTACTGCCCTAGTTTAAACAATGCATTCATTATTTGCAGTAAAACATATCAAGTCAAAGTTGTCCCCGGAGAGAGTTGGTCAGTCCTTAGAAACCTAGCATTCGTCGATATTTCTCGACGACATACATACATACAGAACTTGACAATTCTGTGTACAAGCTTAAAATTCTACTTACTTGGCGTGCTCCAGATGACCTTAAACCAACCTTAATTTTGGATTGATTTATTTCTTCTT
Source organism: Folsomia candida (assembly GCF_002217175.1). NCBI lineage: Eukaryota > Metazoa > Arthropoda > Collembola > Entomobryomorpha > Isotomidae > Folsomia > Folsomia candida. The sequence goes on along the minus strand of NW_019091200.1, from coordinate 4,865,458 downwards.
GCATAACATGAAAATTACTTACTGTATAGAGACGTTATTGTCCGTGGTACATATTTGTGTGGTCTCTGGGCAACTGTACAAATAAACCAAGTGGTTGGGGTCCACCGATTTTGATAACAATGCATATATTGTAACATTCACGTGGTAGTAAGTAATTTGACATGAAAGAGTAATGCATATTTATCCTAAAATTCCTATTTTTCTACCAATCTGAAACAAACTAAAAACAAGTCGGTCACAAAATTAAATAGAAAAATTTGTTACCGATGTGTAGATGTGACTCCGCGAGCAGTCTGCCCATTTTTTGTTAATAATACTAACCAAGATGTGAGACCGAATCCGTGGTAAATCGGTAAAAAATTAATGTTAACCTCACTAAATTATGTAATCCAACTGGACTTTCTACCTAATTTCTTCTTAATGCATTAAAAATTTATTAAAAAAATAATTTCGACGCTACAAAATTACAATTTCTCTCCTCCCCCGATCGAATTTCTTTCCCACCTATTTTCAACCCCATTTTCATCACCCTTTTACTTACACTATGCACTTATTACAATTAGCTAACAAATCTTAAAAGCGTAACCATTCCGCCTAATGCGACAAGACCCGGGCGGGACTGGACTATGTCACAAATTCTGGGCTAAGATCACTCTCCGAAAATAAAAGCGATCTTCTTATCAAAGTAAAACGGTAGAGTGCTTCTTCCTCCGAGACACAAGTCGTCAGGGTCGTGCGGAAAGGATGAGGGTAATTTTGACCCCAATTTATTATGTAATTTCCAATAGGATGTATTTAAATATGTGGATAATATGTCATTAAGATGGGACTTTTTGCGTGTTGGTATTAAAATTAAAATACAAATAAATGCGGTAATAAACATATTACCGAGGAGAGACTATTGTAAGTACAATTTAGAATAGTGTGGTATTAATTTTGCATCGAAATGGTAACACATTTTCCCCTCGAAATTTAAATTTCTGACCAATCCGTAACAAAATACGGTAATATTTTGTTACGGAACTTGTCTATCTGTCTGTCGTCGATGGAATGGCGACATTCTTCCCGCACGACGCAGCACTTTCTCCTGCTCACAATTATTAAATGAGCATCTAAAGCATCTCTTAGGAGAATTTCCAGCGAGAGGGCAAAGGTTTACGGAAACTAATCCCTTCTCCAGTTCACAGTTCATGAATATTCATTTTCCGACCGGATGGAGTGGAGTGGACGGAGAAATCCTGTCCTTATACGAAAAGGCCATCCATATGCAACATGGGGGAAATTTTGAGACAAATTTTTGGTAAATTGGCCATTTCATCGAGTTTCTTCAAGTCGTGGAATTTAAGTGCACTTTTAACAACGCAAAATTCGAAAAAAAATGGGTGCAAATCGATTCCCAAAATTTCACCCATATTTTCTAACAAACAAAATTTTACTTAAAAAAAGTACATTACTAATTTACCTCCATTTCATTGCTCAGCTAACATTCTAAAATCAACTTTTCGAAAAAAATAGCTCTATTTCAACGCCGGAAAATGTGCTTAAAAACATATTTACACTTTTAAAATAATTCAGATGACGCCTCCCTTTTCGACAAAATAACTGCTTTTCTTTTACGAAATGTATGCAATTTCCCTCAATTTTTGGCCCTTATTTAATCCTCTCTTCTCCACCTTCTCCTCAGCTTTCTTCGTGGACCGAGAATGGTGGAAAATGTGTTTGCTGATTGCTCTCGTATTCATCTCATGAGTGAAACGACGAGGAGGAGGACAACCGTGTTTTAACAAATTAATTAGAAACGGGTCCTCCATTTTATTTTGGAAGGACAGAATCTACAATTTGTATAATAAAGGGATTTTAACCCGGAGAAGAGAAATTTCCGAGAAAGTCGACTCTATCAAAGTCTAGGAGATAATGAAGTTTAATGAAAATAATAATTAATGAAACAAAGAGGAAAAGCCGGCTTAAATAGGAGAGGAATACATTCTAAATACGCTGGGGTGGCTGGCGTGGCAGGAATTACGAGATCGCATCACTACTGTTGTACTTTTCGTGGAGGAGGAAAATGAGACGATCGGTTCGGTAAGTTTATGGTATGGGCAACAGATTGAAGGTTCGGGTTTCTTTGGAGTTGATCCGATTTGCTTGCTTGATGTGTGCTTCGTTGAAGTTGGTTAGTTGTTATTTTAGTTTGACAGGTGTATATGGATGGATTTTAAAGTGGGGATGGACAACTTTTGAGCAAGACAATAATTAGGACAAAATGTTATTGGGGACAAAGATTTGTATTTTTAGCAAAAACTGGACACGACTGTATAAAAATGTTGCATTTTTGTGGTTTTGTGAAAATGATCTGAAAATGACGTTCCATGTTTAGAAATAGACAATAATATTTATATAAAAATTGAGGTAAAACACAAAATTTTTAACCTAGACACAATTAATAGACAAATCATTACTTATAAAAGCCTGTAAATTTCTTGATTTCAAGAAACGAGAGTAAAATGTACATACACCACGGAGGAAAAATAAACAAATTCCTTCGACCAGTTTTCCGAATCAAATTAGAGTAAATTTTTACATAAATTAAATACATAGTTGCATTTTGTACGACTTATCTACCATAATAGAAATTGAACAACTTTTACAAATTAAATTACAGGGTCAGGTTTGTATGTCGTGCTAATTTCCATCCTCTCCAAACAAACATGTTTCCAAAATTTGCAAAAATTCCGTTCAATTTGCAATGTTTTTCCCCGAAAAATTCACGACGCACATCTTTAAAATACGTATTTATTTCTGTACGAAACCTATACTTTGATTCCTCCCTCGTCTCATTCATTCATTCCCTTCGTGGAAAATATTCTGTACGAAAGCAGTCGTATTTTACTAAACTCACTCACTCTCAACCCACGCCAGCATGAGAGTGGAAAATACTTTGGAAGAAGAAGAAGGCTTTAATTACAATCTTTGTTAATTACTTAATGTCTGCTAATGAGCACGCTGTGTATTCCATTTCATGCCCAGCTTTGATCTCTTGGAACGAAACGAAACGCAATACCACTCACCCAGGTCGGAAATATATATATATTTCCGAACTGCGCTATCACTTCTACAAGGACGAGATCTCTCTCTTTCTGCCCACTTTCACTAATAATAAGAGCCAGAGATGAAGTAAACTTTCTCCAAGTGTAGGATTTCTGTTGCTACTTTTTACACGAAAAGTTGCCCTTTTACTACTTTTGTCAGCAAGTAAGTACGACTTTTGCGAGAAGAGACGAGTACTAGTAAATGCCAACACTCGAGGGTTTTTGATCTAATTTTGGTACTGAGGAGGAGAGAAAACATGAATTAAATTAAGATGGTTTTTATAGGCTGCTAATTTTATATGGAGGAAATTTTCGGACAATATTTTTAGATTGTGATCATGAGAGGGAATTTTACGATATCAATCGCTAGAGTTTATTATCGTTTAGTTCTATTTTTAAAACAATAGAATATTTAGCATTTGACCTCATCAGTCGACACGCAGCTAAAGATTTTATTTTATGAAATTATGTTTCCCAAAACGGCAGGAAAATTCAGACGACAACACCTTACATTACGTTTTTGCCGAACAACGAATCTATTATATCTCACTTTATAAATACATTAAGCAAATTTACGTTTTAGGCGTCGAAGTTTGGGAGTGAGAGTTAATTTCTTATTAACATTATGATTTAGGAGCTTTATGCAATGATAACCAGTTGACCCCATCGACCCTCAGAGAAAACCTCCATTTTCATCATCGTAATGTCAACTAATGTCCAATTTTAACTCTTATTTGAAACCTATACACATGATTAAATAATTGATCCAAATAACACACATAAATTCATCCCTAGAAAAATTTTATTTCACGATTTTTATGAAAATACATACATTATGGCATGAAAATACGTATGAAAATATATTGGGATCTTTTTTACACTCCAAGTTTTCGTAAATGAGTCTCCTTTACCGGATAAGATTACATAGAATTTAGTACACAATTTAAGACAAAATAGGTCAAAATTATGGTATTTTCGTCCATTAAACAGGGTTCACATATCCACCGAGCAAACCCCGACCCGCCTCCGACGACATGACCACATTTCCGTCCAGGTATCCCTCCATCCTTTGTTCAAACTGGATCCTCGCGGCGTCCTCCTTCTCCGCCTTCAAGTCATCTTTCAATCCACCCGAGATCAGAAGTGTGTATCCGTAGAGGACGAAGCACCTGGATAATCGGTCAAACTTGGTTATCAATTTGTACCCAATTAATGGATAAGCAAGTAATTTCTTACACCGTCCCCATCCATAAAACTGTGGCGTTCATGTCCGTCAGCAATGAATCGATAAGAATAGCGGTGCAGCAAATCAGAACAACTGCTCCGTACCAGCACCAATGGCGACAACTTGAGACGAGGCCCTGGAAAAAGGAATTTTAAAAATTTACATATTTTTTTGGCAAGAGATTTTAGTTGTGTGATTCAAAATTGTTGTATTTTGTCATGAAATTAAATAATTTTCGGGAAATGGGTCAAATTTTGGCTAAATTTTCAGAAATATAGACAGAAAACCAAGATATTTCGGCACTATGGGGTAATTTTGGTTGAAGTTATCAAATATATGCAAAATTTCAGTGTTTTCTTTCTAGTTCCATAATCTTTTGCAAAGTTGGACACTTTCTCCGTCAAATTTCCACATTTTTACAAAATTCCCCTCAGAAACTTTCCCGACAAAAAAATTTCTTACCTTGGACGCTCCTCTATAAAGCGTGACTGCCATCCCGACGTCCAACACAGTAACGAGAAAGCCACCTCCGTAGTACAGGAACCACAAAGTGATCCCTTTATCTGCAAATCAACCCAAATTATTTAAAATTTTCCAGAAATTTTAAATTCTCAAAATTCCCTTACCATTGTCGTCATCATCGAGGTTTGTATACTGGTCCCACGCCTTGTCCCAGTCTTTCAAGATCGTCCCAGCTTGGAGCGCCAGGCCAAAGAAATCTTTCATCTGGATCGAAAATAAAATACAATTGTGAAATTATATCAAAGTTTTTAACCCATTTTTTCTGAATTACGATGAGAATCAAGGCCATCAATTTGGCCCCAGTTTTCAGCGAGATTCCAGCAATGCATGGTGAGTTGTTAGAACTGCAGAGTTGACACATGATGACTTCGACTAATTTCGAGTCGAGACGGGGGCCAAATCTTCAGCGAAGGAGGAACTTATTTTCGGAAATATGTAAATCTGCAGGATTTTGAATTTGAATTTGCAATGAACGAGAATTTGTGTTTAGTAATTTTGAATAAAAATTATTGTCATGTCGTTTGTTGATTATTATGAATCTGAAATTTGTGATGCTTGTTGTCATGACCTGATGATTAATATTTTTGTAATATGGAGAAAATTACTAAATTATTAAATTCGATGTCACTGCGCACGCCATGACCCCACGAGAGTTTCTTATCACCCCGATTTACATATGTTTTTTTAGTTACACCGATTTTTGCTGCCCGTTAAATTTCTGAGTGAGCATTAACCGGATTAATTTTAATACATATCTAACGCTAAACATATATGCAAAATTTTCTCCGTACCTAATCCAGAAAATTAATTAGTTAGTTAGTTATTAATTATTTAGTAATTAGGTAGTTGCCAATCTCAAATTAACATCTCTTGGCGTGTCTCATTTTATTCTAAATATATTCCATTCATGATCACTCATTTCTGCGGTTTTCGGGGATTATTTCTTGATTTTATTGTTGAAAATTGCTAGCTTTCAATGAACTACTGTCATTTTCATCAGGCAAGAATACAAAGATATCGGATACAAATCTAAACAATACATTCCTTTGACAAGTGAAAAATGGGAATTAATTGTCAGTAAATGTTACTTAGTCACAGTTAAATTATAAAAAATTCAGTAGTGTTGAGGACCAGATTGGGTTGATGTTGACTCCGCTGGATATGTTAATTTTGCTCGTTAACTTTTTAATGTGCAGGGCTTCTTTAAACTTTCTGAAGAATTTTCTGTTTTCTGGGACAACGAGTTTAAAGGAATTTGGGTCCAGTTGGTGGTCGTTTTCTATCATATGAGCTGCTACAGGCGAGGTTGTACTTTCTCTTCTGATGTCATTCTGATGTTCGGCAATTCTGACCATAAAATCTCGTTCTGTTTCACCGATATAAACAGCAGGACACGAATTGCATTGTATACTGTAAACTCCTGCTCTTGGCTTTTGCAATTTCTGTTTGGCGTTACAAACAATTGATCCAATTTTCGGACCAGGAAAGTAGCCAATATCTACATCCATTTTGTTTCTTAAATATGAAGCGATTTAAGATGTTACGTCTCCAGCCCAGGGAAGAATAATTCTTTTTTTGATTTCTTCATCTTTTTTGTTGTTGGGAGGTTGTAATAACTTAATTTTCACTCTTCTTAATCTGTCATTGATTAGTGATGGGGGATACTCATTTTTCATAAGAATGATTTTGGTCAACTCAATTTCCTCTTTCACATGGTCGTCATCCGAAAGTCTGATGGCTCGAGTCAATAAGGTGTCAATTACTCCGATTTTATGTGCACGTGGATGAAATGACCGGAAGTTGAGGTACTGACACGTTTGGGTTGGCTTTCTGTATACGTAATGACCTAATGGAGGAATCATTTTTAGAGTATATGATTATATCTAGAAAAGGTATTTTTCCGTCAATTTCTTCTTCTACTGTGAATTGAATAGAAGGATGAAAACTATTAATATCTCTTAGTATTTTATCTTGATTTCTTCCTCTGGCTATGCACAGTACGTCATCCACGTAGCGTCTCCAAAAGTAGATAAGCCGGTTATTCTTAATTTTGGTTAACTCCAGTTTTTGTAGAAAAAATTCTGCTATTATTGGAGATAGTGGTGATCCCATCGCAGTACCATAGTTCTGCTTGTAGTATTGGTTTTGGAACTGGAAATATGAAGAGGTTGTGCATAATTCTAGGAGAGACATGATACAATTGCTGGGTAATGAGGTCAATTTTTTTTAGATCTGGATATTCTTCTAATCTCTGCTTGATGTATTCAAGAGTCTCTGGAATTGGAACCATTGTAAACAGTGAAGTGACATCGAAAGATACTTTCTTATCTCCAGGTCGAGATCTCGTTTTCTTTAGTTCTTCAACAAATTCTGTTGAGTTTTTTATGGAGAACTCATGTTTGGAAGCGACTTTTGTTAGAATGTTTGCTAGGTATTTAGACAATTTGTAGGTTGGAGAGTTTCGGTAATCAACAACTGGACGTAAAGGGATGTCTTTCTTGTGAACCTTTGGGGCTCCATAGATGATTGGTGACCTTGGGGTTTTTTCCAATAGATGTTCTGGGAGAAGTTTGAGTTCCGTCAGTTTGTGGCACTTTTCAGCTACTAATTTGGCATATAGTGGAGTTGGATCATGATTTAAAATTGTATATGGTCCTGTTACAATCATGGATGACATTTTTTCTATGTATTTGTTTCTGTCCATTATGACAACAGAATTTTCTTTGTCAGCTTTTGTAATGTAATAGTGATTTGATTGAATTTCTTATCCAGGCTTCCCAGCGTTGTTTTGTTTTTTCTTTTTGAATGTTTTGAGACATTATTTTTGCTACCCCAGTCCTGATTTTATTTTTCTGATGATCTGTCAGTTCTATATCCATCATGCGAAGTTCTATCGTGGCAGCAGTGTCGCACATTGTGTAACCAACATTTTTTACTGGCAGTGAAAAGTTTAGTCCCAAGTTGAGCAGTTGTTCTTCAAATTTTGTGAGGGGACGAGATGACATGTTGTTGATGGTAGGTTTGCATAGTAAGTCTTTATTGGTCTGATAAACTTTGTTGAAATATTGATCCACATTTTTCTCCATTAAGTTCTTGAATTTCTCCTTCTGAGTTTGGCTTATTTTTAAGTGGACGATATTCCTCATTGTGTTCATTAAATTACAGAGCCAATTCCACAGAGACGGGATTGATGAACGAATAGTTGATCTTAGTTTTGCAATATCAGTTTGAACATGATTTGATTTCGTATAGTTGATATTTATCATGCAATTTAGTAATCTTGATTCAGTGTGTTGTTGCATCTTATTCATTTTGTCATGCGATCCAAATCTTCTGGGAAATTCCTTGAGTTGTAGTCCTCTTGGCATTACATCATGTTTCTTACAGCGTCTCAGGAATATGATGTGATTAGTCAAATGAATATCTTGTTTATATGATGACTCCAATTTCTTTATATTGCGGATAACTTCTTCACTTGCTTCACCGCGAAGCTTTCTAAGGATTTCGTAGAACTTTTTCCATCCTCCGAGAATATTATGATCACTCATTTCTGCGGTTTTCGGGGATTATTTCTTGATTTTATTGTTGAAAATTGCTAGCTTTCAATGAACTACTGTCATTTTCATCAGGCAAGAATACAAAGATATCGGATACAAATCTAAACAATACATTCCTTTGACAAGTGAAAAATGGGAATTAATTGTCAGTAAATGTTACTTAGTCACAGTTAAATTATAAAAAAAAAAATATTCCATTCACGTTAAAGAAATCGTAACTTCGTAACTTTGTAAAGTTCCACATTTGCGAAAAATATACTTAATTTTAACAAAATTCATTTACAAAATAACGCATTTGACCTATAAAATAAATTACAAATATAGAACTGATTTGCACCCCAATTTTCTTCCTTAATCTTTGTAAACTCATGGAAAAAATTTGTAACCTTAAAATTACATAGTTTACCAAAGTCCTCCCGTGTGAATTGAGCTTATGCATTTCTTGCATCATTCCGACATAAGAGAAAACCGAGCAAAACTTTCTCTATAACCTTCCCCCAGAAAGAAAGTTATGTATTTTACTTACTTATTTCCCTCAAACTTCTCTCTCTCATCTTATTACTTACAAACAATTTGGAAATGAAAGTTTACTTTATGTTCACTTTAGTAAATTAACGCTCATCCGAGAACTCTGACTCTTATTCCAAGGGTAACAAGTCGCAAAGAAAACTTGATATTAAACTCGGTTTCCATTTCTTCTCGGCTAGACCCCAAGGCTCCCCATAATTATTTATTGTGGATTTTCGCGTGTAATTCCGTCCATTAAAGTAATCATGTCGGACAAATTTGTACAAGTCGGTGACGAAATTGTTACCGAGAGTGTGCACCTATTATTATGAAATTACACCGCATTGGTAACGATTTACCAATAAATAAATTAATTACCAATAATTATAAAATAATAATTTACCAATAAGGGAAGTAACGGGTAGAAAACCATGAGTACAATGAATGTGACATGATTTTTTCGTTATGTATATAATCTTACATGATTATTAATCTTCCACTGTATTGATTAAGCACAAAACGTCGTGCAGATGTACTGAAGTATCTAATAATTATACAGGTTACCTAAAATTATTTTAAAAAAATACAAATTGACGAATTAATGTGACAAACTTACCGAAAAACTAAAAAAGTAAGCAAGATTTATTTTATCGAGAGTAAAATCGTCTTACCAGATGGCAAAATTAGATAAATTGAGAATTGTATATATTTTTTGCGATTAGTTTGACGCCAGAGTTTGATTTTTTTTAGAGTTTGATTTTTTTTAGAGTTTAATAATTGATTTGAAATTAGGTTTTGGGGTTTGGTGGTGTCATCTAAAAATAAAAGTGTATTTTTCGAATTATGCACGTCATGCATCAGGCTAAATGCCATCTCCCAAAAACCTTATAAAGGACAAGAAGGCAAATTAATTTCAACAAAAAAAGTTGATTTTTTTCTTAACATTTACTGGGTCATAGACACACAGCGAGTTGTTCACTTCAACAAAATTAAAAACACTGGATTTATTTATGTACATATATACATACATACATTTTTATAATTAGTTTCACCTAAAAGATAAGATAAAGTGCTTATCTGTACGTCCGAATGGCACGCATCCTTTAAGAGTTATCTTAAAAGGGAAGGATATAAGGATTCTTTTACTCGACACAAAATTAGCTTTAGTCCACCAAACCAAACCACTTAAGATTATGAGATTTTTCGGTCAGTTATTTATCATCGCCCAGCTGCATGGATTTCGTCGTACATGATTTTTAATAAAAAATGTACTACAAATTATAAATTTTTATCATACATTTAAACCTAAACCGGACGATATGATAAGTGACATGATAAGCGACCCCCTTTACGTCGATAAGTGTCCCCCACCTTGCAAAATGAGACGGATGGATGGCAATTCTTGGTGTTCCATGACTCGGAAGAAGTGGAGGTTACGGTTAGCCTCAGCCCAGAAAAAAACAAAACTTTCCCCATATTTCACCCTCGCTTGGGAAAAACGAGAGCTACGAACTTACCGAATGGGTGACACTGTTCGGAAGAAAGTGGTGAAAATGGGGAGAAGAAATGGTAGAAATTTTGTGGAATGGTCGAAATTGTTAGAATGTTAGAATCTGAAAGGTTTTTAGAATTGGATAAAATTTTAAAATCTGAAAAATTTGTCGAATTTGGTATAGAATTTTACGTAGAATCTGAAAGACTTGTCAAATTTGGTTGAATTTTAGGATCTGAAAAATTTGCCGAGTTTAGTCAAATTTTCGAATCTGAAAGATTTCTCAAAATTTGAATTCTGAATAAACTAATATTCCATCATAAGGCGCCAATGTCAGTCAATTATTTATCGTCAGGTTTAAAATTCGTTCGTTCGTAGTAATAATATGACGTCGCTTTTTAAAATATAAATTACTAGTGTAGAAGCCCGTCAATCGACGTGCAAAATAGGCCCGTCGATAAGCCCGTTACCCCAACATTAGTGAAGCTAGCCTCTCCTGTTCTCTCTGCAGAGTGGCGAGAGAAAAGGAGAGGCTAACTTCTCAACTAAGCCACTGACCCAGCCAGCAGCAATACACTCGCCTGTTTTATATAGTTTAGATTTAATTGTGTCTTTAATATATGTACTAGATGCAATACCAGTTTTCAGCGGTTAAGAGACCGGTCAACATTAATATATACTTTAATTAACAATTTCTTAAATACGGTTTTATTACAAAATATTTTTCGTGCTAATCTTCGACTTTCTCCCACTTTCTCCCCCCCCCCAAAAAAAAAAATTTGATCTGTGAGAAATCAAAATTGTAGAAAAATGATACAAAATTTCTCCCATTTCATGCATCCGGCTAAACACTGATTAAGTAAATGGGACAGTGGAAAAGTCAAGTGAGGGTCGTCATCGTCATCATGTAGGAAAATATGGTCGAAAAGAGGGAGAAAATTCTCATCGAATCGAATCTTACCCAATCTCATGAAGACTACTTGGTGGGTAGGCAGTTATGGGGCTGAATGATGTCATGTCGCCCTTAATTACATTCCGGGACACATTCCTAGAGCACTAAGTTAGGCTGATTTTCATTTATGTATGCCCCATCCATTCAGGATACAGCTAAGAAATCAAATATTTTGAGGAATACGTACATACGTAGCAAATTCACTCGGATGTGTGTAACACAGTCAACTCCATAAACTTGCAAAAATTTACGTACACAAGTCTGCAAAGATTACGAATGAAAATCAGGCTACAAATATATTGTAAAATTACACAGAGGTAACTGTTTAACTTAACCTGTATTGCAAAATAATTTTACAAAATTTACACAGTTTATGAAAATTCGTATAATTTCCCACATTATAGCTCTGCAAATGCAGGATAACTGCAAGTCTAATTTAATTTATACATACGTGGATAAGCACAATGAACCAAAGAGGGTTAGTGTGGCAAATTATCTGGTCACCTGTTTTTTTATCGCAACTTTTTAATTATTTGTAATTGTCTTTAAAATCAAACAAACTGTGCGAAAAACATTGGTTTCATGCATTTCATCGCTAATTCTAATCCATACTATTTTAAAATCCAACACTGCAATTATGAAACCAAGAATTACTCAATTTTTTTATATTACCAACTTCCAATTAAAGATAAAATACATAAATCCGAAAAAATAGAATTACTCGATTTTGAAAAGCTGATTTTAAATTTTGAAAATCATTTTTACTATTAAATTGTATTTTAGGTATCATATTGAAAGGCTTAAACTCCACAAATCTTGAATTATGGAATAACAGAAGACCAGCAAATGTATTTAGATATTGAGGTACTGCGGAAAAAACTCTGAAAAGCGACATTTCCAAAATTTCCTCCTTGAGTAAAATGCAGTGAAATTGATAGCACAAAAATAATAGGAAACAGAATAAAAGAAAGTTTTAACAATTTCAGTCAACGTTATCTTTTCTGCACGTCATTCAATCCACCAACCACCACGAACTGAAAATCGACCAACTCGACTTTCACTTCACCAAATACTTTGTATAATTCAGAAAATAATCCTGATCCAAATATCGCCGAGTTTATTCAATACAAGAACTCTTAAAAATTTGTGAGTAAATTTTTCTTGTCGTGTCAAAGACGTTTGGTAATTGATAAAATATGACCACATTGGTCACAACGGACTATGTACAACATACGCATAAATTAAGTATCGCAAATTCAAGGTACTGGCTAGAGAAAAACTATGCAAGTCTTAAAGCATTGCATTTCAAACCAAACATAATTTCTCATTTTTATGTTTTGGTAAACTTTAAATATAACAATTTATAAAAAAAACATATTTTTTTGACATTTCAGTTGAAATAAAATACAATTGTATTCAAAGTTATCAAACTAATCGATGTACATAAGCGATGATTAATGGTGATTTAGGGAATTACGCTATTTGTACATGGACCAGGTGTGATTAAGCAAAATATAAAATAGCAAACAAAAAATATGGCAAAAATGCTACCAAAAACATTCAATTTAAAAAATACCAAAACAAAATATAACCCAAATTTCTAAGCGTGCCCGGATCACATTCTCTTCAAAAACTTGGTGACAACAGGCCACGACCAGAAATAAGTGGAGAAAAGAATTACCATCTCATCAGGACAACCACCACCACGACTTTTGCCCTTATTGAATTTCTTTCTCCATCTTAAAATAGATGAGATCTGTGAAAGTAGGAGTTTCGGATTGGAAAATGAGACAGCCTTCACCCGAACAGAATCCGAATTTGATATTATTTCATTCTTGGCTACATCGTAAAAAAAGGAAATAAACGTTTCGGGTCTTTTACACAACCGAGAAACCCAAACCGAGAAAGGGAATGATTTTTGAGGCAGCCCACATCAACCAAACCAACCAAGCAAGCAACCAAGGACAAAGAATTTATAGCTTTTAATAAGAGAAACAACGCATACATTTCGAGGCATTTAAACTGGCGGAGAGAAAGCTGGATTGTGTAAGTGGCAGTGTTGCAATAATTGTGTGAAATGGGGTGGGTAAAATGGGAGAAATTGGATTATTTTTCTGAAAATGAGATCAATTTTTTTCAAAACCACTAATTTCGCTATTATTTTGATTTATCCGAATAAATTGTTTAAAAAATGATGTATAACTTTTTGGAAAATCTATATTTTTTATAGCAAACATTGGTCGATTAAATTCTTAAAAAAATATACGGGTCACAATTGTGCTATTAAATTGAATAAATTCATAATTCTGCCGCATGCGGAAGAATTGACAAAATTAAAGTGATACGTAAATTTTTTCAAAATGCAGATACATTACGATTCGTTTCCGATTATGATTGAAAACCTCGTCAACCTTTTGAATTATTAATTCAATAAATTCTTACATTTACATTTTCGACTTCATAATCAAACAAATGTTGCGCGTGAAAAATTAATTTTTTAAGATAATCCCTTTTCCATTATAATGTCAAGCGAAAGTTGGATTTCTCGTTTTTTAGAGAGGTCAATTTATGTCCAAAAAGGTTGGTGAAATTAGCGGCCTGAGAGCTTTGTTGTCTTCAATTTCTACTATTTTTTGGATTTCACAATACAACAATTTCCATAATTTTTCACACTTTTTATATTTCACCCAGTTTTCCCCGCACAAAGTGTACGTATTTCGTGCAGCAACGAATAAGCAAAGTTTTCTTTGTATTGAAGCCGTAATGTGATGGGTGGTATGATCATGAACCCAATTTCAAACACATTTTCTTTTTTTCTCTCTAAAATATAAACAGAATGTTTCCACACTTTCGGGGTGGCAAAGGAATTCTCGTCTTGACGCGTAGTGTTTGGCTTGTTAGGGAGTTAAATTTATGTTACTGCTGTTGTTCTTAACGGATTTGTGGATAATGTAAATAAATAAAAATGAAAGAAAGAAAAATATGTGCAGATTTTTAAGATGCTATATTATGTTATTGAAAAAACAGATTTGCAATTTAATTTTTTCTTCATTGTTTTAAACAACAAATAATTTAGTGAGAATGACGCACGATTGATTAATAATAAATTATTTACTGGTTTAAATCCGACGTGGGTAAATATTCGGAATAATTTTTTTGATTAAGGCTGTTATGTGTATTTATAAATCAGTTGCTTGTACGAAATTTTAATTAATTGCATCATAATACATATGTAAACTCCAATTTCTGAAAACAATCTGAAAAAATTTCGTAAGAAATTCTAAGAATTCCTTTTGAAATATTTCTAAACATAATCTGGGTTCTACTATCACTTTATTTTATTTTTTATCTAAATCTACATCGGTTTTAAACTCCAGCAAAAATCGTGCTAAAAATATTACCTAAATGTTAATAGGTAATTTAAAAAACTTACACATTTACAAACATCCGAGTAACTTTCATCAGTCACAAATTCACGAATTTTCTCTCCATACGAGTCCCTCTAGGAGAAAGTCAGTCCTTCTAAAATCGAAAATTTCCATGCAGTAAAAATAAAAAGAGAGAAAATGACATATGGTTTCTACATTATTTTATGAAAATCATGTCTCTCGCACCCATTTTCATCACACGCCATCATGCACCCACCCTCGGCTCAATTTCCGAGATATAAACTTTCCCTCAGATTTCTCACATTGTCGAGAAACAAATGAATTTCGTGAAACCTAAGCTCTTAACCGTTTCTCGTTTGACGGGGCCATTTGTCGTGAAAATTGGTTCTCATATTTCTCAATCAGAAACAGATCCTCATTTTTCCCGTGCTCATTTTTTCTCCTTCTTACATATTTATTCCCCACCCTCTAAATAATTTGGGAGAAAAATTGTCCCCAGGACGAGGTAGTTCTACTCTGGGCATGGCAATGCGGAGAAAATTAGCCTTATGGTTGCAATGATTTGGAAAAAATTAAGAAAATTCTCTCTGGAAAATTCATTTCTTAAATTCTAATTTTGTAGCATTTGCTAATGTCATGTAAATATAAAAATTAAACTAATGTTTCATGCACCGCTTTCTACGATTGTATCAAATTTTAGCAATTCACGATGTCAATTTTTGCAACTCGATAAACTGTATAAGTTTAGCAAATATTTTCTTTATATATTTTTCTCGTAAATTACGTTTAAAGAGACGTTTCAATGTGTAAATCGACAATAAATCAATTTGTACTCTGATTTTTTAAATCTTAATTTTTATAAACTTGTCGCAATATTTGTACCTTAATTACAGCTTGATCGGTTACAAACGTCAAAACGAACTGGCTTAAATACGGATTTTCTTCATAATTCAAATCTTGTCCTCACTTTCACTAATATATTTTTTAAATTATTATAATTAATTTCCCAAGAATGCAAGTACTACTTTTCCACCCTAAAATTTGTTCAGAGTTACTTTCGTTAGTCATCAAAAGTGCTGTATAGTAAAAATCTCACAAGTTAAATTTCCCAAGTTTGACGTCAATAGTATAAAATTAATAAGATCGGAATTAAATGTATGATCCAAGATCTGTTCAAGGGGCTGTTAGCGTCCGCATGTGAGATCTTGAAGGGAAATGTGAGATGCAAATCGAAATCAATAATGGATACGCTTCACAAAAGAAAAAAGTGGACAATGGAGGAGAATCATCCCTGAATAAGTATAGTGACCATCTGCATTAATTCTCATCGTGTCCGGGGTGGGCAGCCATGTACGCACATAAAAAATAAATCCTACCAGGAAAAGGACATGATCTCGGGCGATAAATAAATCCGGATCGGCCAGTGCAATCTAGTTGACACTGGAGGCGACCAGGGTTCACAAAGTACCTTGGTGTTAAAATGTCTTTTATTTTATACAGGGCGTTAAAAATAAATAAATTTCGATTAATTCGTATTTTTAAAGAGATATGTGTTTAATCCGTATTTTTTTAGAAATCTAAATTAAGTTTTAACTGGAAACTTGATACTACTTTTTAGTAGGTGTGCAATATTTTAACATCGTAGTTCCGTATTTAAGATATAATGTACAGTTGCAAATTGGAAACGAGGAAGCTCGTGAGGTATCTACTGTACTCTGTCGCTATTAAACGGCTTAAAAATTTATATTCAGCGTTTAACCCATACTACCACACTGACTTTTCCGGAAACATGCGACAAATTTTAATTTCCCAGAAACTATAATTACCATTAGGTGGAAAATTATTAAAAAGCTGTTATAGGACCTCACTCTTTTTGGTCTTCTGTCGCTAAGAATTTTTTACCATCATTATTTTGACCATGTGAACCCTGAAGGGGAACAGAAATGAAAATCCTGTAAGTAAAATATAAGCTGTATGATGGAATGTACGTAAAGAATGTGGTCGTTTTTGTGGGTAGTACTTAAGTAAAGGGTTAATGTATTTTCTTATACTGATTAGAAAAATATGGGTCACCTGAGGGGCAAAGGGATACATTTTTCAGGAAATATATCACATATTTCTAAAACCCAGTCGTACTTTATGTACGGTCCGTAAGGTGGTAACAGCCTTTCGAACAGACAGATAATCGTGGGCGAGGGTGTGAGAAAGTGCCAACTCAATCTGCTATCCGACTTACTGCGAGGAGGATTGTGATCTTGGTGATAATCGCACGTGTGGATATGTGTGTGACCTTATCATTGTCATGTCCGGCCTTCTTATCAGCTTTGCTTGGCATGGTTAAAATTTAATGCTCCAAAATTCATTATTTGATGTAAAATTGATGAGCATTAAAAAAATCATAATCTTGTACAAGTATTACCCAGATGCACATAGAAATATGAAAATTTGGTTGGAAATTTTGATTTGGAATTTATATTTGTCTTTATAAAATTTATGTTTAATTTTTATCGGTAATTTATTTATCAGTTTTACAAATTTGTCGCCATTTTTTCGTTGATTCAATTTTAGTCAACTTGAGACATTGCGACGTCGATTTTCAATTTTACTTGTAATCGAAGAAAGACTTAAGATTAAAATTAGATTAGCGCACGAGGAAATTGTTGCCGAATATTTATTTTGAATTTTAATTTGTATTCCTCTAAATTGCAGCACAGACAAATATGCACAAATAAAATATTTGCACATATTAAGTAAAAATATTTTTCCAAGAAATAAATCTTCTCTCAATTTCTCTAAAATTTCTGCTTCTATATCTGCTTCCTTCTCTTTTAAAACCTTGTTCTTTCACCAAATGACAAAGCATTCAAAAAGATTTTGTTTTCTCTTTCCTTTGATTTTAAAATGATACAAGTTTGAAAATTTCTTGATTTGGAAAAAATAAAGTTTGCAAAAAATATTTGTCTTGATAAAATTGATGTTGTATTGTTATCCCTAATTTATTTTGTAGTTGTCCATTAGTGCAAATTTGTTGCAATTTTGTCATTGACACAAATATTAAATTTTAGTCTAATTGAGAGACCGTGACGTCGATTTTAAATTTTAAGTGTAATGAATTATTCATTAAGACCCGAAGGTGGTTCGTTCTGGAAATAGTAGTTGAATTTCACATAATTTTGAATTTTGAATTTGTATTCCCCCAAATTGCAGCACAGACAAATATGCGCAAATGAAACGTATTGGTTCCCTAAAATTTTTGCACACATTAAAAAATATATATTTTCAGGAAATAATTTATCTCACAATTTTCCCCAAAATTTCTGATTTTACATCCGCTTCCTACTCCTTTAAAACGTTGTCCTTTCACTAAATGACAAAGGATTCGAGAAGATTTCGTTTTGCAGGGAGCGAGAAGAAGAAGGCCGATCTCCCGGGACCAGTTCCCTCATCCGTTACACGATCCGACTGTAGGGGCGGATTCCATAGCTAGATGAGCTTAAGTTAAGACGTATGACGACATTTGAACAGAACGCTGAACTGGACGCGGAATTGAATTGGTTCCCAGTTTCCACTCCACTCTCATTTTCACTCTTTTATTCTCAAATGGGAACGAGGAGCCGACATTTGGCCGACACTAACCAAAATCTGTAGCCAATTCCGGCCAAAACTTTGTCTGACTTTCCCTTGCATGCCAGATCGGCCAAAGTGTAACAACTTGCGAGGCGATGAGGAGGAGGACACTCTTAGAAATGAGGGATAATATTAGGGAACAGAGATGGAGAGGATTTACCGGGTTGGTAATATTTGATGAGAAAATGGTAATGCTACAGAATTTGGAGTGTGGTTATCTGTTTGTTACCAGTGATACATGGTGTATTATCACACACAAGAGTTTTACCAATGAGCTGGTAGTGTTACCAATGATTTGGTAGTGTTATCAATGATTTTGTGGGCTACCAATGATTTGGTAGTGTTACCAATGATTCGGTAGTGTTACTAGTGAGATAATAGTGTTTTTTAATACCAAGAGTTGTTAGTGTTACCAATGATTTGGTAGTGTTGGGTTGGTGGTGTTACCAATGAGTTGGTAGTGTTACCATTTGATTTCATTACAAAATAATTTCCTAATCATATAATTATTTTTATTCCAAATTAACACTTTATTGTTGTCACAGATTCATAAACCGTTACCAATTTGGTAATACCACTTCCCAGCCAACAATTCTTTGTGTTTTCTGGATCAATTCGGCCACAATTTTCGACCTATTCGGGACCGATTTCTTGACGATTCGTACAGAAATCCCAAAGAAATCGGTGGGAAATGTCCGCAGAATCGTACAGAATTCTTGACGATTCGTCACGACTTTTTATGCCGAACTCTGTACGAATTCTGTACGAATTCTTTCCGATTCTTTCTCGACTTCGTGACGATTTCTGATGGAAATCCTAACGAATTTTGTACGAATTCTGCCCGAAATCACTACGATTTACATTTAAATAAAAAATTAGATAGACGAGTTGCCCTTTTAAATAATTTTATTACTTTTGTGATCATAACAAAAAATAAACTAATTATTTGTAAATTAATTCTGTGATGATGGCGAGGGCAGGTTGTTGGTGACTGGCTGTTTCCTGTGAAATTAAAAGAGGTTATAAATATTTTGCACCATATATTGATAATAGCAAAAATTTCTCACTTATTTCTTTTATACACACGATCGCCGGCCTTAGTCAACTCCCTCGAGATTCCGTCATCAATTTTTGAGTGGTCAGGTGTCAAAGGGCTCATCAGAATTGCCGCACCGCCTAATAATTAAAAAATAGTAATAAATTCAAGGGAAGAAACCCTAATTATATGATTCACCCTACTTATTCATACTTACTGTGTAGGACATATTTTATATCCGCTAGCGTAGAAAACGAAAGCTTTTTCTGCATTCCTTTTAGACTATATTTGGACAATAAATCGTCGGTCATCAATTTTTTCATCATCTTGCTAATGACATCAACTTCCTCGTATCCTCTCACTCCTCCAGAGACGATGGTGATCTGAATACCCCAAAGAACAATTACCACAAGCAAAACGAGATAAAAACGGATAAAACTTGCTACAACATTTTACAAAATGAAATACTTACCAGGTCACCTTTTGCTACGTCAGACGACTTTACCATGTCATTTAGCTTTTCCAATTCGACAGTATTTGTAAGAGGAAACGTAAATTTCTGTAGTTCCATTGAAATCCGTGTATTTGAGGCAGAGCGACCTTTCCCTCCATCGAGAATTGTGTGCAGAATTTGACCTTGTTCTGCCAATGCAAGTTGAATTCCCTTGACCATCCGCAGCACTGTAATTAAAATAACCGAAGGTTTATTTAGATATTCTTTGGATAGTAGAAATAGTACAAAATTTTTAAAAAAGCTCACATTGAGTAATTTCGCAGGGATCCGTCTGAACCTCCTTCTCATTGGTGTCAATCGCTGGAGAGACGAAATACACCACGTCTTGATCTTGTGTGACAGAAGACGCCTCTCTTGACAAGTTCTCGTTCTCTTCTAGAATAACGTTGTCGTCGATAGGAATAACGCTTCCAGACTCATCAATTTCGGGTGGCGTGGGAAGAGAAACCTGTCGTTTTGATTTCGATGCCGACGTGGCGCTTCTTTGTTCTTCAAAATCCGAAGTATAGGTTGCTGCTTTCAAATTCTGCCGAGCTTCGTTGTAGCTTCCTGAAAAATTGGACAAAAATTCAATGGTTTATAAAATTATGAATGTAGTTTGGAATGTAAAATGGAATGTAAGGCAAATGACATGTGAGCTTACCGTACGCATTTCCGACGATCAGAGCTTTGCATTTTACCCACGTCTCGAAATTCGGTTCGGCATAATTTTTAACAAGTTTATTTACATTATTCGGTGGGGGTGGCCAATAACAGACTTCTCCAACCATCCACGGCTTGGCAACAACGGCAACAGCATCATTCTCTTCAGGAAATTTCACAATTTGGAATTCCATTATTTAACTACAATGTAAAAGGGGGAACACAACAGTTTTTAAATTGGATTCGTTTAAAACAACACACTTGTAATTAATCTCGGAGATAGGGATTTGTATTTCACTTGACAATTTTGACAAATCTACATTAATTGTTGAGATAAGTGAAGAATCACAAGGGTAGGTAAACGCACTTTCAAAGCCACACAATTTTCGACAGACTACCGTCACCTCTCCGGTTTTTTCTAAGAACTTTTGCGCGACTGCAAATTGTCGGTTAGCGAAACAAAATGTACCGTTATGAAGTTTTTATATTTCACAGCACTATAACTTCCGTCAGATTGGATTTTTGACAGTACTGGAACTTCTACTTTGTTCACAAAAGGCCCCTGCACTACAGAATCTTTTTCAATTAACCGCCTGTGAACTTGAGCCAAAGAACCAGATGATTTTCGAATTAATCTCTTAATTTCACCAAGTTTATTTTCATACTTGAAGGCACTAAATGTGTCTAATCCACCAAGTCGACGGACATCTGTTGCCAAATGTATTAGTCCATGAATGTTGTACGAAATATTCACTTTTCCATACAATATTTTAAATTGGCTAACAAAATAATGTAATAGAGAATCAGCATAAGTAATAAGTTGCTCTTTTTGTTTTGGTGAAGCCAAAATTCGGATTGCAAAGTTGAGACACAAAAATAATTGGTGATGTTGTTCTGGTAAATGTTTCTTCAAAGCCAAGGGACCCGTATAAAGAAGAAATGTACGTAATTCAGTTGCTTTCCACCTGTCAATTTCTGAAAGTGGTCTTTGTTTCCGGTTGAACTCTACAGGTAAACACTTGCCAACTTTTACGAGTTTTTTTGATATTTTTAAAACACTTTCGGCCCTAGACGAAATACTTTAACTTTTTCACTTGTCCACAGTTTTACCAACTTTTTTGTAACTCCTAAGCAAATCAAATGCATGTATTCATAGGGAAAACTTTCTACCATGTCGAGGGGAAGCTTTTCTAAGTCACTAATTCCATTATGATGTTTTTCTTGCACCCGTCCTCTAAAAGTGTCATTTGTTCTTAATTCGGCATCCGTTTTTAACATAACCATCCGGTTGTCAATATATTTACCCTTAACTATGCACTTTCCACAACCATAATAACCGGTATGATTTTTAATGCTTGTAATAAACGCACGAGCAGGGGCGTCACAAATAAATGCTTCTATTTGAAAATTGATTTTACGGCTATTGTAAATAATTCCATTACTAATTAGTTCGAGAGATTCTTCCACAAAATCGCGAAGATAATTATTTAAGTCGTTTGGCTTACTGCAACCTTCGTAAATTCCAATTACAAACACATCACTAACGTTTTTCACACTTCCAAGAATGGGCCAAAGCTGTTTATTTGTACTTTTGTGAATCGGAATGCCGTCAATATTAATGTGAACAACAACTGTCTCGGGGCATGAATTTGATTTGTTTAAAACTTTTATAATTCCGGCTGCAAGTCCTAAATGGCAGTATTGTCCAGGCTCAACTTGTCGAATAACGGTAGTAGTGGGCGTTTGAAGTAATGTTCTTGCTTCTGATGGCAAGTCTGAGAAACATTGATGAGTTTTTAATATTTTAAGGAGGTCGGAAATAGCTGAGTGAGTCACGTTATGTCCAGTTCCCCATTTCTGAAGTTTTATTCTAAGGTCAATGCTGTCCTCCAATAAATCTATGCAGTCACTATCAGAACTGTTGCTTTCGTCAATTAAAGGTGAAAATTCCCCAATGTCAAACTTTTCTAAGTAATTATTTTGCGCTGGCACATAATTTAGTAAATCACTATCTGCATTACTTATAATTTCACTTACTGATTCGAGTTGTAGTTTGTGATTATGAGGTGTAGATTCGTGTTGTTCTTTGCTTCTTACGTCGTTGGTTATCACAGGTTGTTGTTGGAGGGAGGATTTATTATTCAGATAACTTTCCAAATTAATGTTGTTCTTTAAAATCCTCCGTTTTTGTCTGAGGGAGAGCAGTAATAAATTGCGTGGGCTCATGGCCACTTCCAAGAACAAACTGCCGCCTTAGCTAGAATTCCTTAAGAATTCGTACAATACAATTGAGATTACCGAAATCTCCAAGAAATCGTGGCGAATTCGGGCTATCCTTCTGTCTAAATTCGATCAAGATTTTCCTTTGAGAATTCGGAGTGAAATCACAAAGAAATCGTACCGAATTTTAGTCATCTTTCGGCCTAAATTCGTTGAAGATATTTCGGTGCGAATTCGTAGTGAAATCGCATCGAATTCTTCAAGAATTCTGACAGCTTTCGAGCTCGGTGTAATTTCGACCTGTTCGTACAGAATTCTTTCAAAGAATTTTGGCCGAATTGTTGGCTGGGTTATTACCAAAAACATAACGTCTCCACAAATAGAAACAGATCAGTCAATAATTTTATCCCCAACTTTTTAAGCGTGCCTTCTCAGCCGTGGTGGAGAGAAAAGTAATGTGATTATGGAGCAGAGGGTCACATCTGTCCCATAATAACGATGACATTACCTAACATTACTAATATACGTCTTTACATATACGGTCATAGGTCATGATAGGTCAGAGTGGAATTTATACCGACAAAATTTATCTCAATTTCACTAATTTATTTGGTATGGAGTTTGTCACCCCCACACATTTTCCACACTAATCGATTCAGATCACATAATCCTTCCAGATCAGTGTCACACCGCTGACATTCAGTAGACAGCAGTTGTTCTCTCTCAGAAAGTAAAAGCTCACTTACAAAATTCGATTCAAATTCGGAACAGAGAAAGTCAAGTGAAATCAAATTGAATATATTTCACCAGTCCGGTGACAGTGCTGCTTTCTCGACACGTGGTATTTTTTTTGATAAAGTGGGTGAAATGAGGAGAATTTGATGTGCAACGATTTCACCCACTCTTTGTGACGAAAAAATTTCTGTTTCGTCCATTTTCAGAAATTTTTCCGCAACCATTTTTATAAAATTATTTGGTGAAAGTGGAAATTCAAAAAAATCAAGAAAAACTTACATGTTTTTTTGTGATTTTACTAAATTTGGCAACATTTTGAACATTACAAAAATTACGAGTCTAAATTCCATACATTTTTTGATCCACCAAAATTTAACTATACTTGCCTACATGGGAAAAATACACCTTCGTATAGTTTACAAATAGCGACATTTTTAAAATGTAGAATTGGTTGGCATTTAACGATACAAGTGTATTTTTTTTATTATGTATCACTAATTATTTTGAATTATTTGTAATTATATATCAGTAGTCTTAAAATAGAAATTTATTGCTCAGTAAAGTGACGAAATACCATTTTGAAAATGGTATTTCAGAAAGAATGGGAGTTTGTTAGCTAAATCCTTACAGTATTCACAATTTATGAAAAATACCACATCTGGCTTTTAGGCAATACAAAATTTCAAGTTTATTTCCCACAGTTTCTTCCATGTTTTTTGAACCTCGAAAAAATGCAAATCAGCCTCAACCCCCTTCCCAGGAACAATCCCCTCCCCCCACCAAAAAAACGAAAAAAAAATCTTCAAAATATAACCCACAATTACTCCCACCCACATCTCGGAAACCCTATTTATAAGTTTCCGAGAGATATCCATCCCTCCTGTTTGTCCGACACTGGAGAGAGAATGTCAATAATATAAAACCAAACCAACATATACGTAGGTGTGGTTTGGTCTGGTCTGGTGGCGCGGTCTGGTCTCGGCCATCCGCTAAACTCGGGTTTTCGGAGTAAACCCAAAACCTGTCAGGATTTGGGCTCTCTCTTTGGTCACCAAGTGTCTCTCTCCGAATTCACATTATTATTACGTTACTAAATGTCACCAGGTATGCTATACGTGCATACATACATACAATCGTATTGGTAATGGCACGTCACATATCACCGACACCCGGGTGCGTACGGACGTATGTACATAAATTCCTACCCGGGTATCACGGAGGATCTGTTTCCATTGTCCAGTGAGAATGAAAAGAGAAAGTCGATGGTTATACAAATCCAATCCACTTAATATTGATCTGCTCATCCGGCACCCAAATCCAATAATTCACTGGTCCAAGGAATTCGCTAAAGTGGAGGGGACGGATGGTCAAAATTAGTTCGGGTGGAGTGAACTTGGAGGGAATATTGACCATCGGGATGGTTGAGAGGGATGAATTTTTTTATTATGTGAAAAATTTATGGAATGATTTTTGTAACATTTGACTTTTGTAGGTATTTTATTTGGATTTATTTTTTTCCGGAATTTTGTAAATGTTAGGCGTCAAGTTTATTATTTTGTGAAATATTTTCAATACACGATAAGTTTATTTTACAGATGACTTATTCCCTTAAACTTTATAATTTATTTAAAATGATGCAATCTAGATATATCTGCGAGTGAATTCAGCTACAAATTCACAGCTCGAAAAGCTGCAAATTCACAGGTTTCAGAATTTTGTATTTTGATTTTTCTAATTTTTCTTTCTTAAAATTTTACAACAAAATGCAGCGGACCAAAAAGTAGCACATAACTTAAAATAAACATTCAGTGATAGTTGACAGCCAATTGTGACCATCAACTGTGCCTGACTGTTCGGAAGTGAAATTTTCAGCCATGTAAATTAATTTTTTTCAGAGCTGTGACATCACAGCTTTTCGTGCCTTAAAAGCCTTGAATCTGCAGCTTTTCAGAGCGGAAAATTCACCGCTGATTCCTAGACTGCAAGTAGTAATTTAAGATATTTTACAATTTGTGTTTACACTGCTTTTCTATATCGTGTAATTGTTATTTTTTTTTTATTCATCGCAATTGGCATATTACTGCGCGTGGAATAGTTGGCCAATTTAATTCAGCATTTTGCAGGCTTATGGAAATATATGTACCAAAAATCCACCACCAAATTGGTTACAAAGTTGATACTGTTGGGAAGTTCGAGTATTATCTCGTTTCATTGCTGCGACTAAATATTTTGATAAATTGAAAATCTTTTTTAACTTGAAGTTGCCTTTTGATAGATTTAAACACCGTATATAATTAATTTCTAGAAATAACTTTTAATTAAATTCAACAGATTTCTTCGTTCCATGTTGGCATCTTTTTTTTTTGCTTGTTGAAGTTTTTAAATTTAGAAAAATTATGGTGCAAATTTTTACAAAGTTTTTTCTCGCTCTACATGACGCCAATGTTTGTAACCCTGTAAACTGTGTAAAACTTATTTGCAGACGCCCTTGATCTGAACTTTACAATACACTTGTGACTTTATTGTCCTTCGTAATATTACGTGAAATTACACCAAATTTACTGCGTTACAGACATCCGAGTAAATTATCTCAAGAACGTCTTTAATTGCGCAGCTAATTATCCGCCCTTACAAGTATGTTAACTTTGTCCATATTTCACTGCATGCATAATCCTCATGAAAAACCTTCCCACAGATAATTATCACATCGTAATAAACACATTCGTATGTGCATAACGACAACCCACACATGTGGGCATTATACACATGTAATTTAAGCAGATTTCATAAAACGCATACATCCATCCATGTGAACAATGCATCCTCCAAGTGCACTCGAATAATTAATAATACATAACGAAACAAGAGAACGGACAGATTGTGAGAAAGAATCGTCTCAAAAAACAAGACTCCGACTGGTCCGACGGCTCCTCGTCTTGTATTCACACAGATATTTTATGGTTATTCGCAATACCAACAACCCTTTCAGTGTTCAATGTGCATAACGTGTAAGTAAGCGTCATGGGGATACTGTAGTAAAAACTCGTTTTTCTTACCACGCTAAATAATTCTGTGACAGACAGAATTTATTACTAACATGAGCGAAATTCTAAAATGAGCTTAATCTTAGTTTGTTACGGACAGATTGGTAGCAAATTTGAATTTCGCGGCAAGTTAATGCTATATTTTTAATTTAAATTTAAATATAAATTTACCAATTAAGTACACAATTAAATACACCAAATTAGGGACGATTGGTAAACTCATTACAGAGGGTTAGGTTTAAATTTACCACAGCGCTGGTAACAAAATTTAAATTTCCTAGGCAAACATCCGGTAACAAATTTTTTTCCAAAATTTAAAAAATTTAAGATTACGCATTAAGATTACGTATGTATATTAATTTTTTTATTACCAAATTTTTTTTATCACAAGTAACCAAGTATTCACCGATTTGCAAGTAATCACAAGTAGTTACACGTAATCATTACATTACTTATTTAGCAATCATCCGGTAACAAATCCATTTCCGAAACTTCAAAAATTTAAGATTACACAGAACCAAATTTTATCATCAAGTAACCAAATATCCCAAGATTTCCAAGTAATCGCTACACTCCTTATTTAGAGTGCCCCTTATCCATCCCTACCATTCCATCCTCCTCATTCCGCAGATGCCTATGTATCTAAACGCATAAACTATTTACTTATTCGCAATCGCATAACCAATACGACATAACGTTTACTTACTTACGTTCATAGTAAGAAGATTAGTCACGTTATGTCGTTCATCTCATCGTAGTTCCCTCTCCCTCTCTTAAAGCAGATGCAGTTTCGCGTCTTCTAAAAAAGTAGAATGACGAGACTACTAGACGACACCATTCAACATTCACCGTACATCAAACCAAACCACATGTTGAATAATAACGTTAGGCAAAAATGTGTGTGATTTTATTGAGGTGAACTTCGATGCTCAAGCAAAGCGAGAAGGGCAGCATTATTTCATTTCATTCCATTCTTCCGTGTAAACGAGCCACAAAATAAGCAGTGACACGATGTGAGCTAAATAATTGTACATAATTTACTGACTAAATTAAATAATTTAAACCTAAAACTTAAAATTTGGAAAATTATTCCAGCTTCGGAAATATTTCTCAGAATTTCGTCACCCCAAATAAACGTCCACATATTTACTGAGCATCACCGGATGACAGGAAGTGAGTGATACACACACACTCATGAAGAAAAGCTCACCACAGAATTTCGTCAAGTCTGTAATAAGTAAACGTATGTAATTTATATATGTATGTTTTATGTGCGTCATGAAAAAGTATCATGAGGCAGCATCACACGATACAAATTATTATTGTACTAACCGCAACGTTATAATGACAAGAAATAAATACATAGGGCAAGTAAAATAGTTAATAAATAAGTGAAATATTTTTCCTTGTGTGGAGTGGAAGTAATTTTATTAGGAAGGAAAATTAAGACGTTTTAATATTTTGTATGAATCAAGACTGGGCTGGATATTTTAGTAAATTAAAGTATTTACATATATGTAGAAATTCAGACGTGTTTCGTGAAAGGTTTAGGAGTTTTTAGTCTGGGAATTTTACATAGTAGGAAACCAAATATTGAAGGAATTTCATTTAAAGAAATTTGTATTTTTTTGAATAAGTTTTATTCAGATTTGGAAAAAATTTTGTCATACATTTGATAATTTTGCAGATTTTGCTAGATATCGGCATTGTTTTTTTGTCTTTATTAATTCGAGTAATTAGTAATTTGCTTTTATAACAATTAATAATTTATCAAAATTTTACTATTAAAAAATTAATTAATTTCTTTATATTCCCAAAATACATTAATTTTGCGATTAAATTATAATCAAAGAATTTTGTTTTAATCCAACTAATTTAATTAGTTCCTAAGTTAAATTAATTACAATACGTAAATTAGCCTTATCTTAAGTATATAAATGCATATTTATTATCCACCCTCCCTTTCCACGCCTTGCCTCTTCCTGCTCCTGTTTGAAATCGTGATTTTGCTAATCTCGCCTTCACACGGGAGAGTGTTTGGGTCAGCATGCGAGAAGAATACAGACTGCAAAGACACCAAATGGTGCAATCAAGAGACGAAAATGTGCGACTGTTTAGAACTGAAATTTCCAGGAGTTTCCACAATTCAGGTTTTTCACTCGGTGAAACGAGCCTGCTTCAGTCCAGAGGGGAGTTTGTGCTTTCTCCAGAAAAGGGACATTTTTCAGGTGAGTGTGCACCATTTTTTGATTAATGCAATCATTAGTAAAGAATTTTTTTAATGCATGATAAGAAAGTAAGTAGTTCATCAAGTGTTTGCAACGAGGTAAATTATTTTCATAATTTTACAAGCGTTTCGGTAAGATTACGAAGAAAACTAGGCTATTTAAATGTAGAAGGCTTCATCCTTCCAAATTTGAATTGAGTTTATAGAAGGTGATTTGTGCAGAATTTTACTACGCCACCAATTTTGAAAAAAATACCTGAATAATAAACAAAAATAATAAATAATGAAATGACTATTTATCGTCGTTCCATCCTATCAATCAGACCTCAGAATTTCAATATTTCAAAAAAATATTCAATGCCAGATGTGTTTTTAACGATATATTTACGGTCAATTCGGGTCCTTAGGTGGCTATTTTTCAAAATAAAAAAATTTACCAGTTTTTCACACATTTTCTGGAATCCATTTGTGGAAAATTTTCCCATATTGTAAACAAATTTGACACACTGCAAATAATCTGATAATAAACATTACCGAAAAGCACAAGTATATGACTCTAGCAAAGTTGTAATGATAGGTTGTACCGTGTGATAATGGCTTGGTAATAAAGTTATACCATTATGGTAACGAATTTCTACTACCTGGTAAAATATTAGTACCAAATTTATTACCGAGAAATCATTACCTACCGGATTATTTAGAGTGCATTATTTCCACCCGTTCTGTGCTCGACACTCAATCAATCCATCAATTTTTTTATCCAACAGTTAAACTGCGTCCCCCACGCGGAATGTCACCGTGCCCCCCAAGTTGACCACCTGTCTGCCCATTTCGGCCTTTGTACCTGTTCTCCAGGCTACGTCCGGGATGAGATACATCTCTGTGAAGAAGAAGAGGAAAAGAAAGTCGTCGACTTAGAACTCGGTAACATTTTCTCGTCACGATTTAACGGCCGAGTCGGCCTACCAGCGGAAGCGGAAGGGAACCCGGTCCCACCTCGCGCCGAGAAGGTGAAAGATGACCAGGAAAATGAAAACAGAAAATTCTGGATATCCGAAGCAAAACGGAATAAAATTATCAAATCAGACTCTTCCTCTGGGAGGGTGGCGTTAAGCGGTGTAAACTTTGCAATTTTTACGACACTGGGAATCTTGTGGAGGCTCAATTTTTGTAGGATTTTTTAAATGATGGGTCAGACTTCGAGGAGATAAGTTTTAAGTGATATGAAAACAATGCTTTAATTTTATAAGATTTTAAACGCCTAGAAAAATACGTACGCAATTTACGTAATTTTTGAACGGAAAATAAACTAATTAAAAATCGACTTTATTTGTTGTTTACTTATTTTTGACCAACTATTCTTTCAAGCATTGAATATAATTTATTCATGCACCTAAATCCTTAAAAGAAAGACAAAATGGTGCTCTTTTTGCTTTTGTTATTGAGAATTTCAATACAAAATTTTGAATTTATTTACCCAATTTATTTTTAGAAAATTTAATGCATAGATAATTCATAATTGTACGTTGTACATACTATGTGAATTTTCCTTTCACCCGGCTCAAGTTTTCTATGAATGTTGTCTGCTGGATCACGGATTCCGAATATATGCAGATATTTGATCGTTAAAGGAAGAGAGCTATCAGACAAGGTTAAATCATCTTTGTAACACATTGAAAGAAACTTGTGTTTGACTTTCTAAATCAAATTTAACCGAAATTTATTATGTACCTACGTGGCTTTAAAAATTCCATTCACCTTTGAGCATCTCATTTCTTTCAAAAAATTTCCATATTTTACTAAATTAATTTTTTAGATCTCAAAATCCTTAAATTTTGTGCAGCTTAAAAAACATGAAAACACAAAAAATGCACAAAAAACACAGAGTTGGGAACCCTACCTCAATTTGTGTCTAATTGGAGTCATCCCTCTGGGACTCTGGGAAAGGGAAGCGGAACAAAATAACTAGAGATGTTTTCTATTTGTTTCATTCATACTTTTTTCAAGATCAGTTTTCTCTCCAATTTTCTTACGCAATCGCAAAAAATTTTAAAATGGATCCTTCTGTGTAGCAGGTGTAAAAAAAAGTTTATTTGTGGCAGTTTTGAAGCATAAAATTGGAACATAATGGTATAAGTAAAATTTAATGATATCGAATCCGCCAGTTTTTTTGTAAATAAAGTATAATTCAAGGTCATTCCTGCCTGTACGAAGCATTTTTGGTTAACTTTACATATAATTAATTACTTTAGTTTACAATAACATTCCAAAATTTTGAGAATCGAGAAAATAGAACTTAGGTGTCGATATATAAAATTTGTAAGAAAAAATATTTCCAGAAAGATGAACAAGATTGAGCGTCAGGCTTGTCGAATAAGAAATACGTAGATACTTCTTAAATATGATTCATTTTATTTATAATTTATTGTAGAAAACAAAGTTTCTGAAACATTGATAATAACTCAGCTAAACTCACTTTCTTTATTGTAACAATACTAACACTTCTACCAATCACCATTATTCTTTAATTAAGATATAGATAAAGGTTGAGCATTACAATGATTTTGTTCATGCAATTTTTTAAAATAAAAATTCGAAAATGCATACGTAATATTTCTGATACATTCCCCCAAATATTTTTTATATTGACAGCTTTGTATAAAAATTAACGATATTTTTTAAAACTTCAAATAAATGGGTGTAATTTTGCCTTAGAATCGTAAATTAGCGCTTAATCAAGTAGCCACTGGTTTCTTTTCGGAGAACATTTCTTTCTCATAAAGTTGTCCCATTGTCGAATAAATTTGACCCCGACCCATCTCAGCCCCAAGGCGGCGTAACAACCCTCATGTGCCGTTCGGAAGTCGATATCGCCATTCGTGTGGGCCCCGTACCTGAAAAAACCCATGAGCTCAAATTGTTCCTTATTTTCAAAAATTTGACGATTCCTTTTCTAGTCTCTTTTTCTAAGTCTCTTTAGAAAGCTTTCTAAGCTCATATTAAAAGTCTCAATTCGTTCGAATCTGAGAGGTTACTTGGTTTTTGGAAAATAATATTTAATAATCTGCCAGTGAACCTTTCAGATTTTTTTTCAGACCATTAATATTGCTTGTACCAAACCACCACATGTCGGTAACAATTTCTTAACAATGCCTATAAATTTTTCGCAATATTGCAAATATTAACTAACCAGAATAGCATGCTCCCAGCGGCGGCTTTTGCACTAAATCCCAAACTAGGAAATGCTGTTCCTCCACCAATCTCAACATCGGTCATCTGCATATTCATTAAGTTTTTGAAATTAGAAAGTCTGTGCTAAAAACTCATTCCTGCAGATAATTATTTGCATACATAAATTATAGTTGACGCGAGTCTGTGACCTCTAATAGCCATCAACTCGTCGTTGTGACCGTACAAATGATCAACGTGGATTCCGACCGGATTACCGTGAATATAGGAATTGACGACAAATGGGTCAGACCCATTTCCTCGAATGTTTAAACCAGTTAACATTTCCATCTTTTTTATCAGATCCATTCCCACTTGCTCGTCTGTAAATCCTAAAAATTGTAGAAAATCAAATTATTACCGGCTTGGTAATAATTTATTATCGGATTAAAGATGGTTTGTTTCCAATGTGCTTGCATAAGGTCACATTAAATGACGCGTTGATGTACCAGTGATTTTTCATCTCACCCTACCCCTAATCAAGGCCTTAACATGGAAATTTCTAAAAATTCTTATAATTCACTTGCCGTTTTTATAATAAATTTCCGCAAGAATGAATTAACTATTTTTTCAAAACGCTTTGTAGTCCCAAAAATTAACTTTAGATTTAAATATGAAAATTAATCTTAGACTTTTAGTAACAAAAGTTGCATTTGTCACGAACGAAACTCATAAACTTTAATCGATTTTGACCCCCAATAAAAACCATCCGGTAAAAAACTGTTTACCAACTCCGGTAAAATCATTACACTATTACCACCCGGAAACAAATCGCTACCACAATTGACTTACTGACTTTATTCGGCGATGGATGTATCCTGTGCGTAACGCCATTTCGCGGGCTTATCGACTTCTGCACCGCTTTCTCCAAAGGCGTCCCACTCTTTTCTAATCTCAAGGAGCTTTTTGGCACGGTTGAATTTACGATCGAAAGTGAAACCGTTGTTCCCCACGTGTACTCGAAAAATTCGGTCGGAATAGCTTTGTGCAATAAAACCACGTACGGATCCCAGCTCAAAATTTCTAGTTTTACCGAGTTAATTTTGAAGTAGGGATGCTTTTTGGTGTCAAAGGTGCAAAACAAATGCTTCCGATCGCATTCAGTCTATATAAAAAATTTGATAGGTTTAGGACAATCTTGTTTCATAATTTTGAATTTTTTTCAAATCTGTTAAATCACATTTACTTATCACATTTGTCATCATTTTTTATTAATCTGGTAATCATTCTTTTCCGCTAGATTCCGGAAGATTAGCCAAATTGCAATTTAAAAATTTGTAGGTTTAACGCCAGTAATAATAATCTTGGGATCATATCGCAATTAAAAATACGTAAAGGTGCCATCAATTTTTTGAGACACTGTATATGCGAGAAATATTATCTGGGAACAAATAATAATAACCTTCCAAAAGTCTTCATAATCTAATTAATTA
This sequence comes from Folsomia candida, assembly GCF_002217175.1. Classification (NCBI taxonomy): domain Eukaryota; kingdom Metazoa; phylum Arthropoda; class Collembola; order Entomobryomorpha; family Isotomidae; genus Folsomia; species Folsomia candida. The sequence continues at coordinate 4,832,019 of NW_019091200.1, read as the reverse complement.
TAAAACCCTGGAAATTTAAAAAGTGTTATTACTATTGGCGTCAAACATTGGCATAAAATTTTTGCGAACAGAATCATTATGAAATTGGTAACAGAACAATAGAACGTGAAAACAGTTGTCAATATATTTGCATCTTATTTGCAACAAACCGTGATCGTTTTTTAACATTGCAATTATTAAGTAGCTTCAGCTACTTTATGCGAAGACTTTGTCCGTCCGTCTGTCTGTCTGTCTGTCTGTCTGTCTGTCTGTCCGTCAGCAGGATAACGAGAGAACGGATCAAGATAATCGAAATCGGTTTGCGGCATCATACATAGGACCCCAGGGGGGATGCTATCAACTTTTGGGGACAATCGGACCACACCCCTTGGCGCCAGGGGGTGTGGTTGGGGCAAAATGAGATTTTTAAAAAAATTGAATCTATGGATGAAATAAAGTCAAATTTTGTGATCCCCTGTTGTGCCACACCCCCTGGCGCCCATGGGGTGTGGTTGGGGCAAAATGAGATTTTACTCAAAAATGAATCTATGGATGAAATACAGTGAAATTAAGTGTTCCCGCGATGTCGTGGGAGTGGTTGGGGTGAAGTGAGTCTGAAGCTACTTCCTTATGTGCGTTTACGACGGTTTATTTAATTTAGTGCTGTTTGAATTTCTACCGGTCAAAATCACGTGCTTATTTGATTAACATTTGAAGGTGGCCAAAATTTAATTCAAACTTATCCCCACTACTTAAAATAAGTGCAATATTCGGAGATAAAATCAAATTAAGATCACACATTTTGTTAAAAATCTCTTAAAATTTCATCACTTACCACGAAATCCCGCCCATTGCAGACATTTAGCAAATTATAGTAGGTAATTTCACTCTCATAGCTTTCATGTCCGGGTAGTCGTATCCCATGATAAAGATCCATCTTAACATCCCGCATGGTTCGGGAGAATAAATTATTTGCCAATTTCTCCTCAAAGTAAAATAAACCTTTGGATAAGTGCGTATCGTAGTCGGAGTCGTGTTGCTGAATTAACGCGGCAATATTTTTGGTGACGTTATCCACAAAATTTTTCTCGGGTAGTTTCATACTTATAACGATCCAAAACCAGGGCAGAGCTAGCGTGTACATTTTCTTGGTCATGGCGTAATTTCCAATTTCTAGGGCATGATTTGCATCGAGAGGGACGCCCGTGTCGGTAGTGAAAATTTTACCGGTGACCAACTGTTGGTAGAAGAAGTAAAATTACAAGTATGTTTGACTACGGTGGTAATAATATCAATGTTACCGGGTGGCAATGAAATATACATATGACTAAATCGATAAGGTTTTCAGGAGTTAAAATTTATTTGGAAAAATCTAAAAAAATAACCAAAATTTACCAAATCGGTAAAAAATCTTGTAAGAATGAAAACTCTAGAGAATCTAAGAAATGACCAAACCGTACCAAATAATCGGTGAAAACTCATTACCAACGCGTAAATTTTACAATTAATTTAATCTAAAAAATTGCAAACCCATAATTTACTTACACCAACGGGTTTCAAGTCATAAAACTGTTGAAGGTTTAGCAGCGATTCTATTGCTTCGTAGTGATCGTCTAAACTTGGAAGTGCGATTGATCCCAAGACTTCCTTTATTTTTTGGAGCAGATCTAATTAATATTTTAATGACGCATTATTTATATTGATTTTAAAATGACCTAGTTTGATTAAAAAGTACCAAAATCTGTCAATTTTTCTCGGAGTGGTTGCAACATTGTGACAAATCGATTCGTCATTCGAATCAGGGCGATTGGATTTTTCACGACTTCCATCGCCTTAAACCAATCGATTTTACGTTTCGTGCTGGACAATACTTTTCCAGAGGTTTTGTTAAAATCTTCCAAATATCTGGGGTGATAAGTGTATCATTATTAAGGCAATTCACGCAGGATTTGGTAACTTTGTAAAATTCGTAAACTTTGCAAACTTTTGCAAACTTTTGCCAAATATTTTTAAAGAAAATTCGCTAATAATTTTTTTAAGTTTACTCAGGACTCAGGGCGTCTTTTTATTTTATAAAAATTTGTAAAAATTATTTTACAAAGTTTACGGGTTTTACAAAGACGATGGCTTGAATTGCCTCATTAATATCAAACTGACACAAATTTTTAGCAAATAATTTTAAAATTTCCGGATTTCATTACCCGATGATAAGTTTCCTTGCTGCATATTTTTTGAAATCCTTCTTCATAGAAAATTCTTCAAATAACTTGATCAACCCGATTTCCGCTTTTGCTAAATGGATCAAATATCCAGGGGTTAACGCAACATCTAAATGAACTTCGCTTTCGCTTCCGGTTTCACTTGAAAAGGCAACAATTAACGATACTGATAAAAACCATGTGATTTTAGGAAACATTTTGAAACCAGTGAAAAATGAATATTTCCACTTGGAAAGCTACTAAAATGTCGACTCTTCGAGATAAAATGAAAGTTTTCTAAAAATGAAGGTTTCCATTGTTCGTAAATGAATAATTAATTAACAATGACATTTGTTGACGGAAATAGTTGCATTTTTTCTTGTTGCATAAACATTTATTTGTATAATAGACTTACTGTTCAGTCGATATTAATAGGCACAAAAAAATCTGATAGGTTTTCTGGCAGATTATTTTATATTTCAATAATTAGCGACCAAATAACCTCTCATAGAAATTTTTTCAAGGAGTTGAGACTATTTATATTGGTTGAAAAGTAATACCCCACTCATGTAAAAATTTAGGTTCACTCAGATATTTGTAACCCAGTAAACTGTGTAACTTTTATAAAATTGTGTCACAAACCTTTACTAAAAATACCCATCCTTGATCTGGGTGAATATATTTGCGATAAATACGTACATTTGTAGCCTGATTTTCCATCATAATTTTTCTGGCTCAAACTTTCTATAAGTTTATGGATTTTTACAGAGTTACAAATATCCGAGTAAAAGTTTGCCATTCTAAATAAATATTAGCGTCAGTTAATCTCACATCATGGGACGACGACTTTCTCCGACAAAAACATTACGTTAAATCCATTCCTGTCCTATTTTGGAGTTGTACCCAGCCCAGCAGGGAGTGAAATGAAATGGTGATGACATTTGTGAGAAGGACGTGACACCGACACTTTACTCTGTCGTCATTTCACCCTCATGCGGATATAATGCACATAAAGCACCGTACATAAAGAGTGTGCTGCATTTTCGTAGAATTTCGTCACTTTCCATCCTGACAAAGGAGGTCTCCCAACGTTTTCTCATAGATTTTGACCCAAATTAGTGTCAATCGATAACAAATTTAATAAATATGAAATTTGCAAAAGGCACGATCTCCCTTCGCCCGATTTGGCGAAGACATTTGCATCCGAAGAAGAGAAAACGCTCCTTAATTACGACAAATTTTAAACTTTCCAAATTTACCGCGCGTTTTATCCTTTTCGGATGCAAATATCTTCGACAAATCTGCACATTGGCAGATCGTGTCAAATTTCATACTTATTAAATTTTGTAATTGATTGACACTTGCTCGTTGAGTAAACGTTGGGAGACATTGTGAGTGATTTCGTCATAATTATCTTACAGAAATTATGTACAGAATGGCTTGACCCACATGCTTCATGCACGGTCCCTATTTTTCTGTCTGGCTTGGACGTGTCATCGTCAGTATCTTCATGATCATCTCTTCCATCCACTTTGTGACTTTGAAGTTACAGTAAAACACTAACTGAAAACATATACATTTCCAAATTTCTGGTGACACTTACGTACAAAAATCGAGAGAAACTTCTGTTACACTATAACCTCGATAAAATTTTGTAACAAGTTATTATGTATTCAATCTTACATACAAGGATGTATGTAAGATTGAATACTTCTTATAAATGTTTAGCGTGTTTGGAAATAAGAAGAGTGCAAAATTTGTTAGTAAGTTGGTTACCGGATTAATAAGCGAAAACTTACAATTATGTAGGAAACTAGTGACAAATTTTTGGTAACAAGTTGTTTCCACTCGGTAAACAAGCGATAACAATCGTTTGCGTTATGTGGATATACCTCTCTGAAACATCTCGCAAATTATTTAGAGTGCACATATATAGCTCAATATGTAGTGCTGCATTTACAAAGCAGTTGATCTAATTCATTTTGGTAAAAAACAGCTTATCATTTAGTAATACAGTATTACCAAACTGGTAAAACCAATATGTTGATAAAAATTTCTAAGAGTGCACTTACATAAAAAAAGCAGAAAAGTCAGACTAGGACGATTCGGGTGGAGAAAGATCAAGAGAAAGAAAGAATAAAGTATATATATTCGGAATCCTCTCACCGAGACCTTTCCAACGATACCTCACTTGATAATAAATCCCAATTACAGTTTCGAAAAATTAATTTTAAAATAAAATGAAAATTGTACGAGTTGAACGCCAAATGACTAGTGAAAATGTTGAATATTATTGAAATCTAAACCTCGCTCTTACCCCTCCTTAACGGTAGTAAAAGTTTACAATTTTTTTAAATGTACTTTTAAATAATCAGTCAACTTTTCAATGTTTAATAAAAATCGAACCAACAATTTTGAATTTTACCCTTAATTAAACTAGTTAGTGATAGAAATGTCATGCATATTTTTCAATAAATTCAGACAATGTTACAATGAATTTTTATTTAACTTCGTGCAAAAACTACGAATTGAAATGTGTTTATGCAGTTGACTCGAACGTATCAAAATACTAACGAGTTTCTTCACTATTTCAAAAGATTTTGTAACTATGCCAATTTTGTATCGTCTCTATCATCAATCGTGCTTTTACACATATTCGCCCAATTATTTGGTCCAGTGTCCGTTATAATGAGACGGGTGATGACGTCCGTACCGTCAACTGGACTCCACTTCAGTAATTGACTGATCGATTCATCTCTCGTCAAATAAGGAAGATCACAGAAATTCTAAAAATGTTTTCGGAGTCTATCCACACGTCGGCGGAAGCATGCATGCATCAGCACAAATGAAAATAAGGCCAGACTTTCTCTAGCCGTATTTTTATCAATGCATAAATGATGATTGTCTCAGCCAAGCTATGGATAAACTTTAAACTTTACTTGAAAAATCATCTGAATTGGAATTGGCACAAATTTTAAAATAAAATGCAAAATGTAAAATTACTATTTAACAATTATCAAATATTGGTAATCTGTCCTAGATAATCCACTCCAGCTAAAATTCTATACAACTTTTGCATCTACTTTCCAATGGTCATGAAAAACTAAGCACATTTGACAAATTTAATGTACGTCATCTTCGTTCATTTCATATTAATTTTCTGAGTTGGATTGTTTCTAAGAATTTTCCCATGTGGATATCACAGTCAAAATTAACTGATACTAAATTTATATAATTTTCATTCCGTCGTTAAAATTGGAATTTTTAGTCAAACCAATATTTCCCATATTGCTCATATCTTTATTATTACACTTTCTTTCTTGCCATAAACAATAATAAATCATTTTTCAAATATCTATTAGCAGGAAAAAAAGTAATAAAATCTTTCACTTTTTTTCATTCGTGACGACAACAAAGTCACAAAGCAGACAATTCACTCCTCTTTTGTTGATCGTGTCACAAGGATGAAAGTTTAAGAGAGAAGAGAGAGAAGGTGGCATTCAAATAATTTGACGCCTCATTACGCCCAACATTTAATGACATTTTAAATAAAAGGGTGCCCGGGTGAAATTAAGGAAATATCCGATTTTTCTTCATTCATTGTTACTCAGCAGATTGAACAAAATTACATTTTCATCGTTACGTCGATACTTTATGTACGTGTTTTCTAATCTTTTCATGCGAAACAAAATGACATAAAATGTTGTAGCTTGTTTGGGAACTTTATAAATTATGTAAGTTGTGTAATATTAAAACTTTTACTAAATGAAAAGGTGGCTACGATTTGTGTTTTGATCTGTTTGAAATCTGTGTCAAATTTTTGTTTCAAGATTTTCAAACTATTTGGCTTTTTTAAAATTTTGTAATTATTTGTAAATTTACACGTTTTACGAGGTTAATGTAAAATTTATGCATTTTTTCGGTGAGCTTACATTTATAAACTGATACCCGTCGTACCGGAACCCATGCATAAATAAAATTATCGGCGTTTGTTACTGAATAATTAGTCTTAATTTATTTGAAATTCTAGTAAATGATAATACTAAAGACTTGAATGTTATCAAGTAAAAAGTTAATGTGACAAAAATAAATACATATAAGCATATATGACTTTCTTTACCAATTGTCTAAATAAATGTGTATATTTCCCTTGAAATTGTTTTTCCATAAATTTGTATTTCATATAACACTTTCTTTGAATTTTGTATACTTTTATTCGTTCGAACTTCAATTTCTTCTAGATTAAAGAAGTTCGTTTTGTTCGTGCAATTTGGGAGTACTTCAAATTAAGGCTATAAAATTTAAGATCAAATATGGGTCTCCTTATTTTGTAAAAGTTTCTAAAATAACGTTGTTGAAGAGTAATACATTTTACAAATTTTGCAATTTCTCTGCCTTTAACATTTCTCAAGCATTGTAGAAAACATGAAAAATCACACATTTTAGATATATGTATATATTTACCTGTAAAGTATATTACAAAAAACATTAATTAAATATGAAATTTTATGCTTTAATTAATTCTTATATATATATACATATTTGTTACTAAATTTAATTAAATTGTGACATAACGAGGCCAATATTAAATTTGAAGCGAAATTTATATCGTATAAAGTGTGAAGATCATATTTTATTTATTTTATTGGAATGCATTGGAATATGTATTTTAGTATGTATTTTTACAGAATTTTCAAAATACAAACATATTTTTTTTATTAACAAATCATAATTTTTCAAAAATTCTATAATAAATCCTTGCTAGCTTTTCCTATACATTTTTAATCCGGTCGATTGAATTTTCAGAATTTTATTTTTGTATTTGTCTAATCTTATTTCGTTATATTACATACTTGAAAAAATTAACGGTAACGTTTCCTGATTTTTACAATTTCTTCAAAATTTCACACCTTCAACTATACAACTCCGATAAAGAATATGAGCCCACTCTGCTTTATAAATGAGAAGGTGGTGCTGCTCTGTAAAGTAGAAATTTAATGAAGTAGAGAGGAGAAGAGAAAGTCTGTCGTCCTTGTTTTCTACATCCTTCCGGTAGTTGATTAGTGCCCAATTGCACCTCATTTCTCTCCATGTCAGTCTCTTTATCACCCGAATAATCACCTTCCATCCATCCCCGACGTACACGAAACACAATATTGCACCCGACAAAGACTAATACGGCCAGTTTGGGATTTTCTGTTGGTTGTACATGTAAATAATCGATCCCATTCCGTCCTTTTAAATCGTTGCCATCCCTCTGCCTTTGTTTCCTGACTCATTACGCCGTGTATTTGTACTTGTCACGAAGGTGGAGAATTTCTTCATGGAGGGAAAGTTGAGACGGATTTGGGATAAGAATTCTGAATATTTACGTGATTTTCATTTTATTTTATCCTTTTACATACATTAAAATTGTGACAGCAGTTAAATTCGTGCATTTTATGATCAAAGTCATTAAAACAAGTTTCATACATATTTCAGGTTTCTTCAAAACTTGTAGGGCGATGATTGATACTAATTTGCATACACGTGTTAATAAACAATTGAATTAATTTGTATTTAAATAAAAAATGTTATGCGGACTTCAATTACTGATTCTACATACATACGTTACAACGAAGCTAAAAATATTTATAAATTTTCTATTAATAAAATCATGTCACGCGTTGCATATTAAGAAAACAATATATGTAACCGACATCAAATTCAAGACACGCCTAGTAATTTGGTCACGCATTTATATCTAAGTAATTAATTAAAATTGAATTAAAATTCAGGAAATTAGTTAGTCCACAGACAAGGTGGTCGTTTTTATCCGAGGGTCACCCGCACGCAACGTTCTTCTGCGAAGGAATGATATCCGTAAAAAATGGTTCATTATTCCATTCCACGTTCCAAAATAGATAGTTCATGTTTTAGAGAATTACTTATCTCCTCAACACGTAAAATATTAACATAATGTCAACACCTCTAAAATATCGACATATTTATAAATACTAAGTTTAGCAAATATTTCATCACAAGTGAACAGTATTAGGCCATCAAAGGACAACAAGTAACTACATAATTGAGCAAGAAATCTCTGCAAAATATCGCCAAAAATGGAGAAGAATTGTCTTCTTCGAACTATTTTACTGGTCCAACTCACAACTACCGTACTTTGCCAACCACCTCCTGCAGATCCGCAGCAAAAGAACGTAAAGTTACAAAATCTCCTGACTCGACTTTTCCAGGCCACCTATCAAAATACGGATTTACGCCCACCCAATTTCGCTGATCCGACAAACGTCGAAGTTTATTTGAGATCCGTAAAGTTCGAGAGTTTCGACGAGCTCTCGGCTTCCAGACAGGTCAAGTTTTCCGCCGATTTTATCACAGAATATACCGATCCGCGCCGTATGCTGAATGAACCAGTGGCAGGCCCAAGTACTTTGGGGGATATTAAATACCTGGAAGTTCCCTCCTGGCCGGAAACTATGTTCATTTGGGTTCCTGACCTTCAGTTTATCAATGCGGATGTGACGTTGAGAAATAACACGATTTTTCGAAAGCCATCTGGCCCATGTATTGGATGTCCTGGTTGGGATAATGGTTACGGATCGCACGTTTTAGTAAATCCAAGTAACGGCAGGATACTTAGGAAGACTCCGTTATCCTTTGTGATGGTGGGAAGCCCGGAAAATATCCCGGGAAAGGTAAAACCTTGACCTGCATGGTGGTTTTGAATTTGAATTTTCGCGTCTCAACTTTCCCTTGTTCTATGTATTGAAATGACGATTTTGAAACGTGTTTATCGTTGTGTGTTTCTTACAAAAGTTTAGAAGATTTTATTGCATTTAGAAATCGATAATATTTTAGTTTTACAAAGTTAGAAGGTAGTTATTTTGATTTTATTGCATGAGAAAATATTTAATTTTGTACTTGGCATTATTTATCTACATATTTTATTTATATTTACTTGTAAAAAAAATCAAAATTTTAACCTCCTAAATTTCCAAACCTAAAAATTATCGATTTTCAGACGCATTAAAATCTTAATTTTGTAAATAATGCACAGTTGACAGTGATGAACAGCAGATTTCGCCATTTGAAAGGAAAAGGAAAATTGAGACAAAAATTAAAATAAATATTTGCTCAAATTTTCAAACTTTTATCATACTTTCAACTTTTATTGTTTTTACTCAATTGTAGCAAAAAACGTACACGATACAGATTGCTAGCCAGAAGTTGTCCACTGAAGACTTGGTGTTAAATTGGAAGTTGAAAAATCCCATTCAACCGTCGGAACAAAAGATTCAAGGTTTCTGCATTGGTGCTGCGAATAAGATGACGGCGATCAAGTACGCGGCAGTGGCGTCGGTGGGAACATGTGAGAAAAGCGAAGATGACGGGGTCAATTTTGGAAATCGGAATTTCAGTTGTCTCGAATTGGAGATTAAATTTGTTCCTGCGGACGGACCGGTGCAGACTTGTTAAAATTTGGTTAAAACGAAAAGTGGAGAGTTTTTTTTATAAAAAATAGAAATTATGTGCACATTTTTAGGGAATGTTAACTTAAATTAATTTAGCGTTGACATAAAAATGTAATAAATTTTAAGCTATTAGGGTCTCCCAAGTTTGTAAAAAAGATCTGAAAAAGCGAAAAGCTAAAAAATCTGAAATCCGCTTTTTTCGCTCAATACTTGACTGTCCCGATTTTTTATCGCTTGAATACTCGGGAGCAGAGAATGGGTGGTCAGGAAACTTTCGAGTTTCTTTTAAAATTTAAATTTGCTTCATGTTGGATATGATAAAACAACTATCTAAGATCATGTAAATCCAAAAATTACCAAAATGGGATGAAAATAGGATTTTTGGCAAAGGTTTGAATGCGGTAGTTTTAGTGGTTGCAATGCTTTTCAGGGGGTGTGGCGGGCGCAGGTGGGGCAATGGAATAAAATCCTCCCTCACTTTTCATACACTCACCTGATATTGCAATATATTCCATAGGGCATCAAAATCGGGCGATGTCCCCTTAAACATGTCTCTGAGAGACTGATTTTTCACTCAAAGTAGTAAAAAGAGCGAAAAAATCATCTTAAAGTAGATTTTATTTTTGAGCAGAAAAAGCGGAAAAAAGATCGGAATCGCATGCGCAGTGCGGTTTACAAAAAGAGCGAAAAAATCGTGAGCGGAAAAAGCGATTTTTTTTACAAAGTTGGGACACCCTATTATACATTAAAATCGTTAACAACTGAAAAAAGCATTATTTCATTTTGTAACTCTACCCAAATCATATCTAGGTGCATCTGTTTAGTTGCATATTTTATTCCCAATTTGATATGAACGTTGACATATAACAATTTTTAAAAAATATTTATAAAAATCTCACCAACCATATTTAACAATTACAAAGTACATCAAGTTGAAAATTGCATGATAACCTTGATCCCCATATTATCATTTTATTTACGTAATAAACACCCAATTGGCAAATGTTTCCAATTCTGTCTCATTTTCCCCTCATCTAACAGCTCAATTGCTCATTCAGTTTATTTCACGAAATTTTACTCTGGACGGCAATCTGACACAAGTATGATTTTCTGTTTCGAATAAATATTTGATAACTATCAAAGTTCATCACATTCTTTGTTTAAAACCTTTTTGTCAGCAGTATGATTTAATTTAAATATTGAATTTACTTTCAGTGCTCAATCTCAGTTTTATTCAAGAATTAAAGTAATCCGGCCGGATAAAACATTTATTCATTAATACCCACAAACTCTTCGTCGTCTCCGCTGACTAAGCAAATCTTTCACTTTCCAGGGTTTCTGAAACAGTTTGAAGTTATTCTAAAATAATTTAGTACAAAAATATACTTGTATAATTTTGAAAAAAAATACCAAACTCAAAAAAATGAAAATGCAATACATATAATCGTCTGATGTGAAATCATTGTTAAGCATGAAAGAAGAAAGATGCATTAAAAACAAGACATAATAACTCGTGTCGAAAAACCTCATCCAAAAACCTTTATTACCGCCAGCTTAAACACAAAATACATCAAAAACCATTTCAAAATCACCTTAAAAATCGGACATTAATCCCAAAAAAATACATCGTCTATGCCCAAAATCACAATACGAAAGTATGACCAGACATAAAATCTTGCACCCTGGCCGAGAATCTGTAAATCATTAAATTTCTGTGCAATCTCCACTTTCTTGGCTATGGGTTTGTCCTTGTCACATCTTATCCAGTCCTCCTGCCTTGACTCCTGTTCACTGCTCGCTCCTTCCTTCGTTTCGATAATTTTGGCCGATTCATCCGTGTTGTTGACGAAGAAAGGACATGGTTGGTTGAGACGGATGGATGAATCCGTCTTCTGTCACCCTGCCAAAGTAACAATACTCCGAGATGCTCATTAGCACGAAATGGGGTGATATGAGTGGCTATAGGGGACTCAAAATCCACTCTAAAAAATTTGCTGCTAAATATCCTTGTGTTATCACCTCTTCACAAAAATCAACAGATCTGGTGGCAAGTATGGTTACCAAATGTGTACAAAAAACACTGATGGCTGCAAAGTAAACCAACAACTTTAGTACCAAGATAAATACTTATGTATCTAATATTATTTAATTGATGTTGATGTATGTTCATTGATAAAATCATTACCACGCCAATTTGTTACCAAATTGGTAGAAAATGTTACCAGTTTGGTAATAATTTTACCAATGTAAGTGCATTAACATCAATTAGTTTTAGATATCTTGATGGTAAACCATTTGTTATATGCATAACTAATTATTTGTAACTCATTAATAAAAAATATAAGGAAACTGGTAAGAAAAAATGTGTTAATAAATTACATATAAAACCCATTGGTTGCAAAATACAACGTTGTATTACACGGCTAAAAAAATTGCAGACCGCTCAAATCAAATATTCCCGCTTGTCGGTAACACACCAATCTCCTACGGAAATTCTTAGAGTGCCCCCACACCACTGGAGATTTACTATGTCTCTCTCTCTCTCTCTGAGTAATTAAAGGAGACGCTAGTCCATCTCCGTGAACATCTTGCCGTGACAGTCAAAATTACTTGAGAACGACCCAAGTGTGTTTAACTTGAAGAAATTTAAACTTGGCCAAACCCGGAGAGAGAAAGTGGTTTTCCTTGTCAATGTCGTGGACATCGTGGGCCTCCTTAAAACAACAAATTGCGATTGGCAGGACGCTCATTAATTTGAATTTCTTCGGAAAGAGGTTGACATTAAGATGGGCTAAAATAAATTCAAGAGAGTTATTTTAATAATTAGTTCCCAAATTTAAAAAATGTTGGAGCTTGACGCCGTTTTAGAAAATCGATAAGGTTTTAGTACGACAATGAGCAAAAAGATTCCTTAAGTCATGGGTTCTGGGTTCAAGTAACGAGTTTTTTGCATATTAAAATCCGAAAAACACTGCTTTTTAATCATGAATTTCTAACATATAGTATTTACATTCATGTTTTTAATTATGAAGATTCCTGTCTTGACGTGAATAAACCCAATTTCATGGACTCGTATCAAAAATATGCTGGTTACAAAATATTCTGTAATATCTAGACTTGATAACCCTGAACTTTGCATAATTCTCAAATTTTCTACCACACCTCCACAATTTTTAAGATATCATCATGACAAATTTGAGTGAGATTAAACATGTCCTGTTTTATCTCATTTTCTGTACATTATGCAGAATGGACATACCTAATGTCAGTATACATTCATATTTTATTCCCAATTTAATATGAACGTTGATATACAGCAATTTTTTTTATAAATATTTATAAAAACGTATTGTACAGGTAAAGTATAATGTGCAACGAAAAATGGGACGTAAAAAATCGTCAAGAAGAGGTTGTGGCCGTGTCGATTAAGTTTAAAATTAAAATTAAAATTTTTATAAATTTTACAAACGCTGATAAGCATTTTAATTTTATAGCCAAATTCAAAGAAGTTTTATTTCCTTTCGTTCGGACGGAAGAATAAGTTATTTATGTATAATTTAATGAATAATCAAACGCTCTCCTAATTTAACTAAAAGTTTGGGAGACGACATTTGTCACCTTGATTTTGTGCAGTACAATTTACATATTTCAAATTCATGAAATCTGTTTATTTTGAGTAATCTGATTTATTATTAATATTTCAGTTAAAAGTATTTTCAGAATAATAAAGTCGTCATAAAACAACAATTTTTTTTTCTGGGAAAGAATACATAATTTCAATAGGAAAATTATGTTTTTTTACACATTCTACAAGTTGTGTTGCAAATTAAGATTTGAATCCAATTATTCAATCCATGAAAATACTTAAATACTTATTTTGTCGGTTATTCCAGTTTTTGAAACCAACTTCCTGCAAATTAAATTTAATATTACGTAAAGTTTTGTAGGCAGGATGTGTTTTATTTCAATTTTAGAACATTCTAGTAACACGTGCTTCATTTTATTTTGCAAATATTTTTCTATAGATGACCTTGATTAATTGTACTTAATTACCAAGGAACTAAGTACGAAATATTTCTTAGAAAAAGGTTTCCCTGTTTTGCTAAAATAATGTTCTGACACAAAAATTGACACAAATTTATAACGTAACCAAAATGTGGTTTGATTTCCTTCCTGTAAAAATTCATACATAAAACTGGCCCATTGCAAATCGTAATCACATTCTTGAATTGCTAAACTTCTCGTTCCTAGAAAAATATAACAATAAATTTGAACTATTTATTTAAATTTTTCGAACAATTTCTGATCATGGGGAAATATCTGTATTTCATTGCTGTAATTGTCGCTATAATTTTTGTAGCTTGTGAAGCACAAAAATGGGAAAGTGGAAAAGGTAAAAGTACGGAAATTTAAGAACAATTCAGTATCGATCAATTTCGTAATTTGGGAGAAATATATGTTTAGAATGAATGGACAATTTTGTATAAAATTTAAAACCAGGTGGTAAGCAAAAGATAACCAACTGGTAACAACTCTGACAAAATTGGTAGTTATAATCTGTTACTGCGAAATGAGATCTTAACATCAGAAAATAAATCTTAGCCTACGTACTGTCAAATTTTATCTAAAATTCTCCAAATTTCACTTTCAGATTACACGTGCACTATGGACAAGGAAGATTTCTCTTTTTACGACGGATGCAATTGGAGCACTTGTCCGTGCGATGAAAAATCCACCTTCATTTGTTCATCGACATTGAAATATTGTTACGGCGTAGACGAAAATGCTTCGGTAGGATTGAAGGAATTTGCAAGAAATTCCTGCTGTACTGTTGCAAAATAAGGTTAAATTTGAAAAGCTGAAATTTGGATATTGAACAGAAATTAAGTTTAAAGATACAATATCGGTAAAAAAATTGCTTTAAATCGGTGAAATTGTGTCCGCATGTTAAAATATTGTTCAATCCAATACGAGCCTGGCTAATAAAAAAGATTTGTAAAATTACCATTTTATTATTATGCATCACATCTTTCTTAAATATTTCAATGTTAGAAGATCATTAAAAGTTATAATTAAATCATACATTAATTATTACCACCGAACTAGCTCCCGAATTATACATTGTAAATTAGCTTAATTTAAATTATTTTGCAAACATTCTTATCTAAATTAGCTAAATTTAAATTATTTTGCAAACATTCTTATCTAAATTAGCTAAATTTAAATTATTTTGCAAACATTCTTATCTAAATTAGCTAAATTTAAATTATTTTGCAAACATTCTTATCTAAATTAGCTAAATTTAAATTATTTTGCAAACATTCTTATCTAAATTAGCTAAATTTAAATTATTTTGCAAACATTCTTATCTAAATTAGCTAAATTTAAATTATTTTGCAAACATTCTTATCTAAATTAGCTAAATTTAAATTATTTTGCAAACATTCTTATCTAAATTAGCTAAATTTAAATTATTTTGCAAACATTCTTATCTAAATTAGCTAAATTTAAATTATTTTGCAAACATTCTTATCTAAATTAGCTAAATTTAAATTATTTTGCAAACATTCTTATCTAAATTAGCTAAATTTAAATTATTTTGCAAACATTCTTATCTAAATTAGCTAAATTTAAATTATTTTGCAAACATTCTTATCTAAATTAGCTAAATTTAAATTATTTTGCAAACATTCTTATCTAAATTAGCTAAATTTAAATTATTTTGCAAACATTCTTATCTAAATTAGCTAAATTTAAATTATTTTGCAAACATTCTTATCTAAATTAGCTAAATTTAAATTATTTTGCAAACATTCTTATCTAAATTAGCTTAATTTAAATTATTTTGCAAACATTCTTATCTAAATTAGCTAAATTTAAATTATTTTGCAAACATTCTTATCTAAATTAGCTAAATTTAAATTATTTTGCAAACATTCTTATCTAAATTAGCTAAATTTAAATTATTTTGCAAACATTCTTATCTAAATTAGCTAAATTTAAATTATTTTGCAAACATTCTTATCTAAATTAGCTAAATTTAAATTATTTTGCAAACATTCTTATCTAAATTAGCTAAATTTAAATTATTTTGCAAACATTCTTATCTAAATTAGCTTAATTTAAATTATTTTGCAAACATTCTTATCTAAATTAGCTAAATTTAAATTATTTTGCAAACATTCTTATCTAAATTAGCTAAATTTAAATTATTTTGCAAACATTCTTATCTAAATTAGCTAAATTTAAATTATTTTGCAAACATGCTTATCTATATACGGCATTTCACCTATTACAAATTTAGAAATCAAACGCCGCATCTCTAAAAATCTTGCAAAATATTTACATACGTTAATAATTAATGTTTTGAATTAATTAAATTTCGAACTAATTGTAAGTATGTTCATTACTATTTTACACAAACTTATGTAATTAATAAAGCCTTCTATTCCGAAGAATAAAAATGAAGTATTTAAAATTTAAAATTATGAAGCTTTTAGACGCCGGAAGTTGAATGTTAATTTATTTTGAGGTATTGTATCACTTGTTTTATTGTAGGTTTCTGATGGAAATTTACGACTTAGAAATTAAAAAAACTTTGATTTGGAATATCTACGAAATTTGCAAATATTTTCGTATAAAACATTGAATTTTTCTAAATATCGATTAGACTTTGAGTCCCATCCGGTCCAACTTTCTCCCTTTTGCCGGCGTTGAATATCATCTCATTTACTGGTGTTAAAGCTCAACACCAAAATTTCCATTATTTTTTTTTGCAAGTCACCAACAGAATAGAATTGTCAACAAAAACGGAACGAAACAAATCCATCCCGTCCTGACGTTTCTTCATTCATTTATGTATCGTGAGAATGAATAAAAGCGTTGATTTTCATACAATACAGAAAATTCTATCCATCTTCGTCACCCAGCAAGAGAGTTGAGACGAGGCTGAAATACGTAGGGTTCCAATTTCCAAACACAAATAAATATTCTAAATTTCATCTGAAACAGGAAATAATTTAGCTTTAATAAAATTATAATTAAAAACTAAAATTTCGAATTCTTTAATTAATTTTTTTCATATTTCATATTTTCAAATTTGTGAGGTCAATAAATTATTTACTTTATTTCTCGTACAATTAGTGATGGTCATCCGATCCGGTCCAAATCGATCCGATCATGAGTCTGGAAATCGGATCGATTTGGATCGGATCCGATTTCCGGATCGGATATTGGTCTAAAGGGTCAGATAAAAAAATCCGATCCGATCCGGTCCGACGGATCGGATATTTTTCGGACCGGAGGGATAAACATTCCGTGCAATTTTCCGGGTAATCCGTTTACATATATTTTTAGATGATAGTTAAATACGTCTAGACTGCATAAATCACAATGTTACTTAATTTAAGTCAAATACAGAACCCTTATTCGGAAACTTTTCAACCAAAATCCCTCATCGCGTCGCGTTGGAAATAAATAATACAAAAATAAACAAGGAGTCGAAATGTTTAGAATTTTCACTATCCGAATCCAATCCTCATTTTCCATTGTGTATTTATTTTCCCCTAAATTCATGCAATCAACTCTTGAAATTCTATCAAACCAAACCCGTGTGAAAGTTGACTTTCACTTACATCAATACGTCAAACTAATGAACTAATTAACTTGCATAACATTGCGAAATTGTTAATTAATTAATTTAATTAAACTGATGGGAAGGTTTACTTACATACAATTTATAAATTTTACTTGTGAAATTTACCTCGAATAAATATTTCCAGAAATATTGACCAAGAAAGTTAGTTTTCCCCGGAATTTTAGTTGAACTCGGATTTTGTGATTTTCTTACGGTTCACTGAATTTTGTTGTCTTAACTTTTACATCATTAATTATCAGACCGAAACGTCGATATCATCGTTCGTGTTATCATAATTACGAAAACTTTTGTCCCTCTCATCCCATCATTACTAAAATAATTCAAGTTTTGTTAAGACAAAGTTTTGTTTGTGGGTTTTCTTGTGGTTTTTTCAAAATTTTCATGGAAATAAATGATTTCATTTTCAAAATTATGCTCACATTACACATACAACTCCATTTATGATTAAACCACACCCCCAGAGTATCTGTTAACATAAAGAACTAGTTAATATTGCTTAATTTTTAATAATGACGTTAAAACCGTAAACTACTTTAAATTCATTTAAACATAAAATCACTTAATAAATTGATCCAGATTTATAACAATGAAGCCAAAGTTACAAAAGATTTCAGTAAATAACTCAATAATTCACGCAGTCTTTGGTAACTTTTCAAAATCAATACATTATTTTTGCGTAGCTTTGACTTTTTATTCAAAAATTAAAAATTGTATTCTCATAAAAAAATAAAACAACTCACATTGATATTTGTAATCCAATAAACTACGTAAAGTGCATAAACTTGCAACAGTTTCAACAAGTTCTTAAAGACTACAAAGAAAAATTACAGATCTCGGGCGTCTCTTTAGTTTGTACCAAAATTTTCCAGACCTTACACAAGGTTACAAATATCCGAGTGAATATGCATAAAATTCAGAAACTTTCGGTCTAAATTTCTCTCCAAAATTCGTGATGACGAATGTTCAAAATTTATTTAATAATAAGAGAAAGCTCTCTGCAGTAGTTTTACAAGTCATGCCCTTCCCACCCTTTTCTAATGAATTTGTACCTTTGAAGTCGACGATGCATGTCAGAGCAATCTGTGCCCGGCCAACTTTCACCAGCCAGCCAGCCACTCGTTAAAAGTGACTAATTAATAATTACTGAAAGGGTGACACAAAGGGGGCCTCGCACTCTTTTCCTTCCAGACGACTGAAGGGAGGACAAATTTGGGCTAAAATGACACAATGTGTACAAGGAAGGGATCATTTTCAACTTTGTTAGCTAATTTGTCAAATTTGACTTCTTGTCAGGCTGGATTGTGTAGTAGGAACGTTTGGTGTCTCAATTTTGAAGAAAATCTTTATTATTAAAAGTTATGTAAGGAGCAGATTTTTTAACAAGTTTTTCAAAATTCCAATGTCAAGTATTTGATTTTTAGCTTCATCTTAAGACAATTTATCATAAATTATTAATAGTTACTACTAATTTCAAATTTGACTTCTTATGAGTTTAAATGTATTTACAAAACATATAATTTAAATATAGTTTTGCCATATTTATCTATTCATTTCTTTTTACATTCCATTTCCTATTTTATTCAACTTTCTGTCCGATTTCTCATATCGAATTTCTATGCGAATCAAAATCTACAAAATACCCATATTTCTTTTAATCAATTGTTGATTTCTTAACAATTTTTCGTCAAACATGCGCTTCTCTTATTACCTTTAATCTTGAAAATTTCGAATTTTATGTTATGATTTGATGCCATATGAGAAACTTTGGACAATTGATAAGTAAATGACTGAACTCAGATTGCCGGTGTCCTCATCAATTATTAATGAGGAAATACTTTATGAAAACGTTTGTCAACCCATTTTTCGATTTTCAAGCATTTCAAGGAAATTTCGTACTATGACGTGACGAATTTCATTTTAGTGCCAAATAAAAAGTGAACTTTAGTTGTACATATAACTTTTCTTCGTGTAAATTTTTGGGATTAAGAAAATCGTGATGAAATACATTTTCAAAACTTGAAAAATTTAGTCCAAAATTTTAGCAAATTTCACTTCTTTTTCCTTAAAATTTACGTAATCCATGTTACACTAATCCTTACGATTTAAATAAGTTTGTTATTTCAGTCCGATATTTATTCGTCTCTCGATCTTTCATTTCATTTCACTCTTCCCTCGCACATATATTTCTGAAAATGGGTCTCAATCTGGCGTCATCCTTGTTTGAAGTGGATTTAGATTTGAATGAATGGAACGACGACCCCGAGTTACAGACTGTGCATGAAACGTGGGATCGATTTTCATAGAATTTTGACCCTGCCGCCCTGAAGAGGCCGTGATCACATGCTTAACGCAGGGTCCCTTGGCGTTGAGACAGAAATAATTAAAGAGCCCGCCGACGAGACAATGAACGAGGGGGAGTCAGGCCAGGCGAAGGATTAATGAATCTTAATGAGCACTTTCACTCCTTCCAAAAAAAACCTTTACAATAATTTCATTATTTTTACCATTTTTTTAAATCCACTCCACAAAAAGGGGGAAAGAATAAAAAAATTGAAGAGGATGAGACACCGTATTTTTTCTGGAGATAAAGGTAAATCGAGAAACGATAAAAGAATTTAAGAAACTTTTAATTTTTTAAGGGGGAGAGAAAGTGTACATCTTCGTGATTTGGGAGGATTTGGCTCGATTTTTGGGTAATTTTTGCCACGAGATGTAAGAAGACGTAACATGTAAAATGGGAATGAGATTTTTGCTAGGAAAAATATTAATTTGATGTTTTGTGTTTTAAATTTCCAGTAATTTAATGTCGCTTATGTTGGCCGTGTCATTTAATTGTGAAGCACGTGTTAACTTGCAAATTAAAATTTATATTAAATTATACTAAATTTCAATTTCAATTTCAATTTCAAACATAATTAAAATTGAAGTTAAAGTTGACAACAAAAATAAAAATTTATATTAAATTAATTTAAATTTAAACTACCTAAATTAAGTAAAAATAAATCCTTAAAAATATACTGCTAAACTATTTTTCCAAATATTTTCCAAATTTTCCTAATTCTGGCGTTGTTAACAGAAATTTAAAAATTTTATAAAGCGATACATAGTAGTTTTAGATTTTTTCCTCGTCGAATGGCATATCCAAACCCTTCCAAAATATTTAAACGTAGAGAAACCGATCCTCCATCCACTTCATTATTCATTTCTCTCTTTCTCCCTTATTTCCTTGCATGCTTGTTGATTTGGATTTTCTTTTGATTAAAAGGAGAAAGAAACAGCATCTGAAAAAACTCTTTCATCCATCCATGCAGACACGAAAAGGAAGAAGTCAACTAAGGAAACTAACAATGCGATGACGCCAGCGGTCTCGCTCCGATTTTGACGAAATAACGATAATTATGTAACCTTACACAAATAATTGAACACGTGTTTCGGGATTTTTCATAATGCTCAGCTTAAACGAAATTATGACGTGATCCGTGAGCGAGAATTTCCATTTCTACCATTTTTCTCGTGAGGGAGAAAAATCCAGATTCACGCTTAGCGATTCCATCATAATTTCGTTTAAACTTAAAATGCGTGGGCATGAAGTGGTTTTCTCCCGATTTCAAATTGCTCGCACAAATTTTGAAAATTTTGAAAATTTTGAAAATGCAACAAACTAGAAATTTCGAAAAATCAAAATTTTTGAAAACCAAATTTTTCTTAAGTTACTCAATCGAATTTTCTTAAGTCACTCAATATCCGCTACAACCGAAATCACGCATCTTCATGAAAAAGTAAAAATACGGGTAGAGTTATTTCGGTTGTGGCGGAAATTGAGTAGAATAAATTTTGGAATAAATTTTAACCCAAATTAAGGATTTATCGAAATGCGGTAAATTTTCAAATTTTTATCCGGTTTCAAAAATGCATAAAGATTTTTGCACAGAATTACATTGAGTAACTTAAAAAAAATCTGGTCTTCAAAAATTTTAATTTTTCGAAATTTCTAGTTTGTTGCATTTTCAAAATTTTCAAAATTTGTGCGAGCAATTTGAAATCGGGAGAAAACCACTTCATGCCCACGCATTTTAAGTTTAAACGAAATTATGATGGAATCGCTAAGCGTCAATCTGGATTTTTCTCCCTCACGAGAAAAATGGTAGAAATGGAAATTCTCGCTCACGGATCACGTCATAATTTCGTTTAAGCTGAGCATTATGAAAAATCCCGAAACACGTGTTCAATTATTTGTGTAAGGTTACACAATTATCCTTGTTTCGTCAAAATCGGAGCGAGACCGCTGGCGTCATCGCATTGTAAGTCAAAGTGAGTAAAAAGTCAAAGGAACAGAGACGACAAAAAAGAAGGGGAAATGTAAAACATGGTGAAAGTAAGGGTATCGTATGCACGAAATCAAACCGAATCAAACTAGGGTTCGATTCGGTACAAAATTTTCATAGAAAATTTATGGACTGGTAGAATTTGGAAATTTCATTCAGAAATAAAAAAAAATGAGTTGAAAATTTCGAAAGACGAATTACTTGAAGTTGGTGGTTACCATCTTTTCTGAATTTTTGAACTTTTAGAAAGTTTAGATCAGGGTGAGATTCGTAAAAAATTCCCTAGAAAATCTGGGCTGACTGACAGAATTTGGAAATTCTATTTAGAAATAAAAAAATGAGTTGAAAATTGAAGTAATTCCATAAATAACTTAATCATGGTTGCCATCTTTTCTGAATTTTAAAACTTTTAGAAATTTTGGATCAATCATTTCAAAATCTAACCATTCAATTCACGCTGTAGTATTGAAAATTGTAAACTTTCTCTAAAGTTTGTTAAACTTCAAATGTTCCAAATTTTCGAGGATTGACGTGACTTTGATTTTCACTGAAGTGGTTAAAACCCTTTAATTCATCATATCTCATGTGCCGAAACACTGTCACGAAAAGGCTAAACATTCCGTATTTCTGTTCACGCATTTTAAAACAAGTCGCCTGCCTGGCTGCCAAGAGATATAAATGACATGACATGATGACGATAAGTGAAGTCTGACGATGAGTGTCGTGTTACTCACATTACTGCATCTCGATGACACACTCTAAACAATTCCGTGATAAAATGTGCTCTTGGAAATTTTTTTACCGTTTGGTAATTTACATATTTAAATTTCACTCCACGTTTAACTACCATTTAATGCTCGTTAATTATTCAATTTAAATATCTTACCATTTAGTATTAAACTGTCTCACTAATTTTGTAACAGTAGAATGCCAACGCGTCTACCAAAATTGTCACTTGGGTTCAATTTGTTACTAAATGATAGCAAATTTGAATATTTCGGTATTCCTATTTTATATGAAATCATAACCGCATGGATCTTATCCTATTACCATAACCGGGAGTAAATTGGTACCACATTAGTTATTAGAGTTCAATATCAGTAACAATATACAGTTCATACCGCTAATGTTCATTTATTATCATTTCCTAACTAATTATCACTCTGCGGATAACAAACCCCTTCCCAAATCAATCGACTGTTACAGTCATTTGCCGATAACAAGTTTTCACGATTTAAAGTTTTTATTATTTATACATAACCAGGTAGTTTTTCATGTCTTTGTAGAGGGACACACCAATTTATAAAAGCTTCGAAAAACAGATCGCCCAATTAAAATTAAGCCCAGCACAAGATACTGAAAATCATTTTAAAAAATCCTATAAAATAGGCAAAATTTCCATAATGATGCCAAACTTTTAAGAGTGCCCTAACTAGAAAGTGGCAAAACTCTGACATGTTTTTGTATCTGACTCTGTTTATGCATGATAAATCACATACTTTCACCGTCTCCTTTCTCTCTCTTCTCATTTCGGCTGGTTCTTGTTCCAGCACGGCTAATGGAAATGGATGGAGTGGGAAAGACGAGAATATTGCAGGCGTCTCAACTTACCATTTACATCATCATTTGGATAACTTCAACAATGAAACCTAATGCTTTCCCCCATCAGAAATGCGTGATGAGTGAAAGTATAACTTACACGATGGGGATTGGAAAAAATTGGTGAAATATTTTGTTTTATTTTTTTACCCCTGAATTGTTTAGTAAAATATGTTGTCAAGATAAGTATAGTACTGAACCTTGCATTTTTTTGCCAATTGTAAACATAGGATGGATAAATAATTCTTGAATTTTTATCTTTAAGATGTTTTTAGAGTCATTTTTAAATTAACTGAAGCATGCTAAAAAATTAGGTTTTATTTTTGTATATTATTCTTATATTTCAAAGAAGGTGTCAACTCTTACAATGTGAACTATATTTCGAAAATATATTCATTGCTAATAAATGTAACTAATCTTAAAAGATACTTCTTTATTAACAATTGTGAATTTTTGAAAATTTTGTTTTTTTCTTACTAACGTTTTCAATACGTAAATCCTTCAAAAAGAATTGTGAGTAGATTTAAGAATATACCTAGTAGAACTTGTAAATTTAAACAAGAAACAAATCCGTTAAGCAATTAAATTTGTGAAGCATTTTGCAAAATTCAAAGTTTTATTTTTATTTTTTGGATAGGTTCGACGTATTAAAAAAAATATTACGATTTATTTTAATAGCATTAGAAATCAGTTAGGTTTGCACTGTACATTTGTGTTTATGTCCGCTGCTGAATAAAATTACATTTAACATAAGTTGCAAACCAAATTGTTACCGTCTCATATTTTGTTTTTGTATTAGCAATTTTTAACTTCAGGGCTTCTAAATTGAAGGTTGCGTTCGGTAGTAAATCGTTACAAAAATGGTGGAGCATAACGTAAAAAATCAAAATTTGTTGACCATTTTCTTATTTTTTTGTATATGTACGATTTGTAAGAAATACAAAATTATTAACTTTTTTCATCTTGCAATTTTTGAAAATTTCACTGGAACACAAAGAGCAATTTTGTTGACTGATAATTCCTCAAGATCCTTCCCATTTGTGTTTGCCTGTCGTTCTTGTTGGCTGTGTAAATACGGATATAGATTTGGGAGAAGAAGGAGGAAAATGATTTCGGATATTTAATAAGTTTTTGATTTTATGATGTAGTGATGAACTGCGTGGCCTCGAGGAGTAGGGAAGTTCGCGATAGATTTATGACATGGTGAATCCATCTTGTTTTAGTCAGTGGAGGATGTAGAGAAATTGTAGAGGGCCAAACTCCTGAAAATTATTTTTGTATCTACAAATATGGAGGGATGGATTTTATCAGTATCAATATAAAAATGTGCAGTTTATGTATATTCGTGAATTAAAAATGTGACATGTAGGAAAATTATACCGATTTTTTACTAATTTGATACCACTATACAAAATCTGATTTGTTTAAAAGAAATTTATACCTTCATGTGTTTACACAGCCGCATTAAATTTGATATTTCATAAAATTATATATACAAATTAAGCACTTAGATTTCTTACATAATTAATATAAATTAATTCTTAATACATACTGTAAAAACGGGTGAAGTTTGCAGCTCTGACGTCATTTCGCTCCTCCTAGCAGGGAGGTATTGAGCAGTGTAGTGCTGGAGCCACCACCACCGCTCATGAAATAAATAAAATAACTCACTTCTGGAAATCCCAATTGGCGTTCAAATTTTACATATTCTTTATTTATTATGATATATTATTCATTGTCGTCAGAATCAGAAGAGCTAGAATCGGAAGAATCATTTCCTGCAGTAATTATAATTTGAGCCATCTTCGGGTTAGAAATAAATTCATCAACAAGCTTATCCCTATCCCACATACGATCCTCATATTTAATCGCATGCTTTACACAACGGCTCCATAATTCAGGTGTTACTTTTAAAATAGCTAATTTTGCCAACTCTAATATTCCCTCAGCATTATTGCCTTTATTATTAGTAGCAATGTCATTTTTTATGAATGACCAAACTAATTCTATGGGATTGAACTCACAATGAGCTGGAGGTAACCACAAAATTCTTATATTTTTCCCGGAGGCTTCGGCAATTTCTTCTACAATGAATTTCTTCGGCTTCGGATATTTTTTTGACAGCGCTATTAAAGTTTGTTTCGTCATAGTGCAGAAGTTAGAAACATTCTCTGGCAATGGAATAGCGTTTCTTTCAAACCAAGCTAGTATGTCTGCCTTTAACCACGCCATGGTTGGCATAATTGAGTCTTTTACCTATAATAATTGTTAAATAATGTAAGATAAATGCACGAATTTTAATATTTAGCAATTATTACATTGCAACTTACCCTTTTTTTGTGGTAAGGGGCCTGGTCCAGCACTAACACCGATTTGTCTGGCACCAATCCGACAATTTTGGCAAACCATTCCAAGTACCGATCACTATTCATGTTTCCGTGATAGTCCTTTGTGTCTTTTTTTGAGATGAAAACGTCGTCCCCACCGGCCAAAAATCCTAATTCGTTGCCAATGTGGTTAATTATAATGCGTCCGTTTGCCGACTTCAATAAAAATCCCCCTGTTTCCGTAAAGAGAAATTCATTTTAATTTGCAAATAGATATTTACTAATAATTTTCTTATCAGCAATATTTTAAGTTTGACCTACCAGCATAACCGTTCATATCCCGCAAACAGTCGCCACCCCAAAACCCCGTCATGTCTTTATACTCTTCATCAGATAATAAAATCTGCCAGCAACGACTCCTCGCTTGATCAGGTGACGCCCAGGTTTCATCAGAGTAGAATACTGAGTATCCTTCTTGGCGAAACTTGCGAATACTTCTTAGGTAGAATTCTCGTTGGGCGACGATGTCGTAGCGTTCCAAGAACACAGGTTTTTTATTGATTTTTCGGTACTTAAATTTGCATTCATTTATCATCCACTCCCTAAACAACGTTAGTTTGATTCTTGGAAATTCGGGATTATCTAAGCAACGATCAAGTAACTTTCTGGCCGTAGGATATTCTTTATTTTTATAAAATTCCTGATTTAATCGTCTTATCATAGAGATAAAAAATTCTTCGCAAACTATTTTTTTTGAGCTGAGTTTTTTTACTGATTCAGTATTTAATTTGGCATCGTTGATTTTAATTCCATATACTGATCTTTCTGATATACCTAGCAATTTAGAGATTTTCTTATTAACATTGTTTATTCCTAGCTCTTTAAAAACTGTTTGACATTCGCTTGATGTTGAGAACTGTCCGATTTGATTATCCTCAGAGTTGTGGTCACCGTGTAGCTCGTCTTGAGAATTAAAACTGTTTTCCCCACAACTTAAATTTAGTATTTTATTTTTTGATTGAATGAATTCTTCTAACTTATTCTTCACTTTGTTGATAAATATTCCAATTTCCGATATTGCATGCTTAACGTTCAATTTATCAGTCGAAATGTGTCTTTTTTTTTAAGGGGGTTGATTCTCGTCTGACATGATATCAGTTATCAAATGATCAAGTAAAAATTAAATAATAATTGTCAAAATAAACTAGTATTTGAATTACTAAAAATGAGCTATCAGCGTGTGCGTAATGGTGATAAATAAACATTTACCATCTGATTCGAATAATAAATAAAGAATATGTAAAATTTGAACGCCAATTGGGATTTCCAGAAGTGAGTTATTTTATTTATTTCATGAGCGGTGGTGGTGGCTCCAGCACTACACTGCTCAATACCTCCCTGCTAGGAGGAGCGAAATGACGTCAGAGCTGCAAACTTCACCCGTTTTTACAGTAATTAAAATTTTGTAGGCGCACGTCACCAATTAAAAAATTGAAGATGACAAATTTTATATTAGTTTTATAAGCTTGATGCCGGTAGCATATTTCGTGGAATGAATTGATTTAGCTAAAATTATTAGGTTGTCATTTAGTCGTTCTAATCGTGCATAGACAGACATTTACAAAATATTGACCTCCTACAACGTCTACATAATTATGAAAAATATGTTCAAAATCATCAAAAAAATTATTCTAAAAATTTGTTCTCAATCAAAAAAACATATTTCAAATTTTTCACATGATTTTAAAAAGATCGCCCCCTAAACTCTACCCGACCCATATGTTCCGGCCCTGATCTCGTTTTGTCCATATTAGTTTCCCGAGTACATAGAGCAGCTCGAGAGTATCGCCTCAAGACGTAAATAACGGGAGAAAGTTCTCATTCGTCTTCTTCACGTCGTCGTCAGCAACTTAGTTTAGCTTTCTTGTCGGATGGCTTTCACTTCATAAAATTTATGGCTGTATTATTTATTACTTGTTTGCTCCCCGGTAAGCAAAGACAGGTTAAATGCTCACTTATCCTCTTTGATAACTTTCACCTTCAGCTTGTATCGAGATGGATTTATTGCGAACAAATTGATATTTTGTTCAAGACAGGATTTCCGACTTTCTCCACTTGGCTTTTCGGAATAGTATTTTATTTCGAGATGAAATTTGCACTCTTAAAAACATGGTGGTAAAATTGTTTACCAAAATTTATTAAGCTGCAGCCATCTCGATTGTCTTAGTGTCTTAATATTTAATTAATTACGGGAATAGATGTTAATTAAGTTTAGTATATTTTTAAGGCCAGGCTTAGCAGTTATGAAATGAAGTGCAAATAAATGAGTCAACTTTCTTACTAGAAATGTTTACCAAGCTGATTAGTATTTCTTGAAAAAAGAGAGAAAGAAAGGATTATGTGAAAAATTTATAAAATTTTTAACGTTTTTATTTTTACATCTCCAATCAAATCTAAAATATGTGCATTGCACTTTAATAATACCCTAATTTTTATTAACGACGTTTAAGAATGACATTTTGTTGAATAAATTTTGAAAATCATAGATCTCGTAACTTCGTAAATTTCGCTATGGCCATATACTTGTAAAAGTAACATAAAATTTGGTGATTTTCAAATTCTCGCAGAAAATTCGTCTGACTATACAGTAAAATTTTTACGGAGCTAAAAATCTCAAGTTTTTCATTTTACACAATATCACTCGGATTCCTTTCGAATTATAAATTATTACATAATTCTGTTTTTATTTTCAAATTTGCAGTTTGAAAAATTACATAATAATAAAATAACAGATCATATAATTTTAAATAAAACTACCATTTGACGAATGTCCTTGCTTTATCCATCTTGAAAAATATTATTATATGACCATTTCCGTGTAAATTAATTACGGCGTGTAACAAAATCTAATTCTGGCTGTTGGTCGTAAAACAATATCCCTGGTCGTCGTTTTTAAGAATTTTTGAGCAGTTGCTAAGAAATGGTGCATTATTTAGAGGAATAATTTACTGGAATTAGATCGCTTTCAACGTCAGTTTCTCGCCGGTAATTTTTTAGCCTGAGTCAGGGCTTATGGAACCGTCATAATTTCCGTCCGTTCATCCGTCCCAAAACACGATAGAGCCAAAACGACTGAACCGATTGACTTGAAATTTTTACCATATGCATATTGGACAAAGTTAGGAAACGAGTTTGAAGATTGGCGGAATCGGTCAAGTGGTTGACCACTGGGGGTTATCGGAGTGGTCAGAGACTAAGTCCCTGGCTCGGGCTATATGGAGTCTGCACTGTAAATTATGTAAATTCAATGAAATTATTCCTCTAAATTTTGCACCATTTCTTAGCAACTGCTCAAAAATTCTTAAAAATGACGACCAGGGATATTGTTTTACGACCAACAGCCAGAATTATTTACTGTAGTTTTGCTAAATTTATGAATAAATAAAAATATATTTACCACTTTCATACGACAATTTACAAAAGTTAAATATTTTAAGAGAAAATAAATTTGAGGATTAAACGTTAAAAATATATTTTTTTTTCAAGTTTTTTTGTTATGCATGATCCCACCCACTTAACATTTGCTTGACTGGGCGCGTATTTTTTTCACTTCATTATTAAACTACTCGTACGTGGGTTAATAACTCGGGCACATTTTTGGCTACTGGATCCATCCACCTCTCGCATTTTAATATTCATCCCGGTTTCTTTCATTTCTTTCGGGATTCTGGGAATGGAATGGCTTATTACTCGGCCAGACCACCCGGTACCAACCCAACCCAACCCACCAACTTATCTGTGCTTCGGAGATGAAATGCTGGAAATGGGAGAAACTAACAAATTTTGAGGGACGAGAGTGGGAGAAAGTGTGCAAAATTTGAGACAGATTTTAGTTTCAGTGTCACTTTTACACATTTCTTCAACTGCGTTTGTATTACAGCAAGGACTGAAAAATTTAGGTGTGAAATACTTGAAATTCGAAATGATTGTGATTTAAATCATACCTAACGGCGATGTGTGATGGCAAAAGCATTATAATTTGAAACTTAACTCGAATATTTATATAAATGTACATAAGGTTCGCAAAGGATAATGTTTAACAGAAATGCCACGTGCAAATTACAAAATTAACATTTTTTTGCGGAATATCGAAGAATAGGAGTGGGCATCTAACTTAAATATTTGTGGATACCAATTTTATTTGAAGTTTACTATTGGCATTATCCTGTCACAATTAAAATTTCATTTCATTTGTAGAAAAATGTGGGTAAGCGTGAAGAATAAATCGTCAAATAAAATTTCTAATCGTATATTTCCTACGTACGGATATACTTGTGAATTCGTACATACCTTGTGATGAACTTGTGTGTTTGTATTTAACAGTACGTGCAGTAAACTGTGTAACTTTTATAAAACTGGGAACTGTTTTACAAACATTTACAAGTGAAAAATTGTCCTTGGACGGTTTGGAATAAAATTGTACACTAATTTCCTCCCGAAATTAATGTAAACATTTGCAAATAAGTTACATTTTTTAAAAATAATTTATAAAAATTCATTAACAAATTTGTTAAGTATTTTTTCTACATTTACATGAAACAAAATGGATCACGCGGTCTTTCTCTAATTTCCCCTATACCAAATTCCTTTCACCTTTCGGAGAAAATGCTTAAAATTGTTTGAATTTATCCCAGTTTTTACCATTTCTCCCACTTTATCTCTCCCAACACATAAAAACCACTCGGTTCTCCCAAACCCTGGCATGAATACTTTATTCAATTCAATGTACCAAATTAATAAGCAGAGTCGGTGAAAGTTGGATCCTTTTAAAAGCGAGAGAGAGTAAAACTCCTCAGAAAACCAAACCACGGAGGAAGACGACCATACCATTTATTCAGCTCGGCGAACCGACCAAGTATTAATAACGCAAAACCATCGACCAGACCTTGGAAATGGAATGACCGTCTTATTAGCCTCAAAATTTCTCCGCATATTAAAATTCGTGCCGGCACGTAGCGCACTTCTTTCATCAAGTGAAAGTAGGAACGAGAACGAACGGCAAATTAAAATAAGAAACAGGGAACAAGTACAGTTCGTGCTGAAAATAAAATTTAGTCAATGGGGACAAAATTTTGTCAACTTTCTCCCAAAATAATAAAAAGATGGGTAGAAGTCCATAATTTTTTAATATTTGGAAATTTTTATTAAACGATTAGCTGATTTTTCCACTTCAAAATATTGACACTATAAATTTAATAGTGTTTATTCTTTTCGTAAAAAATATGAAAAATATAAAAATGAAATGCAAAAATAAATTGCTGGCCCATTAAATTTCGTGATATACATAGCTGTCAGTACAAATCAAAATTTTATAAAAATTACAATTTGACAAAAGTAAAACTTTACAAATTACAAATTTCACAAAAATCCATAAAAATCAAAATTCGACAAAAAGAAAACTTTACAATTAAAAATCTGATAAAAAACAAACATAAAAATTTGACAAAAGTCAAACCTTCATAAAATAAAAATAAATAAAAAACATGAAAATCAACTTTACCACAATTTCTATTCATTTCTATTTTTTATTCTATTCATTTAATTCTTTAAGTCAAAACTTCATAAAATACAAGTTTCACAAAAATTCATAAAAATCAAAATTTACCACAACTTTAGCGACATTAAATATTTTACAATAATTTTAATAATGCCATATTATTTATTATCAGATCTGTTCGGCCTACACATGCTGTTATTCATATGTGGCAGCAAACTTATTCCTCATGCAGAATTTCACAAAACCAAAAATTCAAAACTATCTATTCATTTCCCCTCTATCTATTCATTTAATTCTTTAAAAAAAATCTACCCAATTCCATTCCACTTTCATACCCAACGGACCCTGACAAACAATTTTTTCCTCTCGGTTTCCTCTCCTCTGCTTTCTTTCTCATCTTCTCCTAATCCACATCACATTAGGAACCAAAAAACGAATCCCCGAAAAACAACACATTACATTACATTACACACTGAAAACGAAATCATGCAGGCATTCATACACATACCTTTTCTCCCCAGTATCACCAATTCTGCTATTTAAATGCATAATTTTTCGGGGCGAAAAAATTGCGAAAACAATTACCTCCCTGGGGATCCATTCTTTGAAATCTAACTAGCTCAATTGCCCAAACCCTTTTTTTCTGCCTCGATAAAAATGCGAGATTCCGCTTTTTTTACGACTACAAATGCACGGGCGAACCACACCGAGTTATTTTGACGTTAAGGGAAAAAGCGACTTGTTTCGTGTACTTATTTACTTTGGTGCTGCTCCGTAATGTCAAGGAAAGAGGCATTTCTATGTAAAATTAAGTAGTGAAGTTGGGGAGATGGAAAGGTGGTGGGGAAAAGGGAGATCTGGTTAAGAGAGGAATTTGAGATAAAAATTGAGGAAATGGAACTTTTTTAAAATTTTGAGATTTATTGAAAATATTTGATATGCAAGGCGTAATTTTTAATTAATCAGTGTCCTACATCAAACTTCCTTGATGAATCTTTATTACAAAATTAAAACATGTTTTTCTCAGATTTTTTAGAATGGAGATAAAATTTGACGTCATTTTAATTCACCTTTCTATTTTCTTTGTGTGTGAAATTCTAATGAAATACTGTGTCTGAAAGTTTTTATTAAAAAATTAAGAAAAATTGTCAAATATTGAGATTTATATAAAATTTGAAAATTTGGAATTTTATATGCAAGGCATACTATTTTATTCAATCAATAACATCTTTCCGACAGCAAAAGCCCTAGATATCACCTTTTTTATATGAAACTAATTGTTATTTTTCTAAGATTTTTTAAAATGTCGTTAAAATTTGACATAATTTCCTATGAAATGTTGAGATTTACTAGTATGTAAAATTTTAATCTAGTTTATATGCAATGTGAAGCTTTTAATCAATCAGTGTCGGACAAAGGAATTTACTGGACGAATCTTTTTTTATAAAATTTAGTGATATTTTTCTCAGATTTTTTAGAATGGTGTTAACATTTGACGTCATTTCAATTAACCTGTCTTTTTTTCGTGTGTTAAATTCTAATGAAAATGATCATGTGTCTGAAAATTTTTATTAAAAAATAGAGGAAATGAAAAATACTGTGTAGTTGGAACATACATAAATATATTTAATAAAAATCATTAATTAATTTTAAAAATCATAATTTTCCAAAACTGTGTGGCTTTTTTGCCATCTTGTAAAATATATAAAATTGTAAATTCGATATAAGTATATTTAGATCCAAATCGTGCATCAATAGAGGGATCGAGTAAAAAGTGTTTTTCTGTGAATTTTAGTTGCGAACCATATATGGGACATATATGCCCCATGTAACAAATAATTAACATGAGAAGAATAGGATCCCTTGACCCCGTCAAATCTTTCACATGCCTAACGTAGGGTCCCAAAAAGGAGAGAAAGTTTACATCCGGTCTCAATTTTATTCACGTCCGCTCCTCCTTCCGACACGTTTCCGGTCGAGATAAGAAGATCTCTTTCTCCATTAACAACAAAGTGCTTACTTACTTGTACCATTCATGA
Source organism: Folsomia candida (assembly GCF_002217175.1). Classification (NCBI taxonomy): domain Eukaryota; kingdom Metazoa; phylum Arthropoda; class Collembola; order Entomobryomorpha; family Isotomidae; genus Folsomia; species Folsomia candida. The sequence goes on along the minus strand of NW_019091200.1, from coordinate 4,798,866 downwards.
TTCTTAAAAAATGTTATAAAATCGGTACTAAATTTTTTAAAAACATAAAAACATGAACGTTTATTAAAATTAGTCAACGTGAATGGGTCGAAAATTCAGATTTTGGCTAAAATTAGTCAACGTGAATGGGTCGAAAATTCAGATTTTGGCTAAAATACAATTTTTGAAACAAAGTACCGTAAAACTTCTGAAGACCCACAAATTCAAAATCAGTATACAAATTTAGTGATCTTCCAACTTTTTTAAACGTCAAGTTCCGTTATTTTGTAAAATTATTTTACAAGTGTTACATTTTACTTCATTACAAATAACCGAGCAAATTGTTCTATGTAATTCTGCACAGATCGCAATTAACGTATGGTTATTTTGGTTATGTAGCCAAAATCTAGAAAAAAATACTTGTAAGAGGTTTACATTCATAAATTAGACAAATAGAAAGCTTTGAAATGCGGAAATTAAAAATTGCACGAAATTTCATATTTTTTCATATGTCACACAAAAGTAGCTAATTTCCCTCAAGTCTTACAGCCAATCAACGTAAATATTCTCAATTCTATCCCCAATTCAAAATTTTGTGACAATCCAACCCCAAAAATTTACTAAATTAAACCCAAAATGCCATCCAGCCCTATTCCAAATAATATTTTATATTTTCCTTGATTTCTACTCGTTTCTCTCCCCCAAGATCAAATTTATTTCTTGAATGAATGAATGAATTCTTGCCGAGTTTGGTTGGCGTTGAGATGAAATATTGTGATCCAAGTTGGTCTCGTAGTTTGGTTGCTTAGCTGGCGTGGTAGTTTTGTGCTGCTGGTTTTAATAAATCCTTCCCCGGTGACTAATCAATAATCCAAAAGTTCCACCGGATGCTTTTGACTTTGTCAGAGTCTCTTATTAATTTCTCGGCTTTCTTCTCCTCACTACTACGTACGTACCCCCTTCGTCAATGGCACACTGAATAATGTGGCAAAAATTTGTTACCAGACGGTAATAATAACTATATATACACGATGGATAGAATTATAATTATGCTCTAAAAAACCGTTGGCGAGGTTGTAAATAAATAACTAAAAATAGATCAGAGATCCGTAAATGAGAAATAAAATGCTCTTTCAACGTAATACAAATTATACATTGTACATCTCTACCGAGTTGGTAACGATTTATTACTGATTGGTAACACTATTTTTGTATGAAATTCAAATTTATGTGTATACTTTTATAAATTTATTCCGGTCTGATATACATAGATTCTCTTGATGAATCATTTAAAATATTTCATGTTAAAATATATGAATATTTATTAAAATCATGGAAAAACATTGCAAAATACCTATATTTGCTTGGTTTAATACTTTGTTTTCCAATTCGCACTTACATACAAATGCTATGTAATGTGTGGCTCATGAAAATTATATGAAATATATCTCATGAAAAATATATGAAAAATATTCATATTCTTGAGTTAGTAAATATGATCTAGGTACCATTTAGCCAATGATTTTGAAGGAGGACACAGCATATATTTGAAGTGATTACCTCTTAGTTTCTACGCTTTTGCAATAACGGTAATAAAATTATTGTGACGGTGAAGTCTTACAATTTTAATTAAAGCAATTGAGACACTCACGTCAAACATTCAGTATTTGGCACTGCTCAACTTACAATTATAAAGTATGTAATTGTAAAAAAATATATTGTATTCAATTTTATTTATCTCCCTTCCAAACTTCAGTTAGTTAAATATTTAGCCTAATTTGGTAAACCAGCGATATAAGTATTAGCGAGCAACTTGAGTATGCAAAACAATTTGAAATAGTGGAGAATTAACAGGGGAAAATATATTTTTGAAATTTGAAAATTTATAGTTTGTCTTCAAAATTTACAATTTTAAAATGATGTTTTCCTTGATTTCCTTACTCAAACATTTTACGACAATCCCGATTCAATTAAGACAAAATATTTGCAAAATATTAACAAACTCAACAAGTAATCCGTGCTACAGTTACCAAAGTTTTGCACGCGGAGGCTACCTTCACGGCAGCTTTAATTTCTGAAATACTTGCTCTCCCTCCCCTAGAAACTTTTACCAGTGTGGTCGCAAATTTCAGCTCAGTGGACAATTACTTATCTTACTTTACCGAATCTTTACCAAAACCTCATAATATTGACACTCGTTAATAATTTTGTCACCAACTTATTTCCAGAGCATTACTGCATAACGTCGAGGGAAGGATTATCCTTAACTAATATCAAACTTACATATGAGAGCAAACCCAATATTAATCCGACCATGTATTTGAGTTCACATAATGAAATACACTGTTGACGTATGCATCAGTGGGGTCAGTTTCCCACTAAATTCTTCCCCACCCTCGCAAACCTAAGTAAAGCAGAGGAGGAATTTACATATGCAAGTTAACAGGATTTACTCTCTGACGTGATGCAAGTGATTATGTAATGTTGGATAGAATGCATCTCCCATTTTAAAGCTTGGGTAGGGTTGCAAGTCTCATTTTCGAAAGGAAATCACAAACTTACACTTGTATAAATTTCCAATTCACTCGTTTCCAAACTATGGAACAATTGGGGTTTTCATTTCACGTCACCTTCGGAACTGTAAGGAAACTTGGTAGATTTAGAAAATTTACGAAATTTCATACTTACGAAGCTTCGTAAATATATGCAAGGTTGATGCGTTTTTTTCTTTTGTAAAAATTTTCGTAAGGATTAAAATTTAGGATATTTTGAGTACCGATGTCATTGGGCAAAGATAAGTTAAGAATTTAAAAAAATGTGAGAATATTGGTTACGAAGGTCTTACACGTCTATCCTTTGTAAATTACGAAGCTCGTGACAAACACGTTAGCAAAACAAATCTATTAACTTTGGAAAAATAATATCTAGCTACATAAAATATGTTACCGGCCTGGTAATCATACAATGACACAAATTCTCTTTATGAAAATTTATAAAAGTTTCCACAAACATTACGAAGGAAAATTAGAGTCCAAACCAACCCAGATTACGAGGATCTCTCAACTTTGTAAATATTTTACTTATCTATTTACACGGTTAACGTACAAATATCCGAAGTTTATTTTACATACAGTTTCAGAAACTAAACCCTTCATTCTCAAGTAACAATAATGCATCCGAAACTGTGCACCGATCAGTAAGTAAACATTTCCTCGTTGAAAGTGACTATGTGAAATGCAGCAGGCTTGAGAATTCATTTGGCATCTCTTGGTGCTAATTTGACTGCACCATTCACCCCTACCCTCACGCTGGGGATGCTGTGCAACTGAATTATTTCTAATCGGAATAATAATGTGGACCCGGACTTTACTTTGTATGCATGCGATTAGTTGAGGCACACTCTAAATAATTCGCCGATGCTAACATTTGTTGGGCATCAATTTTCAGGAAAACTAGAGTTTGGTACTACTTCTAATTTAGAGAAATTATTAGCCGATCGGTAACTTTTTATTACCGTACTTCAAGTAAGTGACAAGCTTGCATTACTTTGAGGCAATTCATGCAGGTTTTGGTAACTTCGTAAAATCCGTAAACTTGCAAACTTTTACAAATATGTATTTCTAAACAAATTTATTTACAAACTTTTATAAACTTAGGCGTCTTTTTTGTTTCGTAAAAGTTTGTAAAGTTAGGTTACAAAATTACTAAGTACTACGTGAATTACTTCTACGGTTTTCAATAGTTTCGTCACTAATTTAAATTTCGGCATAAAGAAATTGTCCATTCCATAATATAAGTATGGCAGAAGAAGTAATTTAAAAATAAATGGAATTCAATAAATTGATTAATTGCTAATATAATTCATCCACATACTTGCAGCCTCGCAATATCTCTTAAAAAGTTCCAAATGTTTTCACAATAAATAAATTAGTACACAAATTCATTGTAAAATTACACACGTGTATCGAAAGGATCGCTAATTTTTATAGAAAAGTTGTGTAAAACGACGTCACAAACCTTACCCAGTTTACACTCCATCCGGGCGAATAACTTACCTCATTTTGTAGGGAGCACGTCTGGACTGGTGAATAATCAGGCATAAATTCTTAAGCAGGGGGAAAGTATGTGATGATGGTGTTGTAGGCCCGTTGGGGATTAACAAGCAATTAAAATTAAATGATGTTTGTTGGACTTTCGAGAAGCTGTGAGAGTGAAAGTGAGGAAAAGCACCGTGTAACGCCAGCCAAGTAGCAAGTTACCTTATTTTACTATGTATTTTAGAGGATACGAACAAAGTATAAATTAAATTAGTGAGAATTTACATCCAAATTTTCTCCTCCTCATCGTCTCATTTACAAAAGTGTGTTACTAATTTTGGAGAAATTAAGTATTTTTTGAATGATAAGTGTGTTGAAAGTACATAAAGTTGGGGAAGAATTCGGTAAAAATTTGAATTTTTGAAAAATGTCAAGGATTGTCGCCGTTATTGTGTTTCTTAAAAAAAATAAAAATTGATCAAGTTTAATCAGATCCCTTTTCGATTGACAGGTTAGGTTTTTCTTAAAGGTTATTAAAGATAAGTGTTTATCCTTAATAGCCTTTAATTTTCGTTTCGTTGCTTAAACGAATAAGTATGAAAGTATTTCGTTGAAACAAAAGTTGGGGAAGAATTGAGTGAGAATTTCACAAATTTGCGAGGAAAATTGATAAGAATCTTAACTTGTCAAGGATTTTTGCCGTTAGTGTTTTAAGAAGAAAATAAATAAATAAATAATGAACTTCAACTTGATGGGATTTTTTCAATGCTTGCAGCGTATACAGCAATAGTATTATGCCAAATGTACACGGATGGTGGCCGCCATTGTCACACTACATCATCCAGTTCTACGCACCAAATAAATGTTTTCATGCTTTTCGAAAACATTTAAAATATTTTTGACAATTGGATATGCCTGCATACATGTTCATAATGTCAAATATGATTTTATTTTGAAAATTAAAATTCATAAAAATTCATTTAACTGCATGATGATGGTCATGCAGTGTATATATGGAGAAAGCTCTCCCACTTAAACACTGCATAACCATCAAACCTTTCACCGTCATGGCAGCACCCTACCGTGTACATTTTGAGATTTCTCTCCTTGCCTCTATTGTTATAAACTCTGTGGACTTTTTCCATTGAGATTACGTCGTTATTAAAGGAATCAAATAAGCGAATAAGTATTTACGCTTGGTGAAACCAAAGCTTGGGGAAGAATTTGGTGAAAATTTCATAAACTTGTGATGAACATTAGCGATGAAAATTTGCGATGAATTTTAATTAAAACAATGTCAGGCATTTTTGCCGTTAGTGTTTTGACTAGAAAATATTAATAAGAATTTAATTTAATCAGGTTATTTTTCTCGAAGCAGGTTTTTATTAAATGCATCGGATAAGTGTCAGTACGAGCACGGTTGTTCAGCTGCCAAATTTCGAATAAATCGGCAAATACCTGCTCTGCAAAAGTGTCGTCCTAAAATATTTAAATAAAATCCCAAACGTGTGAAATGATTAAAAATGAATGAACAGATCGCTAACAATCCTTATGATTCAAATTTTGTCAAAATTTTGTTCAAAATTTTAATCCTAATATTCTCCACGTATTTAGCTAACTTTCTCCCCGTTGAGAAACCACCCGTATGAAAAAATAGTTGCCCACGTAATCTCCATTTCAACCCTGGCACATCCTCTCCCGGATTCGGGGTGTACTTCCGGTAAAAAATGTGGGATTTTTCCCCCTCCAAAAAACTGTCACAAGACGCCATCTCCAGAAAAATATTAAGATCGAGACCAGGGAAAAATCCGATTTCGCCACCCTCGGGAACTTTTCCGGGTAGCGAGATCACAAAAACCCGGGAGACTCTGTCACATAAAAGAAGCACATGCTTTCCACTTTCACGTGCCAGGAGAAAGTAAACTCCTCGTCGTCTTCGTCTGTTTGTGTATTAAAGTTGAATAATTTATTGTTTTACATTACTTAAATATGATGACAACATTTGCATAATTATGTGTTTTATTAAATTTATTACGGGTAGAAAGGAAATCGTAAATTATTTACATATATTTTTTATCAAGGTATGTTTTTCCATGTGCTCAAAATAGTTGGTAAGAAAATTGTCATCGCGTTGTTGCTAACCGAAAATAGGTTTCGGCAATTTGTTACCGGAATTTTTAGCCGAAATTTGAGTTTGTTAACGTTCGGTTGCAATTATTTACCACGTGGCAAATGACTATTTTGTGGGTTACAATTTTGGTACCAACTAATTTTGAGTATGGAATTGCAAAAATTTTGTACATGAAGTCAGCTAATTTTGGCGAAAGCAAATAATTTCTACAAGCTAAATGTACACATTTGAATATTCCTGTTTTTCAAAATTTACCAGGATATTTATTTACAATGTTCATGCATTTTTTTCAAAATTATTCTAGTCATTTAATCCATGCATATATTAAATACTTTCCCTTAATCCAAACTATTTTTACTTTCACTTTACATATTTCACTCAAAGTTACAATTTAATACGAATATTTCTTTAAACGACGGATTTGTATTGTATTGAAATCGAGGTAGACAAGTCTCAAAAACTTAAACGAACTAAATTTTAAAACTAAAGTGCAAGATCTGTCCTATTTCAAAATTTTGAAATATTCCAAAAAGAATTATATTTAAATCGAGGTAGACAAGTTTAAAAAACTTACGCAATTTCAAACAACCGCAAATTCTGTCGTATTTCAAAACTTTGAAATATTAAAAAAATTGTATTTCAATCGAGGTAGACAAGTTTCAAAAATTTAACGAAACCCAATTTTAAACAGCTCAGATGCAAAATCTGCCCTATTTCAAAATTTCGAAACATAAAAAAAATCAAATCCGGCATTGTTCTTCTCCAAAAAATTAAATTTTTCTCTTAATACGGTCTCCACACCCCATGCGTAAGCTCACCCGCCCCACCACCACCCCCGCCAGCCCCATTCCCCCCACTTCCTCCCACCGAACCCACCATCATCCCGCCACCAGGATGAATCCCGCCGTGCTGCCCACGTCCCCCAATCCCGCCACCCATACTTTGCCCGTGCTGGTTTAAAATCCCATTTGACCCCGAACTAGATCTCGCCAAACTTTGATGATGGGTGGCGCCACTTTGGTGGTGAATTTGATTCTGTGGATTTCCCGCGGTTCCACTGCTATCAAAATCATTGAGGTAGAGTTGCGAATAGAAGAATGCAGAGGCAGCCGCCGCGGCGGGAAAGGAGCCGAGATAGGACATTGAAGATCCCGCCGAGGAGGAGGACGAGGAACCACCCCCGCCGGAAATGCCTTGATTTTGGAGGAGCTGCTGCTGATGGTGGTTTTGCTGTTGTTGTTGCATTAGCGACGTGTTTGAAGGGGTCAGAATGTTGGCGGACGAGGAGGACGAGGTCGACATGTTGTTACCGTGTTGGTTTTGATGGTGGGTGTGGAGCGGTTGGGATTGTTGGTGGAGGAGGGATGTTGTATTTTGCACCTGGGGAAAGTAAAATGATTAGGTTGGAGTAAAATTGCTTCGGTGTGTTGACATTACTATTGTGAATTCTCGAAGTAAACCGGATAGATTTGATTTGAATTTCAGCCCGTCTTCAGTGTTAATCAAATGGGCACGTGATTTTGGCGCGTACAAAATCTGTCCGGTTTACTTCGCAACATCACAATAGGCGGCTTTAAGGCGATGTGGCGCAGAAAAATTGGTCAATTTCTCAATATAGAGGTTGAAATTTAAATATTGCTACCGTCTGGAGGTAATACGTTACCAACAGAGTAGCGTGCGTACAATTTTGTCCGTAAGTTGTAATAAAATTTCTTGAAGATGGACCACAAATTGTAAAAAAAAGTTTTTGGAAGATTTTGTTACGCGTACTTCAAATCTAGCGTTACTGAATTATCATGGAATTATATATAAACTCATTATCGAGCAATGCTCACATAGAATTGAGGTACAAGTAGCACTTAATTTTGTGTAAAATTTTCTTTACGATGACTGACTTTCACTTATTGCGTTAAAAAATAATGAGGGTATTCATTATTTCTTCATATCCTTAGTATTAATGTCGTAAAATAGTTGATGAAGAAAAAACAAGGGGTCTGGTTTCGTAAAAATTGTAAGCATAGTCACGTGAGAAAACCTTACGACGCTTACAAAATTTCGTAACCGTCGTATGTAAGTTATTTTACGGTACGACGAATACTAAGGATACGAAAAAATAATGAATACGCTCAATTTTAGCAAAATACATTTTTATCGAATTGCGTAGCCATAAGGGACCGAATACGTGACTTATCTACCCACCTATTTCACTAATAAGTTTACTTAAATGTTTTACTTAAAGGTGTCCAAGATTGTCAAACTAAAAATTAGCACAAACTTAAAAAATGCTTACAAATCTAAATTTTATACATCTCCTACATATACACCTGATTGCTAATGCTTTATATCTTCGCATAACCCCATCCCTCCACAGGTGACGAAATTTGCCAATTGTTTATATTTATTACGAATTCAAAATCTAAAAATGGGGACCCAAACCATATTCAACCCAGATTATTTCCAGAAGACCTCAGTTTGATGGACCAACTGTTTAGAGACAACATTTAGGATTAGTGCGGAATTTATGCAGGTGCGAAAATTTCTTTAAATTTCGCAAGTTCGCGAAAACGCTCGGTTTTCATGGACGAATCAATGCAGAAAAAGTCTGAGCTGCAGCAACGCACAAATTCTGGTCGAAAACCGAGCGGAAAGTTTTCGCAAACTTGTGACGCCCATAATTCGCAGAATTTTTCGTATCTGCTCAAGTCCCGCACTTAATACTTTTCTAAGGAGGTGCTCTTTCAACCTTACATGGTCAAAAAAATAATCTGGGTTGAACATGGTTTGGGTCCCCATTCTAAGCACAAAATTGTATGAATGACAGTTTCAATATCTTTACTCACCTGGAGATGCGTCTGTCCATAAAGTTGCTGCTCGTCCCGACCAAAATCTGCTGTGGGGCTGCCCAACCCGCTGTGCAGATAGCTGCCCGCACCGGTGGGTGTGGTTCCTCCGGTGCCCGATCCCACCAACCCGCCTTGCCCATTCGAACCACTCGCTATCCTTTGTTGCTGTTGCTGTTGTTGCTGCTGCTGAAGTTGTTGTTGTTGCTGGTGGGAGGAGGCTTCTCGCACGAGTGGGGGTGCATTGTTGTTATTTGAGGTGGAACTTACACCCCCAGAACCCCCCGCGGAGAGGAGGCGGTCAGTCGCCGCGCCGAGCGGGTCGACATCACTGGCTGGACTTACGCCGCTGTCGGCTGTGAGAACTACAGAAAATTGGGGAGTTTAAAATAATTTGAAAATTTTATAGATATTTCGAATGAAAATCATTTAGCCCATGAATTTTTAAAAACTTAGTCAAACCAAAGGCGTATTTTTATTTTGTAAAAGTTTATGAAATTATTTTATAAAATTTAAGGGTTTTACTAGTTACGCATGAACTAGAATTAAATATGTATCTATGTACCTCAAAAAAAAAAGTTGAAAATTTGGAAATTGAAAAAATTTATATTAAGAAGATAAAATTTGAAAATTATATTTTATTAAGAAATATTACGCATTAATTTTAAGCATGTCGATGCAATGCCCAATGATCGATTCGAATATTTGTAACTCATGATAATGTCAGTTTAGTTTACAAAGGTTTCCACAAATTGTAACGATCCCGAAGGAAAATCGGGTTACTAATCTATCATAAATTGATACAGACCAGGTGCAAACACAACTTTTTAAAATTTGAGAAGCTGTAAGGGAGCAATTGTTCTGAGTCCCACTGCAAGTACCTTACATATTTGGGAGGATACGAACAAATTCGAAATTAAATTAGTGAGAATTTACATCCGCATATTTAGCCTTCCTCGTTCCATTTACAAAAGTGTGTTACTAATTTTTGAGAAAATAAGTATGCACGTATGCACGCGTGTTGAAAGTAATTACATAAACTGGGAAACAATTTGATGGAAATAAGTTGCAATTTTTGAAAAATGTCAAGGGTTCGTGCCTTTAGTGTTTTAATTACAAAAATTAATTATTGTTCAAGTTAGATCAGATATTTTTTTCAATCGAAAGGTAGTGTAGATTTTAAAATTAAATATATCGGATAAGCGAATCAGTATGCACATAACCGTGTTTAAACAAAATTTGGGGAAGTATTTGGTAAAAATTTCAGAAATTTGAGGCAAATTAGCGATAAATTTTAATTTTCGAAAAAATGTCAAGGATTAACACCCTTATTGTTTTATTTAGAAAATATCAATGGTTAATGAAATTTATTCAGATGCAATTTGTCTTTTGATAGATTACGTTTTATTAAAGGGATCGGATAAGTGAATAAGTATCTACATGATATGCGTGTTGAGAGAAAATTTGGGTAAGTATTTGGTAAAATTTCAGAAATTTGAGCCAAATTTGCGATGAATTTTAATTTGTACAAGGAATCGTGCCGTTATTGTTTTGTTCAGAAAATATTAATTATTGGTTAAGGTGAATTAGATGTTGGTACTTTTTCAATAGTTATATTAAGTTTTTAAGGTATCGGACAAAGGTAATATTTAGTGTATTCAAACAGATTTGGTGCGCTAACTTTGATAAAACTTTGTAAAATTTTGCAATAATTTGTTGCAGTTTACTGGGATACAAAAATTTGAAAGAATTGCTTTGCTGTGATTTTCCAAACTGTGGAGAAAGCACAAGTGAAAGTTCTTCGTGCATAAGAAACCTTAAAATTTTGGGGCTGAAATTTATGAAAAATTATTTGTTACGTAAAATTTTCTTATCATTGTGCAACAAATAGTTACACGTCAGTAAAATTGATTTTGTGCGTAAAACCGAATTTTAGTGATTGCCTGAAAATCGATGCTGAATTTAGTTTCTGTGGTTTATGTTCCACACGATTGGATTGATGAGTAACGTGACAAGGAAAAATTCAATTATTAAAATGTAACAAAAAATCCAATTATTTCAACCCTTGAGTGAAACGGTGATTACAATGATCGATTTTTTTAGAATTTCGAAATTTAAATTTTGTTGAAAGTAACAGGAGTTATAAGATCTCTTATTCTCTAAATTAATTTATCCATTGGTCCTACTCTGTTTATAGTTTTAATTTTATTTAGTTCTGCTAAAAGTTGTAGTGTAAAAGTAGAATTTCAAAATTTAAAAAATTGTACGAATTTTAAGCTCTTTTAAAAATTTAGCGTAAAATTATTACTAAATTACATTAGATTCTATTTACGATACCTGAACACCTTAATTTTTCGGTAATACTCGTATTATTCATTAATTTCTAAAATGGAGTTGAAGTCTCTCAAAAACAAATCTATTTAAAAGGTTGTAATGAGAAAGTATGTGTGACTAGGGGTGGTAATCCGTATCCTAAATTAACCGATCCGTAGGATAGGATCGGATAAATACAGGATCGGATCGGATCGGATTTGCTCGCTTTAGGATCGGATCGGCTCCCGGTTCTACTTGAAATCCGATACGATCCGATCCTAGGATCGTAGGATATCCGCGGATGATATGTGTGAGACACCTTGTGTCTAACTATGGAAAAACTTTACCAGCTGCTTTTCTTTATTTATTGGAACGGTTTTTGGTGAGTTCATCACATGGCGTACATTACCCGAATGAGCCGAATTATCCTATTATTTTACACCAGTTATTTTTGTTTTGGCGTTCAAATTATTCAATTTCCTATGATTTCAACGCCAAAACAAAAATAACTGGTGTAAAATAATAGGATAATTCGGCTCATTCGGGTAATGTACGCCATGTGATGAACTCACCAAATGTGAAACGAGTTTACATCGGATGATCCGAGGATCCTGTGCGATCCTAGGATTTCATCGGTTCGGATCGGATCGGATTGTCTGATCCTCGGATCCTTTATCCGATCCGTGTGAAAATCCGATCCTATCCGAGTTTTTACGATCCTAGGATAGGATCGGTTACGGATTACCATCACTATGTGTGACGCACAAGCGTAACTTCGTAAATCTTCAATATTTCTATTCTGAGCGTGTATTTACTAGTATGTTAATTTTTTTCATGCGAAGGGATTTTTTTGGTCAGTAAAGTAAAAAGTTAAAAATTATTTGAAGATCTTAACGAAATTTTGTTCCTTTACATAAAATTTGTAGGTTTGAATTTGTATTAAAAAGTTAACAAAAGTTATTAAAACTTTTATTAAAAAGTTTGTGCTCTTTTTGCGTCTCAAAATTTTTGGCACTAGGCCGATTAAAAAATATCGAACAATTCGATATCTGTAATTACCAAGTTTGCAAAGTTGTATGAGATTATTCAAAACAAAGCCTAAAGGCTTACAAGGGGACAATTCACGCAGGCCTTGGTAGAATTGTGAAATTCGTAAATTCTGTAAAGTTACAAACTTTTATAAAATTTTGTAAATTTTCAAATGAAGGGAATGTGAATGGAGTTCCCTTCCTTTATTAAGAATCACCCATTTTTTTCAACTTTGAACCTCAAATATTTTGACAAATTCCAAACATCGCACAAACCTCTTCAAGAAACCTTGGTTGTATTGACTTAGACCACACAATTCTAAAATTTCAACCAAATCGGAGGGTTACACGTCACACCATCGTATTGTCAGATCAAGAACGTTTTTTTACTTTAAAAACGTTTATAAACGTATTTTCCAAAATTTGCTGATTTTACAAATGTCTGCGTGAATAATTATTAAATTATTAATCATTAAATATGCGACCTGATTTTCTTTCCTAATCTTTGCAACCTTATAGAAAGCTTACGGTTTTCTTGCTGGGTTACAAATATCCGAGTACTTTAATATTACAAAGTTTTCCTTAATATTGTTACTAAATAAATATGTTGAATTTGTCAACTGCTATTTAAGAATTTCTAATCATGTTTCTTATTACCTGAAGAATTCGATGCGGGCGTGGACGAGTTGTACTCAGGTCCAGAAATGGAATTCATTGAAGTCAGGTCGGGCAGCAAACCCCCCGCAGCCGAAAATGAGCTCGTCGTCCCCTGCGAAAAGTTAAACGAAATGTGTTGAATTAAGGAGGAGTTTCATAATGTCTGAAAAAAGTTTAATATTGCAAAAGTGCAAAAATTGTAACTTTGATGCGCCACAAAATTAAAAGTAAAAAATAATAATTACTAAACAGGAATTCAGATTTTGATCTACGTCAAAGTAACTGCAATAATATTAAAAAGATGAACTCTTTGTTAAAGTTTACAAAAATGGTTAATTAATAATTCGTGTTTATTTTATTATTATTTGGAGTGGTAAACTTTAAGAATGATTGTAAATATTATCCAACTTTGTGCGTAATTACAATGACGAGATATAACAAATTCGAATTTTTTAAACTAAATAATATTATGTGAAGTTGAAATTTATACGTCAGATAAAAAATCATTTGCGTATGCAATTCTTAAAATTAAGTATTCATCGTCATCTACTAAATCCTAATTTCAGAGTAATTTTCGAATTAATAATTCTACCAAAATTAGTATTTAGAGAGGTGTTTGCTGTCATAATTGTCGTCATTGCATTACAAATAAATAAGATACCTTAATGAGAAAAACAACATTTTGACAATTAATTTATTCTTACAGAAATTTTCAATTGTTTTAGGGAATTTTGTTTGAAAGAATTTAATTAAATTCACTTGGAATTTACACATGGGAAAATGAATTACCGAAATAAAGTCATAAATACGCAGATCAACGGTCATCTGATTTCATTAGCACCAAATCCATATGAATTTTATTTCTCCTTACCATCCCCTCATTAATTAATATAGTTTATTAATGAGTTTTGTGTATTAAATACTTTATCAAAAAGCAACTAGCCAAAAAATTGTACTTCAACTAATTCAAAAATTCAGTTTTCCTTATATCAAATTTTTCAATTCGTTGCAAGTTTAGTATTCTGACAAAAAAAATTAAACACTGCCCAATCATGCTTGCTCTTTTCTACTTACAAAGTGTGTCACGCTGATAAATGGTGAACTTGCCATGGCACAAAGTACACATTTTATGCGGCATTTATAAAACCACCCCCACCCCCACCCAAATCCACCCCCACCCCCACCTAAATCCACCCCCACCTCCATCAAATCCACCCCCACCCCCACCCCCATCCACCCCCACTCTAGCCCCCCATTCTAGCCAGCTAACCTAGGTAGCTCTGCTAGCTAGCAAGGCTACCTAGGTTAGCTAGCTAGAAGTGCTACCTAGGTTCTATCTAGCCTAGCTAGCTAGATTTGCTAGCTCAGCCTTCCAGGCTATCCGCGTACCTAGTTGATCTAACCTAACCTGCTCGCTTCGCTCGCTAATTACGAACGATACCCCAATATGAAATAGAATCTCACTTTGCCCCAAGGTATCTCACGTTGCCCCATAAAAATTGTGGGGGTGGATGGGGGTGGGGGTGGATGGGGGTGGGCATGGATGGGGGTGGGGGTGGATGAGGGTGGGGGTGGTTTTATAAATGCCGCATTTTATGCTAATTGGCAGCAAAGATAAATACTAAAAATATTTGAAGGAATGAAATATTTTTTTTTTTAAATATGAGAAACTATTACGTCGGAAATTGAATAATAGAAATGGTTAATATTTAAAAGATACAATAGATACTTTGTAGGCTACTGTTCATTCAAGATTAATATGCAGTAAAAAGTCTGAAAGGTTATTTGGCGGATGATTAGTTTCCATTGACTGAGTTTGTTTATATTTTCCTAATTTCACCTAATATTCATTTAAAAAGTAGACAAAATGTACATAATTAAATCGTTGTCAAATCAAATGGTCGAAGTTGCTGGTTGACATAACCAGCAACTTCGACCATTTGACCTTTTAAAAAATTTGGAGGACTTTACTGCATATTAATTTTGAACGAACAGTAGGCACGTCAGTTTGTAATTATTCTATTATTATTTTAAAAAATTAACACGAAAGCTTGGATTTGGGGTTTGTTAATAATATGTGAATTGAAAAATATTTTATGACCCCCTCAGTTATTTTAAACTCTATATCAGTCAGTTTTACCCAAAAATTTCCCAAAAAACTATTAGTTTTTTTTCGGATAAACTCTTAGTTAACTAAAAATACATATTTGAATCAATAATAATTTTCAACATCTGCATAACTCTAAGTCTTATACTTATTTTAACAGTTTGTTAAAATGCATAAATTTCCATCCTGTTGTCTGGAACAAACTATGCCGAAATCCGGCCCAATATTTCCTTCGGGTTGTGTAACTCAACGCAACACTGATAAACTTGCTTCCACGGATTGCTTTACACTTTGGAATTCTCTCATCCTGCCAGAAGCAAAATTTGTTCCTTTTTCCCCGTCATCATCGTGTCGTGTTCATCATCACGCTGTGCTCAGGCATGCATCCCCCGTTCTCTGGGTAAGCTGCTTTCTCCCAACTTTCCCTTCCCGGCCAAGTCCACCAGGGTTTCGGAAACTTGGTTTTACTCAATTTTTTGTCAAAAATCATATTTGGGAAAATTTTGACAAGGTAATTTCACAAATTATTTTAATCTTAATGCACAACAACAGAATAGAAGGATGGTTGATCTTTTCACGGTTGAGATAAAATTTACTTTCAAGATTTATTGAATTAATTTATCCAAAAAAATATTTTGCTGAATTTGTCCATATATTTATTTAGAAAATGACAGCAATTAAATAATTTTCACGTATAATAAAGTTAAATGTAAAATTTTCAAAATCTCATACTGTAAATTTGACAATTTTACCTGGTAAGTCACATTTGACAAAATTTTGATAAACTATTTTCTCAAATTATTAAAATATTAATGCACAGAGCAATTTACATCAACCAATCTTTTTAAAATCTAAAATAACTTTACACGAGATTTATTTTTATTGACGTAAACCAAGTGCAAAAAATATTTTGCTACAATTTTTCCAGATACTACAATTTTTCCAGATACTTTTGTCAAAGTGGCAAAAATTAAATAATTTTCAAGTATAGTAAGCCTAAAATGTACAATTTTTAAAGTCTCATACCATAAATTCGAGAATTTAGCGTGGTAAAACTGATTTTTTAAGCTACAAATTTTGCCTGATTTTACACATCATTTTAATCCAAAATTTCAAAACGTATCTAATATTTTCGGGAAAGACCGTTGCAAAAACTTTTGCCCTTTCTAAAATTTCACTTACTTGGTTTCTGAAAATTTTCTGAATTTTAAAGAAAATTATGTCCATTTTACTTCTTATGAATTTCTCCCCAAAACATGGGAACCCTACCCTACCACCCACCCGATGTGGTCTTCCCTTCTCCTTGCAAGGTTTGGATGAGGTTTGGTATGCCATGTCGTATGTATTCTCCCGGTTTAATGGAAATTCGGGGTAAATGAGGTTGCGGTTTTCGTATAGTTCAACTTTCAGGTCTAGTTTCCTTTCAGCTCATCCAATTTTACTACATTTCTCTCTCTCTCCGGCTAAAATCCGCTCTGCTTTTACTTTGGCTTTGCTACAAAACTTGGTTCCTTTCCTTTCGTGCCCAGCTTTTCAAATATGCATGGAAAGCAAAGGCAACCAACCAACCAACCAACACAACTTTCACAACGCATGAATTTTCTAGTTTTAATTTCGAGCATGATTTTAATTTCGCTGACTTTACGTTATTTCTCGAAAGGGAAGAGAAGCAAGCAAGCAAAGTGCAATATGTAACTCGAGGTAGGAGGGTAAAATCAATAATGGCAAATTCAAACCGTAAATTATTTCGAGATGGGAAATATTTTTTGGAAAAAAATATCAAAAATTTTGCTAGGTTTTTTTAAACAAAAATATGTATGAGTTTAATTCCGGAAAGGATTTTTTGCAAGATATTTGATATAAAAGGTTTATTTAGATCTTGTTTCGAAGGAAATTTCAGTTAACGATATGACAAACATGCTTGCACAGAATCACACCAAATTTTCTGGAAATTTGTAATTTGCATTTCAGAAACATAAATATTTTGATCGAATAGTAGCCAAAACTTGTTAAAATTTTAGTAATCCATCGTTCCATTATTTAAATACTTTCACCCGGTTAAACCAAAGTTATGAATTTCTGAAATGTGCTAAAACGTGCATATGTAAATATGATGATCGGATTATAAATGGGAAAAGGAGCGTCATTTCATGAATGAACGTATTTATCTATATATTCCTCCGCACATATTCGGTGGGGTTGGTTGGGAAGGTTAGCGGTTTCGGGTGAATTTGGTGGGTCGGGTTTTTGGTGAATTGGTCGGTTTGAGAATTTGGTTATGTTTTACATACTTGTATGGCTGCGGCACAGTTGGGAAAGCCACTTCCCAAATAGGTCGAGTATGGCGATGAGGCATAACCCCAGTGGTTTGAGGATGAGGTCCCAAATGTGGCCAATGTTTGGCTCATATCTGAAATGCAATCCAAAATTGCAAACTGCAAATTAGCCCACTCTAAATAATCGGGGGAAGGTGTATGTGTTTCGCAGGGGTTTAAATTTTCCAGCTAAAATCTTGTCAATTAAACACGTGATCCAGAAATTATAGACATTACCCTGCAATTAGTTAATTCTAAGCAATCGGGGAAACTTTTATGCATTTCGCAGGGGGTTTCAATTTTCCCGCTAAAATCTTGTCAATTAAACACGTGATCTAGAAATATAGGACTTAAGCTGCAATTAGTTAATTCTAAGCAATCGGGGTAGCTTTGATGCAGATATTTCGCAAGGTTATAAATTTTCCCTCTAAAATTTTGTCAATCAAACACGTGATCCAGAAATTATAGGAATTACACTGCAATTGGATCACTCTAAATAATCGGGGAAGCTTTCGTTGGGGTTTAAATTTTGAATTTTCCCCTTAAAATGTTCTCAATTAAACACGTGATCCAAAAATTACTACTAACTTTGACAATTCGGCATCCGGCTTAGCGTCATGGCAAAATCTGCACTTCTATTCAAATGGTCTAGCGCCCCCGTATATCCTCCGAGAAATGCGCGTTGGCCAAAACCAAAGTGAAATTGTTGCTGTTGCCCTGAAATTTTAAAAAATTACAAATTTTATTAAAAGTTGGAATCAATATTTTTTAATTAGTAAAACTGACTCGTTTTCGATCTCGGTTCTCTTGGACCATCCACCGTAACTTTGATCGCTTTCTGGTACGTTGTCACTTGTGGGGGCGAACTGGCTACGGCTATCGTGAGCGAGAAACTCTTTCCTATAGAAAAAAAGAGATTTGAAATTTTGCTAAAATTTTACTAAATTAGTGCAATTTTAGTTCTAAATCTTGCAAAAAATTATGGGAAATGTGTATGTATAAGTATTTAACTTTGAAGGTTTGTGCATTAATGGATAATTTATCTCTTGAATTGATGGGAATGAGCTTAAAAAAGTTGATTATTAATAAAATTGACTTAATTTTATAAAAATGTTCTAATCCATGAACAACTACAATTTGAGACTTAAAATGTTCTGAAAGTGCATCCCTTAAAAAATAATGTCTCAAAGTTCTCATAAAGTGAGGTGCTTTAACCCTTGCTTTAAATTAATGTACAAGTATTACGCCACGAGTAAAAATCTGGTATTGTAATTGATTACATAACTGCTAATAGATGTTTAAGGTCAGTTTTGTAGTAATTTTTTAATAAAAAAACTTTATTTTAAAAATTTTAAACTTAATAAATATGTACATAAGATTAATTTATTTAGAATAAAATGAAATTTTCAGGATTTTTTTTCAATTTAATTTCATTAAGCTTTTTGAAATTTCCTAAAATTTCCTAATGCAAATGTTATTTCGAAACTCTGAAAAGTGGTAGAATTGTAATTTATTAAAATCTCAATATTCCTCACTTCAAAGAAAAGAATAATTCTTCAAATGCTAGATTTAAAAAAATCAGACTCATGAGAACACTGATAATACATAATTTATGCGAATTTTTAATAGCAATTAAATAATCATGTAATGATGCATTACTTTTTAATAGAAATTTTGTAGAGTCGCATTTCTTTTGTTCAATCTCAACACTTTCACGCTTTAAAAACCAAAAGTGCTGAGTTAAATATTGTAAAATTTCTTCGCCACTTTTACAAAATGTTGAAATTAAGTCGATCCTAATAATTTGATTAGATTGTTGACGGCGTCGACGGCGATGCAATCGAGTAGCATCAACTTGTTTTCAAGAAATCTCAACTTTCCCCACTTTCTCCACTCGCCTCTTAATATTTTTCTCCGTCTCATTCACTCACTTTCTCTTCCCTAAAAACATTCACGTCTCTCTTTCACCCCATGTTTCCCCACTATTATTACGTGCTCTGTTCTCTCCTCCCTTCAAGCAAAGTGTCCAATTTGTTCATGCAAATGGTGGTAAAAGTGTTCATAAAAATGTCACGAGTTCCATTTTCTTTCGACCTAATCGCAAGTGAAATCTTGTATTTAACAGATTTTATTGTTGTCCAGAATTGTTTAGATGTGAGATTCGGACAGGACAAGGAAATCTATGGCGGAATAAAGTAGGAAAAACTGGACAGACGGATGGATAGATGACCAAACCAGTGAGAAGAGAGAGAGAGAAAAGGCATGGGTGAAAGTTGTGAAAGTGGTTTTGTATTTTATGGTTGGAAAAAAATATGTACAATTTTTTATTACTTAAAAAATTTGTTTTCGTAAAAGTGCAAAGTGGTGGAAATTTTAGTATGTCTTATTTTTAAGTTTCTCATATTGAATTTTTAGATTAAAAATAGTCCAACTATGCAAGCGTTGAATTTTGATCGGATTTCGATGAAATAAGTGCCCAGATTTAATTAATGAATCGAAGTTTTAATTGGTTTATTTTAAAATGACGCAACTAAACTTTCATAAATTTTTTGGAAAAGCATAGATTTTTTTTGTTTCATTTTACGTCATTTCATTTCTAAATTTTATGTGAATAATTTGTTATCGGACCTAACTAATTTTAATTTCGTTAACTACCTAAATCTTAATTTCGTGTAAAATTTGCACCTTTTTTGAAATATTTTTGTGATTACAAAAATATTTCAAAAACAAATAAAAAATCCCACCACCCAAAATTTTTAATATGTATGTATTTATCCCACTCATTACGTGTTTCAAATCTTGACAAATAGTGCATACTTACGACTAAAAAGAAGACATAAATTCGCTAACCCTTACCACGACCAGATCTTCCCACAAATCTGAGATCGTTAAATTTTGCAACTTGGTTTTTCATGATTGCTGTTGCATTGCGTAATTCGCCGCAGTAATTTTCATCATTTCCTGCCCGAACAGTGACCAGTGTCCCGTCCATTACTTCACCCAGAGCGATGACCTGTTATCAGAATTAATTAAAAAATTAAATCTCTGTAGGGACACTTTCGTTAGATGTTAAAAACACAAAGAAAAAATAAAATGTTGTCATCCGAAAAATTTTCTCGTCTCGTTGTACAAACAACTATTACGATTGAACTGTTAAATTGTTAATTGTTAACTGAACTTAACTTGTTCAATTGCTAATTGAACTGTTAATTTATAACTACTTATTGGTGATTCCACACATCTGAAAATAAATTTGCCCGTACAAAACCTTATGTCAAAAATATTTTTGGCATTGAAATCATACTAAATTTTCATAAGGCGATTTTAAAGAAAACTTTGTAACAAATATTCAGCGAATCTATTCATTATTATTTTTTTCATTCCTGGAAAGAAGGCAATTTTTCACATTTTTATACTATTTAGCCACCTGAATTACCAAATTAATAAATTTCAATTTCAATGCGGTTTCCATATTTCATTAAAAAATTAAACTCTAAACTCGATACTTTGCAAAAATCTGTCATTCCCATTCAAAATGAGACATTCTCATTGACACATCAATTGCAAAAATGAATCCGTAAATTTCTCTATACATTATTGAATTAGTTAATCACCTTGAAAGCGACAGGGAGTGTTTTGTTGGATCTCCAATGGACGGGGAGGACGGAACAGACGAAATTTGGAGAACCCGTCCTCACCAGTTCGCCCCCAGGGGAATCCGACAGCATTTCTGTCAGGGCACGCTCCGCCATCACCTAAACCAAATTGCATAATAATTAGGAAATAATTAGGCACTAGTTTTCACCCTCTCGGTTTAGATTATGTAATGCATTTGTTGTGTATTGTGAGGATAGGGTTGTTTTATTTATTAATTTTGAAGCGAATTTGGTAAAAAAAAATATAGGAGGATTTGCACATTTGTAAATTTGGCATAATTTGCAAACTCCTAACATGAATTTAATAATTAATTGAGATTAACAATGTTGAATGTTTGACACTATGGTGTGAATTCTAAACCTATGTAAATTTATTACTACGTGATTTGTGCAAAATAAAATTTGGCGTAAAAATACGTCAATTTTTCTGCATTTGAATTTTTTAGGAAACCAGTTTACAGATACTTGAGTGGTTCAAAAAACATCATAAAAACTTAAGCGCCAAAGTTTTATTTTTTAACAGTTAATAGCCATGAATTGCAAAAAGATTCATTTTACGTGTACTCTAGTACTTTTAAGACATTAACAAAGTTTCATTAAAATAAAATAAAATTCTATCGTATTTTAAACTCAAGTTTTTATGTATGTGCAAATTTACAGAAAGAAAATCAAACCTCTGTCGCAAGTTTGTGATACGTTTCCGTAATAAAGCTGAGTTCGCTGGCGAGATGCATGTTGAGTTTTTATCATCACAAAGTTTTTGTCACACAGAAAATATTCACTTCACTTTCCCTGCACTACACACTTTTTAGTCTAATTTTCTTTGTGAAACGGACACAATTTTTTGACACAAATTCTAATTCACTTTCACTTCCATAATAATAATGAAGTCATTGTAACAATAATCGGCACCAACTTCGTTGCACAACAATAATTAATCTGTTCTACAGTCGGGTTGTTTTTTTATTGTTTCAAATTTCACTAAGAATTTTACTCTAACAAGAGCAAATCATTCCCAAGATTAGACGTTATTTGTCGACTTGCGGATACAAAACCTGTAAAAATACAGAAAAATTCATATTAAATTTAATTGCTAATTTGTTGGCAAAATTTTATTTTCAAATTAAGTCAAAATCGACACCAACTTTTTCGGGATAAAACTGTACGTTTAAAATAAATTAGCCACAATTTATCACTCAACTGTAACAATAATTTCTGCGAAAGTTAATAGACAAATTGTTATCACCATTTGGTGACAAAACGTAAAAAACGCGACATAAATACTGTTTACTCCTTGACAATATTGTCACCTCATTATTTACCTCGTACAACTTAATCTTTTCTTAAGTCGGGTAATTTTCTTGTTTCCACTTTCACTCGAACTTTCCCTCGAACAAGATAAAATAATCATCCCCAAGAAGAAAACAAGGACAAGATGTCGACTTAAGATGGTGATGATGATGATGCCAATATTCTGGTGGAGAAAGAGGAGGAGGTGGAGGAAGAAAGAGAATTAAGAAATCGGGTTGTGGATGAAATCGGGCGAGATAATTTAATCCGGGAGAAAAGTGCCGTCATTACCCGGCACGGCTACTTACTCACCCAAAAGACCCCACTTTACCCTCATGAAAGGAAACTTAACTGACTTAACAAACTTTCAGATGGATGGAAATGAGAACGAGGACGGGAAAACTGATCCGGAAAGAAGAAGAAGGGAGGAATAAGAAGTTGGGAGAATTGGGGATGATTTTCACATGGAGAAAGGAAAGGGGTAAATTTAGACGGGGTTTTGGATTTTGGTGTTTCGTTTTGAGCTCTGGATTATTGGGAGTGATTGGTTTTACAAATAAATTTTTAAAAAAATTCGACCCTATCAAATAAATCTTTACCCAATAATTTTAATGATGGGTATTTAATATGGTGGCAACGAAAAAAACCTACACTTAATTTTTGATATCTTTTTTTAAATGTAGCTATTTTATGATTTTAATTATTTTTTATAAAGTGAGATTTTCAAAAGTAAATAAATCGTACAGTATTATTTGGTTGGGGTTGACTGATAATGGTACTTTTTTGAAATATTATTTAGAAGAAGAATTTTTTAATTAGAGATTATATTTTGTTTTGTATAACGTCGATGTAATTAAAAAAGTTAATTTTACAATTATTTGAACTTGAAGATCCTATATTATCGCTAAAGAAAAATATTACTCGAGAAAGAACAGTACAATTGTACTAAATATGGAACAGTAGCGCTTTTTTATTTTCAAAGCACTATATACAAATTTTTAAATTTAGAACTTAGAAAATTTAGAATTTTCAACTTTAAATTCTGTGTACTAAATACGCTAAAAACTGTAAAAATGCGTATGTAAAGTTATTACTAAGGTTCCAAGTTTTGTACAGTTTGTGCAAGGATGAGCTATTTTTTAAGCGATAAATAGCATAAATTGAAAATCTTTTTACTCTGAAGTTACCCCCAAAAAATTTGCCAACTTATCCAATTCACAAAATAGATAAGAAATTTGATCAAACTAGACCAAATTTTTATTTCTATCCCTTGCAAGGAAGAAAAAGACACATGAAAAAGTCTTTCGGCAGTATGAAAAGGGGAAAGTAGACAAAACAGAGAATTAATTTTCAAATTAATGAGGTACATATAAATATAAACCTTACTCCCTCCATGTCACTTTTTGGTTTACTTTAAAAAACAACAAAATTTACACTCTTATAATACATATCAAAGTAAAAGATTCAAACACTACGGCAAAAGTCACCACCTTTTCTATCTAAATAAATATATTATATCAAAGAAAAAACGCTTGTTGTTGTCTCAGAAAATGGGAAAGTAAAGCAAAACAGAAAGATAAATTAATCTGTCAAGTTGTTTTTCATCTACTCTTCTCACAAAACTTTTCGTTTGGCTTGAAACATAAGAAAGTTTAATATTATTCAAAATTCGAGATTAAAAAATATTCGAACTTTAATAACGTAAATTTAGATTTTCTCTTAAACTTTCCTTTTGTAATCCCTAATGCTTTCACTCACAAGTTTAGTGTTTCCTGTCCAGCAAAAAAAAATTCTTCACTAAATAATTATAGAATTATTTAATTTTTTTTCTAAAATCACACGTTAAAAAAATGTACGCCTAAAAATACGTATGACTTTCTCCTAAACAAATTCTCCTGGTTGGAACCAGTAGCACAAAAACAAACAGATCCCACCCTCTCAAAAAAAGTGTGTCTCTAGCCCAAAAAAGGGGAGAAAGTAGAGAAAGTAAAAAGTGACAAATTAATCCCATAAAATTATCCTCTTTCTACTCTCTCCCTTCCTCCTTCTTCTCTCCCCATCTTAATGCCCGAACCCTCTTACCCGGTGAGATAGCAAACTACCCGGTAGAAAAAGAAATAAGGGTGACTTTCTCTCTTTCCGAGGGGGAGATTTTATTCACTTTTACTTTATTTACACCACTTACTTTTATACCCTCACTTTTCCTCTCCACACCACCATCAGGACACTTTCTGCTTTCTTTATTCACACCACTTTTACTTTTGCTCTAAATAAACCGCTTAATTCTTTCCCAAAGAGAAAGTTGGCCACCCCGAAAAATGGGTTAATTACCAGGAACGTCGAGTTTTATGGATTTATTTAATTTTACGAGACTCCTTAACCCACATAGCAAAGTTACTATCGCACAAATTCTTTCTTTCAGTAAGGGATGATCCAACGGGGCAAGGTGAGAAAGTCAAAATTTCCTTAATTCTCAAAAACTTTACGAACTTTCTCCCACCAAAAATCTCTCTTGGTTTTCATTTTCTCCAACTTTTTACCCGATTTTTAAAACAAAATCGCTCCTAAGCCAAGCAACTCTTTCAATTTCTCCCTTAAATTTGTATAAAAACCCGAATTTTTTTAAGTAAAATTTTACACAAAAAAATAGAAACTTTCCCCTTAATTTTTTTTATTACCTTTTTCTACCCCGAAATATTGTCCCACCTTTTGGTGTCTTTTTCCCTAGTGTGGTTTTACATGTGTGTATATCTCTCACCAAAAAATTCTGGTCAGGTTTTTCGGTTAGTCGTGTTGCCTATCCCTGCCCACCACACAATCCACCCAGCCAGCCGCAAATGCAAACCCAGAATGAGCCAGGGAGGGCAAAACCAAACCAAAACCAAAACCGAAAACCGGACCCTATCCGAAATTGTAATGTTCTTGTCCCGATCTGAATCTCGATTGTGCAGCGAAATTCAGACCAAGACCGACCGACCGACAAGTAAGTAAGAAGAAGCGAAAGGGTGGTGGTGCTTACTTATTAGTTGTCCATGGATATGCAAATGTATGTTCGGCTAGTAGAAGCTGCTGCTTTCTCTTCCCTTTCCTGCCTCACAATGAAAATGAAATGAAATGAGAAATCTGTGAAATAGTTGTGTAGTAAAGGCAAAAGGTGGTTGGTTACTTGTTCATAGTGTGGATTGGATTGGTGGGTGATGATGACGGTATTTCACTAAAGAAGAACAAGGAGAACATTATATAATATATTGCACAGATCACGGTACACGGCACATATTGGTGGACCACACTCTAAATAATTGACCAAATACGTGTACCATATGCAAAATGTGGTGGTAACAAGATTGTTACCGAGCGAAAGTAGAAAATTAGTAACAATTTCCCGGTAACAATTTGGTAATAATTTCCCGCTGAAACATAGCCCGATGGAATTTGTTGATCATTTCAATCAAATCTTTAACAATGCGGTAGGGGCGCATGAAGTTAAAAATTTTAATTTTACCAGAAATATATTTTTAATTTTTTTACGAGTGAATTCGGTTCATTTTCCTAATAGAAAGTAAGATTGAAAGTTCGTAACAGATTTAAATTTCCCGCTGATCCCATTTATCCCTACATTATTTAGAGTCTCCCAGTTTTCAGGGTGATGATGCCGAATGGAAGCACTGGCTGGCAGCTAGCTCTCTTGTCTGCGGTTTTAGAAAGGTCCGTCCACCCAAATTCGACAAAAATACGGTTTTCCAACTATTTCGAAAATTTTCTTAAAATTTTTTATTACTAAAAAATCCTCCCCTTATCTTAAATATGGATAACCCCTTCACCATGTTACATAATTCTGATCCCTTAACCGGATCGTACGTGAAGGATATCATAAGTTTCCAGATCCTTCACATCATACTAAATTTCCACCCCATCCCTTTCGTCGAATCCGTGAGTTTACATTATTTTGCTCGGACCACACCAACTCTTCCTCTAGATCCGGTTGGCAGATCTTTACAACATTTCCCTCCTGAAAATGAGTAGTACATAGTTTGTCTTCTGGTGAGATATTGACTTTTCACTCAGCCATAGTCATACTCATTCCGTAGTGTATTCTAATTTCTGCTTGGTTTGGTTTGCTTTGTTATTAAGCGAAGGGTCGTGCGGGAAAGATGCACTTATTTTGAGGAGGATTTAGATGCCTAGAAGCATGTGGAACCTTATTTTGAGAAGTCAGTGGAACGATTTTTTTGACTTGAGGAAGTTGGAAGTCACAATTTTTTATATGGAGATTTATGTAATTTCTAAATGACATAGGTAAAAAATGAGGCTTCATGGGGCACAATTTGGTGTAAAAGTTAGTGTTTCGGATGCAGGTTTGCAAGATTTGAAAATGCTTTGCAAAGAAATAACGGCAAGAAAGTTTTTTTCAGGTATTTTGACCTGCAAGAAATGTAAGGCGCTAAAAATTACGAACTTCCCGCCGCTATAATTCATAGGGCGCGTCGCTAGATGGTGCATTTTTCTTGAACTTTTTGTATTACACGTTGCATTTCTTGCGTTTTTTGATTTACAGTGCAAGAAATTAGCAAAGCAAACCCGCAAGAAATTAAGGCGCTGTACCAACTTTGAACGCCCAAAAATATTTTTGACCTTAGTTACCTAATTAATTCTAAAATTTTTATGCAACCTCCACCCCCCCTCCCTCTGGAAAAATGGAGGAAGCAAATTTTGAAAAATTTACGAGTCAAAAGTCAATGAATTAGGAACAATAAATAGAACGAGACCCAAACTTGCTTTTTACCTTCGGATTCCCTTATGAATACGAATATTTTGAAAGTTTCAAAATTCGAAAATTCGAGTTTTTTTCAATACTTAAATCTTATATACTACTTGGCAACTAGCCGGATGCAACTTTTCCAAAGACGTTCCTGTCGATATTATCGTATTTTGCAACGAATTTTGAATTAAAAGTTGTAGTTTATATTATGGCCGAGGTGGATTAATCAGGGAGAGACTCCAAAAGACTCCAGATACTTTGATATTTATGAAAGAAGAAAGGGCAATTGGGTCAGTGCAAAGTTTTCTGAAAGAAAAACGGTCCACCACCATTTTTCTGGATCTATGACCTATTATACCATCTGCGCCACAATATTCTCCACCGCTATGAACAAGAATTATGAACGTCGAAATTCTCCAAAAATTGTGAACGTCTTTTGAATTTTTTAAAACATTAATGGCAGTTTTATTTTTTTCGCGAAGTTGGTGGTACTGGGTGACATCATATTTTCATTAAAAAATATGTTGATAAATTTACCACCAATGATTTTTTTCCAAAATATGCTATCACGCTGCAGTCCCAAGAAATTTGGGTAGTAAGGGTACTTGAATACCTTGGTGAATTACTGGTACAGAGCCTTAAATACTGGAAAGTAGAAGCATACAACTTGAAATCATAAAATCTCAAATTGACACCACATAATTTACGCACGTCCCCTGCAACATATTGTGTAACAACAAAGTACAAATGCCACCAAGATGAATGCGAAGTCAACTTCCTGCCCTGTTTTGTTGGCGTTGTTCTTATTGTAAAATAATAATGGGGTTTGGAATGTGGGGGATGGATGGAGGAGAAAGTGAGTGTTGATGAGTTTCTCTATGATTGGTGGCTGACTGACATGCATACATTCCATTATTCGAGCCGATTTCCTTATTATTTTCGATTTATTTATAAGGTTACAAAGTGTTTCATGGAGTAGTGGAGTGAGTGAAATGTTGTATTTTGCTTGAATATGGATGGATGACATTAAATAAAACGTTGTACGTGCATAAGAAAACGTGTAAAAGTACACGAAACCCGTAAGCAGTTCTCAAATTTTGTAATGCTGGTATTCACGTCAAGTTTGTTAAATTGTTGAAATTAGGTATGAAGCACTTCATGTGGTCTTTGGTAACTTGTAAAATTCGTAAGTTTTGTAAAATAATACAATTTTTTACAGAATTAAAAGACCCCTTATCTGAGTAAATTTCCAAAAATTTGGACACTAATTTTTCTCAGAAATGTTTGCAAAATTGTATAAAAGTGTGTAAGTTTACGTAAAATTTACGAATTTTACAATGTAACCAAAGGACTGCGTGAGTGAATTGCGTCTATGTAAATATTTTATAAGCCTCGCAAAAATAAATTGCAACGCTTGAAATGTTTGCAAACTTTTGGAACCCACCGAATTTACATAGTTTACACAGCTACAGCATGCCAACTGCATAATTTGAGTAAAAACATGGACTTGTTCAGAAGAAATTAAAGTATAAAAAATAATTTCATTTATTATAATTTTGTAATTAAAAATTCAATGAAAAATATATTTTAAAATTTTAAACTCAGAAAAATTATTGCCCATTTTACCCTGTGTATTTTTAGCCCGAAACAGAGCTAATGAACCCACGGTGTCCATCTGTCCCTCTGTTTACTTGGGCCACAAAATACATACAATTTCGAACTAACTCGTTCACAAAATTTGACTAATTTTGCTTGTCTAAAGGGAGGTTGGACTTTGTGGTGTGTCCGAATGTTGGGGCGGATTTGGGGAGACATTTCTCAAATAAATTTTGTTTAATCAATAAAATGACGGCAAAAAGGTGGATGTCTGTATTCGTATAAATTTTATTTGAATTTTGAGAATTTTAAAATTAACCCAAAACCAATAAAACCAGACAAATTCTTGTATTTTGTGAATGAATTTAAAGCACCAACACCTTAATCCATTTTATTAATATTATACACTTAATAATTTCAAAAGTGGTTTGCAACCATTACAGTATAAAAATCAAACAAAACATTTAGTAATTTCCTAAATTTGAAAATATATGTAGTTTTAATCATGCAAGAAATATTTGCTAATTTGATGTTAATTAGAATTTCGTATTACGTGATAAATTTAATCGATCATTATGATTAACTCTGCCCCGATCTTTTTTGCAATTATATCGTTGATGCAATTCTAGGCAAATACAAATTGGCTTAAAACTTTGTCATACTTTTTATAATGCTGACCACCAAATTACGACACCGACAATTGGTATGACTATTTTTATCTTGCAAATCTGTACACCAGAAACCCAAAGTTTTCAGAAAAGACAGATTTTATTTTTGGAGTTTGTAAAACAATTCACTTGTTTCCGGCAATTATGCATCTCCTGAAGTAGAAATGAAATTGCAATTTTCAGGTTGGACACGAAATTGCGACACTTATCTAAAACCGGTTACGTTCCAAAACTCGTTTTAAATTTTTTTACAAAACATAAATTTTGGTAAAATTAAGTTATCTGAGCCATTTGGATATTTGAAGTGAACGTCTGACGCATTAATTTAATGTGATATTTTCTGTAATAATTAGATTTAATTGGGCACCAAAATATTGTAATACATTTTATTTATCCATTTGTTTGTCTGGCAAGGGAAATAAAGAGTATGATAAGTAATAGATTATTCCACGCGATCGGTATAAGTATTTTTATATTCCTTGTCGTCAAAAAATATATTAGAGTAGTAATTGATCGGTATCATTACGTAATGAGAATCGAAAAATTTGGGAATAAAATCGTTGACGCATTTCACCAGGGTTTTGTAAACAAAACTTGTACAACATTAACATTGCTATTTCTTCCGTTTCTTGGCTTTTGTGTGTGTCTCGTCTGAAGAGTGTGACGAATATTAACGACAGGAATCTGACTTGCGTTTCTTTGTCTTCTTTTTCGTCTTGACGGCTCAATCTTCGTCAGATTGTCACCCAGCGATCAACGGACAAGGGTATCATCATTCGAGTGTAAGAATCACCACTTCGATCCGGACTCCTCCCAGGTAAACTAAACTGTTGCGGGAGACATGTCAGAGAAGAGGTTGAGGGAGCATGATGCTGCCCGAGGTCATTTAACCGACTACTAAGAGGACGTCGGTCAAGCCGGTCACGTCGTTCTCGCTCTGGCAGCCTCGTGATCGTCGTAAACTTCTGTCCCTGTATTCTGCCTCATTTTCCCGTCACTTCTAAATCCTGTCACCACTTGAGTCAAGTGACTTGAGTCCACTCTGTCATCTGAAATTGGGAAAATTTGGGACTATTTTACCTATTTTTTTACAACAGTGAATGACTTCTCTACAACAAAAAATACATTACCTGACCGATCCATTTCCGGTGGTAAAGTTCAAATATCTGCTACCGTAAATTTTTCGGACTTTCTATTTCCAGCTTCATACTGATTGATTGAACTGTGATGGGCGACCGTTTATCAAATATGACGTTTTCTCCACGCACCGATAGGAGCTTTGGTCTCGTGCTTATCCTCTATCATAGTATATCTCGACCCAATATCAGAGTAAGGTGTCACACATCCGTCGCGTTGGCATCTATCACATTGGCAAGCAGGTCCAATTTCTAGAATTTGTACCAACGGTTTCGACGAGCTATCTGAAATTATCGAATAAGTAAATTGAGTAAAAAGTCAATCGAATAAAATATAATCCTATTGCGAAGTAATTACAAGCAAATTCGTCTTCGCAAAATTGGGTCAAGATCTCGCCATTATTTCTTCGCTTTATTGCTACCAGTTCCATCCGCACTAACCAGGCGATTTTACGGTCGAATCAAATGGCGGAGTCAAACTTCAAATGTGTTGTCCACATCTAACGACCCTGTCCCCCGACGTAATGTACTTGTGGTGGAAAGGGTAAATCTTTGACTGTTTAGGAGATGGAGACATGGTGTTTTACGAAGAGGAGATAGCGACCATTTCGGAATGAATGGAGATGAAGCTCGGCGAATTGAAAGGGTGTGACCTGCATGTGGCGACCGAGAACGTTTCTTAAGCCTCATTACTGCTTCTTCCGGGTTTTCGCTCACATAATACTTCCAAAATCCTTTAAAGGGTCATGATCATGAATAGTACTGCACACACAAAAAAACACTTACAACCAAATGTTTTCTTTAGTCAGTCATTAGTCAAAATTACTTGAACTAACTCACTCTAGTCGATTTTCATCGTTAGGAACTCGTAGGACCGAGATATGGACGATTTCGTGAGATGATGGGGAGGGCCTCAGCATATATCGTCGTCACGATGTCGACCCATTGGTTCAGGCCCTTATATTTTAGCCTATGGAGGTAGACGGCTGCAAAATATACGGATCATAGGCACAGGGGTTAATTCCATTGTTAAATCACACTTGTAAGAAACTTGATAAAATAATTTACTAAAAATTATTACACAATTATTCCCAGCCGAGGTAAATTAGCAAGATGGGCCTTCTCTTTATGGGCAGGTGTGACATCGGCTGACCTATTTTCCTCCGTGATTGGGGCTCGATGTGAGTCACTCGAGCCATCATCCCCCCGACATATTTTTGGAAATAAGCGTATTTTCATTGACATGTGCTATACAAAGGATTACAAATTATTATTATAATGTAAGAAACAGTAAACTATTTCCACCAGATAATAACTCACCTTCTTTCGTATTCGCATTTTGAAGTTATAGTCAATATCAAAATGTTTTCCAATCTTTCTGTTCAGTGTTTTTCGGAGACATCAGGCTAAAAAGGGATTAAATTATATTCATTTCCAAACGTTTATAATCACTCTGACGGAACGCTCAAAACTTTCTTTAATAATCGACGTAGAATGTAAATTTGATTAAAAAAGTAAAATAAATAAATTTGTATTTATTATAAATTTGTACCTTCAACTTTAACGTTTACCTTCTCGTTAATTTTTTCTGGTCACTTCACCTCGCGAAATCAGGTATCTTCTCAGGAATCAATTAATAATAAGTCAATCAATGTTACTTTTGATTAATTTAATTATTAATAAGGTGTCAAGAAAGCAAATTTTTACGTCAAACAAAATATGAGAAGTGAAAGTTGTTTACAAGATTACAAATGCCGGGTTCAGTCAATCTCACTCATTCCGGCTCATGGTCCATTCCATGCAAATAATTTGTCTCAATTTGTCTGTCTCATTGTCAGTCTCTGAATTTTATAGAATTTTAATTCGTCTGTGCAAATATTTGTATATTTTGTGGTATTATATGAGAATGTGAATTTTGTGTGCAATCAGAAATTCTGATTCAGAAATATTGTAAAATGCACTTATCTACTGTCCACGATCACACGAATTCTTCTTGTGAGATGAATTTTGCACTCTTAGCAGATTCGATTTGTGACTTGATAAATTTCAATTTCCTCATTAATTCGAACATGTTGACAAGAGACCCAAACTGACAAAATAACATCGCAAATTACTGTAGTAAACCAGGTCTGAAAAAGTTTAAGTACATACATACATATTTTATTAGCAAGGTGTGCAATTATAGATAATTTGGGAAACGTGACCATTAATTCTGAAAGTTTTTGTCCAGTATAAGTCGAATTTCGTTAATATAATATTTCCCAGATTTATTTTACAACAACTTTTTCACCTTCAATTTAACAAATTATCTCAAGCTTCAAAATTTGAATAACAATCGCGACGTAAATATTTATATAAATTTAAGTCAGTTTATTTTTAACCAAATACACAGGTAGAGATTTTGGAAGGTGTAAAATTTGTTAATTAACTTCAAAAATTTGCAATTTAACAATGGTTTGAAATCAGAAAAAAATCTGGAGACAAACCCATCGCAAATTTATATCGTCTCGATATTTTGTAAAAATCTGTAAATCACTTATAATAATTGCACGTGAATTGTCTATAGATGTAAATGCGTAAAGCAATATCTAAATTAATTGTGTTTCAAATTATGTAACTCAACCCACCGAACTGTTAAAATTCATACAATTCACCAAAAATAAGCTATGTATTCAAACTTAAATAGTGTCTTTTCTAATGGCATAGTAAAAATGCATATTTAAATTAATTATTAACGTAAATTAAATTTATAAAGTTTGTGAAATATGAAAAGTAAAAAGTGCAGTTCCAAACAATTAGCCGACTTTAAACTTGATTAAAATTAACTTTATCAAGTGATAAATTTATTGATAAGAAATTGTTGAATCGCATTTCTCTCATAAATAGCATTGAAAATTCCAAGCAGAAGTATATCCAATTCTTCCTACTAATAGCGTTTCGTGGGGCACAGATTCCCTGACAAGCAGCGTTCACACAGGTGACGAGGATGCGGCTTGTTCAGGTCAATTTCTGTCGTCGACTTTTCCAATTGCCTCTGCAAAAAAATACTCTTATCAATTTGCTTAAACTATGTATATATTAGATTCATTTAGTTTACAAATTGATTGATACCTGTGAATAAGGGTAGATCATTATTTGGCAGCGTTCACACTTTTGTCCAGTGTTGGCCCAACTATTTCCGGACTGCCAGGTTCGGTTGCATTGGGAGCAACGGAATTCTCCAAAAACGCGACCCTTCCCTTGATACGGCGTAGACATAGCTCGTTCTGAAATTAAGGAAAAAATGCTAGAAAATAGGCTAGAAAATATTATTCTTTCGACAAGATTTTAAAATCTCGGTATGAACTAAATAATAAATATGCACTATTACTCACCTGAAACAATTAAGTTGGCGGAGTAGAACTGTATAGTGAATTGGATAACTGAGCAGAAGAAAATGAAGTACTAATTAAATAGAGACTGCTTTATAAAGGTTTACCGAATTACGTTTGATGCAGTTATGCAGTTGGATATGTAATATCGTGTTAAAATTATAATCTAAGGTCATGCTGTAATCAACGTCAAGCACAAAGCAACGTGTTGGATAACACAACTTGTATTTGTGTATGAAACGTATTTATCTTGAAACATTTGCTTTATTTTTGTTCGTGCATCGTGCTTCATCATCACTCAAATATTTCCAGTGAGCAAATTGCTTATGCACTAATCTTTTATAATCAGTTTGTTTTGTTTTTGATATGAAAATTAAGTGCTTTTAACAATCGTCGCTGTAAGTGGGAATCAACCGAATGACTACTAAATATTTCCCAGCTTTTTTCTCAACTTTATGTATAAATAGAACAATTTTTTCACCTTCAATTTCACAAATTATCTCACTTTTCAATTTGAATAACAATTGCGACATAAATGTTTATACAAATTTAAGTCAGTACAATTTACTTTTAATCAAATATGTAGGTTAGACATTTAGTTTTGGTAATTAGATTTTTCATTTATTATTTGAAAAAGAACAAAATTAAGATACAAATCTATCGCCAGTTTACACAAATCGTCTCCATATTTTTTGCAAGTCTATAAATCATTTTAAAAAATTATGTAAAGCAAAATCTAAATTAATTATATCTCAAATTAACTCTACCCACCGAACTGTTAAAATTCACCAGAAAGAAGCCACTCAAACTTAAATAGCGTCATTATACTCATTATATACTTATTGCATAGTAAAAATGCATATTCAAATTAACTATTAATGTAAATTCAATTTCTATAAAGTTTGTGGAATATGGGAATAAAAAGTGCCAGTTCCAAACAATTATCTAACTTGATTAAATTAACTTCATCAATTGACAAATTTATTGGCAAGAAACTGATCAATCACATTTCTCTCATAAAATAGTATTGAAAATTTCAGGTAGAAATATATCCAAATATTAAAATTAATAGCGGTTCCTCCTGTCGCACGGTTTACCTGACCTGCAACGTTCACACAGGTTTCGAGGGTGCGGCTTGTTCAAGTCAATTTTTGAAGTTGACTTCTCCAATGCCCTCTGCAAAACAATGCACAAAAAATACTTTTATTAACTTGCTTAAACTATATATTTATTTGATTAGAAAAACCTGTTTTAAAATTGATACCTGTGAATAAGGGTAGATCATTATTTGGCAATATTGACACATTTGTCCCGTGTTGGCCCAACTATTTCCAGACTGCCAGGTTCGGTTGCACTGGGAGCAACGGAATTCTCCAAAAACGCGACCCTTCCCTTGATATGGCGTAGACATATTTTGTTCTGAAATTAAGGAAATTTTGAAAAAAGACCAGAACATATTATTATTTCGATCAGATACCTACGAACCCATAAATCAGGTCGCGCACTGCGCCACAAGGTCGCAAAGTGGGCGCAGAATTCAAAATTTCGATGTTTGGGGGCCAATAACTTTGCTCTGGAACGCCGTAGGTTGGTATAACTTATATGAATTTGGGGTAGCTTTCACAGATCTATCGAATGCAATAGTTTTCAAAGCCACACCCCTTCAAGTGGAGATAACTCCTCCCCCAGGGGGTGTGGTTGCACTACAGTCATATAATTTGTGTCATCCGTCCCCAAACTACCTCATATGCATAAATAGCTCAAAAAAAGTCATAAAATAATTTCTGATATTTCCTACCATAAGGCGGCCCCATTGTGCATCGTTTCCTTTTTCTTCCTTTGATTTAGAGCGGAATTGGAGGAATAAATCTGTCTTTTTGAATAAAAAGTATAGTAGCTCCTAGTCGGATGAATTATTCTCGTACTATTCATCAGCGAGGGAGAAATTTCTGAAAATTCCGCAAAGCTTTAACATTTTCATTTATGAGTAATCATCAATTTCTCTGGGTTCTTACTTACCAGTTTGTCAAAAATCATGCGTGCCTTGCCTTGAATTTTAGTGAATTTCTGATTTTTTATTCTCGACGAATCATTTATTTAAATCTCATTTGTAGCATTTAGAATCCAATTTTGTTTTGTTTGCAGAGTTTGACGTAGTTAAAAACTAAAAGATGATGTACCTTGTGAAAAAAAAACTCAACACCAATTACAAATAAAAAATAAATTAGAATTAACATTTTTATGAATATCTGATACATGCAAATAATAGAAGGAGAGTAGGAGAGAGGAGAGTACTATTTAATTATTTATCAGCGAGGAAGAACGTTTCGAAAATTCCTAAAAAAGCTTAATATTTTCATAAATAATCAACCATAAATTTTTCTGATCTTAAGTATAACGATTAAAATCAGTTCGTAAACAATCACGCGTGCTTTGAATTTCTGTTTTTTTCTTGACTTAATAGTTTATTTAAACTTCATTTGTTGCATTTAGAATCCAATATTGTTTTATTTGCATCCTTCAAATTAAAACTATATAACAGATTTTTACCTTGTATACCTTGCATTGCTCCAGAACAGTAATAAAGTAATTTTAATTAAACTGAAATTTTTTAAATTTTTATAGGCATGTAGATGTTTTTTTAGTGTCGCCTACTCATCCTTACCCTTTAAACAGTGTTTCGGGTGCAAGTAACCACCTGCAAGAAATAACCGCAAGAAATTGGTTTCTTGCAGCTATTTTTACCCGCAAGAAATGCAAAGTGCAAGAAACTCCTTCCCGCCGCCATAGTTCCGAAGGCGCGTCGCTAGATGGCGCTGTGTTTCTTGCACTTTTTTGCATTTCT
Source organism: Folsomia candida (assembly GCF_002217175.1). Lineage (NCBI taxonomy): Eukaryota > Metazoa > Arthropoda > Collembola > Entomobryomorpha > Isotomidae > Folsomia > Folsomia candida. The sequence continues at coordinate 4,762,138 of NW_019091200.1, read as the reverse complement.
TGCACCTTGCGTTTCTTGCATTTCTTGCTTTGCAGTGCAAAAAATGGGAAAAACCCGCAAGAAACGAAACACTGCCTTTAAATCAAATAAACCCTTGCAAATGAATATAAAGAAGTAGCGTCAGAACGATTCTCCTTGAAAATGACACCATATATGAAAATTATGCATTTTGGACTTTTGACCTTGTCTACATGGTTAAGGGTACTTTGGATGTCAAAAATATTGACTGCATTGAACTCGTGGTGAAATTTCCTTTAAAATGACACCCCATATGAAAATTAGGTGCAAATTTAAGGTTAGACCACACCCTGTGAGGGTGGTCTGATTGACCCCATTATCGAAATCAACCGGGAAATAAAAAAATAGAAGCACAATGGCGAAAACAACGTTTGATTATGTGGAGGCGTTCCGGAGATATCCTGCCCACAGACCGACGGACGGACAAAACGATCACAATAAGTAGCTGACGCTACTTTAATTTAAAAATTACTGCAAAAATTTGCCGACTCATTTTCGAAATTGACAGTGGTAAAATCCGGAATAGATTATTTCAGAGATTTTTGAAATAAACGGTGACCTAGGTGAAACGACAGGATGCCAAAACCACGAATGCTCGACATTAAGTGCCTAGTTACCCTTAACGGCTGCGACAAATGGTGGAGTTGCAAATAAAATAATTATTTCTAAAATCTCTGGTTCAAAAAGGCGTTTTTTAAACTTTCCAAAACCAAATCATGATTCGGTATGAGATTTTTGGGTACACCTCCACCCGCATCGTTACAAAAATGCAAATACCATGTAATTAATGACAAATTTTAGGTTTTTAAAAATAACAATTCATTTTCTAACTTGACCATTTGTCATAGCCTTATAAATAGAGTGATAAAGTGTCATTATTAATGTGCTTTTCTTGATACGGAAATGTGAAGGCGAAGAGCATGCAGAGTGAGTATAATTTTTAGAAATTAGATACACATGAGTCATTTACACGCCGTTTCTGGAAATAAACTAAAATTTAATCTGTACGTAGAAAATATAGATTCAAAGTCGAGAAGAGATAATTTATACGCACGAGTAGAACTTGTGATATGTTCTCAAAATTCTATAACATGATATGAAAAATGTGACAATAAATCTTGGAATACAAATTTTTATAAATTTTTGCTTGCTTATACTTTATTTAAAAATTTGTCACTTATATAATTTATGTAGTTATAAAATGTGAATGTTTTTTTTTATAAAAATAAATATTTTTATCATGAGGACCAAAATTAATGGGTGTGTAAAGCATGTGATCGACTTTTGCAAAATTTTAATTCCTTCATAAATTTTCATAAATCCCGCTTGATCAGCCCGCGCTTTTATTGACATGACCAGGACGCCATGACCCCTGCTACACGCCCTCAAATCAATTAAACATGCTTCATACACGCAAATGGAAATGGAAAAAGTTGCCCTTGATACATTGAAATCTCCATAAAAACACTTTTTAATCAATTGACTCGTCAATTAAAACTAGCGCCAATGTTTAGAATGGCGCAAGTTACAAAGGAGTGAAGTGTATAAACGCAGCTTAATAAATAAGTAAAGTATAAATATTTTAGGATGACAATTTACTGACATAATTATTACATCATAATTAAGTGTTAATACATACGAGATATTTTTTGTGATGTTTTTTTGCATATCAATTTCGTAATAAAATTTTAATACTTGTTTAATAAGACGTTTCTTTATATAGAAGAAGAGAGAGAAGGAGTTCAAAGTCGATTGAAAATGCGATGAGAAGTATTTATTTAAGGCACAGTAATTTCAATTAATTACATAGTTAATGATGGGTATTATTTAAATACGTTAGATATAAATATTTTTTAAATAATTCACTAATTACTAATCAGTGATTATTTAGTAGTACATAATTTCATGATGAGGATTAAGTATGTTTGAGGGATTTGGGAACATTTAACTTTAGGTGTCGGGTTGAATGAAATCTGGTTTTGTGTAAAGATTTTTTAAATAAATTGTAACAAAATTATAAATGAGTGTTAAATTAAATAATATTTAAATATTAGGACGGATATTTAAACAATTAAGATCATGACTTAACTACGATTGGTTTGGTAAACTGTATCTTAAATTGAGATAGCAACTCACGCAAAGTTTTGTAACGCAATAAACTGTGAAAATTTTGTAAAATTACGACATATAGTTTTGGAAACTGACGAGATCCGTGTCAGCTTACAATATATTCGTAGCCTGCATTAGTCTTGCTTGTCAATAAGTTAACGATTTTGGTTGATTACAAATATCCACGTGATTCGTCTCATTACACAATTTACATATATATTCAATAAATTACATAGTCACACAATAAAACTTACATAACAATCTATCATTTTAATTAATAGAAATGCGGCAACAATTGATTTTTATTTACACGAAGGAAGCTCAACAATTTCAGAGAAGAAAGTCGGATTTACATACAACAAATCTCTCATTTTATTATTTTTTACAACGAGAAAACACCTGCGTTTTAAACAATTTTATTTTTAACAATTAGCTTAAATTATGTAGGTTTTTTGATTTTCTTAAATACAAGACTCTCCACCAAAGGGGCCGGGCGGTGGGGGAAGGATATCTGGATGTTGGGACGAGTCTTGTCATAACCGGTCCAAATCTGTGGTCGCCATTGACTGCATGATGTTGACCCCGTTGTTATCCGTGGCGATCGAGTAGTGTCGATAGGTTAGGAACTCGGGTGACATTCGCCCCCCGCGATTGGGCGACGTGACGACGGCGCTGTTGCCATTCCCGTTGCCCATTCGAGTCAAGGTGTGGGTGTGGCCGTTGTGAAATTGGAGCGTGTTGTGCCCATAGTTCAGCGTGCCCAAGCCATTCGTCCCGTTCGGCGGGGTGAGCGCCTCCGTGACGCCGAGGTGGTTGTTGTGATGGTCACTTTTCCCATTTTCTTCTTCCCGTGTCGCACCAGCTCGGCGACTCTTTTTCAACTTGACGCAGGTGAGGATGGTCATCAACACGATGAAGACGACGACACCCACCGCCGCGCCGACAATGACGCCCATGCGGCGTTGGAGGATGGAGAATTTGTCCGAGCCAGAGACCGGGATGGAGGTGCGGACCTGGGGGAGAAAAAGGCAGAAATTAGTAAGTGCTTGTAAAACTTGGAAATATTGAACACGCAAATATTTTTGAAATCTAGCAATGTGCTGTCTAATTTTGTCTCAGAAATGTTGAAAATTACGCAAATTTAAAGAATACTTGATAAATTGATGGCTGATTGATATTAGCGAAAACTTGAAGATTTTTAAAACTTGAAATCTTGAAAACTTGGAGAAAACACAGTTTGAAGACCTGGGTTATAAAGTTCCTAAATTAAAAGTTAAGAAATATTTAATCAGCGTGTGGTACTAACAAATTGCGAAAATTTGTAAAATATAAAAACTTCAAGTATCAAACCTGTAACTTGAAAATCGAAATGGGTTTCGAAAAATATTGTTTCGTTAAGGCTCCAATTAATTTTAGAATTAATTCTCTAATCATTCACGGAAATTTAAACTTTAAAATGTGAATTGCGAAGATTCAGCGTCCTTAAATTATTTACAGGAAAATTTGTAAATGTAAAGTTAAAAGTTAGATTATGATCAATTTCCAGTTTGTCAAGTTCTTCTTAATAAATTTCGGATATTGTTCCAAAGTATTTCTATTGTTTCGTATAAATTAAAACAGGTTGTAATACTTAATTTTTTAAATTAATACCTATTGTATTTTGATACATCTCGAAATTAGGTGTGAGATTGGAAACATAAATTGTCAACTTTTTTGAATTGAGAATTAAAAATACTCTTATGATTTCAAATGAGTATAAAAACCTACTCCAAGCAACTTTGCGGGGCCTTTTAAGATGGCATTAATTCCATCTTCCATTCCATCTTGGTAGTTAATGGCAACACATTTGGGTGGAAAAGACCCCCACCGGTCAACCACTTGGCCGATCATGCCCATCTTCGAACTCATCTTTACTTTTGACCCGAAGATCAAGTGTACAAAATTTCAAGTCGATAGAATGTGTTTAAAGAGAGTTATCGTGCGTACAGACAGACGGACGGACAGACAGACATCCTGACAAATCTATAAGGCCATCTTAAAAGGCCTAATAAAAGGCCTAAAAATGTAGGAAATAAATTAACCCATACATCAATGTACAGTTAAATACTTTGTACAAAAAATGTCTGGGAAATTTTGGTTTTTATATCACAAATTGTGAGAAATTTCCGTTGAGTTGAAAAATTATTTAATTTGCGAGGTTTCAGCGTCGTATGTTGTTTAAACTCAAATCATGCTCTAAACATAAATTTACAGATTGGGTATCTGTCTTTTTCTAAATGTAATTCAAGTTAAGATTTGTACTTCAGTCAGGTTCAAAAATATATTTTTAAAATTGCATCACATGACCTCTTAAATTCTGTACGCAATTTACCCAGATATATGTAACCCAATATTTCGTAACATAATCTTCGATATAATTTATCCAATTTGCAAATTAAATGGACGAATTGCATATTTTAATTTATAAATTCACAACTTGTAACCAAAATTAAGAAATTTAATTTCAATCAAGGTTTGATTTTAGAATTAAAGATAGTTCTTTATTTAACCAATCACGGAAATTTAACTGCAAAGATTCAGGTCCCTCAAGTTATTTACAAGAACATTTGTAAACTTAAAGTTCAAGTTGGATTATGTACATCATAATAAAAAATTTGCTCATGGTTTCAAACTAAGAAATTTCGGAATTAAATTAACCCATGATTTTGCAACGCTTCAACTTTTTACGGCATTTCTATATCTGCGTAAACAAGTACAGGTAAATACTTCATGCAATAAAAATGTCTGAAAATTTTGATGTTAATTTAATTATATTACAAACAAATTGCGAGAAAATCCCTTTGAGTTGACAAATTATTTAATTTGCGAGGTTCCAGCGTCGTATGTTATTTAAGTGCAAATTATGCTTTTTGAATAAAATTATAGGTCAGGTATTGTTCGTCCAAAATCTAATTGAAGTTAAGATTTTTATTTTTGTTCAAAAATATATTTGAGAAATTACGTCACATAACCTCTTAAATTCTTCGTAAAATTTACCCTGATATTTGTAACCCAACATTTTGTAACATAATTTGCAATATAATTTATCCAATTTGCAAATTAAATTTACGAATTGCATGTTTTAAATTATAAATTCACAACTTGTAACCTGCAAATTAAACCCGCAAATTAATTCCGCCTACCTTCGTGCATTTCGAAACTGGAGAGTCCCTGAGGACTGTTTCTGCGGAGAGGAGGGTGAGTGCACTGGTGGTGACGTTGGAGGTCGTGTCCTGCGCGAGGCCGAGGACGCAGACGAGATACGGCGTGTCCGACTCGAGGTCTGGAATCCGGTACGCTTTCGACACGGCCGGAAGTGGGCGCGTCCACCGAATTTGGTCGTCGTGGTTGAGGGCGTGATAACCAATCATGTATCCCTGCATCGCCGAGTTGTTCCGTCCTTGCCACGAAATTATGGCCGAGGAGGGCTGCACATCCTGAAATTGGGGAATATTTTTGTACTCAGAAATATTTTGGATAAAAATATACCACTTTGATAAATTGTCACATTTTTGTATTTAGATAATTTTAGAAATAGGTTGGATAGAAATGCATGACTTTGACAACTCGTCTTATTACAATCTATGGTTAAATCTTTTCATGTTATTGAAGCTTTTTTATTCTTTTGTTATTGAATTAATTATCATGTTTTAAATAAGAAAATAATATAAAATCCAAAACAGATATTAAGTATTTAAAGCGATGTGCTTATTATTACTATTACGCATGATTTGGCACCATGACCATTGACCTTCACGGTAGCCAATTAATTAACCGTCTTTATATTTTAAAAATTAGGCATTGACGTCGAAAAACAGAACTACCTACCTAAAACAAACAATACCTGTGATTACTTGAGGTATTAAATTTTAGTAAAATTTTGCAAATGACGCCAACTTGTAACATATTAAAATATAAAAATTATCAGTGAAGACACACTTTCGTGTTGGATGAAAATGGTAAAAAAATGTTTCTGAAAGTATCTCTATATATGTATAAATTTTGTAAATTTCCTCAATGTGATATTATTCGTTGAATAAATTAGACGCAATTTGTGTAAAAAATGTAAAATTTTCAACATTTTCAAATCTGCAACAATTTAAAAAATATATTGAGCTCCTCAGAATGAGAAAATACTTACGAGGAAACATTAAAGTTCAGTCGTTTGTTAAGTTCCACGTTCAATTTTTTAAATAAATTTCTGGAAACTTAAAATTATGTGGTTGCTTAATTGCTTAATTACAGCTTAATTGCTTTATTTTATTTGCATGAAAGTGATACTCATCTCTCTACGTGCATAATCTCACATGACAAAAAAGTCCAAAAATCTAATCTCCTCTCCACCACCACCACCATCACTCCCTAAAAACCCACTAATATTAAACCCCCTCTTAATTAAATATTCATCAACGGCTAAGCTCCCATAAACAAAATCTTCCCCAAACCCTACCAATCCTAAACTTATTCCAGTACGGAATTTAATTGGCGGAGTAAAATAAAAATTTTCCACAATTTCACCACAAATAGAAACTTTAGAATTTTTAAAACTTGGCAAATTACTAAAAGCTAGCGTCCCACGGGCACAATAATGCGCAATTAATCGTTGCACTGATGACGGTAAATTTCCCAATAAATTATTAATTATTAAATTACACTCTTTTATTTTATCACTTTTTTCATATTTTTCCTCATGAAAATCTACCAAAGTAAAACACGGAAAAAATTGATTTCTCGGAATATAATTTAAATAAGGTAATTTCGCAAATGGTGAAATTAACAATAATTCCGATGGCAATTTATTAAATGTAGAAATAAACCCGTTTTTTATACACTTTTCAATAAATTGCGTAAACTTTATATTTTTCACTTTACAATAATTCTTTATTTTTGTTAAATCCAGTTTAAATTCCGTAATTATTTTCGTATTTATCGCTAAATCTGAATGAAACTGGTTAAACTCGGTTAAAATATTTTTTAACTGTGTTCCAAAATAATGCGGAGTTTTTAACCTCGTGAGCCACGATACTTTCTCAGATTGCGTTGGTAAAAACGGATTAACAAAATAATCTGGAGTCTCATCTAACAAATTTGACACGAGATTAACCCAACTGATCCCATCGCCGTAAGAATGATGGAAAATTAGGACTAAATAATTCTCGATGTTATTGTTCTCCACGTTATTATTTTCTGCGTTATTATTCACAACATAGTAAATCTTCCATTGCGGAATATTCCCCGATAATTTCGTATTAATTTCATTTTCCGTCAAATTTTTTAGCGACACATTTTTCAACTTTGCGATATGATTTGTCAAGTCTAATTCTCCCTTTGTGTAAGTGTAGAATCCATATTTTTCCGTTATACGATACGTTAATTTTTCGTAGGTCAGGGTTTTTAAGGTGCGATGAGTTTTTAAAAGAGTTTCAAATTTTTGGTAAAATTCTGCATAGAAATTCGCGTTTTTTGACGTGATTTTGAACTTTAGTATGATGTTTGACGGGGAATGGAGGGATTCATTGGCCCACGGAGAGTCGGACGGGGGCAGGAATTTTATTGGGAGCAAGGAGGTTAATAAGAGTTTGTAGATTTTTGAGAGGAGCGAGGTTACCAGGAGGAGGAGGAAGAGGGGGTAGGAAAATATGTAAATTAGGGGGTGGAGCAGGTATGTTTTTGTGGGGGATTTGTATTTTGGGGGGGATTTTCCCGTGGGGATGCTAATTTCCATGGTGATGAGAGTGTGTCTGTGTCTGTGCGTGTGTTTGTGTGTGTGAATATGTGTAACTGAGCATAAAGGAAATGAAAATGAGAGTGAGCGTCGTGTGTAAGAATAAAATTGCGAATAAAGTTGTGCAATTGCATGCTTAATGAGTTTTGAGGTTAAATTAAAAAAATTACGTAAGATATCTACAAATTGGTTGTCATGGTTACTGATTCTCATCAATGACCCACTTTTTCTTAAATATACGAGAGGAATATGCACAATGCAACCGTTTAATAAATGGGTTAAGAATGAGAACCATCCGAGATCGAAACTTGTTTAATAATGGTGTGTAAAATGATGGACACCGGTTTTGACTGCTTCCATGGTAGTAAAATTGTGAATTTTCTTGTACTAATTAAGTTACCATGGAAATATGTATATGTGTGTAAAAGAGTACCGGAAATGTAGTACAAACCACTTTGTAATAAACCTTTGTAGATGTAGAGATCGTTTTTATAGATATAAATACGTAAATAAAAAGCGGCTATAAAATGTTTGTCATAATAACGTTAAATTTCCTTGGAAAGTAATAAAAATTAAAAATTAATGCTTAAAATTGATAAGACCATGCGAAGTAATGGGAGCAAGGTCAAAGTCAACATTTGCATATGCAACATTTGAAAGTACACTGTACTGATAGATATGTAAAAATGAAATTAAAAACTTTCGGATTGGCCACCTTTATCTACATAACTTAATTACAATATTCAATCTTATTGAAAAAGCGTAATACGGTTACAAATCGTGACAATTATTTATTCACGTCAACATATTATGTCGCATTTAAGCTATCGAATCGCATTTGGCAAATATTGGTAATAATTCAGCGAAGTAAAAAACATGTCCATTTGCTGGATAAATTTCTACAAAAATCCCAAGAATCCCAGAAATTCATGTTTTCCAAAAAGTTTTATGAAATCTACAAAACTTCGTAAAACGTGACAATTTCTATTAAGATGGTCAATTTGCAAAAGTCGTCGTGAGTGCGTCGAGTAGATAATTTTAAATTATACAGTGTAGCATGCTTGCGTGAAATTATTAATTTCACGCAAAAAATTAAGTACAGTGCAAAATTTCAAGCACGCAATTTTTTTACGTGAGTGCGTCTATTGATCTTGGAGATAAAAACGCGAACAGCAAGAGTGACAAAGTTTTTTTGTCATGTCATTTTATTTCCGTGATTTCGGAAGTAATGGAAATCCATAAAATCGGCTTAGCCTCCCATCCTGATGAAATATTCCTTTTAATCAATAATAAGACACTTGCTCTTCCATCCAACCTGCATCCCGGTAAATCTGCACGTAATGAAGAAGATCAGGGTTACGACTCGTAACTTACGAGGACACTCTTAAAAATCGGGTGACAAAATTTTAAGTGTTACTACGACTTGTGACAAGAATGAGGTCGAAATTGGTTAAAAATTTCAGTATGAAACTGGTGACAAATAACATGGTAATAAGTTTTCGTTACGAAATTAGTTATTATTACCAGATTGGTGGCAGGTATTCAATGACATGACAATTTGGAAGCGAATTTTAAAAAAGTTAACTTTAACTATGAAATTGGTGAGTACCAAATTAGCTACGCAAACTGGTAAAAATCATACTATGCAATTGGTAGCAAGTTCTATTATAAAAATAGGCAAATTATATGTTTAAAAATTGGCAAATTACATACCTAAAAATTGGCAAATTATATCTTTAAAAATTGGTAAATTAATTCAACATCGCAGCAAAATTGGCAACAAATTTTATTTCCAAATTGGTAAAAAGTACTTTCAACGTGTATCAAATTCCATAACAATTTTCATCAGAAAATTCGTAACACGCATCGCTGCAGCCTGTTTAAACATTCAAAGCAAATATAACAAACCGTCCGACTGGTAAAATATTACCAAACTGGTAAACCAATATGTTCCCTCCTTAATTTGGTAAAAATCCCTCCCAAAATTTCTAAGCGTGTGCCTCTCGCCATAATCAAGTCAAGAAGTCGTCATCCTGATGAAATGAAAAGCAATAAAAAAGAGAAAGCACTCGATCTTTCTTTCTCCTTCTCGGTTGGTTTGTTAACCTATGAAAAATTAATGACGACCAAATCCCATCGAAATAATCTTTCCTTGTCAGCCCCACCGCTCACTTATTTTCACCGTCTGCTTAAAATCTGGGTTTCTTTCATCTCTTCGTCTCCTTTCCCATCATCACATCGCCACATTCTCCCAAAGAAATCAATTCTTTGTGTGGTGACGGTCTGGCAAAAATGTGGCGGAGAAAGTATAAATGAACAGGGTTTGGTTTAGGACATGAACGACAGAAAGTGTGATTTCTTGTAACTTTCTTGCAATAAAGGGCGATGAAATGTGATGGGCGGTTTGTGAGTTAAAAAACCTATCCGTACAGCTTTGCTTAGCCCGAACCAGGGGTGATTAGTAAACCCATGTTTGTCAGTAGTTTTATGTAAAATTATGTGCTACTATTTTGCCTAATTCTTGCATCAATCCTTCGTATTACTAGGCTCCAAATTCTAAAAACCTACAGTGCAGACTTGATATAGCCCGAGTCAGGCCTAGTTGTGATTATCACCCTCATTCGACTTTTTTGCATGAAATTTTATCGTAAATGCATATGAACATATTAAAAGATATAGTGATATCCCCTGGTCACCAGTATTGACCATGACCATAACGACCTTTTTAACGAGCGAATAGTTTTTCCTAAAACTCACAGAGTATTATCCTACTAATATTCGACGTAACATATGTAAATTCCAGCCACGCGGGTGACTAGGTTATACTTTTGTTGGTGCACACATATTTTCACTCAATCAGACTTTTCCATGAAATTTTATCGTAAATGAGTTTCAAAAAATTTAAATTTAGATTAATTTTTCCAATTTAAATTCACATTCTTCTATTAATAACAATTGGCAGGCTATTTAACCAATTCAGCTCGATAAAAGAATATCAAAAAATCGGTATGGATCGCCCAATAAGGTCCTCCAAATGAATTTTTTTCTTATATTACTTTATATTGTTCCATTAAGAGCTATTACCAACCTGTCTATCAAATTTCAGCTCGATTTGACGAATTTGAAAAATTGGTATGGGTCACCCTATAGGGTCTGTCCAGGTGAAAATGTGTTGAATTTCAATTCATATTCCTCCATTAGTACCCATTGACAACCTATGTACCAAATTTCAGCTCGATTGGATAAGTTTTAAAAATCGGTATGGGTCACCCTCTAGGATCCCTCCAGATGAAAATTTTGCAATTTTACTTTGTATTCCTCCATTATAAACAATTAGCAACCTCTGTACCAAATTTCAGCTTTCTACGACAATTTTGAAATTTTGGTGCATAATACCCTACCCACTCCGATGACCCCCACTGGTCAACCACTTGACCGATTTCACCCATCTTCGAACTTAACTCCTCATTTGACCCATACTACATGTGTGCAAAATTTCAAGTCGATCGGATTTGTTTTACGGCAGTTATCGCAAGACAGACAGACAGACAGACGGACGTGACGGGTACATAAGCCCTGACTCGGGCTAAAAAGTATTTACTATTCCTTCCCCTTACTACTTCCCAGTGGAGGTCGTCTCTATAGCCCATCTGGTTAATTTTTGTTCATGTTTAACTTCATATTATTTCATAGAACAGCAGTAAGGATTTCTAGTCCAAATTTCAGCTTTCTATGTTAATTTCTGAAAATCGGTGGGGGTCCCCAATACGGTTCTTCTGTTTGTTCTTATGAATTTTTTACTAATTCCAATGTATATTCTTCAATCAATAGCCATAAGCAACCTCTCTACCAAATTTCAGCTCGATATGAGGATTTTCAAAAATCGGTGGTGGTCACCCCATAGGGTCCGTCCAGACATAAATTTTTCTAATTTCAATTTATATTCTTCTATTAGGACCCATTTACATCCTCTGTGCCAAATTTCAGCTTTCTACTATAATTTTGAAATTTTGGTACATAATACCCCACCCACTCCGATGACCCCCACCGGTCAACCACTGGACCGATGTCGCCCATCTTCGAACTCGAGTTGTGTATTTGCATAGTCTAGATGTGTGGAAAATTTCAAGTCGATCGGATAAGTTTAAAGAGAGTTATCGTCGGACAGACAGACAGGCAGACAGACAGACAGACAACACGGGTACATAAGCCCTGGCTCGGGCTAAAAATATTTGATCATGAAGTCACTAGAATGTTTCAAAACCCTTAAAATTTTTGAAAAATTGTTTGAGACAATTATTGGCGCAAAGATTTGAAACTTTACAAATTTCGTATAATGATTAAGTGCCATTTGTGATATTATTAAGGGGTGAAAACCCCTTTATGGAAATGTCTTGTCTGTCTGTTCGCCCGTCCGTCCGTCCGTCCGTATCCACGATAACTTTAGAACGGATTCGAATTTCGAAATCCGGTTTTCGCCAACGTGTTTCTAATTTTTGGGGACGGGATGAGTTCGAAGATGGGCGTTGTAGGTCGTAAGGTCACGGCGCCACGGGGATGACGCCAACGGTCAAAGGTGTCGAATTTTTCGTTTCCACCGTTTTAGACGTATTTTTGGACGGGGATTTCAGAAATCTCCATCATTTCGACGTGCGACGACTCCATGACCGTATGGGGGTGTCGAATGTCGAAAAAATGACTTTTGTCATGTGGGGTGTCTATTGAAAGGTATTGTCGTGTACGTTTAAACTACGCGGGTGGGGGGGGGGGGGGGAGAAAACGGGGCAAAATGAGACGTGGGGTAATGTGAGACAATGACGGGAAAGTGCAGAAAGACGGTGTGGGCTTGCAGAAAGACAATTCCGTGTGTTTTCACCCCTTTGCTACATTTCGTTTGCAACGGTTTATTAGAAAGTTAAAAGACCAGTTACATAAACAGGTTATTAAATAAGATGATGTACCATGATCATGATCCTATTGCGTTAATATGGCAATTCATTCACGTGGAAGTTTGTAATGATATAAAACCTACCAGTTTCTCACATGTTACGAACGAAAATCAAGTTGCAAATCAATTCTAAACTCAATCTGTGTATTTTGTACCATAGCCGCACATATAAAATTTACACAGTTAACAAAAAAACCGTGAATTTGTCTCCTTTTTTTAATTTGGGCCAGAGTGAATTGCAAAAGCTTTATTTAGTGATAACAATTTGAGAAAATTTAAACAAAAATCTTCGATTATTTCTCACACGTTTCGTTTCATAACATAAAATCGAGTCGAATGGCACCCTGCACCCTGCAGTCTGGATCGACCACAATTGTACAGCTTTCTCTCACATTTTGATAACTTTCTCGACACCTTGGCCGTTCGGAGAAAGTTAAGCTTTTCACTTCATCCCATCCATCCATCTTTGTAGCAACACGAAAGGGTTGCGGCGGCGGAATCAAGAATTATGAAATCCCCGAATCCGAGATTAGGATTTTACTCCCTCTTTTGAACTTTTCTTCCCGCACTATCACCATTTTTCAGCAGGGCTTGCGGAAAATAATAAGAAAGGATTTCATTGACAAATTGGGCTTATTTCATCCCGCCATTCATCACATGAAGAAAAAAACATCAATTTTTTCAAGATGAGTCAAAAAAATGATAAAATAATCAGGATATATTTCCACAGGGAAAGGAAACCATGGTGTGAATAATGTGACACCAAAAAATGTCACCTAATCCTCGTTGGTAATAATTTTTAAATAAACAATTGTTCAAGAAATTCATATTTTCTACCACGGCACTGGACTCAATTCCAAACAGCCGGATGACAAGTTAGAATTTGGTGGGGAATTAATGCCATCAAAGCATTACCACAATGCATGAGAGAGCTGTGTAAAAGTGGGTGACATTGTGTTACTTCACTGAATTAAGTGATAACATAAATTATAAAATTTCAGAAATAGTTGGACTTCATAGTTTGTTGGTTTTGTGGGATTTCTGCGACATTGAAATTTTAATTAAGCTTGGCCAATAGTTATTATCCACAAGATATATATATATGATTATTGAGTATGAGTATTGAGTTATCAATACGAAGCATCCTATCAAATGAAATATTATGCTATTTGGAATGAAATCCATTTGTCACAAAAAAACATAATTTTTTTTAAGATGAGCCAGAAGAAATGGCAAGATAATCAGAAATCAGGATATATTTCCACAGGGAAAGGAAACTACGGTGTGAATAGTGTGGCACCAAAAAAAAGTTGATCACTGATCCTGAGTCCACCCAATTTATTTAACGCTTTACTGAAGTAAGAATTAATTTTTTAAGTAAAAATTGGTCACTGAATTTAAGTTTCCTAAATTACCACAGATCCCAGGGATTCATTTCCCATGTTAAATTAGAATTTGGTGGCGAATTAATTAGCAACAAAGTAATTTTGTAGCATCAATCAAATCTAAAACTGTGAGAAAATCATCTTCGTTCACGGTTTCATGCGAAATATTTTTATAAAACTGCGATAATTTTATTACACGATTTTATCACAAACAAAAAGCAAAATTTTGAAATAAATTGGAAATTGGAAAATCTCAAAATTTAGTAATGTAAGATTTCGGCGACACTGTAAAAATTATTAAGTTTTCCTAATTACTATAATTTTAAAAGATTCTTCGCTTGATTTGTTGCCTGAAAAATTGTATAATTGTAACTGCACAGTATTTTAAACGCTAAACTTCGCTGATGGAGTTTTTTACTTCAGTCACATCAACGACAGATTTTGTCGTGTCTACAACTCATTGTACACTTCAGGAAACTTTAGTGGAATCGAAACCCACTTAATTATTTACATTTGTGATGGAATCTACAGGTAATCTAATCAGGTGAAGGAAGGAAGAACTGCGATGTCCACTCGTACATAAATGCGCCACGTGTCTGATTCTAACCAACTGGATTTTGTGCTAGATAACAACCTTAGCATGGAAGAGATCAAGTTATGCAATCAACCGGTGTGAGTGCACTTTAAATAGTGTTATAACTCCCACAGAGATCTGGTAATAGATTAAGACTTTGCTAGAAGATACAGAATTGTAACCAGATTTAAATTTAGGGGTAATTGGTACGATAATGCTACGCTGGGAAATGAGAGGGTGTCACCATATCGATAACTAAAACGGATTTGGCAGTAAAATATTGCCAAATCCTCGGGCAACTAGTACTAGACAAGAGTTTACGAGGTAAACACGTTACCATTAAACCCACAAATAACTTAAGTTTCCTAATAATAGGTAAAATCATTGAGTATTATGACAAAATTATTGTCAAAATTATTAAAATTATTGTCAAAATTTTTAAAATTTTTATATCAAAATAGCATTAAAAATTTTATCAGATCTATCTTAATCTAGTGCCACTAGTATTATTGATCATAAAATCAATAAAAGTGAAGGTACGGTTAATAAACTATCAAACCGCTATCAGACTTTTACAATTTGTGCATATTTTAAAATTTTTACATTTTTTTTAACCAAACCCGTAACAACTATTTCAACTCTAAGCAAACTGGTGGGAAAAACTATTACCAAATCGGTAATCAGACCCCTCCCTCGATAACAAATTGCTACCAACTAACTATTTAGAGTGTATTAATATATCCATACTCTCCACAAATCCGTAGTCCTCTTGAAACTATAAAACTTGCTCAATCATTCTATTTTCCATTTCCTCGACTAAATTGAAACTTTCACTCCATTCTCCCCACCACGAAGGAAAGTTTGAACCTATTTCGACAGAACAATCCCGCTCGGAAACATTGTTATTGTATTTCTTCATCCGAAAATGAATTTTAGACGGGCTAGAAGCGAAACGAAATGATCCATAAGTGGGAAACTTTCTTAATCAAAGGGGCAAGAAATTGAGCCGTCATTACTTCTTGCTTGGGGGCCATGTAGAAAGGATGCGAGCAAAATTTTAGTAGGTGTGGTACGAGTCAAGATGCATTAATCCATTAAATTAATTATAATTAATTAGTAATTATCCATTAATTATATGCTGCGACATGTGTCCACTCTAAAAAAAATCTGGTAACAAGGCGGTGACCATATGTGACTCTACCGCCCTGGTAATAATTTGCTATTTAGTGGAAGTAAATTTGTTCTTCGCTATGAATACGTGCAACCAGAAAGATAAAATATATTACCAGAGTAGTAATAAATTTACTATCCGTTGGTAACAAATTTATTACCATGCCGGTAAAGTCACATATAGTCACCGCCTGGTAATGGTTATTACCAGATTTATGAGAGCGTTGGGTAACAATTTTCTGAGCACGTATTTAATGCATGGTCCCAAAGTAGAGATCTTAACTAATAAGAGGAATTGAAAGGTGTGTCGGCATTGTTAAATTTGGTGAAGCTTGGATTACGCACTTCTCCAGAGATGGATTTAATTCGGTTGGTGAAAGCGGTAAATTTAGTTAATTAAGTAAGATTCACTGGAATTTTTGAAGTTGGATTTTTGAATACTATACTTTGTAAACTTGCCGATTTAAGGGGAAAATGTTCAATTTGGAGAGAAAATTCATTCAGGTCTTCATAACCTATAAAAATCTGTAGAAAAATTATGATAAAAAATTGAGAGCGAGTTTAAGATCTGAAACAGGACTCCCCTTTTCTATATTTTTTTGCAAACTTTCAGATTTTTGTTGAAAAGATCCTAAGTAACTAAATTTCAGAATAGTATTGGTTTAAAGAGGTACTATTTTATGTGTTGTTTCACGAAAAAAATTTACAAAATTTATATAATTGCCGATTACGATATTATTTTGGGAAATGTATTTCTGCCAGCTTTAAAAATTCAATCTGCGCGACATACTTACCTTGTTGGAATTTAATTAAAATAAAATTGTAAAAAATAATGAAGATAAGGAGTTAAAACTTAATCTAAAAATTAGCAAAGCTATTTATCCATAGATTTTAGAGTTTGGGTGAAAACATGTCTAAATTTGTGAGATGCTCACGCCAGTTACGGTATTAAATTATTACCAAAATCTAAGTAAAAGTAAAAAGATATGGATTACCGTTGATAACAAATCATATTTTTTAGCGAGTTTACCGTATTTGTTCCCTTTCAAAAATTTTCATTTTTTTATACGATAAACACAAAAAAAAACTCGACATAATTTCGGCAGTAACATTTTGAACACTTCACATTGTATTTTACGCCGAGTAAAATATGAAATAATAGTAAATGCACGTTACATCTGGAAAAACGTGGCAAATTTTCTATACGTCAATTTGCGCATACAATTTCTATGTTACTGTATTTACCTGATTTGTCTTATGAAATTATGAAATTGTACGGTATGATAATCAAGACACGCATGATTAATTAGAAATTGGACGCAATTAAAAAAAATGTTAGATATAGACGTCAAAGGCAGAAATTATTCTTCCTGGTCAGATTATTTATTTTGAATAGGTCAGAATTCTGACAAAGTTAAACAATAATAATTAATAAATTGTCATATTCCTAAATGAATAAATATGTATGAATGTAATTAGCATTTTTTGCCAAAATTGTGATGCCTTGACCAATTATAATTATAGTTAATAATAATTCGCCATTTTTTTAAGATAATTTTTCGTTTTTTTTTTCTTCTATGCATGTCTTGATAATGAATGAGGATTACATTCGAAATAAATATGTTTCCACTTTTTCTGCAAAACTTCCTTGTAATCTAGGTAAATTAAAATTACGAAAATTTTAAGTTTACCTGAATCGCCAATTTCACAATGGCTGGCGACGAGCAGAATGAATCGAGATCCAAATCGAGAATTCCCCTCCCACGAAATTCGTCGGGCCTTTCGCAGATGAAGTTGGGTTGATTTTGGGCCCCGTCAGAGGGGGTGCGGCTGCTCGGCACACCGACGCCACCCGCCGCGAGGGCCGACGCGATTGGGGAGCCGGGCTGAGAAAATGCTTTCGGGTGAGCCTGCAACCACTCCCACAATTCTTTACTGTCACAGTCGCAGTTGAGCGGGTTTTCTGAAATTGCGTAAAAAATGTGTAAAACTTTAAGATAAATGTGTACAAGTTTGTTTGTTTGTTTGTTTAGCATTTATTCATGTGTTATTTCTCGATCAGTACATGAAATGACTGGTTTTCATCAAGTAACACGAAAAAATAGGAGAAGAAAGATTTAGTTAAAGTCATAATACATACTAAAATACGTGACATTCAAAGCGTTATCGAACATTATTCCTTACAAAACTACTAATTATTATTGTATGCGGTTATTTATGCATCATTATAACGGTTTTTTATGACATGTTCTACCAAACTTGAACGAACATTTCCTGCAGTTTTTGGGTCAGAATCTAAGATTTGATCTATTGTAGCAGAGGACAAACTATTCCATAACTTAGTACTGAAATATTTGACTGAATTTGTGAATAACTCGGAGTTGTGCTGAATCACTTGTAGCTTCTGACTACTACGAGTATTATGTCCGGAGCTATTCACTGTAAACATTGTATTAATTTGGTCAACGGTTGATCCAAATTTCTTGATTTTTTATGAAGGTTCCAAATAGCATAGTAATTAAGTCGCTCATTTATAGATAACAGATTGAATTGTTCGAGCAAAACATTGTAATTCACTTTCTCATGCAATTTTCTACATTCAATTTTGGCAATTTTCAGTTCATTTCTGTCAGATTTACCTTTCCAGAACGATTTGCTATAAAATTTTGTGAGTCGTGGATAACAGAATATAGCTAACAAGTTATTTGTTTTTGCTTGAATTTCCTTAAATGTAACTAAACTAGACGGACCCCAAATTGTTATACAATAATCCGTTATTGAGTTTACATAGGCATTGATGAGAACAGTTAACATATGTCGTGTTATATACCTTTTAAATCTATGAATCATTCCAATATTTACACACACCCGTTTCTTTACATTTTCAGCGTGATCTTTAAAACTAAAGTGTTCATCGATCCAAACCCCTAGGTATTTATAAGTATTCACTCTACGAATTTCGCTACCATTAATCAGAATATTAGAGATGTTATTCACGTTCGTTTTACATTGCTTTTTTCTAATAATCATAAATTTTGTCTTCTCCCAGTTCATTGTCAGTCCTTTAACAATAAACCATTCATTTAGTTTAATTAAAATGGACGCCACCTTTGCATGAACATCCTTTGGGTTAGTTCCGCTGACGACAAAGGAAATGTCGTCGGCAAAAATAGTGTAGTAACAGACTTTTAGAACTACATGAATATCTGATAAAAATAGAATAAACAAGTTTGGACCACACACAAAACCTTGGCCAATTCCCCGGTTAACTATGAAAGGTTTAGACATAAATTTACCATTTTTTATCAAATAAAATCGATCTCTTAAATAGTTGGAAATTAGAAGTAACAGTTTTCCTTGTATCAAAAATACATTACGCAACATTACCACTAGTAGGTTAATATTTAGTGAGTCAAATCCTTTCTTCAAATCAATGAATACAACGAAAACTAAATTATTTGGTACATCCAATTCATTAAAAATATTTTGCGAGAAACAAGTTAATGCCGTAGTACATGATCTCCCACTCCTAAATCCGTGTTGATTATCATCAAGAATCTTCAGTGACTCTACTTTTTTCATAAGTTTAGTTTTTAATAAATATTCAAAAAGTTTGCTGAGAGAGTGAAGAGATGAGATGGGTCTGTAGTTACTCGCATTGGTCAAGCTACCTTTCCCCTTATATAACGGTAAGACTGTACATTCCTTAAATTTCTTTGGATAATTGCACGTCGAAAAGATTGATGTAAAAAACATAGCTAGAGGTATAACTAAAAATGGTAAAAGAGGTTTTAACATTTTTATCGGAATTTTATCTGTTGGCGAAGACTTAAGCTTTAATTTTGATATACATTTGGTTACCTCTTCTTTGCTAATTATACAGTTCTCGTTGTCAAATAAGGCATCAGCCTTCACAGAGCTAATGATATCCGATTCTACATTGGATGGGGTATCATTCTTTAATATAAAATTATCGCTCAAATTTTCGGAAATAGTATCCTTGTCAGAAATTAAAACATTATCAACTTTTAAAAATGGAATTTCGCTATTCTGTCTAACATTTCTTCCAATTAAATCATCATAAGTCTTCCAAATCGTTTGAGAGTCTAACTTTGAAAATTTATCTTTGAAATGTTGTCGCTTTTTGGCGGATACACAGTTTTTTACATAATTTCGAAGTTTGTTATACTCTCGTTTGAAATCTAAACTTGGATTTTTATCTAATTCATTTTTCAATGCATCCCGTTTCCTGATTAAATCTAATAATTCGCTATCCATCCATTCTCCAGCATTACCACGCAGTCTTCTTTTACGAATGGGGCACAATACATCTAGATAGCTGAGAATTGTGGATTCGAAATAAAGTAATTGTGAGTCAACATCGCTAGAATTTTCAATTACACTCCAATCCAAATTTTCTAACTCTTTACCTAACATCTGTGCATCAAAGTTCTTAAAAGAACGAAATTCAATTATTTTTGACGGTTTTTTGACTTGCTTATTTCTCTTAACAAAAAATGTAAACCGATGGTCTGAAGTGGTAACGGAGAAGACACCTGCCTGCCTAATTTTATCAGAAAAGGAAACATAAATGTGATCAATAAGAGTCTGTGACGTAAGAGTGACTCTTGTTGGTTCCTTAATTATTTGAATTGAGTTTACACTGTTAACTAAGCTATTTAATCTACAGCTCTGTAACGAAGTGGCTAATAAATCAATATTTATATCACCTAAGGCGACATAATCTGTCTTATCTCTAATAACTAAATGTAACAACGATTCAAAACATTCGATAAAATCCATTTTGTTGATATGTGGAGGATTGTAAATTAATATAATGAGTGGTCTTGAGAAGTCTTGAAAAAGTTGAATTATGTTAATTTCCACTTCATGTGGAAAGGCAACGTCGTAGTGAAGAGGAAGAAATCGAAGATTTTCTTGTATGTACATGCCGGATCCTCCTCCTTGTCGCGATGTGCGGTCGAAGCGAAGGAATCGATAGCCTTCTATTTGGCATTCCGAAGTTGAAATTCCTTCGTGTAAGCGTGTCTCCGTGATTCCACAAAAAGAAAAATTATTTTCATTGAGGAATTCTCGCATATCATCAATTTTCCCAATCAGGCTGTTTATATTTATATGGCCGTAAATCTGACCTTTTGTGAACGCCGGTGCGGGAATGCGTTCACAAACTATCCTTTCTCCTGTTGTCTTATCATCCAGAACTTTATCGTCAAATAGTCCATCCTCTATTAAGTCAAGGTCGCCAAGAAGATGACCCGGAATTTCGTCACAGATAGGGCAAATCCAATCGGGTTTCACGTTTGAGATTGAATATCCCGACTGTAAAGATCCGACGAGTGGGTGGCAGGTTTTGTGGTGGGCTCGATTGCATGACCGACAAATTAGTCGGTGCTGCCGAAGTCCGATCCGCGAGTGACATGTTTTACAGTTTAGTTTGCTCATTTTATACCATTTTGGTATATCTGAGTGAAACAAATTTCGAATTAGCAAGAGAATGGTAAAACGTGAAATTGGAACAATTGACCTCAAGTACTCTCGAATGCTCGAGATGGGGCCCTCAAAGAGGAAGAACAGAGAATCCCCTCTTATGGTTTGGCCATGAGAGTGGCCAAGGAGATGTTAACGAAGGGTTTCGATAATTTTGGTGAAGAGATGTTTTGTAACGGAATTTTTACCAATTAATTAAGTAATTTTATTAATTAAAATTATAATTTCGGTTCAATTAACACGTCATAGTAATCAAATTAATCGAATTCAATGAAACAAATGAACCTTACGAGTTGGGTTATGCAAATGTGGGAATATTAGTTGTACGCCGTTTACCATTTTATGTGGAAATTTGATTTAAAATAAATATAGTAGATGCGTTTTTTTCAAATCAGGGTGATTTCTACTTTGATCAATACGAAATACTTTCAGTGGAGAAAGTCCTCTACAAATCTGAAATGCACACAGTTTCAAATTTACAACGAATCATATGAAATTCAAGGCGTTTAAAACACAATATCACGCAAAACTTATGCAAGCCTTAGATGCCATTAAGCAAAGTTAGAATGTAAAGATGGATTTAAATGCAATTAAATTGAAAAAGATTTTGACCTCGATCTACATACGGCTTTGTTTAGTTAATGTTCTCAATAAATTCTCAATAAAACATTCAATCCCCTTTGGTAACATTGTAAAATCCTTAAACTTACAAATTTGTGCAACCAATTTAAAAAAACTTTGGACAAGATAGTATTGTCAACCAACTCCGTTAATTACGTCATAATTTCAAATCAAAGTATTCATAAAAATCATAGAAATTATTACGTCGTATCAAAAACGTACTTTACAAAATTTTTGGTGGATTTTCTCCTTCACGAAAAACAATATCAAAAACGTGCATCATTTGGACCTCACGGTTACAAATGAAGCGAAATCAACCGTCTCATCATTAAGGTTCGGCCCAGTCGCGATATTATTTTTACTGCCAGAGATTGATTTACAGGAGTAAGTTTTCCATAATACCACGGATGACATGGTCCCAAATTAGAGACTCTCCATCCGAATGGAATGTTATACGTGGTCATTATTATTCTTCTCGGCTGACGATATGTCATTGTTGTCCAACTCTGGACAGTAGTTTCGCCTACCGAAGTGTACCCTCGTTGCACGTGGTTGGATTAAGTAAGCAAATTAGTGAGATTATCCAATCCACCGACGGACGGAGGAAGAGGAGTAGTCGTCTCGTCAGCGATGGGGAGAGAACAATGGGAATCAAATCGACTGGACGATATGGACAGGAGACGATGACGCTGCTTTAAAATGACAGGGGCATAAATACGACAAAATCTTGGTGCACCCTTAATAATGATAGATTCAAATTTGAATGAATTTTCACGTGTACACGGTGTACTAGATAAATAATTTTGTAATTTAGTAACGAAATTTTTACCGAATGGAAGTAATTTTTTAACAAATGTTGTTATCTGCATGTCGTATTAAATCTAATTAATTCTTCACAAAAATTGTCCCAACTCGGTAACAAATTGTCACCAAATTATTTAGTGTGGATCCTACGTCTCCGTCGTGGCGGACGGGGCGAGTACTTTGACCAAACCTTGGACATATCTCCTAATAAAAACTTTCTTATTATTTTCATCTCGATTTTTCTACTTTCCCTGGAATACTGCATACTTAAAAAATTCTTGCACAAAAAATTGTCTGCTGGCTGCAGCCTTTCTGAGAATGCATTGATCAGGTAAAAGTTTTTCTTACAAAGGAAATAACTTGACTTTATTTTGCGCTGATTTCCTCGATATTTTATGTAAAGTTTCTCAACTGGTTCGGATTTTTAAACAGATTTTACATAGTAAATAAACTGATGAGATACTAGAACATGTCCAAAGGTCCATTGGTTTTTGTATGCATGATTATGGCCTGTCCAATCATCAGTTTTGGCTTTTATATGAAATTGAGTTATGTAAAAAGATCATCTATGTTAAATGGTGTTTATGTAATGAATATTATACAATAAGCGTGTAAGTTTTTTTTACAATTTCACATGATAAATTTTACTCAATGCTACTCATGTGATCTGGCGTTTCTCATACATATCTATCCAGCTGCATCATCTTTCATAATGGTCAAGGTTGTTTTAATCATAGATCAGTCAGTACACCAAACCAATGCAATTGAATCATAAACAAATTATGTACATGGTTAAATCTGAAGATAATAATTATACTTACGCTGAATATTTATGTATTTAACTCGCATGCTGCCAAATATTGTCAGTAGTTTAGCAAAGTTGCTCATTGTGCCAGTATCTAACTTGATATTGTGCTTATCATTCACATTTCGATCATGTCTCCCACCCATGAAAAAACGGACCCATCGACCAGCCCCACCGACTTACCCACAACGAACTGCAATGACCTAATTACTAACGAGTTTTTGCAAAATGCCCTAAAAATGGAGGCGAAGGGAGGTTCTGTTTCGGAAATTATTTCCTATCTTGCCACCCCTGGATCGAAACTGGGGGATAATTATGCAAGTATCATTTACTCTGTTGATGTCAACTTATCGGACGGAACTAAGCGTCACCTTCTAATCAAATGCTATCCGAACCACCCCTCCCGACAAGAACTGACCAACAAGATGAACTTGTTTTTCAAAGAGTGTGAAGTGTATTCAAAATGGATGCCGGCATTGAGTCGAATGCAAAAAGAAGTTTTTGGTCTGGATAAGGAGGAAGCTGTCAAGTTGCCCTATGCGAAATTCGTGTATGGCGAATGCATCGATTTTCAGTCGGAGGAAGGTTAGTCATTTCATGCAAAAAAACGTCAGCATTTTAAAGTGTTCTGATTTTAAGGTGAGGCTCGAAAGTCCGGACTGATCAGCTCACTCGATAACTTTCTTATTATGGAAGACCTCCGAAAAACGTACGGTTTTCGAATGACCGACCGTCGCCAACCACTCGACCTTGACCACATGAAACTCGTCATCTCTGCCTTGGCCAAAGTGCATTCGGTGAGTTGGGCGTATCGGAATCACGTGGAGGAAAATATTACACAGAAATTTCCTTGCTTTGTGACCAACATGTCGGAAGAAGACGTTGCAATTTTTAGCAATGTCGTCCGCTCTAATTTGGAACAAGCGAAGGGGATTTATGACAAAGAGTTTGGCCCTAAAAATGCCTATACTGCTGTAGCAGACAAGTTTTCTGGCATGATTGACAGGATATCTAGCATGTTTACGGGAAGTGGTACGGCGGAAGGATTTGAGAAACTTATGCGTGTAACGTCCTCAGATAAGTTTGGAAGAGATGCAGAAAATCCAGGTAAAAGAATTAATAGGTATTCGTCCGACGCATATATGTAAATTAGAAATCCGGTATAGTCATGCTGGTATTGATTTCTTGGTATTAAAGTTGCTCCCACTTGGTATTAAAATTATGCCGGTCAGTAAAAATTTGATACCAATATTGTAAAACTTTATTACCGGGTTATTACTACACTGTATTATTTATCAATACCAACTTGGTAGTCATATATGAATACCGCCTGGTATTATTTGAATACTGGATTTCTAAGAAGGTAATTAGGTACATACCGAACCGATATTTTAACATATGTATAGGATTAATTTTGAGATCATGTTTCTGAGCACACTTTTTTTGAAAAATTTTATTCTTAGCAATACCAATATTGCTCAGTTGACAAACCGAAATTTCAACTAATTTTTCCTCCTTACTCCCCAGAACCTTGGCGGATCATAAGTCACGGTGACGTCTGGAGTAACAATATGCTATTCCGATACGACCCCGGGACCGGAAAACCCGTGGAAGTAATTCTTATCGACCTCCAGAAGCCAGGCGAAGCTTGTGTTATGACCGACCTCCAGTACATCTTCTATCTTAGCACGACCCTAGAATTCCGACGGAAATACCTCGACGACCTCCTCCAGCTTTACCACGACACGTTCAACGGCGTTTGTGCAAAATTGAGGACACCAACGCTACCCGGATTTTGCATGGATTCACTCCGATTTCGGTTCCACCGAGCAAAGCTGTTTGGCTACTACATGGCCATGATGGGTATCCCTATGATACTCAAGGAGGGCGAAGCGACCGACTGGGAGGACATGGAAGGCGACAAAGATGTCAAGAAGGCATTCATCGAGTTGTGTTCGGGGGCTGGGACGAATAACACGGTTAAGGAGAGGCTTATCGAAGTCACGAGGGAAATGATGGAGGATGGGATATTTTAGCGAGATAAGTAGGTGAATGATAAATATCCATTGTTATCACCAAGCGTGTGATAAACATAAATTGAAAAAACTTGAAATTACACTATGTACATATAACGTACAATTTCGATACTATTAAAAATCCGGTAGAGTTACATATCTATACTCCCGACCGGTATTGAGTTGGTAATAACTTCCTACCGGATTGGTATTAATTAATTTGTTCCTGAACCCTTAAAATTCTAGCTGTTTTATATTATAAATATTTCTTCATGACATCAAAAGTTCGTAAAATTTAAAATGATAAATTCTGCTTGATTACTACGCGTAACATGAGGCGTTTAAAGAACCTAGTTTCATTCACTTTGTTATAAATGCACATCACCAAGTGAAGAAATATGTACATGCATAATTACTATTACTGTAATTAACAGTAAATACATTAATTCTGCAACAACACTTATGTAACATAAGGAGAAATTAACAGAAAAATAAAAAAGTCAAGAATACATGAAACACTTTCACTCAGAGTGAACCTAAAATCTGCTCATTTATTTAATTTTATGCAGTTTATAAAACAACATGAGCTGCGCAACTTAAAAATTCTCCGCTAATTGAAGAATACTAATCATGGGCAAGTCCACATGGGTCCACCAATCTATTATTATCAAGTTTTGGTTCATTTATTTTTTAAATGTTTCATAATGACGTCAAATACCATCAAAAAATATAAATGTTGACTACCGTTCACACCAATAAATGTTAAATATGAGTCCTTTAAACCACCTCACCTTTAGTGTATTTTCATAAATTGAACTAAATTCATTTGAACAAGTGCATGAAATATAATAATTTTAATAAAACTATGAATTTCTCAAATTTTAATACTTTAACTTTCTCCGCTTACAGGTCTGCCATATTTTACCAAAAACTAAAATAAACTTAAATGAAGAAAAGTGAACTTTGGTGACAATTTTATTACCATTTTATTTAGAGTGAAGCCCAGACGACCGTATTCTGTACGGATAGGGTGTAATAAAGCAGGAATAAAACAACTACAGAGTCTGGCCTCGACTTAAAGATCGTAATTCACGATTGGGGAATGAAACTGAAATGATTTATTGATAGTTCTGAACTTGACGGGTTATCCGTAATAGTGCTTCGGAGGGAAGGAAAATAGCAACGACTCGAAATTAATTTCACACATTAAATCTTTCCCGGATTAGTTACAAATAAGACAAAAAACATGACTTTTTAAATATGAATAAAATCAGTCAATGTTTGTAATTGAATAAAATTCATAAGGATGCAGATAATCCTCAAGTTTGGAAATATCGTGATCTAAATTAATAATCTTTTGGCATGTTATACGCGGTAAACTTTCCAATTTTTAACTTATCGGCATCCATACTATACAAAAGATTGACACTCAAATAAATATGAGCAGTCGAGTCACGTAAAAAATTTACAAAAATTTCTACAAATTTATTAAGTGAAGATTATAAAAATTCAGATTTCAAATGTATCGGAAACCTATTACACATATCGCTGTGTTTTGTGTATCCGTTCACAAAATTATTCAAAGGTTTCACACATTAAAAACACTCATGTGAATTTATGACAATTTACGAGTTTTAATTTATGAGTCAGTATGCATTACAAAAAATTCCGCAAAAATTTTACGAAATGTGAGCCCACTCCTCCAGTAAATCAATAACATGTTTTACGCACAGTTCGTCATAAAATAAACACGACTCGAATTCATCAGCTAACATGATGTTGTGTTTATTAAGCCAATTTATCCAGCACAATTCACTGCATAAAGTAAGTAACCGAAGCAAAACTTTTAGATTAGTTTAGTTTATACAAATTCCAATTTGTGCGTATAAGGGATACACAAACCAATTCTGAATCGCAATTGGACCGAAATTGTGTCGATGCGTATGAATGAAATGGAGGGTGTGTTGTGTGGGAAAGTAAACTTTATTGTTAGTTTCGGTTGTAAAGCATTTCTCCCTTTTGAGCTGGCACACTCTTCAAAATGAGGGATAAGTAGAAGGCTTAATTTCCTGAAATTTTCAAAAGTATGAGGGCAAAGTTGGTAACACAACTTAGCAATTTAATACCAAAATTATGTTAACTTGTAGTTTTAGAATTATCCTGCTGCATGTGAAATAATGTTACAAATGAGTGGAAACACCCTAAATAATTTGGTAAATGTTGTCATTATGGTTGGTATTTTATAATTCGACCTTTTTTGCACAAGAAACACATGGAAAAGGTCTAATTTTAATACAGACCATAAATAAATCCACTTTCTACCCGCAATCATCCCGAAAATCATGATGTTTTTATCCAATTTCTAAGAGTGTCCCGAACGAGGATGGTGATTGCCTAATAAGCGGAGTGGCTGGTAAACTGGTAACTTTGGCTGAATGAATTGTGCTCTGTGATTGAGTCGAAGGAATGAAACGAGCTCGTTCCCATTGTAAAATTTAATGTCGTGTTGTTTATTACCGAGGAGGGGAAAGAACAAGTACAACTTTTACTGTCATCGCCATCACCATCGTGGAAAATATCCCATTTATACCGTTTCAGAAATCAAATTCAAATTCCAACCAGGCAGAATTCCCACTTGATGGCACTGTTCGGCCAGAAAAACGTGCCCATTTCTCGATCTGATGTTGAATGAAAGTATGGAATCGAGATTATTTAACCTCAATGCGTAACCACAACGTGATGAATTTTCAAGGAATTTGAATCCCACAAAATCAAGCACATGTAAAACGGAATTGTTTTAGGATTTTATTTTATGCGAAAAATTATACGAAATTCGTGCTAATATGTAATTTGGGGAATTATTATTTTCCGGCAAGTCTCATTAGACCCAACCAGAATTGTGGAATTTAGGCAAATTGCGGAAATAATAGGGTGAACATTAGGACTAGATCTGTAAAATAAAATTTGAGAAATATGTAAATGTCACGGAACGAAAAAGAATTGCGGGGGTTATGGATCAATATTCTTTGAAAATTGGATACAAAAAATATATTAAACAAGTTTTGCACAATTTTCGCCAAAGTTACTGATTCTGTCAGACGATTCATAACTTTTCATAAGTAAATAGTGTTCTTTAATTTATAACGAAAAATGAATTACAGGAATATTGCCAGATTAAAAAAAATTATATGATCCCCACGCCATTAAAAAAAATTTGAACATTATGTTAATAAATAAATCGACGTAGATTTTTTCCTGTATTTGACTTGGTACACTCTCAGAAACAATTAAGCAAAATGGCCAAATTTTACGTGATTCTTCCGCCAAACTTGTATATTTGGTGTATTTCTTTCCTGTTAATCATCGAGATAATCATTTTCCCAAGTTCAAACCACTTCATAATGTATATTAACTAAATAAATTTCGGTTACATAACCTGTCGAAAATTGCGGATCTCAATTTTCACGCTATTGCCGGCTCTGTTAATAGAGCTAATACACCAATAATGCCGAATTGATGTCGACGAAGGTGAAACTGAAGCCAAATAAGATGTAAATAACGATATATGAAATATGGAGTAAATAATGTGGTAAAATTGTTTACGTCTCTGTAAAGCGTGAAATATAAATTTGTTTCCATCCTCTAGAAAGTTATTCTATACACATGTAGTATGGTGGCAAATTTGAATTTTTGTTACGGACAAAATGATTTTTTATCTTAAAATCACCGAAATTTGTTCAATACTAAAATGGCACTTTAGTAAATTATTTGTCTCCGATAACCGACACCGGTTTGAAACATCGGGCTCGGGATATGACAACTTTTTCCGTCTAGTTTCACTTCCAGTGTTACGAAATGAGCTCCAGCCAGACTTTGCCAATCCATTAAAAATACGTGACCTTTCACATCTTCATCCCCCACATCCTAGCACAACGGAATTAATAAGAGTCACGAAACACTTTTGAAACAGTGTCGTGCTTTCTCTGCCACTTTCTCGAAAAGAGAAAGTTTAACTTGTTGGTTTTCCTCCACGCCTCTCAGCTTAGTTTGGACAACTCTTATCTCACAGAACAAATGATAATGAACCCTTTACAGACTGCAGAACAATTAAAACTTGCCCCTAGAAATTGGACACGTCGCCCCATAAGTGTAGGCGGGAACGGGATTAGTGCAGGCTAAGAATTATGTAACGCTCGTGTAATTAGGTTACTCAGCAAAACTCGCAAAATGTGCAATATTCATATAGTTAGGTTCAATGCACCTTTGTAAAATGTGGTTAATACATGTTACAAAGAAATACGAGGTGTCCCTAACGACTCAATATTTATGAGACAATAATTAAATTTTGAGTTTCTTATTCCCTTCATAAATATTTAAAACGTAAAGTACCGAATATTTTACGGACTACTCAATCAAGTTAAACGTGAAGGTACATATGTACGAATTTCACTCGAAGATATCGTGAAATCTGTAATGTACAATGTACCCGCAATTTTTAATGGGTAAATGCAATTTATAAATATATGGAGGCCTACATGTCACCTAAACTAAATTAAAGGCTATTTTACATTGCAAAATGTTCCTTAATGGCATCAAGGCTCGCAAAAAGGTACAAATATATCCAAATACGTACATAGATAATTGCACATTGTCCAAAATTTGGCAGAGTCACAGATATACTCCGTACTGGTATTGATTTGGTAATAACATACTACTACCGGATTGGTAGTAATGTTTGTAAAGCATTACGGTCGTAAATATTTAATAAAATAATTTAAGAGCGTTTGAGAATAATAAGGTCATTGTGGGAGATATTGGATATAAGGATAAGATGTTATTGTGGGTTATTGAGTTATGGTGGGAGCACGTTTATATACGTTACATATAAATTATTATTAATTATATGCTTGTATATAGATAATTTGTACTCAAATAATAAATTATAATTGGTAATTTGATTATATTTTTTGTGGAAATATATCTCGCCGTAAATTGGTATTACCATTTGATTTTTGGACAACTATAATAATGCAAATATTTCCCGAATTGCAGAATTTTATTAATTTACTAAAATTACTGAGATTTATTGCATACATAAAATCACCCATAGATTATATGACCCATCACATAGATGATTATAATAGCGACTCATGAAAGAGATTTTTATCAAATTATGTAAAAAATCTCGTAGTAATTCAATTCTTCATAAAATTACAAACGTGTTTCTTTTGGAAAAAAATATTTATCGATTTCCGACATAATGTTTCCTCTCTTTTCAGAACACGACCCTACCACGTGTCCAGACTTCTCAGATAGATAAACTAAGCTGATATAGAGATGCACATCTCTACTACAACACCATGACCATGCCCGCTTCATATCATATCATCAGGTGGATAAGTAAATGGATGGATAACGTCTTACCGAGACGGAGAGGCAGGAATTGGAAGTGAGTGAGTGGAGGAAAGTGAGAGTGGTTGTGTTGAAGGATGATCAAAGGCTTTGGAGCACAGGACACGGAGGAGATTTAACTGGATCTTAAGAAACTTTTACTTTACTTTCTCCTCTCTGGATTGGATATGCTTTCTCCTCTTCTTCTCCTTTTACCTCCTTCCCCATTATGAGATGAGAGAAGAAGGAGACGGAGAATATTTATATTATTTCGCCCACTTCCGCCCCACTGAAAGAAGGATAGAAAGTGGAAGAGAGAAAGTAAAATCTTAAAATGCAAAATGAAACGGGATATGGAGAAAGTTGAAACGGAAACGGGGCAGGTTTTATTCGACGTGTTATTGAAAGAGGATATTCACCGGGAAGCGGGCTTGATGGAAAATTTGGAAAAGTAAGTGCATGTGAATGTGCTCTAAATAACGGGCATGGTTATAATTTGGCACAGGATGAAAAATGTTGTTCGAGACGTATTTCTTCCAACCCATTTGCCCAAAATTCGTAGGCCGGTAATAGAATTACAACCGAGCGGTAACAGTAATTTGCGCGAAATTCAAATTCGCCACCCTCCAGCACGAACTTACATATTACAAGTTTGGTATGTAGAAAGTTTCAGATTCGCTGAAATTCTTATTACCGTTTCGGTTGCAATTTTGTTACCAAACTATTTTGAGTTTACACATCCAGGTTGAAGGTAGGTTTAGTAGTTGGATAAATAGAATATTAATCAAAGACCAGTCTGCCAGGAGAGGGAAGAATTAGCTGAAAAGCAGCCAGAGCCCACGTTTCTCAAAGAAACGTGCACGCACTTTCTCTTCAGAAGAAGGGAGCTTGATATCACTTAGAATTAGAATTAGTGAGCAGATCACAGGAGGCCAGAGTTCACAAGAAATAGCCTCCTTTAAAATCCCAGTAAAGAAATGTTTTTATCGTGTCAGTCCGAATTTCGGGGAAAAGGAGGCAGAAATGAAAATGTTTAGTTTGGTAAATTTCCTTAAATTACTGTTTTAAATCTTTATTTGAAATTTGAACTATATTTATCCAACGTTGCAACGAAGACGAGGTACATCTAAAATGAATTCAGAAGTTTAAAATGCTAAAAATTTTATTTTAGACCCTTTGCCTTTACTAACTATAATAAAAGAAACCCAAAAAAGGAAAACTTAGATGAGACTAAGAAGAGCGATAATAAGTATTTAATAAATTTCTTCTCCAGTGAAGGATATAGAATTTTAATATTTCCAGCATCTCCTAAAAAGCAATATTCCTAAAAAGAAATATTTCCAGCATCTCCAGTATCTCCTAAAAACACATTTTTGATGGTGTTTTTGTTGCATATCTCAGAAACAGGTAAACATTTTAGCCTCCCGTTCGGCAGTTCAATTCTAATTTGCCATAATTAACTCTGGGCACTAATTTCATTAAAATCGGATGGAAATTGACCTAGATCTGAAAAAATTAAGCTTTTCAAAACCGTAGTGAATGCTTACTTATATGATTTTTTTTCTGTAGTAACTATAGCCTCATCTAAGAAAAATTTGGAATATGGTTAAAAAAGAGGAGAAATTTGGAGAACCCAACGTAATTCTGAAACCTTTAAAAAATTGAAACCTTGCGGGAATCCAGCTTATAAAATTTAAAGAGTATTTAAATTTAAAAAATAGGAATTTTAACAGCAGGAGTAAATTAAATTTGATTTTTTGAATGGAGGAGTTTTGCGATTTTTTTGCTCCTAATTTTTTACAAATTTTGATTCCTTCGGGTTGGAGAAAGTCCTAAAAAACCTTAATTTCTCCCACTTTCTCGCACCCTTCCAGTTTTAATAATTTCGCCCAACAATTCTTCGGGTGGTGGTGCCGGTCTCGTACATATCTCACTTTGAGCGGAGGGTGTGCCCTGCATGGAAACTAGAAAGCACGCTTCTCCTGTATCCTTTATTATTTGGAACCGACCAAGGTGAAATTTGAACGAGTGTCACGTTGCGCGATACTCAATTGGATTAGCTCCCTTGCAGAAGAACAAATTCGAGGCCTGTTCTATATTCAAACTTCATCTTGGCGAGACGCACAGTGCACACACAAGGAACGCAGAAATGAAGAGCGAGATCAATTCTGACCAGACGGGAGGGATGTACAGGAAAGATATGTTTTTTTTTGTTTTTTTTACCCCTCGCTTAATTTTGATAACGATTTGCATAAAGTGAAAGTAAGATTTTATTTTGTTGAAATTTTTGTGCCTCCACGAAATTAAAATTTGTTTCAGCAAAAAACTTAGGTATTCCATTTTCCTAATTAAAAAAGAAACATTTGGATTTTGCCTCGAGTTACAAAAAATCCAAACCCTAGTGGCATGTTTTCAACGGCTTTTATTATCAAAACGAATTTATACAAAATTTATTCAGTTTTTAGAAAATCTTTTAAACATTAATAGAATCCAAAACTGTATATAATTTTTACATGCTGATGAACCAAGAGATTTTTATTGGGAATGATTTTTCATTAGTGCTCTTAATTCTAGGGGTAGAAATGGTAGATAGTTTTCCTTGGGCTGGACACACACAGAATTGATGACGTTCTTCCTGCTCAGCCTCAATGGGTGAAGAAAGGGATAAATTGTGATAGAAAGGGGAAGAGAAAGCACGCCGGTAAATGAAATACGGACCACATTTGTCAACCGAAATAAAGTAAAATGACAAGGCGACCCTTTATCGAATAGGTTCGAGTTGCATTCTTATACACTGTTTACGCCGATTTCTTAGCTGACTCGTGTACGAGTTATTCAGAATAGCGGAACTATATTACTTAAATGTACATAGAAAATTCACACAATTTTGCGAAGGAAATACTTTGAAAATAATTAATTAATATAAAACACCGACGCCGTTAATAAAAATTTTGAAAGTTGAGTAAGTTTAATTTTAGTTAAGATCCACGTTCAGCACATTAAAAATTGTGGGGAATAGAAAATATGTTTGTACAAAAGTATCTACATACATAGTCCAAAAAATAGACCATAATTTTAAATAGATTCGGACACAATTTCATCTTCAAGACTAGTCGCATGATAATTTTGTTCCGGGCAATTGGATATTGTTTTATTTCGCAAATGTGCCAAATGAGTTATGATGATGCAAAATAAGGATTTGGAGTATTAAGAGTAATCATTTATAAATGTAGCATGCTAATTACTAATTCAAAGACAACAATTTATTTTGAAATTACGCAAGTAGTTGAAAGTTTAGGTAAACTTTCAAAAATTCAAAATAGGACTAAAATTCAAAATTATTTCCAAAAAATACAATTTTTTGCAAATTTAACCCAATAAATATTAGAAGCTGTTTTCAATACTGAATATATGTAATTCTTCTCAACATGCTATCAATCTGTTTTGTATCACATTTCTGACGTTCTTCGGTAAATGGGGTTTATTTATAGGTAAATAAGGAGTTTATGAATAGGAAAATCAAAAATAATCCGTTACCGATTGATATTATATTTTACCAAATTTTAATTGGAAAAAGCATTGACTATGGAAATAAGTACGGTTCAAGACCATTTATAATTCCCTGAAAAAAAATTATGCCACCATTTCTGCACGGTCCTTCTCCCTTAAGGCGTAAAAAAATTCTGATTCTTCATCTCCTTGTTAAGTCCTCTGACCGACTTGTGCTGCAATCCATCTATTCATCCATTTCCTGTCGCCACTTTCTCCACTTTCACTTCCCCTTCTTCTTCTCCCTAAACTCTAATCCTACTCAAAATACGGAACATTGCGAAAAAGAAGAAGAACTCGAGACAGGAAATAAATTCGCAGTTTGAATTCCTCTCCGTTTTCGCACTCCAACACCAAAACGACGACTTTACAAGAAGAGAAAAAGAAGGGGACACAAAGCGATAAAAGAAACTGCACCAATTTTCCTGCTGGAAATGGCAAGGAAATTTCGTGTAGTAACAGTTAGTGTGCAATCCATCGGATCGGAATGAAAACTAGGGTGCTGAATGGCTATGTAAAATAATGTGTATTGGGAGGCACACTTAAAAATTTTAGGGACAATGTAAACCAAATTGGGA
Organism: Folsomia candida; assembly: GCF_002217175.1. Lineage (NCBI taxonomy): Eukaryota > Metazoa > Arthropoda > Collembola > Entomobryomorpha > Isotomidae > Folsomia > Folsomia candida. Next base: position 4,726,899 of record NW_019091200.1, on the reverse strand, counting down.
AGAATATTGATATCGGAAAACGTGTCACGTGTCATTACAAAAAGTTAATAATTAATAATCAAATATTGGAAAATTTGAATTTGCAAGTAGCAGATGACAATCTGCTACAAAATACATTTGTATTTAAAGTAGCGAATTGGAATTTCCTCGAAGTAAATCTTTTACGCAACTAGTTTCAAAATTTTTAACAAAACAGGAGATTGGTATCGAAATTAGACAAATTCATAGCACAGAATTTATTGCAAATTATCAACACCCGGTAATTTTGCAATTTACCATTTCCCTGTAAAATTACTATCAGTTAACTCATCTGCTAATTCTCTACCCCAATTTTCTTCCCCCTTTTCTAAGAGTGTCCATACAAGGAATCGTCAAAGTGCATGTAAACCAGTCATGTACATCTTTTTTTGAATTGTGCCCATCTCCTCAAACAGACCTCCGCATTGAACTCATGTCATTCTCCTTCGATCCGGGAGAATTGGTCCCTTAAAACAAATGTCGGGTTGCAAATTAGAATTCCGTGAAGCCCTTTCAACCCGGGAGATGGAATTAAGGAGTGTATAATTAATGTTCTGTGAGCCGTTAACTGTGCCAAAAAAGAGGACCTTTCACTGATGTGTTTGAGGAGAGTGGAAAGCTAAAGTTCGAACAGCGTGACTTTCTTTTCCGTGGAGCCGAGAGAAAGGAAAAGAGCGCGCTGTGTGTTTCCAGGAATTGGAGAAAGTTCCCGAGGGAGTGATAAAAGAGGAAGAGATCGACTCTGCATGAGAGGTGGTTAGCAGGATGGATGTCCGTTTAAAAAAGTGGTAGTTTCATCGTCTTTTTGGGAATTATTGAGTGTATCGATTAACCGTAGTGGGACATATTTGCGGACAAAATGGCACAGTGTTAACGTAATTATTGGACATTTTGCGAGATTTAAGGAAACGTTTGTTTGAAAATGAGAGGGATTTTATTCGTAACGATGACCAGGAAATACGCATGTTTTTTGACAAGATTATTTTACAAAATATTCCTTAACTGGGTCATCTAAGGGACATATTTTACATGTTTACTGATACTTGTGGTATAAATTTTGAAAACATCATGCATACTTACACTTTTATAAAAATAAACCGTAGTAACGTTAGAAGTAGCTCACCCTGGAATAATGATTAGGATATAGTTTTGCACCAAGGGTGCAAAATAAGCGGACAAAATGGATGCATAATTTTCATATAATTTTGCACCAATGGTACAGAATAAACGGGGGATAACAGAAATTTGATATAATGTTGCACCAATGGTGCAGCCGAAATGGTTAAAATTGGGACTAAATTTTGACACGATTTCGAGGTTAAGATATGTCAGCCAAGACTGACTAGAACTTTCAGTCAATCCTAACCATTAGTGCGGAATACATCGATTCCTTCAATTATTTCGCACCATTTTGCGTTAACGATTGTTTGATACGAATTGTGCTACAAATTAGGGTTAAAATGGTCGTGGGACTTATTAATTAGCATCAATTGATGCAAAAAACTCGTGAACAGACAGACAGACGGACAAGAGGAATTCAATAGCTCTCATGCTACGCAGGGTGAGCTAATAAAGAGGTTTCCTTGATCTATGTAGGTTTGGGATAGATTTAATTGTTGCTTGATTTTCTCTTACAGTCTTCGCAAAAGTTCGCATAATCTGATGACCAAATACAATCTTGTTTGTTCAAAATAATCAAATTTTTGTTTCTTAAAAGTTATGGCGTACTAGTTATTCAAATTTCAGAAATATTGAAAATTAAGAAAATAATTAGGAATCGGGAAATTCTATCTTGAAGAAACTCCAACTAATAATATGTGCTGTTAGTAAATTCCATTTCATACTTTATTGTGAGAGATATAACCAAAATACAAGGTTAGATACAAGTTGGAGATTTTCAGAAAAATCAGTCGTAAAAACGACGCACCATTTTACAATCACTGGAAATCCCTTACATCAGTGTAGATTTAGGAAAATTACGCAACTTGATTTTCCTTTGCAATCTTGGCAAAATTATAGGAACAATTGTTATTCAATTTTCGTAAAGTACATATTTGACAAAGTTAACATACATAAGAATAACTAAAAAATAGTCCAAGTACGGAAGACGTTTGCCCAATATTTACAAAACGTCGTAACTCTTATCATGTTATTTTTCCTCCTTGGTGGGAATACTGTTGACCCGAATTCGCAGTTTATTTCCTCCCCGACCGAATTTTGCAGTCTTTCTCTCTCAGTAAGTAAGATGCATGCGGACATGTTTGTCGGTTTGGTGCATGACTTGGCTGGCTCTCATTTTATTTTTCGCATGATGTAAATACTGCGATCAAACTGGTCCCAGTGATTCCCCGTTCGGATCCCAGTTTCACAACATTTTACTTATCCTACTGCGGAAGAATGGAACAAGAACTCTTAAAAATTCGATGGTAAAGAATTGGGTAAAACAATTTTGGTAAGAGTTTGCGGTCGATTTGATGAAAAAGTAGTTGCATATTGTAGGATAATTGCATACAAGGCTTTGTTTGGCGTGAGTATGGTAATAAATTGGGAATAATTTGTGAACGGTGACAAATTTTAATCGTCAGATTCATTGTCAGCAATAGTTTCTTAATGATTTGAAACTCTAAAAAATTCGATGCTAAAGATTTGGGGTCGATTTGGTAAACAAGAAAGTGTTTGATATTTACCAATAATAACTACAGGTTGCTGAGCATAGCTTGAAATAAAACTCCGTTGGGTTGATGAGTAATAAGTTGTGATCCGTTTGGTCACAAATTTGAATGAATTATCAACCGGACTCGGTAATAATATGGTTTGATTTTTAAAAGAAGACACCTGCCTGCCATAAGCTTTGCAATGAAAAAAAGTATTTTCTTTAAAAAATCAAACAATTCATTAAGGTTCGTTAACGACGTGATTTTAAATTTGGAGGTATAATCCAATAAATTTTAAACTCGATTTGCATATTATTATGCCGTCCAAATGATGATTTCATCCAATAATATAAACTTTTTGGACTTGTCAAATTTTCAAAAACATAATTTATCAACAGATTACTTTTTAGAGTGCCTCTTTCTCGTTGGACGCGCTGGGGTGTAAAAGCCGATGGGATCAGGATCGATCTCTCCATATATTCATCCCTTCCTCCATACTTTCTCCACTTTCTCCTTGATTTCGGTTTGGCACCCAGCCACCCAAACCACACTTCCCACCACCACGACTTTGAGGGCGAGAAGAGGCCCAAAATACGTGATTGTCTTGCACACGATGAACACTTTCTGGCGAAATGGCACATCATATCTATCATTCTCTTCACGAGATGCTTCCTACTTTGGCACTTGCCTTCTTCGCCACTTGCTAAATTAAAGGGGGTCCTGGGTCCTGGTCTTCCTGGGGGAAGCTAGAATGGCTCCTAAATTAAACCTTATCATCAAGTTGAGATGAGGAAGGAAGGAAAATGTGGCGGTGAAAGTATGGATGTGTTTTAGGCGAATAGAGAGAAAGAAAGAAAGCAAAGTCGATTTTGTATTTTTGGGAAAAATTTATCGTTGTTTTTACTATTTTTTGAACTAAAATATGAGAAATAAAATAAAATAGAGAATTATCTTCGTTGTCAAAAGTTGCACTTTTTACGAATTTCACAGTGCTTACAAAGTTATCAAGTACAATTACTACATCCAAGATTTGAAAATTAAAATCAAACAAAACAAAACAAAATTTCATGAATATTTGTACAATGGAAATAATTTTCGGAATCTACGACATTATTATTTTTTCGATAATTCCGAAAAACAAGACTGGCGTATTTACGGTACATTTTGATAAAAAGCGTAATTATTGCTATAATATACAAACAATATGTTAAATTCAAGCTTGTTACTAGACCAAACATATTCAAGATTTAGGAATATAAAACTGTGCAAATTGAGGGTACAACAAGGAACGAATTTTAGCATTCTTCGGCAGACTTTGAGTTTGACTTTTTTCTTTAAGTTTAACAAATTCAGTATTAAATTCGACCGTTGATGAAATATGGATTCAATTTTGTGTCATTTTATAAAAATTATGCTAGAACATTACTCGATGTGTCATTTCGCTGTATGATTGAACTCGTCAAAATATATATTTAAATGCTCGAATATACCATTTGAGTTTAAAAATTCGCCTTACCTTCGAGTTTGAGGGTGGAAATTCTGGTCTCCAAATGTCTCAAAACCGTGGATGGGACGCTTTCGATGAAATTGTGACTCAAATCGAGCACAGCAAGGCGAGCCAGAGGTCCAAATAGCTCCGCAGGCAAGCCAGTCAGCCAATTCCCACGGATTCGCAGAGTCACGAGAGAGATTAAATTGGCAAAGGTTTCCGGGCTGAGTCGAGATAATTGATTGAACGAGAGGTCCAAGTCCTGGAAAACATAAATGCATTTATTTTTAGATGTAATTGATGGAAAGTGAACGGAATCAGATAAATTATGAACTTTCTTTTAATTCAAATTTTGGAGAGAAACGCGGACAATCATTCATTTTAATCTAGCAATAAGACACTTTATGAATATTATGATTTTTGATTAATTTTTGAAACATGAGAGTTTACACATAACGTAAACACCTCGATGTTTTTGATATTTGCGAAAACGTACAAACCTTGGTAAAGTACGAATTTTCTAATTGAAAATATAGCAATATAAGCATTCGATTTGCATTCTCTACATTAAAAGTGTTGGTATTTATTTAATACTATTTATTTTTGTAATTTAAGAAATAAGACGCCATTCAGAAAAACTTTAAAATTTTTAGATTCAAGTTAATTATAGATTCCTGATATATTACTGGTGACGACTGACGCTGTTATATAAATATGTATCAGTAGAACATATCTAACAATTTTCCACATGTGAACAAACTATAGGATTTATGTTTTTTTGTTCCTGCGATTTCAAAAATTAAGTCACAAAAAATTGCGTGAAACATGATACCCGTTAAATTTAAAATTCCGATGGGATACAAGAAAAGTGTGTGCAAAGTTTTCAATTTATTTACCCTGAACACAAAATATGCGTTGAAAAATGTCCGATAAAAAACTTTATCTGAATCAAAAACCTAAAATTTCTGAATATCATATCTCATAATTGCATTAAATATCTGCAGCGTAAATGTCTTGCAAAAAGGGTTATCTGATTTGTTTCATCTCGCCCATGTTACGTTCAAAATATGACCCTATCAAAAAGGCGCATATGTTATTTTCAACTTTAATAAATCATTAATTATTTGTAGGAAATGAAACAATTTACGTTTCAGAGAAATTCCAGGAATAAATTTTTGTAAAGGCAAAGCTTGAAGGCTTAGGAAACCGAGACCAAGAAACTCCATCAATTATACATTTCCTTGAAATGACGGGTGAAAACCGTGTGTGCATAATTGCACTGTAAACAATGTGGTAGTAACAAACCATACGATTCGACCGATCTGGTAATAATTTCCTAAGCTAGCCAACTGTCCACGAAATTCAAAATTGACCTGAGTCCGCATGCAATTTATGAGGAATTTGAATTTCATGAATAATTTTTAAACAGAAAATTGTTACCAAACCGGTGTACTGCGCCCTCCTGTCACAATTAAATCAGTTACATTCGTGGCACGAATGAACATTTCGCAGTTTGTTACTTAAAGTTATTTCAATTCAAAATTCTTATGTAACGGGAATTTCATTTTGATAAAATACTAAAACAGTAACAATAATTGTCACAAAATTCAAATTTATTCTTAGGTGAAGGAAAAGTAACCATAAGGTGATCATGTTAAAAGATCACCATGGTTACGGCGAAGCCTAGGTATGCAATCAGCTGCAACTTTGAAAAGGTCGCACTGAGATTTCGCCCAAACCGTTCGTTGCATGGAAAACATGCTGAAACAAAAAAACCAGAGAATTCTGTTTTACAGATACGTTTTTTTTATTTTTTCAAAAATTCTAATTCCTTCAGGTAGAAAGTCCGATGCTTAAAATTTCAAATCCATTTCTTGGCATCAAGGAAGTGTTTCCGACCGGGGGCTTGCCATTTTTATTATTCTCCAGGATAATACGCAAATTGTAAGCCTTTGTTCGACTTAATCGGATCAAAACTGACGGAATTAGAGCTTTTTGAAATATTTGCATTAGGCAACCTATTTACGTGTTAAGTTACTGGTCGCTAACGTGCGGTGATAGTTTATTCAGCATCGCTATTCAATACTCAACATATCCAATGTTGCTAGACAATCGAATTACGTTATTATTAGATCGCTAAGTGTCAAGGCATCCTTGACAGAACAGAACAATCCTTAAAATTTTGAAACTGGGGGATTAAATTGGCATGCCACGCATCCACACCCACTGCGGAATTAAATTGGTATGCCAAGCGTCCACAAACAGGAGAATTAACAACGTTTAAGATTTTATAATTGCATATGATTTTATGCATATAAGTTCACAAATCACTAAAAATAATTAAATAAATAAATTTTAAAAAACAAACTTAGGTGAAGGACGCGCTTAAAATATTAAAACAAGAAGCATTAAAAAATGTCATAAATCGCTTAATATTTATTAACTTTTACTTCACCGGGGGCCCAACTGTTAAATTTTCAAAGCAATGATAATCAATAATAAATGTAGCTAAACCAACGACTTGATTAAATATGAAGGGCAGCATTACAGAAGTTATTAAAAATACGCCAGAACATGAGCAAATTTCCTCTATAAGAGGTGTCGCGATTTATTGAAAGATAATCATTCAAATCTTGCAAGTTTAATATACAAATACATATTACGCATTTCGTATAATTGTTCCAAATCCTTGAAAGTATACCTTTTTTCCTGTGTTAGTTGGGCCCCCGGTGAAGTAAAAGTTAGTAAATATTAAACGATTTATGACATTTTTAATGCTTCTTGTTTTAATATTTTAAGCGCGTCCTTCACCTAAGTTTGTTTTTTAAAATTTATTTATGTAGTTATGGATTGATTCCAGTGCAAGAGTAAATCGAATTTACTGCTCAATTTGAGTTACACAATCGGTATCACATCGGCTTTAAAGAGGTCAACACAGTTTCGATGCCGAATTATTTCCAGTGCACTAAAATTTAGCACAATGGCTGCCCTTCCATTTGAAACGTGAATATTATGATTTCAGAAATATACGCATATTTATTTGGTTCCCAGTTCTGTCAGAGTCAAGCGCAGTAATGCCACTCAAGTCAGATTTGGAAAGAGAGAAAGCGAGAGAATTTACCATCCTCTTCTGTAATTAATTAAGCATCTTGATGATTAATTAATGCCACTTCTGTCCGAAACGGGGACTGGCAAAGAGTTCTTGAAATTGGTGAGTGGTTTCTCGTCAGCGGGAATGTATTTCCTTCAAGAACAAGTAATTTTCTTCGATTTTCAAAGGCTTTAAAAATTTTGAGAGATTTTGACGTCGTATGATTTGCATACGAAGAAAATAAATACTTATGGGAATATAAGGTGCTTGTCTTGTCTTGGGAAGTCGAACCTAATAGTTTAATGTTGAATAAACACCTACACTAATTGAAACCTGGTACACTTACACAGGTGTTGATTTCTCGTTGTTAAAGTTGCTATTGGAATTAAAATTATACCGTTTCGTAAAATTAGCTACCGATATGAGAAAACACTAATACTGAGCTATTGCTACGTGGAATTACTTATCAATACCACTTTGGTAGAGTCATGTATTGTATGAATACAACTTGGCATTATTTTAATAGCAGATTTCTAACAGTATAAGTCATATTTTTAATGAAGTTGAGAAGAAAATTATTATTTAATCTTTTCAGGCTGAAATTGTTGGAGGTTGACGATATTTAAAAATTTTTGTATTTTGGGTTAATTTGCACTAATATTTAGGTTAATGTGAAATCCACGTCAAATTTGAAATGGAGGATCAATTATTGTATATTTTTGCACTTGAAATGGAGGATCAATTATTGTATATTTTTGCACTTGAAATGGAGGATCAATTATTGTATATTTTTGCACTCATGTTGCATTTTGTTGCTGGTGTAGCGAAAAATATCATTTTAACCTTGCATAATTTTCTTATTAATTGATGTTACAAATGTCTCTGAAATGGAAAATTTGGAAAATTCCCTTGAAAACGAGACTATAAAAATCTGCCCACTTGTAACACCCAACTTTTACTCACTCTTCGACTAAAGTCCCTATTTTAACTAATTGTAATCTTTTATTGAATTACAGACGCAACACTTTGGAAACTTTGCAATTGTTATTGTTCGAGGGATCCAAAGTGAAGTGGAAGTGAAAGTGGGGAGAGAAGCACGTGTGCACTTAAAAAGGAATTTATTACAAGAAAGTATTCATTTCTAGACACAAACACTCTTACAAATGTGCTAATAGATTGTAACCGAATATGCGAGGAAGTCGAATTAAATAACAATTTTTATAAAACATGAGTAATTTGTTAACTTGTAATATTTTTTATGATAGGATTACAGCTTTTATTTTATAAAAATAAGCATAATACTTCGCTTACAACATAGCTGTTCAAACCACAGTGTGGATCCACAAAGTGGACTGTGGTGTGGAAAGTGGACACGATATTTTTGTGGTTTGTGGAATTGTGGATTGTAGTTTGTGGAAGGGTTTGTGGTTTGTGGAATTGTGGATTGTAGTTTGTGGAAGGGTTTGTGGTTTGTGGATTTGTGGATTGTAGTTTGTGGAAAAGTTTGTGGTTTTGTGGATTGTAGTTGTGGAGTCCATAACTACAATCCACAAAACCACAGACTGGTCCACAATGTGGACAGGTCTGTAGTTTATAGTTATGGTTAAGTTTTGAGGCATTCTTGTGAATGATATAGCCTTAGGTAAATAGTTAAACACACGTTTCATGATTTTTCAAAATGCACACTGAAAACCATGTTATAATCCGTAAGCGGGAATTTGGATCTTAAAATTTCGCTGTAAAAATGCGAATTGTCGCTCACGTATAACGTTATAACTTCGTTGCAACTGATCATTATGAAAAATTCTGAAACACGTGTTTAATTATGTATGTAATTACTAGTAATTAGCATATGTAGCTGTGCAAACCAAAGTGTGGATCCACAAAGTGGACTGTGGTGTGGAAAGTGGACAAGATTTTTTTGTGGTTTGTGGAATTGTGGATTGTAGTTTGTGGACAGGTTTGTGGTTTGTGGAATTGTGGATTGTAGTTTGTGGAAGGGTTTGTGGTTTGTGGAATTGTGGATTGTAGTTTGTGGAAAGGTTTGTGGTTTGTGGATTTGTGGATTGTAGTTGGTGGATTGGTTTGTGGATTGTGGTTTTGTGGATTGTGGTGAGATGAAATGAACAGCTATGGCTTACAAGGAGCTAATCTTAAGTTTTGTCACCCGTACAAGAAATGTTTTCATCTCTTGTAGCAAGGAGTTATATGGTTTGTTACCAGTTTGGTATTAATCGTTGTCACTAGATTGATAAGAAACGGTACAAAACAATAAAATTTCAGATTGTTAAGAGTTGTTTGGAAAGAGGATGGAAGTATGCAAATGAGAGCTCTTGGAGAAAGAAGATTAATGCAAAACGTAGCATTTCTCAAGTGGGAGAGCGAACGATTGTAATTAACAATTCTGGAGATGAATTCCCGTCCTTCCAAATGTTATTTTTTAGACGAGAAGACGACGTTAAAACCAGGGTTCGTAAAATCCAAAGTAAAAAAATGGCACAGACACGAAAACCTTCTCAGAGATCGACCCCGTTAAAAATATCAACAGAACTTGCCAAGTTTTGCGAAATTTGCGACATTTTGCTAAAATTTTACTGGAAAAGCATCAGATTTTGTTCACAATTTTACTCGGAAAATGGGCATGAGAACTCCGTATTCAAGCAGCCATTGTAAACTTATCGTAAAACGACGTTAAATCCGTGATCCGTAAATTTGCAATTATTTATAAAAAAAAGTTCCATGCAAAAGTTTGCAGGACATTTTTTTTAAATAAAGAAATGCGACATTTCAACGCCATTCCTCCCGATGAAAATATTTCATATGAATATCTACATCAAAATTAGATGAATTTGCAAACGTGGATAAATCTTTGAGGAAAGTTTTTCTTCGATTTTTGTAAACTGTATAAAGTTCACAAGTTTTTAATAAAATCGTTTAAAAAAATTGTACTTTACAAATTCACTGTGTCACTGCGAGTTTGTGTGAAATGATCTGTGTATGCAATTTAAAAAAATAACACTATATATACAAGATGTAGATGAAAACTAAAAATAAGTTTTTTTTAACTTACACAGCTCACGTAGTAAATTCTAGAATTCTTGTATTGCTATATAGAAGCAAAATCAAAATAAAATATACCAGCGAAATACAATTTTATAATTTGCAACATTTCAACGCCATTACTCGCGACGAAGATATTTCACATATTTTAACCGAAAATAGGTGAAATATTCATCTAACATCGCTTTATTTATTTTGGTTGCCCATTTTAGTTATCGGAAACTGATAAAATAAAATAAATTAACTTTCTCCGAATTTTGTATAAATCTTTTTAATATTTAAAATCATTTAAAAAATTCGTGTTTGACAAATTCACAAGTTCTGAATTAATAAACTGTTTAATTTTTTAATTGAAATTTTACAAGGTGAAGTATCCCATGGGATTTGTTTACGATGTATTCTTAACCTGACTTAGGTGGCCATTGTAAACTGGAACCAAACATGTGTACCCGTTCACAATTACGGCATTACAAAAGCCTACTTTAATTAATGTTCTCATAAAATAAAAATATTTTCAGACGCAAAAAACCCCAATTTTATGAACCCTGTCAGCCTCTTCCCATGGTGAAAAAGTTGACATTGGAGAAAGTCCTGTTGGCTACGAGGCACTCATTTTATTCAATTCTACTCCACTCGACATCGATCAAAATATTCAAGGACTAGATTTTGCCTTCAATGAATTGTAAATCCGACCCGTCTTTTTTATTACTTGGAGAAGAAAAAGAATAAATCAAATCAAACAAGAAGAGGTTCAATCCTTGGGTTTTCAGTGTAAAAAAAGACTTGACTTTTTAACCAACGCGTAGAAAAGAACAAGGTGAAAGTGAGTATTTGAAGGTGAGAGATAAAAGTCATAAATTTACATGGGATACCGTTTCAAACCAAGGTTTAGTTAGATAATCGTTTAGTGGAGAAAGCGGAGAAAGTACTTGTTCAAAAAATACTTGAGGAAATGGAAAATCATTTGAAATTCATAAGGTGGACAAAGATTATATAGATTTAGCTTACATAAGAATAAAATATAGTGAGTGAGGCTATTCACGCACCTCAACTTTTGAAATATGAGACAGTTCATATAGTAAAAAGTTGTTTTATTCATGCTAACGTTTTGTTTCAAATCGCGACTAATTTAGTAATTAGTTTGTGAAGTAATCTTAAGAAATAACTGCGTGCAAATTTGCTGGGTAAATTTTCGAACAAAAATTCTACGGTTTTCAAATAAAGGATTTCTTTATATCTTGTAAATTTATCAAAAACGAAGTACAACCCAGAATAGAAAAATGTATTTTTGTGCGTAAAAAGGGACATATATATCCCGTTAGATGATAGTCCGCGATATCGCGGACTATCATCCCGTAGATACTTTTGAAGAATGATGATATTATTAATATTACACAAGATATGTTCGTATTTCTCTGGTATTATTTGGTTGTATTTTTATTTTCGAATTACAAAATATTTTCCGTTTGAATTTTACACAGGAACATTTACACCCTAAGGTTTCCAGCTTATGAAATGTTACCTCAGCACCTCAAATTTTACCTTCAGCTTACATTAGAATAACATATAATGAGTGAGGATATTCACTCACGCACCTCAATGTTTGAAATACTTATTTAGAAAATTCGTGTAACAAAAAGTGGATTTATCCATGTTAACGTATTATTTCAAATCGCGACTAATTTAGTAATTAGTTTATTAAGTAATTTTTGCAAGTAAAAACAAGTAAATTTTATGGATAAAATTTATAACAAAAATCCCAATTTTCGACCAAACAATTTTTGTAGGTTTGGTAAATTTATTAAAAGCATACAAAAACCAAGTATTACCCTGAACACATGCTGTTCGCGTAAAGGCGAAATTTCCTCGGCCTAATGCGCCGTAAATATTTTTTAAGGATGTTTACTATGTAAATATGAAAATAAAGGTATGAGCACAAAATATGGGCCGACATGAAATTTGTGAACATTTATTTTGGTATTTATGTTGGTCTTGAATTTCTTTGCCTCCCCAGAATTCCCAGCCTGTGAAATATTACAACAAATTTTGAAACTATCAATTATTGCGCCACATGTCCGTTCATGTAACTATCCGGCAGCCACAAGAACTGCGTATCACTTGTTCTTAACACAATAAGTTACGAAAGAAAGTTGCTTTCTCCAACCACGAAATTTCTAACAAAGTGATTTCTCCGTCCACCCATCCATCTATTTTCGTTTGACCACTTTTGGAACAGTTACAGCATAAAATTTTACAATGGTAATCTATTTTATGACTCCAGCACCAATTCTTGTCTGCCCCGCTACACTTTCACTTCTTCATCCTCCCATCGTTCCGATGATATAGGACGTTTATTGTGACCAGAATTCACCACTCTTAGAAATTGGGGACCAAGTTCTTTTTTTGTTAATTTCATGGTAACAACCCTGGTAATATTTTATCATAAAATTGTAATTAAAGACAACATTGCAAATCTCTTTACGCGGCTCATGTTTAAATTCACATCTGCACAGATTACAAAGAGAAGGTTACGAAATTATCGTAAACTTAACTAACACAGATCACAAGAGACATTTCATCCCCTAAAAAGATGAAAAGTAACTTAAAAAATCATCCAGTGAATTTAGTTTGTCCATGTTTTTATAATTATTTTAATAAAAGTGGGTCTAGGTTAGTTGTTTTATTACCAATTTTGACACTTATACACCTGTTACTTTATCGCGGAATTTGCATTCCTGTATTTTTTAGGGTTTCACGATTATATAAAGTGGGACCGAAAAAGCCATTAAGTTTGCGAGGAAGGGACGCGCTGTATAAAATCGTCCCCATTTTCCCGCTCTTATTGCCTTCATCATTTTTTTGCACGGTTCTAATAGGAAAGCAACGCGACATTTTGATTTGCGAGAGTGATACGCAATTTAAGACCTGCTTTCTCCACGTGTCCAACCACACGTTTGAGTTTAAGCTGGGTCGAAGTATGCAAGAGAACGGGGTGCATTGTTATAGATTTTTTGAATTTTCAAAATTTTGAAAAATGGCTTAAAAATTATTTTTGAGTTTTAAAGTTTGAAAAAAAAACCTGTGCCACAATTAAGCGACGATAACTAAATTTTATAAAAATCTTATGACTAAATAGAATCCAAAGATGTGCTACAATTTTCAACAAAATCTTCAAAAAAAACATAAGAACAACTTTTTCGGATTTTCTACGGTTTGCACGCACTGAAAATTTTGCAATCCGAATATTTACACTGGAATAAAATTTGCTGGTAAAGTTTACCATTTTTCGTAACTTAATAACTTAGCATTAGATAACGGGATTGGCGAAACTGGACAGTCAGATAAAAGTCTTTTTTTCGCCATAAAATTGCATAACATTCATATAGAAGTAGGAACACGACACGAATTTATGTTACTGGCAGGATCCACTTTTTTATTTTTTTCATTTTACATAACAATCCCCTCGAAAACAAGAAATTCATACGTGGCGTGGGACAAAAGGGGGAATTGTTCCCAGTGGAAAAATAGGACAACGATCAAAATTCACTTGTTTCTCCATTTAATTCAATTTAATTCTGCCACGGGAATAATACAAAGTGACAAAAACAACAAGTTTATTCCTTATGTAGCAAACTTAGCAAGGCAAGTTTTGTAAGTTTTTTTGTGACACGCTTAAAAATGTTGTAAAAGAATGGTAAAAACGGGTGAAATAGGAAAAAACTGAGATCTGGTAACAAAAATCTTGATAACAAAAATAGTACAGTAGAAAAAATATGATCCACCCGATTAAAAATTTTCAAAAGACTTTAATCATTTCGTGTTAAAATGTTTGTCACCAAACCGGTAATCTCGTTGGTAAAAACGTATCTCAAACCTTAAAGAGTGGGGACTTCACTTTTTTTCTGACTATTCAATATGCTTCGAGTAGTGCGTCGTGGAAGTCAGGTTGAATAGTTTGGCCCAGTTTTTACGATATTTTCCTACGTGCGTCTTACTCTACTATGTCACAATAAGGGTACAAATAGCGTAAACTTGTTGACTTAACTTTTTCGTGGCACACGAGGCAAAATGGAGTTGAATTAGGTTAGTCGGTCGGTGAAATTTGAGTTTGTTTGCGAAAATTCTGCTAACTTTATCTTGACCAAATAGATTTTTATTAACTGATGGAATTGTACCGGAAAATTTGCGATTTCAATTTTTTTTACAGACATTCAGATTACTAATGTGAAAAAGAATTTGGGCAAACTATTTATAAACTATTTATACTGGCAAAGTTCATCGTATTTAAAAGTTCTGAAGATCCACTTGTTTATGCTTTTTGGATTAAAACGCGAGCCAATTTTGTATGCTCTTATTGTGCGTTTCTTTAAAATATTTAGTATATTTATGAAAAACATTTTGCACCGAGACAAGTACGCAAATATTTGTTTGCTGCGTCATCTACTAAAATTGTAGTGCAATTATCACGACTTAAGTAATGATAGTAGCCGTAAATTCATATATGTACTTTTACCCTGTAATACATATCTAATACTTTGTAAAGTGTACGAAAAATCTGGACAATTTTATGCGAAATCTTTGCAGTGTAATGGAACTATGCCATTTATAAAAATACAATTTTTTAGCATTTTTAATCACATGCAAAGATGAGCTGGCCCTGGGAAAATGATTTTACGAGAAAAATAGACAAGTAATTCATCTTGTGTATTTATTTAAAAAGCTTTCAAGGTTTCCCAAAAGATACGAATTTTACAATGGATATAATTTACCAGGGTTGCGAGAAAAAATTGTTATCGTACAGGTAGGAAGTTATCTTTTTGCGCAGCAAGAAGAATCAGGCTACGATATGAATCTAACAAATGGAGGTCTCCCAATGTATGTTCATAGATTTAAATCAAACTAGTGTCAATCAATCACAAATTTAATTAGTATGAAATTTTGAAATGACACTATTTACCAATGCGCAGGTTTGGCGGAGATATTTGCAGAAAAAGAAGATACAGAGCCCCCCAAAGTTGAGAAATTTTTCACTTTCCAAATTTACTGCGCTTTTTCTTCTGATTCAAATTGCAGATAGTGCCCTTTTCAAATATCATACTAACTAAACTTTGGTATCAATTTCGACACTAGTTTGGTCCAAATCTGTGAGCATACGTTGGGAGACCTCCATTGTACTCACTGGGCGGACATTTATGGCATGTTCCACACATAGACATCAATTCATTCCCTCATGCCAAGGGAATTTCTGCCATGCCCAAAATGCCCAAAATTTGGTTGCATGCCGTGAGAATGGTACAACTGCACTCACTGAGAAGCAAGTTTGGTGACATCTTTATGCCAGTCGGCTTCCCTTCGAACGTGAGGTTTTAGTTACGCCGAGGACCCGACCCCAGCCCGTTATTTAACGAGGCAGCTATGTGACAATTTTACAGAACGGATTGATTTGATTACATTTAGCACAAGATGAACCGAGTTTGACTCAAAATTGAATTTGATGTGGAGAAGAATGAATAAAATGTGGACTTTTCTCCACGTTTCTGGGAGGGGTGACATTTCTAATAATTTTGGTGACTGACTGAGGCACTAATTCGGGCAGGATTTCTGATTCCGGGCTCACTTTCACTTTTTTTTACTCTTACGATTTCGTGACAAATTTAGTTTAGGTGGGAGAAAGAGAAAGTGATATTTTCGGATTTTTTAAAACAAATTTGTAGATTTATTAGTTTATCGTAATTCACGTGAAATTTGTGACTAGTAGAAATATACAATAAATATAAATATCAAAACTAATCCTACATCATGTAATTTCATTTCTGTACATAAAAAATTTAGGTAGGAGAAAGTGATATTTTGAGCAGTTTTTTAAGAAATCTGAAGATTTATTAGTGCATGCAATCCACTAGAAATTTAGGATTAGTGGAAATTTATATAATAGAAATATAAAAATCTTTTCATCTCAGAAACCCAACTTTCACCACTGGCCTCAACTTTGAGCACTTTTATAATTTCTTATTACTGCACTTTCAGCAATTTTTTCCCTCAAGAAAAACGTGATTTGGAGGCATGATTGAGTATGATGTAACTCGAAAATGGGGGTCGTGCGGGAAGAATACCGCATTGTTTGACTTGATAATCTAGAAGTTGGACCAAGGCCAAGGCTGAATAGAGACTATGCAAAAACTATGCAAAACATTTATGAAGAAAAAAACAAATTTGATGAACCTAAATTTTGTTTCACTTCTGTAAATCCCTTATTTGTATCAATCGGTGTTAAAAACTTACATCAAAATTATTATTTCAGAACTATGGTTTATATGTACATGAAGTTAAAGTATGTAGTTCTAATTCTAATACTAAAATCTTCGAATTTCTCAATTTCCGGTTTTTGGCGAAAAGTAATTTGTGCAAATTCATTTTTTCTCATCGCATAATTGAACTACCTTATCTTTTTCACACTGTTAGACAGCTTTTTCTTAGCGGTGTACAACTTAGGCTACCATTTCATAATCCAAATTTTTAAATTTCCAAATCCCTCAACAACGATTTCGTGTAAATCGTGACGTCCTTTAAGCACGACCCTCTCGGAATGATGCAACTCTTACACTTTGAGCAAATGAGGGGAATCTGGCTCTGATTGAAAGTTCAAACATGTGAAATGAATGATATTCTTCTTACCTGAAGCCCTGCGAGATGGGGATGAAAGGGCTGCAGCGTTTTGATCGAGTTGTGCGAGAGGTTGAGTGACTTCAGTGTAACTAATCCAATGAAGGAGTCGTGCTTTAAATCCTCAATCGCGTTCTCACTCAGGTCCAGCAAGTTCAGATTTTGCAGCGATGAAAACCCCGCCGGCGGGAGGAGGGTGAGTGGATTCCGCTTAATCACGAGGCGGTGAAGGCGCGGGTAAATTTTAAATTCCTCACTCGTCAAAAAACTCACGTTCGTTTCGCACAAGTATAAATCCATAACGGAGAAGTTGCGGGAGGGATGATTTTCCGTGTAAAAGTTGATCAGAGGATTTCCGCTCATGTTCAAGACGAAGGCGGACGTTACGAACCGTTCGGAAAATGCGAAGGGGACTTTTTGGAGGGAATTGCCTCCGAAGTTTATCTGGGTGAGGGAAACGTTTCGGACGAGGTCGTCGGAAACGCGGGAGATGTTGTTTTCACCAAAGTCGACGACCTGTTGGAGAGGGAAAAGATGCGTTACAGACTTAAAAAAAATTAAGTTGATAACAAATTTGTGGCTGCGTATGATCACCATCTGATGAGGTTTTACCACGTAATGGTTACAATTATTTCAGCGAACATCTACATTTTCAAAAATTTCTAACAATTGTTGGAAAATTTCTGAAGTTGATGTAGTGTTTATCATTGTCACTTGGAGTCATCTCTGATAAATTGTAACCTGATATTATCTAATGGATTCACCAAATCTGTCATTATTTTTGTTGCATACAGGCTAATTTTGATTTTAGTGGCGTAACTACTTAGCAAAATTGAAAACTTTAGTCTGAAAATGTATAAAATCAATATAAAATGAATTTCTAGATATTAGAACGCATTTTGAATTTTTTATGAAATAGTATTGACAATTCTTTAATTTTAAATCACTAATAACACGAGTAGAGGATTTTATTTCACTGTAAAATAATCAAAATGTTACAATATTATTCAGTCTCACCTGCAACAAGGGCATCGACTTGGTCATACTTCCCCCCATAATTTTCGTCAATCTGTTATCATTCATATCCAACTGTTTAATCCTCGGCAGCATGATTCTGTTCAGATCCAACGTGTTGATCCGATTCCCCGACAAGGTCAGGACCTCCAAAAGCGTCGAATTTCCCAACGCCTTGTACGGAAACGCTCTCAGCCTATTGTGCCTCAGATGTAACTCCCTCAACGGAGAAACCCCCACCCCTGCCTGGCCCCCACCAATCCCCGCCGGAATAAAAACCGAATCGGGTATGTGACTAATGAAGTTATCACTCAGTCTTATCACCGCCAAGTTAAGGTTCAATTTAAAGACATTCCCGGGCAACGAGGTGATATGGGATTTTTCCGCCGAGAAGAAATTCAACGAGGGAAATCCGTCCAACATATTTTCGTCCATGTCGGTCAAGTTATTTCCGGAAATTTGCAGCACCTCGAGCCTTCCCAGGTTCAATTGGCGGACGACCGAGCCGGTCAGGTCGTTCTGTTGCAGGTCCAATTCTTTCAGGGCGATTGGAGGCGATTGAAACCGGGGCGAGGTGAGACTACTACTGCTTTCCCCGCTTGATAGCGACGAGGACGACGATGTGGCGGGAATCCCGATTAAAAGCTCGGACAACGTGTTACAGCAAATTTTCAGAATTTCCAAGCCCGCGGGATGAAAGGTGGACGCGTAGTGGAGCGATTGTATCCTGTTTGTGGAGAGGTCGAGGATTCTGAGGGAGCGGAGATTGGAGAAGGAGCCGTCTTCCAACGTGCTGATATCGTTATGGGACAAATTTATCTCTTCAATAAATGCCAAACCCGAGAAAATTGCGCGGTTAATGGTCTTGAGCTGGTTGAAGGACAAATCAAGGTATTGAAGGGCTTTGGTCTGCGAGGAGAAAGCGTCGCCGTGAATCCACGAAATGTTGTTCCTCTGGAGGTAGAGACGCTCGAGGGAGCGAAGCCCGGAAAATGCTGGGGAGAAAGCAAGATCATGATTTTAGAAATTATGTAATCTTTGATATGTTTGAAGGGAAGCGGAAAGAATGGAGACACTCTAAATGATAGGGCGAAAGAGGTAATTTGGTTTTTGGTTTGATTTTTGAGGTAAAAGTAAGTAGAATGCACTTCCATGGAAGTTTTGTAACCTAGTAAACTCACAACTTACTGACTGTCGATTAATTTTTATGTAACTCAAGCAAAATAGATTGTGAAGGAAAATAAGCTTATAAATCTATTGCAAAATTGCACATGCTTGGAAATTTATCCCTCGACGGTAATAGTTTATTACCAAATTACAAAGATTTGGGTGAGAAAATTTCTCTCAGAGAAAATAAAATACGTTGCGTGACAGATGTGTGGTTAACATCATACATCTACTTGCAATTTACATGAATTTTTTGAGGAGCTTAAAAATGATCTTATCTAATAACTTTGACGTAGTAATTTTTGGAAAGACAAAGCGAATTTTATGCAGGGTTATGATTTGAATTCGTTACTTATTTTGCAAAGTATCACGCCATTCATAAATTATGAAATATAACAGAATTTTAAACATCGTAGATTTGAATCGTTTGATGAAGAAACAGGGCGTGAATTTGTATAAAAAAATAATTTTGCAAAGGACAACGCCGTTAGTAAAATACGAAAAATTTATATACAGTTTGTCATTACACGTTTGAAATATATTTTCCTAAAAAAATTACAAGATTTTGTATTAGCAAAATTTTAAGTCTGGAAAATTGTGACTTTTTAAAATATATTTTTAGTGAAAGCTACATGAAAAAGGTTTATGCAACCTTTGTCTCTTCTTCACAGTCTGGCAACCTTTCCATCTGCTCCCTTTACCTCCCCGTCCCATTAAAACCAAATAGAATTGTCCTCTCCCAAATTACATCATCCAAAAAAATCCAAAAAAAGAGAAAGACCATTTTCCCTCAAAAAAGAGAAAGCTTTGCATGCATCTCGACCCATAATCTGATTAATTTCATCCTTTTCCTTACCTCTCTGACCCAGCCGAGTGAGACGATTATTCCCCAAATAGAGCAGCGACAATGTCGTCTGATTAGCAAACGCGCCATCCGAAATCCCCTTAATATTATTATGCCCCAGACTCAACGAGCTCAACTCCGTTCCCGGTAACATGTCGGCGGTAACTTTTTCAAACGAGTTTCTTGACAGGGTCACGTGCCTAATCCGCCTCAAATTATCCAACCCTTTGATCCCATTCAGCCGATTATTTTCGAGGTGAACCTCCTCCAAGGTTTCCAAACCTTCCAAAACACCGGCGGGAATGGTGGTAATTTCGTTATTCTGTAGTCTCAGTTCCCTCAACCCGCGGCAAGTTTGAAACGTCCCGGGAACAACTTTACCCAACAAATTCCCATCCAAACTGACCGAAGTGAGATGTTCGTTACGCAGGAAGACGTCTTGTGGTAAAATGCGGAGAAAGTTGTCACTTAGCCGGACTTCCGTTAAATTTTTGAGCGGGAAAAATATCCCCGATTCGAGATATTTTACCGCGTTTCCTTGCAAGTAGAGGATAGAGATTTGGGGCGACCCGAGAAAAGTGGGGGACGTTAATTGAATTATGTTATTCCCGTTGAGGAACAATTCTCGAAGTTCGAACAGGTTTTGGAACAATCCTTCGCCGATTGAGTGAAGGTGATTATTCGATAAATCGATGGACACGAGTTTCACGTTTTCTTGAAAAGTGGGGGACGGCAGGAGGGACAATTTGTTGTGAGAGAGGTCGATAGATTCGAGTTCGACGAGCGGGAAGAATGTGGCGGGATCTATCACTTCGATAGAATTGAGGTGTATCGAAACCGTGCGAAGGTTCCGCATCGAGTTGAACGTCCCGCGATGCAGGGAGCGGAGGTAGTTTGAATTGAGGTTGAGATATTTGAGGAGGGGCCAGTCCATGGAAGTGGTGGTCGGATGGTGGGGCGCGTTGTTTGCGGGGAGCAGGTTGTTGGGCGGGGTTCCTGCTTTGAGGGAATTTCGAATTACGTCGAACGCGCCGGATTTTTTTGAGCGGGAAGGTTCGGCGGGGGGAGGTGGGGGAAGAGTCGGGGGGAGAAGGGCGGTGAGGTCGGTGAGCTCGTTCCAGGCGAGGGAGAGGGACGAGAGAAGGTGGAGGCGACGAAGGGCCGGAAACGGAACGGTTTTCAATTTGTTTTCAGACATGTCGACGTCCATGAGGGTTTCCTCGAGGCCCCAGAAGGCGTGTTCGGACACGTTCTCGAGCAGGTTGCCTTTCAGGTTGAGCTGCAATTTAGAAATTTGATAGGTTTCATTAGGATTTATTAATAAAATTTAATAAAGGATTCAAGTGTTTAAAAATTGTAGATTAAAAAAATATATTTTATTAAGTTATAAGTTTCGTTTTACTTTTTCAAATTTTTAGGTAAGATCGTAACTTTATAACTTCGTAACATTGTAACTCATTGAACTTTACTTGATCACAGTTTACGAAGTTACAAAAAAGTTAGTCTGGGGTACGACCAGAGGTTTAAACAATTTTGTCCGACTAAAATGTCGTTTTTTTTATTTATAAAAATTCATAACTATATAAATAATATTAGATATCATCCAAGAAAGGTAAAAATCGAGAGTGAAATTTAAAAACTATAAATTTGCGGATGAAATAAGAACAATGAAAATTCCGAATCATTGCACCCCGGAAAATATTTTCTCCACGCTGTCAAATAACTAATAGCGTCAGTGAGAAAAAAATCCGAATTCTCAGAATTCCCATCCTTTAAACAAAACTGGGAAAGTATTCGCAAACTGCCTGAAGAAACGTTGTTTGTATTGACTTGGACCACATAATTTTTCAATCTCAGCCAAATTGGAGGGTGACACTGCATTGTTACTTGTAGATCGTAATTTTACTTTATCACAGTTTACGCAGTTACAAAAGTTAGTTTGTAGTAATTACCACCAGAAATAAAAATAATTTTGTCCCACTAAAGCGTCATTTTGTTTTTAGTTATGAAAATTCATTATTAAACAAATAAGTTTAGGTATTGTCATCTTGAAATTGTTAAAAACGAGAGTGAGAGTTAAAAACTATAAATTTGCGGATAAAATAAAAACAATGAAAATTCTGAATCATTGCATCCCAGAAAATACTTTCTCCACGCTGTCAAATAACTAACTGTGTCAGTAGAAAAAATCCCAATCCTCAGAATTCCCATCGTTTAAACAAAGCTGGGAAAGTATTCGCATTTGGTTTGGACACATAATGACCCAAATCTACAGATTTATTCCTTAATCTTCCTCCAAATGATGCGATACTTTTGATAACGCGAAATGAACATTGGAACGGAAATGAGGTTTATGTCTGATAAGGACGTCAATTCGGATTAATGTAGGAGAAAGAAAAAGCATATTTTTTGGGTGGAAGAAGTGCGCAAAATTTTGTGCAAAACGTAATGTCTAAAACACACTTAAAAAAATTTAGTAAAAATTGTCACGAGTGGTAAATTGTCACGAGTGGTAAATTGCACGAAATTCTGCAAGAAATTGTGAAGAAACGGCAAAAATGTATAAAAATTTTTTCATAGCAGGGAAAATAGATAAAAATTGGTAAAAACCATTTTTATCCATAATTTTTCATTTTTTAATTGGTACCGAAATTAAAGTTGTGAAAATATTCTGAAAATTACGTAATAAATAGGAATGGGTAATCCGATCGAGTTTAAATGGTCGGATCGGATCGGATCGGATTGTTCAATGCTTTAGTAAATACTCGGATCAATCCGTCGGATCGGATTACCCATTCCTAGTAATAAAATCGTAAAAAGCAGTATTAAATAAATTAATAAATTGGCAAAATTTTACGAAAGTAGTAAAATAATCACCTTCTGTAGTAGAATATTGTGGAAGCTGTAAGGTCCCAATTCCTGGACTTGGTTGCCTTCAAAGTCGAGAATTTTCAATCGTCGCAACGTCGACAGCGTGGTTTGCGGTATGAATTTTAGCCGACTGGAAACAATGGCCAGAGACTCGAGACTTTTCGACAGGCCGCGCAAACTGTTCTCCGCCAAGTCCTCCAGTGACGAGTGCGATATCTAGAATTCGCAAAAGTAAAAAGTAATTAATTATTCGTACACAGCAAGGAATTTGTACGACTAATGAGGAATAAAACGTCAATTAAAGATCAAACGGGTGAATTGAGTGCATTTTTAGAAATGTTATATCAAAATTACGTTCGACATGACGATTTTTACCCGAACAGTAACAATACTTGCCAACGAAATTCAAATTTCTAGCCATGAGGTGAAAAAGTAGTTTATGAATGAAAGAAATTTTTTACCCCAATAAACTCCGTGAAATTCGTAAACTTACAAATTGTAATATTTTCACGCCACTGTTTATCCTGAAAATTAACTATTTTGTATGTTATTGGTATATAGATCATGTTTCTTCATGTCTTCAAGTTTATGTTTGGTTCAGCTAATCATGGTTTGAAATCTTTAATTTTGTAAAATTATTCAAAATTTCGATATCTGGGGCAAATGTTGTATACGATACCAACTGTTGTCTTGTTTAACGAAAGGTTATTGTAAAAAAATATTTTTGCTTGGTTTGCACAGTTTACATTACTTTATTATTTTGTTGCTATTTATTTACACCCTGACTTTTTTAATATGAAAATCACAATTTTATTACAATCCAGATCATCAATTGGTTTTCGAACCAAGTTCTCTAGAGCAGGATTTCCAACATTGAAATAAATTCATATCTGGAAAATTAACCTGAAAATGCCACCTGGGGCATGAATTTGATCCCGCTTTTACAAAATTATATTCAAGTTTGGACCGAAAAGTTAAGTCAAGGCAATCCAGAAACAAGAGGCGGACTGTATTTATTGGGCTAACCGAAATCTGATCGAAGCCAGGAAATCGGAGGTGAATGACAGGAAACAACATTAAAGTAAAATAATGGAGGAAACAAATGTACTCAGAGATTTACTACCAAGCGGAAAAAACTTTCCCTTTTTGAGACACACACCAAATAATACGATAAGAAAATAAACGCTGATCCTGCGCGGGTCGTAAACGTTTGTAAAATATTTTGTTTTGCAAAATCCTTTTTTGTTCATTGATGTCTATAAAATTCGTACCTCACAAATTAAACATGGCATTTATAAATAATTAAATATACTTGAAAATATTGCGCATGATGCAAATCAGATTGAAATCCATACTGGATGAGACCGATGGCGTGTTTTTATTTATTTTTAATGCAATTTGAATTGCATCATCTATTTTATAAGCTGGAAATGTCTGTCTGCAACGGAAGTGAAAGTAATTTTCCGTGACGGAAGTGAAAGCGATGAAAGTCAAATTTCAAATGGCGCGAAAATTCAAAAATTTTAATTTTAAAAATAAATGTGAGAAGGTGGGGGTTATCGGGTCGTTATTGGTCGGTGGTGGTTATCAAAATGTGGCGGCCTGGTGGTGGTTATAAGTTGCCTAATGATATGCGGTTATCGGGGCGTTGCTCCTTGATGGTCATCGGGGTGTGGCGGCCTGATAGTGGTTATCGGGGTGTGGCGGCCTGATGTTGGTTATCGGGGTGTGGCGGCCTGATGGTGGTTATCGGGGTGTGGCGCCCTGATGGTGGTTATCGGGGTGTGGCGGCCTAATGGTGGTTATCGTGGGGTATCTGCCCATTGATGGCACCTCTGGTGGTTATCTGGAGAGGTTATCTTATTGGATTCCGTTGCCATTGCCGTTGCCATCGCAGTGCTTCAGGTAGCCTGTGTGTGGGGACTAGATCACTGCCACGTTTCCTGCCAGTGGCACTGCCATTGCCAATGGCAGACTGGGCCGACAGAGATGACAAAGCCAAATGAGGTGCCCGACAAAGTGCCATTGCCACTGACAGACTGGGCTGGCAGAGATGACAAAGCCAAATGAGGTGCCCGACAAAGTGCCATTGCCACTGCCATTGCCACTGGCAGACTGGGCTGGCAGAGATGACAAAGCCAAATGAGGTGCCCGACAAAGTGCCATTGCCATTGCCACTGGCAGACTGGGCTGGCAGAGATGACTGAGCCAAATTTGGTGCCAGACAACCTGCCAATGGCAATGGCAGTGCAACTGGCAGACTGGGCCGGCAGAGATGACAAAGCCAAGTGGGGTGCCAGACAAACTGCCAGGCAACCACCCAAGATCACCACGATCAGACAATCAGCCCAAGATAACTACCATCAGACATTTAATTTTTTATTGGATTTAATCTATTTTGAGTTTATGCTCCATTCGAAACTTGACATTCCTTCCTTTCACTTCCGTTGCAGAGATTTGCAGGTTATAAATCTCGCTCGCCCGGCGGGAGACGGGCTTATACGCTAGTTTTATATAACTTGCGCAGTTTAGAAATTTGCGAGCAAATTTCATCTTGAAAAATTGTTGAACTTTGTAATATCATAATTTCCAGAACGTTGTTTGAATTAAATGCATCATGTTATGTCAAAATTAGTTTGAATCGTGAAAATTCAAAGTTTGACGTCAATAAGAAATTGTCATCAAAATGTAAATGTTAAATTGTGAATAAGGTCGCATGTGCGTGAATAAAAGTTTAAATTTTATAACAAAAAAAATATCCTATTTTTTATTTGCAAAAATATCAACCCAGAAAACTTGTATTAAAATTTGTAACATTTGTGGGCGTAACCAAAATTACTTAAAAAATGAAAATGCACTTTGATCCCTACACCAAATCTTACCTCTTACAAAATTGTTAAACTTTGTAACATTAGGATTTATAGTTACGTTAGGAAACGTTGTTTGAATTAAATGCATCAGATTATTCAATTTCATGTCAAAATTAGTTTGAATCATGGTTTGACGTCAATAAGAAATTTTCATCAAGACATAAACTTTGACCACTAAATCAGGTGCTCATATTCTTCAGTAATAAAATTTAAAATTTTTTTTATTACAACAATATAAAATTTTCTAATTTGAAAATCAACCCAGAAAACTTCAATTGTTTTAAAATGAATAAATACAACATTTTTTATTCGTGAAATTACTGGAAACAGAAAATGTACTGTAATCCATGCACAATTTTAACACAACTGAAGTTTTCTGGGTTGATTTACAAATCGGAAAATTTTATATTCTCCGTTCCATGACTCCATCACATTTTCACTTTTGAGCACCTGATGCTAATTTGAATATCTGCAAAATATTTCACATTTTTTTCCATTACATACTTGAAGAATCAATTTATCGATTTTTTCCTCACATGAAAGTGTCTTGCTTTTACTTGCGTAATTCACCGTGTGGGAGAGGAGATAATGATAAATCGAGTTCCATCACATCTCACACACGTGTTCGGCCTAAACCTGTTCATCTTCAGAGAGAAAGCTCAAATTCTCTCCTGGATATGTCACATGCTCCTCATCTTTTGTTGTCGGTGGTGTGGATCGGATAATAATTTTCCGTAATAAAAAGTACAAGAGGGGCACTCACGTCAAAGTTTTATTTTATTTTATTTCTGATTGAGAGAGATTGCGGCAGTTTACGTCTTGAAACTTATAAGCGTTTCCATAATTTTGCTACCTCATTGAAAATAAGGTCACACATATTTTATTAAGTGAAACATATCCGAAGATCTAGGTATTTATTTATTTGTTATAATATTTTTGTAAAATTTGCACATTGCACTCATTCATGAAAAGGATGACGAATTCAAGACAAATATTGCGAATTGAGAAACTTTGGAGGGATCCTTGATTTTTTTCTGGGTAAAAAAGGAAACGAGTTTTTCTACCTGAGTATGTTAATTTATTCTGTCCAGCCAGTATCGAAAAAACATCTACGTACACAGATAATATCACAACATTCATTTTTTCTTCTAACGACGTGAATAGCTCGCAAATTTGTAAAATTTCTGGAAATCCTGTGGCAAAAAAGTTTCCACTTGCAAGATGCAATACTTTTTCATGTATAAAAATATTTTGTCAGGTTTATTGACGTGACTCTGCCCAATGTAGAATTCCGGATCTGAGGAGAGTAAGCGGATGATGGAGGAAATAATAATTGGAGTCTGGTCTGATCCACGAGAGAGAAAGTGGATGGACAAAGAATGCATTAGTGCGGAGCTTATTGTCACCTCTGACAACATTTCGGAGACAACATGACAGAAATCGAGGATTTTTTAGTGCGATAAAAGACGACAGCTTTCCCAGGAAAAAAGGGTCGTGCAGGAGGACGTGCTCCCTCTTCTTGAGGGCTTCGCAGATTTTGGTAAACAAATTTGACGTGACAAAAGTGGAGTAGAATTCCTGTACTTGAAACTATTGCACTAATGAAACAGGGCCAAGGTAAAATCGTGAACAACTATTACAAAATTCAAAATTTGTATGACAAAACAAATATTACAAATGACAAAATATTTAAATTTGCAAAAATTATAAACAATTTCAAAATTACAAAATTGTGTAGAAACTTCAAACTACTTTTAGACCACAAAAGAACATGGCAACTTGCATATGTTTGCCTCCTCACGTGGGAAAGTTGCATGGATAAAATCTCTAAAAGTGCAACCATAACCGCATCCTTTATGGACGTCCCCCCAAATTAAGCGACCTGGATTGCATCAACTTGCTTCGCGTACATCAATATTTTCGTCTCTGTTTCACTTCGATCTGAACATATGGCAGGAGTCGTGTCGTGTCACACGGGGAAAAAATTCCCTAGTTCTTAGGGACAAGATATTAATATATATTTGGACAGTTGGGATGGGTGACAATGTCACTGACAAATATGCCACGTGAAGAGGACACATAAACCACCGAGGGAGACGCAAGTACTCAACGTTAAGCTTATGTAATTCGTTTATGTTGGGTTTAATTGAAATTTAATAATTTTTGCTGGATATTCACGCCACAACACAATTTAGGAAATAGTATTTGATTTAATGTAAGGTAAGATTAAATAGTAAGCAATATACAAATCTTAATTCCAATTTTGAGATAAATTATGAATTCCAATCATTTTGGCAAAAACAAATACAAATTACGATACTTGTTTCTCTGTGGATAAAAATAAACACTGAAGTTCACAAACTGTTGATGGTTAAGCAATTTCGAGAATACCGTTGTGCAATACAGAAATCCATGGCCTGCCAAACATACATAGTTGCAGTTGCATTTTGTATGCTTCATTCATATTCAGAACTAGTCAGAAATAAATATGTAGCGTGACATACAGCGGCATTAATTAAGCTTTATTCGTTCGTGCTGGGTGTAATTGAAATTTAATAATTTTTTAGTTTGGTATTCACGCCATAAAAGAATTTAGCAAATATTTTGTAATTTATGATTATAAGGTAGGTCACATATTTGGTGGTAGTCGGACTAATTTTTCATTTTGAGATAAATTATTAATTGCAATAAATTTGTAAAACAAATTAGCATTCTGGTTTCACTGTGGATAAAAATTGATATAGAATTTCTGAAACCATTTAATCTTAAGCAATTTTTTAAGTGTAACGTTGCACTACAGAAATGCGTAGAAATCCACAGCCTGCCAAAATTGCATTACATTTTGTATGCTTCAAATTCAGAAAATTTAGTCAGGAATAAATATGTAGAGCGTCATCGAGCATAAACTTTAAAGTCGTTTTAAAATTGTGGAACAGTTAAATGTACACGATAATAAACTTCAATCTGATTTTTGGAAATATTTTTAAGCTCTTTCTTTTGAAATTGGTGTGGTTTTAATTTATTGGAATTATCCGGCAAGTAATTTGTCGTACGTAAAAACATGACGTTGACGTGAGTATCACCATCGAAAAATTGTAAATTTTAACATAGTTTGGAGTTTGGAAAAAATAACGTTTCGTGGAAAAAGGATTACCGACGAAGTTTGTTAAGGTCATTTACTTGGTCGGGAACTGATAAGTTCGAATGAGGCATGAAAAAGCGAATTTCGGATGATTATTTCCTGGGGAATTGCTTACCTGCAAGTGATACACCGGCGACGTGACATTGTCCGTAACTCCATCGGGCAAAATAGCCGCGCGGGAATCCAAATCGTACACACTGTACGATTTCACCGGGCCGTTTAAAACTTGGAGGGATTTTTTCAGAGCGGGAATGTCACTCCCGCTGCACTGAATGTGCAATTGGTCGTCTAGCACGAAACAGGAGCAAAATGGGATTTCTTGATATGCCGGACACACAATTTCCCCACGAATCGTGGTTACAAACAGGACGACCATGAAGGCGAAAACGCCGAAACATTTCGCCATTTTGACGAAAATAATATTTTTCAGGCTGCTATTCACTCAGGTAAAAAATATGCAGTGGTAAATTGTTCTCTTTAAATGGACCGACTTCGTAATCATCATCATTTTTTGCGAAGTTTTAAAATTTGCACGGCTTAAACTGAATTTGGCGAAGAAATTTAAACACTTTCGGCATTATACGAATATCATCCGTTCGTAACGAATTTTTTGCATAATAATTGTCCGCGAGGTTCAATTTTATTCATCCGAAAATGATTCTAGCACAATATTTTCCTCTCTGAAACGACCATTGTGTTCTTGATTTCTATTTGAATTCAAATCCTCGCTGACATCACAACACATCACATTTCGTTTTATCCTTTGAATCCGGTCGAGTCTGTAACGGGAGAGATTTCGTATTTGGGAAGCTTGTGGTTTTTTCACGATTAAAATTTCACTCTGATTTATTTATTGGTGCAACAAACGTCATCTTTCATGGATAAATGTGACAGCGACAGACCGATGACTTGAGTTTGGTTTTCTTCACTTCAAAGAGAATCCAACAATTTGCGTGTTTATGAAGCAAATGGATATTTCTTTTAGAGGAAAATCACTTTAACTTTGACACAGCTTTGGTTTAGCGAAGGATCCAATGATTGCTTTGGAGCAAGTATCCAATTTCCAGATTTTCTGTAAAAAATGAAAGAAAATGAACATGAATATATTGCATTTTTTTGCAAATTTTAGCAAATTTCAGTGCCAAAAATTTTGACCAATTTGTAACATTTTGATTGATCGGTAACAATTAAATTAAAATTTTCTATAAGGCTAGAATTAATTTCCTTCGTAAAGTTTTAGCCGTAAAAAATTGTTATCAATGCGACCACAATTATTTAGAGTGAGTCACTTCATCGCTTTTATGCACTAATTTATTGCCACTTTTTGCCCTTGTTTCAGAAAATAAATATGACACGGCTCATATTTTGCATTTTTTTATCTCGCCAAATTTATTTATGACAGAGGAGAGGAAACCCAAGTAAAAAATCCTGTAAAAAATCTGGCGTATTACTTTTCCCTTTATGTTACGTTATCTACGCGTCCCATCCTTTTGATACGGAGAGAAAAGAAGAGATTCATATTGTGACTACGAGGCCACTTATTTCGCATCAAGATGAACTTTTAGCACGCAACTTTCTCTTCTGGGGGACGTGCGTGAATGATGCGATAGTTTTTTAGGTGGGAATTATGTCGCCAATTTCGCCATGTAAAATTAATAAAGGTTTACTTGACTTGACTTAAAATAAAATAAATATTCGATTTCTTAATTGTGTCATTTCGACCTAATAGAAAATCATTTCTCCATCTGTAGTTGTTACTACAAATCAAAACTTCGAAAATTTCTAATTTTTGGAATTTTAATTGCACAAACTTTTTCTCTTGACAAACAGAAAAAGTTTGCCTCTGAATGGATGACATGCTTTCTGCCGGGTCCGTGAAATGGGTGCTCTTGTTGGTTTTTATCAGGAGGTATAAAGTGGATTGATAGTGATCAGAACATTGTGTTGGTTTTGAAGTATGAAAAGCAAGTGGAGGAGAGAAGAACCACTTCCTTCCTTCCTGCCTGTACGAGAGATTTGCGAGGGTCTGGAAAACCCGGGTGTTGCTACTCTTAGAAATTTGATCTTTGCTATTATTTTATGGCAAACAGATAAGAAATGATCATCTTCTTTCAATGAGTTTCATATGGAAAATGTTACCATTTTGTCAACAATTTGTAGGTACCAACATATGTAATTTTGCGAGAACAGTTTCGACAATTTTTTGGCAATTGCAGATTTTGAGTATAAATTTAGTTTTCACAATTTTTTCTGCAAACCTCACTAATTTATTTAAAAATATTTCGAACTAACTTTTAACCCATTTTGTCAATGCGAAACTCGGATCACGATTTATATATTCGAATTTACAATTTATCAGAATTTATTCTACACTAGAAAAATTTAGTAACAAATTTATTTTGCACAATTTCACAGAAATTTGGTTCTTGTTTCATAAATTTCATACCAACATCTCAATCACTTTTGCCTCGTCACACGCACCCACAATCAACAAAAACTGTTCCCACATTTTTGAGAGTGTCCTCCCGGATTCGGGACTTGTTTCAATAAAATCTATCCGGAATTTTGCACAGCACGAGAGCGTTGGTTGAATTATTGGTCAGGGTAAAAATCTCTCCCGTGATTTGGACGTTTTGAACAACGAGACAAGATTAATGTTTGTGCTGGAAAAGCTGCCACTTTTCTCATCCTGCACCAAACCAACAAGCAGCAGGAGGAGGAAGAAAAGGCCTACTAACTAATCTTGCGATGCGAACTGGTGGCTCGGTTTTGTCGGAATAATAATAAAGCAAGACCCAAAATATGCTGCGGCGAGATCCACATCGTCAATAATCCAATCCACTTATCTCATCTGGCTCATATTTCATGTACCACGGGAAGCAGCCGAGTAACCTTTCTCCCATTATGAATTTTCGCATCGACTCGGCGGAAACATAAAATAAAACGAGACCAAAAACCAATATGTGACACGAGATGCATATTATTTGGAACAATATGTGTCGTGGAGTGAGACAATTTTTGAATTTTTCCAGGCAGAGGCAGATTTGGAAAAAAGCTTATCGATACTTGTATCGTCTTTAGTTTATTCCTTGAGATATGAGATATGCACTTTAAGATTAGATACTAAATACATCAGCCACACAAGGAACACCCATTATCTACGTATTTAAACTATATTTGATACTTTAAATCTTTTACAAATGTCAATTAAGTATTACATTACATTTTTTATTTGAATTCAATGTAAAAACTTTGTCAGTGAAATAAGTAACTTTTTTGACAATGTTATCTAGGTTATACACATTGCAGAAAACATTTCTTTACAAATTTTAACATAATTTTTTACTTATCGTACAAATTTAGTTAGCGTTAGATTTAAAGTAAGCCCCGAAAATGCAGCAAACTAACGGGTTAACATAATTTTTGAAAGTGATTATCACAAAATTGTCAATAATTGCCAATTATTGGCATGCATTTTAATTAGCCATAATTTGTCGAAGTTTAAAATTACACTGATTTTTAAAGCATTTTTACCTTTTTGCAGAAGTACGGCATTAAATAATAGGCAGAAAATCCATGATAAGTATATCACTCTCGGATATTTTGAAACTTGATTGTGTAATTTATTTTACAAACTGTACAAGAGCTTGTACCACGATTTAAGGCAAATCTTCATAGCTTTGCTACTAAGGTCTGCCTTAAGTGTCGCCTTAATTAACAACCGCTATCGTACCGAAGACCCATTTTTATTTCACAAACTCGTCCGTGTATTGTTTCAGTGTGTGGTAAGCAGGGTCAAAAACCAAAAGAATTCGTAGAAAAGCAAGGACAGAGAAGCTTTGACGAAGGCAAGGGGACATGCGTAAAGAATGGCGCCAAGTTTGGCGTCTGTCGACAATATTTATTTTTTGTGGCAGGAAGGAAATGGATATCTTGCATTTAACATACGTAAACAATTCAATAAAAAAAACTATATTATTGGCACGTGCGGGTAAAAATTTGAATATTGTTATAAGACAAAAATATCAAATTGGCATTACAAGTTCAACTTTACATACAGATTTTACGACCATACATAAATATCTATTTGAGTATAAATAAATATTCCGACTTAAATTCCGGAAATTTCCATTAATTTGAGAGTATTATAAAATGTTTCTTGTTAAAATTTTATTTTCAGCCTACATATGTATATTGGTAAAAACAAATAATACACTTTTTACTGCTATCAGCATTTGTACAAAGAATATTCAATTTCGTCCACTAGATTTCAATCCGTCAAAGAACATGAATTGAATAGTATCCAAATTTCATATAATTTTGTTTTTCCTTATTTCAACGCCGACTTGAGAAAACTGTGAAGTATTAATACTTTTTTTACGCTAGCAGATGAGTAAACTGTTGGTAGTTGATTATTTATATTTGAAAAATCACAATGTTTCACTTTCCGACACAATTTTTTTTACAAAAAATTTTATCTGAGAAATTTGTATTCAAAATTCTGATACACAAATCTCACAAGAATTAAAGCGACGTAGAGTAGATGGATATCACATGTTATTACCAAATTGGCCTAGTCCGATTATACCGGCCGGTAACAGATAACTATCACATTACGTACTTACATATTTACAATGTTAGCATCATACGAAGGGTCACGTTCGTAATGCAGGGCACCCTCGAGACTAGAACAAAGACAACGAAACAGGAAATCTCATACGGTTCAGAAGATTGAAACAATGGGAAAAAGGTCTCAATGAAAACTTTGTTGTCTTTTACAACCCTTCGTCCAACTCATTTCGGACAAAACTTTCAAGAAAAAGTGACAGATTTCCGGGTTTGGCTGCTTTTATTACGGTTTGAAAATGAGAACGAGACAAAGTTTTGGTGAGTAGGTCACGTTATTCTCTGTACATTTAACCTCTTATATATTTCATCTGTTTATTTGACACTTTGAAGAACACTCTACATAAAGTTACGTAAAATTTTCTCAATGAAGAGTAAAATAGAGGATGAGACAATAATTTGGTAAAATTTACCCAACCGTTAGATAAATTTCTTTGTCAACTTTATTTAGAGCGGACTTGTAAACTGCATAACATTACTTACTATTCATTAAAAATTAATATGCAGTAAAAAATCTGAAAGGTTTTTAACGAAAATCCGCAACTTTTGCCATTTAATCTTTACAACATATTACTTTTAAACAAACAGTTGTAACCGTTAGTATTTAAATAGCAATATATCTTTGGTACATACGTAAATATGCACATATAACTTTATCTCACATTAACCTAACTTTTCATTGAAATTTTTGCACTTTGCTTAAGATTTGCGAAGTAATTTAGTACCTTTTGGAATCTTGAGGAGCAAATTTAGAATTTTGCTAGTCCTTCACGCCACTAGAAATAATCGAGAATGTATAAATTAACATTTTGAACGGAGATGGGTTAACTTTTTGCTCTGTTAGTTTTGAAATAAGTTTTTTCTGTTCATTGTACAATTTTTTGTAATAACTGTAATTTTGCAAGCTCTTCACGTCATTAAAAATAATCTACAATTTACAAATGCCTATTTTTACCGGAGATTGGTAAACTATCGTCCGAGAATTTTTAAACATATATTTTTTGTTCATTCTTCACACAGCAAAAATGTTAACTTTCCAAGGTTGCCAAAATTTTGCGGAATTTACTGGGTTACAACCATCCGCATGAACTGACTCAATTTCTGATTATTTATTGATGCCTACTACCAAAAACGATTAAAACAATAGGACTTGCCGTTGCAAAAGTTATGATAAAAATACAGAAACAAAGCCAGGACAAAACCTGGCCGTCCTCACTTTCGCTTTCCCGACTCGGACACGGTCCAACTGACCGGATTGGATTGACTAGGGCGAATTAATAGCGGAGAGAAAGCCTCACTTTCTCCTCTCATCCGAAAGTGACATGATGAAGACGAGGGAGAAGAAATCACAAAAGTTTGCACTAAATTGCACGACTAATGTTGTCCAAAGAACGAAGAGGACTTTCTCCTGGTTAAGAACTTTAAGTGTAAAACTTTCCTGTCGTGTTTTTTACTTGTGTTTTATTGGGGAAAGTCTGCTCGTTGTGGAGAGTGAAGAAAGGTCCAGGAGAGAATCCCAATGTGTGTAAAACTCTTAAAAATGTGGCTCTCGAATCTTTTGGAGGGGCTGCGAAAGTCCGCATAAAATACTTATTTAATTTTTTTTATAAAAAGTAACATGCAAATTAAAAATCCAACCATTTTACCTGAAGTCTAACCGAATCAGATATATTGCATTACGAAAAAGAACCTTCAGTCACGAATCTTAACAAATTGGTAACAAAATTTGGTGTAATCTGTGACAAAAACTTACCAAACGATAGCCACTGTTGTAACAAAACCATGCACTATTGGTTAGAAATTATAAAACTGCTGACCAATTTGGTAATAAAATTTTTATCAAATTTAGCCAGACTTAGCGAAATTTCCTAATTTTGTTACCGGGTTTTTAGTCATGTTTGCCCATAGCATTGTTAATTCTTAACAAGATATAGCTAGCCCACTGGTAACAAAAAACTACAATTTGTTTGCAAAAGATAAGCTACCACAACACCGGTGAACTTTTAACACACCAAGTTTTAAGGAATTTTTAAGAGTGTCCAACAATCCGACACGATCTCGCTTCCAAGTTTGACGAGCGGACGAATGCGAAGGTGGAGAGAGGGAGGAAGGAGAAGACTAAAAGTGCGAATGTGGTCCGATCGACAAAAAATGTCCACTTCTTCCTCCTCTGCTTTCACTCAGGAAAAGAAGAAAGTTAGTTTCCATTCTGATCCTGGATCTTTTTGATGTCCAGTAAAAACAAGGAAGGGTTTCTCTATGCGAGAAACTGTCACCCACTTTCTCCCATTCATTCCATAGGATTTACGGATTCATGCAAATGCGTGGAAATAAAACAGAATTGTCAATTGTTCGAGTCAAGACTCGTTCTGTTATGAATTTGAAAAAATGAGGTCTACAAAAAATTTTTGGAACATATTTACAATTTTTGGAACATATTTACAATTTTTGGAGGATTTTTTTTTTTGATAATTGCATAACCTAATTGCATAACACAGACTCCGGATGTGTAAGATGCAGAATTGTAGGAATTAATTTCACTAAAGATTTTGGATGGTATTCGTACAGATTAGGATTTTGGTAAAGAATTTTGTGCAAATGATTGGTCTGTCTACGAAACCCTGTAAAACTTGTTTGGTGGGGGAGCACTTGATTTAGTTCTGGTCGAGAAAACATTGGAATGACGAGGACATTTCGCTTGATCATTCGTTTCTCTCATTTTTGCAGAAATACTTCCACTTTCACTCTGGAACGACTGAATTCCCGTATTTTTCGTCATCTATTTAACTTCGCGTATGTTATGTTGTGAAGAATTTTATGTATTTTGTCTGTGGTTGATCGACATTAAAGAAATTTTCAGAATTTTCATAAACTAATAAAGATTACAGATATTGAATTCGACACGACCCAAGGATTAATCTGAACAAATTACTCACTCGGACCTTTGTAACGCAGTAAACTCGGGAAGTTTTCAAATATTTCGACAAATATACAAATGTTTATTAGAAAATGGTTATTAATCTATTGTAAACTTGAATACATGTAACTGGTACTATATGTTTTATATTAGTCTGGTATGTAAAACTATTTCACAAAATTTTCTGACTTGGTGATGAAGCACTGGTTAACTATTCAAGTAGCAAGTACTAAATTGGATGGAATTTGAAAATTGAAAAGTTTGAGATTTCTGAATTTGTCTTTATAAAGAACACGATGCTTTTGTAGAAAATGTTTTTTACCCGTTTGCTAAAACTGATTTTGTTTTCGTTATTTTTTACCTGTTTGTTAACACTGATTTTGGTTTGGTAACAGTTCTAAATTACACAAAGACATACATTATATATTTTAAAATATATTCAGTAGCATTTGTAAATTCTATTGCTTCTAATGGCGTGGAAAACTTGCAAAATAAAAAATTTTTGAAAGTCTCATTACTCAAGAAAATTCTACATTATACAATACACAAAATGATCGTTTTCCATGGTTTTGTTTGCACTGTAGGATTTATTAAATCTCTTTTGTTAACACCCACAAAATTATCACAGATTTATAAAGTTTACGAAGTAAAACCAGGATGGACAGATATCGCAAACATAGATACACCAATTGGAAACTCATCTTTTCTTGATTTGGAAAAGCTTTGAGCTAACAATGGAGGTCTCCCAACGTATGCTCACAGATTTGGACTAAAGTAGTGTCAATCGATGACAAAAAAAATTAGTGTGAAATTTGCATATGTAAAAAGCGGAAATTGGGTCAGCCTTTGGGCCAGTTTTCTCCTCTTTTAAATGTAAATATCTTTGCCAAATCAGCGCATTGGCAGATAGTGCCATTTGCAAATTTCATACTACTTATATTTGTCATCAATTGACACTACTTCAGTCCAAATCTGTGAGCATACGTTGGGAGACCCAGGTTATTGGTTTCACTATGGAATAGCTGAATTCCCATATTATTCGTCCCCTAACTTAAGAATTTATGTATTTTGTCCGAAGAAACTTTTATAATTTTGATATACCAGCAAAAATTGGAGATATTGAATTCGACACGATCCAACGATTAATCGTAACAAAATAATTCACTCGGAACTTTGCAACCCACCAAAGACTCGGTTAATGTTCAAATATTACGACAAGCTTGGAAAGATTAAGGAAGTTAAGAACATCGTATTATCACTTACCTAAACATATCAAAGGGTTCCTTTTATTTTAGAAAATTAGTCAAGTCGATAATATGATTTTAGAAAATTTATGTTTAGCTTGTGAACTACTATTGGCAAGCGATGAGTATTACATAAATTGGAGAGAACGTGTAAATTGGAAAGTTTTTGATTAAATTTGTGATTTTTAAATTACAGCATTTTTGTCAAAATTTCTCTCACGTTTTGTTCGCTAGAAGAGATTTCCAGGAATCTGTTTACTAAAATTATATTTGTAACTTCTTGATTGTTTCTAATGGCGTAAAGAACTCTCAAAAATGAAGTATTTTTGACACAAGAAAATTTTAATGTACAAAATAAATCGTTTTTCATTCGTTTCATTTGCACTATACGATTCCTAAAAATTTGTGTACGTATAAATTGTGCGCAGGTTTGGAACGATGATGAATGAAGGAAAATCAGGTTACAAAGTTACACTTATCACGGACCCGCCCTCATTTCCTTAGTAAAACCTTTGACCGCCGTGTTACCAAATTTACACGAAAACAAAGACCTGAATCTGAAGATGAAGTCGAGGGCGATGAAATATACATATTAATAAATAAGAAGATTCTAATTTAAGTAAATTTGGAAGATTGACACTTCAATGAAATGCTCTAAAGTCATTAAATACTTCCCTCTCTTAGAGGGAATGCATAAACGATGTGGGAATTTGAAGGCAAATGGATGCGTCAAATACACTAATTAATTCAGTAATTAAATTATAGCTGCTACCGGGTTGGTAACAATTTAGGAGCAAAATATGACTAAATTACCACCCGGAAATAAGTTAGTAAAGACTTGTGACCAAATATTGTCCTAGTTAAACTTTGCCTAACAAAACTGATTTTATCTGATTCTCGTTGAAATCCTAGTTCGTTACCAAATTATCATTACCAACCTGGTGATGATTTTCGAATGTACCATATCTCTCTAAAAATTCACGACGCCCTTTACGTCTTGCCTCCTTCGAGAAGTATACCATTCATTAAAATTTCATCGCGTCAAGAATCTCCGACTTTAAACTTTCGACTAAATCCGACTTCATCTTGGCAACAAGAGAGCAAAACCGCAAGTCTAATCTTCCCTCGCACACCTCAAATGGCGCATTTGTGTAATTAATTATAATTGTGCCTCTCCATCCCGCTCTTGACTTTAGCATTATTTAATTAGATAACAATTAGTCGCTTCATTAAGTAAATATCTCATTAAGATTGACGTCTTCTCGGGTCATGGGGGCCGTTGAGTGGGAGTTATTCTAAACCTTTGGTTTTTGCTGGCGTCTGGATTTCGACTTCATTAAAAATGCAACGGGTCGTGTTGTTTTGTTTTGGTAGCGTCAAATTACGAAAATTCTGTCCAGACGGGGCCAGATGTGGAGGGTGGAGAAAAGGAGGGATCGGTGAGCTACCGGTTTTCTGGTAAACAAAACGGACCGACAAAAAGATACCAAGAAAGAAAGGTTGAGATTTAGATGGTGGAAAAGGGAAAGAATTTCTGTTTTTTGAGAATTTGTAAGGTTTACAAAATTGTGGTTGTACGTAATTTTGCAAACTTCCAACGAGTAAAATATTCTGGCAACAGCTTAGAATGAATGTCGCCTATACTACAATTTCGTGAAATTATTCCTTCAAAAATTGTGCCTGATTTTACATCATAATTTTGTAAACTTCCAGAAATATTACAGGAGTTATAAACATTTACGCGACTTTCTGTAATAATTATACTATGTTTTTTCATGCGAATAATTCACCCCGATTAAACAGTTCAACACAATGTCTCATAAAATATTTGTTGTTGTCATCATAATAATAATTATTTATCTTTCTCCCCCAACAAAACAGGAGTCAAACGGATCATTTGCCGTTTGTATGGTCGATGCCCCTCTCCTTTTAATTGGAGGACAAAGCCATAAACTGGAAAACAGAATGGCAGATGCTCTTTGAAAACCAAACTAGTCCTCATTTTGCTTTTCGAATGAATACAGAGAAGCCAAACCTCA
Source organism: Folsomia candida (assembly GCF_002217175.1). Lineage (NCBI taxonomy): Eukaryota > Metazoa > Arthropoda > Collembola > Entomobryomorpha > Isotomidae > Folsomia > Folsomia candida. The sequence continues at coordinate 4,687,190 of NW_019091200.1, read as the reverse complement.
TGTGCGTTCCTGGGCGGATTTTGGATGCATGTGGTCATGTCATAAGGACAGATTTGTGTCGATGAGCAAGCATTTTATGTCCGAAAGAGACGGGGAACAAAGGGAACAAGTAATACGTGTAATGTCAGACGATAACAGGAGCTTGTTGACTTTCGGGTTATATTGACGCTTCAAAATTAATGATGCTTATTGTCAAGAGTTTTAGTGGAGAGGACGATTTTATAGTTGAAACTAAACTGGGGTAGTAAAAGTTGGGGCTGCGGTAACAAATTTTTGTTGGTGACAAAAGACATGGGTAAAATAAAATATGCACTTAAATTTAGTTTAAAAGTCATAAAATATTTACCAATTATAAATTGGTAAGAAAATTCATAGCACATTTAAAAAAAGTTTTCTCTGCCAAAACAAAAAGTCGGTAATAGAAATTTGCAGAAATTATATACTTCTTAGCAGCGTAAGATATCTGGGTTGGTCACAAGTAATTGCTTGCAAATATAGATTGTCATTTAAAATTTTACCAAACTGGTCTCACCGTTCATGAGAATAATCCATCTTAAAATGTGTTGTAGTACTTGACATTTGAAGTTGAATACAATTTTAATGATCTTTCTATTAAGGGAATTTCTGTAAGTATACCATTTTACGTGAGGAGATGAATGCGTGCTAAAATTTCTGAGGAGCAGTGTTCCTACACAGTTCGTTTTGCATTCTTGTTGAGGAAGCCATCATATTGTTAAATGTCATGTAAAATGTGAGTCCGGTACATTTTTTATTCATAAAAGGATTTCTTAAAAACGCTGCTGAATTAGATTTTTAACTTTAAAGCAAACTTGATTGAAAATTTCCATGTTACACATATTCCATTTTATCAAACGAATTACCACATTTAAGACAAAAGCTTCGATGTAAAATCAAATTTTGTTAAACATACGGAGTGTTAAGAAGAACCCTGTTTCGAGGCAGAGTCCACGTTAGAGACGCCTCGTTCTCGTCGTCGTTCCATCTGTGATCCTTTCGCAGATGTGGAACGATTTTTACTTAACTGAAATCCTAATGGAGTTCTAAAAGACTTTTGAAGATAAAACAGCCGTCACTTTAAAGTCTCCTCCTGGAAATGGAACGGATCTCTCACTCCCCAGTCCCAAAGCCCAGTTTTGTTCTCCTCTTTTTTAGTTGAGGATGTAATCTCATCGCCTTTTTTCTACGCACTTCCTACTCCGTAAAGTGTGTGTCGTAGTGTAGAACGAACTATCGAGCTCCTCAGAAACACATAATATGAGAAGATTTTATTTAAGAGGGTTGTAAATACGTTATTAGGGTTGCTTTATGTGAAGTGTGCATTGTTGGGTTAAATAAGGAAGGCTTTGTTTGATAAATTTGGGATTTGAAATATTTTGGAAATCTAGGAAATTAAAATTTTTCATGAATGGAAGAAGAATGATAATATGAATTTCCAGATTTTTTTTAAATGAAGTAAATATACACAAAGTATGTAAACAAGATTTTTCATTTTAAATTTTGCCAGATTTAGAGACCAGTTAAAAAATTACCACAAATTTCGGATACTTGTGGCATACATAGATTGAAATCGAGGAACCGAAAATTAAGATTTTTGTTTTAAATGCATTTGACATTATTATGTGGCACCCTGTCACCCTTATTCTAAGTATTTAATACATACATACCTATTATTCTCTTGTATAGCTTTGGTGCATACAGTCGAGTTCATTATTACCACCATGTCTGATACTTATCACCATTAGTTAAAGTATTGAGAGAGTGGTGGAGATGTTGCTTGGTTATATTTGGAGCTCGTTTAATACGCCATCCATCCCTCCACCCGTAATCCGTATCGCTTTCCTAGTACACTCTTAGAAGTGTGGTTATAATTTTCTAATAAACGTTATCACCAGGCACTTGGTGATAACGACTACCACCGCAATTTTAAGCAAATTATAACCAGATTATAACCAAATGCAAAAAAATGTTAAAACCGGCCTGATAATCATTCGCTCAACAGCGTCGGTATCATTTTGTTGCCCCATGGTTATGATTATAACCGAGAAGTTATATTTCATTATAACCAATATTGTCACCGGGTTGTCATGCAGACTGAAAATAGTCTGGTGATGCTTTATTTTATTATCTGGTGATGTTTTCTCAAGATTTCTTTATGGTTTTACACCAGTCGGTTATGTTCAGATTCAACAATGCTACGCTAGTGGCGCTGCATCACGTTATTGTGTTATTCCTCATCACAATGTCTTATTTAATTCGTGTATCGAATTTTGCACGTGGAAAAAAATAATTGTGTCGAGTGACAATTATCGGGAGTTTCTAATAATTGAAGGTAACTATTTTTTAAGCATTCAACATTATTTTAAACTTTTGGTACATAAACTATTTTCTGGTTCAGTTAAATTAGAATTCAAGTTGGACGGGGAATCCGGAACTTCTAACCAAGTCGGCACAGAAATCAGTGAACAAATTTTCTCTCTTTTGTCAAACAGCAACACGTGAATCCTGAAGCAAAAATATCGCAAATAGTTTATCGCAAATAAATTATTTAAATTAAATTTTCCGTTAATCTAACTTTGAAGAATATTAATTGTTTGTTTGCAGTTGCTGAACAGCATATTTCTCCCAGTGGAAATAAACCTTCAAAATTCGGTTAGTAGATAGGGTTAAAAGTTGTAATTAATGAATATTGTACTATATATATTTCTAAATTATTTTCCTTTCATACCCTTTATTTAGAAACCCTCTCGTCAGCGGAGCAAACATTACTTGCAAAAGCAATCATCGACATTTTACCTCTCTGGAGATATTTTTCTACTGAAGGAATCGTAATATAAAATTTGATTTTGTCATTATTTCAAGTATGCAGGTATTTACTAAAGTATATATTAATTAATTTACTTTTATAAATGGATTTAATGCAATTCGGTATTGGTATTATCCTATAAAATCGAATAAAACACTATTTTTCAAGCAAATCGTCACCGTAAGCTTAATAATTTACAATAAATCGGTTATAAACATCACCGTCATGGTGTTAATCATCACCAATAAATTAAAGGATCATAACCTGAACGATATACATCTGAACATTGTGGTTTTGTTGTTATTCATTGTGGTGATAATTAACACCGCAGTGAAGATGATACGATTTAACACCATTTCGGTGTTGATTATAACCAAACCGGTAAAGTCATATACGTCTAAACTTTGGTGATAATCTGGTTACAATTTCTCTAAGAGTGTAGTCAAAACAGTTGAATTCTTCACCATCGTTTTTAAGGGGTGATCTGATACAGTCTCACCGCTACCTGACGGGGAGTATGTAACTAAGTCCTCCCATTAGCTCCCATGTTATCGTTTTAAAAACTTTCAGCGTCGTCAAAAGACAATAAAATTTCGATTTTTTTGCACCAATCGATGCGTATATTTAGTCCCCACAAAGTTACTGAAGTTTTAATGGATACGTGGAGTATACATTGAAATATGCAACTTTTTCTGATTTTTTTTCGTGAAAAGAATTATGGTGTGACCATGAAAGCGACTTTAAGGTCAAACTCCAGTAACTTTGGGAGTTGAACATTTTGACACATTTTGCAACAAAAAAATCCGATATTGAAGCAAAAATGAGGATGCCCAAATGTTTTGAAAAATAGGTTTTTAGAAATGACGCTGAAGGCATGACCGTCAGCTCCAGTTTCCCCAATTTTTTATATGTTGTAGATCTTTAGTAGTAGAACAATAGTCAAATTGGACTTATAGTCGAAATCGACCTGCGTGACCTTGTTTCGGCGTCGAAAGGTTGATAGGTCAAAGGTCACCGATCCCCACAAATGGGGTATCATTGGAAAGGTATCGGTGAGTGGTTTCCGAATATATATACTTTATTGGGTGTATGACCACTCCCTCATGTTCCAGAAGCAGAAGAATGAAAATCTTCAATTCTCCACAATTTAACACAGCAGTAGATAGGAGAGTTAACATGCAATAGATGGGCGAAAACTCATAAATATTCTTGTCGCTCTGCAAATTCAGGGAGTGGTCATACAGCCGAAAAGTATATATATTCGGAATCCTCTTGTCGAGACCTTTCCAACGATACCTCATTTGATAATAAATTCCATTTACAGTTTCGAAAAATTAATTTTAAAGTAAAATGAAAATTGTATGAGTTGAACGCCAAGTGACAAGTGAAAATGTTTAATATTATTAGAATCTAAACCTCGCTCTTACCCCTCCTTAACACGCTTCCGGCCCTCGTTATACGACTGTCCATGCGAGGGACATAAATATGTATGCTGGAAAATTCTCAAAATTTGTTTGACGAGACGAATGACATACGAGTAATTAATTAATTTTTGTAATTCAACATAACAGGTTTAGTATAGAATAAATATATATGAAGTAACTTTAATTTTATAAATTTTGAAAGTGTTTTGGTTAGTAAAATATTCATGCCGTTAAAAATATTTTCAAATATGAGAAAACATCAAACAAAATTAAGATTCACTACGTTTTTGTCACATATCAAAAATTCATATGCTAAATAAATTTTATATGATAATACTTTACAAAATTTTCGCAAAAGTTTGTAATTTTTGAAAAACTTTGTACCATAACTTATGTTCAACTTTCGGGAATTGCTTCACTTTTTCAATGGTGAGAAAAATGTTATGTAATGATATATAATATTTAAAATAGATGTAGGAGTACAGCTAGCTAGCACTCCCCCGCAGCCTGATTAATTTTTCATGGGGGGCTGTCAAACTGCAGTTTTAGCGAGAAAGTGGGTGTGCATATGTGGCGATACGTGGCGACGTGGGTGGAGATGAATGAGGTGAAATCCTCTCATAAAAAATGCAGCTGGGCTGATGAAAGGTTTTCTCACGTCAATTGTCAATCTAAATCATTAATTATCTCATCAGGATTAGATTATTCCGAGTGCCAATGATTACCACCGTCAAGAGGTGGGTGTGTAGAATAGTGATCATTTTACGTAATAATGAAGGCAGATGTCATTTCGAAAATTGATGTTTTAAAACATTTTCCATTTTTTGAAAGGTTATTTTACCCTGAGCTGTTTTTTATGAATTTTGAAGTGTATTTTTGGAATGATATTACCCATTCGCGTGTCTGAATTATTAGGTGTAATATTTTTATAACCTAAGGGTAATACGACAGACAACCAATCATGTTTGTTACCACCTGGCGTTGTTTTTTTACCAATAGGTTACACATTGCTACCAATTTGGTAACAATTTCTACCACCACACAAATATGAGAAAATTTGCGTATCAAAGTTCTAACACTGCAATTCTTTAATTATTTTATTTATTTTAATTTCCCGTCGTTTGAAAAGATCAAGATTTTTTTCAGTACTCGTCATTCTGTAGCATTTTCATTTTTTTATCATTCCCAATTCCTCCCACAAAAACTTCTCAACAAGGAAAAAAGGGGTTGATCCTTCGTTAGTGGGTGGTTTAGCGTATCTTTAGAGAGAGGTATTTTTACCCTGCGTAACTCTCGCAATTTGTACACTTTTGGAGTTATGGAGGCAGTTAAAAAGTGAGTAGGATGGCAGTTGGCCAACCAAAAGGTGATTACTTTGTGTGCTTTTTCTGCTACCACACGACCAACTTTTTTGAAGGAGGAGGAGAGGAAATTACACTTGCAAAGTTATTCCTTCCTCTCATTTTCTCATTTTAAAAAAGTCGGCTCTTCACGGAGAGCAATGTGCAGACACAAATGAGAAGATAATAACGGGCTTTTTCTTTAGACAAAGATTTTTTGGTGCACTCTTAATAATTCGGAGAAAAAATTAAAAAGGGGAATTTACCGACTTTGGTAATAACAATTGATGACAAATTTAAATTTTCTAAAAATAATTGCCGCTAGAGTTTGTCTGCTTCAATTGGCGTACTCACAATAACTTGAAAATTGAGCTTATCAACTTAACTTTGTTTTTGAAATTCATTATATTAAAAATTTCGAAAAATTAATTTTTAGTGTGAAATCATAAATTTCGTAATTCGGTAAAATAATAAAACAGGAAGTTTACCGAGGTTGGTACTACCTGGCTGATAACAAATTATTATTCATCCCAAATATTTTTTATAAATTAATTCACTTACAAATTTAATCTGAAAAAACAAGTTCTACTTTTAAACTCTTAAATCCTTTTAAATGGCATGAAAATGTAACAATTTTATTGTCACCATAAACAAAAGGTACAAATAAGTGAATATCTACAGATATAATGCCAAATTTACGGTGTCAACAATGCTATAAATTAAAAAAAATAGTAATTAGTAAAATGGCAATCTTTAAGCTAACTTTTCTTACAGCTTTGTGTAAAAATTACCGATTTTTAGTTTTTGTAAACATTTTTTAATGGAGGTTATTACGATTTATTGAGTGAATTTAGTACCTAACCATAAAGGATACAATAAATATTTATTGCTATGAAAAGATTGCAAGACGGTGTTGAATTTCGTTCGATTTAAATGATTAGCGATTCACTTTATAATTAATTTACTTTTGAGCATTGAATTTTTAAAAAGTATTATTCAAACGTCATTAATTTGTTATGTGAGAAATAGATAATATTAAAAAAAACATAGATCATTTTCCTATATATGTTTAAATAAGCAATAAAATACATGTTCGGAATTTATGTAAGAAACTCTAAGAATTTGGAGTAATTATCCGTATTTTACGTATATCCAGAAGAATAAGTACCTACACAATTTTCCCTTCGGCGGAAAAAATGCGGAATAAACTACACACGCTCTACCAAAAAAATTCGCATTCTTTTTTTGCAAGATTTTGTGTTGCACAAGACTTCCTTGCAGAAAAAAATGCCCAGACTGAATTGTAAGAAGAGAGAAGCAATCATACAAAAGTGCCATAAAAGCGGGATGAATTTCTTTCTAGGTAACATTTCTAGAGGGAATTTGAAATTCAAAGGAGAAAGAAACTAAAATGTTTCTAGGCAAGGATTTTACCAAGGGAAAAATTACACAAGGAAATGAAACAGATTCCCAGCAGGATTGAAAACCTGCCGAATTGAAGAAGTCGACTTCATAATAAAATATTTCTTACATTTTTTTTCTCTATACAAACTGACACACTTTGTAAAAAAGTACATTTATTGTGTAAGGAAACATGGCACACTTTTTGTGTTTTTTTCCTTCTGCAACTTCATCTTGCAGCTAGAGTTTGACTGCTTTATTCAATGGGCATTCTCACAACAACTTTTGCATCGCCTTGCAAAAAGTTTTTAAAAATTCGCACATTTCGAACAATTAACTGCAAAATTATGAGGATTTCTTTGTTCTAAGAAATGTAGGTAGTTCTATCTCGCAAAATTATTTCGAAAAATATCTGTTACCACGAAAGCTTCATTGCGAAATAACTCTTTTACAACTGGTGTCATGAATCTTGGTCCCTAACTTAATTACCAGTTTATCATTAATTTTTCTGCTGGTGTGCAAACCTGTCAAAATTATAAAATTTAAAAATCTTACATATCTGTAAAAACATATTTTGAGTAGGTTTGTCAGTTTCATTATTTAAAAAAATTATGAAACAATTATTTAAAAAAATCATTTAAAAAAATTATTCCAAACTATTATTTTTCCTTAGGTCCCCTCAAAAAATAAAGACTAACTAATTTTGAAAACCTTGCCGATAATAAGTAATATTAATGTTTCTTTTCTACAAAGACTCATATTGTATGATGCAATCATTTCATGGAAAATTATGGATTTATTTATCTAAAGTTCTTTACAATACAAGTTAGAATCCAACTAATTCTATGATTTAAATTTTCATTTTAGTCCTGAATAATTTCATCATGTATTTATTTCTTCAAAACTTCGATGAAATACTAAATCTTCGACGTATTTAGGTGTAGAATGATGAGGAAAAAATTCTACAAATTGTGGAAGCGATAAGCATCGAATCTATGATTGAATCTGGTCCGGCGAAAGTGCATATAGTACAATTTTAGCCGATTTTCTCAGCACGATATGTATGTGTAAAGGCTTATGTAAAGGGCAGTGCACAAAATATGTATAAAGTTTAGACAATGTTAAGATTGCACGTTTATTTGTGTCGAGGTGAAACAAATATTTAAAAATGTGTGACACTTTTCATGCCCGGCCCACGGAATTAGTTTCGATTTCAAAGAAAGGGGAAGATTGGTTCTGACCGCAGTCATGCAGGAGGAGAAAGTGGAGAAAGCAGTTTGTTTGTAGTATTGGCACTTTTTTAGAATCGAAATTCTAATTCTGAAAAGGAGAGAATGATTTTGTATTTGTATTTGGGTGACGAAATCCGTTACAAAATAGACGATTGAGTCACATTGAACGCTTCCAGAATAGAGATGATTGGGTGGTTGATGGATTTTGAAAAATCTTACGGGTTACGTAACATATTTAGGGTGCAGCGTTGTGCAGAATTTGTGCAATTCTGTGCGAAAAAAGAATCACACGAAGAAGACGCCAATTTTGTCCGTATATTTGCGAAATTGATGTTGTCAAATACATGCAAATTTGGCTTCAAGGTGAACTTGAATGCGTTAATTTTGTCGGGAAAACGTATTACTGAAAGTTATATAAATTGCAATATGATGCAATTCGAGTAAACGTAGTAGACGTGACTAACAAATTTTGTCTTGCAAAATATTTTCGCAATATTATATAAAATATGATTAAAGTGCAAACTCCCTTCCCAGAAGAGATGGATTTACATAAATTTCCAAAAAAATGTTTGTTCATACGTCTGTGTATTACTTAACCTTTTCTCCATTCAATAAAATTTCTGTGGAATTTTGACAATTAAATTAATAAAACCAACTTTCCCCACTTTTTATCGCGTGGGTGGAAAAGTTTGTGGTAAAGTGACACCTTCAATAATTTTGACATTTAAAGATCACCCTGCCAACTTTTTAGGTGTGTTGAAATTTATTACTGGTGTAAATAATATTGCCAATTCGCGCGGACCCTGTAACCTTTTCAAATGTATTGCAACTTTATTTGCAAATTTCTTAAAATTTGCAAGATCACATTAATCGTGGACTTCCTTACACATAAAAATGGCGTCTCTTTATTGCGTATAATTTTGTATTATACAAGACTTACACAGTTTATTAATTTGTTAATACCAACATTACAGCGCGAAGTTCACAATAAATTTGCACCAATGCATCATTGCAAATTTACTGTAAATTATAGTGTGGATATGATGCCAATTATATTTTTAGGGAAAAATGGGAATAAAATGTATGACGTAGGTCGATTGTGTTCGAGTATAGAGACATTTTATGGTCTTATTTACAAGCTTATTTAAAATAAAATAAGTTATTTTAAAATTCGTTGAGTATGCAAACTTTGAAAATTAATACAGAGAGCTTTCAAGATCTGTTTAAATTTACAACAAATGTGTAACCTCACCTGGCTTGCATACCTTCATAAGCTTTGTAAAAGTGCTGAAATGTAAGAAGATTAGCTTTCGTTAAATAGTGTACAACACGGAGTTACAAAAATCTGCGTCATTTTTCCATCGAACAGTGAACCCTGACCTTTTCCGAGAAATCTATTTCATAAGCCTACTCAAAATTTGAATGAATATCTGTCCCACTTTATTACCCGAGGACTTATTATTTGTCAACCAAACTTGTGAAATGTGTCATGTCAAAATTTAGGAAACATAACCCCCTCGACTCACTCGTGACGGGAAGTTTGCTTGCGCAATGTGGCTGTCTCACTTTGTATTTTCATTAGCCACAAGTGTGCCAAATATGCAAAACCCTGCTCAACTGCAATGGTTATTAAGCAGTGCGAGCGAGCTGCTTTAATAGAGACGTTCTGTCAATCTGTGCATCCGTCCGTTTACATACAGAAATATCGAAAAGTTTATGATTGGAGAGTGACTAGCTTCTAGTTTTATTACCATTGGGTGGCAAATCGTCAACAATGTGGTTGAGACTGAAAGGATTTAATCGTCACTTTTGAAAATTTTGTTACCTAGCTAGTCATAAAAAAATTGTTACGCAACTTATTATTTTGAACGATGGACGAAAATGAAAATAAAAATACCGAAATATTACAGCAACGACGTTTAGGAATCTTTGTCGGCATAATTTATATTTAAATCTGCACATAATTTCTAATCGGCGTTAAATTTATACATCTTTGCAAATTTTTCGCAAAATTTTTTACCCGTGTTGCTCCGACCATTTTGCGAAAATTGGGGGAAACTAGGAAAAATAAAATTCGGTGTTAAGTTACTTTCGTACATCTGTTTATTTGAGTTTATCAACTTGTATGAAGTTTTGGGACTCGTGACAAGTTTAGAATTTGGGTGCTGTTGAAGTTAGTTTGGTTTGGGGAGCATCCGGGTGGGGAAAGTAAGTGGAGGACAATTTGCATTGTCGATTTTCCCAACTGCAGTTTTATTCTGAGACAATGCGGTGATGAGGGGATGACGAGAAGAGGAAATTCTCTGCTTTCCAGACTGCACAGATCCCCTTTTTGACAGGGAGGCAAGTTTCTCTTAAAGTAAAGTAAACTACGACTCGTGCTGGTGCCGGTATGCATATGTGCAAGTCAAAAGTCTAAAGATGAGACGAGTTGGCAGGGAAAAGCTAGTTTAAGGAAGCGTATTTTCATTTAATTTGCATACCTTGACTTTTCATTTACTTTAAGAAAAAGACAGGTTCGATTTAAATTGGGGAACGCATTACACAGTTGGTTACGTAAGAAGAGTGAATCCATGGAATGCTCATTACTTCGGAACATTTCAATTTCTAGTGGTGTGGAGGAAAATTTGATAAATTTTTGGCTGGAATTTTAGCTTTGTTATATGTCGCGTGAAGTTGACATTTAGAAAATTGAGTTCTTAACATATAAGTTTTTCGGTCAGAAGTTAGTTAAATATAGATTTTCTTGTACTTATTATTAGAAGTTTCTGCTAAAAATATAGAGTTTGTGTACATATGTACAGAACATTCTAAAAACTTAGGATTGTAATATTTAAAAAATAGCCACTAAAATTTAATACAAATTTGTGGAAATATAAAGGTAAAGTAGTGCATTTAAAAGTTCGGGTATTTCTAATCAATGACGAATTCACTCAAATACTTGTGAACTACCAAACTCCGTAAACTTACAAAAGTTACGTAAGATCGCAAACGTTTCGGGCCGGTTGTGACATAATTTTGAGAAAGCTACGCAGTTTAAACCCATCTCATTGAATGTTAGCAGAAAAAATATTTGCATTTCTATACTTCCATCTAAAAGATAATGCTCCTGTTCAACCCAGAAGGTAAACTAGGTCGGATCAAGTAGCAAAAAGAGAAAGCAACAGACAATTCATTAACGATGTGCACTTTTTGACTAGAATTTCGACTTCCATGTCAACAAGATGCATTAACCAGTATCCCCCTCAACTCGAGGACATGCTTTTTGCACGCCCTTAAAAAAGAGAGACATTAGAATTGCACAAGGTGTCTTTTATTCGCTCCTCGTCGTCCTTCCCAACTGGTTGACATGATCATCGTCCCTTTGTTTCAGCTGCGTAACGATTATGGTCATCGTATGCAAAACTTTTGTGAGATTTGGGCAGAAAAAAGAGAAAGAAAGTATTGTTGTAATTGTTCTCGTGAAAAAAAATTCAAAAGGTCATTTCAAGGATTGAATCGCTCGAAAAATGTGATATGACAGGCAGCATAAGGTGGAACATTTACTGGACGAAATCATATTTAATAGTGTTCAAATATTGGGTAAATTTTAATTCAGTATTCGCTTTTGTATGGGATACTTATTTACTAATGTAGCAAATTTATTTATCGATGGGGCAATTTCGTTTTAAATTTTAATGAACACGTGCAAACATGGGCTCAAAAAATATGTCTAATAAACAATTGATAAAGCAAGTAATGCATATGTATTCCGACCCACAATTACCCGTTCGTTTTTGTAATGGATGGCACCATCGTACATGTAAAGCGCATTTTGAGAAGCTGCACAGTTATCGTGTCGCTAGCAAGTTTTTAGATATTGCTTAAATAAAACCTCTTATAGATTTTCCTCGTTCGCCACCGTCCTGTATTTATTATGAAATACTTTGTTCCATTAAATTATCAGATGTACCATGCTTTTTGTTCAGTTAACAAAATTCTGAAGATGTAACATGCGTTTAAAAAATAAGTTCCAGTTTACATCTGCTCAATCTAATTCTAAGCGAATTAGTATCCCAGTATTTCATTTTGCTAATGATATAAGTCTGGAGTAGCAATTTTAAAACGAAAAATATCGAAATTATTGTTTGATTTTTTCACCTGGTTTGTGGGTTTTTAATTCCAAAACCAATATTTTTATATTTTTTGCAGGAACTTACAAAATAGATTGTGAATATTAAATTTCTGTCGGTGTCATCTCGATAATTTCGAAAATTCTTGCACGTTTTATTTGTGCTAATAACACAAAATCGACCCAAATTGGTTCTCATATTGCATCCTACTAAAATATTAAACAGCATAAAGCTGCATATTCAGATTTGCATCTGCATGGCAGAATTCGGGGCTGGTTTTATTGGGCAGGTTGTCTGCGAAAGTGGGAGACGACGAGGTGGTCGCGGTGGCCGTAAAAACCGCAAACATTGTCAAAATGTAATTGCGTCTGTGAATATGAAAGAGCAATTTAATCAACCGAAAGAAGTCTGGTGAACACGGGGAATTGGCATTACATGAAATTAGCCCCTCATTTGAGCACTAAATGCGGCAGATTGTGACAATAAATCAAAATATATGGCTAATTAAGGTTAAAATATGTATGAAAAGTGAGACTTGTGTGTCTCTGCTGTATTAATAATGGGACAAAGAACAGGGCTCCACACGGGGCAACGACACTCTGGAAAATGAACGAATAAAACGTAAACATGACCACATTTGTTACAAAATGTATCCAACTTGGCAATAAATCGTGGTCAAAATCAAAATTTAATGGGGATAAAATATTTAATAAAACAAGTTCAAACAGACAACACAACTTGTCCAAATTAGTGAAAATATGTATCAAATTTGTACCAAAATACGATTCCCAATTTACAGATAACAAGTTACCTAAATAAATTATAACCCATCGGTAACAATCATCCTGAAGAAATTTGTAAACATAACGTTACCTCATTTTTTGTTTCTAGAATATTACCAACTTGGTAACAAGTGACTCATTCCTGGCTAAAATTTCATCCCCGAATTTCTAAGAGTGTCCTATTCGAGGTGAGACTGAAGGAAGGAACGGAACTGAGCGAGACAAAGAAGGAGAGGATAATTCAAATATGATCCCGATATCCGGGGGCAGTATGCCAATTACAGGAAGCCCTCGTTCTGGTGAAAGTGGGAGAAAGTCGTGGGGATTGCCACGACCGAAATCGCGTTTCCACTTCAATTCATCCCACCCAACGGACGGGCCAGGTTTTGTTTGCTTGCCTTCTCTCTCCGTCCTGGATGGGTGAAAGTAAATGAAACGCGTTTCTGCCTGCATTGCAGTAGCGTGATCTGCATCTCGCTTTCTCTTTGGCGAAAGTGAGGCAGTTATCGAACCAGGTATTATTTTGGGTAGGCTATTTTATTTATTTATTCGGATTGTTGACCTTTCATTACAGATGAGCGTTTGATAAGTGTGTAAGTTCGTATTTGTACGAAGGATTTAAAGAGTTGGACAATAACGTAAATAAATGAGAATTTAAGTGATCGAGTAAGTGAGACTTTTTAAAATTCAGGCTGTTTTGAATATTTATCCGATTTGATTTCATTTTTGACCATGTTTTGTAATCGCGTTAGTAAAATTTGTCAGCAGTTTTAATGGTTATTACGAAGTTTGCTAAATTCGACGCCAGTAAGAAAAAATAGATACATATATAAATCTAATATAGTCAGACAGGTCTGGATTTCTCTATGTTGAACTTATTACCGTTGAGTATTAAAAGAACTGATATGCCGGTTCGTAAAAATTTGTTACCGATATGACAAAACTTTAACACTGATCTATTACTAAAAAACTTTAATTGTAAATGCAGCTTAAATGAATACCGCTTGGTATTATTTAATACTGGATTTAATAGTGTATGCACTTACAAACTTGTACATAAATATTCTGCTTAGAGGAAGTATTTTGTTAGGATAGTCAAAAATTTCAGAAAAGTGTTTCAGAAATTAACACCTCAATTTTTTAAGAGTGTGCCTATTCATTCTATAATTACGAAATAATTAGCTAATTTTCCCACCACAACAAACCCACCTACTTGCATTGCTGCTACGCAATGGAATAAAATTAGCTGCTGCTAGAAATACATAGGCCACGTGCTCGACAAACAAAGAAAGGAATGTGTACAAAGGTCGCCTCATTTCCAGTTATTTTGCTTCCCTGTTATGAAAACAGGAGATGAAAACAGATCGAGAAATTCAGTTCCGTAGATAATGAAGAAGAGTGAAAGTAAATTTATCCGGTTGTACTCGCACAGGACCCCGCATAAAGTATGTGATCTTCATTTTTTTGGGTAAATTTAGACCCGTCTCAATTTATAATTAAGTAGCAAAGGGAAGATTGTATGCTACCTTGACCTCGCAAATGGATGACATTTTTTAAGCTGGGTCCCATTTCTTTGCTGAACCGTCTAGCTTTCGAAGATGTAACTTTGTAGATTGGGAGAAAGTTAGTTTGGAGAAAGTTGAGCCAGAAACTGAGCGAGCAGGAGGTGTTTTAGTGGAGGCAATTAATATTGACTTAATCAGAAAGGAAAATCGGACGACCTCTTGTTCCGATGAACTTCGGAATGGTCGTCTGTGCGGGATGTGCGGGAGAGATGTCATCCATGCCAAGGTTTAAGATGTAGATATTTTTGCAACAAAACAGTCACCGATTTGGTAACAAGTATATAAGTTATTCAACACCCAACTTTGCTTTGAAATCTATTCCAAGGTATCTTGACCAAAAAAATTGCCAAATTGTTCATTTTTTTGTGGGTGTGCCAAGTTTTGCAAATATTTTGCAGATTATTGTCGTCAAATCGGTAATGTTTGGAATTTTTGCCAATTTTTAGAAATTGCCAATTAAGATAGTAATAACGATTGTACTTGAGACGGACTGGTTGTAATAAATTTATAATATTGGGAAAAAATTGTTATAATCTTGCAGACTTTGTTTCATTTTGTCAAAAGTGGAAATTACTTGATTTGACGCCGATATTTAAATAAATAAGTTGTGATTACATAATAAGTGATCACGCAGATCATATTGGAATGTAAATTTTAAGTAAATGAGGTATGTAAATATAAAACAAATGATGACACAGGTTAAATTTTGGCGTATAAAATTTTTGAGTTTGAATTTTAAAATCTTTCGCAAAACTAAAAATGTATTGCACTCACCAATTTTTTGTAGGGCAGATTGTTTTTGAAAGTCCAGTATTTTTTTAGTATTTGTTCTTTGTAGAAGAAAGTTTCTCAATTTTGATTTCTTCTCAAGGAGGGTTTAATTGTCCCGGAATTTTCCTGCAAGTAAAGAGGCAAATAATTCTTACCAGTTTGTAATATGGTTTTGGACTAATTTGATAATAATAATTATTTTAGACTTTGTTAATTATAATTGCATTTTTAGCGGTATAATTTTTATACTGTGATACTCAAACGTGTTATCGCTTGGTCATTTACTAAACCAATAAGTAATGATGAAACGGTTAACAAACAACCGCCAAGTTCTATTTTAAGGATATTTATCATGAAATTCAAATGTAAACCTGTGCTAGAGTAAGTACAACCAAGAAATCGCCAACTTTTTTTGCAGTCAAGTCGGAAATAACGTTTATAAATCACTAGATTAACTGCATATTTATTTATTTGTAGGTAAGAAGACGTGTGGGTAGAAATGAGCGAAATCTTTTATGCACAGTCTCCCAGCGAGATATTTGGATTTGAGAAACCAATGACAGAAATTATGGATGGAAATATTATTCACAATCAAATTGAGACCTTGGCTTAAATAACTTTCAGTCCTGCGAATCAATTTTGATGAATTCGTCTCATATTCGGGAAGAAGAACAAGTTGGGTTTCATATTATATTTTCGTCTAAAGAAATGTGGATCCGAAATGCATTCTAGGAGTCATCTTAAATTTTGAGTAAATTCTAAAATTTTGAAAACATTGTAGTTTAATAGTATTTCGAAATTTGAAAAATACTCAAGTGAAACATACAATTGGGAGGAAATTTTTACAATATTTTCAAACTAACAAGATTTAATAAAATACAGTTCACTTCACAATTCAGGATAATCAATCTATTAAATTTAATGTTACTAAAATTAGTAATAACATTAATTTCGGGAGTTTAGTGTGACAAACGTCTTAAAAAAATTGAATAAATCAAGAACTTTTCCTAAATTTAAATCGTTCTAAAATTAAACACACACGCCACAAAAGGCAATTCTTAAGCTTGACTCGGTACTAAAAATAATTTGACCATGGTTTTGAAACTTCTGGAGAAAGTAACTTATTGGCTGAAAGAAGAGAAACTGTTAATCCGTAATTTAGTGAGTGGTTTGGTTTGTCTCTGAGTGTAATAAAAGTTTTTTGATGGGGGACGAATTGAGATGAGGTCGTAAGTCGTGGCGGGAAAGTATGTAACTTTATTCACACTTAGCGGTGCATATCGGAAGAGAGAATGGCTTCATTAAGTCGAGAATTGCCAACTTTTGGGGACTAAGTGAACTGTAAATTTACCTTAATTGTTCATGCAGTGTAGTCAAGCGAGGGGAGTATTAGTCCTTACTTTACACGATTTTGGGAAACTTAACAATTTGTGTATTTAGAAGGGAGTTTTTAAAAATAGCGGGAAAATAGTGGAAACCTTATCCAAGTCCAAAGAGTTTTAGAATTCTAGTAATTTTCAAACTCACATCTTATTAAATTTCCAAAATAATTTTTTTTAATTGGAAATGATTTATAAGTTTTTATATAAATTGAAGAATTACAATCTGCATCCGAATAAGCAAGTTAAATCGTCTAGTTTCGAATAAAATATAAAAACGTGTTTTTTTTGTGTAATGATTAAACGCCTTTTATAAAAGAAATTTGTGTATGAATATTTGTAAACTAAATAATTTTAGATTCTTCAAGTTCAAATAACTTGTCAAAAATCTAAATCAGACTAAATCCATCTAATTTTATCCCAAAAAATGAGGGCTGAATTAATAATATTGCATTGAGGGCAAGGTCCCCTGTGTGGATGTGATAACGAAAATATTTGAGATTCGCATATATAACCTCGCAATAATTTTACAAGACATGACCAAAACGAGATTCGAATTCCGTTGGGTCTTAGAAACTCCAGAGAGTGAATTTGAGCAAGATCAAAAGTTGACCTGGGGGATTGGACCGAAATGGTATAAAGTTTCCGCCAGGAATGAAACATTTCATCACATCTCGTGAAGCAGAGTGAGGGGAAATCCGAACCTATAATATTTTCTATCAATAATAATAATCGTATATTGGTTCCGTTATGAGGTGCACGCTAAATAATACGGTACGCATTTATTACCGGGAGGTGACTGGTGGACGATTTAGAAAAAATTGTTACCGCTTTAGTAATATATTATGTATTTCAGGGCCTTCAGTAATTCTGGTGGTAACTGGAATGGGTTTTTGAATATGGTTACATCAATTTTGTTACCACACGCTTAGAAATCCAGTAATCAAATAATACCAGGCACCATTTATAGGACTTTACCAAAGTGGTATTTTTATTAACGTCATGTAGTAATAACTCGGTACTAAAAATTTACCATATTAGTCGCACATTTTTACAAACCGGTATACTTTTAATACCAAGCGGTAGCAAGTTTAATACCGAGAAATCTCCCTCTCTATACTAGATTTCTAACAGTGCAGATTATTTATAAATAGTCTAACAAGTAAGAGATGTGAAACTCCTTCCTATTTTTTCTTGCTTCGTTTGATGACATGAAATAAAATAATATTTGTCATTTTTCTGACTGGGAATGAACTCGTGGGTTCTGAGAAATGTGAAATGCAAGCTAAGCGGATTTTAAAACAGGAAGAGGACGACTTTCCCTCTTCTTCTTCCAGGAAAGCGAGCAAGTGAAAGTATTCCCTCGTCCTCAACTTGCCAAGTTTATGTTTATTTACTCGTCCTATTCTCGAACTGGGAGGGAATACACGCTTAGAAATTTTGGAGGAAATTGTGTGATCAAGTGGAACATTTCCGGTTTTTGGTTTGGTGATATATTTTGATAAAAATGTTTGACAAGTGCAACATCTTTAAAACTTTTTAACAATTAGATAATTGTATTTTTACGAATCAATTATTAACGTCTAGAATAATTGACTCGTAAAATTTTATGGCAGATTCTTAAGAGTGGTTGCACACACCTTGCGTCTTGCACATTTGACTCGTGTGATGCCAACTGAACTGAACAACGTTGTTATCAAATCCATGCCTATCTTTAGTTTGAAGATGTACAGAATTTGTACAAGAATGTGGACCAACCAGATCAGAAATCGTGAAAGTAGGAGAAAAAGAAGAAGAAAAGTAAACTCTCACATAGATCGGAAGCTTCATGCATTCCGTACTGTGACAAAAATCGTGTACTCCATACTCTAACTGAGAATGAAGGTCTCCCAGTGTATGCTCACAGATTTTGATCAAACTCTTACCAATCGATGTCAAATTTAATTAATATGAAATTTGCAAAAGACACGATCTCTCAATGCTAAGGTTTGGCGGAGATATTTGCATCCAAAGAGGAGAAAATGGGCCCTAAAGTTGACAAATCTAACACTTTCCAATTTAATCCAATCCAATTTAATCCAATTTAAATTAAAGCTTTCTCTTGCAAATATGCCTTGAGCAATTGTACATTCTAAGTAAATTTGATTAAAATTCACTCAATTTTGAGTAAAATTGCCACCAAAGTAACTATTGAGTAAAATTTACCCTGACAACAGTAAAATTTACTCAAGGTTGAAGCATTTTTGCTCAACTTTGAGTAAATTTTACCTTTGTCAGGGTAAATTTTGCTCAACAGTTGTGGTGGTGACAATTTTACTCAACTTTATTTACAGTGTAGATAGTTTCGTTTGCAAATTTCACACTAATCAAATTTGTGCTCAATTGACACAATTTTGGTCAAAATCCGACAGCATACGCTGAGACCTCCATGAATTATGCATCCGAAGAGACTAAAGGACTCCGACGTATGCCTGAACTTTCCCCTTTTTTGACTTTATCTCCAATTACATTTTCCCAGCGAGGACTTTCTGCATCTTTAACGTAATATGACGACTCGGATGCGACTCGTACTTGGATGGAGGAGAAAGATCATGTTTTTTATCCTACATTTTTTTATCTCAAGTTATTTTTGCTTTTGCTTTCCTCGAGGTAAACAAAAATAGGTTTTACTTTTACTTGAGTATTTACGTAAAAAGAGAAGTTATGAAAATGCACATTTATTTTGCATGATTTACTTTACGTGAATTCCATTGCTGGAATAAGGAAATAGAGAAAAAGGTGTTAGTTAGAAGTAAAATGTGTCAAATTTATTTGGGAACTTTGATGTTAAATAATAATTTTGTACGAAATTTCATTAGCTTAAAATAAGTATTTTTGAGGCATTACCATAATATAAGACCTCATTAGTTTCATAAAATGGCCGAAAATTCAGATTTTTGTAATACTTTCCATCCCGAAATAATTTTTGGAAAAAACTCTAACCTCGAATAAGTTTTAGATGCTTTCTTTAACCATGCCTGGGACAGTGAATTTCTTTAAAATGATGTTTAGGGCTCATTTTTGGACAGAATGGAAAACGGATTGGTAATTCTGTGGGGAATGGGTTTCTCCACAGAATTACCGATCCGTTTTCCATTCTGTCCAAAAATGAGCCATAAACATCGTTTTTAAGAAATTAATTTTGTACCTGCTTCCCAGGCAGCCTTAATTTTAATTTGCGTGTACTACAGCACTATGGATTATACAGATTTACCCGTTAAATTCATAGCACTGTCAACTGTAAACGATTGAGTAACAAGTGTTGGTACACTTTAAAGTATTGGTAATAATGACTAAAAGTGAAAATTGATTTTACTATCGTCTAGTTTATCACCAGTTGCCATTAATTAATGTGTTAAAAACTTTATCTGATTTAAATTGTATTTGTTGCGGGTTGACGCCAGTTTTCCAATTCTTTAATTAGTGCAATATGAACATTTTACTCAATAGATGCAACAGGAAGTACATCGTCGTACTACAAATAGTTCTGAAAATACCTAAGCGTAGTCAATATTTAATTTTAAAAGGAGGTAACCGCACAAAAAATTCTCAATTGAACCTTTTTTCAAGCTACACCAGCGATTTGTATCAAAAAATCAAGTCAAAAATTAGGAGTCACATGACACTTATCTTTCCGTTTAATGGCCTCTTTGAACAAAAATTGAGCTGAGAATACATTCATAAACGAGATTAGCTCGCTATCACTTAGCTCGAATATTCCTCCCAGGGTCTTTTGACTGTTTCATTGGAGGATTTCTAGACAAGAAAATCCTAGAAATCCTCCAAGGAAACAGTCAAAAGACCCTGATTCCTCCCATAATAATTTTTTTCGTAAGTATAGTAACATGATTTAAATTATTTGAACCTTTCTTCGCTTTTTATATAAAATTTACAAATTTGTATTTACATGAAAAATTGCAACTTTAATAAAGTTTAGACAAATTTAGAGTCAATATCCTCCCAATTTTTAACTGGTGAAATCCTACTTCAGATTTCTTCTGATTCAGTGTACAAACAATTTACAAATGGTTACATGCGACCAAATTGAAGTCCCGTGTGTCTCTTTTTTGGGTTTTATTCATACAACAAGGGCACAACCTGAATGTGAACTTCGATCGCATTGACTTAAACGAAATCTCAGCTGGACAGAGGGGAAAACAGAAAAATGTACAAATTCAGTTATGGATAATGCGTAAAGGTTGTAATTTATGTGAGGTTTGGCAGAGGTCAAGGCGTGTCCTCCTTCTCGTGTCGAGTATAACATGGTGCGTATGAGGTCACGCTGGTCACATACTTTATGCACGGTCGCTTTCGGAAGGAAATCTCGAAAAGAAATTGAATTTTGGGATGAAATTCATAAACCTTTTTTTATCCTTATTCTGCGAAAGATGTGCCTTCTGTGGAGTGTGTGAGTGACTCACTTAAAAATGAGGTTATACATTATTCAGGAAACATTACCCGTGTTTGTGTAAAATTACGGTACAATTTATTAGTTTACGTAAAGTGGTCTTTGTCAAGGTTTAATAAACTTAATAAGACGTTGACCAAATTAGTAGCGATATTAATAACAATTACGGAATTGGTAAGATATAAAATTACTAATAAAATATTGTTACATTGGTGTCAATGATAACCAGACTCCGAACATTTATTTATTTATCAATCCTACTCGTGTTGAGCCATAACATGATAAGGAATTGATAAATAACTACATTTGTTGGGGATGAGGATGTCATCTAATTCGAATCATTGAAATCCTAATGTTCTTTAAATTATTATGCGACGGTGAAATTTTACATAAATCGGGAAGTCACATTCGGTTACTTCCATTTCTGGACACATCACACACGCAAACAAATCTTGTTGGTCGGATAACCTATGTATCTGAGACAGACAGACGAACACGACGATTACATTAGCCTGGACTTGTGCTAAAAAAAACCGGTAAAAAATTTCTAAGCGTGCCACCCACTCCTTTCTTTTTGTATATGAAAACAGTTTCCATCTTTGTAAAGAAATTCTTCTCCAACTGCTCGTTTCCTTTCTCTCTTCAACTTCCTGTTTCTACATTCACGTCGAACGAGCCACTCACTCAGCAGGGTCACCGAAATGCAACGAGGCATCCAAATTTTGCCACACTCGCACAATTCGCTCACTTTGTATGCAAAAAGTTCTAAAGCCCTCGCAGTTGTTTCATGGCTACCATTTTCTCAACGAGGCGGAGACTGAACATTTGAATGACGGAAATGTCTATTGGTGACCAGAAATAGCTCTCCTCAACGGGGTGACGATTCAGTAAATTGCAAAAATGAAGTGTCCAGACTGTTAGATGGAGAAAGTGAAAGTAATAAAATGTGTGACGTGGTAAAAATATGGACCAAATTTTTTAGATCATGTCCGAGTATGCATCTTCACTCTAATTTTTGTAACATGCAAGCTCCATAAATTTGCATGTTAAATTTGGAAAATTATCCGAATGCTGAGGACGAATCTTGATGCTGCTCTATTATCACAAAATCCGGACTTTTCATATTTGGCGTCAATATTTTGCATTAAAACAAAATCCAAGTGTTTGCAATATAATAAACTTTATAAAATTATTTGTTCTACAAGTTTACTAAAGTTACGAAGGTTACAAATTTATCGCTAACTGACAAATATCGAAGACGTTTAATAGATAATTTGATTCATAAGGCTCGGAAAAGTTTGTAGAATCTGCTTTTCTTGAATTTCGACCATGTGATCTTAATTAATCAATTGTATGTACATAAAATTAGCTGTTTAAAAAAATAGTTGAGAAATCATAACTATTTTCCGAATAGAAATGAAATATTATGCATAATAGCCATCTCGGGTTTTACAAATTTTGAAGTTTCAAAGTTTTGACACAATGAACATAAAATTTTGAAAAACATTAACCATTATGTGGCTAGAAAGACAAAATATACCAAATTTTAATGTATGAGCTGAAAAACATGCTACGCAATTTCTAAAACGCAATTACATCACATTTTTGTGTTCATTGAAAATCGCTATGATTGCGAAAAAAGTGGAGAAAGTGGTGCCGCTTTCTCCGCTAAATCCACTCATCCATCCTCACAATGCGAACCTAATCTCTCCACTCTCTCCTTTCTCTCTCGAGTGAGACAGCTTACATACAGGCTTCTCTCCACCCTAAAAAAATACGGAGGTAGAAATTGTTAACGATTTGGTAGTAATATTTTTTTTATCGGTTTAACTTTGACGCCGAAAAGAATTTGTAAATGTGAATTTGGGGCAGTTTAAATTTTTTAGATACGATGCCCATGATTGCTTTTAAAATCATTGAATTCTGAACCTTGGTTTGGCAACTCCTTGGTTTTAATTTATCCCAATTTGTGATTCACAAACAGGTTTAAATATAATAATAATTTATAATACGTGTGATTATATTTATAATATGAATAATTTCGGGCTGACAAAATTACGGTCACAGAGGCGTTACCTACTATTCTTACCAAATGAGTTATACAGAGCATTCCGAGCATTATTATACGTAACACTGCATTTCTTAATTTTTTACCGCCCGGTAAAACCTTGTTGCCAGATTGCTTAGAGTGTTTCATAGCTGGTGACATGCTTACGGAGAGAGTGACGAGGAAGATGGTAATTTATTCGCATCTATTTTTTCCTCGTGTTTGTTGGAGGCGTTGGGGAGACAATTTTAGAGATTTAAGAGCATATCAACCCCATCACGCACGTGGAGTGGAGAGTATCCAGTCAGCAACTTTAAACCTTTCTCTCCCATTTTGGCAAGGTCCTTAGCTGGATAGGGGATGGGCGCAAAGAATGTCACAGATTTTGGAATTGGCTATTTGCATGATACTGTAGCAAAATTTACTACATTGGTAATGATTTTGTACCTAACTAGGGCACTAATTGCTCACGAAATGTGTAACCTGGGTGGGACGAGAAATTGGTAGAAAATATTTTTCAATATATTGGCACCTTTTGGTAGAGAATCGTTGCATAACTATAATAATGCGTAGAAACAATGACAATTTAAAACCTACTCGCCCATAAAGTATGCTATCAAACTGGGCACAATCATATTTATTATAACGTTTGTTATCGAATTGTTTACAGTGACGGGCATAAATTTGATGACAATCTTTCCGCAAGGCTCGTTAAGACCTTATGGAAAATCCAGCTTTCTCCGGAAAAAGTTCCTCAAGCGAAGCCTCTCAATCCAGTCGAAAGTATCAAGATTTACTTTCACCAAAGTTTTCACTGAATGAAGAATCCACTTTATAAATTACGTGCCATTCTTGGTTTGAGTATTTTTGGCCATGTGAAATTTAATAATCACGATGTGTAAAATAATAGGTGCGAGAATATGAATGTTTAGAAAAGTTGAGATGAAAATTCATTCACGATTTTTTTTCAATTCAAGTACGGTGGAAGTTCACTTACCCTTCTACTCAACTTCATCTGTTGTAATTTTAAATACGAATAAAATTTGAAAAACAAAATAAAAACGGTGTGAAAATAAGACAATAAAATTTGTTATGCAAATTATATTCCCAAATTTGCCATTGCTAACGAAAATAACGGATGTTTGCAAATTTCTCGCAAATTGAGCTCGACTAGAATTCAATAGACTTTTATTTCTTTAAGAAGCCCGAAAACTAAACCAAAAATCTTACTTTCAAAATTTGCGCAAGTAAGTATTTTTTTTCGAAAATGCGAAATTGAAAGTGAGCCAAATTGCAAAGATGGAGATGGATGAATAATAATGATAATTCGAATATCTGTCTCTCTGCTGAGTTGCGGAGGAGAGGAAGTTGAAGTTTATTCCAGAATCTGCATCTCTCTCTTTGTGTCTCATTTATTAGATTGGAATGGAATTTTCGCTAAGTCTCGAAATCAAAGGATTGCACTACTTTGCTTGGTTTACTTCGGATGTGATTTGCCTCCTTCTGCTTTTATTAAAGAGTCCTTGACTTCAAAATGCTCGCAAACTGGAGCAGGGTTCGGGAATGGTTTGAATGAATACGATTTGTATAACTAATCGTAAGTTTTTACAGTACTGCGATAAAACGGAAAGAAGGATAAAAATCATAGAAATGGTTTTGAAAATAGAGACAAACTTGTAAAAATCACAGACATTTTTCTAAACCTTGCTTAAAGTAATTTAAAATGTGATCCAAATTGCCGAAAAAATGGCTAAAAGTTACAGAAAACGTTTACATAAATGGTCCCAAAATACATATTTTCAAAACTCGAAGCCCAAAAGCTCACAAAATCCTTGATATTTATTTATTCGGAACCCTGCCCCACTTCTCCTGGTTGTTAGAGTTGAGTGGCTTGTGCTGTGCTGCTGGCTGCCTCCGTCTTATCACTGTTTTCCTGAATTCTCTTTGTATTTGATCAACTAAAGAGCCAATTTACAATTCACTTTCATTTCCTTTCTCCAATCCAGCCAACAGCATTTCTCTTCTCCTCCGTTATATTCCCTGGAATGGAATGAGACTGAAAAGCGAGCCGAGTGGTTGCTGGTTGAAGAAATTGTAGCTCAAAAGCGGACCCAATCTGCAGAGTGAAAGAGATCATATCGCAAAATTATCGCTCAAAGAATGGGAACATTTCTCTCAAATTATTATTCCCACATATGAATACACTGAAGAATCCAGGTAGTAAATGTGAGTTTGGTAATGGTGTGTTACCACCGGGTTTTACCAGATTGGTAATAGTTTTACTGGCCAGTTATGCAATATTTGTTACCGGTTTGGTAATATGTTTTGCATATTTGTAAATGATTTGTTACCGGTATGTTTATCCGATCGTTTTTTTCTGTTGGCCGGTTTTTGTAAAAGATCTCATGGCATATGTGCCACTTTTTGTTATAACCGATTGGTAACAAATTTAGATTTCGGTATAAATAAGTTCCAGTTTTCTACTTATAGATATTTTAAGCTGATAGAAGTTATTACCAAACTGGGCAGTTTCGTGCCCACACCCGGTAACAAATTGTTACCCGGTTATTTAGAGTGTTTTGCATAATGCTGACTTGGAATTGGATTGGATCGAGTTAATCGGAACACATTTGGCATGACGGGATTCGAATTTGACCATGTTTTCGACTTGATTTCCATCGGATTACATTATTTGCGCCACATTCACCATCAAATAACAAACATAATACGTTCCAATCAACATTATTGGATTTGCATCATCACGAAAAGTTTCTGCTTTTAGTCTAAAAATCTAGTACAATCTTGAATATTGGTTCTTCAATTTTGCTCTATATGCGTATCTAATTGCATAAAAACTAAAATAATGTTTAATTAATGCAACTTTACGACGTTGGCGCTAGCCAAAACTTAGGTTTCATAAGGGTGAGAATCGTTCGATTTTCCTTCACAGAAAGTCGACGTTAGCATCTTCAAATTTCCTGGTTGGGCTTTTCACAACTGTGACAAAAATATAATTTTGAAAAAATAGGTGTTTGATACATAACTCTGGTGTCCTTAAATAACTGAGTAAATTGTGTAAGTTTTTCAAAATTATTTTTCTATTTTATGTAGACCAACTAACTAAGCATAAGTATATATCGAGTTTCCTTCCTTCGATCTGAGCAAACTTCCAATGCGTTTATAATCTATTTTTTTTTCGCAATGGCATTTAATTAAGTCTCATGAAGGTTTATAATAAGTAACTCAACAGGTAGTTTTAAAATACCTAGTTCACAATTTCGAAAGTTGTACGTATTTTAATGACATCATTGGTGGAAATGGCATAAAATAACGGACAACAAATTAAAGGTCAAAAATTTGTAAATTATAGCAGCTTTCGACAATAACAATTATGCGACACCCACGCATTGTCATATATTAGATCTGAAGTAAAAATAATGACCGTTGTTTTCGGTACAAAAGATAATTGACGAGCAAACTATGAAAGTCACAAAAAAATAATGCTAAATTTCCAAACTTTGCCCTCCTTATTTCTTAGATTGCTATATTTCCAACTCGGAGTGGATTTAAATTTCAGAAAATAAAGGACAAAAATTGTCACAAATCAGAGCAAATTTTCGCAATTCATCAATAATGCAAAAGGAGCAAAGGAACTTTTTGGGTTCACAAGTGGCCTCTTACTTGTTTGAGCAAGGGGATGGGATTCGGGTCAAACTTGAATGGATTGGTTGGGTGAAAGTAAGTGAAAGCAAATAGAAAACTTTTTGCACATAAATTGATCAAATGTATTTACAAACTCTCAGACTCAAAATCAACAAAGGTCGCCGATGGATTATTCCTATGCTAAAGTTTTAGTAAGGGGAACGGATAGGGTGGTTAAAACCTGAGTGGGTAAAATCAGGGTGGTTACAACCATAACATTTGCCAATTTTGTGTAATGTGTAACTTTAATCCCGAAACCAGAATTTGCAAAGGTGTGCAATTATTATTAAGGATTGTTGCAGATTAAAATCTCTGAGCTGGATAATCCAAATTCATTTAATTTCGAAGACTTTCTGGGTAAACTACGAGAAATAGCAACGGATTTACATTTGAGTGAAAATTGTATATGTTCTACAAATTGATCACCATTTATTAAAGCACGTGAATTTATCATGAAATTCTGCAAATCTGTGAAACACTGTCGTCTTCGTTTATGTATTTGACATGAAGACGATTATTTGAAAACCTTTTATCGAGCATGTTCTCTCTTGACTTGGTTGGCAGAGGGACATGAAACTGCAAAAAATGGGACGGACGAGTGCAAAGGTGGACGGACAGACATTGATCCCAAACTATGTCAACATGAAGGAACAATCACTCTAAAACACTCTGGTGACACTTTTATTATACTTTACCAATTTAGTAACACTACAATTTAAATTTTAAAAGTAAAATTCAATTGCAAAATTCTCCAAATTACAATTTGAGTTTTTTGCAGTTATTAGCTTAACAAGTTCAGGGTTATTACTCGTTTATAAAATAACGATAACGAAATTTTCCACTGCATTAAATTCGAAAGTTTAATGGCGTTACGACTTCAGGTCTGAAAAATCGTAATACTTACATAAATGATGAGAGTTCAATAAAAAATACAGGTTGGTAACGAATACGAATGGTCGACAACCGTCTCATCAACACTCGACACAAACAACTGGTCTGCAAATCTCATCTTTTGACCACGGAATTATTTAGGGTGTGCATCATGGTGAAAGTAAGAAAACGTTGAGAAAGTTACAAATGGATTGGAGACCCTGCGTAAAACATGCCGTCGATTTAACTTGTGGGCAAGGTCAAAGAATCTTCTCATTTTCATGTTAATTATATTAAACGACACAATTCCACAAAAAAATGCGTCAAAATTCCCTAAAATCGACAATTGTATTTATCCTTTGTGCATGGTCCCCTCGCCAAGTGACTGAATGGATGGATGCGTTCTTGATATTTCCGCTTACCCTTTTTTGAAGAAGGGATCTTTTTCATTAAATGGTAATCTGAATGGATGCGGATGACCCCAAGTGACCTCACGTAGTATAAGTTTAAGAAATTTTGTAAGACATAAAATCACCGGGACCATTGATTTAGTAAAATATTTCATCAGGGAATTTTTTAAGGTGAGGTATTTTGCAGCAATTAGGCAAAGCACTGTTTATTAGAACCAAGATTTTGGTAATATATTTGTAAATATTTTGGTATTTTATATACTTGTCTATAACAAATAGTCAATAGTATTTTTTTAAATATCTAAACTTTTATGATTTTGTGTTTGCTAATTTTTATAACAAAATAGATATTGACACCGACAGACGATCATATTTCAAAATTTTTAATTTTTACTTTAATTTTTCTCGCTACTTTGATGTAAATTCTATAAGTTTTCTAATTTTACGTCCACTCGAAAATAAGTATTGATCTTAAATGTACCAATTTCCGACAGAAATTAAAACTGTAATACTAAAAATAATTTCGTATTGGTAAGGTGACAATTTGAAGGTTTGAGAGGTTCACATGAGGTTGAGAAAAAGTCTCATTTTTTATTGTAATTAATATGGCAAAACCAGAGAAGACTTCATAAATTTTTGTTAGAAATATGACGTATTTCAAAATCTGCGAGTTCTTCACGTCGAATATTTTTTTTGAGTATACATTCAAACGAAATGTATTGAAGCAGTTACATTGATATTTCATCGATTTTCCTACCCATTTTCTCAGTTTAATATCACTTAACTTTGTAAATAAATCCCACTATTGGAAAAATATTTGTACTTACCCCTTAAGTAGATTGTAAATTGAGTTGATGATCTACTATTTTGCTCTATTGTCTTTTCTGGGGGGGTATAATTTCGCAATTTTTTCTCAGCTTGCTTTTTCTCGATGAGAGTTTTTATTGTCCGGGAATTAATTTGCAAGTCAAGAAAGGCATATTTCAGACAGAGTAGAACACAATCATCCCGCATTGGGAAACATGAAAAATAGCATTTCTACAAGAAAGTTCAACACAATGAGATTTCGAAAACCTTGTTCCTTTGGACAAGGATAAAAATGGGTTTTTTGTGCACGTCCCCTTCTGATATTAGCCCACTTACGCATCACTTTTGTCTCTAATTTGCTTTAACGGCGACTCAATAGCCCGAGTTATATGAGAAGAGGGCAAGTTTTATTTTAAAATCTACTTAGCAAGACGAACTGTATAATTATTCTAGTTTTTGTCTCTCTCAAGAAAGCAGAGTGAGTTGAAATAACACCCAAAACTTAAAACAAGGCTGGGAAATGGAGTGTTTCATTTAGGCCTTAAAATTGAAAACAAAGAATGCATTATTCTTGAAAAGTAAAGTTTTGGGTTGTTTTGAAGTTGGTGAAATACGTACGAGTCGATCAGACCAGAGACGAGCCACAACATTGGACATTGTTTTCCCACATGGAAAACTTTTCAGAAACATTTGTTCCCAATCTTGTGGGCCTGTCTATTAAATGGGATCGTCATCTCCACCAAAGTTTGGTAGTACGGGCAGACATTTGTGTAAGTAGATATTTTTGTCCATTATTGTGTAACGGAGTTTGAAATGAGATGGACGTGGGTGGATCATGACAGAAATTTTTGTTGTTACCGGTTTGGTAAAATTATAATAATTCATTGTGCAAGACGGGGTAAAGATGTTTTTACAAAAAGTTATTTTTTTGACCAATTTCTGCGCACAAAAATTGACCATGTATTTTTTTACCAATATTCTGTTTGCAATGTTTGTTTACCAAAACAGGTTTATTGTGAAAAATGTTCAAATGGGGTGTGCCTTATCAATATTTTTTTGTAATTTTTGAAATTTTCGAAATTTTTTAAAAATTGCAACCGCACCAGTATTACCAGAAAATCGCATTCATTACCAGATCTACGGTTTAAGTTAAACTATTTAACTTGTGATGAAAGTAATTATACTGTTCAACTCATTGCGTAATTCGGTATCCATTTTTTGTCGAGATTTGTAGCGGAGTGAAATAAATGATGCAAAGAAATCAGGGCACGGTTCAGACTTAATATTTTTGACCCTTCGGAGTCACGGCCACCCACGCGCGACCAACGTGGAACTTCACGAGGAGAAGACGAATTTGAAACCAAACTACTTTTTCAGAAGTCGTATTGACGGAATAATGTCGCACCAGGGTTGCAAAGGGTAGGATGCGTAGAACTTTTTAGATTAACTTGATGAATTTTGAAGCCGATTTGTGATTTGGGTCGTTGTGATGGAATGATGTAGTAACAAATTTAGATACCCAGAGTACTACGGTGTGACGTAACGTTTGAGATTTTGCCTAATTTTTGTAGTCATTCATGTGTTTAAGTTTTTTGTCAAATTTATGCATAATGTTTTAACAATTTTTATGCGCATGGTAAGACGAACTTTATATAATTAGTTGATTAATAATTTTGCGAATATTAGGGGTATTCATTACGAATGTAGGTACTTACAATTGGTGTTGAAAAACAAATTTTATAAGATAAATACGTGGACGTGGGCAAGATCCCCAATGAATTTTCCAGCCAATTTTTTGTGAACTTAGAAACTGTTTTAAATTTGATATTGCTTTCGATACGAACTAGTAATGAATACCCCTATTATTATCCAATGTCTTATAATTTGGGAAACCCTGTCACGTGTAAATGTATGTACGTACCCTGTCCTATTTACATGTGGGCTCGTACGTGTTCCTTCATAATGATCTCCATTTCGTAAGACTTGTTTCTCAAGGGAATTCAATCACTTGAAAAAATAATCATCAACTTCCTGCCGCACTGGAAATGTGGACTCGTATTAAACACAAATATCAACTGTAACCCTTGACCTCCTTCTCACGACCAGAAATGGTCGTGCATACCGGATTATTTGAGGATTTCGATTTTAAGATTAAGGAAAATAGATGAGACACAAACCAAATTAATTTACATCCTATACGCACTTCCTCCTGCACTATGTAACTTGATCTAACTAAGGCAATTGATAAATAAAATTGTTAGGACAAAATCACACCAAAGATTAAAGTGAAATAAAAAATCTTGCGGAATAAATAAACAGGATTAATCAAGTATACCGTTTAATACTTCTGTTAAAAGGGTCTGTGCATAAAAGATTTGAGTTTAAGCAGAAGTAAAAGTCAAGAAGGCCTTATAATTCGGGAAATTTTAGGTTTGAGAATATTGGAGGCAATAAGGATTAAGTAAATAGTAAATATGATTATAAGCTTTCTGCATGGTCGTTAAACATTAAAGTGCAAAATGTTTACCATATTGTGACAAAGTATAATAAATAAATTCTTTAAAAAAAGCTTAGGTGAGGCTTGCTTAAAAGGGGGAAACAAGCTGTTATCATCGTGTACTAAAATAATGTGGTGCATCAGTGTTCACCCCAGAATTTATCATTTTCGGTAAATATCCCAACAAATAATATGCATTAGGGACCATTTGCCTAACCGTGGGCCGTGGCAAATTGTTTAGAAATATACCTTCTTGATCATATATTGATAAGAAAAATTTATAATAATTAAACTTCGTCACTATTAGATTATAATGTCTTCTATGACGAGCATGAATATATCTAGATATTTTAAAAATTTCTTTATATAGGCCTAAATTTTTAAAATTCAATGTTCTTAAATGTGGATCATGTGTAAGTTTGATCATTAATCGATTATAGATAACGATATTCGATGACTGTTATTCAATGATCCGAACAAATTACTCAAAATTAGGAACGCACAGTAATATATTAAATAAGCAACCAAATTGGATTACTCAACCCCAATAAGCAAGTTTTCTTTTTCGATAGATTAGACCTTCATCAATGTTGAAGAAAACCTCAGGAACACTTTTGGTCAAATCCTGATGCGTAACTTTATTTAGTGTGAGATTTGGCTTTATTTCTTAATATTTTTTGGAGTACATCATTAACTTGCTAATACCAACTCATCATTTGCATTGGTACATTTGTATAAGATACCTATCTATCCACATTCATAAATCCCAAAACTGTGGAATTTCGTAAATCCAGTATCATTTCATATTTATAGCATACTTTCACTGTGGTGAACATTGATAAAATTTGAAATATATTTACATTCTTTGTATCATAAAAAGGCCCACGGTGAGGCAAATGGTCCCTAATGCATATTATTTGTTGGGATATTTACCGAAAATGATAAATTCTGGGGTGAACACTGATGCACCACATTATTTTAGTACACGATGATAACAGCTTGTTTCCCCCTTTTAAGCAAGCCTCACCTAAGCTTTTTTTAAAGAATTTATTTATTTATTGTTTTTAAACCTACAACTTGTAGGCTACAAGTATGTAAGAGTCCTCCCAAATTAACTATCCCCCTACACTCAAAATAAGGTAGTAATGAATCATTACCATGCGGAATCACTATGTGTCTCTACCACTTCAGTTACGATTTGTCGTAGAAATGGTAATAATAAGTTCAGGGAAATTCAAATTCATTACCAAATATTAAGGAAGTGAATACCATTATGTATTAAATTTGAGTTTCCCTGAACTTCTTATTACCATTTCTACGACAAATCGTAACCGAAGTGGTAGAGACACATAGTGATTCCGCATGGTAATGATTCATTACTACCTTATTTTGAGTGTATGCCAAGGCCTGACAGGCCTACGTAAATGCATTGGGTGATCCAAAATTGCATGAATTAGAGCCACCAAACACCGGCAAGGTGGCAACATTAAAAAAAATACATTGTGGAGCTTACACATACCGTCGTTGTCGTTTGATGGCTCTGACGGTACTGCTGGCTGGTGTGAACCAACTTAATCCAGTCTCACCCATAGTGAACGACTGGTGCTGCTGGAGAGTGCAGAGTAGTGGTCGCAGGTGGCGATAGTGGGAATGTTTACATTTTATAAAAAAAATGTAAACATCACGTGACTTGGATTTTCACCGAACAAAGAGCAATCCTACTCCCTCTACTTATATTATATAACTCTATGGTGTATGCATTGCATTACAAACCAAATTAATTATAACATGTGGGCGCAGATGCGATGCATATTAGAATCTAATAATTAGATTAATTCCCCTATATGAAGTATAAATGCAGAAATCTGGTGTGGTCAGGCAGGTATTGTTTCCTCAGTATTAAAGTTGCTACCGCGTCGTGGTATTAAAATTATACCGGTCCGTAAAAATGGCTACCGATATGGCAAAACTTTAGTACCGAGCTATTACACTCTTAAAAACCCGGTGTTAATCGTCACCAAACGGTGTGCATATGTGATGGTAAAATTAACACCGCATGGGGTCAGTGACAATCAGGCTGTACATCCAGCCCGAACCGGGGTAGGCTGAATGCCATAAGACTAATGTTAATCAGCCTACCCCGGTTCAGGCTGGATTACAGCCTGGTGACAATTTGACCCCATGCGGGCAAGATTTATCACTAAGCGGTGAAAAACATTATTATCACCGCTTGCAAATGGCATTTGGTTAAGTCGCATATGTACACCGTTTGGTGACGATTAACACAGGGTTTTAAGAGTGTACTACATGGTATTACTTATTAATACCAGTTTTACAGAGTGGTGTTTGAATTACTTTGAATACCGCTTGGTATTATTTTAATATTGGATTTCTAAGATTGTACCAAATTAGTTTCTCCTGTGGGTGTGGACTCACAGTTAAGAACGTGCATAAATATTAGATACACATATATGTAGGTGCACCTATTTATTTCCATATGCCAGTACAGGTCTCAATTGTTTCTCTTGTGCTGGTTACTAAGGGAAACCTCGTATTTAGGTATGCATGATAAGTAATGGAGGACTGTTATAAGTAGCGTAACTGGTTGCAGATGCTACCAAGAAAAGTTTTCCATTTCTTATCCGATTTAGCTCGGGTTTGCTTTAAATGACGCGTTATAGATTTCTGCATATGAAAATCAGGGTCTCGCACTATCATTGCATGGTAAAAATGAATTTGCCAGTCGTTTGAAAGTTTAAAATCGATTTTAATTGCGTTAAAATAAGAGTATCATGTCTCTAGACCTGACGGGCATCATCTACCCAGCAAGGTCTGCACGATTGCCTTTTACACCATTTTGATACGATTAGCCGTTTTGCCACAATCTTTGGCAGAATATTTGGAGGGGGGGGGTCTGTTTGCATACTAAGGCTTCGCCGTAACCATGCACTTTTTCATGTGATCATGGTTACTATGCCTCACCTAAGAAAAACTCTTGTTTCACATTGAAGAAACAGTGCGACAATTTTTTCCAAATTCGTATTGCATGATTAAAATGCCAAAAACACGAAATTTTATAATTTTGATTTGAAGTCAGTAAGTCCAGATGACGAATGGTAAAGAAATTGGATGAAATAAAAGGTTCGTTTTTTAACTTCGTCGTTCGTTTCATCGACGGATTTGCATAGATTTCCACATTTTTTTTGGTTAAGCTGATTTTTTAACCTTGAAACAAGCTAAAAATCATTTTGTGTGCAATTTCTGCTTAAAAACGAATGAATTTTTTTGCGAATAACAAACCAATTTCAAATCGAAGCAGTTATTTCAACTTTTTCGTTTCACCGACCGGTAATACTCTCCCAAATAAAACTTTTCAGTCTGGTTTTAAAAGAGGTTTTCTCTTGAAATTGGTTCCCATGTTCGAACCAGTTTATTGGCGGTAAGTAAGTACGAGATAAATTTAGGTACTTGTTACGGGAGACGAATTTATAAAACCCAAGCCAAAAGGAGATCTTCTCATCGAAAGATGAAATTTTAAGTTGGGGACGTACATAAAGGATGGAATGCTTTTTTTAGCCGGATTATTTTTACAACGGCGATTTTATGGAGAAGCCACAGAGGGACGGAGAGGGAACACATATTCTCTTTTGCTCTCTCTCTCTCTATTATTTTTGTTTTTAAAAATTTGAAGTTTTCTCGACACCCCCAACTCTGTAATTAGTGTCATCATCTCCCTATTGACCCCAACAAGATAGTGGTAGATGAATTTTTTTGCCTCGACCGTGTTTTGACCGTTCTGTGCAACTTCTAAATTCTACAACTACCGGCCTCCCCCCGTTCCTGCTGAAGTGGACTGTTCCAGACGGAAAATTCTGCTCACGCCATTTCACTCATACTTCTTCTGAGGGGATTCCCGCTTATATACAGAGCGTCCTCTACGCCCCCAAGTGCTCGGTCGGAGTTTGAGACCGTGCGGTTGTATGCGGGCTGGCCGTTCTGTTGCACTTAAAGTGCCTTCACAAGGCGAGATCCGATCCTTAATTTTTTATTATTAAATATCTGTCGGTTCACCTCTTCCCTAATTATTGTATGGTTTTTTGTCGGGCCCTGTCGCAATATGACAAAATTTATGTCCGTCGATGAAGCCGTAATGCTCGCGCATCCCACAACCAAATCAATAGTCCTGACTGGCGGGATGGCTCACAAGGAAAACAGCGAAATTTATGACTTACTTGATTTCGAACATTGGGACGACGACGAAGCGTTTGGTCCTGATTGTCACTTCTGTGGACAAGTGATAGTTGAAATAGCCTTCCCGTTTACATACAAAGGAACCAAATATACCGCCCTTTTTCAAGATGACCTGGCTGGATCTCCTGACGATAGCGGAATACTTCAATGTGTATACTGTTTAAATTTTTTCAATAAAAACAAATGCAATATTACATGTTCCGACATAACTTTTTGTAACCTCTTTTTATCTAAAGACTGGGCGTGTCCTAATTGCGTCCCCGATTTCATAAGTAAATTGGATACCGTTTTGATGAACAAACAAGATAATTATAAAAAATTAATGCGTAAATTGGTAAAAATGTTAAATCCTTGAAGAAATCAATTTGACGAAATGTATTATACAATCGAGTGTTTTAAACATAAGTATGATTTTTGCATAAATAATTTTGAGCGATATGGTATGGGTTAAGTAAGTCGTCACCTTACCTGGTGACTTAATATTGATAACGTGGACCTCTCACTCGATTTGGTTTCTATTCCTGTTTGTATTCTAATGATCAATTAACCCAAATTAATCCCAAACTGTTTACTTTAGTGTAAATATATTTATTACATGCTTATTCAGAGAATTAGCGTATAGTGTCATGAATTGTAAACCAGTTAATTTAACTGATATTTATTGACACATGAATAAAGGACAACTAAAAAAAACTAACTAAAAAAACTATGTATGAGCAATTTACTCTTAGCTATGTAACACAGTAAACCTCGTAAATTTCGACCTGCGTTTTCCGAAGATCAGAAAGACCAGGTAATTTCGTAAGCTGGCCTAGTTTCATTTTCTAAAATTAATTTACAAAATATCCAATGTTCAAAATCCTCCGCATGAATTTCATATTAATTATTTATCGGAAACTGTTGTACGAAATTTGTGAAGTTTACAAAAGACATTCTGAATGCAAGCACTTGCTCTAAGAATTAAGTTCTGACAATTTGTCTCAAAGGTGAGAGTCAGATATTTAGGAAATGTATTCAGTTTAATTCCTCAAATTATATAAACATTCAAAAGTTTCCACAATTTTGTAAAGATTACCGAATAAAAATGAGCTTTAAAAATGCGCAAAATTTGTGTACTCCTTTTTGTAAAGTCTATAAAATTATTCTAAAATATTCAGTTTTCGAATTTGATTGAAGTTAAAAAAAATGATCACATCTTTTTGCGCAACCCCCTCAAAAAAGTTGTTACTGCCAAACCATCCGACAGACCGAGTGGGGCCAGGATCATTTGTAAAATGCTCAAAGATCTGAATTTTTGTCCAGACGAAAATCTAGATCAGAGGTTCAATTGGATTTGCATTAAGCTCCGGTTGACTTATCCACGTCATTCGGGATAATAACACCCGTCGGGTTTTAAACAACCACTTGGAGTCAAATCGAATCCAGAAATGGATCGACGGCTGCTTCCTCATTCCTGACTTTCTCCTCCTCGCGGATCAAAATTTTGCATTAGGTGAAGCCAGAAAGTTTTAAAATTGACAAAATACAGGGTAGCCGAAATGCATTATCTTTTCAATATAAATGCGTATTTTGGATTATCGAAGAAATTTTAGATCGAGTATTTTGGGCGTTAAGCATAATGCATTTAAAAAAAATAAAAATTAAAAATTAAAAATAGATTAAACGAAAGTACAAAGCAAAATTTTAAAATATTTAGTTTTTATTCGAAAGTCAATTATGATGAGCTGGGAAAAGACCTTCGTTTTTTAAAAAATAGGCCAATAGATGTTATTACGCTTAAGGACGTCAAACTTTGCTTCTTGCAAATAAAAAAATAGACTTTAAAATTTTGCCAAATTTACAGTTGATTGAACTGTAGAACTCATTTAAAATTGATTACCTCAAAGTTAGTAAAATTAAGTAAGATTTTGTATGCTTTAAAGCTTATATCCGCCATTTTTGAGAAATTTGATGTGAATACGTCCATTACAAGAGGTTCCGCATTTATAAAGCATTAGTGAAAATGATGTCATGCCATTATTGGGAAAAAGATGTAGACAACAAACCCGAAATAAAATGCTGATGTGACTTTCTTTCTTGGGGCCGATGCACAAAGCACGTGACCAATTTGAGACGGGTCAAGGTATCAATTTGCTCCCTTCGTAACATTAGGTCACATAAGGTCAAAATCTCACTTAATGAATGATCAAATCCTTTACACAGGGTCCCTTGTCTGCCCGACACACAAAGGAAAATGACATTATGACACATTTCCAATCCAAATATTTTGGTCGGATGATGTAATTCGGTTTCGTTTTTTTTCTTGCGAGAGAGACAAAATAATATTAAGTAAGTCAACTTGAGTGAGATTAGACTGGTTTTTTTTATCACGCCTTTTACTTGAATAAATCCGAACTGGCAGATGCATTTTTGGAAGACGGCTCCCTTTCCTTTGGAGAAAGCAGCTCCGAGTTGATGACAATGACTCAATTTGGCAAACATTCATCCAATTTTGGGTAACTCTAAAAAATTTTGTGATACAATTTTTGTACGGTAACGTAAGCATTTGATCTGAATAAACTGACCAGGTGTAAGTTTTCCAAGAAATCTTATTAAAAATATTAACTTTGTAGCATGTTGCAAAAAATTGTATCAACACAAAAAATGTATCAACACATTTTTGTTGCAAATTTTGTTGCCAATTTTGTTGCAAAAATATTTGCAGATTGAGTCAAAAATATGTAAGTTGCCAAATATCGCTGTATTTGATATAAAACAATTTCCAAATTGATAACCCAGGAGAGGCTAAAATATATATTATACCAAATTGGTAACAAATGCAGAATTCGCTGGTACTAACAAGAAGTCCTCTATATTTGAAATGAGGATGGATTAATTTTTTATTGGAAAAACAGGTGAAATTAAAATTTGTCACAATTTGAATCCAATTGGAATTTTAACAAAACCTTGATGGAAGTTCTAACTAAACACAAAAGGTAAAGTTACGGTCGTGTTAAAATGCTTAATTTGAAAATAACTAAACTTTTTAAAATAAATATTGTACATAAACAATAAATTTCACTTTAAATCTTTTTCGCATTACAGAAGTCACAAATTCTGAAGGAATTTCGTAGTTTCATAATTTCTGAAGAGAAACAATTCAATAATGTCATATCAAAATTTTCACTGAATCTATCCACTGCACGCATCTACTAACAAATTATTGTCACCGTTGAGAGAAAAATCGTCAGCATATCGATATCGTCATCATCCTTACTATAAATTCGATAGAAATTTTGTTACCAGATTATTTACAGTGCATGAAATTACAAATTTACCAAGATGATCCAGAATTGTCTGGACTGTAAAATTGACGTAACAAATTTGATTGACTTCAAGGTTTCGCCTGATTTTGGTTGGCATTGGCAATAAAATAAAAGATTTGAAAGTTCGGGCTACGAAACTGCTTAAACGGATTTATTTAGCCAGCTTTGGTGGAGGGTGGAATAATTGGGTTTGGGTTTCCTGGACCTGAAGCAATTTGTAGCCGGGTAATAAATAGAGGCGGGCAAGATGGGAGGACACTTGGGCACAGTTATTATTACAAATTCCGGCTTCCTTTTATTTACAATTCAGACGGTGCGTGCAGAAACAGAACTCGTTGCCTAGCTCTATTTATTGTTGGAAGAAGATGAAATATACGATATGCTAAGCAAACCATCCAGGGTGGACAGTGTTCGTGAAATTTGGAACTATTAAATGTCTTAATTAATGCCCGAAATTACTCGAAAACTCGATTGACTTCCATCCTATGTGTTAATAATTTTATAAAAATTGGTACAAATTTAGAGTATTTACGTAGAAAATTAAAATATTTCTAAGGTTTCTGGTTATGACTGATTAACTATGTAAAAAATAAGAAACAAATTATTCTTATCACAGCCCGCAAGAGATAGTCTAGGAATCTTACTCGAATTTTAATATAGCTATTTATGAAAAGTCTCACATCGGAATTATTGTTAAGCAATGTTTTAAAAACTCCTAGCACTTTTAAATCAAATTGTCGGAACACAAAGGTTTTTACAAACAAATTGATAATTGAACTTAAAAAACACAATCTTACGTTTTTACGTAAGAATTGGTTGTTAAAAAAAAACGCTAATACGAAACCGAGTTATATAAAAATTTAGATTAGGAACATATCACGACACAAATTTAAAATTGCTGAAATAAAACAACCACAAATTTAGTAACGCAACCCAACAAAAATCAAAACTATATCTGTCTTTTTGGCACCCTGTTTAATTCTTGCGAGACCGAAACATTGCGTAAATTTGAAACAAGCATCATCTCATTTTCTCATCCTTCTTCTCCACGGTTTCCGAGTTTCGCCGTTTTGTTCCCCGTTTTAAAATTGGGCAGGATTGGGATTAATAGGATTCTTAGGCGTGATGGGTGGCCCTGCCTTTTTTGCTCCAGTTTCAGCTCCTCATCTCAATTGAAAATAGATTCGATTTCTGGTTCGCAATTGACATCTCGTATTGCGAAACTTTTCCAGAAAGATTTTTATGAGAGGGGAAGTTCATACATTACGTGACTCATGAGAAGAGGATAAATGGTATTGGTAGTGTATTTTTTATTTGCAATTTGCAAAATTATTTGCAAAAATTTAACTGCAAAATTTAAATTCATTTGCCAAACTGTAATGCAAGTTCAATAACTTTAGTTTCAGCCAATATTATTCCACTTGGTAACAAAATACTACCAGTGCAATAATGCAATATTACATTCCTGAAAACAAAATGCTACTTAATACAATAGTGCTTAATGCTAATTTGATTCTGTCTAAATGAGTGCAAACACTGAATTTTTTTCGCCACGTAATTTTTGAAGGGACCTCTGAGAAAGTTTCTGTAAAAAAATAGTGAGTTGACGATACGCAATATTTTTCCTGCAGATAAAACAAACCGAGAACAAAGTGACTTTATAAGTCCATAATTTTATCATCTATTTCGTGATTTAGTTTAGCCTCACGTTCAACGTTGCGAATCCTATCTTATCGCTTCATTTTATGCCCACATTACCACAAAATATTGAGGATATAAAATCGAGGATATTTTATGCCGATAATAATAATGGACAAGCCACGTGAAAGCTTTATAGACACTCAATTCACGCGGTTGCGTAAAGCGTACAAAGTTTTACAAAATTCTGAAACATTTATAAAATGTTGTGTTCATAACGTGGGCAAGATTTCCCTTCGTAATGTTCGTAACAATGTGGAT
The DNA here is from genome assembly GCF_002217175.1 of Folsomia candida. NCBI lineage: Eukaryota > Metazoa > Arthropoda > Collembola > Entomobryomorpha > Isotomidae > Folsomia > Folsomia candida. The sequence goes on along the minus strand of NW_019091200.1, from coordinate 4,646,065 downwards.
TGAGTTTTTGGAGTTTACAAACATCGGAGTTAATAATGCCGAGATTTTTAGTTCGTCATGATGTAGTACCAATAAAAAAATTATAGGTTTACGAGGTGTTGTTCGTAAATTAAGATTGTGGCGAACCTGTTCCTAATTTATAAATATTTGATTGATATTTCAGATTTTATTTACTAATCTGCTACAATAAGAAAATTAGGGAATTTTCAAAATACAAATTTTCCAAAATTTTTGCAAAATCTAGAAATTGTTGACCGAGATTTTTACCATCAGTCTTGATGATAATTCCAGTATTGGAAATTGTACGTAACCCTTTCCGTTTGGAGATACTAGTATTTCTAGTCAGTTTTTTTTGCCGTTGTAATAAAAATGGTGATGGCGATGTGAAACATGGAGTAAAAAAAATTGGTAGTAATATTTCCGTAAGGAAAAAGTAGCCAAAATACATAAGAGAGCAGTCCATTCAGTGAAGTGTGGGCGATAAATAGAGCAGTATTTTGACTACTATGAGGTAAGTAGTGTCTCATAAAATCTGACTGAAATGGCACTTTTGATGCAAATGCGAATCTTGTTGGGGATCAATTATACTTTTTACGGTACCTACAAAGTACTTGTAAAATGAAGTATGTACAATATAACTGAAACTATAATGGAACTCATCACTCTGAAGATTATATTTAGATGTAGCTAGAAACTGAGCGGGATATTTAAACCCTGGCCACGACCAGTGTATTAAACGCATCGCATCATCTTGTCTCACTTTCTTCACACGATGAATACTAAACACGTGCATAATGGTTGTGATATGCTAATCAGCTTTCATTTACCCGCAACACTTTCACCGGTGACACGATTTCGACTTTCTCCTGGAGTTTGCTCACATGAAAGTGGAGTAAAGTGCCATTTATTTTGCAATATTTTGCTAATTTTATCTATCCATATGAGACAAAATTCAGGTGATGTTATCAACATTAATGTCGCGGTAGGATGCACAGCGATTACAAATTCTCAAGGAGTCGACTTTCACCTGAATTTTTAATGAAAAAAAAATAGTTAAAAAATGAAACTGGTTTTTCTCCGGTCAGAAATTTGAAAATGAAATTTGCTAAAAACACTCGCTTAATATTTAATGATCATGATCAAATTTTAAGATTAAATTGGTAACATTTATTACCAAATAATAGTTAACAAATAATTAATATTTGTAAACGTTCATTATAACGAATTAATTTATTATTGAAGCAAACGTTAATAAAAGTAGATCAAATTTGACCACAGACACAACACGAAATTGGCGAAGCTCTTAAAAAAACAATGACGCAAGAATTAACACCGGCAAAAAGTTTTTCGTTTCGGTATATGCATTTTTTCAGGGTAACGCTTCCATTTAAAATTTCTGGGAGTGCAACCTACATGATTTATTTCTGTTCTGTTCTGCCCTCCTGTTCCCTTAAGGATTTCCCGTTTTACAAAAATTTCCCAAAAGTCAAGCATGGTTTACAATGTCCCGCGAGAGATCTGGTTTGAGTTGGCGGCTTTGGCGTTCTGCCTTCAAAATTGGGTATGACTTCTTCTTGACCTCCTTTATTTATTTGTTGCTGATACACCACCCGCCAACGCTGGCTGGCAGATGGGCTGCCATGATTTCGTATGTAATTTTATTTACGGGGTTACTAAGTCAGTCAGAGGTTGCAGTATCACTCGCTTGGTTTACTTTCACCACGGGGAAAAAAAAGAGGGAAAAGAAAGTTTCTTCATCAAACTGTTTGAGAATTCTGGTCTGATGGAACGGCAACAAGAAGTCCCATCGGATGCTCCGTCAATATCCTTCTGGCAGGATCGATCATCATGGTTTTGTTGGCAGGATGGGAAAACGGACAGGGTTCCAGTTTATGAAAAATAATTTGAAATTTGCTATTTTTTGTAGTATGACGATATTATTCAAACAATTTTAAATATTTGTAATTTTTATGATTGTATTGCATTTGTGTTTTGTATGATTTCGATCCCATGCTAAAATATTTTGCAAAACTCATATAAATTAAGAAATTTTAGGTTAAATGTTTCAAGTTACTGAATTACTATAAGTAAAAGTTTGCAAAGTTCAAGAGACCTCCTGACAGACTTGCTAATTTCTGGTGCGGCGAACCACCACACCTAAGTTAAGCAAGTGAGCGCACCGGTTCGCCGAGCCAGAAACTAGCAAGTCTGCTCCTGAATTCTAAAATATGCAAGGACACGACAGCATTTCAACGTTTTTTTATAGCACAAATTTGAAATTTGGTATTTTTGGTAATATCAAACAATTTAAAACATTGTACGTTGAATGATTTCGATTCTAAAATATTTTGCAAAATTCGTATCATTTGATATGTTTTAGGTTTCACTTTTCCTCTTCGCGAATTAATTAAACTTAACGTTTACCTTGTAACCTTTCCTTTTTACCTTCAGGATTCTATTATATGCATGCGTGCATGAAATATATTCTAATATATTTTAATCACTGAAATTACTTCACTTTCACCAATAATACGTATGAAGAACATTAAAAGGATCCATTTTTTAAGTATTTTGTTATGCACTTTATGTTAGAAATACGATTTTCTTTTGACACAATGGGTGGGTGGCACCCTGCATTGTGAGGGTTTTGGTGATAAAATAGGAGTGAAAGTGTGGACTGGGCAGTGCTCCAAGGACCATTGTCAAGTAAACCACGGACACGAATTCTAATCTCTGCTCTCGATTACTTCGCTCTAATTCGTCCACGATGCATTGTCCGCTTCCCTTCAACTCCAACCTCTCGACACATTCGCAAAGGCTGGACAAGAGGGAAGACGTACTTTACTTTCGTCGGTTTAACTCTTGCTTAAGCCTTTGAGAGGATAAATTTTAGATTTTTTAAGGAAATGGTGGCCAAAAGTAAAACAATATTTTTTTTAAATATTTGTAAAACTAATCAACAGAACCGAGAGTATGAATCTAATATAGCGCATATGCATTTAAAATACTTCAAACTTTTCATAAGCGGCGTAGAAATAAGGGCAAAATAAAATTTAGGAAGATGTACTTTGATTTCATCGGTTTAACTATTGCTTGAGACTTCGGGGGATAAATTTAAGATTTGTTTGTGGAAATGGTGACGAAAACTAAAAACATATTTTTTTAACTCCTTATTATCATTCGTATGAGAAGGGTTACAAGTGGATGAATCTATTGATAACTATTTTTTATTAGTAGTACTTGATACTTTTTCTAATCGGCGTAGAAATATGGCCAAGACAAAATTGTATACAATAGTACTAAATGCATGGTTACATGCACTTTGACGGATTGAAATCTAGTCGGAATTGAATACTTTTTGTGTAAACGCACTAAAAAGTGCATTTGTTGTTATAAATATAACGTAAAAATCATATTTAAATAAGGAACTTATATTTTCAAATTAATGAAAATTTTCAGAGATTTAAGTAATCAGGATATTTATACTCAAACAAATGTTTATTTAGCTTGCGATTTTTTACTCTGATTTTTTTCATGGGTTTTGCCAAGTTAAATCTAAGGTTTGCAATTTAAAAAGGTTAAATTTGATTCAATTTTACCTTGTCGGGTAATAAATATTCTAGGAAATTTGTACAACATTCTGACATTAGATCATTACTTCATCTAAAATATTGGTGGTTTAGATGGAAAACATTTGAATTATATTTGGCTCGTCATTCTAACCAAGTCAAGTTTTGCAATTTCGTCCCCTGAATATTTTTATTATGCCAGATGATTTGTGTAATCATGGTCATCGCAAAATTGCGACGAACTCTAAAATTAGCTTTTTATTCAAAGTTTGTCAGAGCGAAGATCATAATTTGTTCTTTTGATCATGTAATTGCCCAGGGAAATAAATTACTTTGTTTTGGCAAGTTTGATTTGATTTGATTTGCGACGAAGAAAATCCGGAGACGCGTGGGATTGATAACGTGGGCGGTGCTAAATATATGTGTGCCATTACATTACTTATTTAAATTATTATAGAAAATCACTGGATAACCATGCCAGTAAAACAGGGTTCCTGAAACATCATGTTTTTCAAAGAAATTCGAGTTTATCTTGCTAGAGTTTTGTGCTCGCTTTGTTAAATAAACGTGCAAATCAGCACATTTAACAAGACGAGATGTAGTAATCAACATTTATTTTATGGAGAAGTGTAAGAAATAAAAAAATCTTTAAACATTCCTCAAAAATTCCTTAAAATTTCACTAATAAATTTTCGATTTGTTTTTTCATAAACTTAAAAAATGTATACCTGAAAAAAGGTTCAACCAGTTAAAAATGTACTATGACTAATTTTCTTCACGAATCCTTCTAGCGAAATTCTCTCCGAATAAAACGTACAAAAACACAAGAAACAGTGTTGGGAACCCTGCCAGGTAAGTGCACACATAAAAATAGCACTTTGTGTAACAGTAATGTTGCACACATGATCTAATTATGTCGTTTTGCTGAATAGGAAATGAGAGATGAATGAGATAATGAAATAATATATAATATGTAAATGAGCCATTCAAAGTCTGATGTGTAAAGGATTTTAAAAATGTATAATGCAGATGAACAACAAATTATGATTAATGGATTGAAAAGCTTTTCATCTCGGCTGATTTTTTCCGTGGTCTTCTTATTCATAGAAAAAGTACCCTGGAGAAACTGAATAGTTGGCAATAACCGTGTTCATGTAATGCTCGGAATTGAGACAAGCTGAACTGAATTTTTATGAAATTCAGAAAGTGTAATTCGATAGTAAAGAACTTGTCTATTCAAATTTGTGGTTTATTATTATTTTTTCCTGATAACTGATAACGATTTGGCATGTGATTTTTATTTTGAGTAGCACGATGATAAAATAATTTTAAGTTGCATGATTTCAATCCCGTTTTAAAACATGTTGCAAAATTTGTATTAATTTTATAGTTTTTAGGTCCATCCGTCGGAACGTAACTCCAAATTATTACAACAGATAAATAGTTTTTCATCCATATTTTCAGTTTCATTCTATATATATTTAGAAAAATAGTTCAAACTTTGGAAAGTTTGTGTATTCCTATTGTATATTTTGCATTTTATTTAAATTGTTTGTACTAAAAATAGGTTATTATACACCATGCATACAGCTTAGTTTTACATACTCGCGAAAATATTTTTAATACTTCAACGTTCAAACAACCTTCATTTCGTACAATTTTTAAACAACCCGCGCTTCACGTAACCCTTCTATAATACAGTTATTTATTCCTTGATCAAAGAAGTGTTTTGTTGGCAAGAGTTGAAAAAATGAATAGGCAAGGATTGGAAAGAAGCCTAGTTTTTTGTGTGATGCTCTCTTTATGATTTTTGACTAATGATGTGCCATTGATCGTCAAATACTGGAGGATGGATGGACTCCAAGCAAGGTAAAAATGAAGTTCATGGTTACTTGGAGTCCTTACATGAAGGATGTGATCGATTTTTGAGGGATTTAAAGGCCAAAATTCTTCGAAAATTTGACACATTCGTTACGGGCAGTCCTTTCTCCTTGAATGGAGTTGGATTCTCAGTTTATAAAGTGCACAGTTATAAATTTGGAGTCAAAATGTAAACAACACCGAACTAATACAAAGTTAATATTTTTTCCCCATTTTTGAATAGCAATTTTTGCATCAAAAATTAATCTCGAAACTTATGCATTTGTCATTAAAATTTGTAATAATGTTTGTAAATGACTTATTTGGTAAGCATAAAATTTGAAAAATAAATCAAGATATTTTTAAACTGGGAAATAAAGGAAAATACAATAGTAATATTTGGTCGGTAAAAATATTAAAAAACTCACATTACCTTCACGATTATAACCGCGCAAAAATATGTAGTAAATTTCTTAGAGTGTGCATATAGCAAAAAATAGATGATATGATATCAGACTAATACAGATAATTTTTTCCTGTTATTGAACAACATGGCATAATCAGGCGACTGCAGGCAGGGTATGATTATCCATTATCGTCTCATTTCACAGGGCATCTCATAATCGGGATAATCATCTGCCTCATCATGATCACGGCCTAATCAGGGATAATCCATGCCCATAAAAGGCCCTCGCTACCCCTGCCGATCCATCTCATCATTTAGCTGTCTCCTGTCAAACCAAAGCAAATCGCATTCTCTGACTTGACTAGGAACTGAGTTTTTTATTGGCGGATCGAATCGTGAACAAAAAACATGTACAAATATTTCGGACATTTGTTTCTACGTGTATTACATTACAGTAATTTTTGATTTTTGTGTACCTTGTTAATTTGTGTGCTTTGATAATATGCTTCAAAACACATAGATTCAAGTTTAGAATCCATTTGTAAATTGACTTTCCTCCATAATGTTCGCCCGCTAATAAGTTTACTAATGGATTATAATATTGGCATGAATTACAAATATTTTCATTGTGATTGGAGAACCTTGTTTATCTTAACCGTGATTAAGCAATAGTTCAAGTTGCAAAAAATATCCTTAACGTCGTAAATATTATATATTTTTATCACAAGGTTATTCAAATAAGTATTTAAAATATATTTCCAATATTATTTCCTACCAAGATTTAAGAGTGTTGTTACTTCAGCACGGATATAAGTTAACAATTGTGTTACCAATTTTTTTTACCGGAGCCATTTATTACCAACTGAAATATTTTTCTTACTTGGTAGATCCCACATTTGAAATATATTTCCGACCTAGTGGGTCTCCGCAACTATCTAAAGTGTTGTCAGAGACGAGAAACTTGTGCCCGATGGAGGATAACTTTAGCAGATGAAAGATGGTGATTGCAGGCGTCAGTCATGTCAGGTTGGTTGGCGAAGAGATGTTGTTGTGTTTGGAGAGAAGGATCATGTCGACATGACGGGAAGGAAGGATTGAGAGATTTTCCACGTCAAAATTGCCAAGAGACTTTGAATTCGGAATTTAAAGGGGAGGCCGAGGCTCAGGTGGCGATGTGCAAGCGAGATCACACGCTGCGTCTTTATTCACATTATACAAATTTCATTCCTCGATTGACATGATGCTAAGCTAACGGAGGGAATATATACAATGGCTAAATGCACACTTAAAAATTTAGTGCCGGGAAAAATTTTATGGTCATGTCCGAAACAAGGTTTCGTGTGATATTATACTCATGTTCCCATTCTGATGTATGATGCATGGGGTCAAATTTTCCATTGTATTTACATATATTGAAATAATCTAACGAATATGAATATGAACTGATAATCTATTTATTAACTGAGGAGTTAAGTACAAAATGCTGGTAAAAAATTGGTTAAGAAAAATTTGTGTGACAAAATATTGCGTTCCAAATAAATACATTAAATTACCAATCCAAGAGTTACAAGTGGTAGCGAAAATGTTACTATTTTGCACGCTGGTTCGGGTAAATCTGTTCTCAAATTTTTAAAGGTGGGTTGAAATTTTGGAGACGAGTAATAATTTTCCATGAGTGGAGAGAAAGTGGAGAAATTCGAAACATGACGAAACAAATAACAAATACGGGAAGGAGACAACAGGACGAATTATGCATTCCACTTCTTGTCCTCGGCCTCATTTAGCTGGAAGAAGTTAGTTCTCGGTTTGAGAGAAATTTTGATGCATGCATTTCTGGAGAAAATTAGTGGAAGATGGAATTCAGGGTAAACCTGATTAATCCGGTTAAATGTAGCTCGAGTAAATTAGGTAAATGTCTAACGTATCTAAAAATAGTACTAATTCTGAAAAAAACTGAATCCGCGGTAACAAATTGTTACCGTAATACTCCTACCGGGAGTTCAAATTTTGTCAATTAGTGTCAAACAATATGAATATTTATATTTATATTTAATTATTTGCTCGTCCATTTTGTAGTATTCGATTTTAAGTTAGAATTCCCATCACATGCGACATAATCTAAAGGTTTTATGGCTTCACAATTTTAAGCAAATTTTACTTCTGGAATTTAAGTGGAGCAAAATTTATTTAGTTTTGTTTACAATTTAATTTTATGTTAGCACATATTTTCTGACATCCGAAATTCGTGTCGTGCTATTAAATATAAAAAATTGTAATTTCGAAAATTTAAGCTATTACAAATTTTATACTCACGAGAATTATATGCATTTAAACATTGGACTATATAAAAATGAAGAAAACTAATTTTAGGTAATTGTACAAGACCTGTGAATGTGGCGGTTCTTCTTATGCACCGCGAAATTCAAATTTGATTCAACTGGCTACGAGCAGTCATGTATAGTAACACATATTTCCAGGTTATTACTGTTGGTTATGCGGAGAGAGTTGGACTTCATCGCCGATTTACATTACCCGAATCAGTCGCATAATTATTAGTCGCATAACCGCATAATTATTAGTCGCATAACCGCATAATTATTAGTCGCATAACCGCATAATTATTAGTCGCATAACCGCATAATTATTAGTCGCATAACCGCATAATTATTAGTCGCATAACCGCATAATTATTAGTCGCATAACCGCATAATTATTTAACACCAGTTTCTTTAATTTTGACGTGAACGTCATTCAATTTTCCAAATTCCAGACACAAAATTGAATGATTTTTACGCCAAAATTAAAGAACTTCGTATTAAATAATTAGATAACCTTATACGATTCGGTTCATTCAGGTAACGTAAATCGGCGATGGATTCCAACTCTCTCCGTATAACCAACAGTACATAAAGGAAGAGCAGACACTCGGAATTCATTTACTCCTTTCACCCGACAAAATCACAAATGAGCCAAGAATTTCGTGTTTCATTAAAGCGCAGACAGGAAAAGAATTCCGAAATTAAGTCAAATTCTTAAATTGCATGGCAAATTTATGGCGTGCATGCAAATGACATGTCCATTGGAGATGGGGTGACTTGACATGATACGGGTTACATGACACATCTCATATCTCATCTCCGGGGAAAAAGTGTATAATGGAAAATTAGCACTTTGTGCAGTGTTTATTATGCAACTCTCACGTCGTGCGAGGTGCTTTGTGTTATCCAACTTTTGACAACTTCTGGAAACCTGGCACATTTGCATTGTGTTCGGAAAAAGGGAAACCGTGCACGAAGGATGTGCACGATTTTTAGGGAGTTTTGACATCTTGGTGTCCTTGAGAAGAGGATGAGACGATGCTAATATTTACTCACGGTGCTTATTTTGTTTGCCATGCTGAGTGAGAAGAATGAGTCGTGTGTTACATCATCATCAAAGAATCGCTTATTTTGTGTGTGTGTCTTGCTACTCTGATAAGCGATTCAGGCATGGGACACAAGCGATATCAAGCTGGTAACACAATGTAACCAATATTGATAAAAAAATCGTGGCTCATATTCGGTGATGACAATTATAGAGATAAAATCTGACGGAACAGATAAATTTGGAAAAGCAACTTTTTCAAAATTTGCAAGTAAAGAGTACAAAACTTTGGTAGGAAAAATACCCGGGTGGAAAAATTATCAAATAACCTACTTTTTAAATAATTACAGAAGCAAGGTTTTTTTGCTGGAATAAATTTCATTACCATTGACTGGTGAAAAATCTTGATACTTTGGCTAACAACAGTTTTACCATTTGGTGATAAAAGTAGAAAGCTATACAATTCTAACGTATTTTTTCCAAAATTTCTAAGAGTGTTCTAAGCTCTGTAAAAATATTACGAAATTCGAGAACTAATTTTTGAAATCCTCCTCTCAAATGGATGTGTCAACATGAGGATTCTAGTCGACGCGTGTGTTGCATCCTTATTGTGCAACTTTTGAGCTTTTAGCAAGTGTCTGATTTGATTGAGTGATGTGTGTGACGAGATGATGAACTTCAAGTTAGTCAAGTGAAGCAGAGATTTTGTTGCCAACTCAATTTTTTATTCCTGCAAAAATAAACACAACTAACAAAAAGTTGTAATATTTACTGTTTGTTTTGAACGAGAGTTCTGTGGAGCAATACTTCAATGCAAATTCGAAACGATGATCATTCTTGCTAGTTTTAAAATCAGAGTGAAATTTGTTTCACATTTCGAATTTTCGTTTAAATAAAAGAACAAGAATTAAATATGAAGAGTTGAGAAATAATAAATAAGTTTAAATAATTATAAGATCAGCGTGGCCTTCACGCCGCACAAAATAATTTATATTACACTAGAAACTTAATTTAATATATAGGTAATTTCTAGAATTTGGAAAAAACAATTTGCATGAGTCTTTTTTCAATTTAACAAAAGCTTACTAAATAATTTACTTAGCCAACGATTAACTACAATCATGTCCATAATTGTAAGCAGAAAAATCTCACCCACCTTACCAAGTAATTTCCAGGTAATTTCATTGCACGTACATTTGATGAGAGAAAAATGAAGCAGATTTTTAACAAAGCTGCGAATTTTATAAGGAATAATGAAATTTTGAGTAATTGAAAAATTTTGTTTGATAATCACGCCATTTTGAAAAAAATACGTGATTTTACTGTACAAATGACGTAAACAGGTTGAAGGTTTTTAACATGTTCAGTTTAAGCTGAAGCAATTGAAACACGATTTATTGGAATAATTCATTCATATTTCTGGTGCTGAATAAATTGCAAACTATTTTGCGACCTGGATGAAATGAGGATTCAAAAACATGACGGATTTCAATTTTCGGGCGAGGAGAAAACAACAATAAGACGAGAAGTGGACCGTGAATCAATTTACGTTTCAACAATTCCACGAGAGATTCTGAATTCCGTGTCTGCCTCCCACGCGGATTTGCACTCTGAATAATTCCGTAAAAATGTTTGTAGCCGGGTCGAGGTTACGTGTGACTTTTTAAAACTATGTGATTTAGCCGATAATGGTAACAAACTAATACCAAATTGGTAAACTAAATACTATTCCAAACTTTTTGAACTATGAAACAATTGGTAAAAACCCTTCTCTGAACTCGGTAATAAAATCGTACCAAATCGTATTATACATAAACCAAATTTGTGAAAACATTAAACCAACTTTCAAATTGGTAACAAATTTTTAACCAAATCATTACCACCATGTGAATCAAATCTTAACAAACTGTTTATCAAACTCCGAACAAAACCAGCTCATTAGTAAAACTCGGTAAAACCAATTATTAAGCGGGTAGCTTATAAATCAGCGCATTTATCACTCCTTCAATGTACCAAATTTTGAATGTTTTCAATCCCACACGCTTCATGGTGCAGCTTCTGGAGCAATTGTTTAAATAATTGGATGTGGTTTGGTTTGGTTTGGTTTGGATTTTGGGTGAAAATAAGGAAATGAGCTAATTGCATATTACATTATTTGCCGGCTTATTAGCCATGAAACTATGGATTCTGAAATAACCAACCAAACTGGACATGGTCTAGAATTAACTTTAGCAAATCTATTTATGGTGAAATAGTAGAAGCGAAGATAACCTGGCCCTGTGACTTTTTAACTTACTTACAATGTCAGCTATTGAACTCCATCTTCTTTTTAAAATTAGGAGGCGATTTCAGAAAACAACAGGAAAACACATTTTACCAAATTAAAAATTGTAAAACATTGATGCCATTCAAGAAAGTTGTAACATATTACTTAATGAAATTAAAAAGGTAATGGTCTTCTCTAGGTACGTTAAAATTTTCCGCGAAATAATAATTCCCTGAATTATCGTAACGATTTGAAGGTTTAAACTCTTTTTTTCGACTTTCACCTAAAATTGTACGGGCCCAACGAAAAGCGTGAGAAAACATGGTTTTTAAGGATAAAAGACACTCTCGTGTAAATCCAACCCTTTCACTCGATTTCATTTCTTTCTAGACTCCGTAAAAAGCAAGTGATCCACTCGAATTCTGGTTCAGAAATCCATCCAATTTTCAAACCAGGGAACAACAAGTCGGAGAAAGTAGGATCGTGCATGAAGGTTGTGATCGATTCGAGGTAAGAATATGGGTCATCCTATTTGTCCCATGTTAATTTTGCCGTGCTAAAAATGACCAAAATACTTGGAATTTATTTTCGTGGCCTATGATCGAAGCTAGGGTAAAACTTTTCTGAAAAACGGATGACATGTTTTCCGTGGGTTCCCGAAGGAATCGTATTTTTCTTATTTGTTCCAAGTGGGTGGATGTTGATCTGTTTTTTGGTTGGCCTTTGTGGTTGAGGGATCAGGTGAAAGATTTTATTGGACTTCTGCACCTCTGCGGCCACCCGTAATGATCTCTTTGATACCAAATCTATACCCCCGTGCGGTAAGGGTATCAAGTTACGAGAGGGTTACGTGTATGTTTATACACTCTGAATAATGTGATAACAAAATATTACCGGTAAAATTGTCGTGAAAATTTATTTGGTGGTAAATTTTTATAAAGATGATTTTTTAATCGGTAACTTGCAATATTTTTATATTCCAGGTATATTTCATAAGACTTATTTTATCGTGAAAATGGTCCAGTTTGGTAGCGTATTTATTATCAAATTGGTCCAAAAATTATATTTACTGCGAAGTACAATTTGTCACAGTTTGACGCCGATTACAAAATTAGAAATTAAATTGTGCAGCTATTTCAACTTAGATATTGTGTGACTTGTCCTGAAGGAATTTAACAATAATTACTCATTAATTCTACAAAATATGATTTATTAAACAAGCTTGTAATGTTTTCATCATGTGATAAAAGTTCTTTACATTTTTCTTGACACCAGTTCAGTTTTCACCAGGTTTGTTACCATGCATACTTTTAAACATGTCATCCGAAAATGTTATACCCACATTTTTACGCGTGCAGCCGGGAACTGAGACAGGCATAGAAGGACGAAATACAAAAATTCCGACTTTCTTCGAGTATTTGTGATCCAACAAATGAACACGTTGGGACACGTTGGGACATTTCCATCTCGTGATACACGGGAAATCTACTCCACCAGACGGTACGCGAAGAAGGAACAAATAAAAGAACAAACGGGACATGATGTTCCTATCCTGAGAACCCACGACACGTTCGTCACGAATCAGAAAACACCAGAGTGACCGATTCGATTAAGAAAAGGTCACCAAAAGAGGTTTTTTCGTAAATATGTAGGAGTCGCATCGAGTAAGAGAAATAATAATTGGTCCCTGATTTTATTACACCATGTGACAAGCTGCTTATCACATTACTTGCAGTGCAGATATGCCAAGACACGCATATTCTGCAATCTATTGCGACAAAAAATTCAAAAGCGGTTGTGAAGTGAAAGTTTAAAAGAGAAAGTTATTTTGTCGAAATCTCTTTGAAAATCGGCTTTCGGAGTTATTTTTGGTGGGGAAAATTCCTCTGGGAGATGAGCTTATTGGGTGGGCTTACTGGGAGAAAGCTATCATTATGTTCCGTTACTCTCGATAAGCTGGATTTATTCCAAAAATATATTTATCGACGGGTCTGCACAAAGAAGGAAGGACTCTGTTCGCACTGAACCGACTGAACAATTTTTTTAAATATGCAAACAGAAATATTTTTGTCAAAATTTCACCCGAATTTCAAAATTATTTGATAAGTAAATGTGTCCCTCAAAGGAAAATTAATTGAAATCTTGTGTTCAAGATGATTACTTAATTCAGTAATTAATTATACACAAGTATATTGCTTGAGATTCAGAATTTGTGTTACCCATTTAGCAAATCGGTTTGCCAAATACTTAACTCTAATTTTTTTATTGGGACGAAGTGTCTTAAATTCGCAACGCGTATAGTTTCATACATGATGTGCATAGTTCAAGTAAATAGTTACTTAAATGTATCTTCCCCTGAAACAAGTGGTACCGTTTTTTACCTTATTTCCTTATTCCCAGAGGACACCCGGGTATTAGCTCCAGTTAAGTCAGTAACCAACCGTTAATGGGTAAAGTTCACTTTTCCTCAAGAAAATGGCCAACTTTAGCTGAAAACAAAGGAGAAAAAAACAAGACTGGTTAGGATACTTTGTTTCACTGCCTATTGGTTTTATTTTATATGGATAACGGACTTTCTCCCCGAGGAAAAAAATATGTGCTACTGCTTTCTCTTCATTCTGGAAACGTAGGAGGAATGTAGGTATCTTTTGTAAGAATTCATAGCCAACACTGGGCAGCAGTTGGGCACACTCTTAGAAATTTTTACAATTTCTGGATTTTTGCAATATTTGTACGTCGAAATTGTAATTATGAGATAAAATTTTATCCCAGTTTTTAATTAGGTGCATGTGTTCGAATAAAATAAGTTCAGATTATTTGTAACCAATGAATTAATTGTTTATACCAATTTAATATTTAATTTGGCAACGAAATTTACCTTCTCTACATGTAATCGTTATTTTATAACATGCAAATTGCCGTTTTTCTTATTCGAAGATAAGAAGTTATCCCCAACTGATAACAAAATCTAAGTTTTTGGCTCCATTATTTTACCGTACGTTTTGTAATCACGTTAATGTTTACTAGACTTCTAAGAGTGTTTTTCTGCGGCTTTCCGAGTACGAAGTGTGTGCTTCATCACTTGGGATTAAAGTTTCCCTGTGGACAACTGGACGTGATTTCCTACCTGTGATGTAATGAGTCCACTTTCACTTGAAGGATGAGTCTCAACCTTCTCCCGGCTTGGGTCAGATTGCCTTTTGAGCCTTAGATAATGAGAATAGGTGAAAAAATCTGAACAAAACTTTCACTTTTTTTGGAAAAGCTCTTTATAAAGTACGTGCCCACTGTGGGAAAATTTTTAATTATTGTTGTGTAGCCTTTGTAACTTTGTTAAGGGGATTTTTTTGCAACAAATGGCTGTTTTAGAAATTTTAGAAAATTTGCAGTTTCTGAAATTTTGGATTGTTCGGTTTTTCAATTTTTTTATATTGTTTAGGCCCATCCTGAATGTCATATGTTAAATATTGCAGCATCTAGAAATTTGCAATTATTATTTTCTCTATTGTTTGTGCCATTTCTGAAGCTATGCAATTTATCGTAGTATTTTATTAAAATTATTTTCATGTAAAAAGCTCGAAATACTTTCTATGGACAAATTTAGAAATTTAGTTCCAAATTTATTCGAATTTTTTTTACTCATCGCTAGTATTGTCTATTTCCGAGATTTGTTCCCCAGAAGCTTATCGTGCACACGTGCATTATAGCATTACCAGCAGTTGGTAGCGACAAAGAATAAATTCACCTTAAGAATAAAAGCATTATCCAAATTTTCCTTTCTTGAAGTAAAATGAGGCCCTAATTATCCCCGTAAGAAAGGAAACCGAAAAGACGTCGTTTATTGTTCGTGGTCTGGTCGGTCGGTGGGGGAGAAGTGGTTCCATTAAATTTGACGTAATGGAACTCACTTTACATCAACAACAACACAACGGAATTTCCACAACACGTCCCGAAAGCCAATAAGGAAGCCATTGAATTGATGCCGCAGAGAAAGTTGGGCATTTCATTTCATTCATTCGATTCCTGCCCCAATTTATTTCTGAGCAGGAGAAGAAAAGGAAAGCGAGACGAAGTTAGCAGTTGTGTGGTTATGTAGGTACTAGTAATTTTATTGTAGTGGAGAACACCCTAAGAAATTTGTCACTACATTTCTAACCGACTATTTTGTCGGTAAAATTTTACAAAAATACCATAAAATACGAAGGGAAGATGTTGTGGTAGGAGTTTTTTACCGACAGGGATACATTTTACCAAAATACCATAAAATAATAGCAAGAGAAGATATACTGGTAGGATTTTTTACCGGTAGGGATATAATTTATGAACGGGGTTGGTAAGTCTCCTCTTTGGCTTCCTCCGTGCACGACGTATCTCTCTCTCGCTCTGCATCTGGATCCTCTTCCATCTGGGTCGCGGGTGTGCCAGGGCAAGTAAAGTGTGTCCTAAGGGCTTTTCGCCACGTGAGCCTCGTCCACTCACACCCCCCACCTGCGTGCCTAGTGACACCCCCTGCCACACCCGTCCCAGCAACGACAAGCTGAGCCAACAGGCGAAGATGGATTCGCAGGACCCAGTGCACAGGAGGATCTACGCCTTGGAGGGGCTCCCCCAGGTAGGTTTTTGTTTGGCATATCGGGGTGGTGACCGTGGGGAGTGGTTGGTTGAAGAGTGGAGGAGGGGGTCGTGCATGTCGGAGGGCGGCATAGTCGGGTCTACGGGGGTCCCATGACCTGATTGTGTTGTGATGGGAGAAGGGGCAAGTGGGGGTGTCGTCGGCCCCGGCTACGGCTTCCATGGGGGACGCGGGCAAGATCCTGCGGTCCGTGGACAGCCCCCGCCCAACAACCTTCAACCGTCTACTTCCGCATGCAGACGCCACCCTCATTTGAATATCACCACCACCCCACGGAATCCGCCTATGTATCCCTGCCATTCATTTTCCTACCTGGTGTCCAGCAGTAATGGGCCGAATGGTGTATTGGGCCAACTTCCCAATACATGTAGAGGTTTTCCGAGACCATCTCCGGTTTTTCCTCTACACCCATACTGCTACATACATATTATCATTAGATTTTATAAATTTATCATAGTGTGTGATTAGCCTGTATTGGGATGCCGTGTGCTACTTGTGGATTATGCCCACAACTGAGCACATACTTTGTTAATTCTTAGATTTAATCATTATGAAACTATGTATGTAATTTGAATGAACTTTTGTATGAAATGAATGAACGATGATGATTGTAAGAGCTTGCGCTATATCAATCTTGAATAAACCTACCTACCTACCTACCTATGAACGGGGTTGGTCATATTTTGGTTGGAATTGGTATTTCTTTATTTATAATTTGGTCATTGCTACCAATTTTACACATATTTTAAAAATTTGTATTCCAAGATTTTTAAGAGGTCTGGAATTCTTAGTGGTGGACAAACACAATAAAAGTGAATAAATTCCGTCATTTGATCTAGAATTGTGCGATCATTATCGAAGAAAAGCGAGCTTATTACCTAGTGGACCATGTGCGAGAGTGAAAATAGCAACAAATTTCATTCCGAGTGAAAGTCGATCAGATATTTTTTGCCGTTTAATTGTTATGTTTTCATACAAATTTTGCCGTTTTTTTGGTGACTTTATCAAGTCTAAATAGATACGTAAATTAACGAATTTGTCAAATGTATTTTGTTTAATTCGTGCAATTAGTTTCAACATTTGTGAATTGTGGATCATACCGTATTTCTTGATGTGATAACTCGACATGTACTAGAGGACAGGAAAAAAATAGGAAAGGAAAAACCTTTCCTTTGTTTTTCCTTTGTTTTTCCTTTGTTTTTCCTTTCCTATTTTTTTCCTATATTAATAACTCACAACTGCACATTCTTCTAAATAATGTACTAGAGGACATTCATACTCACCTACATGTCCAACATTAAAAACTTGGAAGTAAAAATAATTTTAAAACGACGCTGAAATGTTACATTGTTGAATTTTTTAAATCGAGAGCATTTTTTTTTCAAGCAAAATTTGAAGCATATTAAAATATCAAAAGTAAAGTTTTGGATTTAAATTGATTTTTCAACTATGTCGAAAATACTATCACCTTTAGCAAGGCAAGGTTGATTTGCATTCGAAACGGAAAAATTTTCAGCATAAATGACACAAAATGAACAAACAAGTTTTAATTTTATTCCTTCTCAAGTTTAACTTTGGTATAGTAATTCTAAAGCATGTAATTTGATCCCATTGATCCAACCGCTTTATTTAATTACACTTTGGTATTTAATTATTTTCGAGTATTTCCCCCTTTAATGAAACCAAGGGTAGAGTGCAATCCATCAAGAACTGACCGAGAAACGACAACACCTTGACAGCCCATTTAATTTCGGCTGACCGCAAACTTCCAACTTTCTCGGAAACAATGGATCTTATTCGGTGTAACTTCTCACGCGTTAGACAAGCTTGACGGCTCGGTGAAAGTGGGTCAAATTCTCGACATTCTGATGCCATGAAAATTTCTGGTGTATTTTTTTCTAAGGAGTGGCCAATACATATTTTATTTTGTGGATATAAATTAACCAAAGTATTTGGAGAAAACATTTTTTTTTACAAAATCTGTGGGAATCACGTGAAGAATTATTTTGTGTAGCTTTACTTTTTTCATATTTAGAAATAAAACGATGCATAATTACAATTAGACAAGTCTAATCGGTTATAAGTATTTCCGTGACATAAAAATTATTATTACGCTGGCATAAATTTAGAAATATGTAGATATGTGAATAAGTAAACTCAACGATCTAAAAATTAATAAATATTTTAGTCCGAAATTGCCTATACACATGAATTTTTTAGAGGTCTATAATTTAGCCATATTTTGCCTAACTTGAGGTTTTCGACCTGTTTATTTCCGGTTTTATGTTCTACCTTGGTGCATTTTATTTTACGTTTTGAGATATTTATTTATATAATACATATTCCACTTATTCCACCTTTAATGTAATTCTAACTAAACATTTCCATGTCATATTTTTTACTGGGAGTACACATATAAGTGCGTAAAAATTTTAAGCAGCTAAAAATCCCAGGCATGCCGAAAAAGTATGCAGAAGCACATGAAAAGAGATTGATACAGTTCCCCGTGACCATTAGTGGACTAGAAATGCTCCCACTAAACCGAACCCAGCTCCCTCAAGACATTTCTTTCTTTTTCTTCTCCGGAATTTCTACAAGGTTGCAACAATTCGCGGCTGCAGAACAAGAAAAATAAGATAACTTGAGCAAGTTCTACTTCTTTGTGTCTGGTAAAAATGTTGGGGAATGTAGTTTCCGGGGAAAAGTAGGCTTTCGAATTGTATCGATTATTATCTGGAGAAGTATGTGTATCATCATTCTGGTGAGAAAGTTGGCATCATTTCTTTCCTGTAACGGGCTTTATTAAGATCTTTATTCCTCTACTCGGATTAGACACAAGAGGGGAAAACGGACGCATTTCTGTAATGGATATGAGCTGTACTCGCATCTGCAATGATTTGGGGGAGAAAGGCGTGTCAATTACAGGAAAGGGGAATCACCTTGATATTTGCAATCCTGGAAAATCCCTGAATTTATGAATGGTTGGAGAAGTTCGAAAATAAATTAAGAAGGAAATTTAGGTACGAATCTATCGAACGGTTACACAACTCGAAAGGGCGTCTCATCATTTTGTTTACACAAATCAAAAAAAAATCAGGTTGTTTTGCAACGAACGTTTCCAGAAATTAGCGTGGAAAAAATTTTTAAATTAGTATTTATTGTGATGAGTTAGGCGACGTTTCACAATTTTTGCAAATAATGCGATTTCATCCTACTTCTAAGGTCCCGATTCATTCACTAGGTCGTCACTGGAGCATTGCAAATTGTTGAAAGATGTTTGCGAAAACTTCACGAATTGCATATGCTATAAATTTTTGATTTGCAAACTTTTTTGAAACCAAGTTTGACGTGAGTTATACAAAAAAAGGCCGTGCCAAATATGACGAGTTTGCCAGTTAAAAATATCTCTGACGCATTCATTCTGGAAAAGATTTCGATTACTTTTCTGCTTATAATTTGTGTCGTCTTCGCCCCCGTTACGGGAGTTCAGCAGACCGTCAAATGACGACAAATTTGCGAAATGACGCCAATAATGAAGGAGTCGAAATCGGGATGAAAGGGCAGAAAATGCAGCGGCGGCGAAAAAAACGGCTAATTTATTGAGTAGCTAATCCAATAATGTGGAATATTATCCAATCCTATCAATTCTGATCCGCCGAGAGACGCCGTTATTTCGCCTGCTTTACGGAGAATCCAATCCAATTATTGTCTCGGATTTGTGTTGTGCAGTACTTATTTGGGTTACAAATACTGCTGCGTCTTGTCTAGCTTTCTTTCCTTCTTTAGCTACACTGTAAATAATTTGGTAACAAATTAGGCGACCAAATAAATTTGATAAGACTAACGATAAATTAGGAATCATAAAATGCATTAGTTTTTACCAAATTTCTAGTAAATTAAAAATTATTACCAAATTGGTGGTCAATTTTTGCCATTTACCATTTTTACCAGTTGCCATTTTTACCGTTTTTACCCTTACAGAATTTAAACTTGCCACCAAACCTTACACATTGAACTCAGATATGACCATGTTACCGAATTGGTGGTACTTCAATCGGTTACTACCATCACCAAGTAATCTCATGTTGGTAATTTGTTCACAGAATTTTTTAGAGTGTTGGTACGCTACGCATGACTCGATGACTCCTAATTATTGTCTGGCTGAACGTGTAATGTTTGTGTTTTGCTACAAATTCTACATACCGAGAGATCTTGTGGCATAGTCTAAATTAAATTAGGTTCGTGTTAAGACTTCAATTACCCCAATTTGGTTACTTTTACAGGCAAAATGACCATTTTAATGAACAAATTGACCACTTTGGGATGCCGGCGGAGTATAAAATTAGTATTTATTGGACGTTTGGAAAAAATAAAAATGTCTCAAGTAATCAGAGATTGGGTTGGAAATGTGTTCAGATTATTTTAACATTACACAGTCGAGCATACGGAATAATACAGATTTTAATGTCTTGAATCAAGACATTAAAATGCTTGATGCTGTTTTGTACTATAATTTTAAAGTAATAAAGTCTTCAAGTAATTAAAATAAAATGAAGCTGACACACAGATTCAAAATAATAAAAACCACTAGCTATGCATCTTCAACCCCATTTTTTAACGTTGTTTTTAAAATTTTTGTATTTATTAATTATTATCCACGGTTAAGCTAAATTTTATCCTTGCACTGCACTATTGACAATTCAACCTGCAATATACGATTCCATTAGCAATAATATGAAATATGACAAACCGGAATAGAAATCTGGCATCTATCATCATAAAAATCTGTCATAAAAATTTTACAATCTCCACTTTTCAAATTTACGAAAACTGAAAGTATTATTTTTATAGTACTTAAATGTATTGTACAGTAGCTAAATTAGCCTCAAGTTGTGCCTAGAATTGTATTAAACTGACAAAAATTAACTAATTAGCATTCACACACCCGTGTACGCACACATGCATAAATTGATACCCTTGCATCTTTAAATTAAGACGAAATTACGGAAATGTAGTGCATATTAAATTAACATAATTTTCTGTGAAATGAAATGTGCACGCAAAACTGCATCATCCATCTCATACTTAAGTAATTCTTTTTTACTTGTGTTTTTTGTGTGATGCAGGGATTTGCATAATATCAAGTCCATTACACATTAACACACGAAAAAGAAGTGGAAGTGAATAAATGGATCTGATTTATACGGCGAGAAACGTCTAATGGGTTGTAATTAATTGCACTCCATTCGCCTCCTCATCTCGCATCTGGAGGAAAACAGAGTTCACAAGAAAACCAGAGAGGAGTGGACATTAACTTTTAAAATGAGATTGAAAGTGCACGCTTACAAATTTCTTAAGAGATTTAGTAGCAGGCGCGATGTTGTTACTGAGCTGGTAATACTTTGGGGGTTATTAAGGTTTGGTGGAGATTGTCATAAATTCATCAGACAAATATGTCGTTCATAAATCGTTAATTTATGAAAAAACTTGGAAATAAAATTTTGATTTTTTTTTACATTTTGATGCCGATTAGAAAAATCATGTATAGTTTTATTTATTGAGTGCTACACAGATCCACATATCTGGGGGCACAATGATTACGATTTTCAAAAATATGACAAACAAACTTCTCGATTAATCAGACTCTCATCAAAATTTAGCCAAGTTTATCCCCATCAGCCCACAGTTTCTTGAAATGTTGGAAAATTATGTTCCAAGATTTCCAAGAGTGTCGCTGCCCTTGGAAAATGACGGTAATAAATAAATGAATGGCTTCCTTTACAATAGTGTTACGAGTTCAAGATGCAGTTGCTCATTTATATTCAGCTCATACATTTTTAAGAACAATTCCAATTTTGTCATGCTTTTTTCACTTTCAGTGTCAAATTGCATTTGCATTTTGAAAGGGATTTTTACTTCAACAAGTCGCGTTTGGTGGTGTCTGGAATGGAATGGCATTAAGCTTATCGGAGGAATTTATCTTATTTATGGTCAATAATGCTGTTAGGCTGGTGGAATAAGGTGCAGTGCAGTTCGTGATGGATTTAGGTTTTTTTTAAAAAGGGGGAATCTGGAAACATTTTGGATACGAGATGAGAGATTCAACTTGAAAGTGAAGAGTTGTTTAAGTGCAATAATCTTCAAGTGGAAGGAGTCGAATAACTGTATGTGGATGGTAATTTTGCATAATGTACCCGTCCGACAGAATATTATCGTGAAATTTCTACACCTTTGGTAACAAATTATTAGCCACTTGGTAATATTCATCTTCAACTTTTTGACTAGTACAAAATTTTTCAGAGTTACATAATTTCGTTAAAAAATGAGCCACCAGAGTCATTTATTTCTGTCAATGATGAGATGATTCTTTCCTCTCAGAACAATTCCAGATATTTAAATGGCTCTTGTTTCTTTACTGTATTTAAAAAAACTTTAGTCTCCGTTTTCCATTCCTTCCTCGTGTTAAAAGACTTAACGTTTGTCCACGAAAGACGTTAAGATTGAGAGATTACTCGACCCGAAACCAATTTAAGTGCATGTTCATTTCGCATGGAATGTTATTTAGCGACTGATTTGCATCTCCCTCTGAGAAAGAAAGTTACGAGTGAAAAAATCATGGTATAGATATTTTACCAATTTTGGTAACAAAGAGAAAAATACACTAGACAAAATAAGTTCGATTATCAGACAGGAAATTGGCAATTTGCTTATGTATTTGTAAATTATATTGATGTTTTGTAAAATTATTCTACCAACGGGGTAAAAAAATCATTACATACTCTCCGGATTTTTATTTTATTTTTCGGATTAGATAACATTTTTTTAATGCAAATTTTTTGACCCGAGAAATCTAATCTACGAGTTTTATTTTTATACAGTAAATACCTATGTTATTATTAACGGCGTAAATACATCTCATGCTTTGAATCCTACTCGACATATTTCCGTTATATGTAATTTGCAAAGGTCTGTGCTCATTTTTCGGAGAATTTTTTGAAATATTACGGTGTTTTATAGATATAAACGATGTTACAAATAACTGTGTGAACTGTTATTTGGAAAAAAGGTCACAGAATTCCAATTTTACCTATTTCGATTTACGTATTATATTTTGCTACCTCATTGGGATGTGCACTATTCGGTGGTGGGAGAAGAGAGGCGACTAAAACAATGAGAAGCGTAGGTACTTTACTTGGGAAAATCATTTAGAAGCAGATGTGACACTATCGCGACTTCCAATCACGACGACGACGACGTTGCAATAACACGTCCAACTTTTAGCTTAAGATGTGCAATGTCGCTTCTTCTTCCGGGCAAAAGCCATTCCTTATTGGATGGAAGACGTGCAGATAGGATGTCATGGATTTATTGATATTTTTTCTGGTAACAAAATAATATGATTGTTTTGTTACTAAATGGTGTACAAAAGAGCTATTTAGTTTGGTGTGAAATTTGTGGCCAATTTGGCCTTCGAGGCAACCTAATATTTCAATTTAGTACTAAATTTTGAAAGGGATTTTTACTTCAACAAGTCGCATATTGTGGTCGTTGGAATGGAATGGAATTAAGCTTATCGGAGGAATTTATCTGACTTATTTATTTGATTTAGTAGAGTTGAATTTGCATATTTATATGTTCTTCAAAGAATTAATTTTTCCATCGAATAAGAAAACATGTAAAATTGCATTTTATTTTATAAACGTTTCACAATTTTCTATTTTTCTGATTTCTGACATGCCATTGAATTCGTCATGTGCTAAGGTTCTTAAGTAGCATCTGGATAATGGATGACCAGCTTTATGAACGGCCTCTATTTTAGAGGAAATACGAAATGATGTAATTTCTGGGACAAAATTCTGTCACGGAAAAGCGACATCAGACATGAAGAAGGAAACATCCACGTGTCCTTTGTATTTGTATCCGAAGTTCGTTGTGTTGACGGAAAAATCAGAAAAACAATAACATCGTAACATATTCGTTACGAGGTGATATTACGATTTAGCTGATCCTATTAATGGAAAAATGATAGGATAATTGATCCACCGGGTAAACCAAAACCAAGATAATTCCGCGTTTCCAAAATTAGGGCTGTAGATAAGAAATTACGGATTTTACGTGCCCACAAGATTTATAAATGTCATAATTTACATGTCATAATATAAGATTGTAGTAATCTTGCTGTTTTGTGTAAATTATTTTTTTTCATTTACTCCGAAATATGAAGACGCCCCTAATCCGCGTAAACTTATAAGATTTTGTATGCGTCGAATTTCCCTTTACATTTTAATGTATATTTTAATTACTTTGACGCATATTTAGCATAATTGTGAATGGAAATCTTTATGATCAAGGTTCTTATTGTATATCTGAATTCAATGAGATAGACATATCATCTAAATTATATGTCGCAGTTAATACAACAAATATTTTTATAGGCATAGTGACGTGAAAATATCACAAGGTATAAATTGTTTTCTTCTTCGGATATATATTTTTTAATATGTACTCAGGATCCGTGAAGTTTCAACTTTATTCATAACCCGAGTTTGCCTCGTAATTTTTTCCGATTTAATTTTAGTATGTAATTTTTTGTCAGATAAACCTTGAACAGTTTGCTGGGGTATGTGACCATTATACAAGGCATCCTTATTTTGCTAAACGTGTTAAACACGTGGTTACATCATCCTTACGCAACAACGTAATCGAAAAACATGTCAGAATTGGACAACAAAGAAATATCTGGGGAAAAACTTGCAAATAAATAATTAAAATCGGACATAATAATTACGCAGAAAATGCCAAATTTCCTAAAATTCAACACGGCCGGGATAAATAAATTATTAGAAATGAAGTAACATAACGCAAACATCGGAAACATTATGTATTTGGTTTTGGTCCTTTGGTTGTTGTGGTTTTTGGCCTGACAGAAGAAATGATTAATCGTTGAAGCGTTTGTGCGACATCATTGCGTCGCATCTCATGAAGTTGCACTTTAACAAAGTCTCTTGGATATGTATGGATTATTGCACATTAAAAAATTTGGGAATATTTTAAGTCTGAGGGTACAAAACTGTATGTCAAGTGGACAAATTTTGGTAATAAGTTTGTAACAAAAAGTGTAGTCAATTTGATACGAAAATGTAACCTAGTGAAAGCACTGCAAAAGCAACAAGTCCCAAAATATGGCTAATTGCGGAAGTAAAAACTTCTACTTACAATGCGATGGTGTGAAGTGTAACCCTCCGATTTGGCTGAAATTTTGAAATTACGTGATCCCAGTCAATACAACTAACGTTTCTTCAGCCAGTTTGTGCGATGGTTGGAGTTACTCAAAATATTTGAGGTCAAAGTTGAAAAAACAGCCGACCTTTTTCAGGCGCAGTGAGAAAACTCCACTTCTATTCTCTTCCGCTCGCATTGATTTTATTCAGGTTTCACTCACACAGTCAAACATACGCCTTCATACACAAGCATAGGCAGTGATGCAAAATAACCAATATAAAACATTATTAATTTCGGCTTATATAAGAATTAACATGCCTCATACTCGCTTAATTTAATTCATAACTGAATAAGTGAGATTTTTACTTGTTTGGATTAAAAATTCATACAAACATTAATTTATAAATTCATTAGCGGCAAATAAACATGGAAAAACTGAACTTGCTTTCCATTTCGAAACCGTTGGTTATTCTGATTTCCAATTCATTTGAAAACAAAGACCAAGACCCATGTGCAATGAATAATTAATGTTTTTCTATAATAAATTAAATTTAAAATTGATGAAATGGATTATTTTTCGGAGCGAAAATCAATGCGAGCGGAAGAGAATAGAAGTGGAGTTTTCTCACTGCGCCTGAAAAAGGTCGGCTGTTTTTTCAACTTTGACCTCAAATATTTTGAGTAACTCCAACCATCGCACAAACTGGCTGAAGAAACGTTAGTTGTATTGACTTGGACCACCTAATTTCAAAATTTCAGCCAAATCGGAGGGTTACACTTCACACCATCGCATTGTTAATCGAAATTCAACAAGTCTTGTCGTTTGAAATATAACTAATTAATGTCGCTGCTGGTAAAAATTTTCATTTGTGCATTTCGCTAATAAAAAATGTCAACAGACTGGAAGCCTTGTAGGTAAAAATGTGTTGCAGAGTTTCTAAGAGTGGATTAGGAATCATGGGATTTGCTCCGTGTCGTCTCAGCATGGCGTTGGTTGTTTTAATGTAAATGTAAATAAGCTCTGAACTAGCAAAGTAAGCAAACACGAAAGAAGCAGTGAGATAATCTTCACAAGGACGGAAATCCAACAAATTATAAAATACCTAATAAATTTTGCAATCACATCGTTGAACACGCTTCACGAAAACTTTTTGCACTGATTATTTGTAAATTTCACTATCTGGCGAATTTTGGACTCGGTTAAATGCGATATTTCTGCAATAATTAATACAATTAGTACAATTGTATTTATGAAAAAACATGGCATGCAAAAATTCACAAATAAACATAAATTTCCGGTACGTCAATAACTTGATGCGTGGACTTTTATTTAAATAAAGTAGATGATCCACTATCAACTGATCGTTCCAGATTTATTTTCCTGTTAGCTTGTATTCTAATAATTTGAAAAACTGTGCTTAACTTAAGGAATGTTTTGTCACATAATTTTTGACAATTCTACAACGTAGAATTAAATGTGTAAGTTCTTTACGTAAATAAGTTATAATTTAAATGTGGCATTTGATCATTTTAAGCCTTTATTTAATGTTCCAATTGTCCTGTTTTTTTCGTAAGTTCGATGCCACAACGAAAATAATGGATGTTTGAAATATTAAAAAGTAAGTACAGATGCAATACAATTTTGCGTATAATTCTTCTTTACAGATCAAGCTTTTACTAAATTATTTCCCAAATTTTCTTTAGAGCCATAACTATTTGCAAAAACACTTTATACTATTTAAGGTAAGTCAGGGACCAATTTCTACTATTTTTTCGTTATGAAAAATCTCTTTATTTCTGAAGTCTTAATTCCCATTTAAAGTTTGCTGTCTTTGGCGTGGCATTTCGTTTGCGCAAGATGAGACGGATGATGGGGCCAAGAAAGTGCAATAAATTAGTCAAAACACACCCGGAAAAATAAATAACTGGTAAATTCTTCAGTTTCAGCCTCACCGAGTCCTCCGGGTTCAAATTCATTCGGGGAAAAAATAAATGTAACTTGCTCTGCGGTTCTGGATTCCCGGATATTTTGCTACTTGATTTTTTAAAGGCAGCGTTTATTTTGCTAGCCTCGTTGTTTAAGCCTCGCTAAACTCACGCAATAATAAATTCCCAAGTCGAAGGAGAAACAATTCTAGGAGATTTTTCTGGGGGAAGACTCTTAAACGGGGAACTCACGTCAAGATTTGGAAAAATTTGGGGAAAAATACTGGAATTGAGGGACAATTAATTAGTTATTGATTTTGTCTGCATCAAGAAAAAATGGTGTTTAATAATGAGGAATATGAATAAATAATTTCAAAGTTTTTGAACTTTTAGCAGGATTTTAACGCCGTTAAAAGTACTTTAGTTATTAACGAATACAATTTAGAAACAAGATTTCCAAGGTCCAAAAATTGGTCAAAATCTGATACTGTCGTTGGGTGCTATGTAAATGAAAACTGGCAAATAAACAAATCAGAGAACCAAATAAAATAAAAATGTGTGCAATCTAATTTTAAACCACGAAATTTGTCCCGCATAAAACAGACATTTTGCAAATGACGACCGTTTACTGAACCAAGCCAACCTTTTGCCAATCACGGATCACTTAATCCGAATAATACTCTTCCTCTGAAGTTTAAATCATGGGTACAAATTCCTGCAGAGTAGAATTCAGTAGAACCATCGCTGGAAGGAGGAAATAGGTTGCCTCATTTGCTTAAATTAGTGATTTAAACATCCTCCGACACGCACAATTAATTTGGAGGCAGAAACAATTTGTAATATTTTTTGGAACAAAAAGTTCTACTGTCAAAATTTTAAAAAATTACGGATTGATATCAAATGAAAAGTCTAATAAGAAATAACGCCGTCGGTTTTCGAGATGAATCGTAAACTTACAAGTTGTTCGACACGGGAAGGAAGGTGTAAAAAATGGACGGATTTTGAGATAAAAAGAAGATAAATAATGTTACACGTCGACAATTCTGGGAGTGAGAAGGGTAGGATTTTAATGCTTTAAAGTCTTCGTTAATATGCACACGGTTTTCAGGAGGGGAATATTTACATGGTTGAATTTGAGCTTCTGGGGGAAAAAAGTCGACATATTTTAGTCTTGGACGGAGACACGCATTCATCAGCGGACCGAATAACCTCGCAATAAATCGAATCCGCATCTCTCAAATTTATCTCCGTCGTAGGAACAACAAGAAAAAAAATGGTACAACATTTCCCACAAAAAGCAGACCTGAGTTGGAAATGGAAAGGTGAGTCGTTTGACCTTTGACTAGGATTTAGTTCCTCCAAGGAATATGTAAATTTGTGTTTAAGTGTTGATAAAATTGGTGGAAAAATTTGAAAAAATATGTTATACGCATACACAAGAATTTAAGTTGAGTAAATTACCAAACGGAAGGAAACATGTTTTTGAATTAGTTTTTTAAAAATAGATGAAATTCATCGAATTTGAGTTGGGTTTCACGCCGTTAAGAAAAGTTACATGTTGTTTCAAATACTTAAACTAGATGAAACCGTAACCTTATTGGTCGAGGGTTTAATTAAATTAAAATTAAAATTGAGAAATTCCAAAATTTCTCTGAGTCGTTAATTAATCTATTTAAATATATTAATTGCAAACTATGTACACGTTTACCCAACTAACTTCAACGGACGGATTTTTTTATCTAATAATTCTTATCTTCCATATTTTGATATTTTTTGTCAAATGGTGGATAAATCTGACAAAAAATCTGTAGGTACCTAATTAAATTTTAATAATTCAGTGCTTTTTGTGTATTCAAATATTATCCATTTAACTTGTGTTTGAATAATGTAAATAACGAAAATCATTTTGGACTCTAATTTTGAAAAGTGAGAAATTTTGATTAAAACGATTTTTATGAACTAGTCTGATTTAAGATTAATTTTTATGTGAAAATTACGCAAAGGAGAAAAGTGGATTATTATTATTATTGGTATATGTACTCAAATGGTGGATAAATTTGATGGTCAAAACGCTGTCTGTAAAATTTTGATAGGGCAACGACTAAATAGTAAAAATAATTTTTGACACAATGAATATTTTTTCGATGGCAACTGGTGATGAACAAATTGATTGAACAATTGTATCAGAAATTAAAATTTTTCAATGATAAATTGTCCCCGCGCGGTATCAGAAACTATTTTTTCCTCACAAGGTATCAAATCTTGTATTCATGGAAAGTTTTGTATTCTTTCGATTATAAATTTTTACGGTGTTATGGTCGTCCCATTTTTGCCACCGTGTTATTTACAGTTCACCTGCCTACATAAAAAATGTGACACTCTCCAAGCACAACCCGTTCCAGTAAAATTCACGAAAGGACATGTTCACTATAAAATGATGCCAATTTGCATCTGATGCGAAAGCTACGTGACACTTTAGTCATCTCTCGAACGTGTAACGAGTTTGTCATTTTGTTGCAGGGACAATTTTGCTCCGAAAATATTCGCCCTTTTATTTTAGCGAGGAATGAAGAAGTAGTTTGGATTGGATACGTGAAGTAAAGGGCAAACCGCAAAAACCGCATGTGTACTTTGGCTTTTTGTGCTAAAATGTTGTTTTGCATTTACATACTCTGCCTGCCTAAAATGCCGCCAGGTTTGGGATCGTGAATTTGAGTCTGATCGAGAAAATCCGTCATAAGACGTCATTTACATAATATCCGAAATCAAAATAAAGTTGGAGGTTTATCTGGAGTGAGGTGAAAAGTAAGTAGGGTTAAAAAACCCATGCGTCAAAATCCAAAATTTGATTATGCACACTCTGAAATGCAATTTTATGTAGGATTTTATGTTGGTACTTGTAAATAGTACCAAACTGGTGACAAAAATATCCATAATTCAGTACTAAAATTTTGCTAAATTTGTAAACCGTTATATTCTTACCAAAAAATATTACCATCCCGGTAATAAATTCAGTCTGTAACAAAAATTTATTGTAAACTTTCTCTGACTTCATCTGTCGCATTGTAACTCCTTTTATGGCCACCACGCAAGAAGAACTACCACGTTTCATTTTTTATAAACTGAATCCGTCATTCCATTCCAATCTACAAATTGCATCTTGATGTTTATTTATAGAAACAATGATGCTCATACTAGACGTACCTTTGTGTCCGCCTCGTCAATTCGTCATGGTCATCCGTCTCGTCAGTACTGACAACGGGTCGGCAAGAAGTCTGCAAGTAAAATAAATCAATTCATCAAAACCTTGTGACAATATGTCGCATTGTTTTCGCTTTATAAAGATGTTATTCATCAAGTCAATTAAGACGGTGATTTGAAATTATTCGCGTCACGTGACAGTTTTTTGTCAGGATGGAATTAAGGAGTTGTAAATATCGGAATGAACTTGACCCCTGGTGGATTGGGGTTCAGATGCATTTAGATAATATTTACACGTCGGAGAAGGATATAAAATACCAGATTTTTGCATTTTATTTGATAACATTAAACATACAGACGTATTTATTTGCGTAAAAATATTTCTGGAAGTATCGTGGCCAACCTGTTCGTGCACTAGATTTGCAGAAATTTCTGTATTTGTAAAATAGGCACTGAGGTCTGTGATTTTATTGGCCTTTTTGCACTTCTTCGCATAATAGAACAGTACTAAAATTCCCGATTGGTTACGCTAAGTGAGAATTACATTCACCCATGACACCAAATCGAAAGATTAAAAACTGCTCAATTAGTTACACTTAAACCCCCACAAAAAAATCAAATTTTGTCTAAATTTTGATAAATATTGTCCTTTCTTTCGTTCCAGGATTTCAAATATCCTGAGCTTAATTATCCCAATATTTTACACTTTTCAGAAAACCTCTTAGAAAGGCATGTTTTTCTAGAAATTTTAATTTCGAACCGAAATAAGGATCGGAGTTGAACATGATACTGAAAAAAACTATATCCTACAAGTAGAAAGGTATGAAATCTCAGCTTTTTTTGCATTTAACATTGTCTTAAACGTTGAAGCTAACCTTTAAACATTGCTTTGTCTTGCAGAAAATTCTATAGTTTCAACAACGGCGTTAGAAGTTGTAAATATGCATCAAATATTGAGTCTGAAAGCTTTTTTGTTTTTTTGCACACTTGGATAATAGTAAAATTCTCAAATTTTTGAGCAGCTCAATGCAACAATTCATCAATATTTTCACTTTCCTGAATACTTACTGAGAGTGGACTTGTTTTTCAAGAAATCAAAACTAAGAACACAAATTTAGGTTGATAAACTGTGAAAAGTGTACTTTCAAGAATCAAGTTGTAGCGAAAACGTTCTCATCATTTCAAAATATTGCCAAGCACAATTCTACAAATATCTCACCAACTCGTTGCAGTTATTAGTAAAGAATTATCAATTGAATAGAATAGTATTTACTTTTAAATTTTATTCCAAATTTTATGTAGGTTTACTCAATTATAAAAAAGTGCAACGTAAATTAAATTTGGATAAGTATAACGCCAGAGAAAAAATTGGATTGCATATGAAATTGTAAAAGCATTTCTCAGATCCTTCCTGTCCTGCCAGTATGTTACAAATTTCCAAAATTGTCTTGAAAAACTTTTTACAAAATTTTGGATGAATCGGTTTGATTTTACACAAAATTTGGAAAAATTCATCAGATTATGTAACATTTGCGAAGTAACTACAACATTGCACTTGATATGCCTCACAGAACTAGAAACTTTGCGAGGGTGCAAAAAAACGGTAATATTACGACACCGTCAAGTCAATGCCAATGTCAAAATTTTTCTCGTTTTTTTCCACGACGACGACACTCCACTCCACTTGAGACGAGTCATTTCGATTTCGGTTTTTGCCAGCCTCCTGCAATTTCCGAAACCATTCACAAGACAGAAATAACCCGAACTTGGCTTGGAGGTCGGCTAGCTTGGAAAAAATGGCTGGAGAAATGACGGCGCGGTGTTATTCGGTATGTAGACTTGGAAAATATTGCGTAAAAATTGGCGTAACTTGGGATAAAAAACTATAACGAATTGAAGAATAATTTTGATAAAGATGTAAAATTTGGGGAAAATTTTGAAGCTTATCTGCCAGGATAGGCTTCAAAAATTAAAATGGAAGAGTTTCTTGTCTAGAGAATTTATGCCAAGATTTCTGAAAATATTTATTCGGTTTGGAGATGCTGGAATCTAATTTATATAATTAATAGTTGTATGAAAATTTTAATCTCGAGTAACGACGTGGAAATGTCACATATTCTAAATTGTTTTATTCCCTGAGTAAATTTCAGTCAAGTTTACAACATATTTTGATTGATATTGCGAATTTTGAGATCTTGATATTCTGATTCAAGCAGGTTATCAGGTAATAAGAAGACTAGGCATCTAGTTTTATACAATAAATATTATATGAAACATTTTGCTCGCGACTAGTGACGTGCAAATGTCACATGTTGTAAATTGCTTTATTTCCTGGCCATGTTTAGTTCAAGTTTACGACATATTTTTAATTCGAAGTTCTAATCAGTGTCCGATTAGAATTTTGTGTAAAGTGATGGAGACGCTTGAAAATAAATAAATTCAATAATTATTTGGATTACACAAATTTACAACATCGGAGCGGATTACAGGATTATTTTTGAAAATAACACACTTTACAAAATAAATTTGACATGACCCGCAATTTTCTGGAAGCAAAGGATTTTGCGAAATATTTCATTTTGCAAAATTTTCGCAACATTCTCCATTTTGCAACGTTGTCTAATTCCTACCGTGTGAAGCAAAATAATTAACACTGGCTTCATTTATGTAGTTCCGCACTTTCTTGAAGGTATTTTTTTATAGATGTTGTGCTGGGCATGAAGTATGTGGAAAATTCATGTATGATTAATTTGTTAATTAATTTCGCGGTTTTGCTAAACCAAAATAAAGTTTAATGCGCTGGTTTGGTCCACTTTTGGAGAACGGCGTTAATATTCATATCTCTCGAAGATAAAAAAACTCGAATGTAACATAGGAACATATGTAACATAACATAACTCCGTTACCAAGCAGGTAGAAAATCATTACCAAAACTGATAAAAACTATCATCTCACCAGTAACTAATTATTATCATACTGGTAAAAAACATTACCAAACAGAATCTTTCAAATTCATTCTCACCAAATTATTTAGGGTGCCGTACCCACACATGAGAAATTTTCTGCTCTACATTCACAGAAAATATCGATCCGCCTTCATCTCATTTGTTTGGATTAGTTTAGTCCACTTTGGACGACGGGATGGATCAGCTATCAGCCGAACGATCTAACCAGACAGTCACCGAGATGGCTTTGTCCCATTCATCCCCAACAATGCAACTTGTTCCGCATACTTCCTCTTCTCAGTCGGGATGCATACATAAATATTCACGAAAAATTAGAAAAGTTCCGAACAAAAGTTACATTTCTCAACTTTTTTTTCTCTGCTACTTTGACAAACAGAACTATTGACAGGGTTGGATGCGTAAAATATAAATTGTGTCCAAGAATTCGAGAATAGATTCCGATTTATTCAGTGTTTCATAAAAAATTAAAAGGAACATTTGTTTTTAAAAAAGTTGAATAAGTTTAATTCCGAATGTGTTAGTTTGATAATTTACACAAATTGATTGAGCAATAGATTGAATTGTTCGAATTTTCAATAATTACAATTGAACATAGATTTTGGATTGCATGTATGTTTGAATTCATTTACTTATCTTTTTTGTGTTTATCGTATATTTTTCAATTTAGGAAACAAAATTTAGAAAATTTGGCAAATTTAAATTTAAGACAATTTGTCTTATAATTTTAATGTTTTTAAACGCTTTGGATAAAAGTCTACAAAATACTGGATCGAAGTACATACGAAAAGGTATGTTTCGAATCTACACCATTTTAAACCTGATAACAAAAAGCATCATATTTATGATTGATCAACAAACGAACTTTACGACAATTCAAAGAAACAAAAACGACCATTTTATTTTGGACTTCATAACAAAAAAAAACTCGATAAATCTACCATACAGATCTCCGCTTGATAATCATGTTAAATTCGAAATTATTGAAAGTTTTTGGTATGTATAAACGTGCTAAAAACAGATATCACATCCCGTCTGCTAGTTCCCCCTCTTCCTAAAATAAAATAGGAATGGATGAAAAGATGGATAGGGAGAGAAAGTGGAGGAAAAATCAGACAAAGTTTTGCGTATTGTTCCCAACCAAGATCGGAAAACTTGGTTGGTTATGAAGGAAAAAAAGTTGTCTTACGAAATCCCAAGGAAGGAAACTTTTCAAACAAAGAAAGCCAAAAGCTATGGAGGAGAGAGAGAGAGATCAAGAGTTGAAGAATTATGACTGCGCCAAGATTGCCCGACCAGAAATTACGGAATAGACGAAAATTCCGATGGTACATATAAAAATTTATGATCCACAAATTTCAAATTTATCCACATCGTATCACAATTGAATTCTTGAAGTGATGTGGGGTAGTAATGTTGTTTTTTAATAAAATCAAACTTGGTAGGGAAAATGGTAGGAAATGTTTAGTGGTAATTTTTGATAGTTAAGAGAATGTAAATGACCGTTGGGTTTGTTAAACAAGAAGGCAATTATTACGTTAAAAGAGATAACTGATTTTTATTTATTTTACAAATGCAAAATAAATACAAATTTTGCGATATTTTTTTACTGGTAGTTCAATGATGATGGTTTTTATGTACGAAATGATACGTAAACGTATTGGACGTTTTTAAGTAAGACCTGGGGCAGTTCCAAACAATTTATCTGGAAAATTTAAAATTAGAACCTAAATTTATTTATTTATTTCTTGATGTTAAAGTGTCACAAATTTCAATTTCGAAAATTTTTCAATAGATATTTTACAAATCTGGTCATAATATTAGCACATTTTTACTTGTACGGGAATACAAATTTAGGTATTCTGCATTCTCGAACCCAACAATGTTTCCTGCGAAATCTTAACGTGACATATGTTGTCTTTAATACTGTATAAAATTTATTGTAAATTGAGCAATAATTTTTTTGCACTTTTGACTGATATTTTATCAACTTCTGTAATAATTCAAGTACTCGAGAGGTTGCATAGGATTCTTTATCAAGGAAGAAATCACCATTTCCAACGTCTTTATCTTTTTGCCAACTTTTTGCAAAGTTTGCAAAAAGTGGGTATCATGTGTTTTTGACTAGACCATTATTTATGAGAGACAGAAGAAAAAATAAATTTTAATAGGAATAAATAACCATCAATGTAGCGTTTTGCTTATTTTGGTGCCCAGTGCATTAAATGCATGTCCAAAATGCCGGATTTGTATTTTTAACATGCATTGAATAACTAGAAAGAAATTTGATTATCCTGGAGGAAAACCCTGCATGCTTTTCCTCTCAAAGGAAACGAACAGATTTCTCAATAAGTTTGAGATAAATATCGAATAAATCATCCGAAAACCACAACGGACACAAAATTCGGCTTGATCTGATCTCTCCAGATTTGCAAGGTCGCATTGTCATGTTTTGGGTCAATGAAGCAAACAAAACTTTACCATTTACGTTTACATAGCGAAATTGAAGACAGGAAAATAATTTTTGAAATTTTTACAAACTTAAAAATTTGAGCCTTGTTTGATACAATTTAAAGAAATTGTTTTTTTGCTTACTTTTGACGAATAAATTACAAATTTTTAATTCAAGGCACAGAGTCGTAATATATGTTAAATTCGTCTTTCATCAAAATAATATGTGGCATTATCAAAAAATGGCATCAGATTATAGTTCAACCTATTTCAATTTCTTAGAATTCTTATTTACGACGTTCTTATTGCGAAAGTAAAAACCTTTACCATTCTATACATTGTTAATTATCGCTTAATAATTGAAGAAAATTACAATTGTTCACCAAATTAAGTGACCCTTGAAAGTAAGAAAGTAAGAAAAGTTTTTTTAGTAACCTATGTTATTTCCTATATAAAGTATACATTACGAATTGAATTCGGCTGTAATCTGCTTCAATTGTCGGACCAAAAAGGCGTACAAAATTCTTACATATTTTTAAATTATATTTTCAAAAACTCCCCTGCAAATACAAGTTCACAATTTTCGAAATACTTTATTCAGAAATTCGCCACTTTGTACCCTTTTCAATTTAGAATGTGCGACCTTTTTCCTCTCCAATTATCCCCAATTTAGAAAATGCTAAACCAAAATCCTTCCTTTCTTTGACATATTTATTTATTACTCGCGTCTTCATCAAAGCAATATTTTAGCTACTTGAGCGCATCGGGTGGACGCGTTACAAAAACGGAAAAACTTATTGGCAAAAACACGTCTCGTTCACATTCATTTATGGACGGAAATAAATCACGCGAGTCATAATTCATTTGAGGAAACGGAGATTATTTTTTCCTTCGCACATGAAAAGAAAGTTGCAACGGGGTTGCCCGAATTTGTACCACTTTTACATAACAAATTAAGGACCGTGCATAAAACGTGTGATCGATTTTCTGTGAAGTTCATTGCCAGATAAATTAAAATTAGTAATGCACATGAATTTCGTATTGTAACCTATGTTTAGGAAACTTTTACAAGCTTTTCGCAAAAATATCATAGCCGAGATGAAAATGAACACGTTCGCAAATCATTTTTCAAGCAAAATTTTTGACAACTTGATAACTTCGTTTTGCTGCAGACTTGTCGTATCTTTACGAGATAAACTAGTCAAACTAGAATTGAATCGATAACATCTTTAATGAACATCTCAATACGTAACGGGTTGGATAGGAACAAAAAATTAGCCGAAATTGGAAATCTTGTGCAAAAGGATTATGTAAGCGCATTTCATAATAAGAAAGTCGGACAGCTTTGATGAATTGTAAATATTTATCAAACATTTTCGCATTAACAAAACAGGGAACAAAATTGAGTTGAATGACTTTCAGGAATTTATTTGATCTAATTAATTGTCGAAATTAGATTGAAAACAAAATAATTACATAAAAACCTACAGTGCAGACTCCATATAGCCCGAGTCAGGGACAGAGTCCCTGACTCCTCCAGGGTCACTCTGGTTAAAATGTGCTCACTTTTAGCTTCATATCCTTTCATGAGAAGCCATTAGGTATCACCGTGCCAGATTTAATGTTTTTAAAGTAATTTCGAAAAATCGGTATGGGTTACCCCATAGGGTCGCTCCAGATAAGAATTTTACCAATTTCATATCATATTCTTCTATTAAGACCCATTAGCAACCTATCTACCAAATTTCAGCTTGGTATGACGCTTTTGAAAAATCGGTATGGGTCCCTCCGTAGGGTCTCTCAAGATGAAAATTTTTCCAACTTGAATGAATTTTTGTGCATTAGAAGCCATTAGCAACCTCTGTACCAAATATCAGCTTTCTACGACAATTTTGAAATTTTGGTGCATAATACCCCACCCCTCCAATGACCCCCACCGGTCAACCACTTGACCAATTTCGCCCATCTTCGAACTCGTTTCCTAATTTTGTCCAATATGCATATGGTAAAAATTTCAAGTCAATCGGTTCAGCCGTTTTGGCTCTATCGTGCCGGACAGACAGACAGACAGACAGACAGACAGACGGACAGACAAACGGACGGACGGACGGACATGACGGTTCCATAAGCCCTGACTCGGGCTAAAAACTAGAATCAAGTCATTTTAAAACTTTTACTAAATTTGCTAATAAACAACAAATTATTAATTGTGATTTAAATTTGCGAAAAAGTTTTTAAAAAATTTTACTTGACAAATCGCATTATAAAAAAATTCGAATACATGACTTGAAAGATGTTCGGATCGATCGTAGCGTTCATCTCGACAGAGTTTCGGTCCGTTCCTGTTTCTTTGTGGAATGTGGTGCGTGCCTTCACCGTACATTTCTTCTCCACAGAAAGAGAAAGCATCCACTTTCTGCTTAAAGGAGGACCACCAACGTCCAAAACCTCCAGCTTCTTCTATCGTCATCTCTTAAAAATCCTGTAATGCAATTTCTACCAAGGGTTTTCCATTAATTGGCATGAGGACAAAATTATTATCTACACCACGGAGTCAGAAATCTCTCCCAACTTTCTAAGAGTGCATGTCCAAACCCGGTGAGAAAAGCAGCAGCAGCTGCACAACCAAACCACGTTTTTGAATTCTTCATTCATTCCTTTCTCCAATCCACCGTCATCACGTCGACGAGGACGACGACCAACCAAAAGAGAAAAAAAGCTAAACTAGTCCCACATCCCACATAGAAAACCACGCAGAAAAAGAAAGCACCTCGGACCCACTAGGCACTCGTTGTCCTTAAAGAAACTCAACTTTCTGCCAAGTGCTTTCACCAATATCTTCAGAGCTATCTAAACACTTCCTCCTCAACGCTGCTCCCTCAACGCCGGAGAAGAAACGCGCCACGAGAGGAGAAGGAAAACAAGTCGGGGAGAAAGTGAGTGAAAGCAAGGTGGGCTGAGTTAAGGAGTTGGTAAAGTAAAAAACGATGGGCTTCGTCTCCATAAAGTAAGCCAAATTGCGCGTCTGGGTATGAGTTTGATGGAAAGAAAGTGAAAGTCAGGGAGGAGAAGTTTCACTTTGATAAAAATTATTAATATTATTATTGTCAAAAGTGGAAAGAGTAAATTATTATTTGAGGAGGCAGGGTTTCAATTTCAAGGGGATTTTTTAAAAATAAATCGACACCGGTGCGGTAACAAATTTGGCGGATAAAATTGTTTTACATTAAAGTCTCACGAAGCTTATTTCATGATTGAATTTAAATTATTTATCAAATCATAATGAACGTACAAAAATTGAAAAAGTAGACAAATTTTGAATAAATTAATTTTCCCAAAATTCTGAATCCTTCCTTTTTATGTGGGAATTGCATTTGTTATATCTCATAAATATCAGTCTGCTCGATTTCATTTCCATTAATAAAGCGTTACTTTTGCTGTAATTTGTACAAGCTGTCGGTTGTGGGGAGAAAGTGATGGTGGTGGTCGCCACATTATTGTCCGAGCCATCATCATCACCACCGCGAATGAAAGTAAGGAATGTGAGGGGAAAGTGGAGCTACACTCTAAGAAATGTTTAGAGACAGATGGTTTACAGGGTTGGTAATAGATTGTAACGGAGTGATGAGATTGGAAGATAATGATTTCAGGGGGAAGCTTGTTACCATTAATTAACTGTGTTTTTGGTACAGGGCGCATTTATTACTGAGCATTTGGTATATAATATTTGTTACAACAAATTTTTATTTCCTGGTGGTATTAGATTATTACCTAATTTGGTAGGGTTTGTTACCAATTTTTGCAATATATTTTTCCTACTTTGTGTTCATATGTGGTTATGATTTTCGAAAAGTTTTATTAACAGTTTGATCTTACTTTGTTACTGCGGGATATTCTTCTTGCACCGAATATTCATACATGTATACTATCTATCAGGTTCATGGCAATATTTTATTAACAATTTAGTAAAAT
Organism: Folsomia candida; assembly: GCF_002217175.1. Taxonomy (NCBI): domain Eukaryota; kingdom Metazoa; phylum Arthropoda; class Collembola; order Entomobryomorpha; family Isotomidae; genus Folsomia; species Folsomia candida. The sequence goes on along the minus strand of NW_019091200.1, from coordinate 4,606,233 downwards.
TTTGGCGACAAAATGATTTAAAAAAAATATTTTTTACTTATTTTATTAGAAATAGATTCTTCGTTTTCCTGATGTTGTTACCAAACTGGTAACAACTGGTAACAAGTTCCAATTCTAAGGGCTTCTCTAAAATATTTTCTCCCCACATTTTTAAGCGTGCCACCCCAAAACTTTACTCCTACTACTAAACACAATTCTGTCTGGCAATAATAAATGTCACAAAAGGACAAGGACTTTCTCCTCGTCTGAATGGAGTTGATGGACTTTGAAGAAGCACGAGATTCCTTTATTTATGCTCTAAATCAACATTTAGCCTTCGTCCGTCGGGTGGTGGGAAGCAGCTCTTTTGTGAAAGAGGAGAAAGGCTGATGAGACTCTTCAACTCGTCGTGGAAAGGAATAAAATAGAATAAGGGGAAGAAATTCACTCACTTGACGAGAAATATATATCTGTAAATAAATATAAGGGAAGTGTGCAAATTGGCTAAAAATGCGTGAAATCGTGTAGTACCGAGATACACATGGATGAAAAACGAGAATCACACCTTCTCTTTGTAAAAAATACAATGAAAAATACACACAATTTTTACAAACCACACATGTACTTGTATTATTGCTTAAATTTGTAAAGAAAAAATTTTTGGAGCCATATTTTTTATATTCGCATTTTTGCCAAATTGTTAAATAATTACGTCGTTTATTTTATTTTTTATTATTTGAGGTTGGAAATTATTTTTTTTCAGATAGTCGAGTTGTGATCTGACAAAGTTATATTTCGAATTACGAGGAACGAATGAATCGGATTTTCATACTTTTACTTCTTCTTCCATAGATTTCTATTAATAGAAACCGCGCAGTGAAAGATTATCACCGAGCGGTGAAAGCCAGTATCACCACTATATACACAATCTCGAATGTGGCTTTTTTAGGTAAAAAAGTAAATCATAACCGTTTCTAAAAAAAGTAACGATCCGGTCTCGTGTTCAACCTGAAATAACTAGAAAATTCTGCATCGTTAAAAAAGTTCTTGAGATTTTACACCTTTGGAAGAAAGTTTAAAGTTGAAAATAAAATCGAGCCTGATTTTTGACACTTTCTTGGTTCAGATTTTCTTGAGAAAGGCACGAACGGAAAGCAAGGGGTTCTTAAAAAAGAATTTTGGTGTCCTTTGTGCTCCGTGGAGATAAGAAGATGAGGAAAGGAGAGAAAATGATCACAATAAGATTTCAGATTGGATATACGAGCTGCAATCACGGGATGAAGGGTGACGATAAGAAAAACAGAAAAAATCACGATGTGTGGAAAATGTTGAATCTTTGTATTTTATTTGAATCTGTGCAACCTCTTTATAATTTAAAATTATAATTTATGGAAGTTTAACCTTGTATTAAAATAGTCTTATAAAAATTTTGTGCAACAAATCATTTTGTCGCCAAAATTTTACTAAAATATTCAACATTCAATGCTGAATATTCAAACTATTCAAAATACATTTGAATATTTGGTGCAATAAGAATATTAATGGTAACAAAGATCAAGCTGGTAATAAAACTATTAGAAAATCATAACCACGGTATAGATGAACACGAAGTGATAAAAGTATATTTTAAAAATATTTCTAAAAATAGTATCCCTTATTGGTAACAAAATACTACAAAATTAATAATCAAACATATACACACGCTTTGTATAAAAAGCACAATTGTAATTAATGATGATCAGTTTAGATAGATGAACCATTATGAAATTCATAATAATTGTCACCTTAAGAACTCATCAATTTATAACGTGCCAAGGTCCTCAATTGGTAAAAAAGTGTGAAAATTTATTTAGATAAATAACGAAAAAGAAAAGAATGAATTTGAAAGAGAAATAAGAAGCAAATCTGATTTAAATTACAAGAAACTAGCTTTTTCTGATGTCAAATACTGTATAATAAAATTTTACCAAAAGTTTCAAAATGCGTCAAGTAAATTTGGTTCCAGCAGCAAACAATTGATTTAGGAAACTAAAAAATATATTTTCTAGACATTGGCGAACCCTGTTCGTCTGGGAACTTGGTCGTCTAGATTTTGAAAAGGAAATGTGTTGCTTTTCTGTGAGTTTGTATTGTCAGTGTCACATCATATCGCCGTAATCCTCAATCTCCTCCCCGACATCGTAGAAGATTGCGTCATATTTTAGATACCTCTCAGCCTCTAGACAACCTGTGATTTTTTACCAATATCCGGATCCGGTGGAAAAAATGCAGCGACAAAAATTGAGCAGAGAAACATCGTATTTTTGTTTGATATTTTTCAAGGTCGCAATGCGAATATTTCATAAAAAAATGTCATGAGAGATTTGCAAAGAACTGTAACCGAGTACAGTTTTTCAGAATTCGCATATTATGACAAAAAATTCTACAATTTTTACAATCAAAATTTTGCACTTCGGTTGCGAGTGTTACAAGAGTTGGAAATTCCAACTTGGAATTTCCAACTCTCTCTGCACAAAAACCAATCCTTACGAATAGTTTTTAAAGACAGAATCTATAACCTAATTGTAATGTACAAACTTTCCTAAATATTTTTCGGACGTCGAAATTATTCAGTTTTTATAATTCCGTATGGAAACAAAGATCGAAGCTACGATACGCATCTTGGAAGTAAAACATATCAAATAATATGAAAAATGTTTTAAAAAAGTATTTATTAACCGAAATTAAGCCTCGATTCAAACTTGAATCAATCTTTTTTCTTAGATGAGTTCAAATGCCACGAATGCATTTTTCAGCAAACGAAAAACCTCACTGACAAACTAGAAAGTTTTTACAACTTCTAGAAAAAACCTCAAAATTTTTGAAATTTTACAACAAAATCATAATTGTCTTGAAGCGATAAAAATGCTGGTAGACCAAATACGTGCAAAACCGCTTTAAAATACAAATTATCTCTTAACCAACCCCATTTGTAGTAGGTCTCCATTAACTCGCGACATTTCAACATTTCATCCACTTTAATTCGTAATCTGGTGCAATTTTGTGCGAAATAAGAACCGCAATTGCACCATTATTACGGCCAAACTGGAGGGTAAATAGAGAATAAAAATAATGTAGCGAATTGAGATGAATCTGTGCACTTTCACTTGCCTCGCCTGACAGATAAAAGTTATGCTGGTTGTAACATATTGCATAATTTATGTGCTTCTCTCTACTCCTACGGCAGAAAAGACGAAGAACAAATCTGTGGAGGAAAGGACGGGAGAGAAAGTCGGAGAAATTACAATGTATTAGTTGGGCTTGTGTTGTGAGGGCACTTTTGGTCAAAATACCCGTAGACCAAAATTTGCTGTACGAGCAGTGTTGCGAGGTGGGTGGGTGGAGGAATTATTGCAAATAGGATTTTGCTGAATTTGTAAGTTTCGGGTTTTCAGCAAAGATAGGATTTTTCTGAAAATCCTTTTTTAGCTCGTGTGGGTTTCGTAAATTGTAATTTTTTCAAAAAAAAATTCCGATTTATTTACATAAATTCCAGCTTTTCCTTAAATATCAATTTGCTTTTGTCTTTGTACAGAAAACGTGTGTATCGTATTACTCTTAAGAATTACACTAATCTAATCTTTAGTATCATTTAATAATACAGCAAGTAAATTGGAAGCGATTTACGTCAATGTTAGTAATTTAGAAAAGCATGCAAATTAAGGGCGTTAATTAAAGTAGATGTTTAGAAGAATCTGAGGGCGCATGAAAGTTCAGTAATATTACTTTTTAAAAAAATAAATTTTTCTCCAAATTGTTGAAAATTTGCATAAATAAATGCGATTTGGTAATCAATGCAGGATTTCGATCATGTATTTTCCCTAATGACAAAAATCCGAATGAAGATTACTTTCTCCTAAAAGTTGAAAATATTTTGGAAAAAATGTATTTAAAAAAGATGTGATCTGTGGAACCCTACCAGTTTAGCGCAGGGTTTGAGACTTGCTTCTTTCTCCTCGGATGGTTTATACTGTGTGAAAGACTTCATTTAATACAGTGTCCGAAAAATGGAGATAAAACAGAACGAGAGCTGACGCAGATTCTCAGCCATAAAAGTGACAAAGTTTCTTTCCATCGTCTCCAGATATGTAGTTTCGAGGCAATATTTAGGAAATGCATGGCGGTCATAACACTACATTCGCCTACAAGTACGTACCCACGGAGGGGATAAAAGTTAGGAAAACGGGTCTTTCTTTCTTAATAAACTGGTAACAAAATCAGTCAGTGTGTCGCTGCGGGCTGTGAGGAAATTTTGCCACGATTCTGCTTTTTATTCAATTTGGACGTGAATAATTTTGAATTTTTTGGCACACATTTAGAAATTAGGTAAACTGTAAGTGAATTTATGTTGGAAGAAAGAGAAAAAGATTTTTATAATTTAGTAAACTCTTAACGCCGGATAAAAAAAATTTGAAGGGATCAGATAATTAATAATATAAATCAGATGGTTCCGCTGGGGCTTCTCATGTGTTTGGCAATTCAGTATTCAATAAATAATACCAGGGATTTTCATAACTTTACCATAGTGGTATTGATATGTAAGTAATACCGCGGAGTAATCTGTTAATTAATTGACTATTAATAGATATTGTTCGGTTATTTAAAGACGGGTGAAATTTTAATACGAAGCCATAGCTACTTTAATATAGATTTCTAACAGTTGACATAAGTAATTGGTCTGGAATGGTAAAATTTTGGGTGAATTTATACACTATATACTAAATTCCATTTCTATATACTTAATAACTCAGCACCGGTCATGCATTCATGTAAAAAATAAACAGCGCCCAAAATACAGAAATTAAGTATACTTTCGTAATGAAATAAAAACACTGGTTTGTTTGCATCTTATTGGATTCAAATCACCAAAATTACTAATGTTCATTGGATTGAATTTTCCCACTTAAATTGAAATTGAAATGCATTCATAAAATAAGACGGATGAAGCTGACACCCTCCGACTTTCACGAATGCAAGTGTACGTCCTTAGTCTACCCGTGGCTTGCTTGGTGGGGTTACGCCGTCTCGTCGGATTATTAAATCCCCAGACATCCCGTAAACGCGAGAAGAAGGTAAATAAATGAAGTTTTTCTTCCACTGTTGTGCGACTTAAGACGGCGGAGGGAAAGCGTATCTCGCGACTGGAATTGGATTTTTGGACAGAAATTCAATTCTCTTTTGAAGACCGTGAACATGAATGGGGGCGAATTGTGGGAATCGCAATGGCAGTCCGGTGGAAATGATGGGAAATACTAAAAAATCTGGTGGAGGTTCACTTGGTAGCACAAGTATTATTACGGGAAGGTCAAAGTTGATTAAAAAATTTGACCGATTTGGTAAAACCTCGCAGTAAAAAGATATCTTTACTAACATCAGTATTTTATCAGATTGTTACCAACTCGGTAACAATATGCTTGTCTACATTGTCACATTTGTAAGAGTGCCGTCGTCTTTTTGAAGGACGTGTCTCTCCCATGGTTTCATCTCCCAAAATACAAATCCTCATCTCAACTTTCACTTTCATTGCAGTGTGAATGGCTGCGAGGCGAGGGCGACGGAAGTGTGTGTCTGATGATGCATCGCGACAGGGGGGAAAGGACGGAGAGACAGAAAGATGCATTTGTCTCAAGTTTGTCAATATCGCATCTCTCCATCCACATCCACCTTTCGAGGAAGAAACTGGTTTTCTTCATAGAGTTGCAGCAACCACAAAGATGCTGCTGTGTAGAGAGGGTTTCTTTTTGTGGGATATAATATGTACATGACATTGGAGAAAGTTTATTTCTATTAAATTTTTACAGGTATTTCGAAATGTTTACAAAATTGTACTTATGCATTTTGTGGAGTTTTATTTAATTTTGGAAATTTTAAAATTGTAAGAGTTACACGGCGTACATAAAAATATTGGAAACATAGACGATATTGAGAATGACTGCAAGATATGGACCTCGCCTCGTAAGAAAGTGGAAAAAAATTAATTCAACTAATACATTTGCTAAATTAGAATATGCACTTAAATTGAAATAAAAAATTCCATGTGCCAAACCAAAAATTCTGTTTTGCAATATTTGCTAGTAGATTTGTATTAATTTTTCATTTCGTTTCGGAAACGGAGGGATGATTGGAAAACGAATTTCTTTCTTGCTTGATATATTTCTTTCAGTTGCTTTCATGAATTTCATAAAGTTGCTGATTTTATTTTAAATTCCTGACCATTTTTTAGTCCAGCGGGCGAAACTTAATTAAATGTTCGTCATTCATTCCTGCATATGTAATGTAATAAACGGTCAAAATTCGAAGCGAGTTTATCTTCATATTGCCCTTTTACTTATATTTGACTTCGTTCGATTGTCCATAATGCACACCCTCCACTGAAAATGGACGCCAAAACCAACCTCAAGAGTAGAAATACGACTGGATTCTATTTTCTGGTTGAATTGCTTCCCTTCAACCACGAGGGATTTAATAAGAGGAGCTCAAATTAAGTCATTTCCGAGTCGGGTGGTTTCTGGTAAGTTCGTAATTTTGTAAAATGTGAGGTTTTAGAATAATGCTTTACACCTATGGTTTTCAGGGTCCATTTCATAGAAACTAATTTTTTGTTTCGTTATATAAATTTTTTGCAAAATTTGAAAATTGTGAAAAATCAGCTTGAAATAAAATCTGTTACGAGAAACCTAGCTGTGTTTAAAATTGCGACAAATTTCGCAATATATAACAGCCTTTTGTAAATTTAAAATAAATCGTTCTGTAGAATCAGATTTCAGGTTACATTACGAGCTGTGATTTCACTCTAAATTTATAACTTGTGTAATTTACAATTAGTTTACAAACTAGACAAAATCATGAGACGTTAAATAATCGATTTGGATATGAGTTTTACGCAGGTTTTATCCAAGATTTTTGCACAGTTTCGTTCAGGATCATTCAACTGGGTTTACTTGGTGAGCTTAAAAGTTTGAAGGCTTAATATTTACAAACGCTTCATATTATTTACATTTGCTTACATACGTACTTTCTTGAACTTTACGGTAATCTAGTAAAATTCGTTAATTATTTAGAAGGGACACCCTTTAGTCATTTCTATGTGACAACCGCGGGCGTATGTTTGCACACTTTACACATGATTGTGGTGACCTTAATGATAATAATCTGCACAGGAAGACAGTCACGATGTGAAGATGGGAGGGAAACCCATTTAGCAAATTAAATTTGTTTTTGCTTCAATTTTCATGCGTTGTTTACTCGAGGAGAAAGTTGTGTACTTTCTCCTGTTTTAAATCTTGGAAAGATTTCGGACTATGATACACTTAGAAAGGATTGAAACAAATTGTTACCGGGGGTCATGTGACCAGTACAATTACCAAAAGTTTACCAATTTGATAATATTTTAAATATTTATGGTAGTGAAAATGTGATATTCTAAAATTTCTTATGATATGTAAATGTGTCTTTTTACGTACAGATAATATTTCTTAGACCCGTTTGGTAATATGTTTTTTAACCAGTTGGTAACACAAGTACTTATCAATTTATGCAAATTATCTTAATTATTATCAGTTTAGCCTAACTTTTCTGTATATTTGGTTAATAATTTTGGTACAAGTTGAAATTCGTAATACCAACGATACAATTTTATAACTCCATTTTTAAGAGTAACATATAAAGGAATGTTACACTGCAAACCTCAACAAGAGGGAATGTTAGAGGTGGAATCCTGTTTTTGCCTGATGAGCGAGTTCCTGCGGGGGATGAGAAGAACGGGAGTATGGGATTCTTGCCCATAAAATATTTAAGCATCATCCGCGAAAATTCCAAACCACTCGACCCCTCAAAGATTACGAAATTAGGAGTAAACTACAATTTCGAGGTAATCCCGGCCAGAAAATGATGCTGTTACACTTTTGAGGAGATGATGTTATCTTTTGAGGCAGTTGAGCATCTCTAGAATTTTGGATAAAGGTTAAGTAAGAACAAGGGCATACGACTTTAATAATTTGCTAAAGTGTGACCAGGGTTTCAGAAACTTCGAAATTTGAAGAACCCACCGGAAAATTTGAACGAGTGGAGAGTGCAATTTAAATAATTTAATTGTTTCATAATTACGTAATGGTCAAGATATCGAATTTGTTACTGGTTTAGAAATTTCAGCAAATTTGGGAAACATGACATAATTGGGTAATAAAAAACTAAATTTTTGAAATGAAACTCAACTTCGAGTCAATTTTGAGTAATGGGCATTACTCAAAATTGATTAAATATTGTTTTAAGAGAAAGTGAGGAGGATCGACACCGAAACTAATTTTTCATACAATTTAAATCATCAAATACATTTTAGGTTCCTCTTCCTTCAATTTCATATTTATGTATCTACTATCGAGTTATAAATCGCTCGCATTTTTATTTTATTGCGAAATTTGAAAAATGTACTGGAGAATTTAAAGAGTGGAGAGTGTATTTAGTTAAAAATTTCAACTAATTTGGACAACATCGAAATTATGTAAAGAAAAACTTATTTTTTTAAATGAAAGTCAAACAAATGTGCCTTACTCAAAAAAGTCAAAAACTACGTTTCTTACGTTTAAGAAAAATTGAGTACGATCGACACCGAAATTAATTTTTCACAAAAGTTTAATTCGTAAAATATGTTTAAGGTTCATCACCTTTGGTACGCTTGTAAATCATTCGGGTTTTAATAAAATTATGGAGAAATATCTTATTATTGATTTAGGAATTTTTATAAACTTATTTTATTTTGTGTTGTTTGGCTTGTACTAACGTCCGAGTTAGTAAATTTCTATTCAAGGTTTATTAATAATGAAATGAAGTGAAAGGATAAGGGCTAACTTTTAGTACGTTGAAGGGTCCAGATTAGACCCTTTTTTTGTCAAATGTTTGTCGATTAGTAATGAGCTGTGTTGCTAGTAATTAACATATTGTTTTATGTTAAAAATTTGATCATCGTTTGCTGGAAATCTTATGTATACAAATTTGTCTTCGTTAAAAAACCTGCACTATTTTTTATCACGCTGGTTTCTTAGTGATCATTGCGAAAACAAATAACCGCAACAGACCAAATATAGCAAATATAGCTTTTGGACAATGCATAAATCATGTGATCGTTTTTTACCAGGGTTCCATTCAAAGTATCACGTATTAATTTATTAATTATGACAAGAACCAGATGGGAATGGGTCAAAATTGATGACATTCTTGATGTTGGATCTCCGATGATGTGATGTAGTTTGCCCGGAAGGAATAAATTACCCAGCCTGTCCTAACACAGGACCAATAAATTGCGGGAACTCTCCTTTCTCTGTATCGTGGTAGCAGTGGTTTTGTTGGATGCCGTGGAATGATGCAAGTGGGGAACAAAAGGCGAAAAACGTTACTTTCTTCTCGTGGTCAGAACTTTGCCAGAAACTCTCCAAACAAACAATGGATGAGAAGATGAAGCCGGAAAATGTGGAAAATAATGGAGAAAGCGAGAACTCTAAAGGAAGAGGGATGAAAATTTAGATTTGTTACCTGGAGGGAATTATGTGCTTTGACATGAATTTGGTAAAACTTTATTACCGAGCGTGAAGTATGTTTCTACATATAAAAAGCCGGATGAGAATTATGGTTGAATCTGACAACTTGGTAGAATTGTATTACCGACAACATTTACTCCGGATTATTTAGTGTGTACTATGTTGGTTTTGTTAGCGAAGATTTAAGAACTCGAAGTAAGTGTTGTACCAAATAAATGTGTAATATTTGCATGAATAAAGACGGGATTGTACGAATTTGTTTTAAATAACAACGTGAATAATTCAACGTGTTTATTTTCACACAGTTACTCAATTTTTGTACTTTCTATAAATTTCAAATATGTTGCTATTAATTTACATACTTTACATTACTTTACAAAGAAGGAAGAACAGTGATATCTTTTGAAATAAAGACACTCTATTAAAGATTTTATAAGAATTTTTGCATGTCGTGGAAATCAGACAGTTTTGTAACTTCCTTCGTACCATTATTTATACTTTTTATGGCTACCCCACAAATGGAAAGTTAATTGCGTTTGTGGTTCTAAATTATTTCAGGTTAAAATTTTGATCTTTAACAAGCCTAGAATTTGGACAAGGGCATGCTATTTATAATTCTATTGGGAAGGGCACAAATACACCTACAAACCACAGTCCCGAAATTATTTCTGATGTTTCCGACTCCTATAGATTCCCGCCTCAATTTCATGATGCATTTCTGTAATCTTGTCAAGAAATTGTCACCTCAAATGAAAATTGTACGTCACTAATCAAAGCCAAGACTGCAATTCCCGTCATGCAGGAAACCCTTGATCATAAAGTGAAGTAATTCAAACAAAGTTGTTGGAAAGCGTTCAATCAACTTGATTCCTCTCGATTGACGAGGATTAAAACCACCGCGACCGCCGAGATGAAAGCTCAATGATTCAGCTCCAAACTTATCTACTTTCTCCTCCTCAGTAAAATCCTTCATCTCTTCTTAATCTGGGTTTTCCTCTGGGTTTACATTTTCGCCATAAAGAAAATGGTTATAGGCGTGCAATCAATTTGCTCCGGAAAGTCCTTAAACTAGTGATAATGTAAATATGTTTCATGTTGTCGTAATCCTATCAACTCTTGCAGTGTGCAGAAGTAGAAATGGAATTATCAAGTTGCATGGGAAATATTTTTTTGAATATTAGAAAATTTATAAATTTGGTGGGTTTTGATGCAGTTTAAATAATTTAAGACGGTACACGAACCGAAAAATTGTAGGAACAGATGCAAAAATTCTCTCTTTAGAAATTAAAAATATGCAGGTAAAAAATATAGCGAGGTTTAATGCCGTTAAAAGGATTTAAGGCCATTCGCTAAGAAATTATAAAATAGATTCCATTTGGTTTGGTTCTGCTTGGGATTTAGAAATGTTCAGTTGAAAAAATCGTATTGTTTAAGCTTGGTGAAGAAAAATGATATCTTATCAAATTATTTACGGAATAATAACATTTGATTCTCCGGGAAGAACATATTCTCAAAATATTACCAAACCGGTGACAAAAACTTTTACCAAATCAGTTCACTCATTATTTAGTGTGAATTTCGAATCGTCCATATTTTCTCCATGCATTTTCTTCTTCAAAGGGTTGTAATTATCTCCGAAAGGAAAGCTCAAGTTTATCGGTTCGTCGAAGTGGATGAGCATTTCTGGGAACGTACAGACGTATGGCACGCTTAATTGCACCACCGACGGAAAAGAGGAATCTCTCACTTATGGAAATACAGATATTACTTTGGTTAAAGGATTCTCAGCCACGTTTTCAGACAGGCAAGCTCTTTCCTCATCCGCTAATGATCTCTCTTCTCTCTCCTCACCCGCCCTACATCTCACAAAAGACGAACAAAATCGGTTAAGAAACAACCAAAGTAAACATATGACGCCAGCTGGGCACAGCTGCGGCCGGATGGTAAAGAAAAATGGGAATGAGGAGCGGGAAACTTAAAAAAATACAGTAAAAATTTATTAAATTTCCAGGAGTTATGTAGATCTATGTAGATTTCCAGAATTGTAATCATCCCAGATTTGTAACCTGATTTTTTGTAACCTTTCAAAATGTGTGGGAACATTTGTAAGTTTGAAAAGTAGAGTAAGTTACAAAGATCGTGTAGATTTGTCGAATTGACGATTTAAATTCTGGGTATTGTAGAAACTTTTAAAGGCGAAAAAATACATGGAATTATACGAAATTTCGTACACATATATTTTTATTTTTAGATTTGCAAGTTAGGAAAGAAAGATACTTTCTCCGTGTGTATCGCATGCTGACAAGTTGCCCCGTTAATCATCTCGTCCATCTATCCATTCATCCATCCATCTCCAAATTTGGGAGGAAGGAAAATGATGCCAAACTTTAGTAAGTAAGCAAAGTTTGTGAAAATGTGAAAGTTTTTGACGGGGAGAAAGAGAGAAAATATTGAGAAATCTGCGACCTAAGATGGGGCACGATTACGTAAAGACGAGGCTGGTAATGATCCACAAACTGGGAACGACGTGCATAAGTTCAACCTCCAGTTAAATTACTTGACTTGAGTGAACCCTTATTAATCGGGGCAAGAAGACCAGGTTGTTATCAAATTGGCAAAAGGCTGGCAAATGATTGGAGTCCGGAGGTTTAGAAAATTTTGGAAAACTTATAGGAAAATTTTGAACAAACTGATATTTTAATTCGACTGTAACTAACATTTACAACTACTACAAGGGGTATTTATTTTTTCGGCATTAATTAATAACTAAATGTCAGATAGGGGCAATTTCGTACCTTATCCTTAAATATACGGGTTATTTAATTTAAGTTTGATAAAAGTGGCGTCCAACTTAAACAAAATGGATCTTGTATCTTCAGATTGAGAAATTAGCAAATTGAATCGACTTTTAGCAAAAATGTAAATTTAGGACTTAATTATAACATACTTGTTTGTTAATGGTAACATAGCAGATTAAAATTCTGAACCCTATTTGTTAGAGTGGAGTTATGAAATTGCTGTTTTTTGTTTAGATTACACCGGGAAGACAAAAAGTTTACAGGTTTCATATGATTTTGCATACAAAATTGCACGTCACTCAATTTTTCCGTTTTTTTTTGTATATCAGAAGAGTTTTCCCCAGGTTTAAAAACTTTCGGATTTGTGGCAGTCGAGTTATAAATCTTTTATTAAAAATAGCTTGGGTCTTCCGTGTTGTGTAAAGGAAATCAAGTCCAGATAGTTATGTAAGGATAGTATGCATGAAGGTCACTTAAAGTGAGAGAAGCAAGTGAAAAAATTATACAAAAGAGAAATTTGCATATCGCACTTTCTCCGGCTTTTCCTTCTTTTAAAAAAGTATGGTGCACCTTTTTTTTGTACATTTTTCAAACTCGGAAAGAGTTAGAGAGAGAAAGTCTGGAAAGAAGGTGCTTCCAGATGCCAGGTTTCGTTTTCCGGAACGAAAGGATATTTCTCCCAGGAAAAGTGGGAAAAATGGGAAAAATGGTATTTTGTAAGGTTTTGGCGCCGTATTTAATTTAGCATATTAATTTGTTACATGAATTTGGAACGCAGGTAGGAGATGTGCGAAATATTTACTAGTTGCTGAAAAATGCACCTTTTTTGTACTGATTTTAGACACGTGGTAGAAACTGGGATAATTCATTTCTTTAAATATAACATGATTTCAGGCACATGGAAAGTGCAGAAATAGTGAAATATCTAATTTTACACCCTTGCAAACCATGGCCATTCCGGCCCACTTTATTTTTAAGTTTGTTTAGCTAAGAAGAAAGTAGCGCCAGTTTGTTTCCTACTTTTGGACGGATGGATGGAAAAGTTATTCGTGGTTTTCCTCTCCTCCTGCTTTTTGTTCCCAAGAAATAAGTTATGTCCTCTCCTCTCAGACTTTGAAGGAATTGAATGTTTGGCTCAAATGGGTTTTTAATTTGAGCCTGAGGAGGAGAAAGTGGGCGCGAGTGAAAGTTGGGTGCGGAACTGAAATAACAAATCCCTTAACTTGCCAGTTCCAGAGTAAATAGTTTCCACTTTCGGTGAAAGCACGACGTTTAACCCGCAATAAATCCAGTCCCGAGCTCACTCTGAACTGAACACGGCGGTTGATTCAGTAACAAACAAACATGCCACTCGCTGTTGCTACTCAACGAGGGAAAGCTGGAGAAAGTAAGTGAGGGCGACATGGATGGAAGGACAGCCTGGTTTGTGGGTGGTGGTGAGTAGGGAACTCTGGGAAATTTTAAAAAAATTACTGTTAGTGAAGATTCCGTTTTTGGTCACATTTTACGAACATTTTACCGAAATATTATCATCCGTTAGATGCTGAATGAAAACCGTTTAACAGCAGCTTTTATTTTTTAGGTTTGCGAATTTTTTTAGTTTTATGGCATTTTTTATACATTAGTATGATTGTAATATTTGGACGCCGATTAAATAATAATAACAGCAAGTAAATACAAGCCAATTGTTTAACAGGTAGGTTTGGAATGTGAATAAATTATTAAATTCCTTGACCAACTTCGAACCAAAAAATGTTAATTTTAATTGGCAAGAGTATGTAACGTTTATCATTTAATATTTCCATCTTCTTGCAACTATTATCCACATTAAACATTTAAAAATTTAAAACATTTTTTTTGCACAAGTTTGCAAATACTAAATTTCCTGAACTGGACAATCTCATAAATGCACGTTTTTTGGAATGTCTCGTTTTAATATTCGTTTCCCGTTTCCAGCATTTACTTGAATGCGTGTACGCACGTTGCTGTCCACGTTATTACTTCGAAGGTTAAACAAGGAATGGGTTGTCCAGCGTCCTCATATTTTTTGTGACTTGTTCACTTTTACTTTCTCCGGTGGAAAATAAAACCGGACAAATTCCAACTTTTCCCTGGACTCCAATATCAGCATCTCTCCATTCGAGATCGATATTTGTCATCCTGTTCTGCTTAAAGTGACAGATATTAAATCCATGCGTCCGTTATCTGGTCCTTTTGAATGCAAAGTGTCCACATCACTCTTCTCGTCGCTCCTTTATTCCCTCGTCGACGAGTTTCCCTTATTCCTCGCAGTTTGGTTCGGTTGAGATTCGAATTTATCAACGGACACGAATAACAAGAGAAATCTATCCGTCTTATTTTTGTAATAAAAGGTGGAGTGGAGAAATAGGCAAAATGGCGAATTTTGTGACAAGGGAAGAAAAATTGGAACATATTTTTTATATTACGAGGATGTTTGTAAACTCTGCAAGTAAACTAATTTACATTGAATGAAAGAGGAAAAATATTGACAATTTAGTAAGCTCTTAATGCCGGATTGGAAAAATTTGGGGAGATCGAATACAAATAATATGAATCAGATGACTTTTAGCTGTAATGGCATATGTATTTAAGTTAACAATTAATTAAATAATCGTACTAAAAAAGTGTATAAACTGCCAAAGCTTTTAATAAAATTCGTGATTCGATTTTCCGTTTTCCGATAATCGTTTTACGTTTGTAATTTACTAATTTCAATGCCGTTTAAAAATACATTAAGTTATACTTTCTGGAATTTAGGCATTTATGGCGTATCGTATTTGTCCCCCATGCCTTAATGCTACAATAAATAAATGCACAGACAATTTACCTTCCACAGACAATTTACCTTCCTGGCTTGTGCCTTGAAATTTCAGCACAAAATTAACACACAAATCTCTGCACGGCCCCCTAATCAAACTGAACCTGAAAAGTTTGGTGGTGCACTTCTTCACCTTTTCGTCTGTTGGCTTTTCCGTGGTCGAGACTTTCTCTGCTTTCATCTCGTGAATAAATCATTCCACTCAACTTTTGACTCCCGACCTCCCCGCGGACCTCCCCTTCAGTCTGCCACGAAGTACGAGACCATTATCCCTTCCACGCCGAGGCAGAAAGAGTATCATATCCACCTCATAAAAATTACTTTGCCGACTTTAATTCGAATCTGATGCGCAGAATTGTTTTCAATCCTGAAAAGGTCATCAGATGAAATAAAATAAAACGTGTTCTTATTAGAAATGAAAGAGATGGATAGGATTACATTACTTGAGAATCGTGAATTTCAGAGAGGAAATAAATTATTAAATTTCCGCGCAAGTAGAACATTGAAACACATTAATAGTCAAATTTTCAGGCTACGATATATAACAATTATAAAATATGTAGAATGTGAAAATTATTTGTTTCATGACATTAAATTTTATATTTATCAACTCGATTTTTTGTATCATTAAGATGCCAATGTGATTTTCGTTATTGAAATTAGTATTAATTATTCAAGTAACTTCTAGATAGATAGAATTTTCGCAATACAGAACAGATAAAATGACAAAGCCTTGTTTGACATAAGTTATTTCTACTTTAGCAATCTTTCTTGCCGAATGAAACGTATTTTTCATGGGATAAATTTTACCCTTTGCACTATATTTTGTTTTAATTTGTACAATTTAGAACTGTTAGAACTGTTTTATTTAAAAAAATTTGTATAGTTTTTTAAATTGAAATATGAACTAATTTTATGGATGCCAAAGAAGGCATCCGTAAAATTACATTGGAATTGCTCGTGGATTTTATTTAATTCAGTATTTCTGTAATTTTTAGATTTCTCATCTTGTGAGGAGAACCATGTATGGATTTTGGCCATGTTATTCGTGCCTTCTAGAAAATAAAATTTTTTACAATCACTTCACCAATTTTGTGCACTACGGATTTAAAATACGTTAAAGTAGAGTCGCGCCAAGTATGACGAGGAAATGGTACTAAAAGTAAGATAAAAAAAATAGGGGAGAATAAGAGATCAGGTTAATTTTTAATGCCGTCGAAACGCTAAGTGCATCTTTTAAAAATGCAATTTTATTCCCTCCTCTATTAAGAGCGGGATGGGAATCGGATGGAAATGAGGGGAGGAAACGACCCCATCTTTTTTATGAATCTGGTCAATAATTTATTCCCTGTTTTTAAGAGAAGGTTTTTTACGGCGGGCAAAATATAGCGGGCCCAATTTTATTTTGTTGAACCTTAAAAAATAAGGTGATGACTAAATAAATTGTCGCCAAACGTAGTGATTGGTATAATGTATGAGATCACCCAATGACGACCTTGCGGAATGGCTACCTGTTGACTCTTATTACATATTAATAATACCAAATAAATCCTTCACGACGTTAATCTACTTCAAGTTTTATAATTAAGCTGACTTATTTATTACGGTCCTGACAAAGCATAAAAATAACTCTGCTTCAACATTACGAAATATTGCTAAAAAAAACTACTGTGATTTACACAAGTTGCACGATAAAGTATGCAATCGATTTCAAGGAGATGAGGGTCAAAGTTTCCCACAAGTTAATGGCACCTCCAGACCACAAAATTTCTTGCCAAAAAAATTCCATTCACGTTAAAAAAGTTACTGGAAAAACAGTATTCTATGTACTTCCAAAAACAATCTGCCAAAATATTTGCATTTTCTGTGGAGACAAAATGACATTTACATATGCTGACATTTTACATCCAGAGAGTGAAAGTCGGTTGATTTTTTACACAGAAATTCCACATCGAGTTTCATTGTTTTTATGGTCGACTTACTCCAAGAAAATACATAAAAATATGTCACAGCCTTTACGTTGAGTAAGTCAAGTGAAAAATGCGTAGGAAAATTTCATAAAAAGAATACAATAATATGTGCACGAGACAAGAGCAGGTTTACCTTTTGGAGGGCTTTGACTCTCTGGAGAAAGTCAACATTTGGAGCTAAAATCTGTCTGACAGATTCCACTGTGTTATTCATGAACTTTTGTCCACATTTCAGTCGGGAGAAAGTTGTGCGAGATCCAAATCCAATCCCGTCGAGGAGCGAGTTCATAAATCTCGGAGAAAACATTAAAATTGCAATAGTGGTCAAGTCAGTCAAGAAGTTGGACAAGTTGGCTTTTGACATTTGACCAGACACCTTGAATAATGTGGGAACAAATTTTTATACCGTGTTGGTAACAATAACTGTGCATCAAATTCAGGTTTAACTTCCTGTTTTGTGAAATCAATTCTAAATAAATTTTGATTTCTTGTTGTCCCTACCCGACGAGAAATCATACACTCTCAATAATTTTTTGACAATGTTGTTACCGGCGGATATACTATGCAATTCTACCGCGTGGTAACACTATAGTAACATATTGTCTTCTGTGGGTAAGAAATTGTCTCCGGTATCGGTAATATTTTTATTACCTTAGCGTTGACATTGGGGGCGGAGCAGGATTTAGCCTCTGTATATATGTTACCCTTCGGTGATAAATTATTACCAGAGCGGTAGAGTTGCATAGTACCTCCGCCGGTAACAATATCATCAAAAAATTATTGAGAGTGTAACCAGCTTGGTAAAAAAAATTTCTTGGTGCCAATTTTGTTACCAAATTTTTTAGAGGGTTGAAACGAGGCCAATTTCGCTATTCTGATGCGCAGTGGGGAGAAATATGAAGCAGAGATGAAATTTGGTGCTAGAAATTTGTACGACTACTAAATCAAGGTGAATGGATGAATAAAGTATGCATGCAACTCTGCATGAGCAACGAGGTGACATTTTCCATTATGGGAAAGTAATTGACAAGAAAGGTTTGAAATATGAGCCTGATTTGGTTTAAAATTAGAAATTGTGACGTAATTCAGCCCAAAACTCGTGACCCTGTAAATTAAGCGTTTAAAAATTTATATAGATCAATGAACTTGAATATTATGTGTAATTTTGCAGTAGCCTATTTGAGTGGTTAATTTAGAAATTTTGATGTCCTGAATTAATAGTTTGTTGTATTTTTTAAACTTACGAAGTTAAAACTTGAAAAACACAAGGTTATAAAATATTTTGTAATATTTCAACGCCATATTTAAACTTGGGTGGAGTTTTTGATAAATAAAAAAGCTTAGATCGTCAACTACTTGTAATATGATGGGAAAAAAGGGAGGATGAGAATCACTTTCGTATTATAATATAATATGATGAATTGGTTAGTAATTCACATATTTTGTAATATTATTGTTCATTAAAAATTCTTTTTTTGGTAAATATTAACGCCACCTCGAAAATCAATCATATCATGCAGACCCTCCACCCGTTGAGATCATTCTGTTCCTATTTGATGTGTCAAAAGTTACAAAAGTTGTAAACCTGGAATATCAGACTAAATCACACAAAGTGACACGTTTTAGAACTGATTGTGCTGAACGAAGGCTGTCGTTAAAATCCAGAATATATTTGATTTCTAATTTATGTCGCAATTAATATGGAGTAAAATTCGTTATTATGTAAAACATCATGAAATTAAATGAGAGGGCGGTGCATGAAACATGTTATCCGATCGCAAGGGGATTTTTTTCCGTATTAGCTATTGTGGAACAAACGTCAAACTTTTCAGAAAATGGAACACGCGATCTGTGTACAGCCCCGAAGAAGCCGGTAATAATAATGAGAGATTAATAATACGACGGGGCTGCTAATTTGATCTCGAAGGGCGTCTCAACCTCGAAGAAGAGCTGTTTGTTTTGCCACCATAAAAGAGAAGGAGGCTAATAATTCGACTACTCATTCTTCGTCCACTAATAAAAAGTGAGCAGTCAGAAATTAAAAAAAGAGAGAGAAATGTAAACAGAAAGAGAAACTCGGTCCCTGGAAAGAGCTGCACTCTTAAAAAAGTGTGTGAACTAAGGTTTTATTTTGTTACCGCTTTGGTAATGAAAATTAGGAACGGAAGATATTTAATTTGTAGTACAAATTGTAATTACATTGTACAGAAAGTTTACCAAATTAGCATTAGTAACAAACAATTTACAAAACTAGTATTGGCAACAAAAAAACCGATTGGTAAAAAACCGAAATATGATCGACTAGTAGTTAGAACTCTACTATAAACTTTAATGCATACTGTCAAATATTACCATTTCGTTGTAAAACTTAACCGGTACTTTTTGGTGACACAAATTTTGGTAAATAATTTTAAGAGTGCTTGCGTAAAATGAGTCGAGTGTTTTAAAAAGCAAAGAAATCTGTTCACAGCCGGTTGGCTCTTTAGTATTCGTTTCCTCGACTCGTCAAGTTCTCTCCTCTCGACTGGAAATAATGGAATATTATCTCGCCCCCATTTCCCCCGACTTCAGCCTCCTTTCCATCGCGGAGGAAAAGTGCGAGTCTGCTCCGACGACGACTTTCTTCTTATCTGACACTGCTTAGTTGCTCCATAATTAATTACTCAGGGCCAGAGCGTGACGAATAATTATCAACTAACTATGTCCTCTTAAAAGAAGACTGGGAAAAACACGAGAGGCGGCTTTACGACACAAATTTTATGTTGCTTTAGTCCTAATTATGGAAACGAAGGAGGAGGAAAGTGATGTTTTGGGAAGGTTTATATATTGGCTGAAGAGTGGGTGAAATGGACGAACTTTTTTGTGAGAAATGTGACTTGCACGAAATGGGAGAAAGTACGGACTTTTCCCAAAATATTAAGATTGCATTTGTAGAAAATTTTTGAAAAATCATTTTGGCTAGATTAAACGCCGTTATATGAAAATTTACGAGGCCATGTAAAACTTTGAAAAATTAGTAGATAAATGAGTGACATATTGGGTTTAGTTAGTTGATCTAACGTGAAGTATTGTTGAAAATTGAAATTGAAATTTGGAAGATTTTTTAATTTATTCAAGCGAAATTGAATAAAATTCGAATTATTTATTCCATTATCAATATGTGAGAATTTCGATAAATTGCTTAAAAATTGTTTTATGTTTCAGATTTTGTCGCAAAATAATAATTATCAAAAGTGTTTTACGAAAGGAAACACTACGCAAACATGACGAAGATGAGCCAGGAATGGTGGCAGGATCCCAGTGGACGAATTAGCAAGATGATTTTATCCTCGAACTTACACATTACGCAAACCCTTTCAAGATTGAACCTAATATTAAATTATGAGGCTAATTGGCTTGTCTTAGGTTTAACTTGGCTCCTTCTTCCTCTCCGCTGCGTGGAGTTTGTTTCCATAAAACAATATGCCAATTATACATTTAATGCGAGAAGGGAGTAAAAATAGGAATAAGTGAAAGCGTTTTGTTTTCAATAAAGAAGCAGATTGTTAGAATAATCGTAATTTATAGGTATGGAAGTGATTCACGTAGTCCTTTGTAACTTTGTAATATCCGCCACATCCGTAAACTTGCAAAATTTTACAAACTTTTACAAATAAATTTATTTCCAAGATAAATTAGCTTACAAATTTTGCCAAGTTTACTCAGCTCTCAGATAAAAGAATTTACGGATTTTACAAAGTTATCTAGGACAGCGTAAATTGCCTCATTATTATTTTTGAGTGGATGCGTTATAATTCAACTTCATGATTTACTTTTGAGGAGTAAACCAATTTCTGTTGTGTAATTTCGACGTCAAAAGTTAAAGATATTTGAAGTCAAGAGTCAGTGTGTCTCTAAAGGTTTGAAGGGTTCAATTAGCAATGGATAATTTTGTTTAGAAACTGCAATTTTAATAAATATATGAAGGTTGCTAATTTTTAATTATTACATTATAAAGTTGAAATTAGCGAAAAAAATGATTATTGAATAAATAAATATTATTATTAAATTGTATTAAGTTTATAAAGTTAACGTGAGTGTGCTAATTTTTAGTGCGAAAGTTTACATGTGTAATAACTTAAAGTTTTATTTTATTTTATTTTCTTTGAAGTAACAACTTTTAAAAAGTCACGTTTTAAAAGACAACCTTGTCTGTTTTTGGTGGTCCTGCTCAAAAATAAGGAAGTGGACATCTTACAGTTTAGAAAAGTTTGTCCTGCAAGATTATAATTTCATTAAGTCGGAATTTTCGGACGAGACAGATATTGCGAGCCAGAAACACGCTAAATAATGCAGTGAGATATTATTACTCGGTGGTTATCATTTATAATATAGGCTAATTTGCCTGGCTTATCTTCAAGTAAACTTGTGGGAGTTTACATTTTACTGAGTAGTAATATTTTTTCGCGAATTTCAAATTTTCTTTTACACTCTGGCAACAATTTTGGCAACAATTTATCAGTCCTCGAATTATTTAGAGTTTCCGAAAAAGCGAAGTGAAGTGAGAAACCAATCCCGTTAATGCTCAAAACTGGGAAAAGAGACACAGATGGAAAAGTCTTAATTTCCTATCGCGATGGTTTCTTCTCGGTTTGTCGACTGCACGAAGGAAACACAAGGACCACTCATTTCCAACTCTCAGACTTTTTAATGCTGCCCTTCTTTGACTCTCTCGACTTAATTGCCTCCTTCAAAAAAGTCCAAAGTTTTAAAGTCGTAGCGTGGTAATTAAAAGACCAGTTTTGCTTCCCGTTTGAAAAACTTTTTATTAAATTAACTCCTTCAAAACGTAGATAAACTAACTCGAAGGAGGACGAGAGTAAATTGGCGAAATTGTAAATTCTCTCCACGGGACAGGAAGACGTGGTCTACCTGCAAATATTTTATGGTGGGGGCAGTCATGTCAAAATTGAGAAACTTTGCAAAATATTTAGATTTTTATAAAATATTGTAATAATTTTATCTGAGAGAAATAAATTGTTTTTATGTGTGATTTTTGCGCCATTAAACCACATTATCGAATTTGGGTAATAAAACGTACATTAAATCAGGTGACGGGATCTTGAACCTATTAAATATTTTTGCCCGAGTTTAAAAAAAATTACACATTTTTTGGTTCGTAAATTTATTTGGATGACGAAAAGGAAGAGATTTCGAAAAAAAGAAAAAAAGTCACGTGACGTGAGCATGCTTTAGAATTTAATACTTTTGTGTGAACTGTGCAAAAACATTTTTCTGGGTTTAGTTGACCGTGCAGAAATCGGAATAAGAGCTTTTGGTTCTGTGTTTTGCAACAAATTCCTATTGTGACAAACTCATTTGCAATTTTATGATTTCAACTTGTCTACTTTTACGTCCTTTTCTCTGTTGACTGCTCTTTCACGATTGTGAGATTTACTTTTGCTCTCCTTAGACCTGCCAAAATGAGGAAATTTTCCGTATACGGATGCCAAATTGCGTGAGCCACCAGGCAAGTTTTTTTTTGCAGGGAGGACCGAAATTAATGAAACTGAGGGAGGGAATTTGATATAAAACAAAGAATACAATGTTTTGGTGTGGTTTTTCAACGTTTCGAATGGTAGAGGAGGAATTATGTGGACATGAGAGTTGTGATATTTTTTTATTGGGGAGGGAGGTGTGGTATAATTAATTGGAATCGTAAATGGCAGTTTAATCCTATAAAAATTTGCGGAGTTTTAGGTTATTTTATTTGAATAGCGCTACAAAATTTCACCAAGAATCGAAATTGATTGTTCAACTATAACAAAAATGTTTTCTAAAATTAATCTTTTTATGGAATAAAATACGTCCGAAAGTGCATAATTTATTTTTGCGTTATAATTAACAAATTTTTAACAAATTTTTAATAAATTGCACATTATCACCAATTGAAAGTAGGTAATTCACTATCTACTAATTTCCTGACATAAAAAAACGATCAGAATTATTGTCTCTATTTTTATAACCTTTAGCATACTATGTAAATCCCCATATTTTAAAATATAAATAGTTTGACTTTAAAATACAACAATTTCTATGCATTTCATGTTTAGGCCGATTATTTTACAAATATTGAACACAAATTTATTACCAGTTCTTACAAAATCATTGCAAAAATTGCTTTCAAACGGTTACCAAAATTTTGCCCAAATAATTTCTTTACATTCAGCACTGTGAATACGCATATTTACGTTCATGAACATTACTGTTTGTTCACAGCATCCAGATTTGTTTTCACAACATGTCTCCGCATAACGCAGATAATAAACCGAAAACTCGTTTCTGTTAGAAAACCCGGGTAGTGGGCTGGCGCATATTGTAAATTTTTGGCACGAATTTGCAATTTGTGAATCGTAAATGGCTCTCCACTCGACATTCGGCCCCCTCCCCATGTTTTATGGAACAATTAACCTTTCAACACACTCCAGCGTTATTCCTACTTTGCGTCACTCAAGAAACCCGAGCGAGCTAATGAACAGAATTTGTGGCTAAAATCCGAAATATTTGCGACTTTTTAGGGGAAACAAATCCAATAATTTTAACCATTCGGAGAAAACGAACGAAGTTAAGAGGTGACATTGCAAGATGCTGTTAAACCAGCAATAAAATCTAAAACGGGACCAAATCGCAAAATTCTAAGTGAGCAGGAACGTAATTACTTGTTCTGCACAAGTTCAGGAAACAGTTAAAATTACTCGGAAACTTGAAATTGCCAGTTTCAACTTGCCAAATTTCGCCAGATATATCCGGTAAATAGGAAAATTGGTGATCGCCATGCCTGGAATTTCTTACCCCACCAACCCGCAAAGCGGGGAGAACACTTTGAAAAAATACTGAAAATTTTTTTTCAATAGGGACAGATATTAAACTAAAAATTATTAATAATGATAAAAATGAACGATGATGTTGCTCAAATCAGTCAATTTACATTATATCGACCTTACCAAGTTAAAATCATACTTTTTACACATGATAATCATAGAAATCAAATAATTAAACAAGTAATTTCAATATTGACCACCTTCAGTGTAGCAAAAAAATTGGAAAAATGGAATTTTCCCTGTTTTCAGAGAACATTTTGAAAATTAGTGGGGAGAACACTTCCAAATTCATGTAAGAAATTCCAGGCATGGTGATCGCTCCGAAATTGATTTGAGCTTTAAAGAAAAATTCCAACCTCATTTCTCGACAACATAACGATCGTTTTCTAAATTAGTTATAAAAAATACTAATAAACAGTGTGTGCAAAAAGGCAGCCTTTTTGCTTTTTCTGCATGCCTTTTTGCCTTTTTGCCTTTTTCAATGCCTTTTTGCCTTTTTGCGTGCCTTTTTGCCTTTTTGATGCCTTTTTGCCTGTTTGATGCCTTTTTGCTCGACTTTTGAGATTGAACCCGATTTATTGTCGTTTATAACGTATTAAAGAAATTGCAGAATCTGCAATATGTTTTTAAAATTGTATTGGAGGGTTCTGACTTTCATCAATACTTCAAATTAGTTGAATACTTTTCCACAAATATCTTCAGCGTTATTTCTACATCGCCATCAGCTTAATTAATCAAATTTTGACAGTAGAGATCATATTTCCGAAAAGTATTAAAAACGCAATGAATAACTTTCACTTTAATTTTATCACGGGACTCTCGTCTCATGTCGCCCCAAATTAGCAAAAGGGCAAAAGGGCAAAACGGCAAAAAGGCACAGATTTTTGTGGGGCAAAAAGGCAAAGAGGCAGGCAAAAAGGCACTGCCTGGCTTTTTGCTCTGCACACACTGCTAATAAACCATGGTTTTACAATTCGTAATTTAAGAAATTACTACGAATTTTAAATTACGAACGCTAATAAAATCCCGCCAAAATTATGTCCTTGAAATGCATGTAAGTGGGTCGAGTATCTTAGATAATCGCCCCATACGCGAAATTGAATTCGATTATAGTGGAGATCACAGAATTTATTTAATAGTTTGTTCCCTTGATAGAAAATTCTTGCTAAAACCAAACCAAGGAATCCCATCCACCACCCGAATTCGGTTTCCTTTTGGAACGGATGTTGTTTTTTCATTAGTTCTCCTTCGCGCTTGGCTGGTTTGGGTTTTGAAAATGGGAAACTTTTGAGCGAGTGAAAGTGTGTAATGGGAAATTTTGATTTGTTACTCGGTCTTCGTTTTCTTCTCCCAGTTTAAATTTATTAGTGGTGTTCCTCACCTCGGAAAACTAATAAGAGACTGACATTGACGATGGACAATGATGAATCGGCTCAGCGGAGCTTTTCACATTCTATTTTTTCAATCCATCACCGAAAGGTTGTAAGTTGTGGTGCTTGCTTGGTGCTGCTTTTTTATTAACCAGCCTAGAAATTGGGAGATGGGTGTCTTTTGTGACGTGGTTTTTGAGGGAGAGATATTTTTGGAGATGAGCAGGATGGATGTTGTAAATTTTGAGATTTTTTTTCAAAGATGAAAGTTATTCTAGCTCAATTTCCACGACTTAAGTTGAAAAATTTGAAAATAAAAAATGTATATTTTACGAAAGGTGGTATGTTCGGACAAATTTAGATTTGTTAATATGAAGTGCAAAAAATCGATGAGCAAAAACTAATATCCAAACTTGGGTTTTAAATTTGCACAGGTTCGTAAAATTTTAAATTAGACCGTTCCATTAAGAAAGACACGACTTTGTGGATGCTGAGAAAGATATGTGGTTTAAAATCTTGGCGTTATTAATGTCCAGCCTGGCAGTGAATGGATGGATAGATTTTTTATATTGGGCATTTTTATTTCAATAGAAAAACTATTTCTTCATTTCTTCAGATTTTTCAAAAGTGATTTTCTGTCGAGGGAAATGGTACAAGTTATGAGGCAGTGAAAAGAATGAGGAGAGAGTCCCATTTTTTCGCAACTCCTGAGAAATATTTTGGCAAATGTTGAATTAATTTTTCGACAATAATCTTTGAATTATCAAAAAAAATTTGGAACATATTATAAGGGTTACATCAAAGGTTTTAGGTTAGCATTTTTGAAGATTATATTTTCATGTAAATTTGAAAACTGGGTCACCAATTAATTAGGCACAACTCGAATATTCGATATTATGCTTCAACATTGTTTCATCTAAAAAATCTCCAATAAATAATTTTCATGAGTTTCGTTTTATATCTCGGGATATAAATACGTCTGGTTAGTATAACTGCCACCGATCTATAAGTTTTGCTCTAATTACATAAATGCTAATATTTCTGTAACCGACGCTGAAGCATCCCATCGAAATTTAAATAAATCTCGCCAATGTCTCCAACTTATCAGTTTTTCAGATTTCCTCCAAAGACTGACAGAAAATAAACAGCAATTTGTCAGTCAACTCAAAAAACAAATAAATTTAATATGAATTCTTCGTAACGAAAGGTGCAATTTTTTTCAAATTCGAAAAACGATTACAAAAATAAAAATTACGAAAGCGTCAGTACTTTCTCCTGCACTTCCATCAAAATGAGAACCTGCTCCACTTTTCTCTATCTTTCCAGCCCTGCGAATCCAGCACCCGTTCGTCCATCGATTGGACATACTGACACATAAAATTAGCACTCTGCTTGGCCAACGAATTGTAAACAAGATACATAACCGAACCGGGTAAAAGAGATCGGACGAGGTCCTCCGTCCGTCTGTCCGATGGTTTCAGGTTTTGCCGCATGTCTGCTTTAATTCTGTTTTTGGATTGGATTGCACAAACGGATAAAAACCACAGAGGATCCATTTCAAAGAGAAAACGGATCTGTTGCTGGTTTTGATCAGAGGACGACTGACCCAACAAAAGTGGGACATGGGTGAAAAGTTCACGTAACAAGTTTCGACATGACATGAGGAGATCATGACGTGACACTGCGGACGAGATGCGGGTTTGTCACTATTAATATTAATTATTGATCAGAATGGAAATGGGTTAAGGAACAAAATAGGTACAAAATATTTTTTACAGTGTAGTTTACCGGTGTGTTGAAGGAATTGTGTGAGTCCAGGGTACCCACTATGTTTTTTAGAATCTACTAGGACCCCAGGTGAAGGATTCATTCGTATTTCCGTGTAAAACTCATATTTGGCGCCATGGCGTGGCGCCAAATTCGCCAAATTTGCATGTTTTTATTTTTGAAACCGCCATAACTTTTGAAATCCTGGACGGATTTTAAAAAAATTTGGCAAAAATCATGACAAGGAGTTCAACTTTCGTATTCCATGAAATTTTTTCCAAAATTATCACTTTTAACTTTTCGCAAAATTTCGTAATTTAGTTATAAATGGGGGTTCGTCGAAAAAATGCTAAAAATATTTCAAAAATTAGAAATTTTTTATTTTTATTTTTTTCTCAAAAATTTCGACTTTTATGATCATTTTAAGCATAAAATTTTGAAAATCCGACATAAACTGCTAAAGTTATGGGGGTTTGAAACTGGTCGAAAATGCAAATTTTGAAGTTTGGCGCCACGCCATGGCGCCAAATATGAGTTTTACACGGAAATATGAATGAATCCTTCATCAGGGGTCCTAGTAGATTCTAAAAAACATAGTGGGTACCCTGGACTCAAACGACAGGTCGTGAGTGTCCCTTGTGAGTACCATTGAAGGTATATATTTTGTATATACTGCAACACACAGCGTTGAAGTTTTCCAAACTTTTTAATAACTTAATAAATTTGTCAGTATTTTTTAAATGAAGTCTTCAATTTTCTCCCGTGTTTAACATTCTGTTTCAGATATTTATTTCTAATAAAGATTTCAACCACTTTTCCCTAACAAATTGAAAAACACAATTATTATTATGAAGAGAGATAGGTTTTTCAAAATTGTTTTGAAAAATTCAGATATTTAAGTACTGTAAAAATTTCTGATTTTTTAAAAGTAACAAAAACGTTCAATTGTCAGAAATAATTACACCAAACTGAAACTGATTGTTTAAAAGTTATCCTAACATCTCGTCGACCAATGAGCAAAAATGATCACTGAACACGATCAGTTCAAACATTCCTAGCCAATGAATTCAAAAATACAAAAAGTAGGAAAAACTTATTTAATCTTGTTTTTAGACAAACCCGGAATCAAAGCGATAGATCGAATTGCAAAAGAACGAATTTCACAATCTTCTCCAAACAGGGAAAAGAACAAAGGGGGAAATAAAATATGGAGTGTGGTGGTGGTGTCAAGCGGTGAAAGTAATGGAAAACATATACGCAGGAGAAAGAAGACAGACTGGAATTCAATCCGATTTAATCCACTTGACGGATAAGTGGTGATCCAGCGGGTGAGATGCGATACAGATATTTTATCCTTAAAAGAAAGTAGACTCGATTGGCGTATGAATGACACGATCGAGTGGAGAGATTACAGATTTAAGCAGTGTTACATACGTTATAGTGAGGAAATTACACAATATAACGAACGAAATTTCAGCAAATTTTGCAATCCTTTTTGAACAAAATTAATAAATTGCAAAATCTACAGTTTAATGCGCTTATCGTACAGCAAACTTTGCAAAATCCGTAAATGTATACAAGACGGAAATGTCTGAATTTTGTAAACAAACTTTACAAAATCTACACCTGTCGTATTGCATTAAAACAATTGTGAGCCCCAATTTGTTAGTAAAAAGTGATTGGGATCTTAGAAATAATTATCCAAAATAGAATATTCCATGAAAACTTCATTTTAAAAATAGCAAGACATCATTTTAAAAATATTTAGAAATTTATGAAATCATTTTAAACTTATAGAGTTATAAATTGAATTATTGAATATTAAATGTTAGTTTAATTTAGTTTTTATTTGTTAACTTCAACGCCGAATGGTTCAAGTTAGTATAAAAGATATTATGAAAAATATCTAGATTTCTTCTTACTGTATGAGATTATTTTTTTCAAGCAAGTTTGCAAAAATATTTACTAACGCGATTTTGTGCTAAAATACTTCTAACAACTCAATGATTTCAAGTTTAGCGAGTTTAGCGAATGAATGTTACCACATTAATAAGAGTCGAATTGTTTCTGTAAGAAAGAGATGAGTTTGTCCATTTATTATTCAAGGTGAAAGCAGAAGAAATTTTGAAATGACGCCAGCAAGGATGCGATTTAGGAACTATTTTACCTGTCCAACCCACGCAGCCATTGAACTCTCTGCACTATTTTGAACTCCAAAATCTAAATTATGCAGAATCGCATCTTCTCATGTCGTGGCTGTTATTGGGTAAAGTGTACATTTTGGATTAACTGGAAGTAGGGATATTTCGGCAAAACAATGTGTGGAACATTAGACCAAAATGTTAGGAACTTGGCAAAGATTGTGAAGCAAATTGGAAACATTTTTTTAAAGGGACAAATTGCAACAAAATGAAACTTTGCAGAAATTGTTGCGAAATTGGTAATTATACTTGAAACACACTGAACTGATTATGTATTTTTTAACAATTGAGCCCAAAAAATACTTCGAATTTTTAATTAATATACATTTTTACTAAATTATTGCTCTAAGTCAAATCCAAACTTTGGGTTGTTAAAAAATACATTTAAAAATCTTTGAATTAAGAAAGTGCAAAAAATTTGAAAAAATTGAGTGCATAAAATCATCAAACGTATTATTTTTATTAATGAAAATAGGGTGAATAAACTGTATGCCAAAAATTGGCCTGAAAATTCCTTGAATTTTGTATCGCTTTCACTTTCATCGAAACTGCATTTCGTTTCTACCACCTACACAACTTTCACTTTCGCCATTTTGTTACATGATCTCCATCCAGCCGTTTTAATGGGCAAGTTTACAGGGCCAATTTCATATATTATTTCTACACGTTTCCTCACTAAGCCAACATTTTGTCTGTTCACACAATTCTAAATGGAACACGAAACACAACCCGGTCGCCAAGTGGGCAACATTGTTCAATTCAAAAGCAGTGTCAACAACACGACTTTGTCAACGGCGACATTTGTAAATTCTTCATTCTACATTCACATACTTCATTCACGTTGCATTACAGCGCTGCATGATTTGTTTGCATAGTGTCAACTTCGCTGCGGATAAAATATGGTGGGCAGGCCACCCTTAAAATTTCATACAGTGAAAGTCCACCCGTTAATGTGGAAAGAATAGTAACTGAATATGCTTCCAACAATGCAATAATGCCACGACCACGTCCAGTTTGCCCTCTTTTTTTGTATGCGAAACAGCAACACCGAAATTTACTCCGTTACTTAGTTCCTCATGAAGCATAAAGTCGCGACAAAATTCGAGCAAATCAGAAATGAAAGACTTTCTCTTTTTTATTTTCTCTTTACTTTCACTTTTGCTGCTCAACCAAGGCCAACGACGTGCTAAGGGAGGACGAATTGTAAAAATGGGTCGTAACTTAAACTTGGCTTAGTTAAGGTGCCGGTAATAAAGTGACCGTGAGGAAGGTATAATCACGTTGGTGCAGTATAGGAGAAAACAGAGAAAGCAAATAGGACGCCGTAAAATTCGCTGTAAAAAACACAAAGACGAGAAAGTGAAAGAAAGCGAGGTGCAAATGGTTTGAGGCGACTTTAGGATAGGTTTCGGCTGGGGACGTTTGCTAACATTTTTCCTGACATTTTGGCCACCTGAATTTCCTTTGATGCCTGTATTTAAAATTTTGAAATTTTACAAACGCCGATGTTGTATTGCATATTGCAATATTGCAAAAAACTCAATTGTGGGATTGTTTGGTGGAATTCAATCTGTAGTTTATGATTGAAATCTTTATGAAATGCTTCAAAATATTTAAACGTCTTTGTTAGAAAAAACATTAATGAAACAATTACGAAACACGAGGTGTAAATAGGATCCGATTACAAAAGAAAGAAACTTTTGAAAAATGCCTGTAAAATCCGAAAAACTTAATTAATTCCAATCACATTTTTAGGGGTTAAGAACAAGGTCCTTAGCGTTCAATTTTTTGCTTCATACGGTCCATAGACCCTCATCCTTCCTATCTGGCGAATATTTTGTCTCGCGGTCCCCATAAGTGCTTTGCCACTCTTCCTCGCTACCTCTTTTGAGGTGCGTGACAAAATGTGACGGAATCTTACCAAGTTTTTGGCTGGTTTTGTTCGACGACTATATTCTCTCTTGCATAATGCCCAAAATCGTTCAATTGGTCTTGCCCGAGGGACGTAGGGAGCATATTCCTTTTTTGCAACAAAATCGATTTTTTTCGACCACAGGTAGTCCAGAACAACTTTTGAATAATGAAATGTTGCTGTGTCCAGTCTGAAAAGTACATTACGATTATTGATAAAGAGGATCAAGATCTTCTTTACACAATCGTTCAGATATCTCTCCGAGGTCATGGTGGCTGTGGTCACGAACGGCTTTGAGACGTCCCCCAATGAGTCCAATGATTGCCCAATTATGTGCTTTGTGGGGAATTTTGACTTCGGCGTGTATTTGAAGGAATCTTTAAACGTTTTCTTATTAGTACATGAGTAGTACTTCCTCCCAGGGACTTCATCTGGATCAATCGAGCACTTGGTCTCATCATCCATGACCAGAATCACGGGCATGTTTTGCTTGACGCTTTTTCTGCAATCTGCCGAGAGTTGGGCTTTGCTCTTTTTTGCTGACCTTGGTTGTACTTTGGTGTTGGTGTCGCCTTATAGGATTTGACCCCCAACTTCGTAGGTTTAATGTCATGTAAACTTAATTTTGCTATTTTCAATTTGTAGCCCAAATTACCGTCTGATATCCCAAGGTTATTTTGGCATTCCTACCGAAGTCTACGTGTCACTTTGGGGGTCGCTAGACGAGCAGGACGATTTTTTAATTTTTTGAATTCAGCATTCCTGCTCTCCTCATACATATCTAAAACTCTGCAAATTGCCCCATTAGGAATTTTTGCTCTTTCGAAGTGGCTATTAACCATTTTCCGGACGCGCTCGCACACTTTTTCGTAGTAGTGGCAAATCTTTTTTGCGAGTTGTTCCC
Organism: Folsomia candida; assembly: GCF_002217175.1. Taxonomy (NCBI): domain Eukaryota; kingdom Metazoa; phylum Arthropoda; class Collembola; order Entomobryomorpha; family Isotomidae; genus Folsomia; species Folsomia candida. The sequence goes on along the minus strand of NW_019091200.1, from coordinate 4,574,061 downwards.
GATTTTTTGTTCTCATTTTGGAACTAGTCGAGATATCGACTTCCGGTTTTCTGATTTGGGTAGCTAATCGCATGGACTACAAAACTACGGCGTTTCAATTCAGTGGCAATTTTTCTTCCATATGAATAAATACATTTTCCAAAAGTTTCTTTCTTTTGTAATCGGATCCTAGATAAATCCTGCTTTTCGTAAAAAAAAACATCACAGAGATTAAATACGAGATATGAATTACAATATTAAAACAGTGCACATTTAAATGGTACTAAATATGCGTCTATGGGGAGCGTTTTGCCTAGGAGAAAGTGTCCGAAACCTATAATTATCCCGATTTCACAGACTTGCACGATGCACCATTTCTCTCGCAACATTTGGCCCAAAGGAGAAAGAAACTGCATTTCATGGCAGCCTTGAAGATAAACTGAAACCCTTTGGGCGAAAACAATTTGAAGGTTTTGTTGTCTAGATTTTTCTTACTTTTTCCAGTTAACTTTTACTACGGGCGATATATTTCTTTTTCCCTCGTATTGTGCAAGATCGTGTGCCTGCAGTGGCAATAAAACTAAATAGGGTTGCACAAAATCAAGATAACCGTTCATTTTTGGGAAAAATTGTGCATTTAATTTTATCAAGGAGCTGTACGCTGCACATCCCAATAGAATAAAATTGCACACATTTTTGCAAATGTACGAATTTATTTGGGCCGAAACTGGGAGAATTAATTTTTCTTGCCCTTTAGATCTAATTGTGGAGATTCTATTTTCATAACGAAGAATGTGTACCGGAAGATATGCTGGAAACGATGTAATAAATAATTAAGGATTTGATTGAAAAAATGTCTCTTTTTTAAAGGTGGATTTCCCTCGTCTTTAACTTGCTAAATTAGAGAGATTTTACAAATTTTACTGAAAGATCGGAACATTTCAGATGTGCACTTCGTCTTGAATATTGAAACAATATTTTGGTTCTGTAAGTGAAGCAGTGCTTTTGAAAGTTACCTTCGAAATTTTTAAATTTGCTAGTGATTAACGCCATACTGAAAACTTAACTACTTTCCAATATTTAAAAGTAGCCATAGATACATTTGATGTATTCTGTAAAAATCAGAAAATTTTCACGTTGAAATAAAACTTCCAAAATTTCAAAACCATTGAACAATGTGTAATTATGGTCATGCCGGATTTTTAAGAATTTCTCTTACTCACCTTTAACCGTTAGTCCCCTCGTCTATCTTTAGACTTAAAATGTCCACTTTAAGGAAAACTTCACTTATTTATCCTTCAGAGAAACTGCTTCAGGTCAACAATTCCTGAATCCCTGCTTCCTTCCGTAATACCCAGATTCGTTCCGTAGTCACAAAAACGCACTTAAACCGAAAACCTTAAAAACACAGGACTGAGACACTTGCACAAATACAAAGTTTCAGCCAAAACGAGCAATTCAATCGCGACAAAGTTCATTAAATTAACGATCCACTTCACACTTGGAAGTCGTAGTTTTAGTAAAATTCCCGATTTGGAAACGGTAAATACAAATCTTGTCCAAGTCGTGAAAACACTTCAACTTTGCAATTTACATTTAAACTTGTACATCTCCTCTTAAGTTCATTCGAGATTATGTATGGAAGGGGGTGATGTTTTTGCTCGGTTTTTACCCTATTTTACGATCTTGTGATGAACTTTCGGATGTATTTTTTCCTGTCCGACTTGTCCGGGAGACGTTTCTCTTTGACGTGTTGTTGTTTTGTTGGTGTATTATTATTATTGAAAAAATCTGTTGAGCAGAGTGTTTTACATGGAGTGAATTTTGAAAAAGTTGAGTTTTTGTAGTGAATATTTTCAGAAGTGGATGTTCATTTATTTCTTGAGGTAGACAAGGAACTTTAGTGGAACGTTGGGTTACATGAAGAGACGACACATGGCAGGCAGATGTCGAGACAAAAAGTCTGGAAAATGGTGTATTTTTGCGTAGTTGGGAGTTTGATGGGCTAATGAAGGAGAGGGGTGATTGTGCTTTATGTGTAATTTTGCCTGAGAATTGTAGAGTTTTATTTTTAAGAATGGGCAGATTCTTATTTCAAGCACGTTTTTTTTTATTTTGAATTAAATTTTGTACAACCGGAGCAAAATTTTTTTGTCAGATTTGCAGCTTCATCTACCTTAACCCGTTAATACGTAATTTTGAAATTACACAAATTTTAAGTAGAGCTTTTTCCTCCAGCAATTTGGAATTGATTTGTTTAATCGAAGTGTGTAACTTTAAAACATAAATTTATTATCTATTTAGTTATCAATACACTTTTTAAAATGCTAATTTTGCCCTAGTAATTCGAAAATGTATTAAAATATCGAAAACACTGCACTTGCGAAACGTCACTATTTTATTTTGTTGTGTTCCACCGTATCTTCAACTGGTTATTATTTGCCAAAAACCTACGAGTCACAGATGTGTCGCTTTACTTGAACAGTTTTCACTGGACACGAAAAAGCTTAATTTCTTACAATTTCGTTTCAAACTCTTCATACATTTAAATTATGTTCGTTATGCTGATTACATTTCAAAATATGCCCTCGAAATAGCAATTTTTGAATCCCGAATACTTATTTTTACGGCTTTTCGGAGTGAACTTTTTTGGTAGGTTTTACATGTGGCAAATTGAGACTCGAAAAGTGAAGACTGCGACGAAGCGAGCTGTTCTCTTGTCAGAGATCCGAATGAAACTGAGCTTTGGTCGGCTGGAGATGTGAGATTTCTGTTATTTTCTCCGCAATGGTGTCTCGGAAAGTGTTGCATATCCTAAGATTCCGTTCGAGCGAGTCACGCAACGAGAAGACTGAACTGAAAACATGTGCACACATCTGAAAAATATTGACTACTCAATATTGCGTAATTTAGTAAATGTATGAAAAAAAACGTATTTTTCGAACGTGTAGAAATCTGAAATTTTTGTGATGTGCTAATGGAACCAGTAAGATAATACTCAAGCATTGCGAAAAATTCATTTTGATGAAAATTGTACAAAAATAATTAACATATTTTAATAGCGATAAATGCTTGACGATAGAATATGTACAGTTTTCACACCAATTTTAGAACAAGTAAATATTTAGTATCGATAACTAGAAATGCCAGGTAAAATATCAGTTAATTTAATCTCCTGTTTGATTATTTTGTAATTGCGTAATTAGCAAATTTTAGTTTACTATTTTAAATACATATGTCACTGGGTTGCCGGGTCAAACATTTCCTTGACCTGGCTGACCTCACCTTACACACTTTCTTCTTCCGTAGAATGGCATCATTATCCACGAAATAAGGAAGTGTACCGCATTTCCTCCTCGGCAATGCCCAAGGTGTCCATTTCTCTGGGTTAATATTAAGACTTTATCAGAATTTATAGCCCTGCTGAGAGTGCCTCCTCAATAAAAATGATAAACTTCTCCGTCTTGTTGGTTTCCGAGGCGGGCTCCGATACACAATTTGTCTCGCTGGAAAGAAAACCAACTTATTTTAATGCAATGCAAAAGCGCAGCCAATTTGTTGCCGGCTTAATAACGACGAAGCCGGAGAGCAAATTACATTCGGCTGCTTGGGGACATCCCTCGACCACTTTAATGAATTGAAGGCTCCAACAAAACAAGGGTTGCGGAGGTGCATTAGGAAAACGAGACGGAAGACGACGATGCCGTCTTACGATGAAGAAAATGAGGTGAAGTTTTGAGAAAGGATGCAGTTTTTGAACACTTTTAAGAAGATTGTAATAGATTACAAAGTTTGGGAGGAACAATAATGTCGATTTAATGGTAAAACGTACCGGTAACAAAATGCAAATTTGAGGTAAAACTTTGCCATTTTGTGACAAAAATGTATTCATGCAGCTCATTTCATTGGGAGGAAAAGTAACATAAATTTCTAAGGGTGCCCTGAAGAAGAAGGAATACAAAAATCTAAAACATAAAAATCCAAAGTATGATTCAGCAGTGGTAAGTAAATAGAATTGATTTAACGTTACGGGACAGTTTTTCGATAAAGAAATAAAAACAATTCCACTGGAATGGGACCCTGCGCAAAGGACGTAATTAATTTGACGGATTAGTCCTTACAGCCCTGGTGGTAGTTCAATTATCACAACGTTAATTATAGCGTTGGACATGTAAAGTGTGAAATTCTCTAAAAATTGACCACATCCTTTCTGCGTGGTCCTTCCAGGAACTGAGGGAGCCGTAGAAATATGTAAAGGACATATAACAAATGTGACAACATGTCGAGCGCATCTGCAGCCAGGTGAATCTCGAGCCATGCATCTTGTTCAAATCTTCATAAAGTTTAAGGTACGATGCCCTATAAGTCATCTCCCTCGGTATAAAGCACTGTTACCGCAGTACTGTAAAAAATGTAAAGGTTCCTCCGATGAAATTCAGTGGTATTGCACTGAATTTACATATATGTGTGTGTGCATCTGTATTATGAATAGTTTGATTTTTGACGGAGGTGGAGGTCGTGCGAAAAGGATGAGATCGAGAATACCGTTTTTCGAGGATGTTTATAATCCCTGCGACTTTAATAGCCTTGTAAAATGCTGATAAATAAAATTAAGGGACGCGATCAGGATGAATTTTTAGCAAATTTTGCTCAGTAGTCTTTCCAACCTTGTGTAGGATTTACGGAGTTTACAAAGTGTACAGAGTTTCCAGTGTTAACGAGTAAATTGCATATAAATATTTAAATGCAATTAAGACAAGTAGTTATTTTTTCTTGTAATACAATAACGTCGTACGTTATATTTTAGTGATTCTTATTATGAATTGAAAATCGTAGATTTTTGGGATGAACACTGTTCAAATTAAACACACCGAATTAAAAGTGTTTGGGCTGGGGAAGACGGAGCTTTGAAAAATATTTTGTCCCATCAATTCAAAAGAAGTAATACTTCAAAATGTAGTTAGAGACACGAAAAATAAGCATTTCTGCAGGTAGCTCAAACATTTAGATAATGAAATTAAGAAATGCTCGATTTTGCTTGGAATACAATTACGTCGTAAGTTATTTCTTCGTGATTCTTACTACAAAATGAATATTTTCAGGTTTTTGAGTTGAATAATGTTGAGTTAAAAGTCGATGGGAAGGTCCAACTTTGTAAAATATGTTGTCACATGAACTTGAACAAAGTAATACAAACTGGTCTTAAAATTCAGTGAGAGACGCGAAAAATGACCGGCTCGGGCCATAGCAAGTCTCAAACATTTGACGATGCCATCCATTCTGCCAGGCCCCCGCCAACCATTTGATTTGAGATTGGACTTTAATGCAGTCCCAGAATGTGCGTCTGTATTGATTTGGTATTGCTGCGTGTTGTCTTTTAAATTGTTCTAAGGGACACATCAACATCAACCAAGGGAGCGTGCATAAAAGATGCGATCCATTCACTATACATACTGGATTCTATAATTATACCCTAAGAAATTATACCACCGTATTATCAACAACCGGTGAGAAGTATACATATTTGACTTCACGGGATGGTAATAATATGTCACCGCTCGGTTAGAGCGGGTCACTATATGTAGAAACAGCCTACCACTAATAGGATTGAGTGGCAGTCTATTACCAAGCGGAAGTATGCTACCACCGAAATAGTAACAACCCTGATCACCAGAGCCGGTAAAGACACGTATGTCACCGATTTGAAAAGAGCTTCTCCTCACTAAATTCATCCCATTCTTTACGCAAGTTCCCCGATTATATTCGAGTGGTTGTTGATATTCACGCATAAAATGGGGATACGTGTGCGTAAAGAAAGCTGGTGGTTGGCAGTGGGCAGAGGAGATGGGACTTGAGGCCTCAAGTGTATTCTTAACGGGCAGAAGAGGATGATATTGATCCCTTCGTTCGTGCGGCAGGCTGACTTTTATATTCTTCCTTCGCCGTACTCACTCTTCTTATCGTCCTTCGGCGTCTTGAGTTCAGCTCCATTGTTATTGCGAAGAGTGAGTGCTGCTGGTCGTTGAGAAGGGTGAAGTTAAGTTATGGACGAGAGAAATGTATTCAAAAAAAGTTTAGGAATATGAAAGAGTGTGCTTATGTAAGAGTTCAAGTGCACGAGATGGATGCGTAGTTCAGGGATTTTGGGTGTGCTCACGTGGATTTTGCATATTTATGTAGGGGAATATTTTTGCATAAGAAATTATTTTGCGAAATAGAATAATTGTTATGTGGCTAGAGGGATAGATTTTCTGATAAATTGGGTCATTTACATATTAGTCAAAAGTATATTTTTAAAATAGTTTGCAACTTTGTAAAAATTAAGATTTACATTTGGTGCAGATTTAAAATTATTGAAGGGTTTTTTAGTGACAAGTACAAACACTTATGAAGATTTTTATAGGATGACTTTTCCTTCAAAATTTGACGTGAAGTTACGCATCTTTATGTTGATGCCTGCTTCGAAACACTGCTCAATGTTTCCACTGAAATGTTTCCACTGCAGAAATTTCATCATTTTGCACAATTTCGTTAATTTCGAAATGAATCTAAAGTCCTAATTCTGCATCATTCTAATCACAAAGTAATGATTTTAGTCGAGTTTTGAGCTCTGAATTTCCAGACTTTCTCAGAAATACGTTTCTCTTCATAATGCAACATTACGTTCACGATTATGTAATGACTTCCTGTGGGCCCGTGCGTAGATGGTGTGATTTACATATTTTTGGGATTTTTTTACCACTAGCCACCCAAACATACAAGTCAATATTATGTAATTCATATGAGAAGCACAGCACACCATCCAAATTCTCTGTGTAGGGTTCCCATTATGTATTTTCCCTGGAAATGAATGCGATACATTTCTCGAAATTTTATTGCCCATCAAAATATGCAGTCGATTTAGTCAATTGAGGAATTTCGTTGTGAATAAGTGATCCCATAAAAAGTGGAGAAAGTTCAAAGAAGGGAAACCAGTTTTGTTTTGGAGCAGCATTTTTTCTCATCTGAAACGAAACCTGGTTAACTTTCTGTTTAAAATATGCATGAATTGTTGTTTTTATTATGGTTATGATGGAGCCAGTGCGGAAAGGATGGAGTCAGTTGTACGAGAATTTTCAAGCTTACTTTGTACTAGAAAAAGTGGAAAACCCGGTGGTAGAAGCAAGAAAGTCATTTTTATGAACAACACGGAAGACGGAAACAACTTATTTCTTGTCGGAAGTTGAAGTTTTAAAATTTTATAAATGTCAAATAATATGCATTTGAGGGGCAAAAGAATTGGATTTTGCAGGTTATTTTGGAGAAAGTTCGAGCAAGTGTAACGTATTCGCATAAAAATGTTTGTACGAATGTAAAAAAAGTGTAAAAAGTGTGTAAAATTTTTGAAAAATATAGTGTAGGATTTTTGGGGAGAATAATATACGGTTTTTGAGGGTGAGGAGAACCATTATTTGAGGGGAAAGTATTAAAGGTCGATTTTTAGAACCGACTTGGTGCCACCGTTCCCTCTAATCTTAAGCTTGCCTTTTCTTTGTCATCTTTTTTAAGGGGATAAAAAATGTAAAGTAGTTTAGAGATGGTGTAAAAGGGGCGGGATTTATTTATTTTTGAAAGCAGTAGTTCGCACGTTATATAATAAATGACTGTTTGTATTGTATCGTAATTAGGTCGCTGTGAGGCACGTGCCGTACTTCGAGGTGTAATACACACTAAACAATCTGGTACGTACCTTTTTGTTACCAGTCAGTTACCTTACAGAATAATACGGCCGGCAAAATTCAAAATTGTGGGGCGAAGTAGAACCAAAACTAATCCTAAGCATATATAGTCACATTAAGGGTATTCATCACATCACGAGTTCGCATTATTAGCAACGTTAACAAGAAAGTACAAAGTTCCCAAGTTCGAAAAAATTGTTTTGGTATTTTATGCTCAACTCCAAGGCCATTATTTTTTTCAGTTTTTTTTTGCAGAATTATTCTACGACGCAAAGATGTAATTGATATCGTCGATAATTTATCACTGAATTATTGTGGAACCGATAATGTTAATTATTTGCCACGAAAAAATTCAACCCTGTGTTAAAATAAAGCACAACTTTATTGAGTCACAATTGTACGAAGTTACAATTTGTTAGCGAATTATTTAGCGTGTCCTGCCAAGAGAAGAAGTGCTGTCATTATTATCTCATGCCTGACAGAAGATGAAGGAAACTTGCTCTCGGGCGACAGACTGACTTTCACTTGGGCTTTGTTGGATATTATTATTGTTATTATTGTGTAAGCCGATCGGCCAGGAGACCCATTTTGTTCCTCGAGATTAAGTTGACGCTATTCTTGTCAAACTTGTAAACCTACTTATCTCTCACCTGGGTTGACATTGTCGGAGAAACCCACAGGAGAAAGGAGGATGTAGAAGGTTTGTGTTGTTACTTTGAGTATATTATTTGAAACGTGGGGTCATCTTATAACAGAATTTTTGTTAATGTAAACCACTTCTCAAACAAAAATGTACTCTCAAAAATGTTTTGTACAGGTCAGACGCCAGTTATAAATTTAAGGGTATTTCTAATCGTAAAAATTAGAAAAAAATATCGATTCGTCGTGGCAAAGATATATTATATAGTACGATTTTTACGTCATTTTGGACACTCTTGGTTAGTGCAAGGTCATGATGTATTATGTAAAGTGATTATGATTTTAATTTTCATTGTATCGAGGTCATTGTATATGTCATCAAAAGTTAAATGGTGAGACACACGTGGGGACAGAACACATCTAAATGCATATCACCAATTCGGTAAACCCAAATAATATGCCGATTTAAAGGTTGGGAAAAATATCTTACAAATTTTCAGAGTGCGGTTGTAGCAAACAATTTTTTCTCCCAAACGTTCAAGTAGTCTATGTAAATGTCTGTTTTTTGTTCTTTTAACCATATTTTATGTGTGAACCTGTTTTGCATAAAGTGTAGTGAAAAGTAATAAAAAATAACAAAAGGTCGGCCCAGAGGAAAACTTTCCCTTCCTGTTTCCAAGATTAGAATAGCATTCTAGAATAAATTTCGTTCGTGCAAGGATCAAATTGCATCTTAATTTCACACCCCTTAAAAAGTTGCATTATGTGTAGCTAACTAAATCCTAGATTTGCAGAAAACTTATTTTTGAACCAAGTTTGTTATTGCTGAATTCGTTAAAAACTTGCAAACTTGCAAAAACCAACAAAACTTGCCGTCACGACTCCATGGGTGTGACCACGAAAAACGTTTAGTCACGACTCTATAGGTGTGACCACGAAAAACGTTCAGTAACGACTCTAAAGGGTATGACCACGGAAAAACGTTCAGTCACGACTCTAAAGGGGGTGACCACGAAAAACGTTAGGTCACGACTCTAAAGGGGTAACCACGAAAAACGTTAGGTCACGACTCTAAAGGGGGGCCACGAAAAACGTTCAGTCACGACTCTAAAGGTTGTGAAAACGAAAACGTTCGGTCACAACTCTAAAGTATGGCATTGTTCTAACGTTTTAAGAACGTTTAGGCACTTAAAGCAAAAGCCCGCCCTCTAGCGCTGAAAAACAGCCAACATCCGATAGGTGGCGCTGGTAGGTAATTAAAATTACTAAGGCACAGGTCAAGTGTCAACTATAACATGGGGCACAGAGGTCACAGGTCAAGTATAGTGGGTGTGTCCAGGTTACAGGTCAAGTGTAAAGTATAGTGGATGTGCCCAGGTCACAGGTCAAGTATAGTGGGTGTGCCCAGGTCACAGGTCAAGTGTCAAGTATAGTGGGTGTGCCCAGGTCACAGGTCAAGTGTCAAGTATAGTGGGTGTGCCCAGGTTACAGGTCAAGTGTCAACTCTGGTGGGTGTGCACAGGTCACAGGTCAAGTGTCAAGTATAGTGGATGTGCGCAGGTCACACGTCAAATGCCAACTTTAGAGGGCGTACACATGTCACAGGTCAAATGTCATCTCTAGGGGGTGAGCCCGTTCATTTTATCAAGTCTCGGCAGATCCAAAGGGTGTGTTTCGTTGTTTTCGTGTTGGTCAACGTTTTGGAAACGTTTCGACACTTTAGCGAAAAACGCCCTCTAGAAGCGAAAAATGCAACATAGTGCCCAAACTGCCGCTAGGTGACATTAGCTTGGACAATGTGAGACACGTGTGTAATCAAGCGCCAAGTTCAACTGGTAACACACACCACTGCACAATTCTTGGTTCTGATTAGGGTTAAATTGATTTAAAAAATGGTTCCACAACAATGTGAAACATGCGAAATTTTATTTTAAGTTTATTAGTCTAATTTCATTATAATTTTTTATTTATTTACTGATGCAAACTTACTTTTACCGCTCCAATCTCTGCAAACTAAATCACGCACGACATTTAATCTAGTAAAATGTTGTACGATAATTTTATAAAATTTACGCAGTCTGCACGGGGCTTACAAACATGAGAGCAAATTACGTTAGTAGATATTTATATGACTAGCGAAAATTTGGAGCACTTCTTGCTAAATGTAAAAACGGAAACTTTTGAAACATTCTAACGCCAGAAATTGTTTCCCTAAAGCACAAAATATAATAAGCATTAATTTTAGATCGTTTATCTGTGTTATGAGGTGAGACTTTTTTTCTGATAGAGATTGTAAGTTTGTATTTCTGAATAATTATTTAGCCCACGAGTTTATTTAAACTTAAATGTAAATGCATGTTCAAATTTCGGCGTTTTTTAAAAATGATACGTTTCTCTCATGTGTTTCTAAACTGTATTTAAATCTCTCTGTATTCCTTCCTGTTCCGTAATTCGTATGTTTATTACGTATTCACCAAACAGCTTTGCCTCCAAACTTGTTTCGTTTTAGTAATGTGAAATGCAGGGAAGCATTTTGCATCCGCCTTAAATTGTCTCACACTCGTACAAAATTCAGTTCACATGCTCACCCGGAGTTTTATTTATGTGCGCTGGTTAAAAGCGTGTCAGGCCATGTCAGATATTCGCTATCTTTCTCCTGCTTATTCAGGAGGACTGAAACAACTGAAACAGCCGTTTTTGGAGTTGGGTTGGGTTTTGGGTGAAATGTTTAATTTAGAGAAAGTTGAAATGGACAAATTTGGAATTTTATTCCCGTTCTTTAATTAAGCTTTAAACGTAGGTAGAGCGGGCGTAATTAAGTAAATGATAAGTTAACGATGTAAGAATGAAATGGAATGATGCGTGAAAATTGCGAGGTGCAAAAAAGACAGGCTTTTTAGGTATGGATTGCGTATTGATAATGCATAAAATCTGGGGAAACTTGAGACGATTAAATTGTAAATCATACTACGATTGGTAAAACTTGTGTATGGTAAATTGAACCGTCAGTCTAGGGATTGGCAGTGAATTCACCTGCTTTGGCCGTGAATTCACGGGCCTGAGAGGCTCCAGATTCACGGGCTTCAAGATAGGAAAAACCGTGAATTCACGGCCCGGAAAAAAATAATTTCCAGAGCCGTGAATTTCACATCAGAACAATCAGTTAGCACGGTTGACGGTTAGCTGTCACTGAATGCTTATCTTAAGTCATCTTATATACACTACAAAGTTTTACTTCCACTATTTGTATATTGTGCAAAATCATCAAGGTTTTCGAAATGTTTGTCATTTTAAGTTCCCATCACTCCCCTTTCCGAGGGGGTGTGGTCATATGCACAAATTAGAATTGTGACGGATTTACATATTATTTTGTGTGAAAATTTCGAAAGTCTTGGTCATTTTAAGTTTTTTAAGTTCCCACCACTCCCCCTTCGAGTGGGAGTGGTCATATGCACAAATTCAAACACTGGCGGTTTTACACATTATTTTGTACGAATATTTCGGAAATCATCATAATTTTGGACTCCGACCACTCCCCTTCGAGTGGGAGTAGTCATGTGCACAAATTCAAATTTTGAAGGAATAGTTTATGTGAAAATTCCGAAAATCAAAAATTTCTTGATTTTGATCAAAATCTCACTTTACCCCATACCGGGGGTGAGGTCAAGTGGGGTCAACATCCCAAACAGTTAAACTTAATATTTTTTCATAATGTGTTGATTCTGACCAAAATCTCACTTTGCCCCACCCTGTGGGTGTGGTCAAGTGGGGCCTCTTTTCAATTTTGAGCATAGTTCATGTAGTATAGGATATCATAAACAAATGCATTAATTTCAAAATATATTCAGGGCACTACTTTCAACTTTTTATTGTTGTTTGCATTCGACGTGCCAGCGTGCGCATTATTTGAGAAATGTAATTTTTTTCAATTGAAATTGAGTTATTTCGAATTTCGCATGGATGAATTTTTTTATAAATAAACCTCTAAATATGTAAACAAAATTATCCTATTTTTTGGGCCCCTGCGTTTTTTTAAAAAGTTTTCAGAAAAATTAAAATTTTCAAAAAACGAAAATAAAAAATTTTGAAGCCCGTGAAATCACAGCCTTAAAGATAGGAAAAGCTGCAGATTCACAGCCCTAGAATTATTTTTAAATTATTTTTTCTTCTGGGCCGTGAATTCACAGCTTTTCCTATCTTGAAGCCCGTGAATCTGCAGACTTTCAGGCCCGTGAATTCACGGCCAAAGCAGGTGAATTCACTGCCAATCCCTAGACTGACCGTATAGTAAGAAAATGAAATTACAAAGCATTTGAAACAAATACTTATTGTTACAAAACTTGTTACAAAACAGGATTTGTGGCAGATTGGTAGAAAATGATTAACATAAAAACACAATTAACTAACTACTTAATAACAAAAGCTTCACCATTGCCTCTTATTTCGCAGTAATGATCTTTGGTGATAAAGTATCTATTACGAAACCGAGTGGCTCACAATGTGTTAAAATTTTCAGATTACACAAGCTAAAAGTTACGTAACGCAACTTTGGTTGGGATCGTTTAAGATTATTGAAGGAGAAAGTGAGCGCTGGGCCCGGTGCGGATTGGCGATCAAATTCTGAGTTATCGGCTGAGGAGAAAGTCGTGAAATTTATATCACTCGAGGGCCCATTCGTCGCTCGTCTTTCTTTCGCTTTCCCACGAGGTGGGAAATCTTTGGGAAACAATATTACGAGGTGATTCCGATATTATGCAACTGGGGCCCAGGGGCTACGGATGCTATGGATTTTTAACAAATTATGACTTTGCAATGCACATAATAGGAATATTTAGCTATATTTAAATGGGCTTCTTATGTGCATGTGATTTTATTTCTGTACGTAAACAGTGCTTTTAATTGACGTACATATATTTTAAAATTCCAGATAATAAAATATAACGCCACAGAAAACAACCTGATTGTTGAAAATAAAAAAACATACACAGGGAAAAGTCGGCCAAAAATCTTAATCCTGTCTCTGTGTCTCTACTTTCACTTTGCTCAAAACGGTATTTCCAGTTTTTATAGTTGTGCCCCCTAAATTAAAACCTTATTCTTAGCATATTTTATATCTAGAAACGTTCAAAACTTGGATATAATCAAGCATTGTAAAGTTCAGTGGATAGAAATCAAGGTTACAAACAAAATTGAACAAAGGATGCTGGGTGACAAACTGCACGACTTTTAACACAAATGAAAAAGGCGTACTTTTTACTAGCACGAAAGAAAGTCAGCAAAATGCAGAAAATCTTGAACCGATCGCTTTCTCTACTTTCACTTTTTCGGCTTTCTCTCCCCAGATCGAGGCACAATTTATTTAACATTCTCCCACTTTTGATGGGTATGGCTGCCCAGTGTAATAAAAGGGATGAATTTGCCATAAATTCTCCCCCAATCTTTTCCTCGCTTGCTGGTTGTCTGCATTTTCACTCGGTTCATAAAAATCAAGTACATGATCTATCTATCGACTTTGCCTGGTGAAAATGAAATAGTGCTCGCGACGACGCTGGGAAATTCAATCTTTTAAAAAGTGCGTGAGATAAAAAGTAAGAGATAAAAAATGAGGATAAAAATCTGCCAGTCAATTAATTCAAAGTGACACGGCAGAGAAAGTGCGATTTTAGGAAGGGGAGAATCCTGGTCCATTTTTGGCAGTTTTTGAAAGGAATTTTAGTAGCTGAACAGACGTATGTATGTATGTACGTACATGTACATGGCTTTGAGTAGTAAAAAAAAATATAACGCTCAAAATTGTGGAATTTTTCAACAAGAAGAGTTCGTACCTGTCGTTACCTGTAATAATAACTCATATTCAACAAAATTTTGAATTATGGGATCTAAATCACACAAGTTTTTTGGGATAGTTCAACAATCTCTGTCGTTTCCGTATTTTCCACCCGGTTAGAAAATAATTTTACAAACCTCTACTACTTCACATGGTATCTCGTATCACAGTGAATTTAATCCATGTATGGGTAAAAGACACCCCAAGTAAGAAGAAATCTTTCGAATTTTAGAAAATATTTAATTTGGGTGTGCATTTATTGCTATTAATTTTAATTATGATGTAAAGCAACAATTTGACAATTTTATTATTTCCTAATTTTCGTAAACCGCAAATTTACTAGAGTTTTATTTTTCCATAGTTCTATCTATATAGTTAACTATTTACTAAAACTTTGTAAATAGAATGTAAGATTAGTTTGCAAAGGATTAACTAGTTGAGTCGACTTACATGTAATGGTTTTTTTTCATGCAACCAATCTGTATAAAATGAAGAAGAGCATGCTGTTGATTCATTTCCACCTCCTGATTCTTTCCCCATTAAGAAAGCGAGAGTAAATGAAAGTGAAAGTGGAGGAAGTCTGAGAGGAGAAAGAGCTCATGAAATTAGAGAAAGTGAGACCATTTAAAGTATGCAAATTCCTCATTTATCAAACGGAGTTGAGGAGAGAACGCTGCGTAGAAAGTGAAAAGTATTCGAAATGTGTCTAGACTGCAGGTATCAAGAGTTGGGTTCGAAGGGCCAATCACTAATTATTTTTAGGTGGAAGAATACAAAATTTTAGGAGTGTTTTTTTTGCTTTTATTTGATTTTAAGTATTTATAAAATACTTAAAAAATTGATATTTATACTTTCAGTAATTCTTTTAATTTAATTTACATTAAATTCCCGTAAAATGCGTGTACCTGGAGTAATCAACAAAGATTAAGAATGGTATTCAGCCCGGTTGCTAATTGAAAAATAAATAATTTGCCAGGTAACCTTTCAGAATTTTTGCGACTAATAATATTGGACGAACAGTAGGTAGATGAAGATGAGTAAAGAAAGTTTGAATAATTTCCATAACATCTTCAAATTAAAAACTTTTGCTGCATTGTAACAACATAATTTTTGTCCTAGTCATACTGAATAGCAATTAAACACATTAATAGATTCCAACTAGTGGGACAAGATATATGTAAAACTTTATGATTTTTCATTTTATAAATGCTAGTCATAAAAATATTACAGGTGAAATAATTCCCACAAAATGCATGCACAAATTATAAACGTTTGATAGGTTGTCACGCCAAATTGTTTATTTTTTGTCTGAAATACAAAGCGTAACAAGTAATAGATTCAAGCTTTGTCATTTTGCAACATAGAACTGAACTTCACAATTTTGAATTTTAACAATTCACAATTTTATTAAATTATTATTTTGTCTACGTTTTCTCGTTAAGAAACCGAGAAATGTGTAAATATTTCGTAGTCAGGACTCAAGGGAAGTATTTACAAGTTACTGATCTTGATAATTTTTACCTTAAAGCCAAACACAGCTAATGTTTCATTCCTCGTACAATGAGAAGAAGAAGAAAACCCAAGTTTTCTGAGAATTTGGAAGTTGACGAAGACTGAGAGTCGTGAAGAAAATGGAAATAAGTAGATCAATAAAGCGCAGAGTGGGTGGAATTTAAGGTTGAATTAAAGTGGTAAGAATTTCAGCGAAGCATATTTCCCAGATTTTTGAACAAGTATGAAGAATCCTTAAATAAGGAAGACACATTGGAATATGTTCAAACTTGATGAGTCTGCACCTCTGATTCTGGCAACGACAGGGTTGCACCTGGAATAATTAAGAGATAGAAATATTGTGGTAATACTATTTTATTATTTTATTAATTTTCTGCCACTACATATGCATCATGGAATGTTTGGTAAAGGTTGTTTGTTTCCGGTATGGTAACAGATAAGGTATATAATTAGTTCTTTACAGGGTTGGTAATTCATAAAATGCTCATTCCAAATTCAATTATTTAAGCAAAAATAATATCTAACTTCATGATAACTAAGTATGATCAAGCGAGAAACAAATGGATATTGGTCATCGTTGTTCTCTGATTGTGAAAATTCGAAATATTTCTAAATTTCCATGAGTTTGATTCCAATTACTTATTAACCGAATAAGTATACTAATAATAAGCGGTGAAAGATATTGAGCTCGATATAATTAAATGAACAGATCTATAGAACGATCTTTGTTTATCAGATATTTTTTATATTTAACAATTTTTTCTAAACTTCAAAAACTGGAAATTATAAGTTATAAAATTATTTGCATCAAGCCAAACTTTTTTAATTGAATGTAGATTATGAAAATATTTAATAATTTTACGTTTATTAAAGTTGAACCAATAAATACTATACAACTTGTGAGCTTCTGATTACTTAATCTTCTATCAGTAGAACCCTATTTAGTTTCGCCATTTCAAAACTAGCTGCACGGGAGGAGAATTGGCGACGTCCCCATTGTTTCGAACAGATTTGAAGGCTGCGTTAACTTTCGAGACTCGTCTGATCGTAACTCGGAGTCTTCGTAAAAGTAAAATTGCATAGAATACGAATATTTGAAGTACAAATCTATACGGAGTAGGTACATGATTTTTTTCTGGAAACTTGAGTACTCAATTTTTATTAAAGAAATCGGGTACAAATTTGTTTTTGGAAATCTGTCTTTTTTCCAGAAATCGGAGTACGATAGGCCGCCGATCTATGTTTCCAATAAGTAAGTAAAAGGTTCCAAGATGCAGAAGCCGAAACTGAACTAAAAGAAGACGAAGAGTGGCGATGGAATTCTTAGAGAAAGACAAGGGTGGATTTATGCTGATTTGCTCCCTTGTAATTGAAACTTATGACTTTGCTCCTTTCGTCCTCGTCGTTGCTGGAGAATCACTCGTCGTCCTCGTTACTTACTTTATTGGACTTTTCACCATTTCCGAGGAGGGAATCCTGGTAATAATTTGGAATAAGTTACAAACTCAAGATTCGAATGAAACTTCAAAATTTTGGAAATAGATGTTTAATTATTTTTGGCGCTTTGTATCCGAAAGTGACGTTACCGGTTTACTAGTAAATACGATTGCGAAAAATGGTAATTATTTGGCAAAATTTTGTCACTAGTAATGTTTTATCACACCAATTTTGTAAAGCTATGTTATGTTATCAATTTAATAATTTTGATGATCGGCTTATTTAATTGTAATAAACTTATGGTTAGTTCCAAATAGGTTTTGCCAAAAGTTATCAAACATTTGTAAACTTAATCTCTACTTTTTTAAGAGTGCTCATTAAACAATCCTCGTCGAAATTATTACTCAACAAAGTTTCAATTGCATTGAAGTATCGAATGACGGCACGAAGAAAGGGAATCGAATCGATGAATTGTTTTTCTTCCTTGTATGAAATTGGCTCCAGGTGCAATCTTAACTCTAAGAAACTCGTTATTTGTGCAGCTAATGATGACGAAAGTTGGAACATTTTTCACAGTTTAGCAACCCAACAAACTCAATTTATAATGAATTGATCTCTGTTGACACTTGAATAAAGGCTTAACAACAACAACAACAACTCTTGGTTTTCTCCATTACTGCATAAATTTCATTGTTGTAGTTCAACGATTTTAACAATAACCAATAATTGCTTGTCAATCGGCTGGTTAAAAGGGTTTTAAAATGTGCAAATCTAATACCCTCACGCTCAAGTCGAGCTGACGGATTGATGAGCAATTTTTTCATTGAATTTCTTTATCCTCTTGAGTAAAGTAAAGGTAATCTTAAAAGATTGATTTTTAGTAAATTGTATGAATTATGCTCCGTTTGTTAAGAATTAAAAAAAAATATATAATTTACAAAGTGTAACAGGTTCGTGGCACGATTGCTTGACATTTAGTATCTAGGTAACTCTTGTGTCTTTTAACGGTTGCGACAAATGGTGGAGTTACAAATAAAATAATTATTTTTTTAATCGTTGGTACACGTCCCATGGGCCTGTGTACCAACGACTTTGACCTTTAATAACTTTTGAAAGGGCAGACATAGAGACTTGATTCTTAAAGATGAAATCATCGTAATTTTTAGCTTGATTTTTTAAGCAAAAAATCTCGAGGCTACTATTTCGAGAATTAAATTTGAAATCTGCAGCGTGCAGCCTTTATTTAGCCCGAGTCAGGGTCAGTGTCAGCTTCTAAATTTTAGTCAGACGACCTGCACCAACTACTATTCGTAATCGGCAAAAATGTTCCCATAATCCAGCATGCAAAATTTCAGCTCATTGACCAATTTTAAAACCAGTACGGGTCTCAGTCTTCTGAGACTCAGACTTCTGAGACTTTTCTGGGCTGGGCCCACAAAAATATTCATTTTCATATTCTTTAGTCTGATGTGCCCTTACATATGATACAGAATTTCATTTTTATTCTACCAATATAAAAAGCAATGTGGGTCACCTTGTTAAATCTCTGTGGAAAAAATCTTAATATTTACTTCATATTTTTCAATCTGGTCTACCCCCGCGGGGTCATGCCAAATTTCAGTCTTCTACGAGTGTCTGGAGCGAATTTCATCTTTTTAATACAATTTTTAAAAATCGATATGGGTCACCCCCTTAAAGGTCCCTCCACATAAAAATGTTTTAATTCATATTTTTTCATCAGGGACCATTAGCAATCTCTGCACTAATTTCAGCTCGATTGGATAATTTTCAACAATCGGTATGGTATCGGGTCCCTCCAGTCGAAAATTTTCCCAATTTAAATTCATATTCTTCAATTAGACACCATTAGCAATCTCAATGCCAATTTTCAGATTTTGAAATACTCCACCCACCCAGATGACCACCACCGGTCAACCACTTAATCGATTTCGCCCATCTTCAAATTTAACTCCTCATTTGCCACATACTACA
This sequence comes from Folsomia candida, assembly GCF_002217175.1. Classification (NCBI taxonomy): domain Eukaryota; kingdom Metazoa; phylum Arthropoda; class Collembola; order Entomobryomorpha; family Isotomidae; genus Folsomia; species Folsomia candida. Next base: position 4,554,957 of record NW_019091200.1, on the reverse strand, counting down.
CATACCAAATTTAAAGTCGCTAGGACGAGTTTAACGAAAGTTATCGTAAAATGATCGAACGGACAGACGGACGGACATGACGGTTCCATAAGCGCTTTGACTGAAAATTACATTTCCAACTGTAACCAATGGCATATTTTCAACAATTTTTAGTTTTCTAAAAATGAAAATTTATTTTGTAACTCGGCCATTTGTCGTAACCTTATAGATTGATAAAGTGTCAAATAATCTTGGGTTCGTGGTTCACCCAACTAACTGGTGGTTACATAGGTAACCGAAATTATTTGCTGTTCCTGGGGAAAATATAAAAAAAGTAATTTGAAAATATGGAAAATTTAAAATAGTCCGCATCTCAATAAATTGCAAATAGAGAAAATTAAAAAAAAGTTTGTGCAATATTTAAGCAAATTCAGTAACTCGAAATTATTTAACCAATCATAAATTTAAATTTCCTGTAGTTCAGTCTAAATTATAAAATTTAATAATTTTCGTAAATGATTGAAAATTATTGGAAACTTTTGTCACGAAATAACCATCTAGATATGGTCTGTGTATTTTAAGAATACCAAGTTACCCGTACGAAATTGGGCCCTCTTTTAATTCAAATATGACTTTTCACTCTTAAATTAAATAAGAAACTTAAACTAATTCAAAGAAATAAAACGATAACTTCTTGATCAGATTTCTACTTTGTTAATAATAAAAAAAAGTCGTGAATTTTTGCAACCTTTTCTTCTCTCCACTCGACACGGTCGGCCTTTATCACGTCGTCATCTCGTATGTCACCGCCTTCGAGGGAAAGGGAACTCTGGAGAGAATAGAAGAAGTAAAAATCTGGGATTATGCATGTTTAACTGGAAAGAAGAAGGAGTCGTAACGAAATTAGAGGATTTTTAGCCGAGAGATTACATCCAGCAGAGCAGAACAAAGGGAAAAGTTGTCTCTTTTTTTTCGACATGAAGTGATGGGATTTAAGAGTCGGATAAGAATTGCACCTTGGGTTGGGACACACTTAAAAATTTTGAAAGATATTTGGAAACCTTGTAACATCAAATTGTAGCGCGGAATTCTAATTAATAAAAGATGTCCACTAACGTCGCGGACTGATGTAATAAAGTGCTCAGAACTTTATACACAGTTAATGCAATTTCAAAAAATGCATATGTTTACTGCCAAAGTGTTCGGATTGCCGCACAGTTAAAATTTTAATGATTCAATTCCGCTATCTGCTACAGATTGTATTTTCTTCTTCAGATTTCGCATCAAATTCTGCGCAGAGATTGCACCTACTTCCAAGCTGATTTTCTTCCAACTGTTCTTAAATTTTCGTAAGGTGTCTGGCGTTTCTGAAAGCTTAGAATATTTGGACTTAGTCAGCGCTCAGAATTTCTCAATTCGTCGCAGTTGAGGAAAATTTGGTAGGTTTCCATTTTTTGGCACAAATTCAATTTTTTTCAGATGTCGGTACTGAGTGACCTTTTTGCCGTCATTGGACCTTGCGAGGTCAGGCCAAAACAAAACTTTATTTTTTTATGATCTTTAGTAATAAAAGATTCCAATCCCCCTTTAATGCATGATCTAAGATAAACCTCGTGGTTTACAGGGCCCTCCAAAATAACGGGATCAGAAACATGACCAATGCTAGACATGCGTTGCCAAATTCTTCATTGTTTTGTGAATTGGTCTTTCTTTTGGACTTTGTCTTCATATTTTACTTCACAGGGGTTGGGACTATGGAAAAAATGCCTTCCTGGAAGATTTGAAGTGTCATCTGTAACGTGGGGTTCATCGCCCATGATGACCACTTTTCCCCGAATCTTCTTCAACAATTTCTTCCAGGACGCATGAATCCTTTCCTGTTGTGTTGGTTTGTAATTTGGTGCTGTTTTTTGCCCTGACTATAATCCCTAGTTTATGGACTATGATTTTGCTCAGATAGCTTTTTGAAATCTCGACCTTACTTGCGGCGCCAGCCGTTGTCGTTGATGGATGATTTTTGAAGATTTTTTTTATGTGACTTTTGACTTTTGTCGTCGCTAGCTTTGCAGGTCGACCAGTGGGGACTTTGAATTTGAGTTCATTGGATTCCTCGTACTTTTTTATGTAAGAGTTGACATTTGAATGAGGAATACCTTCTTGCTTGAAAAAGTGCCAAGTGATTTTAGAATCGTTTGTTCGATTTTTGTGAAACTCAATCACTCTTTTTTCAACTCTTACCTTTCAACCCAAGTTTTTCTAGTCTTAGCCATGACTCAATAATTGGTGACATATATCAATGGAAAGCTTATAACTTGGTCTATTCAAAAATAATTTTTTCGAAATTTAATTTTGCTGTGTTCCCGCCCAGCGCGCCTTTGACGGGGCAGTCCGCGACGTTAGTGGACCTCTTTTATTTATGAGGTGATAAACTAATTAGGGTATAGCCACAGATTTGAATATTGTGAGGAATTATTGCTGAAATATTTTATTGCATATGGGAATTATTTTGTAGGGATCCATTGTCTAGCCGTTAAAGATTGACCGCCTTGGAGTTTGATGTGAATTCATTTTCAAATTTTATCCTGAAACTTTCAAATTTCCGGTATCGTTCTATTACATACTTTTAAAGTGTTCTTACAATTTGGCACCATTGTGCTACTGTCTCGCCATTAACATTGGCTTATGATGTATTCCCAATTATTTCTAATCTGATTGTTATTGACCGGCGCAATTTCTTGTCAACTTACAAATTCTATATTTGTATGCCCGTACGTTTTGTATTAAAAATACAACTATTGATGGTTATAAGACGTAAAATAGGTTCTTCGGTTTATAAAATCTTGAGAATTTAATTTTCGGCGTTTACTATACACATATGGCTGAAACTTGTTTTAATTGTAATCATATCAATTCCACCACCTATTTTTACCGTGCCAAAATTTCTCCATAGAAAATCTCTCTAGCGAAAAACCCTGTCGACTATTGTTGATTTTGATCGTAGGACTTTCACTCCGATATAAATACATTTGATCACTTTATGTGCAAAAAGTTTTCTGATTGCTTTCACTTACTTTCACCCAACGAATCCAATACCCTTATAAAAATTGTATCCCCGATTTTTAAGTGTGGCCTTTGAACGGAGATGAAATGTGAGCCGGTCTGGGAATATGTGCAAATTGTGAAGTTTTGTTATCTTAATATTCTGTTGGTTGTCTCTCTGAAAGAAATTCCGCTACTTTATTTCCACATTTTCCACCATTCTCAACTGTCCTCACGACCAATATGAATTTTTTTAAGTTGTACATACACATATGCAATGCTTCCGGAACAGTTTAGTCGCTTGTGCCATTCAAGCACGAAACTGTTAGCATTTGCAGAAATATGAGTGCAGGGAAGGGATGGATGCTAGTCATGCCATATTCCTGGGACTAAATTGATACCGGAATATTTGACCAGCTCCATGCTCTCTCCCATATTCCCGAGACGGTGAATAATAAGTTCAGAAAAGAAAGAACAATGAATTTGGGAAGAACTGGAGGGCCTGAAATTTACAGGAAAATAAATTGTCAGTGTTCAAGCATTTTTATTCACACGTTTAATGAGTTGGTAACAAAATTGTCACCGTGTGTACTTAAAATGTGAGAATCTTCCGAGTTGGCAATTATATTAATAAATAATAATTTATTACTGGGACGGTTCCAGTAATTTTTGTGAAATTCCCGTATATCAGCAAATGGTTATCGACGAAATCAAATTAGTCCTCAGGCAAATTTTACTTGATCAACTATACTTTAGCAATGTTGACTTAATGAATTTGTAGAGTGGTGGATTTAGAGAATAAAAATATTATAAAATACTCACCCTCGGTTTAATGCTTTACTTAAATATTCATTTCTGAAAGGAAATAGTATTTGAAAAACATGGAAATCAGAATACAACTATACAAGAAAAAACATGCTTTTTTATGGAAAAGTCCGATAAATTGACCCTCTCTCCGTTATTTGCATATTGTATTATTTATCCAACCGAATCAATTAACAATTAAAAATACAGATTTAGCACTGCAAAAAAACAAGATGCTTGGTACCGATGAACACATAATCTGTTTGATTTTCATAATACCACATTAATTAAATAAAATAATATTGGATTCTAAATGCCACAAACGAGGTTTAAATAAATTATTAGACGAAAAAAATCAGGATATTAAAACTCACGAATACGATTAAGAATGCTTCTGGTGTGGAAAAATCTGATTAATTGTACCCTCTTTCTTCGTTATTTGCATCCAACCAAATCAATTAAAAGGTACAGATTTGGTGCTGTTAATAATAAATAATAACTTTTTTAAACTGATGTTAAGTTAAAATTACGTCAAAATTATCACTATGAGGCAAATTCTACAAATAAAATAATATCGAGATCTAAATGTCACAAATGAGGTTTAAACAAATTATTGTCTCGAAAAAAATCAGAAATTCTAGGTACGCGTAATTTTTGACGAACGATGTTAATAGTAAGAACACAGAAAATTGACGATTTATGATGAATGAAAATGTTGCAGTTTTTGGGAATTTTCAGAAATTTCGTGCTCACAGATAAATAATACGAGTATAATTTATCCGACGGCCTCCGGGAACTACTTTCTATTCAGAAAGACAGATTTATTCCTTCAATTCCGTTCTAAATCAAAGGAAGAAAAAGGAAACGATGGTCAGAATATCGTGAACTTTTTGGAGCTGGACTTTTGCATTTCTTCTGTGTCGTAGCAGCTGAAGCGTATCAATATCAATTGGAAATCTCGGAATTGAGAATGTGATCTTGTGCGTGATATTTTATCTTCGAGGGAAAGTTACACCCTAAATAATGTGGTAAATGAATTTTTGCTGCAATTTTGGTTTCACAGGGTTTGGTGATGACAAAGATAATTTGGATAGAAAGGATAATTCTTTAGTGCGGAAAATTGAATTTATTACCAGTACCAAACTATATTGATATTCATTACCCGAACTTGTAAGATTTGTTACCGAATTATTTAGCGTGCCGTAAAGCCGTAATACACACGAAGAGTCAAATGCTGGACATTAGAATATATACGAAATGGAGAATTTCTTGGAATTTGTCGTCTCATGTATGTAAACTATGTCAAGGAAAGTCCAGAGTTACGAACTTACTGCATGAAATGCATGAAATATGAGAAGTGTGATTTTTTTGGACGTTTTTCTACTGCCTATTCTTACTGTTCCATCAGAAATCGTTACCACATTCGGTGATAATTTTATTGTCGCAGAGTCGTTTACAGTTTGTCTAAAATATTATTTAAAACCCACGATTGGTCTTTCCTGCATTTCCAGCACCTCACGAAATGTCGAATCTGTTTCAAAACACTGTTTAAGTTTAGGGTCAAGATTCGTTGAATTGGACCATTTTTTAGCAAGAACGGAATAATTTTTGTGGAGAAAGTGACCGGAGAGAGAAAGTCGAAGGAAGTGAGAAAGAGAAAAGGATGAAAATTTATTTCCATTCAGATTGACCACGTGAATGGCTTGAATGTTAAAAAGGAAGAAGAAAACGGACACATGTTTCGCCGCTTCAGTTTCAAGTTGAACTTTTGTCTTTTCTTTGTAAAAAAAATCGGAAGTTGGATGTTGAAGAAAACGGGCCGTGCAGGAAGGTTGTCGTTTTGAATTTTTTAAAAATATTTTTTCGAAATTAAATTTTTGGGTGCATAAAGTTTGCCCCCGTCGATAAAAGACAAGAGCTCTTCAGGTTATCGTGCAGTCGAAATGACCCTTCGTCGGCTTCTGGCAAATATCATCAGGCCAAAAGTATTACTAACTTTTTCTGGAAATTTCGAATCGCAATAACTTCAATATGATTTTTTCAGTACATGCTGTTAGCACCAGTTAGTTAAGAAGATGAACAATTTGCTCATTGACTCATTTGAAACGTTGTATCTTTTAAAAACAAGAATCTCCGAATCACCTCTTCACTTTCACACAGAAAAATGTGTACGAATTTGACAATGGAGGATATCCATTTCATTTATTCATATTTTGACAGCCTTATCACTTATATTTTGATACAGCTAGGAACTAAACCTCGGGCACAATACGAAACCGAAGAAGAGGACGACACAATCTCACAGGAATTCTTTTATGAGTGAGAACATAATCTGGAAATCACTCCTGGCCAAAGAAATGTGTAATCTGAATTATAAAAAGCACGAATAAAATTTGAAATTCATCCCGACCGAGACAAAGACTCGGAAAAATATGAAACGCGAGGCGTGAGTAATTATTATCAAATTTTATGCCAATTCATTCTCTATTGTTGGGTTAGAGTACAGTTTTTTTAGGAGGGATCGTTAAGACATTATGTGAAATCGTGTGGATAGAGTTTGTAGTTTCCTGTAAATTAGTGGTAACAAAACGGTGTGCGAGACTATGTAATTGTTACCAACTGGTAACAGTTACAATTTGGTAAAAAATGATTCTCACGGTTGAAAAACGAAATCCTGAATCAGGAAATTTTTCAAATTCAAGTGATATTTTGATTTTCTTTGAACTTTGTGTATAAGCATTGTATATTTATGTGTAAAGGATAATACAGAACCTATTAAAGGATAATACAGAACCTATGTATTAAAAAGTTGCACATTGGACTTATCTGAAACTCATGTAGATATTTTCATAAATTTAAATTATCAACATTTGGCATTGGAGTTTTACTCACTGCATACTATATTAATTAAACTTTTTAATTAATTTATATTTAAATTAAAATTGGTGACAATTATTTTAAAATAGTTGAGATTTTACGAACACAAATGAAATGAAATGTACATAAATTCAGCGACAATTTTACTACTATGCTCTTTCATGTGTACAATTTGCAAATATTTATAATCATATTCTATTATGTCTATTATTTAAAAAAAATATTTGATAAATTAGTTGAATAAATTATTTTTGTTTCTTCCAATTTTAGACAATTTGGTTACGATTTTGATAAAAAATTTGGTAACAATTCTTTCACGAAATTACTTAGAGCGTTGCATGTACATATAACGAAATATATGAAGGATCACACCTTTCTCGTATCGGTGTTTGAATGTGTTCCTTTGTTGTTGAGTGAAGAAAAGCAATATCAACTTTTAATAATCCTACGTCATGAGCAATGATTTACAAAATGAAGATTTTTTTTATTACCGCATTTTTTACCAACTAATAACTAATAACATTATTAGGGTGAGTTTGTTAGGTATAAATTATGATTTGTAACGGTATTAATTTGGTGGGAGGAGCTAAACTGTGAGACAAAGTGAATTTGGAAATTACTTTACTTACTGTGAAGCTATTCACGCAGTCCTTGGCAATATTTTAAAATCCGTAAATTCTGTGAACTTACAAAATTTTACAAATATTTGTAAGGAAGATTAGCTTACATATTTTTGTAAACTTATTCAGATCAAGGGCGTCCTTTAAATTAGGAAACATTTTAAAATTCTCTTATTAAATTTACGGATTTGATGATTTACCGACCTTCGCGTGGATTGTCTCAATTAGGCAATTGACGTGTATGATTGCGTAAAATGTGTAATTTTATGAAAGGAGTTAGTGCCTTTACAAAGAAAAAGTTCTGTGTATCTCTATTGCGGTCGTATTGTCTTTTGTATTTTTTTTAACTTTATATTGTTTCTGAGTTTATGGGTACATATGCAAATGAACCTAATTATAAAGTTTACTATTTAAAATTTATAAATTTATATTTCTGGCACAAAACTTATCCAAATCCTAAGCTGGAAGTTTGCCAATCGAAAAATTCTAATGTAAACGAAGTAGATCTTACATACTGCTTTAAATCTCTTGACAAATATTATGAGTAATGCTATTAAAGCGAAATTTTGCATGCAAAAGTTTCGATCGATTGAATTTGTAAACTAACGAAATGTGTGTCTTCAAAATTTGTGAAATTATTTTGCTGATACAAAATAAAACGACGACCATATGATCTGAACAAGTTAAGATAACATGATTTTTCCATCGAAATTGTAACCAGCTTGAAATATGTAAGCAACTTACAATGAGTTCATTGATTAAACTTCAAATTTAATGAAGATATTAGGGTAAAGCCATTTGTGGAATTAGTTTATCGAGAAAAGAGCAAAATTAGGCGTTAATATTTTCTTCGTTGCTTAACCGGATACTAAAAACAAAAAGTCTTCAAAAGTTATTCTTTATCAAACCAACTCAAGAATGGCCCGTACCCCTTGCAGTTAACGTGCAAAAAAACCTTGCAAAATCCAAAAAAAACTTTAAAATTCACAAATTCACAAACAGCATCCGTTTTACGCATGTCAGTCATTAAGCGTTTCTTAGTAAAAGTAGGATCACTTGATTCATTCATATTATACAGATTGCAAAACCCGCTTGAATTGCAGATATTTTTTTAACTTGTATGTAAATAAAATTTTCCGGAACTGCATGTAACTGCCAACCACACGAAGTCAATTACATTACCATGAAGAGCTGACCCAACCTGTAAAATTTTAATACGCTGATTTCATTTCTAAAATTAAAGTCCAGGCGTCAAATCACCTCAAAATAAATAATAAATTTTTAAAGTTTTTTTTTGCCCTTTACGAAAATTATTCCATACAATTCACTCACGTATTTGTAATCGAGCAAATTGTGTAAAATTATCTTACAAAAATGAAACACGGCTGAGGACCCTGAGATCAACGTCAATTTACAACCATTTACAACCTTGTAATTTCAAATTTTGACCAATTTTTGTCTTTTGCTTTAGATCTCTGGTCATCTCTGGTTAAGCAATATGAAAAATCTAAGTTATTATAAAAATGAAAGCTTTATTAATGGTTTTATACCAGCTTGATTATAAATTTTATTAAATTGTTCTTTTCAAATCTGCAGAAATTCTTTCAAGCTGAGTAAAATGGAGGGAAAATGCTAGATTTCACCTTATCAAGTCCACATACAAATAGCTATTGTAGAAGTCGTGGTCGAAACTTGATCATGATGGAAATCAATAGACTTCGGATGTCTGTATTATTATTGTATATTCTCTCCCGTATTTTAGTACACGCACGAAAATAAAGCCATTGTTTTCTCAACCTGCTACTAGACTTTGAACACGTCTCCTTCCTTCCTCCTTTTTCTTCGGGGACGGTGCGGAAATTATGGCAGTGATTTTCGGTGTTGGAACGTAGTGAGATGTTTGGACATCTTTGGACAATGGAAACTGTAATTTCAAGAGAAATATACAAAATTTTGTACTTTTGTACAAATTTTGCAATAATAATCCTTGATGTGCGTAAGCTTGTTTGCAACCTGATTTTCCAATCTTCCCAAATTCGTGGAAAAATTTGCTACTTTATAGATTTTCCAAAGTTAACAAGTAGTTGAATAAAATGATTTGCGATTGTGGACCACAATTTGTGGTAAATTTAAATTAATATTTTTTCATTCTTTACATAGAAACACGCCATTTGTTATATTTTTATAATTAATACAACATGGAACAATAAATGTCAGATGTTCGTTTCACGCTATTCATTTTGAAAAATGACAAAATTTAGTAAAAATTTGGTATAAAATTTGGTCACACTATGATTTTGTCAAAGATTAGACTACACATTTACATTAATTTTAACTTGATATCCTTGTAGAGACTTTGCACTGCATGAGTTACTCATGATTAAGTGACAAGATTTTACAGAATCAAAAGTTCAGATGACATGCTGTACGCACAACCCTCACGAGAAGATTTGTCTTTGTGGACGAAGGAGGAATTGAGACGTATTGAAATGACCACCCGTTGCCCCTCTCATTGATGGGACATTATTTCAAGGATCAGCAAACCAAAGGGAGAGACCCTTCCATTTCAATCTTTCTCGAAATACATCAGAATCAAGTGTGGATCGAATACTGGCAAAATGTACGGATAATAAAAACGAAGAATTATAAGAAACATTACGTGCGTTTGAATTGGATTTTCTATTATAAAATTTGTTCAATGGTATTTTGTCTAATTTTTTTTAATACCTAAGTGTAACACAATGGAGTAAAAGTTGGATGCAAAAAGGTACACACGTAATTTTATGCACTGTAGCTACCAAATTACGTACATCTATAAGGATCCTAAGATATGTGGATTGTACGCTGGAATCAACAGGATTCACTCTGACATTTCTAACCTGTGTATTTCTTTAATTACTCGACAAGCTGTTACAAAACAGAGAGATGTCTTTGATATGTGGAACATTACAATAGTTTTTAAAATGATTTTCCTTCGTAATCTTGCAACTTTGCAAGAAAAGGCTTGCAAGTTTACCAGAAAACAAGGACTCTGTTTTTCATCACATAGCTTGTTCCATTAACATTTCCTCCGTTTTGGTCGGACAGGACAATCAACAATGCAATTGCTGGACAATTCACCATCCGCGCACAACTATCTACGAGAACCTTTACCTTCCCTAAAAAGAAGGGGATGCCGACTACGACGGGGTGAATTTCACTAATTTCAGGTGCATAAATCACGACCTTGTTGGATTATTTGGTGAGGGTGACATGTTAACAAATATTCCGTGTGCGTAACCCACATACCTCGACGGCCTGGTTGACAATGATGCGAGGTTTTTAAGAAATTTTGGAGTCATTGTTTGACGGAAGGAGACGGATGGACGAGGACGAATTCGGTGAGGTGGGGAAAGGGTAGGAATTGTCCTGTCGTGTCCAACACCTTCATCCATCGTCTCTCGGTTTCTCCCCTCTTCTCCAGAGAATACAGATTTTTCTTGGATGACTTTTTTAACTTGAGCATAACTTGATCGACGGGGGAAAAAATTGGTTGGTTTGGGGATGATTTGTTACTAAATGTTGGTAATCATTGTTGATGAATGACATGAATTTTGAACGGAAATCATGACAAAATTTTTTTATACCAAGGTCTCAAGTATAAACTGCGTTCTTTTTCGTCGATTTTGAAACGGATATCAAATTGCAAGCATTAAAACATTAAAGACTCCAATTATCAGGTAAGTACACATTGTATAATAAACAAAACAAATCTAATAATGTTGGTACTAATAAATTATCAATAAAAACATAAATTGGTTGCAAAGTTAGACAAAAAAATTATTTACGAAGTAAGAAAATGTGATACCCGGTAGCTTCAGATTGTTTGTCTCGATAAGCTCAGACTTTGTAAGATTTACGCCTTGCGTAAGGTCAAAAGTGTGTTCCTGTGTAAAATATTAATTTCCATACACCAAGCCTCCCGACACTTTATTTATGAAACAGGGGAACAGAATCAAAAGGTGTAAAACTTCTGAAAAATTACACTACTTCCATTGCATGACAGGACTTTTTGTAATCTTATTTTACCTCCGACGTGTGTAAGGAGTTTTTACTATTCTGATGCTCAGGGACCAATTTCTACTTCTTCAGTTGCCCATAAATTAAACAATTTCTCAGTTCACTTCATCAATCCAAATCCAAGCATGACGGAGGAATGTTTCCCTTTATGTTTCTGGTTAAAACTTATCAAGACATTCTGCCCTGTTTGCTACTATTAACTTCGCTGACAATTTTGTGAGTGTTTTGCAACAGAAAAAATGCATGCTACAAATAATCGTGAAGATTTTGAGGAAATAATAGCTTCATTTTATTGTCCAATGCATGTAGATAAATGCATACGATGCAAAATCCTAAATTTTACATATGTAAAACGTATAGTAAATGTTTGAGAAATCCGACTGTTTATTAATAAGTACTAACATTTATATAGATTCGATTTAGAAGTACTTTTGTAATTTCATACAATTTGACGTCGTCTGCAAAAATAATTGCAAGTAAAAGCACACTGTAAGCATATTTTGGTTCTGCGGAGGAGGGTTGCATCGGTTTCCTCTCCTTGCTTCTCGCCCGGACCGGAATGGAACTGCGGGATGCGACGGGACATCATTTTATTTTATATGGATGGTCATTACTCTAGAAATGAAATTCCTGAGTGGGTCCGGGAATGTCGGTTTTGGTCGCGTTATTGCATACACGGAATTTTACATGGGAACAGCAACCAAATAGAAAACATGTTCCGAAAAGGAAACTCTTTTCCAGTCAGGAGGAAAGATAGCGGGTGGGCATCTGGTATCGGTTTGCTAGGAGGGTGCAGAATGATCAGAAGATCCCCGAATTCGGATATTTCGGGGAGGAAGGAAGCATCGACACAGATCACAAAGGAGATACTTAAGGAAAATAATGGATTTAAGCTTTGTTTTGTATCGAAACTGTAAACAAGAGTTGGTTCGAAATTTGGTCGCATGCAGTTTGTTACCGATTGATGACAAATTTAACTTTTGTGGTAAAAATACCATTACCATTTCGAGGCAAATTTTACACATGTTAACAGATTATACCACCAAATTATTTACATTGTACATTGACAAGTGTGAACATTGCACAATTTTTGGTAATTCTTGGTAAAATTTTTGTTTAAATTACGGCTGGCAGAGTTAGGAATTAAAATTACGTAACCCTTTTTTGAGAAAAACCGGACAGTATACGGTGAAGAAGATGACGAATTGAAAAAGTAACCCAAATATTATTGCTTTGTCAGGACGAAAGGGGAGCGTATTTAAATGAATGCACTTATTATTCCAAGACATAACTGTGATTAGACTGAATGTTTATGGGTCTTCATTCCAGGGAACGTCTGACCTCTTAAAATGTGGGGATAAAATTAGTACCAATGTATAATTATATATATTTCCAAATAATTTGGTCAAAATAATGAATTGAAAATCATGAAAAAATAAGACGTTTACGAAAATTTGTAATCAAGTTTCTACATGAAATTAAACTTATTTACAACATTTCGTTTAACTTTTAATATTTTTCCGAATTTCGGTACCAGATTACGAAGGGCGTCGTGACGGAGACGGAATCTTGTGTTGAAGTCTTGCCATGGTATTTATAGCCAGATCGAAAGAGGGGACAATAAGTGTATAATGAATGATGGGAGCTTATTTGTTCTCACAAGACAACTATTTATGTTCTTAATGGGTCATTTCATCCCAAAATTTAAACAGTGCTTCCTCTTAACCAAAACCAGCAAAGAGTAGATTTCAACAAAGACTTGGAAGAGAACCCGGTCGAATTACTTGTCCTTAATTAGCTGCACCGGGACCGTTCAAGTATTGCGTGATCAATGAGAAATTTCATACGATGATCAAATATTTTAAGGTTAGGCTACAAATAAGTTAGACAACAATTAATGAACTACACGGACTACCCAAGAGACACATATTCTACGATAAAGTTGACTCTGAAATTTTGCTTCTTATCGTATACCTCATACTCCGACATCAAGGAGTAGTCTACTTATATTTATTGAGTGAGATTGAAAATCTATAACATATCAAGTCATCCTCCTATGCAACGTTAATGTACTTCGGCGTATTGTAAAACTTTGTGAAGAATCAATTTCCCTAATTCTGGTTAATTTTTTAACTGATGTACAAATCTGGCAAAGCTAAAAGTGAAAAATCCTGTCAAGAATCTTACGATTGTTTGTAATATTGATAATTCAGTAAAAATTTAGAATGGCGTCAAGCTCAACTACACGCTAAAAATATACCTTGAATTTAAATTAACCACTTGCAAAGTTTAAAATTTTACAAAAAGTCATATCTAAATTACAGCGCGGAATATGATACCACTTTTAAATCAATTTCTCTTAACTGTATACACATACAAATTAATCTCACAAAATTAACCCAAAGGTTACAAAAAGTGGCTTGAATATGGGCATCAAATCGATAAATGAACTATATTTCGATCCATACATATTTGTATCAAGTTCTACATCTTTTATTGATTTTTTTGATTTTTTTTAGTCAATAAATTATTATTTGTCGCGACTTCACGATGAGTGAAGAAATGCATTTGTAAACGATGTGATGTTTGCTTTGGACCATTTTCAGGAGAAAAAAAACGAAACAGAAATCTTAAAAAACTTTAGTTGGATTGGAGTCGTTGGTCGTGGTCGTCTCATATTTATGACATGAGAGAATTCTGCATCGGCACAAAAAGAGATTGTTTCTTCTTCTCGGCTTATTTATCATCAAGAGAGAACGCTGGAAATTCTGCGGGATGTGCGGAAATGATGTTGGGAAATTTGAGTCTCCGAGTTTAAATTTGAATATGACAGATTTTACGGGAAAGTTAAACTGGTATGATTTTGGTTAAATTTATCGATAATTTTTGTGGAATTATTCAACAGGAAGTAAAAAATTATGGAATAAAATTGTGACGAATTTAAATTATTTTTAGACATTTACGATGACATAATCTTCTAATCCAATCGTAACTTAATCTTCTTGTTAAAAAACATTTGGCGTCAAAATTATCAAAATTTCAATTAGCTTGCATGAGTTTGTAAGTTTAAATTTTAGTATATGGATATCCAACATTTTAAGGGAAATCTAAATTGCTATGATTTGTGGTAAGTTTGTGATTAACTTTCGTGAATTATTCAACCGAATGTATAAAATTAATAAATTTTGAACTTTGATACTATCAAATTGATAGTTTTAAAAATTTTAAACGGTTTAAAACTATTCAAATATTGAATTGAAATTGAACATCGCGAAGGCAAATCAGTTGATCTTGTACTTCAATATTACTTTATCTTCTAATAAAAATACATTTGCCGTTAAAACTATCCTAATTTCATTTTGAAAAATTTTGTAAAAGATTTTGAAAATGAATTTAAAACTAATTTAAAACTAATTTAAAACTAATTTAAAACTAAAGTTCTACTTTAGTAAATTATTGATAATTGTAAAAATTTAAGAGTAAGGAGTTGTTGAGACAATTAATTCATCGATTTGTAACCTTGTTTTCCTTCGTAAAAAATATTTCCAAACGTGTAGGTACTGATTTTTTTAAAGTACCCCATTTTATGAATTCAAAAATATTTTATCTGTGCAAATTCATAATATTTTTTCAAAGTTACGTCATATGGCATCTTTACTGAATTGATACTAACTGTTAAAACTACAAGTATTTGAATATTTGTTATAATTATGAATTCCAACTTAAAAAAATGTGGGAATTGTTTAGTACTTTTGCATATCATAAAGTGAGATCATCATAAAGCAACGTATTTTCTGCGAGGCCCTCAAGTGTTTAGCGCAAAGGGAAGGAAATCTTGAGCCGGAGAGCCAAGTCGACATTTCAATTTGGCCATCGTGTCATAAATTTGGTCTGATTTAATGCTGCATTTACTTCTGCCAACGAATTCACCAGTGAGACTTGCTTTACTTATAATGGTGTAGATTTTGGGGTGTATTTTTGCAATCGCTTATTTATAAGTTGTGGACAATTTGGGATTTTACGAGAATTTTAAACCCTGTTGTTAAGATACATAAATGTAACAGCTATCATAATTTAATGGAATGTTAAAATTTGGGAGAACAGTGTTCAAAAAGGAAAGCACGTTTTAAAATTTGTGCTCGGGAGGTAATGAATGTATGCAAATATTCTGTATTTATGAAATATGTTCCTGAAATAACATGTACGAAATTTCGAAAAAAATCGGCAAAAACAGATGATTTCAAATGTAGGAAAATTCGTACCGAAACCGAATCCCTGCACGAATTGCATTTTTTTAAGAATTGTGCTTTCACATTTTTCCCAATTTTGGAGAACACCACGCTCAGAAATGAAATAGTGGGAGCAAATTCCACCCTCGACTCGTTGACTTGATTCTTTTACGCAATTTTTTTCTCCACAAGATTTCCACGCAGAGTGGAAAAAAGGAATTAATTTTAATTTTTTATTGGGCCGTGTAGCATACCCTTGGTCTCCGAGACCAAGGGTATGCATTATCCAACCCATCCAACCCTGAGACGTGCGTGAAGGACGAGGTGAATTTTTATTTTTATCCGGTGGAAAGTAAAGTGAGAAGTTTGAGATTTTTTTTTACAAAATTTCAAATCATATTGGTCCAAAAAGGTATCAATGAGACAATTCAACTAGTAAAATCCATAAATTTTTGTGAAACAATTTTGCAAACTTTTATAAAACAAAAAGACGCCTATGAGCAAGTTTACGAAAATTTGTAAGTTAACTTTCCTTACAAATATTTATAAAATTTTGTAAAAGTGTATATGTTTGCAGAATTTACGGATTTTGCAATGCTAATAATTACATGAGCAAATTTCCTCAGTGCCATAGATTTTGAGCAAAACGCACGTTTTTTTACAAAAGAATAAATGCGAAACTGCGAAAGTTGCATTATAGCAAAATAGAGGAGATTCCACATCCCTCATGTACGCCCTCACACGGAACAACGCACATTCCTAGCCATCCAACATGGCATGATAAGCGATAAAGCTCCCACTTCTCGGATGTCATGAACAAAACCGTGAAACAAAAGAAAACAGGAAAAACAACAAGGAAATGAAATATTTATCATATATAACTTTTCTTAAGAGGTGGTATTTTTGTAAAACATTTCATGCCGATGTTAGTAATTCAGTAAAAAAAATTATAAACGCTCAAACGCCCATCAGTTTGATAATATTACGAAGGAAACCCAGACGGTATCGTAAAATTGCACACATCGTTACAGCATCGTTACAACAGTTTTCGCCGCGCCATAATTTTACACAGTTTACAAATATCACCAACTTGATAGTAAAATGTTTAGATCATTTTATTTAGCGTCAGCAACAAAGTTAATTATTTATATTACATTACTTTTAGAATAGAATTTTTAGATTACAGGATTTCGATTTAAATATAAGATTTATTGCACTGTAATTTTTGAAACTGTGTAAGCATTGGGAATTTTTCAAAAACAGTAACACATTGCACTTTGTTGCTTACTTAATTTTCCTTATCTGCATACACACCTTGTAATAAAAAAAACGTTCGACAAAAATACTCAAAATTTTTTACGACGTCTTAATATAACGGAATTTTATAAACTTCGTAAATTAACAAAGTTTATAAAATAGGACATATTTAAATAGTTCCTGTCAAGTAATGACTTATTATAATTTTGTTATTGAATAAAAAGGGTTTTTACATTTTTGAATTTTCAGACTTTCGATTAAAATAAATTTTTTCGTAAAATAAGAAAATGCGAAACTTTATGTACATCACGTTGCTCCAAATGAAAGTAAGCTATGTACAGTTTCGTACAAGGAGCAATGGTCTCAGGCATAAATTAATTTGAGAGTAATTAGTCCTGTCAAAAGTAGGTTTAGTTGCAAGGGACGTGCACATTGGGTGCTATTTGAGTCGCGTTTTTCGCCTGTTTTAGCTCAAATTCGCCCAGATTTGTACTGATTTAGAGAAAATTATGCAAAAATTGATGGTTATTTACACCTGCTTGAAGTTTGCAAGTTTCCGGAGTTTATAAAATTACAAATATCTGCCTAAATTGCTTTCTCATTTTAAGGGATCGTAAGAGATGTTAAAAATATGTCATTCTTACCCTGCAGCCCCTTTAATAGCCACTTCTCCTCACCTATATTTCACCCGAGGCCGCATGTTTATTTCGTACTTGTCATTCTAATTAGGCCATAAATATCGGGCTCTAATTTTCTCCCGTGTTTTCTCCTCTTCCGGAATTCTAAGGTGGCAAGAGGGACTTGTTATTTGTCTGGAAGGAATTATCGTAGGATTCACCGACTTCCTCTACTTTATTAGAGAGAGAAACCCTCTCGCAGGAAGTAATGATCGAGTGAAAGTAGGTTTATTATCAACGCGTATATTTATTAACTCGTTGCGCAATTTATATAATTATTTACTAATTTTGTAACCCAGACATAATTAACTAATTTCATAGATAATTACGACAGAAAGTAAGTATTATTTTTTCAAGCATTTTTAGTGGCATTTATATAAAGGCCGCACAGGATTTCTTTGAATTTGTTTACCTAAATATATGTTCCTGAAATATCGCTGTTGGAGAAATAAGTAGAAATTAATTGGTATTCATACATATAGATATGGGTGAAATACTGCTAAAATAGCTTTAGAGACAGAGATAATTTAAAATCTTGAAATTGGTTCCAAACTTATACTTAAATTCACATTATTTATTTAATCATGAACCTACATGGAAATGATGACAATTGGTAGACATTAATTAATTTATCTATAACTCCACGGTTAGTTGTATTTTATCTAAATTGTAGCAATTGTGGATACAAATTTCAGCGGAATGAGGCAAAATTGTGTTATATTTAGCGAAATATTTTTTAATGTGTTCGAAATTCTACAATTTGTGCTTTCCTTTACTTGAGTTTGTATGTTTGGGTGTAAAATTTTGGAAAGGAATTGTTTAATTTTTGATAAAAAAATGTCGTCAAATATCCAGGAATTAGTGGATACTTAATCAATTTCTTTGTGAAACGTACGATCTTAAAAAGTGACAAAAATGTATGATAGTCCTTAGTTAAGGTTTAACAGCAAATACAAAATTTGTGATTGCTGGAATATTTATTGAATTTGATAGATACGCATCATACCATAATGTTTAATTTAACTGTTCAGGAAAAGGATTATAATTTTGCGTAGTGCATAACTTTTCAAATTGTGAGATTTTCACAAAATTTAGGACTTCAGGCTAGGTCTCCGGACAAAAAAAAATAAAGCTATAGGCTCCCGCTTATACACGGAGTGTCCTCTACGCCCCCAAGTGCTTGGTCGGAGTTTGAGACCGTGCGGTTCTCTGCGGGCTGGCCGCTCTGTTGCACGTAAAGTGCCTTCTTAAGGCGAGATCCGATCCTTTATTTTAGATATCTGTTCATTTATGGTTCACCTTTTCTCTGATTATTGTATGGTTTTTTTTGTCGAGCCCCGTGACAATATGACAAAACTGATGACCGTCGATGAAGCTGTAATACTCGCGCATCCCTCAACCAACGCAATAGTCCTGATAGGCGGGATGGCTGATGAGGAAAACAGCGAAATCTACGACCTACTTAATTTCGAATATTGGGACGACGACCAAGTTTTGGGACCAGACTGTCACCTCTGCGGACAGGAAATCATCGACGTCTCATCTCCCTTTATACACAAAGGAACAAACTACACTGTACTTTTTCAAGATGACCTTGCTGAATCTTGTGCGAATAGTGGAGCATTGCAATGTGTATACTGTTTAAATTTCTTTCATAGAAATAACTGCAATTTTAAACTTTCTGACAAATCTTTTTGCAACATATTCCTTTCTAAAAACTGGGCCTGCCCTAACTGTGTTCCTGTTTTCAAGAGCAAATTGATAATTGTAACTAATAGTAATGACAATAATTTTGATAATTATGGAAAATTAATGCGCAAATTAGTGAAATTTCTTAATCCCTTACGCAATCAATATAATGAAATAATTTACACAATCAATTGTTTTAATCATAATTACGATTTATGTATCAATAACTTTAAGCAATATGAAGTGGGATAAGGATATGAATATATCTTATCTGTGTTTATACTGGATTACATTTTGGACCTCTTTACTTGGAATTGTATTTTGTTTTATGATTATGATCACCTGCTGATTTATCTTTACTTGTTTTTTATATTAGAATAGTTAAATATATGGTATATTGACCAGTGTGTCACCAATGGTAGACCATTGTTGTTGTACTTGTACGATGTATGCAATGAATTGGGAAAGACACAGTAATAAAGATATACATACATACATACATACATACATATAAATCAGTGCCCAGTTCCGTAGAGTAGATCAAAATATAATATATGAGCTGAGTTTGTATTGAACACGGATTGAAATTCATCCTTAGTCTTAATACGCTCCAAATTACTTAAAAAAGATATGGTAATGTGCTTGCATGAAATGCTAATTAATGATAAAACATGTGATCTACATGCATTTTTGAATGTCTAAAAAATTATACAATTTACACGCCCATGAACCTGAACTAAATGCGTTGATGCGTGCGTGTGGTATATTTGGTTTATTGGTTATGTCAAAGAATTATTCTTCACGTCCAGTCTCCGTGAAATAATAAACAAAAACGTGGCTGGGATTCGGTAGTAAATAAACCTGGAATATTAGGGCACATGCATAAATAACGTGACATATTTGAGTAATGGGGTTACTTTTGAAACCGTGCTTATGAACTTATGAAAGTTCGCTTAATATGTACTGCTATTTAATTATTTTTTAAATTGTTTAAAAAATTCTAAAATAAAATAAAATAATCAAATTAATTATTGCAATAGATAGGATTAGATAAATATTAATTGTTAGTGTACTTAAAATAGAAAAATATTGAGGCAATTCACGCAGTCCTTAGTAAAATTATAAAATCCTTAAATTCTGGCAACTTGTACACTTTTACAAAATTTTATAAATACTTCTAAGGAAAATTAGGTTACAAATTTTTCGTAAACTTTTTCAGATCAAGGGCGTCTTTTATTTTGTAAAAGTTTGTAATTTACTTTACAAAATTTACGGATTTTACAAAGTTACCAAGGACGGTGTGAATTTTCTCATTTTTTTAGTGGATGAGTGGATGAAAAATATTTTTTTGTGTAGTTCGACGTCAAAGGCTAAACATTTGTAAAGCCAAGAGTAAAAGTATTCAACTAGATTTACTGCATTGGTTTAATAATGCCCTTATGTAAAAATAATTATTTGAATTTTATTTCATTAATTGGAAGAAAATTAATAGAAACAAATTAGAGTTTAAGTAAGTAAAAACTAAATAAGTACCTATATTAATATTGCCTCGCTAAAAAAATCTATCAGAAATTTATTAAATTATATATAGTGAATAACGAGAGGGACGCAAGATTGATAAATTCGATGCCATCCTTTATGCACGCTCTCTTGTAAAATCAATACACAAAAATCCACGAGTTATTGAGGGTGGTAGGCTGAACATGTAAAATGCAGTCGTCCGTGTCAAATTTCAAACACTTGTAAACAATTATGTGTGGTCATGTGTCTTGAAACATACGTATAACGAAATTTTATAAAATTTGATAAACAAAAAAATATACTTCCAAAGACACGTTTAATATTTACCTTTGCGAGCTCGGGCGTTATTATATGGATGGAAGCAAAGTAAACGTGCTGTTTAAATTTGTCCAGAAATGTATTAGTTAAAAGCCAATATATAATTTTTGTGATTGTTGATATACTAAAAGCGATAAGCGATAATAAATTCACAATTCACATTTCAATCAATTTCGAAATGAAATAAAATCAATCATTTTCGAGAATTTTAAGGGTTTTCCATCCATGTTATTTAAAATTTACGTCATATATAAATATATAAATATTTACGTCATGTATAAATATACATAAGTTGACATTTGCATATTCAAACTATCCGACGCCATTGCCATTTGTTGGCGATAACCATTTTTTCGTAAAATTGCGCATTTCATTAAGTTAATAGGATACTAAACTTTTTCAGTCTACAAACCTCGTACACGTACAGAAAATTAATATCAAAAATTGATACAATTGGTAAATCATCTTGGCAAAAAAGTGTGAAATACCAAAATCGAATTATTTTTATCTTAACGACCTAAAATTAATGAACCATTACATTACTTCGATCTCGTGTAATTTTCAGTTATCATTTTTCTCACCGTGTTTTGGTAGGAAATGAAATGAAGGGTGAAATCGAAACCAACAAAACTTTAGCATCCAACACCCACGCCACAAAAAAATATTCGTTCGAGTGAAATACTTTGTTGATTAGTTGACCATTCATTTATCCTCGAAGAAGTAATAACAAGTTTTTTTGTACAAGTTATAATACTCGACGAGAGGAGAAAAGGGTTTAATAAGTTTGTGGGAAGAATTCCTAGATATTAGCCACTTTATATAATCGTTTTATTTGTGAGGAACAGGGTAGGGTAGTGCATGAAATGGGAGAAAGAAAGTGTGAATTATTTTATTTATCACAATTGATGGATGCAAATGAATGAAATATTAAAATTAATTTTCGTAAATTTTCCTGGAAAAAAATGGACCATCAAGCAAAATTGGTGGCCATTTTATAATCGATTCAATACATGCAGTCTTAGCAACTTGGTAAAGAATTCTTAATAACCGTCTTTACCGAGCTCTTGGTAATAACGCGTCCTACAAAAATTATACGGGGTTATTACCGTATCAATACCAAACGGGTAACTAGCCTTCCACCGCAATGTTTTAAGTTATCTTTATAATTTTGGTAATAAATTCCTACGAGCCGGTAATTATATCCTACAAATTTAGATAACACTCTTTACCATAATTTTCATTAAGTGTAGTAAAAATTTTTCCCGTTGTGGTGCTGATGAGATCTACATTTTGGTGTAGTTTATTACCATGGGGGTAAGAATTTTAATACATTTGGTGTTAATTTTGAGACGCTAAACAGTGGCGCACTGGGCAGTTTTAGTTTCCGCTCAGCTCAAATCAAGTCAACATGTGTCCAATTCTACCCGTGGGAAAAAAGTGATAAATACTTCTGGAAATTATATGGAATTTTTGGAAACAGGTAAGCATCAAATTATCATATGTTGGTGCCTTGTCAAGATGGTGATCGAGCACCATATTAATAGGAACGAGTAAATAATAATCTTCGGTGTTTATTTTTTCAGCAAAACAAAAATTTGAGTTGGAAATAGGAGCAGAGATTTTTCTGCCAGACGACCAGGAGGCGGAGATCGTCATTATTTTTTGTTTAAAATTAAATACTCGGATTCTATGTTTAGTATTGCTATCGTGTAAGATTTGTATATATATGATTGCTTTGAAATAATGCAAAATTGTAAAACAGTTGTTAATTATATAAGTGAACGGCAAAAAGTCTAAAATATTTAGTTTGATTTAAATTTCACGTAAATATGTATGTATACTTGTGTATATATGTAACTCAATAGTTTGCATAATACTTAAATTTTATAATTATGTAAGTATGGTTCAAAACTATTTTACAATAAATATAATTGATTGAAAGATTAAAGAACAGCAAAAAATCCATTCTTTTCGGTGGAAATCTGCACAACATTTGGTAATAATGGGGTATACTAAAACAAAGCATTAATACCGGTATGAATAGCACACCGTGTACAAAGTGGTATGGTTTATTACCAGGCGGTAGACATTTTACTACATATTGTAGTACATCTGTCATACATCATGGTATTAATTTTATCCCGAAAAGTGTTCTTTATTACCACTTCGGGTTCAATAAATTTCTTTACCAGCCGGTGGTTATTACCGTTTCTGCAGAGTCATATACGTGTGCATTTTGGTAATGATTTGGTAATGATTTTATTTAGAGTGTGTTAACTAAATTTCAATTTTAAATTATTATAATAATTTGACCACTAATTACAAAATATAACCGTTAAGTAATTTGATACAAAAATTACGATATAGTAATACTAATTTGATAGAATAGTGCAGTATAAAAATAATAGTTAAAAAATTGGTGATCCCGAATACATAATATAATAAATAATCTACATATAACATTTTTAATTCTGGCTAACCAAAACTTTTTTTAACGGCAATACCCTCTGGCAACTTTTAAATTCTTAAAACCGGAAGTTCTTTAAATATGAATATCTAAACGATGATTCTTATTATCAGACAATTCATATCACACAGTCTTTGATAACATTGTAAAAATACCGTAAAATTCCTCAAAATTTAATTGGTAAGAGGACAAATATATATACAAAATTGTTTACTTTCTCAAAATCCACCCGCTTGGAACCCTGTCTCGCAAAAAATCTTCCAAAAATAAAGTCTGACCACTTCTGGTCTGCTTTTAGACCTGGACATTCCAACGAAGGATGAGATTCTTTCGCAACTTTTTACCCATTAAAACTGCCAACGATCCGCGATACGAGTGGATCTCGGGGAAGAAAAAGAAGATAAACTTGCTCCAAGAATTCAAACCTTTTTTCCCCATGGAAAATCAAACAAGGAGTTTCGCGTGGAAAAAAAGTCTTACTTCTTCCTGGACAGCAACCCATTTGCTTATTAGTTGGGAGCAGTATTGAGATATATTTTCTTCCTGGACACGATTTATTACCGTGTGATGTACAAATGTCTGTTTTTTCTAGAGGGATGGGTTCCAAAGTGTAAATTTGTTTCGGGTGTGCATTTCATGCAAGTTTTTTTGGGCGATGAGCATAGTTGTTGAATGAATATGCAAATAAATTCAGTTTGGTCATTTTGGGCATAAATGGCATAAATGCCCCTGGTTTATTATAATATATGCAAAACGGGCATAAATTTAAATGCAGGGCAAGTGAAAAGGAAAAAATGCCTTTATATTTACTTGGCTTTGGCATGGCATAAGAGAACAAGTGAGGAATTGTAATTTTGGTAAAGCGGGGAAAGTGAGACGATTTAAGAAAATGTAAAATTAAAACTGCCTCTGTCTGATTTTCGATCTGCATGTCGCGTCTCTTAATCCAAGTTTAATGCAAAAATGTAATTGTAATTAATTAATTTCGTCGTTGTTCAAATCTTGTAATCTATTTTAGCAAAATAATGTTTATAAATAAGTTCAATATGAATTATGTATTTTGTATCGTTTAAAACCGAAAACAAGTTTTTGTCATAATTATTAAGGGTTACAATTTCAAGATGAAACAATTCCATAGGTGGTCTTAACTCTATTAGAGTGGATAATAGTACTAGGATTTGATCAATTTGAAACCTGGGCACTCCTGGTTAGAGTGGATTAGAATTTTTTCAATTCCAGGATTAATTAGAGATTACTCTCTCCTTAATTTTTACGGTGTTTGGGATTGAGATTGAGATTAACTAATCCGGATAAATTTCGCGATTAAGTATTAGATTGATGTTTCATATACATGTAATAAAAAATGCGAAAATAAGCGTAAAATCAACGGAACACTGCGAAAAAGTGGTAATCTACCACCGGGAAAAGTATGTATATCCAAAACCAAAAACCTAGTTAAAACTTACTTAACCAAAAACACATTATGGCTATGGCCCATAAAATCCATCCCTATTATGCCACCGGAATAAATACCATGAACGACAAATTGGCACGCAAAAAGATTTCAAACTGTTCACTAATTAAGATTGAGTTTGTATTGTTGTTAATTCAGGACAATGCTTCTAAACTGTGAAAGTTTTTAAAAATTACTTGGTTATAAACATCCGACTAAATTGCCTCTTTTAAAGAGGTTTCGTGTGATACATATTTTCAGAATGTAAATTTTACATGACATACGTTAAGGTCGCATTGTATGCGTGTTTTGAGCTTAAATGCTTGTGTCTTAACTTTCCCTTCCTCCATGTATTTAAATTGCGATTTTGAAAGATGTCCATCTCCTTGCGTTTTTTTAAATGTAGATTTTATTTCAAAGTTAGGAGGTTAACATTTTGATTTTTATCTTCCCTGATCAAATATTTCATTTTAATTTACTATTTTTCTTCTATTTTATTTATATTTTCACATGGAAGAAAAAAATCTAAATTATAACCTCCTAGCTTTATCGAAAATCTAAAAATTATCGCTTTTCAGATGCAACAAAATCTTCACTTTTTAAAAAACGCATGGAGATGAACAGGTTTCGAAATTGCCATTTAAATACAGGAAGAAGGGAAAATTGAGACACAAAAATTCAAATTAAAGGCCCGCATAAAATGGGACGTTAACGTTTGAAACATTTGTTTTGAATTTTTGTAGGAAAAGCATGAAATCTTTTATCATCTAAATACACCAACAAGCGCTAAAATTAGTTATTGGCTTCGAGCTAAGAAATTTAGTGAGTTCATATACAGAGTTTACCAACTGCATAAATTGCAGTCACAAATTTCAAAGAATAATTTATTTGTGTAAATAATTTAGTAGCATGAAAGGAATCAATTTTTTAATAAATAAAGCAAAATAAAATGTAGCGTCTCATAAAACAAACTCTATAACATGTATTGTTTTCCAATTCATGAAAGACTTGCCGTGTAAAAATATCTCTTCAGAGAGTATTTATAAATAACGTGCATATAAGTATATATACATACAATCAGAATCTTTCAAGCGAACATTTTCAAAGTTTTCTATTACTTATTACTGATGCTGAACTGGTCTGTACCTGGCAGAAACAGAGAGGGAGCAAAGCAAAAAAAAGGGTGTGTGAGATACCATGTAAACAAATTTGAAATTTTATCATAATTTAGAAACCATTAATAGAACATTATTTTTTCATGGGCACTGGAACTTTCCAGAATTTCCGTGACAAGCTTAGACTTCAGACTATCTTTTATTTTAGGCATAATTTGATGAATAATTTTACAGAAATTATGTAATTTATACATACCGATGCTTATATCAATTCAAAGAATTTTCTCACTTCCCCCCATTTACCTTACGCATAGTGCCACGTGTACATATCTAATTTCCACTCTGAAAAAAACATATCTGTTCATTCTCTAAAACTCTCTCTGAAACTGTTTTGTTTTCCATAAATTGATATGAACTTGAATACGCACGCACCTTTTCGTTGGTAAAACAAGCAATGTTTTTTTCCTCTGTGTGTTAATATGACAGAAAGCAGAAGGAAATGGATGGAACTAACTTTTGCATCTTCTGTGTCGGTGGGTCGGTGTCGGTGGGTAAAAAAAGTGTAACTTTAATTTCCATCTCGTCAAATTTTGACTTGTTCGGAAGAAAGGAAAAGTTTTGGATATTTGCTTATTTACGGGAGGAAGAGGAGGATGCGGGTGGTGGTGTTGTTCATCTCAATCAAGAAGCTGTCATCGCACGGTAAACCGAAAATGATAAATGTTCAATAAATAACTGACGGATCTCGCGTTGCACTTTTCTCTCCTTATTTGGTATATTTAGCCACCTTTGTGGTGAGATGGTGGGGTGCACTCTTAAAAAGAGGTGGGGAGAATTAAGAATAAAATAAAAATTGAAAAATAGGTTGAGTAAATTCTATGAAATTAAAAATTTGTAAAAAAAGATGTTAATTGGCAATTTGCAACAACAGAAAATCAGTAGCAAAAGAAAATTTTGGTAGTTCACAATAAAAATTAATCGACTGGAAGAAATGGAAGGTTTGGCTAATTCAAATGATTGATGCACAATTTGACCACGTTCCAATAAAATAAAATACTTACGACAAATTTGTGGTAAAAGTAAGGAAAATAAATTGTAAAATGCGATTAGAATCCGAATATAACAATTAACATTTCATGTAAAAATTAATTTGCAGATCAATAACTACAACCAGCAGGTCACATCTTCTAATAGGATAACTACTATTTGAGCCACAAGTTTATCAAATGGCATAAAAACCTTACAATTTATACACATTTTTTTCTGAAATTTTGCAACAAATGAATATTAACAAATTTGCGTCTTTAATCCATTAAGAATAATAATTCTTAGATCCATCCAAAGTAGCATGAAAATTTGGTGATAAACTGCCACGTCCAAATTAACAAAGGATTGCAAAATTTGTAAGAGTGTATTTTTCGCCTTCGCACCAACCAAACTTTGTTTAAGCAGGGATAAACATATTGACGAGGGCATGTGCCAGACGTTCCGAGGCTGAGAATTGATGATGAATATGTACACTTGAAGTGATGACTGACAACGGAAGACGGGGTCCCTCTTATGATAACATGATAATAAATATGACCAGAAAAGTCTTGCAAGGTTAATGTTATTTGGTTGATTTTTTTTCACGGTGTCATTTGACGATGCACAGTTCCATATTTAACTTGTTGATACAACGTATCGAATATTAAAAAAATATTTCCCAAAGTTTTTCAAGTTATGAGTTGAAAAGAATTTAAAAAATATATAATTGTGAAACATTCGGTGACAATTTTGAAAAATGGTACCTCTAATTAAAAACTTTCACTTCATGTTCTATCATTAAAGACCATTAGCATCCCCATATTAAATTTCAACTCTGGTTCAACTTTAGTTTGAAAAATTGATATTGGCCAGTTGAAAATTTCCAAATTTGACATATACACAACTATTCCAAGTTTTTCATTGGGACCATCATGCTGAATTTCAGCCTTCTACGACGATTTGGGTATCAAAATCTTGACCCACGCTACTACAGATATTTCGTATGACCTCCATCGGTCCAAATATTTTTTTGGTTGAACCCATCTTTGAACTTGGCTTTACTTCTGGCTCAAAAACGACGCATGCAAAATTACAAGTCGGTGGCACGAGTTATCGTCGTGACGGACAGACCGACAAACAGACGGACAAGGCAGGAACTAATAGAAACCGCGGCTCAGGCTAAAAATTAAGCATTTGAAATCATTAATAGAATTCAAATTAATTTACTAATATGTTTCTGGATAATTGTTTTCTCCAATCACATATTTTCTCCTAACATGATTTAAAATTATCTCAAGATCTCAAACTTTCTCTGGTAACTTGTTTTGCAAATGCTCTTCAACATCCATCCCATGCTTTCCGCACGACCCAACTCTCTGCCTGGATAATTCATGCGTTGGTCTCGCAGGATGCTACACGGTCCAATAAAAAATTAAAATTAATTCCATTTTCCACTCTGCGTGAAGATTTTGTGGAAAAAAATTGCGTTACAGAAGTCAACGAGACGAGCGTGGATTTCGCTCTTACTATTTCATTTCTTTTGGGACAGCAGTGTTCTCCAAATTTGGGGAAAACGTGAACGATAAATCTTGCCAAAAATGCGACTCATTTTATGGAAACCTTTTCACACACTTTTCGAAATTACGGGAATTACGGGGCAATATTTATTTTATTAACTTCTAATAGTACAAACAACTAATAAAACTTAAAGCCGCTCGTAATTCTATCTGGATTTTATAAAAATTAATTCAACAATGTCCAAAATTACTTGTCCATAAATGTACATTTTAACAAATTCGAAAAAAATATCAATTTTGCAGAATTTTTAGAATGATTTTTTTTCAAAAATTTCAAAATTTTATTTTACCATTATATTTAAAGATCCTTCTTTTCGCATATTCAAACATTACTTCCAGTTGAATTTTAAACTGTGCGTTTCTTTCCGAACACTGTTTCCCAGCATCGAAACACACATATTCTGTCAAATTATAAAAATTGTGTTATTACATTTCTCTTAATAACAGGGTTTCCAATTCTTGCAAAATCTAAAATTTCTCACTATTTAAGAACAAGCATCTCCTTTGCAAAAATACACCCCAAAATCTACACCATTATAAGTAAAGCAAGTCTCACTGGTGAATTCGTTGGCAGAAGTAAATGCAGCATTAAATCAGACCAAATTTATGACACGATGGCCAAATTGAAATGTCGACTTGGCTCAAGATTTCCTTCCCTTTGCGCTAAACACTTGGAGGCCTCGCAGAAAATACGTTGCTTTATTCTGCTGTGATGCATAATTACTAAACAATTCCTACGCTTTTTTAGCTGCAATTTATAAATGATACGTTAATACTTACAATTGGGTACTACTCCTTTTTCATCTGGTGTTTTTAATAATTAGCATTACTTCCGAAAAATACGACATATGGCGCAAATCTATTACGAAAGAAATTAATTTGATGAAATTCGCCTCTGAACCCCTAAACTTATTAAACTTGCAAATATATATCTATTGCTATAGAAAATAGTTTATAAATTTGTGCGTCTATAACTCGTTACATTTGAATTTTTACAATTATCACTTGAATTCAGTAAATATTTACTTTGAAATAAATTTCAACCTTCATTTTATCCATTTTCTAAAGTTTGCACAACCTAAATGAAAATAAGAGAATTCCTTCGTATGTATTTAACAACTTAAGCGCTATAATGCATCTTTTAGTTTTATCAGTCAGCATTAATTCCGTAAATATGACAAATGACGCAACTCTACTACAAAAAAAAATTATCAACTTGAAAAGATATTTTTTAATTCATAAAATGGGAAACTTGAAAATGTTAAAACAAGTTTGCAAATATTTTTTAAGAAGAAAAATAATCTATGAGTTAATTGCCTCAACAACTCGTCGCTATAAAACGTTTCTAATTATCAAATTACTAAAGGAAAACTTTAATTTGAAATAAGTTTCTGATAAACTATTATCCATTTTCAAAATCTTTATCAATTTTACAAATCTAATTAGCTTTTGAGAAATTTTAGCGCCAATTGTGTGTTGATTAGAAGATAAAGTATTATTACATTAGAAGATCAAATAGTTTCTTGTTTTAATAAATAGTAAATAATTTTAAACCATTTATAATTTTTAAACCTATCAAAATTCAAAATTTCCTAATTTTATACTTCCGGTTGAATAATTTGATAAAAATTATTCGCAAATTTAACCCAAATCATACCAATTTAAATTTTTCATAAAATCCGCCATATTGTTATATTCAAATTTAAGCTCGACACCTAAAATTTCCCTACATCATGTCCGCACATCCCTCGGAATTTCCAGCGTTCTCACTTGATGATAAACAAGCCGAGAAGAAGAAACAATCTCTTTTTGTGCCGATGCAGAATTCTCTCATGTCATAAATATGAGACGACCACGACCAACGACTCCAATCCAACTAAAGTTTTTTAAGATTTCTGTTTCGTTTTTTTTCTCCTGAAAATGGTCCAAAGCAAACATCACATCGTTTACAAATGCATTTCTTCACTCATCGTGAAGTCGTGACAAATAATAATTTATCGACTTGCCATTAATAAAAAATGTAGAACTTGATACAAATATTTATGGATGAGAAAATAGTTCATTTATCGATTCGATGCCCATTTTCAAGCCACTTTTTGTAAACTTTGGGTTAATTTTGGGAGATTAATTAGTATAAAGTTAAGAGACGTTGATTTTAAACTGGTATCTTATCCAGCTGAAATGGAAATATGAATTTTTTAGTAAAATTTCGATCTTTGCAAGTGGATCTGAAAAGATTAATGCAATCGTTGGTAATGTTTACTGTTTACTGTAGTTTATTCAAGTGTTGCAAATCATCAGTTATACACTGTTTTTATTTGGTTGAGTTTGATGCCATTCTAAATTTGTCTTGAATTAATAATAACTAAAATAACTTTGAGAGATTTTGTCCGCTATCTTGTTCAAAGGGATTTGGCTTGGCGAATTAACCTACTTGGTAAATTACATTATTAACACCAGTTATTTTTATTTTGGCTTTCGAATTGTTCAATTTCGTATGATTTTTACGCAATCCGATTCCCTGGATAATTCGACAGACAAACTGTGAAGATTACTTTAGGCATTATTAATTCAAGAAAAATTTAGAATGGTGTCAAACTTTATACACACGATTGCATCAATCTTTTTAATCAGTATTTATAAGCTGTTAATTTTCTCCAGTTTCTTTGTACTTTAATCTCAAATTATTTGATCATTACTAAATTTAAAACTATCATATTTTTATTAAATTTCATTTATTTCTCAAATTCAAAACACCCATTGCACGATTATTATTTCAAAATAACTTCCAGTCTTTTCCAAACTGTAAACATAATCCTAAATTAGACGCTTCGCAGAGCCTTCCAAATTAGGGGGCGACGATGGGGCCGTTCAGATATCAAGCTAAATATTCGAAGTCATGGGAGATAAAAGTACATATTTCTCACAGGAGAAAATAGGCATATCTTCCATCATGAAATTGATCACGTAATACGTAACAGCCCCTTCATAACTAATTAAGGGAAACGTAATCCCACAGCGTTCTCCGTCAAGTCCTTGTTGAAATCTACTCGGAGCTGGTTTTGGTTAAGAGGAAGCACTGTTTAAATTTTGGGATGAAATGACCCATTAAGAACATAAATAGTTGTCTTGTGAGAACAAATAAGCGCCCATCATTCATTATACATTGTCCCCCCTCTTTCGGTCTGGCTATAAATACCGTGGCAAGACTTCAACACAAGACTCTGCCTGACAGGCAAGACACTCTTAGCAATTTGGTAACAAAATTCTGTTGTTCGGGAAAACGAAAATGGTTTATTTTATGAGGGTAATAGTTATCTGAAAATTTTAAATTATCTAAAAATTACAAATCCTTTAGCGTGTTCATAGACACGAATTGATATTTATTTGGTCACTTTACATGTCACACGGAATCCTCAGATTTTTAAGAGTATGTCACACTTTCTCTGGAATGAAGGCCTGTAAATATTTATTCTAATCACAGTTATTTCTAGGAATAATTAGTGTATTCATTTACGCTCCCCTTCCTCCACGCTCCACAAGGCAATAATATTTGAGTTACAATACTAGTCTGGTCTTTCACTTCGTCATCTTCTTCTTCACCCCAAACTGTCCCCTTCTTGCAGGTTACGTAATTTTAGCTTCTACATGCTTCCGTATGTAAGTCTGCCAGCCTTAATTTAAACAACAATTTGACCAAAAATTGTGCATTGTCCATGTTGTCGAGCAATAATGAGACAATTCACGTAACATTGTAAAGTCCTTAAATTCTGTAAACTCATAAACTTTTGCAAAATTTTACAGATATTTCTGAAGAAAATAAGTTTACGAATTTTTGTAAACTTGGGTAGGTCGTTTTACTTTGCAAAAGTTCGTAAGTTTACGGATTGACATGTTACTAATGAATTGTCGTAATGTAAATAATTTGGCAGTTGGCAGTAACCTGTTAACATGAATGCGTCCAAAATTTACCTCGAAATTGTAATACATAATATTTTTACCACCAAAATTAAACTTGTGACCAATCCGTAACAAACTGTACGAGACCAAATTTCGTAACAATTCTTGCTGCCAAGTTATTTACTCTTTCAAACAGAAACCAAAGCTCAAATACCCAATTTTTCTTAAGTATCTTTGTTTTCCCTCTTTCTGATCTGTCTCCTAGCTTCCTTCCTCCCCGAAATATCCGAATTCGGGGTATGTCCTGCTGATCATTCTGCACCCTCCCACCAAACCGAAACCAGATGCCCACCCGCTATCTTTCCTCCTGCCTGGAAAAAGGTTTCCTTTTCAGCACATGTTTTCTATTTGGTCGTTTTTCCCATGTAAAATTCCGTGTATGCAATAACGCGACCAAAACCGGCATTCCCGGACCCACTCAGGAATTTCATTTCTAGAGTAATGACCATCCATATAAAATAAAATGATGTCCCGTCGCATCCCGCAGTTCCATTCCGGTCCGGGCGAAAAGCAAGGCGAGGAAACGGATGCAACCCTCCTCCGAAAAACCAAAATATCTTTCCAATGCTTCGTCAAAATGCAACTTTTTGCAGACTACGTCAAATTGGATGGATTTACAAAGTCGAATCAGTTGTAAGCATTAATAAATAATCAGATTCACCAAAACATCGACCACATATTTTACATATGTAAAATTTGAAAGATTTACAAAGTATGTATTTATTTACATCGGGCATTATGTTATTGGTCGTGTCTACCCATTCTTCACAAGCTTTATGCGTTTTTCTGCTGCATTTAACCTTCTGCGTCTCATCGTAATAAATAGTAAATGAAGAGCGGAAAATCTTGATAAGTTTCCACCAGAAGCAAAAAGCGAAACATTCCTCAATCATTCTTGGATTGGACTGATGAAGTGAACATTATTTAATTTGTGGGCAACTAAAGAAGTAGAAGTTGGGCCTTAGGATTCACAAATGGTAAAAACTCTAATACACGTAAAGTAAAAAATATTTGCCATGAAGTGAAAGTAATGTAATTTTTAACAAGTTATACACCTTCTGATTATGTTCCCCTGTTTCATAAATAAATGCCAGGAGGCTTGATCTAAATTAATATTCTACACAAGGACACATTTTTCATTTCAGGGTGTTAGTATATCTCTTGAGATTGTGAGATCGATATAACCAGTTTACCGGGCTTGGAAAAAATTATAATGCAAAAGTGTAATGGTTAGCGTTTTACTACCAGGTTAGTAATCTTTTTCTTCCCAATTTATGCAGGTTTTTTTAAAGTCGTGATGAACTTTCTTAGGTGATTGTCTATTTACCTGGCACTGATTTCGTAGGTATGCAAATGTATCACATTTTTGTTACTAGTCAAATTGTTTTTCTTACTCGTTAGTCAAACTTTTTCACTGATTATGCCTCAACCGATAAATCAAAATCAATCATATATTGTTTCGAACTTGGTGATGCTTGTCGCCGGTTAGAAAAAAAATAAACAGCAGTTTGGGTAACTAAGAGTAGATTGTTCATTATAGAAGTACTGTATTACTTACTGTAAATCTAAATAAATAATACAGTAACAATATTATGCAGTACATATTATGTAAGTTTATATACTATGTATATACTAATAATCTATTAGTATGTATGTTTAATTTTATTCACTGAACTTTTTCGGGCGCAACGCCCATAAAGTTACATGACAAAATAAAGTATAACAATGTGACAAATCGGTAACAAGCTGTATGATACCAAATATCGTACCAATTCTTGCTGTAATCTATTAGTATATACATACTAAGCAGTATCAACAATTGTGCATTAAGAATAAGATCAAGTTTGCTATCAAATCAATCTTTCCCTCGAAAATTTCAGTCTCATAAACGATGATTTCGTCCATTCGGTAACGAATCATATCCAAACCCATCAAAATTTTAATACCACATTATTTACAGTTAAGTTATGCTCAGGTTAAAAAAGTCAACCAAAGAAAATCTGTATTCTCCAAGGAAGAGGGGAGAAACGGAGAGATGATGGATGAAGGTGATGGACACGACAGGACAATTCCTACCCTTTCCCCACCTCACCGAATTCGTCCTCGTCCATCCGTCTCCTTCCGTCAAACAATGACTCCAAAATTTCTTAAAAACCTCGCATCATTGTCAACCAGGCCGTCGAGGTATGTGGGTTACGCACACGGAATATTTGTTAACATGTCACCCTCACCAAATAATCCAACAAGGTCGTGATTTATGCACCTGAAATTAGTGAAATTCACCCCGTCGTAGTCGGCATCCCCTTCTTTTTAGGGAAGGTAAAGGTTCTCGTAGATAGTTGTGCGTGGATGGTGAATTGTCCAGCAATTGCATTGTGGATTGTCCTGTCCGACCAAAACGGTGGAAATATTAATGGAACAAACTGTCTGATGAAGAAACACAGTTCTTGTTTTCTGGTAAAGTTGCAAGATTACGAAGGAAAATCATGTTACAAATCTATCGAAAATTGTAATGTTCCACATATAAAAGACATCTTTGGTATCTCTGTATTTTGCAATTTAGATGATAAATACATAGATTATCAGAGTGAATCCTATTGACTATAATATATATACTGCATATATATTATACTATATATATATATACTATATATTACTGCACATAGTCGATCTATTTCAATTATCATTTCATCTTAAATGTAACGTAGTAGCTCTGCAGTCCATAAAATCGCACTTCGCTTACAACCTATGTCAATTGTGTGACAGGATATAGAATTGATATTTATAAAGCTTTTATAAAATTGATGCTACAAAATATTGGCACGTTTGTGATCTGGCAAACTTCATGACGAACCTCCACTTTCAAATAAATAAAGACAATCTTACCAAAATTATTGAAATCGGCAACATAGAGGAGAGGACCAACTTTTCGTAAAGATTTCAAATATTTCTCAATTTTTTAATCCAAGTTTCTTGTTTCAAGAATGTTTACGCTGAGATACTATGTGCTGAACTACGCAACGTCTGTATGATCATATATACTTCAAAGAATCTCCCTTTCATAAGTATTCAACTCCTTAAATTTTTCAGCTGGAATTTATTATCAGTTTCAAATTTTTAAAAATCTATACAAAATTTTACACAAGTTTTTTTCCCAGTGATTCATTCACTCTAAATAATGTAGTAACAAACCACTTATTTGCAAGAATATAAAATACAACACAATTTGGTAAGTTTAAAATCCACATTAAAATTATGTAGAATTCTAATTGGTACATTACAAAACAGATCATAATCGCTTAATATATCACACATGACATATCCGAGCAGTAGTGTCACCATCAATATCAAATACTCAAATATGTGAATAAATTCAATGTTGGTAGTAAATATCGAATAATTTTATTTGCCATCAATATTAATAAATCGCACCTCACGTTAAAAGTTGCTTTTTCAAATACCAAATCTCGAAAGCTGCAGGTATATAAAATTTGGTGAATTAAAAAAACTATTCCCCAACTTATTCAGAGTGTGTCGGTGTCCACATTAATTCGAAGCATGGAAAAGTCAACTCTATTACACGACTCCGGCCTTATCTTTGAAAACTATCTCACTCACGGCTACATGAATGCATTTACACCGATGACATATGAATGTGCGTGTGTTTGTGTGTAAACCAACCAGGTAGAAAACGTGTCGTTGTTTGTTACTTCTCACGTGAGAATTGACACGAAACGAAATGCTTACCCTTTTAGTGAACAGAGCGACGCCTTGTAAATATTCATGGCATGACATGAACAACAAAAAAAGAACACTGGAAAATGTCAGACGCCATGATCTTTCATAAAATCTTACAAAGAAATAGTAACATTAATTCGTTTAGAAGTTCGATTCATCTCGAAATAAAATTGCGTTCGTTCACGCCGCTATTAGAAAATTTAAAATGTTCTTTAGCTTAAAATTAGATACCCAATTTTATAAAAAATTCCAAAAAGAAAATCAACTTACACAAATTTGAAAGTTTTCTTAGGTATCGAGTGCATGTGTTTTTTTAAACTTTGAAAACTAATTTTTTTTAATTTACGGCACTAACCACTTCTACATACGTATATTACAAAACCGAATTGTCTTGCTAACGTAAAACAGAAATTGATCGAATTTTTGATTTTTTTTATAAACTGATAATTTTCGTATAGTTTTTTTTTAACTTGCATTTTGAGATTTTCAAACTTAGTAAGATAAGTAAGCTCCAACTACGAAACTTCAAGTCTGGATTCATAAATGGTCGTATTAATTACACAAATACAACAAACGGCGTAACTCAACATCATGAAAAATATCAGAAAAAAATTACTTGAAAATTACACAGATATTGTAAACTTGTAACGTCTCACTCAACACGCTTTACGAAGGAAAATCAAGCAAAAAATTTATCATTAATTTACACAAATCATCACTCTCTTAAATAGTTCTTACAATGTTGCAATTCATAAAGATTCAGCTTCATCAAGTCTTCCGTAAATTAACCAGAGTTTCCATAAGCTCATAGATCAAGCAGAAAATCAAGGTTTAAATTAGATCATGATCATTTATATCTTCTCCAATTTCACAAAAAGTTGCACAGTTTTATCCACGTGAATTATTTCAATCTCTAATAAATTAATTACACCTCACAGTTATGTAGCCCAACCAACTAAATTAAGACGACCGTTACAAATCACAAAATGTATGCATAATAGCCATAATAGGCTCAAGCTAATATGTAATTACTATTTGTACATGTAAAAAATGCCATTGAAATTTTAAAAAAAACATCATTTTTTACTCATCACTCATGACGCGGACTTATTAAAACGTTGACACTGTTTTTCTCCCCTAAACAACAACGCAACATATTTAAAACCCGATACGAGAAAACTGTGGTCCTTCATAGATTTTGTTTTTCCTGTCAAATGTGTATGTACATATAAGTAACGCTCTTCTTAATAAGAAACTAAACGTCTTAATAACGTGACAAAATTGTTACTACAAACAAAGAAACCACACACTATAAACCCGAGCGAACAAAATAAGTTTCAATGATAAAAATTACCAAATTTCTTTTAAAACTTAAAATATGCTTAAAAACATTTGAAGTAGACTACAATATAGAAGACGTGGTAATCAAATTGTCGTCGAGTTTATGCATATTTTATAATGCACTCAATACATTAGTTTTTGTTGAAGTAACGGAATGAAATAGAGGTCAACGCCGACTAATTCGGCGGCGGCGGCGGCGACGAGAAATTTGCCAATTTTTCGTCGGCGTAGCCCGGCCCGCGCGGTATCCCAATGTTAAAAAATTGATCAGATTTTTCGGCGGCTAGGTGCGCAGTATAAAATATAATGCTACCAGAGGCGCGGCGCGGCTGCGTACGATCGGCGGCCTTGACTTCTTTAAATGCAACTAACATAATTAAAAAAATAGATTTCTGCAAAAACACGTAATATGGGTTACGTTACGTTACAATTGTTGTCTATAATTTATAAACGGATTTTGTCTTAAGTTATTGCTACCAACCCGGTAACCGTCCTATTCTCCAGTGCAAATTTGATACCACTTATTTACAAAGCATCCAAAAATCACATCATACCTGTTCTATCCCCCCAAAAAACTACATTCTAACCCGACAATAAGGAATGAATTGGCATTAATTCTCATAATAATTGCTCCCTCCTTCACACGTTTCATATTTTTTCCTTGTAGTCTTTGTCTTGGTTGGGATGAATTTCAAATTTTACTTGAGGTTATAACAAATCAGATTAAACATTCTCTTCAGCCTGGAGTGATTTTAAGATTAAGTTAAAAATTCCTGTGAGATTGTGTCGTCTTCTTTTCTTACTCTTATTGTGTCCAGGGTTTGATTGCTGGCTGGATCAAAATATAGAAGGTATAACGCTGTCGAAGTATGAATTCTAATGAAATGGATATCCTCCATCGTCAATTCGTGTGAAAGTGAAGAGATGATTCGGGCATTATAGTCCTTAAAAAGTTCCAAAATTTTCAAACTAGTGAAATGATAAATTGAACAAACTTTCGTTAAGAACTTGTATTTAAAGCAAATCTTGAAATTGTAGTTCATTATGAATAATTTGAAATATGTGTATAATTTAAATAATTGATTTTGTTTAACTTTCATGCCCAAAATTTTTGTAGTGAAATTGATTCATTAAATTAAAAAAATCAGATTTGCAAAGGCAGCAAATAGAATAGGGTTTTGAATACTTGACAAGAAATTGGCTTAAATTGAAGTAATTGCACGTTTTACGGAGGTATGTAAAATTTATATTGTAGTTTTCTTATGAAATCGCCATCTCATAGATAAATATAATACTTTCGCAGTATCTCCCTACTATGCGTAAATGTAAATAACGACACCTACTAGTATGTTAATCAATCGTCAGACGTAGTCACACCGAGTAAACTTACGACATATTATCGACGAGGCAAACTTCCCATACAAAAATTCCCTCACAACCTTCTCGCACAGCCCTTTTCTTCAACCTACAACTTCCGATTTTTTTTTCCAAAGACAAAAGTCCAACTTGAAAGTTGAAACTGAAGAGTCGAAACATGCGTCCGTTTTCCTCTTCCTTTTTAACATTCAAGCCATTCGCGTGGTCAATCTGAATGGAAATAAATTTTCATCCTTTTCTCTTTCTCACTTCCTTCGACTTTCTCTCTCCGCTCACTTTCTCTACAAAAATTATTCCGTTCTTGCTAAAAAATGGTCCAATTCAACGAATCTTGACCCTAAAATAAAACAGTGTTTTGAAACTGATTCGATATTTCGTGAGGTGCATGAAATGCAGGAAAAGCCAATCGTGGATTTTAAAACCTACAGTTCTACCTCTTAATTTTAAATTCAACGTAAACAATCGGCGACAATAAAATTATCACCAAATGTTGTAACGATTTTCGACGAAACAGTAAGAATAATTTATTAATAGGGAGCTCCTAGAACTTAGAAAAAGCCGAAAAAATCACAGTTTCTCCAATTTCATGCAATAAGTTCGTAACCCTGGATGTAACTTGACATACATAGTTTACTTACATACATGAGACGACAAATTCCAAGAAATCCCCCGTTCCTTATGTATTCTAATATCCAGCACTGGACTCTGCGCGTATATTACAACACTCTAAATAACTCGGTAACAAAGCTAACAAATTCCGGTAATTAATTTCAGTTTTTAGTTTGTTACAAAATATTGGTAATAAATTTAAATTTTCGCGCTAAAGAATTATCCATTCTATCCAAATTACCTTTCCCATCACCAAACCCTGTTATACCTCGAGCTAAAATTCCTTCACCACATTATTTAAGGCGCAACTTTCCCTCGAAGATAAAATATCACGCACAAGATCACATTCTCAATTCCGAGATTTCCAATTGATATTGATACGCTTCAGCTGCTACGACACAGAAGAAATGCAAAAGTCCAGCTCCAAAAAGTTCACGATATTCTGACCATCGTTT
Source organism: Folsomia candida (assembly GCF_002217175.1). Lineage (NCBI taxonomy): Eukaryota > Metazoa > Arthropoda > Collembola > Entomobryomorpha > Isotomidae > Folsomia > Folsomia candida. The sequence continues at coordinate 4,514,770 of NW_019091200.1, read as the reverse complement.
CCTTTTTCTTCCTTTGATTTAGAACGGAATTGAAGGAATAAATTTGTCTTTCTGAATAGAAAGTAGTTCCCGGAGGCCGTCGGATAAATTATACTCGTATTATTTATCTGTGAGCACGAAATTTCTGAAAATTCCCAAAAATTTAAACATTTTCATTCGTCATTAATCATCACCTTTTTCTGGATGCTCTTCCTTCTTCACATCAGTTCATCAAAAATCACGCGTGCCTTGAATTTCTGATTTTTTTATCCGCTTAAGAATTTATTTAAATCTCATTTGTGACATTTAGAGTCCGATATTGTTTTATGTGCAGAGTTTGTTTTATAAAAAAATTAATAGATAATTGTAGTCTCATGAATGGAGGAAGTTTTGCTCTATAAATTAGCCATCATAGAAATTCAGAAAGTGAATATTCTTAAACTTTACTTGATCAAGCCAAATTTGCCTTAGGATTACTTTAATTTCGTTCGTAATGATTTTCTTATTTATGGGAATTTCACAGAAATAACTGCAACCGTCCCGTAATAAATTATTACCAACTCGGAAGAAAAAAACTGCGCGGTGACAATTTTGTAACTAATTTATTTGACGTTTGCATAAAAATGCTTTAACACTGGAAATTTATTTTCCTACAAATCTCAGTCCCTTCAGTCCTTTTCAAAGCCATTGTTCTCTCTTTCCTGTGCTTATTTCTCACTGCTGGGAATATGCAAGAGAACACGGGGACAGTCAAATATTGGCATCAATTAAGTTTCATGAACATGGCATGACGAGCATCCACCTGCAGCACGTCACCTGCAGCGAAAACGTCCCAGTTGTTGAGCCAATTTGTTCCCTTTGCACCCTCGCAAAGACCAATTCGGAGTAGTCGCTCATTTGCAAAGAGGTCCGTCACGACTCTGGCATATTCAAGTACAGTCTCAGTAACACAGGTCCATAAGGATTTGGTCACAGGAGGGATAAATGATGGGTAGTAAGACGATCGGCTACTCGAGTTTCCACCCCCACGACCTATTTCGTACATTAACTCTTTAATAAATATTATATTATGAGGAAATAAGAATCGATTCCTTTTAAGAATAACGAATATGAAGATGTCAATAATAACGAATATACGTAAAGTCAACCTGAAGAACCCCCATTTCCATTCCTCCTTTTCCCCACAATTCAGCCAACGTAGCACTTGAATTGCCCAAGTGACTAACTGTTCCGGAACAATTGCAGATATGCATGCAAAACTTAAAAAAATTCCATATTGGTCGTGAGAACAGTTGAGGATGGGGTAAAATGTGGAAATAAAGTGGCGGAATTTCTTTCAGAGAGACAACCAACAGAATATTAAGATAACAAAACTTCACAATTTGCACATATTCCCAGACCGGCTCACATTTCATCTCCGTTCAAAAGCCACACTTAAAAATTGGGGATACAATTTTCATAAAGGGTATTGGATTGGTTGGGTGAAAGTAAGTGAAAGCAATCTGAAAACTTTGTGCACATAAATTGATCAAATGTATTTACATCGGAGTCAAAATCCTAAAGTCAAAATCAGAATTGGCCGGCAGAGGGTTTCATTATGGAGATTTTTCATGGAGAAATTTTGGCAGGGTAAAAAAATAGGTGGTGGAATTGATGTGATTAAAACAAGTTTCAGACATTTGTGTAAAGTAAATTCCGAAAATTAAATTCTTAAAATTTTATAAACCGAAGAACTTATTTCAGGTTTTGAGCTGATCAATGATTGTGTTTTCATTGCAAAGAGGACAGAGAAACAAAATTAGAATTTCTTATTTGATAAGAAATTGTGCCGGTTAATAACAATTTTATCAGATTAGAAATATTTGGGACACTATAATGTATTGATGACGAGACAGTAGCACAATGAGAACAACTCGGCAAGGACACTTTAAAAAGTATGCAATAAAACGATACCATAAATTTTAAGTACAAAGTTTCAGGACAAAATTTAAAAATAACTTCGCATCAAACTCCAAAGCGGTGGAATTAATCACCTTGATCAATTTTTAACGGCTAGACATTGGTTCCCAACAAAATAATTCCCATATACAATAAAATATTTCAGCAATAATTACCTACGAAATTCAAATTTGGTGGATATGCCCTAATTAGTATCAAATATAGATTTGAATTATTCGATATCACAAAGTTTCGAAATCTATTCCAAAATTTCTAAGTGTGTCCAAACCCAAGGTGCAATTCTTATCCGACTCTTAAATCCCATCACTTCATGTTGAAATCTCGAGACAACTTTTCCCTTTGTTCTGCTCTGCTGGATGTAATCTCTCGGCTAAAAATCCTCTAATTTCGTTACGACTCCTTCTTCTTTCCAGTTAAACATGCATAATCCCAGATTTTTTTTACATCTTCTGTTCTCTCCAGAGTTCCCTTCCCCTCGAAGGCGGTGACATATGAGATGACGACGTGATAAAGGCCGACCGTGTCGAGTGGAGAGAAGAAAAGGTTGCAAAAATTCAGGACTTTTTTTATTATTAACAAAGAAGAGATCTGATCAAAGAAGTTAACGTTTTATTTCTTAGGATTAGTTTCAGTTTATTTTTCTTATTTATTTTAAAAGTAAGATTATGATATTTGAGTTAAAAGAGGACCCAATTTTGTACGGGTTTCCTATGCAAAACTGGGTATTCTAAAGATACACAGACCACATCTTGGGGGTTATTTCTTGATAGAAATTTGAAATAGTTTTCAACTATCTGCAAAAATTATTCAGTTTTAGAATTTATAACGAACTACATGAAATTTAAATTTATGATTCGTTAAATGATTTTCATTTATTGAATTTACTTGAATATTGAACAAACTCTTGTAAATTCTCTATATTTGTGATTTATTAAGATTTAAACTTTTTTACATTTTCGATATTTTCTAATTTTTTATTTTTTAAATTATTGCTAGTCTTAAAATTTTCTGAAAGGGTTACTAAATTTTATCTCTCACATCAATATTTCCTTCAAATGTTGAAATATGTTTTAGAAATTTTAACCTTTCCGCAGAAATAACAAATTATTTCTGTTATCAAACATAAATCATTTTTCATCTTAATATCATCTTCTCAGCAACCGAGCACCTGTAACACTTTTAAGAATTTATCTTTTTTTCATTTTTAAAACAAGGAGCAAAACTCATACAATTTACTAAAAATCAGTACAAATGCGATAACAAATTGCACATCAATCCGTCAACTCGACGCAGTGTGAAGGTGTAAATTTGCACATTTTAAAACCCTTTTAACCAGCCGATTGACAGGCTATTGTTGATCATTCTTAAAATCATTGAACAGCAACAATGAAACTTATTCAGTAATGAATAAAACTAAGAGTTTGCTGGGTTGCTAAATTGTGAATGATGTTGCAATTTTTCGTCATCATTAGCTGCTCAAACGAGTTTCTTGGAGTTAAGATTGCACCTGGAGCCATTTTCATAGAGGGAAGAAAAACAATTCATCGATTCCCTTTCTTCGTGCCGTAATTTGCAATGCAAGTGAAACTTTGTTGAGTAATAATTTTCATGAGGATTGTTCTCAAGAGCACTCTTAAAAAAGTAGAGATTAAATTTACAAGATGTTTGGTAACTTTTGGTAAAACCTAAGTATTTGGAGCTAAATTTATTAAGTTACAATAACCTAATATGATAGTCAAAATTATCAAATTGATAAAATAACACAGCGTTGCAAAATTGGTATAATAAAACATTGCTTAATTACTACTGACAAAATTTTCCAAATAATTACCATTTTTCGCAATCATATTTGCTACCAAACCGGTAACTTCACTTGGTCACGCTTGGTAATAAATTACCAAAAACCGACAAAAACGATTAAATATCTATTCCTAAAATTTTGAAATTTCGTCCGAATCTAGAGTTTGTAACTTATTCCAAATTATTACCAGGATTCCCTCCTCGGAAATGGTGAAGAGTCCAATAAAGTAAGTAACGAGGACGACGAGTGATTCTCCAGCAACGACGACGAGGACGGAACGTAGCAAAGTCATAAGTTTCAATTACAAGGGAGCAAAGCAGCATAAATCCACCCTTGTCTTTCTCCCAGAATTCCATGGCAACTCTTCTTCGTCTTCTAGTTCAGTCTCGGGTTCTACATCTTGGAGCATTTTACTTACTTATTGGAAACATAGCTCGGCAGCCTTAGATTTCCGTAACAAATCGTGTACTCCGATTTCCGGAAGTGCACTATTGTATGTACTTATAGGTACAAATTTTCGTCCTTTATGCAATTTTATTTTTACGAAGACTCCGACTTATGACCAAACGAGTCTCGAAAGTTTCGTAGTAAACGCACCCTTCAAATCTGTTCGAAACAATGGGGACGACGCCAAATTTTCCTCCTGTGCATTGAGTTTGCAAGCATTTATTAAACAGAGTGAAATTAAATAGGGTTCCACTCGATAGATTATTAATATTCTCAAGGTCACAAGCTTTAAAATATTTACTGGTTCAAATTTAAAATTATTGCATATTTTCAATATGATCTTGCATTCAATTGGAAAAGTTTGGTCTGATTTAAATAATTTAATAACTTATAACTTCCAGTTTTTGAAGTTTTGAAAAACTTGTCAAATATAAAGAATACATAAAAAACGACCTACAGATAGATATATGTTTATTTATAGGTTTGGTTACACACTACATCTTGCACTTCTTGTAATTCGTGTATTTATTCATTTAATAAGTAATCGGAATCAAAGTCATGCAATTTTAGAAATATTGCGAATTTTCACAATCAGAAAACGACGATGTCCATTATCCATTTGTTGATCGTTTGATCATGGAATTAGAAATTACTGACGTTTAAATAATTAAATTTTGTAAGATAATTACCAACCCTTTAAACAACTTTAATTATATATGTAACTTATTTATTACATTACCATAACGGAAACGAACAACCTTTACCAAACTTTTCATGTTACATATGGCAGGAAATTATAGTATGTATTACCACATTTCCATTATTCCAGGTGCAACCCTGTCTTTGCCAAGAAAAAAAGGTACAGACTCATCAAGTTCTAACATATTCCAATGTCTCTCAATTTAAGGATTCTTCATACTTGTTGAAAAATCTTGGAAATTCTTCGCTGAAATTCTTACCACTTTAATTCACCCTTAAATTCCACCCACTCTGCGCTTTATTGATCTATTTATTTCCATTTTCTTCATTACTTTCAGTCCTCCTCAACTTCCAAATTCTCAGAAAATTGGGTTTTCTTCTTCTTCTCATTGTACAAGGGACGATCATTAGCTGTGTTTGGCTTTAAGGTAAAAATTATCAAGATCAGTAACTTGTAAATACTTCCCTTGAGTCCTGACTAAGAACTATTTGCACATTTCTCGGTTTCTTACCGAGGAAACGTAGATAAAATAATAATTTAATGAAATTGTGAATTGTTAAAATTCAAAATTGTGAAGTTCAGTTCTATGTTGCAAAATGACAAAGCTTGAATCTATTACTTGTTACGCTTTGTATTTCAGACAAAAAATAAACAATTTGGCGTGACAACCTATCAAACGTTTATAATTTGTGCATGCATTTTGTGGGAATTATTTCACCTGTAATATTTTTATGACTAGCATTTATAAAATGAAAAATCATAAAGTTTTACATATATCTTGTCCCACTAGTTGGAATCTATTAATGTGTTTAATTGCTATTCAGTATGACTAGGACAAAAATTATGTTGTTACAATGCAGCAAAAGTTTTTAATTTGAAGATGTTATGGAAATTATTCAAACTTTCTTTACTCATCTTCATCTACCTACTGTTCGTCCAATATTATTAGTCGCAAAAATTCTGAAAGGTTACCTGGCAAATTATTTATTTTTCAATTAGCAACCGGGCTGAATACCATTCTTAATCTTTGTTGATTACTCCAGGTACACGCATTTTACGGGAATTTAATGTAAATTAAATTAAAAGAATTACTGAAAGTATAAATATCAATTTTTTAAGTATTTTATAAATACTTAAAATCAAATAAAAGCAAAAAAAACACTCCTAAAATTTTGTATTCTTCCACCTAAAAATAATTAGTGATTGGCCCTTCGAACCCAACTCTTGATACCTGCAGTCTAGACACATTTCGAATACTTTTCACTTTCTACGCAGCGTTCTCTCCTCAACTCCGTTTGATAAATGAGGAATTTGCATACTTTAAATGGTCTCACTTTCTCTAATTTCATGAGCTCTTTCTCCTCTCAGACTTCCTCCACTTTCACTTTCATTTACTCTCGCTTTCTTAATGGGGAAAGAATCAGGAGGTGGAAATGAATCAACAGCATGCTCTTCTTCATTTTATACAGATTGGTTGCATGAAAAAAAACCATTACATGTAAGTCGACTCAACTAGTTAATCCTTTGCAAACTAATCTTACATTCTATTTACAAAGTTTTAGTAAATAGTTAACTATATAGATAGAACTATGGAAAAATAAAACTCTAGTAAATTTGCGGTTTACGAAAATTAGGAAATAATAAAATTGTCAAATTGTTGCTTTACATCATAATTAAAATTAATAGCAATAAATGCACACCCAAATTAAATATTTTCTAAAATTCGAAAGATTTCTTCTTACTTGGGGTGTCTTTTACCCATACATGGATTAAATTCACTGTGATACGAGATACCATGTGAAGTAGTAGAGGTTTGTAAAATTATTTTCTAACCGGGTGGAAAATACGGAAACGACAGAGATTGTTGAACTATCCCAAAAAACTTGTGTGATTTAGATCCCATAATTCAAAATTTTGTTGAATATGAGTTATTATTACAGGTAACGACAGGTACGAACTCTTCTTGTTGAAAAATTCCACAATTTTGAGCGTTATATTTTTTTTTACTACTCAAAGCCATGTACATGTACGTACATACATACATACGTCTGTTCAGCTACTAAAATTCCTTTCAAAAACTGCCAAAAATGGACCAGGATTCTCCCCTTCCTAAAATCGCACTTTCTCTGCCGTGTCACTTTGAATTAATTGACTGGCAGATTTTTATCCTCATTTTTTATCTCTTACTTTTTATCTCACGCACTTTTTAAAAGATTGAATTTCCCAGCGTCGTCGCGAGCACTATTTCATTTTCACCAGGCAAAGTCGATAGATAGATCATGTACTTGATTTTTATGAACCGAGTGAAAATGCAGACAACCAGCAAGCGAGGAAAAGATTGGGGGAGAATTTATGGCAAATTCATCCCTTTTATTACACTGGGCAGCCATACCCATCAAAAGTGGGAGAATGTTAAATAAATTGTGCCTCGATCTGGGGAGAGAAAGCCGAAAAAGTGAAAGTAGAGAAAGCGATCGGTTCAAGATTTTCTGCATTTTGCTGACTTTCTTTCGTGCTAGTAAAAAGTACGCCTTTTTCATTTGTGTTAAAAGTCGTGCAGTTTGTCACCCAGCATCCTTTGTTCAATTTTGTTTGTAACCTTGATTTCTATCCACTGAACTTTACAATGCTTGATTATATCCAAGTTTTGAACGTTTCTAGATATAAAATATGCTAAGAATAAGGTTTTAATTTAGGGGGCACAACTATAAAAACTGGAAATACCGTTTTGAGCAAAGTGAAAGTAGAGACACAGAGACAGGATTAAGATTTTTGGCCGACTTTTCCCTGTGTATGTTTTTTTATTTTCAACAATCAGGTTGTTTTCTGTGGCGTTATATTTTATTATCTGGAATTTTAAAATATATGTACGTCAATTAAAAGCACTGTTTACGTACAGAAATAAAATCACATGCACATAAGAAGCCCATTTAAATATAGCTAAATATTCCTATTATGTGCATTGCAAAGTCATAATTTGTTAAAAATCCATAGCATCCGTAGCCCCTGGGCCCCAGTTGCATAATATCGGAATCACCTCGTAATATTGTTTCCCAAAGATTTCCCACCTCGTGGGAAAGCGAAAGAAAGACGAGCGACGAATGGGCCCTCGAGTGATATAAATTTCACGACTTTCTCCTCAGCCGATAACTCAGAATTTGATCGCCAATCCGCACCGGGCCCAGCGCTCACTTTCTCCTTCAATAATCTTAAACGATCCCAACCAAAGTTGCGTTACGTAACTTTTAGCTTGTGTAATCTGAAAATTTTAACACATTGTGAGCCACTCGGTTTCGTAATAGATACTTTATCACCAAAGAGCATTACTGCGAAATAAGTAGCAATGGTGAAGTTTTTGTTATTAAGTAGTTAGTTAATTGTGTTTTTATGTTTATAATTTTGTACCAATCTGCCACAAATCCTGTTTTGTAATAAGTTTTGTAACAATACGCATTTGTTTCAAATGCTTTGTAATTTCATTTTCTTGCTACACGGTTCAATTTACCAAGTTGATCCGTATACAAGTTTTACCAATCGTAGTATGATTTACAATTTAATCCTCTCAAGTTCCCCCCAGATTTTATGCACTATCAATACCTTAAAAAAGTCTGTATCCTTATTTGCACCTCGCAATTTTCACATTCCATTTTATTCTTACATCGTTAACTTATCATTTGCGTAATTACGTCCGTTCTACACGTGTTTAAACCTTAATTAAAGAGAGCGAATCATTCCAAATTTGTCCATTTCAACTTTCTCTAAATTAAACATTTCACCCAAAACCCAACCCAACTCCAAAAACGGCTGTTTCAGTTGTTTCAGTCCTCCTGAATAAGCAGGAGAAAGATAGCGAATATCTGACATGGCCTGACACGCTTTTAACCAGCGCACATAAATAAAACTCCGGGTGAGCATGTGAACTGAATTTTGTACGAGTGTGAGACAATTTAAGGCGGATGCAAAATGCTTCCCTGCATTTCACATTACTAAAACGAAACAAGTTTGGAGGCAAAGCTGTTTGGTGAATACGTAATAAACATACGAATTACGGAACAGGAAGGAATACAGAGAGATTTAAATACAGTTTAGAAACACATGAGAGAAACGCATCATTTAAAAAAACGCCGGAATTTGAACATGCATTTAAATTTAAGTTTAAATAAACTCGTGGGCTAAATAATTATTCAGAAATACAAACTTACAATCTCTATCAGAAAAAAATTCTCACCTCAGAACACATATAAACAATCTAAAATTAATGCTTATTATATTTTGTGCTTTATGGAAACAATTTCTGGCGTTAGAAAGTTCCCGTTTTTACATTTGGCAAGAAGTGCTCCAAATTTTCGATAGTCATATATCTACTAATGTAATTTGCTCTCATGTTTGTAAGCCGCGTGCAGACTGTGTAAATTTTATAACATTATCGTTCAACATTTTACTACATTAAATGTCGTGAGTGATTTAGTTTGCAGAGATGGGAGCGGTAAAAGTAAGTTTGCATCAGTAAATAAATAAAAAATTATAATGAAATTAGACTAATAAACTTAAAATAAAATTTCGCATGTTTCACATTGTTGTGGAACCATTTTTTAAATCAATTTAACCCTAATTTTACATAATTGCTAAATTACAACATCACATTTTAACTTAAATTACTTACTACAAACAGGGTAATGCGAAGATTGAGGCATAATTTTACTAGGCGGAAGAGGAAGTCCATTCAATCATACTCGGGTTGAAGTAAGCCATAATATTGTTCCCTATTTTGGTTAAAATTCGGATACTTCTTGCATCATGTGCCGTAAATTAAAGAAACCTGACTCCTTTACTTTAGAAAAGCACTTTTGTATGAAAATAGTTCTGTAGAAGTAGATAACACACTCTAAAGAATTTGATCACCTTATTATCAAATTGGTAATATATGTATCATGGCCTTCGTACTTCGAGTTTCGCCCATTTCTTCTCAATCAATTTGGTAACATATTTGTATTTTGAGATATGTGCATATTGCCGTTTTGTAAAATATGTAAATTGAACGCATTGTGTATGAAATTTTCAGATTACTATGTTTAACCGTGTACCCAGTAACAAAATTGTTACCAAGATTTTTGAAGTGTTGAAAAACAACAGCAATAATTTAGTATTTTCATTAATTTCAAAATACCTTGGTAAAATATTGTAACCTGGTTTTCAATCTATGTGTAATTTAAAAATCAGTGCAGTCAGAATTTAAGAAAAATTTGACGACAATACGTAAGTTGAACGCCAAAATCAATTAATCGTTGTTGTTAAATCTTTGAACTAATTGTAGATGAATCAGTAGTGGAGGTAAAGTTATTAACTCCATTTTATTCGAGAATAAACATTTATATTTACTAATTTGGTCCTAAAATTATGCTACCAATTTAGTCTTCATCTACCGATTGGTACCCAACTGAAATTTAAGTTTACATAAATACCGGTTCTTTGTTGCGTAAAAAATTAACAAACTGTTAGCAAATCAATAAACTGGGGATGAATTCTTACCACATTAATAAGAGTAGGATCGTGGCGGAGGTGGGGTGAAAGTGAACGTGCTCGTGTTATTCTTTAGACACGAGTCGTGCTAAACATAGTAATCAGAAGCCAGTCTTTTATCTCCAGCTTTCTCCCTCCCACTTTCTCCCCATTTCCGAATTTCGCCTTATTATGCAAGCAACAGCCGTCTGCGTGTCCTACGTTGTAGCGTAAAGTAAGACTTCTGTGTTATCCGTCTATGCAACAAAATTCTTTTAAATACGAGCAACCCTGCCGACTGTGACGATTGAGCAACTATGACCAAATTTGAGCAAAACTCTAACTGTGTGAAGGTTTTACCAAGTCAACATTGCCACAAATTCTCCGAGATGACTAAACGGAAATTGACACCAGATAAACTTGGTGCAAAATAAACAATTATAGATTGATTTCCTAGATTCGTATCATATACTTTTCAATATGCTCTCCTACATATACAAAGAATGAACTTCATCCAAGTTTTGGTCCAAGTTTTGAAATCCAGTAAATTCACGTTTAATATGTCGCAAAATTTAAGAGATATAAAAACTGAAAATTTCGTTCATTGATGAAAAAATATGAAGCCAAGGTCATGAAGATGATGATTGAAGGAAAAATTATTTTGGAATGAAGTAGAATGAAAGCTTAAAAATTATTTTTAACGAATTCAGCAATAACAAACTTGGTTCAAAAATAAGTTTTCTGCAAATCTAGGATTTAGTTAGCTACACATAATGCAACTTTTTAAGGGGTGTGAAATTAAGATGCAATTTGATCCTTGCACGAACGAAATTTATTCTAGAATGCTATTCTAATCTTGGAAACAGGAAGGGAAAGTTTTCCTCTGGGCCGACCTTTTGTTATTTTTTATTACTTTTCACTACACTTTATGCAAAACAGGTTCACACATAAAATATGGTTAAAAGAACAAAAAACAGGCATTTACATAGACTACTTGAACGTTTGGGAGAAAAAATTGTTTGCTACAACCGCACTCTGAAAATTTGTAAGATATTTTTCACAACCTTTAAATCGGCATATTATCTATTTGGGTTTACCGAATTGGTGATAGGCATTTAAATGTGTGCTGTCACCACGTGTTTCTCACAATTTAATTTTTGATGACATATACAATGATCTTGAAAATTACAATCATAATCTATTTATACAATACATCACGACTTTGCATTAACATAGTGTCCAAAATGACGTAAAAATCGTACTAATGTAATATTTCACTGCAAGGACTGATGGATCTTTTTTTAATTTTCATGTTTAGAAATTCCTTCAAATTTATAACTGGCGTCGGACCTGTACAAAACATTTTTGAGAGTTCATGTTTCTTTTGAGAATTGGTTCACATTAAAACAAAAATTATATAATAAGATGACCCCACATGTCAAACAATATGCTCAAAGTTACAACACAAAACCTTCTCCAGGTTTTTTGCGTGTGCACTAAAATGTCGCCCCTTAATTTTCGACCAGCTTTAAAACGAGCTCGAAAATTAAAATCATAATCTATCCGATAAATGATTTTGCCCTAAAAGGTGCCCAAAATTACCTTGTTATTTATCTCATATTTCACCATTAGGATGGGAATGGCACTTATCTTGCGTGGTTTTCACGGTTCGGAATTCCCTTCAAATTAATAAATGGCGTCTAACTGGACACAATTCACATTTTGAAGAGTATTTTTATAGAGGAGGATTAACACACTAACAAAAATTCTATTATAAGATGACCCCACGTTTCAAACAATATACTCAAACTTATGAGATATAAAAGCTTCTCCAGCTTCCTTTCTCGTGTGGTTTTCTCCGACAATGTCAAGCCAGGTGAGAGCTAAGTAGGTTTACAAGTTTGACAAGAATGGCGTCAACTTAATCTCGAGGAACAAAATGGGTCTCCTGGCCGATCGGCTTACACAATAATAACAATAATAATATCCAACAAAGCCCAAGTGAAAGTCAGTCTGCTGCCCGAGAGCAAGTTTAATCTTCTGTCAGGCATGAGATAATAATGACAGCAATTCGTCTCTTGGCAGGACACGCTAAATAATTCGCTAACAAATTGTAACTTTTTATAAATGTTACTCTACAAGTTGGATTTTGTTTTGATCACAGATTTGAATTGTTCCTTGGCAAATAATGTTTTCAAATTTTCGAAATGCTTCCAAAATATGTTTTGAAAAAATACTGATTTTGACTGAAAATGTATTACACGCGAAAATACATTCAAGAAAATGCAAAAATATGGGTTCGCTTAATTGTGTGCAAATAATTTAGAATTTGTCCAGTAAAAATTGGAGAAAACCACGCATTGTTGGTTTTGGTTCTACTTTATCAAAAAAATTTGCCGACAAATCAGTGTTACACTGTTATTCACTTGAATAGTTTTGTAAGGTAAGGAACTGCCTGGTAATAAACAAGTTCGTACCAGATTATTTAGTGTGTCTTACACCTCGAATTACGGCACGTGTCTCCCAACGACCTAATTACGATACAATACAGTCATTTTATTATATAACGTGCAAACTACTGCTTTCAGACATAAATAAATCCCGCCCCTTTTTACACCATCTCTAAACTACTTTACATTTTTTGTCCTCTAAAAAAGATGACAATGATAACAAAGAAAAGTCAAACTTAGGATTAGGGTGAACGGTGGAACCAAGTCGGCTCTAAAAATCGAACTTTAATACTTTCCCCTCAAATAAAGGTTACTCTGTACCTCAAAAACCGCATACTACTTACATTCTTCCCAAAAACTCTATATTATACAAATTTTTAAAAATTGTGCACACTTTTTACACATTTTTTTTTTACATTCGTGCATATATATTTTTACGAGAGTACATACCCCGCTCCTCCAACTTTCTCCGAAATAACATGCATCATCCAATCCTTTGCCCCTACAATGCATGTTATTTGGCATTTATAAAATTTTAAAACTTCAACTTCCCTTCAAAAGTATAAGTTGTTTCCATCTTCCGTTCTGTTCACGAAAAACGATAACATTAGGTTTCTCAGAATAAAATAGGCTTAAAAATCCTCCTACATCTGATCTCATCCATTTCGCACGGGCCACATCATAACCATAATAAAAACAACAATTCATGCATATTTTAAACACAAAGTTAACCAGGTTTCGTTTCAAATGGGGAAAAATGCTACTACGAAACAAAACTGGTTTCCCTTCTTTGAACTTTCTCCACTTTTTATGGGATCACTTATTCACAACGAAATTCCTCAATTGACTAAATCGACTGCATATTTTGATGGGCAATAAAATTTCGAGAAATGTATCGCATCCATTTCCAGGGAAAATACATAATGGGAACCCTACACAGAGAATGGGTTCGATGTGGGTGATGCTGTGTTTCTTATTCTTATGTGAATTGCATATTTACTCGCATGTTTGGGGTGGCTAGTGCTAAAAATTTCCCAAATCACACCATCCACGCACGGGCCCACAGGAAGTCATTACATAATCGTGAATGTAATGTTGCATTCTGAAGGGAGACGTATTTCTGAGAAAGTCTGGAAATTCATAGAGCTCTAAACTCGACTAAAATCATTACTTTGTGATTAGAATGATGCAGAATTAGGACTTTAGATTCATTTCGAAATTAACGAAATTGTGCAAAATGATGAAATTTCTGCAGTGGAAACATTTCAGTGGAAACATTGAGCAGTGTTTCGAAGCAGGCATCAACATAAAGATGCGTAACTTCACGTCAAATTTTGAAGGAAAAGTCATCCTATAAAAATCTTCATAAGTGTTTGTACTTGTCACTAAAAAACCCTTCAATAATTTTAAATCTGCACCAAATGTAAATCTTAATTTTTACAAAGTTGCAAACTATTTTAAAAATATACTTTTGACTAATATGTAAATGACCCAATTTATCAGAAAATCTATCCCTCTAGCCACATAACAATTATTCTATTTCGCAAAATAATTTCTTATGCAAAAATATTCCCCTACATAAATATGCAAAATCCACGTGAGCACACCCAAAATCCCTGAACTACGCATCCATCTCGTGCACTTGAACTCTTACATAAGCACACTCTTTCATATTCCTAAACTTTTTTTGAATACATTTCTCTCGTCCATAACTTAACTTCACCCTTCTCAACGACCAGCAGCACTCACTCTTCGCAATAACAATGGAGCTGAACTCAAGACGCCGAAGGACGATAAGAAGAGTGAGTACGGCGAAGGAAGAATATAAAAGTCAGCCTGCCGCACGAACGAAGGGATCAATATCATCCTCTTCTGCCCGTTAAGAATACACTTGAGGCCTCAAGTCCCATCTCCTCTGCCCACTGCCAACCACCAGCTTTCTTTACGCACACGTATCCCCATTTTATGCGTGAATATCAACAACCACTCGAATATAATCGGGGAACTTGCGTAAAGAATGGGATGAATTTAGTGAGGAGAAGCTCTTTTCAAATCGGTGACATACGTGTCTTTACCGGCTCTGGTGATCAGGGTTGTTACTATTTCGGTGGTAGCATACTTCCGCTTGGTAATAGACTGCCACTCAATCCTATTAGTGGTAGGCTGTTTCTACATATAGTGACCCGCTCTAACCGAGCGGTGACATATTATTACCATCCCGTGAAGTCAAATATGTATACTTCTCACCGGTTGTTGATAATACGGTGGTATAATTTCTTAGGGTATAATTATAGAATCCAGTATGTATAGTGAATGGATCGCATCTTTTATGCACGCTCCCTTGGTTGATGTTGATGTGTCCCTTAGAACAATTTAAAAGACAACACGCAGCAATACCAAATCAATACAGACGCACATTCTGGGACTGCATTAAAGTCCAATCTCAAATCAAATGGTTGGCGGGGGCCTGGCAGAATGGATGGCATCGTCAAATGTTTGAGACTTGCTATGGCCCGAGCCGGTCATTTTTCGCGTCTCTCACTGAATTTTAAGACCAGTTTGTATTACTTTGTTCAAGTTCATGTGACAACATATTTTACAAAGTTGGACCTTCCCATCGACTTTTAACTCAACATTATTCAACTCAAAAACCTGAAAATATTCATTTTGTAGTAAGAATCACGAAGAAATAACTTACGACGTAATTGTATTCCAAGCAAAATCGAGCATTTCTTAATTTCATTATCTAAATGTTTGAGCTACCTGCAGAAATGCTTATTTTTCGTGTCTCTAACTACATTTTGAAGTATTACTTCTTTTGAATTGATGGGACAAAATATTTTTCAAAGCTCCGTCTTCCCCAGCCCAAACACTTTTAATTCGGTGTGTTTAATTTGAACAGTGTTCATCCCAAAAATCTACGATTTTCAATTCATAATAAGAATCACTAAAATATAACGTACGACGTTATTGTATTACAAGAAAAAATAACTACTTGTCTTAATTGCATTTAAATATTTATATGCAATTTACTCGTTAACACTGGAAACTCTGTACACTTTGTAAACTCCGTAAATCCTACACAAGGTTGGAAAGACTACTGAGCAAAATTTGCTAAAAATTCATCCTGATCGCGTCCCTTAATTTTATTTATCAGCATTTTACAAGGCTATTAAAGTCGCAGGGATTATAAACATCCTCGAAAAACGGTATTCTCGATCTCATCCTTTTCGCACGACCTCCACCTCCGTCAAAAATCAAACTATTCATAATACAGATGCACACACACATATATGTAAATTCAGTGCAATACCACTGAATTTCATCGGAGGAACCTTTACATTTTTTACAGTACTGCGGTAACAGTGCTTTATACCGAGGGAGATGACTTATAGGGCATCGTACCTTAAACTTTATGAAGATTTGAACAAGATGCATGGCTCGAGATTCACCTGGCTGCAGATGCGCTCGACATGTTGTCACATTTGTTATATGTCCTTTACATATTTCTACGGCTCCCTCAGTTCCTGGAAGGACCACGCAGAAAGGATGTGGTCAATTTTTAGAGAATTTCACACTTTACATGTCCAACGCTATAATTAACGTTGTGATAATTGAACTACCACCAGGGCTGTAAGGACTAATCCGTCAAATTAATTACGTCCTTTGCGCAGGGTCCCATTCCAGTGGAATTGTTTTTATTTCTTTATCGAAAAACTGTCCCGTAACGTTAAATCAATTCTATTTACTTACCACTGCTGAATCATACTTTGGATTTTTATGTTTTAGATTTTTGTATTCCTTCTTCTTCAGGGCACCCTTAGAAATTTATGTTACTTTTCCTCCCAATGAAATGAGCTGCATGAATACATTTTTGTCACAAAATGGCAAAGTTTTACCTCAAATTTGCATTTTGTTACCGGTACGTTTTACCATTAAATCGACATTATTGTTCCTCCCAAACTTTGTAATCTATTACAATCTTCTTAAAAGTGTTCAAAAACTGCATCCTTTCTCAAAACTTCACCTCATTTTCTTCATCGTAAGACGGCATCGTCGTCTTCCGTCTCGTTTTCCTAATGCACCTCCGCAACCCTTGTTTTGTTGGAGCCTTCAATTCATTAAAGTGGTCGAGGGATGTCCCCAAGCAGCCGAATGTAATTTGCTCTCCGGCTTCGTCGTTATTAAGCCGGCAACAAATTGGCTGCGCTTTTGCATTGCATTAAAATAAGTTGGTTTTCTTTCCAGCGAGACAAATTGTGTATCGGAGCCCGCCTCGGAAACCAACAAGACGGAGAAGTTTATCATTTTTATTGAGGAGGCACTCTCAGCAGGGCTATAAATTCTGATAAAGTCTTAATATTAACCCAGAGAAATGGACACCTTGGGCATTGCCGAGGAGGAAATGCGGTACACTTCCTTATTTCGTGGATAATGATGCCATTCTACGGAAGAAGAAAGTGTGTAAGGTGAGGTCAGCCAGGTCAAGGAAATGTTTGACCCGGCAGTGACATGTGTAAGTATGTAAAGCAAACCTTTGTTGTGTTGCGAAAAATTACCAAAAATTTGCATACCCTGCAAAAATATTGTTCTCCTCCTCCAGCCCGGAAACCCGGTGATTTCGTACATAATTGAAAAAATGGCAAATTAAAACTTGCCAATTACTTAAGTAGTTGCGAAAAAATGTAAACTGGAATAAATACACTTTATAACTAAGTTAACACCTACTATCTCTAACTATGGATGCTAAATACTTACCGTTTCCAAAATTGGTGTGCAAGCTTAGCATATTTTATTGTCAAGCTTTTATCCTCATTCAAGTTAATTATTTTTGTAAAATTTGTATCTAAAGGAATTTATCTTAATACTTGAGTATTTTCTTAGTGGTTCCATTAGCACATCACAAAAATTTCAGATTTCTACACGTTCGAAAAATACGTTTTTTTCATACATTTACTAAATTACGCAATATTGAGTAGTCAATATTTTTCAGATGTGTGCACATGTTTTCAGTTCAGTCTTCTCGTTGCGTGACTCGCTCGAACGGAATCTTAGGATATGCAACACTTTCCGAGACATCATTGCGGAGAAAATAACAGAAATCTCACATCTCCAGCCGACCAAAGCTCAGTTTCATTCGGATCTCTGACAAGAGAACAGCTCGCTTCGTCGCAATCGTCACTTTTCGAGTCTCAAGTTGCCACGCATAAAACCTACAAAAAAAGCTCTCTGGAAAACCTTGAAAATAAGTATTGTAGTTCAAAAATTTCTATTTCGAGGGCATATTTTGAAATGTAATCAGCATAACGAAAATAATTACACTTTATGTAATTGTTTGAAACGGAATTGTACAAAATTAAGCGTTTTCGTGTCCAGTGAAAACTGTGAAAGTAAAGGGACAGATCTGCGACTTGCACAATTTTTGGCAAATATTAACTATTGAAAGGTACGGAAAAACTACTTGAAATAGTTTCGAGTGACATTTTGTGAGTGAAGTGTTTTACGATATTTTAATTAACTTGCGAATTACGAGGACAAGATTAATATTTGTGAAAGTGTATTGATCACTAAATTGTAGAAGTAAATTTGTGTTTTAGCGTTACACACTTCGATTAAGTAAGCGAATCAATTAAAAACTGCTGAAGTTAGAAGCCCTTCTTAAAATTTGTGTAATTCAAAATTACGATTAACGTGTTAAAGGTAGATGAGATTGAAGCTCTAAATCTACCAAATATTTTGATCGTATTTTCAAAATGTCATACAAAATAAAAGAACTGTGCTTAAAGTAATAATCTGCCAACTAAAACCCCACAATTCCTAAATATTCCAGCTTCAAAGGCAAAATTACACATAAAGCACAATCAGCTTTTCATCCCTCTCCTTCATTAGCCCATCAAACTCCCAACTACGCAAAAATACACCATTTTCCAGACTTTTTGTCTCGACATCTGCCTGCCATGTGTCGTCTCTTCCTGTAACCCAACGTTCCACTAAAGTTCCTTGTCTACCTCAAGAAATAAATGAACATCCACTTCTGAAAATATTCACCACAAAAACTCGACTTTTTCAAAATTCACTCCATGTAAAACACTCTGCTCGACAGATTTTTTCAATAATAATAATACACCAACAAAACAACAACACGTCAAAGAGAAACGTCTCTCGGACAAGAAAAAACACACCGAAAATTCATGACAAGATCGTAAAATAGGGTAAAAACTGAGCAAAAACATCACCCTCGTCCATGCATAATCTCGACGACTGAACTTAAGAGGAGATGTACAAGTTTAAATGTAAATTGCAAAGTTGAAGTGTTTTCACGACTTGGACAAGATTTGTATTTACCGTTTCCAAATCGGGAATTTTACTAAAACTACGACTTCCAAGTGTGAAGTGGATCGTTAATTTAATGAACTTTGTCGCGATTGAATTGCTCGTTTTGGCTGAAACTTTGTATTTGTGCAAGTGTCTCAGTCTGTGTTTTTAAGGTTTTCGGTTTAAGTGTGTTTTTGTGACTACGGAACGAATCCGGGTATTACGGAGGGAAGCAGGGATTCAGGAATTGTTGACCTGAAGCAGTTTCTCTGAAGGATAAATAAGTGCAGTTTTCTCTAAATTGAACATTTTAAGTCTAAAGATAGACGAGCGGACTAACGGTTAAGGTGAGTAAAAGGGATTTTTTAAATCCGACCATAATTACATATCCTTCAATGGATTTGAAATTTTGGATGTTTTATTTCAAAGTGAAAATTTTCTTAGTTTTGAACAATTAAAACAAAAAGTGTGGAATCCCTATGATGCATCACCGGATAATTTTAAATATTCAAGTAATCAACATTTTTAGTACGACGTTATTCACTAGCAAATTTGAAAATTTAGACGGACACTTTCAATAGCATTGATTCACTTACAGAACCAAAATATTTTTCAATATTCCATACGAAGTACGTATCTGAAATGTTCCAATCTTTCAGTAAAATTTGTAAAATCTCTCTAATTTAGCAAGTTAAAGACGAGGGAATATCCACCTTTAAAAAAGAGACATTTTTTTCAATCAAATACTTAATTATTTATTAAATCGTTTCCAGCATATCTTCTGGTATACATTCTTCGTTATGAAAATAGAAACTCCACAATTAGATCTAAATGAAAGAAAAATTGTCATAACAAATTCTCCCAGTTTCGGCCAAAATAAATTTGTATATACATTTGCAAAAATGTGCACAATTTTATTCTATTGGGATGTGTAGGGTACAGCTCCTTGATAAAATTAAATGCACAATTTCCCCCAAAAATGAACGGTTATCTTGATTTTGTGCAACCCTATTTAGTTTTATGGCCACTGCAGGCACACGATCTTGCACAATACGAGGGAAAAAGAAATATATCGCCCGTAGTAAAAGTTAACTGGAAAAAGGAAGAAAAATCTAGACAACAAAAACCTTCAAATTGTTTTCGCCCAAAGGGTTTCAGTTTAACTTCAAGGCTGCCATGAAATGCAGTTTCTTTCTCCTTTGGGCCAAATGTTGCGAGAGAAACGGTACATCGTGCAAGTCCGCGAAATCGGGTTAATTATAGGTTTCGGACACTTTCTCCTAGTCAAAATGCTCCCTATAGATGCATATTTGGTGCCATTTAAATATTCGTCACTGTTTTACAAATAATATTGTACTTCGTATCTCGTATTTAATCATCAATGTTCATTTTGTGAAAAATAGGAATGTAAATACATTATTTTTCTTTACAATTTGTACTTTCATACAAAAAAGTGAGCAGGAAATTAGCAACCTACAAGTATACAGGAAAATTCAGGATGAGTTTGACATTATCTCCTGATTGGTTAAGATTTTGTACGAAACTGATCACGGTTTTACTTAAATATGTTTGCGCATTGTGTTTCATGACAATTGTTTTCATGGAATTCAGATTTGTGTAATAAAGACGACGGTTATAAACATTTCATAGATTTTAAATATATAAACAAACTACCGATTAAATCGCTCGTTGGGTCAAATTGACCATGTCAAATTAATATGCGATATATTACTCCGGTCATATTGACCCAGCGACAATATGACCCATACAATATTCACCCAATGCAAAATTGACCCATGTCATGTTGACCCACGCCATTTAATGTACTACGCACCAATACAGTATTGTAATACATAATAGTACTAATTTATTTTGTGACATCTCAAATCTAACTAAAGGGTGTTAATAAAGTCCGATCCCATTTTTCCTATAAAAAAGTGAAGGCTAGTATAAAAAAAACTACCCGTGATACTTACAAAAAATGTTCGACATATTTACCTTAGTATTTGGTCTTGTTACCATTTACTTTAACCATGCCCTCAACTCTTTGTTTAAGGCTCTGTGCTAATTTTTCCAATGTGTCTGTGGGAATCGAATTCCATACATCTTGAACTTTTTTTACTAGCTCTTCCCTCGTCCGGGGTTGTGGTTCTTTGTATACATTTTCCTTAAGTATGGACCACAGGTTCTCCAGGGGATTCAAATCTGGGCTGTTTCCGGGCCACACCCCCTTGCTCCAGACCGTTGAAACTTGTGTCTTGATGAGACTCAAACTCGCTTTTGCTGTATGGGCTGTAGCACCATCCTGCATGAAAACTATTTTTCTTTCATTCGGAAATATTTCCTTGTTCCCCATGCTATCGAAATAGATAGGTAATATTTTTTCCATATAATACTTTGCATTGACTGTTTGGCCTTTTGGTATGATATGTAGAGGAGTCACGCCACGTGCACAAAATCCACCCGCTACCATAACTTTAAGCCCGAATTTTGGGACTACTCTTGATGGTACATCCGATTTGTTTTCTGTCCTGTAACGAACATTTTGTTGGTTCAATTTTGGATATAGCTCAATAATAGATTCGTCAGTCCAAAGGATGTGACTGCGCAATTCTTCACCAAGTCTTTTTTCACTCAAATGGCCACTTTTCTGAAGGAGTTCTCCAAATTTCAGACGGTCATCGATATTTTTTTGTGACATGAGAGGTTTTTTGGTTAGTTTGTAAGCTGTGTGACCCCACCTCGTAGATTTCACAAATTTTTGCACGGTCACATAGTTAATTTGCTTCTTCTTCTCTTTACAGCGTTTTGAGTCATTTAACTCCCTTGCACAATTACGTAATGAACTACCGGTTTTCTTGTAAAGTCTGTTTTTAATCATTCTCTTTGTGGTAGGTGACACCTTTCTGGGTCGCCCGGGTCGCTTTTTGTCGTGGACAAAATTTTTGTTCTTCCATTTCCAAACAGTTCTGCGGCTGCAGCCCAATTTTTGCACAATTTCTGCAGGTTTAAACCCCTGCTGATGCAATGTTTGTATCTTAACTCTAAGATGCTCATGACTTACACGTTTAGTTGTTCCTCCCATGGTAAAAATTTGAAATAAATAACTTCACTGGTTCAAAAGTTCCAGCTGAATTTGTAACAACCGCGCTCCAAAAAATTCATGGGATCGGACTTTATTAACACCCTTTAGATACATTTCAAGTACAGGTTTTTGCAAGATTATTAACATTATGTGTAGGAGTGGGTGTGTTGTGCAATATCGAATAATGCATGGAGCAATGCTTGCAGAGTTGAGTCGGTTGGACTTGGACAGTTTTTCTAATCCATCCGGACCAAATCCGAATATTTCGGTTGGAGAAATATCCATCCGAACCGAATCCGAATTATTCAATTGAAAAAAATATCCAAACCGAAACGAATGATAGTTCAAAGATTAAATTCAAAATTTTGTAACGTGTTCATACAAATTTAAAGGATTTGCTTGTTTATGTAAACTATAAATTAAATTTTATCAAACATGAATAACGGGTTTTGCAATACCGAAGCGGCGTTGGTAAAATTAAAAAATTTTAAATACAGGCATCAAAGGAAATTCAGGAGGCCAAAATGTCAGGAAAAATGTTAGCAAACGTCCCCAGCCGAAACCTATCCTAAAGTCGCCTCAAACCATTTGCACCTCGCTTTCTTTCACTTTCTCGTCTTTGTGTTTTTTACAGCGAATTTTACGGCGTCCTATTTGCTTTCTCTGTTTTCTCCTATACTGCACCAACGTGATTATACCTTCCTCACGGTCACTTTATTACCGGCACCTTAACTAAGCCAAGTTTAAGTTACGACCCATTTTTACAATTCGTCCTCCCTTAGCACGTCGTTGGCCTTGGTTGAGCAGCAAAAGTGAAAGTAAAGAGAAAATAAAAAAGAGAAAGTCTTTCATTTCTGATTTGCTCGAATTTTGTCGCGACTTTATGCTTCATGAGGAACTAAGTAACGGAGTAAATTTCGGTGTTGCTGTTTCGCATACAAAAAAAGAGGGCAAACTGGACGTAGTCCTGACATTACGGCATTGTTGGCATCATATTCACTCACTATTCTTCTCGATTTAATGTGTGGACTTGCATTCTAGTAAATTTTTAAGGGTGGTCTGCCCACCATATTTTATCCGCAGCGAAGTTGACACTATGCAAACAAATCATGCAGCGCTGTAATGCAACGTGAATGAAGTGTGTGAATGTAGAATGAAGAATTTACAAATGTCGCAGTTGACAAAGTCGTGTTGTTGACACTGCTTTTGAATTGAACAATGTTGCCCACTTGGCGACCGGGTTGTGTTTCGTGTTCCATTTAGAATTGTGTTTGTGCAGTCACAGAACAGACAAAATGTTGGCGTAGTGAGGAAACGTGTAGAAATAATATATTAAATTGGCCCTGTAAACTTGCCCATTAAAACGGCTGGATGGAGATCATGTAACAAAATGGCGAAAGTGAAAGTTGTGTAGGTGGTAGAAACGAAATGCAGTTTCGATGAAAGTGAAAGTGATGCAAAATTCATGGAATTTTCAGGAAAATTTTTGGTACACAGTTTATTCATCACCCTATTTCCATTAATAAAAATAATACATTTGATGATTTTATACACTCGATTGTTTCACATTTTTTGCACTTTCTTAATTCAAAGATTCTTTAAATGTATTTTTTAGCAAACTAAAATTTGGCTTTTTTTCAAGGAATAATATTAACTAAAATATATTTATAATTATTTAAAATTCTTAACATTTTTTGGCCAAATTGTTAAAAAATACATAATCAGTTCAGTGTATTTCAAGTTTAAATACTAATTGTTGAAAAATTTCGCTGGTTGTGTAATTTTGTTGAAATTTCGTCTATTAAAAAATTGTCCTGAATTTGGTTCACAATGTGATCAGGTATGCAAATTCCTGCACATTTTGCTCTAATTTTGCACACGTTGTTTTGTCGAAGTTTCCCTACATCCAAGATGTTCGCTTACGCTTAACACACTCATAGTCAGGCATAGGAAGAAGCGATATTGCATAATTTAGATTTTGGAGTTCAAAATAGTGCAGAAAGTTCAATGGGTGCGTGGGTTGGACAGGTAAAGTAGATCCTAAATCGCATCCTTGCTGGCGTCATTTCAAAATTTCTTCTGCTTTCACCTTGAATAATTAATGGACAAGCTCATCTCTTTCTTACAGAAACAATTCGACTTTTATTAATGTGGTAACATTGATTCACTAAACTCGTAAAACTTGAAATCATACGAGCTGTGAGAAGTATTTTAGCACAAAATCGCACTAATGAATATTTTAGGAAATTTGCTTGATAAAAGTGGATATCGATATACCAAGGCCGGATCTAGATTTGTATTTTGGAGTATCTTTTATATTGAATTTAACCGTACGGCGTTGAAGTTAATAAAAATAAACTAAATTACATAAATTCAAATTTAGTATTCAGTAACTCAATTTATATCAGTAATTCTATAATTTTTAAATATTTGAGGAGGCTTCGTCGGAATACATGGGTGTGGTTTATAAAAGCAGTTTATTCGAGCTTTCGATGCTAAACTCGCATCATCAGGAAAATGAGGAATTTTAACAATTTTTGGAATTTTTAAATAATTTTAAAATATTTAAAATATTTTAATTTTAATAAATAATTTTTAAATAATTTCATAAATTTGTAAGTATTTTTGACATGACGTCCTCGAATTTTCTCTCATAATATTCTGCTTTAGGTGATTATGAATGTCAATACATTCCAATCACTTTTTACTAAATTGAGACGCACAACTGATTTAATGCAATACGACAGGTGTAGATTTTGTAAAGTTTGTTTACAAAATTCAGACATTTCCGTCTTGTATACATTTACGGATTTTGCAAAGTTTGCTGTACGATAAGCGCATTAAACTGTAGATTTTGCAATTTATTAATTTTGTTCAAAAAGGATTGCAAAATTTGCTGAAATTTCGTTCGTTATATTGTGTAATTTCCTCACTATAACGTATGTAACACTGCTTAAATCTGTAATCTCTCCACTCGATCGTGTCATTCGTACGCCAATCGAGTCTACTTTCTCTTAAGGATAAAATATCTGTATCGCATCTCACCCGCTGGATCACCACTTATCCGTCAAGTGGATTAAATCGGATTGAATTCCAGTCTGTCTTCTTTCTCCTGCGTATATGTTTTCCATTACTTTCACCGCTTGACACCACCACCACACTCCATATTTTATTTCCCCCTTTGTTCTTTTCCCTGTTTGGAGAAGATTGTGAAATTCGTTCTTTTGCAATTCGATCTATCGCTTTGATTCCGGGTTTGTCTAAAAACAAGATTAAATAAGTTTTTCCTACTTTTTGTATTTTTGAATTCATTGGCTAGGAATGTTTGAACTGATCGTGTTCAGTGATCATTTTTGCTCATTGGTCGACGAGATGTTAGGATAACTTTTAAACAATCAGTTTCAGTTTGGTGTAATTATTTCTGACAATTGAACGTTTTTGTTACTTTTAAAAAATCAGAAATTTTTACAGTACTTAAATATCTGAATTTTTCAAAACAATTTTGAAAAACCTATCTCTCTTCATAATAATAATTGTGTTTTTCAATTTGTTAGGGAAAAGTGGTTGAAATCTTTATTAGAAATAAATATCTGAAACAGAATGTTAAACACGGGAGAAAATTGAAGACTTCATTTAAAAAATACTGACAAATTTATTAAGTTATTAAAAAGTTTGGAAAACTTCAACGCTGTGTGTTGCAGTATATACAAAATATATACCTTCAATGGTACTCACAAGGGACACTCACGACCTGTCGTTTGAGTCCAGGGTACCCACTATGTTTTTTAGAATCTACTAGGACCCCTGATGAAGGATTCATTCATATTTCCGTGTAAAACTCATATTTGGCGCCATGGCGTGGCGCCAAACTTCAAAATTAGCATTTTCGACCAGTTTCAAACCCCCATAACTTTAGCAGTTTATGTCGGATTTTCAAAATTTTATGCTTAAAATGATCATAAAAGTCGAAATTTTTGAGAAAAAAATAAAAATAAAAAATTTCTAATTTTTGAAATATTTTTAGCATTTTTTCGACGAACCCCCATTTATAACTAAATTACGAAATTTTGCGAATAGTTAAAAGTGATAATTTTGGAAAAAATTTCATGGAATACGAAAGTTGAACTCCTTGTCATGATTTTTGCCAAATTTTTTTAAAATCCGTCCAGGATTTCAAAAGTTATGGCGGTTTCAAAAATAAAAACATGCAAATTTGGCGAATTTGGCGCCACGCCATGGCGCCAAATATGAGTTTTACACGGAAATACGAATGAATCCTTCACCTGGGGTCCTAGTAGATTCTAAAAAACATAGTGGGTACCCTGGACTCACACAATTCCTTCAACACACCGGTAAACTACACTGTAAAAAATATTTTGTACCTATTTTGTTCCTTAACCCATTTCCATTCTGATCAATAATTAATATTAATAGTGACAAACCCGCATCTCGTCCGCAGTGTCACGTCATGATCTCCTCATGTCATGTCGAAACTTGTTACGTGAACTTTTCACCCATGTCCCACTTTTGTTGGGTCAGTCGTCCTCTGATCAAAACCAGCAACAGATCCGTTTTCTCTTTGAAATGGATCCTCTGTGGTTTTTATCCGTTTGTGCAATCCAATCCAAAAACAGAATTAAAGCAGACATGCGGCAAAACCTGAAACCATCGGACAGACGGACGGAGGACCTCGTCCGATCTCTTTTACCCGGTTCGGTTATGTATCTTGTTTACAATTCGTTGGCCAAGCAGAGTGCTAATTTTATGTGTCAGTATGTCCAATCGATGGACGAACGGGTGCTGGATTCGCAGGGCTGGAAAGATAGAGAAAAGTGGAGCAGGTTCTCATTTTGATGGAAGTGCAGGAGAAAGTACTGACGCTTTCGTAATTTTTATTTTTGTAATCGTTTTTCGAATTTGAAAAAAATTGCACCTTTCGTTACGAAGAATTCATATTAAATTTATTTGTTTTTTGAGTTGACTGACAAATTGCTGTTTATTTTCTGTCAGTCTTTGGAGGAAATCTGAAAAACTGATAAGTTGGAGACATTGGCGAGATTTATTTAAATTTCGATGGGATGCTTCAGCGTCGGTTACAGAAATATTAGCATTTATGTAATTAGAGCAAAACTTATAGATCGGTGGCAGTTATACTAACCAGACGTATTTATATCCCGAGATATAAAACGAAACTCATGAAAATTATTTATTGGAGATTTTTTAGATGAAACAATGTTGAAGCATAATATCGAATATTCGAGTTGTGCCTAATTAATTGGTGACCCAGTTTTCAAATTTACATGAAAATATAATCTTCAAAAATGCTAACCTAAAACCTTTGATGTAACCCTTATAATATGTTCCAAATTTTTTTTGATAATTCAAAGATTATTGTCGAAAAATTAATTCAACATTTGCCAAAATATTTCTCAGGAGTTGCGAAAAAATGGGACTCTCTCCTCATTCTTTTCACTGCCTCATAACTTGTACCATTTCCCTCGACAGAAAATCACTTTTGAAAAATCTGAAGAAATGAAGAAATAGTTTTTCTATTGAAATAAAAATGCCCAATATAAAAAATCTATCCATCCATTCACTGCCAGGCTGGACATTAATAACGCCAAGATTTTAAACCACATATCTTTCTCAGCATCCACAAAGTCGTGTCTTTCTTAATGGAACGGTCTAATTTAAAATTTTACGAACCTGTGCAAATTTAAAACCCAAGTTTGGATATTAGTTTTTGCTCATCGATTTTTTGCACTTCATATTAACAAATCTAAATTTGTCCGAACATACCACCTTTCGTAAAATATACATTTTTTATTTTCAAATTTTTCAACTTAAGTCGTGGAAATTGAGCTAGAATAACTTTCATCTTTGAAAAAAAATCTCAAAATTTACAACATCCATCCTGCTCATCTCCAAAAATATCTCTCCCTCAAAAACCACGTCACAAAAGACACCCATCTCCCAATTTCTAGGCTGGTTAATAAAAAAGCAGCACCAAGCAAGCACCACAACTTACAACCTTTCGGTGATGGATTGAAAAAATAGAATGTGAAAAGCTCCGCTGAGCCGATTCATCATTGTCCATCGTCAATGTCAGTCTCTTATTAGTTTTCCGAGGTGAGGAACACCACTAATAAATTTAAACTGGGAGAAGAAAACGAAGACCGAGTAACAAATCAAAATTTCCCATTACACACTTTCACTCGCTCAAAAGTTTCCCATTTTCAAAACCCAAACCAGCCAAGCGCGAAGGAGAACTAATGAAAAAACAACATCCGTTCCAAAAGGAAACCGAATTCGGGTGGTGGATGGGATTCCTTGGTTTGGTTTTAGCAAGAATTTTCTATCAAGGGAACAAACTATTAAATAAATTCTGTGATCTCCACTATAATCGAATTCAATTTCGCGTATGGGGCGATTATCTAAGATACTCGACCCACTTACATGCATTTCAAGGACATAATTTTGGCGGGATTTTATTAGCGTTCGTAATTTAAAATTCGTAGTAATTTCTTAAATTACGAATTGTAAAACCATGGTTTATTAGCAGTGTGTGCAGAGCAAAAAGCCAGGCAGTGCCTTTTTGCCTGCCTCTTTGCCTTTTTGCCCCACAAAAATCTGTGCCTTTTTGCCGTTTTGCCCTTTTGCTAATTTGGGGCGACATGAGACGAGAGTCCCGTGATAAAATTAAAGTGAAAGTTATTCATTGCGTTTTTAATACTTTTCGGAAATATGATCTCTACTGTCAAAATTTGATTAATTAAGCTGATGGCGATGTAGAAATAACGCTGAAGATATTTGTGGAAAAGTATTCAACTAATTTGAAGTATTGATGAAAGTCAGAACCCTCCAATACAATTTTAAAAACATATTGCAGATTCTGCAATTTCTTTAATACGTTATAAACGACAATAAATTGGGTTCAATCTCAAAAGTCGAGCAAAAAGGCATCAAACAGGCAAAAAGGCATCAAAAAGGCAAAAAGGCACGCAAAAAGGCAAAAAGGCATTGAAAAAGGCAAAAAGGCAAAAAGGCATGCAGAAAAAGCAAAAAGGCTGCCTTTTTGCACACACTGTTTATTAGTATTTTTTATAACTAATTTAGAAAACGATCGTTATGTTGTCGAGAAATGAGGTTGGAATTTTTCTTTAAAGCTCAAATCAATTTCGGAGCGATCACCATGCCTGGAATTTCTTACATGAATTTGGAAGTGTTCTCCCCACTAATTTTCAAAATGTTCTCTGAAAACAGGGAAAATTCCATTTTTCCAATTTTTTTGCTACACTGAAGGTGGTCAATATTGAAATTACTTGTTTAATTATTTGATTTCTATGATTATCATGTGTAAAAAGTATGATTTTAACTTGGTAAGGTCGATATAATGTAAATTGACTGATTTGAGCAACATCATCGTTCATTTTTATCATTATTAATAATTTTTAGTTTAATATCTGTCCCTATTGAAAAAAAATTTTCAGTATTTTTTCAAAGTGTTCTCCCCGCTTTGCGGGTTGGTGGGGTAAGAAATTCCAGGCATGGCGATCACCAATTTTCCTATTTACCGGATATATCTGGCGAAATTTGGCAAGTTGAAACTGGCAATTTCAAGTTTCCGAGTAATTTTAACTGTTTCCTGAACTTGTGCAGAACAAGTAATTACGTTCCTGCTCACTTAGAATTTTGCGATTTGGTCCCGTTTTAGATTTTATTGCTGGTTTAACAGCATCTTGCAATGTCACCTCTTAACTTCGTTCGTTTTCTCCGAATGGTTAAAATTATTGGATTTGTTTCCCCTAAAAAGTCGCAAATATTTCGGATTTTAGCCACAAATTCTGTTCATTAGCTCGCTCGGGTTTCTTGAGTGACGCAAAGTAGGAATAACGCTGGAGTGTGTTGAAAGGTTAATTGTTCCATAAAACATGGGGAGGGGGCCGAATGTCGAGTGGAGAGCCATTTACGATTCACAAATTGCAAATTCGTGCCAAAAATTTACAATATGCGCCAGCCCACTACCCGGGTTTTCTAACAGAAACGAGTTTTCGGTTTATTATCTGCGTTATGCGGAGACATGTTGTGAAAACAAATCTGGATGCTGTGAACAAACAGTAATGTTCATGAACGTAAATATGCGTATTCACAGTGCTGAATGTAAAGAAATTATTTGGGCAAAATTTTGGTAACCGTTTGAAAGCAATTTTTGCAATGATTTTGTAAGAACTGGTAATAAATTTGTGTTCAATATTTGTAAAATAATCGGCCTAAACATGAAATGCATAGAAATTGTTGTATTTTAAAGTCAAACTATTTATATTTTAAAATATGGGGATTTACATAGTATGCTAAAGGTTATAAAAATAGAGACAATAATTCTGATCGTTTTTTTATGTCAGGAAATTAGTAGATAGTGAATTACCTACTTTCAATTGGTGATAATGTGCAATTTATTAAAAATTTGTTAAAAATTTGTTAATTATAACGCAAAAATAAATTATGCACTTTCGGACGTATTTTATTCCATAAAAAGATTAATTTTAGAAAACATTTTTGTTATAGTTGAACAATCAATTTCGATTCTTGGTGAAATTTTGTAGCGCTATTCAAATAAAATAACCTAAAACTCCGCAAATTTTTATAGGATTAAACTGCCATTTACGATTCCAATTAATTATACCACACCTCCCTCCCCAATAAAAAAATATCACAACTCTCATGTCCACATAATTCCTCCTCTACCATTCGAAACGTTGAAAAACCACACCAAAACATTGTATTCTTTGTTTTATATCAAATTCCCTCCCTCAGTTTCATTAATTTCGGTCCTCCCTGCAAAAAAAAACTTGCCTGGTGGCTCACGCAATTTGGCATCCGTATACGGAAAATTTCCTCATTTTGGCAGGTCTAAGGAGAGCAAAAGTAAATCTCACAATCGTGAAAGAGCAGTCAACAGAGAAAAGGACGTAAAAGTAGACAAGTTGAAATCATAAAATTGCAAATGAGTTTGTCACAATAGGAATTTGTTGCAAAACACAGGACCAAAAACTCTTATTCCGATTTCTGCACGGTCAACTAAATCCAGAAAAATGTTTTTGCACAGTTCACACAAAAGTATCAAATTCTAAGGCATGTTCATTTCACGTAACTTTTTTTTGAAATTCTTCCCTTTTCATCATAAAATAAATTTGCCAACCAAAATTGTGCAATTTTTTGTTAAAATCTAGCAAAATATCATTTGTTGAACCAGTTTTCTGGCCACCTTATTTCATGTGCATTTTTTTACGTAAATTCGATAATTTTGTTTAATGGCACTAAAATTATGCATAAAAACAATTTACTTCTTGCAAGTAAACTTATTTCATAAATATATTAAAAGACTCTAAATTTGCAAATTTTCCCAAATTTGGCACGACTGCCCCCACCATAAAATATTTGCAGGTTGACCACGTCTTCCAGTCCCGTGGAGAGAATTTACAATTTCGCCAATTTACTCTCGTCCTCCTTCGAGTTAGTTTATCTACGTTTTCAAGGAGTTAATTTAATAAAAAGTTTTTCAAACGGGAAGCAAAACTGGTCTTTTAATTACCACGCTACGACTTTAAAACTTTGGACTTTTTTGAAGGAGGCAATTAAGTCGAGAGAGTCAAAGAAGGGCAGCATTAAAAAGTCTGAGAGTTGGAAATGAGTGGTCCTTGTGTTTCCTTCGTGCAGTCGACAAACCGAGAAGAAACCATCGCGATAGGAAATTAAGACTTTTCCATCTGTGTCTCTTTTCTCAGTTTTGAGCATTAACGGGATTGGTTTCTCACTTCACTTCGCTTTTTCGGAAACTCTAAATAATTCGAGGACTGATATAGTGTTACCAAAGTGTTACTATTGCCAAATTGTTGTCAAAGTGTAAAACAAAATTTGAAATTCACGAAAAAATATTACTACCCAGTAGAATCTAACTCCTGCAAGTTTACCTGGAGAAAGGGCAGGCAAACTAGCTTACTATAAATGATAACCACCGAGTAATAATTTCTCACCGCATTATTTAGTGTGTTTCTGGCTCGCAATATCTGTCTCGTCCGAAAATTCCGACTTACAAGGGAACATACCGAGGTGTCCAACGAGTTAAGGGTCGACACCTACAACAAAATGACCACAATACATGATTTATTAAACAAACTGAACGAATTTCCGTGTAAAATTCACTTTTCGTCAAGTTGTGACGATATTTGTTACGAGCGCATGACCATCGGGTTGCCAGCGGGAGAAGTCGGCCGCTGAACGATCAGGTCGAACACAGAAGCGTCGTCGCCTTCACGTCGTCTTCAGAGATTTAAAATTCTTTGCAATTTTGATAACATCTTGAAATTTTTAAAAAATCGTGAATTTTTTTCAAAATTTCAAAAATTTCTTTAAAATTGCAAAAATTTGTTCAAATTTTCAAAAATTTCTTAAAAATTTCAAAATTTTCTTCAAAATTTCAAAAATTTCTTTAAAATTGCAAAAATTTGTTCAAATTTTCAAAAATTTCTTCAAATTTTCAAAAATTTCTTAAAAATTTCAAAATTTTCTTCAAAATTGCAAAATTTTCTCAAAATTGCAAAATTTTCTCAATTTTTTTCAAAATTTCAAGAGGTTTTCCAAATTTGAAAGAATTTTAAATCTCTGAAGACGACGTGAAGGCGACGACGCTTCTGTGTTCGACCTGATCGTTCAGCGGCCGACTTCTCCCGCTGGCAACCCGATGGTCATGCGCTCGTCACAAATATCGTCACAACTTGACGAAAAGTGAATTTTACACGGAAATTCGTTCAGTTTGTTTAATAAATCATGTATTGTGGTCATTTTGTTGTAGGTGTCGACCCTTAACTCGTTGGACACCTCGGTATGTTCCCTTGTTAATGAAATTATAATCTTGCAGGACAAACTTTTCTCAGCTGTAAGATGTCCACTTCCTCATTTTTGAGCAGGACCACCAAAAACAGACAAGGTTGTCTTTTAAAACGTGACTTTTTTAAAAGTTGTTACTTCAAACGAATTAAAAAACCTTTGGAAAAGTGACATGTAAACTTTTGTATTAAAAATTAGCACAATCACATCAACTTTGTAAACTTAGGATTAATATAATTTAATAATAATATTTATGTACATATGTCCATGTGTAAACTCTGTAAAGTTTGCAAGTTACAAATTATAACTTACAAATTTTCCCCTTTATATTTATTCAATAACCATTTTTTTCATAAATTTCAGCCGTAGAAACTTTATAACGTGATTATTAAAAATTAGCATCCGTTTATATATTTGCTAAAATTGCAGTTTCTAATCAAAATTATCCATTACTAGACAAGCACATCGAACCTTTAGAGGTACATTGAATCTTGAGTTTAAACGTTTTTAACCTTTGACGTCAAAAGTATACAGAAATTGGTTTACTTCTTAAAAGTAAATCATGAAATTGAATTATAACGCATCCACTCAAAAAAATAATAGGCAATTTACGCCGAGCTTGGTAACTTTGTAAAATCCGTAAATTCTTTTATCTGAGAGCTGAGTAAATTTGGTAAAATTTGTAAGCTAATTTATTTTGGAAGTAAATGTATTTGTAAAAGTTTGTAAAATTTTGTAAATTTACGGATTTGACGGATATTACAAAGTTACCAAGGACTGCGTGAATTACTTTCATACCTATAAATTACGATTATTATAACAATCTGCTTCTTTATTTCAGACAAAACGCTTTCACACTTTTCTCCATTTTTACTCCCTTCTCGCATTAAATGTATAATTGGCATATTGTTTTATGGAAACAAACTCCACGCAGCGGAGAGGAAGAAGGAGCCAAGTTAAACCTAAGACAAGCCAATTAGCCTCATAATTTAATATTAGGTTCAATCTTGAAAGGGTTTGCGTAATGTGTAAGTTCGAGGATAAAATCATCTTGCTAATTCGTCCACTGGGATCCTGCCACCATTCCTGGCTCATCTTCGTCATGTTTGCGTAGTGTTTCCTTTCGTAAAACACTTTTGATAATTATTATTTTGCGACAAAATCTGAAACATAAAACAATTTTTAAGCAATTTATCGAAATTCTCACATATTGATAATGGAATAAATAATTCGAATTTTATTCAATTTCGCTTGAATAAATTAAAAAATCTTCCAAATTTCAATTTCAATTTTCAACAATACTTCACGTTAGATCAACTAACTAAACCCAATATGTCACTCATTTATCTACTAATTTTTCAAAGTTTTACATGGCCTCGTAAATTTTCATATAACGGCGTTTAATCTAGCCAAAATGATTTTTCAAAAATTTTCTACAAATGCAATCTTAATATTTTGGGAAAAGTCCGTACTTTCTCCCATTTCGTGCAAGTCACATTTCTCACAAAAAAGTTCGTCCATTTCACCCACTCTTCAGCCAATATATAAACCTTCCCAAAACATCACTTTCCTCCTCCTTCGTTTCCATAATTAGGACTAAAGCAACATAAAATTTGTGTCGTAAAGCCGCCTCTCGTGTTTTTCCCAGTCTTCTTTTAAGAGGACATAGTTAGTTGATAATTATTCGTCACGCTCTGGCCCTGAGTAATTAATTATGGAGCAACTAAGCAGTGTCAGATAAGAAGAAAGTCGTCGTCGGAGCAGACTCGCACTTTTCCTCCGCGATGGAAAGGAGGCTGAAGTCGGGGGAAATGGGGGCGAGATAATATTCCATTATTTCCAGTCGAGAGGAGAGAACTTGACGAGTCGAGGAAACGAATACTAAAGAGCCAACCGGCTGTGAACAGATTTCTTTGCTTTTTAAAACACTCGACTCATTTTACGCAACCACTCTTAAAATTATTTGCCAAAAATTGTGTTACCAAAAAGTACCGACCGGTTAAGTTTTACCACGAAATGGTAATATTCTACAGTATGCATTAAAGTTTATAGGAGATCTAACTGCTAGTCGATCATATTTCGGTTTTAACCAATAGGTTATCTTTTGTTACCAATACCAGTTTGGTCAATTGTTTGTTACCAATGCTAATTTGGTAAACTTTCTGTACAACATAATTGCAATTTGTGCTACAAATTAAATATCTTCCGTTCCTAATTTTCATTACCAAAGCGGTAACAAAATAAAACTTAATGCACTCTTTTTTAAGAGTGCAGCTCTATCCCGGGACCGAGTCTCTTTCTGTAAACATTTTTCTCTCTTTTTTAACTTCTGACTGCTCACTTTTTATTAGTGGACGAAGAATAAGTAGTCGAATTATTAGCCTCCTTCTCTTTTATGGTGGCAAAACAAACAGCTCTTCGTCGAGGTTGAGACGCCCTTCGAGATCAAATTAGCAGCTCCGCCGTATTATTAATCTCTCATTATTATTACCGGCTACTTCGGGGCTGTACACGGATCACGTGTTCCATTTTCTGAAAAGTTTGGCCTATGCCCCACAATAGTTAACAAGGGAAAAATTTCTGTCCTTGCGAATGCATTGAATACTTTATGCACGGACCTTTCATTTAATTTCGTAAAGTTTTGCATAATAACGAATTTTACTCTGTATTAATTTCTCGGTATAAATTAGAAATCAAATATATTCTGCATTTTAACGACAGCCTTCGCTCAGCACAATCAGTTCTCAAACATTGTCACTTTGTGTGCTATAGTTTGATATCCCAGGTTTCCAACTTTTGTAACTTTTGACACATCAAATAGGAACAGAATGATCTCAACGGGTGGAGGGTCTGCATGATCGGTATAATTGATTTTCGAGGTGGCGTCAAAATTTTCCCAAAAATGGATTTTTATTAAACAATATTATTACAGAAATATGTGACGTTATTTTCCTTTAACTTGTCATAAAATCTCCAGATTCGTTACCAGAGATAAGATATTTGAGACCAGTTTGTAAATTACCAACTATTTCATCGTACAATCTAAATACTACATCGTAAAATAAAATCGCTACCATCCTACAATCTAAGGACTTTTATTTATTCCAAAAATCCACCCAGGTTTAAATATGGCGTTGAAATATTACAAATGATTGTATAACCTATTTCACTTGTGTTTTTCAAATTTTAACTTCGTAAATTTACAAAATACAACAAACTATTAATTCGGCATATCAAAATTTCTAAATTAACCACTCAAGTAGGCTACTGCAAAATTCCATATAATATTCAAGTTCATTGATCTATATAAATTTTTAAACGCTTAATTTACAGGGTCACGAGTTTTGGGCTGAATTACGTCACAATTTCTAATTTTAAACCAAATCAGGCTCATATTTCAAACCTTTCTTGTCAATTACTTTCCCATAATGGAAAATGTCACCTCGTTGCTCATGCAGAGTTGCATGCATACTTTATTCATCCATTCACCTTGATTTAGTAGTCGTACAAATTTCTAGCACCAAATTTCATCTGTTTCATATTTCTCTCCATTGCGCATCAGAATAGCGAAACTGGCCTTGTTTCAACCCTCTAAAAAATTTGGTAACAAAATTGGCACCAAGAAAATTTTTTTACCAAGCTGGTTATGATTTCTCGTCGGGTAGGGACAACAAGAAATCAAAATTTATTTAGAATTGATTTCACAAAACAGGAAGTTAAACCTGAATTTGATGCACAGTTATTGTTACCAACACGGTATAAAAATTTGTTCCCACATTATTCAAGGTGTCTGGTCAAATGTCAAAAGCCAACTTGTCCAACTTCTTGACTGACTTGACCACTATTGCAATTTTAATGTTTTCTCCGAGATTTATGAACTCGCTCCTCGACGGGATTGGATTTGGATCTCGCACAACTTTCTCCCGACTGAAATGTGGACAAAAGTTCATGAATAACACAGTGGAATCTGTCAGACAGATTTTAGCTCCAAATGTTGACTTTCTCCAGAGAGTCAAAGCCCTCCAAAAGGTAAATCTGCTCCTTGTCTCGTGCACATATTATTGTATTCTTTTTATGAAATTTTCCTACGCATTTTTCACTTGACTTACTCAACGTAAAGGCTGTGACATATTTTTCTGTATTTTCTTGAAGTAAGTCGACCATAAAAACAATGTAACCCGATGTGGAATTTATGTTTGTAAAATCAACCAACTTTCACTCTCTGGTTGTAAAATGTCAGCAAATGTAAGTGTCATTTTGTCTCCACAGAAAGTGCAAATATTTTTGGCAGATTGTTTTTCGAAGTAAAATGCTCTTTTACCCGAATTTTTTTAACGTGAATGGAATTTTTTCGGCAAGAAATTTTGTGTTTTTGGGGTGCCAAGCATGACATTAACTTGTGGGGAACTTTGACCTTCATACCCTTGAAGTCGATTGCATGCTTTATCGTGTACTTTGCGTAAATCGCAGAACTTTTTTCGCAATGTTTGAAGCAAAATTATTTCTTTATTTGTCAGAACCGTATGTAATATTAAATACGACAGCTGAATTATAAAAATTGAACTACATTAACGTCGCGAAAGACTTATTTGATAGCAATAATATAAAACATAACTCCATAGATCTCAACCCATCATTGTACGTATGAAAAATCGCGACAGCGCTAATACGTTAGGTGACAATTTATTTTTATTTGGTCACCTTATTTTTTAAGGTTCAACAAAATAAAATTGGGCCCGCTATATTTTGCCCGCCGTAAAAAATCTTCTCTTAAAACAGGGGAATAAATTATTGACCAGATTCATAAAAAAGATGGGGTCGTTTCCTCCCCTCATTTCCATCCGATTCCCATCCCGCTCTTAATGGAGGAGGGAATAAAATTGCATTTTTAAAAGATGCACTTAACGTTTCGACCGCATTAAAAATTAACCTGATCACTTATTCTCCCCATTTTCTTGATCTAGCTTTTAGTACAATTTCCTCGTCATACTTGGTGCGGCTCTGCTTTGCCTTTTTAATCTCCGTAATCCACGAAGTTGGTAAAGTGAGTGCGGGTTGTAGAAAAATAGTTTCTCAAAGGCACGAATTGCACTTCCACACATGGTAGCAATTCTATATTTCCCTCTCACAAAATAAAAATAAGCCATTGAAAATTACAGGTGACGCTGTTTTTGTCTGAATTAAATAAAATCCATGCGATTTCAATGTAGAAATACTGATGCATTTCTTGGATTAAAAAAAGCATAATGCAAGAACTTTGGGCACACCTCAGTTTTTGCAATAAACTTGTTTGACTGAAAGGAAACCTATCATGATTGAAAAATTAATGCCTAATTTCTGAGATTCGATCTGATGAAGAATACGTTTCATTAAACAAGAACGGTGATTAAATAAATAAATTATATAAAAATCACAAGATGTGATTCACATCAAAAAATGTTTCACTGTCAACTGTATGGAAAGAAAGATACCCATCTACGTGAATAATTATTTCATAATTACTATCCCGAAAATCATACTGGCTTCTTAATGCTACAAAACAAACTAGTTGATATAAAATTTAATGGCATTTCCAAAAAAAACTTGCATACTTATTTTTAATTTGTATCTATAAATACCTGAAAATTTATGACTGGTGAACTTGCGCGGAAATTTATTTTTTTATTTTTTTATTTCCTCTACGACATACACGATTCTCAAGAAATGTAATCCAATCCATCTCTTTCTTTTCAACGAATTCGCTTTATTTTATTTCATCTGATGACCTTTTCAGGATTACAAACAATTCTGCGAACCAGATTCGAATTAAAGTCTGCAAAGTAATTTTTATGAGGTTGAAATGATAAGTACTCTCTCTCTCGGCGTGGAAGGGATAATGGTCTCGTACTTCGTGGCAGACTGAAGGGGAGGTCCGCGGGGAGGTCGGGAGTCAAAAGTTGAGTGGAATGATTTATTCACGAGATGAAAGCAGAGAAAGTCTCGACCACGGAAAAGCCAACAGACGAAAAGGTGAAGAAGTGCACCACCATACTTTTCAGTTCGGTTTAATTAGGGGGCCGTGCAGGGATTTTTGTGCTCAATTATGTACTGAAATTGGAATAGTCAGGAAAATAAAACCCCTGTACATTTATTATAACATTAAAGGCGTGGGGGCAAATAAGATAGATCACAAATGCCTAAATTCCAGAAATTGTAATTTAATGTATTTTCAAACGGCTTTAAAATCCGTAAATTACAAACGTAAAACGATTATCGGAAAAAGAAAAAACGAATTAAGGATTTTATTAAAAGCTTTGACAGTTTCTACTCGTTTTTGCAGTTACTGCGTTATAAATGATGTAGTGCAATTACTTAATTAATTGTTAACTTAAATACGCCATTATAAAGAAAAACCATCTAATTCATATTATTTGTATTCGATCTCCCCACATTTTTCCAATCCGGCATTAAGAGTTTACTAAACTATAAATATTTGTCCTCTTTCAATAAAAGCAAATTAGCTTATTTGCAGTTTACAAATATCCGCACAAATTATAAATATGTTCCAATTTTTCTTCCCTTGTCACAAAATTCGCCATTTTGCCTATTTCTCCACTCCACCTTTTATTACAAAAATAAGACGGATAGATTTCTCTTGTTATTCGTGTCCGTTGATAAATTCGAATCTCAACCGAACCAAACTGCGAGGAATAAGGGAAACTCGTCGACGAGGGAATAAAGGAGCGAC
The DNA here is from genome assembly GCF_002217175.1 of Folsomia candida. Lineage (NCBI taxonomy): Eukaryota > Metazoa > Arthropoda > Collembola > Entomobryomorpha > Isotomidae > Folsomia > Folsomia candida. The sequence goes on along the minus strand of NW_019091200.1, from coordinate 4,474,921 downwards.
GAGAAGAGTGATGTGGACACTTTGCATTCAAAAGGACCAGATAACGGACGCATGGATTTAATATCTGTCACTTTAAGCAGAACAGGATGACAAATATCGATCTCGAATGGAGAGATGCTGATATTGGAGTCCAGGGAAAAGTTGGAATTTGTCCGGTTTTCTTTTCCACCGGAGAAAGTAAAAGTGAACAAGTCACAAAAAATATGAGGACCCTGGACAACCCATTCCTTGTTTAACCTTCAAAATAATATCATGGACAGAGACGTGCGTGCACGCATTCAAATAAATTCCGGAAACGGGAAACGAATATTAAAACGAGACATTCAAAGAAATTTCATTTATGAGATTGTTAAGCTTATGGAACTTGATATTTGCAAAAAATGCATAAATTACAGACAATAGTTTGGAGATGATGGAAATATTGAAATGAAGAAGATATTACATATTCTTCCCAATTAAAATTAACATTTTTTTGTGCGAAGCTCATGTTGAAGAAGGAAATTAATAATTTATTCACATTGCAAACCTACCTATCAGCCATCAGATTCGCATTTACATACTTGCCGTTATTATTATTTAATCGGCGTCCTAATGCTACGATCATATTAAAATTAAATATATCTAAAAAACCTACAGTGCAGACTCCATTTAGCCCGAGTCAGGGACAGGGTCCCTGACTCGATAAGTCGGACTTCTTGTCCGAATTGACCTACATACTAAAGCTGCATATAGTCCAGAAGTGGTGTTTTAGCCTCCATACCAAATTTCAGACCAAAATAACAACTTTTAAAACCCGTATGGGTCACCCTCCAGGGTCACTCTGGTTGCACTTTGCTTACTTTTAACTTCATATTCTTTCATGACAAGCCATTAAGTATCACCGTGCCAGATTTTATGTTTTTATATCAAATTCCAAAAATCGGTACGGGTCACCCCATAGGGTCGCTCCAGATAAAAATTTTACCAATTTATTTCCATATTCTTCCATTAGGAGATATTAGCAACCTGTGTATCAAATTTCAGCTAGATATGACGATTTCGAAAAATCGGTATGGGTCAACCCCATGGGGTCTCTCAAGATGAAAAATTTTCCAACTTGAAGTCATTTTTATTTATTAGGAACCATTAGCAACCTCTGTACCAAATTTCAGCTTTCTACGACAATTTTGAAATTTTGGTGCATAGTACCCCACCTACTCACATGACCCCCACCGGTCAACCACTTGACCGATTTGGCCCATCTTCGAACTCGTTTCCTAACTTTGTCCAATACGGATATGGTAAAAATTTCAACTCAATCGGTTCAGCCGTTTTGGCTCTATCGTGCCGGACAGACAGACAGACAGACAGACGGACGGACGGACATGACGGTTCCATAAGCCCTGACTCGGGCTAAAAATGCATAAAACAGATAAAACTACCAAATTGGTAAACCTAAAAAATCAAAGCTGCTATTAAACGATTTTTATTTAGCATCTAATGGGTGATAATATTTCGACAAAATATTCGGAAAATTTGAATCTTCGCTACTGGTAATTTTTTAAAAATTTCCCAGAGTTCCCTACTCACCACCACCCACAAACCAGGCTGTCCTTCCATCCATGTCGCCCTCACTTACTTTCTCCAGCTTTCCCTCGTTGAGTAGCAACAGCGAGTGGCATGTTTGTTTGTTACTGAATCAACCGCCGTGTTCAGTTCAGAGTGAGCTCGGGACTGGATTTATTGCGGGTTAAACGTCGTGCTTTCACCGAAAGTGGAAACTATTTACTCTGGAACTGGCAAGTTAAGGGATTTGTTATTTCAGTTCCGCACCCAACTTTCACTCGCGCCCACTTTCTCCTCCTCAGGCTCAAATTAAAAACCCATTTGAGCCAAACATTCAATTCCTTCAAAGTCTGAGAGGAGAGGACATAACTTATTTCTTGGGAACAAAAAGCAGGAGGAGAGGAAAACCACGAATAACTTTTCCATCCATCCGTCCAAAAGTAGGAAACAAACTGGCGCTACTTTCTTCTTAGCTAAACAAACTTAAAAATAAAGTGGGCCGGATTGGCCATGGTTTGCAAGGCTGAAAATAAGATACTTCTACACTTTCTACTTGCCCGAAATTGTGTGGTACACTTGAAGAAATGCATTTTCTCAGTTTTTACCACGTGTCTAAAATTAATAGAAAATTCGAAATTGTATTTTTCAATAACTAATAATTGTGTGCTTCAAATTCCTCACCTGCCTTTGAAATTCAGATTACAAATTAATATCCTAAATTACATACGGCACCAAAACCTTACAAAATACCATTTTTCCCATTTTTTTCAGTTTTCCTGGGAGAAATGTGTTTTCGTTCCAGAAAACGAAACCTGGCCGTTGCCAGCACCTTCTTCCCAGACTTTCTCTCTCTAACTCTTTCCAAGTTTGTAAAATGTACAAAAAAAGGTGCACCATACTTTTTTAAAAAAAGGGAAAGCCGGAGAAAGTGCGATATGCAAATTTCTCTTTTGTATAATTTTTTCACTTGCCTCTCTCACTTTAAGTGACCTTCATGCATAATATCCTTACGTAACTATCTGCACTTGATTTCTTTTGCACAACACGGAAGACCCAAGCTATTTTTAATAAAAGATTTAAAACTCGACGGACACAAATCTGAAAGTTTTTAACCTGTGGGAAACTGTTCTGATATACAAAAAACACGACAAAATTGAGTTACATGGTATTTTGTGTGCAAAATTTCTATGAAACCTGTGAACTTTTTGTCTTCCCGGTGTAATCTAAACAAAAAACAATGATTTCATAACTCCACTCTAACAAATAGAGTTAAGAATTTTAATCTGCTATTTTACCATTAACAAACAAGTATGTTATAATCAAGTCCTAAATATACATTTTACTTAAAAGTCGATTCAATTTGCTAATTTTTCAATCTGAAGATAAAAGATCAATTTTGTTTAAGTTTGACGCCACTCTTATCAAACCTAAATTAAATAACCCGTGAATTTAAGCATAATAGGTCCAAAATTGTTCCTACCTGACAGTTACATAGTTATTAATTAATGCCGAAAAAATAAATACCCCTTTTAGTTGTAATAATTAGTTAGAGTCGAGTTAAAAAATCAATTTGTGCAAAATTTTCCTATAAGTTTTCCAAAATTTTATAAACTTTCGAAATCCAATCATTTCCCAACCTTTTACCAATTTGATAACAACCTGGTCTTCTTTCCCCGATTAATAAGGGTTCACTCAAGTCAAGTAATTTAACTGGAGGTTGAACTTATGCACGTCGTTCCCAGTTTGTGGATCATTACCAGCCTCGTCTTTACGTAATCGTGCCCCATCTTAGGTCGCAGATTTCTCAATATTTTCTCTCTTTCTCCCCGTCAAAAACTTTCACATTTTCACAAACTTTGCTTACTTACTAAAGTTTGGCATCATTTTCCTTCCTCCCAAATTTGGAGATGGATGGATGAATGGATAGATGGACGAGATGATTAACGGGGCAACTTGTCAGCATGCGATACACACGGAGAAAGTATCTTTCTTTCCTAACTTGCAAATCTAAAAATAAAAATATATGTGTACGAAATTTCGTATAATTCCATGTATTTTTTCGCCTTTAAAAGTTTCTACAATACCCAGAATTTAAATCGTCAATTCGACAAATCTACACGATCTTTGTAACTTACTCTACTTTTCAAACTTACAAATGTTCCCACACATTTTGAAAGGTTACAAAAAATCAGGTTACAAATCTGGGATGATTACAATTCTGGAAATCTACATAGATCTACATAACTCCTGGAAATTTAATAAATTTTTACTGTATTTTTTTAAGTTTCCCGCTCCTCATTCCCATTTTTCTTTACCATCCGGCCGCAGCTGTGCCCAGCTGGCGTCATATGTTTACTTTGGTTGTTTCTTAACCGATTTTGTTCGTCTTTTGTGAGATGTAGGGCGGGTGAGGAGAGAGAAGAGAGATCATTAGCGGATGAGGAAAGAGCTTGCCTGTCTGAAAACGTGGCTGAGAATCCTTTAACCAAAGTAATATCTGTATTTCCATAAGTGAGAGATTCCTCTTTTCCGTCGGTGGTGCAATTAAGCGTGCCATACGTCTGTACGTTCCCAGAAATGCTCATCCACTTCGACGAACCGATAAACTTGAGCTTTCCTTTCGGAGATAATTACAACCCTTTGAAGAAGAAAATGCATGGAGAAAATATGGACGATTCGAAATTCACACTAAATAATGAGTGAACTGATTTGGTAAAAGTTTTTGTCACCGGTTTGGTAATATTTTGAGAATATGTTCTTCCCGGAGAATCAAATGTTATTATTCCGTAAATAATTTGATAAGATATCATTTTTCTTCACCAAGCTTAAACAATACGATTTTTTCAACTGAACATTTCTAAATCCCAAGCAGAACCAAACCAAATGGAATCTATTTTATAATTTCTTAGCGAATGGCCTTAAATCCTTTTAACGGCATTAAACCTCGCTATATTTTTTACCTGCATATTTTTAATTTCTAAAGAGAGAATTTTTGCATCTGTTCCTACAATTTTTCGGTTCGTGTACCGTCTTAAATTATTTAAACTGCATCAAAACCCACCAAATTTATAAATTTTCTAATATTCAAAAAAATATTTCCCATGCAACTTGATAATTCCATTTCTACTTCTGCACACTGCAAGAGTTGATAGGATTACGACAACATGAAACATATTTACATTATCACTAGTTTAAGGACTTTCCGGAGCAAATTGATTGCACGCCTATAACCATTTTCTTTATGGCGAAAATGTAAACCCAGAGGAAAACCCAGATTAAGAAGAGATGAAGGATTTTACTGAGGAGGAGAAAGTAGATAAGTTTGGAGCTGAATCATTGAGCTTTCATCTCGGCGGTCGCGGTGGTTTTAATCCTCGTCAATCGAGAGGAATCAAGTTGATTGAACGCTTTCCAACAACTTTGTTTGAATTACTTCACTTTATGATCAAGGGTTTCCTGCATGACGGGAATTGCAGTCTTGGCTTTGATTAGTGACGTACAATTTTCATTTGAGGTGACAATTTCTTGACAAGATTACAGAAATGCATCATGAAATTGAGGCGGGAATCTATAGGAGTCGGAAACATCAGAAATAATTTCGGGACTGTGGTTTGTAGGTGTATTTGTGCCCTTCCCAATAGAATTATAAATAGCATGCCCTTGTCCAAATTCTAGGCTTGTTAAAGATCAAAATTTTAACCTGAAATAATTTAGAACCACAAACGCAATTAACTTTCCATTTGTGGGGTAGCCATAAAAAGTATAAATAATGGTACGAAGGAAGTTACAAAACTGTCTGATTTCCACGACATGCAAAAATTCTTATAAAATCTTTAATAGAGTGTCTTTATTTCAAAAGATATCACTGTTCTTCCTTCTTTGTAAAGTAATGTAAAGTATGTAAATTAATAGCAACATATTTGAAATTTATAGAAAGTACAAAAATTGAGTAACTGTGTGAAAATAAACACGTTGAATTATTCACGTTGTTATTTAAAACAAATTCGTACAATCCCGTCTTTATTCATGCAAATATTACACATTTATTTGGTACAACACTTACTTCGAGTTCTTAAATCTTCGCTAACAAAACCAACATAGTACACACTAAATAATCCGGAGTAAATGTTGTCGGTAATACAATTCTACCAAGTTGTCAGATTCAACCATAATTCTCATCCGGCTTTTTATATGTAGAAACATACTTCACGCTCGGTAATAAAGTTTTACCAAATTCATGTCAAAGCACATAATTCCCTCCAGGTAACAAATCTAAATTTTCATCCCTCTTCCTTTAGAGTTCTCGCTTTCTCCATTATTTTCCACATTTTCCGGCTTCATCTTCTCATCCATTGTTTGTTTGGAGAGTTTCTGGCAAAGTTCTGACCACGAGAAGAAAGTAACGTTTTTCGCCTTTTGTTCCCCACTTGCATCATTCCACGGCATCCAACAAAACCACTGCTACCACGATACAGAGAAAGTAGAGTTCCCGCAATTTATTGGTCCTGTGCTAGGACAAGCCGGGTAATTTATTCCTTCCGGGCAAACTACATCACATCATCGGAGATCCAACGCTAAGAACGTCATCAATTTTGACCCATTTCCATATGGTTCATGTCATCATCAATACGTGATTTATTGAATAGAACTGCGGTAAAAAAAAAACAATCACGTGCTTTATGCACTGTTCAAAATCTATATTTGCATCCTGATCTTTTGTTGTTACTTGTTTTTGCAGTGTTCACTAAGAAACGAGCGTGATAAAAAATAGTGCAGGTTTTTTAACGAAGAAACAATTCATATAGTTCCAGCAAACTATGACCAAAACTTTAACATACCACAATATGTGGTATGTTACCAACACAACTCATTACTAATAAACAAACATTTGACAAAAAGGGTCTAATCTGGACCCTTCAACGTGCTAAAAGTGAGCCCTTATCCTTTCTTTCACTTTATCTCATTATTAATAAACCATGAATAGAAATTTACTAACTCGGACGTTACAAACTATCTAAAGGACACAAAACAAAATAAGTTTATAAAAATTGCTAAATCGATAATACGAAATTTCTAAAAATCTGAACAAAAAATATTGCCATAATTATATTAAAATCCGAATGATTTTACTCACCAATCACCAACAGAGCAGAATCAGATGAACCTTCAAGGTATCTTACGATTTAACTTGTGTGAAAAATTAATTTCGGTGTCGATCCTACTCAATTTTTCATAAACGTATCGTAATTTTTGACTTTTTTGAGTAAGGCGCACTTCTTTGCCTTTCATTTAAAAAATTAAGTATTCCTTTACATAATTTCAAATTTGTTGAAATTTTAACTATATACTCCACTCTTCAAATTTTCCAGTACGTTTTTCAAATTTCGCAATTTCCGAAACCCTGGTTGTTTAATATACACTTTACCAAATTATTAAAGTCTTATGGCCCTATTCTTACTTAACCTTTATCCAAAATTCTAGAGATGCTCAACTGACTCAAAAGATAACATCATCTCTTCAAAAGTGTAATAACATCATTTTCTGGGCCGGGATTACCTCCAAATTGTAGTTTACTCCTAATTTCGTAATCTTTGAGGGGTCGAGTGGTTTGGAATTTTCGTGGATGATGCTTAAATATTTTATGGGCAAGAATCCCATATTCCCGTTCTTCTCATCCCCCGCAGGAACTCGCTCATCAGGCAAAAACAGGATTCCACCAAACATTCCCTCTCTTGTTGAGGTTTGCAGTGTAACATTTCTTTATATGACACTCTTAAAAACGGTGTTATGAAGTTTTATTGCTGGAATCACGAATTTCAACTTGTACCAAAATTATTAACGAAATGACAAACAGGTTAGGTTAAACTGATAATAATTAAGATAATTTGCATAAATTGATGCCTACCAACTGGGTAAAAAACATACTACCAAACGGGTTATCCGTGCGTAAAAAAATAAATATTTACATGTCCAATATTATAAGAAAATTTAAAATGTCACATTTTCACTACCAAGAATATTAAAAATACTACCAAATTGGTAAGCTTTCCGTACTGGTACTGGTCACACGGCCGCTTGGTAGCAATTTGTTCAAATCCTTTCTAAGAGTGTATCACAGTCCGAAATCTTTCCAAGATTTAAAACAGGGGAAAGTACACAACTTTCTCCTCGAGTAAACAACGCATGAAAATTGGAGCAAAAACAAATTTAATTTGCTAAATGGGTTTCCCTCTCATCTTCGCATCGTGACTGTCTTCCTGTGCAGATTATTGTTATTAAGGTCACCACAATCATGTGTAAAGTGTGCAAACATACGCCCGCGGTTGTCACGTAGACATGGGTACATGTTATCCCCTTCAAATAATTAACGAATTTTACTAGATAAATGTGTATGCAAACAAGAGAAAGTAAATAATCTCATTGTAAATATTGAGGGTATTCATTATTTCTTCGTATCCGTAGTATCGTAAAATAGTTTACGAAGAAAAAACAAGGGGTCAGGTTTAGTAAAAATCGTAAGCGTAGTAACGTGATTTTCGATGAGAAAATCTTACGACGCTTACAAAATCTCGTAAGCGTCGTAAGTATTTTACGATACGAAGAATACTAAAGATACGAAGAAATAATGAATACCCTCATTATTTAACTTTCAAACTTTATACGTAAATTTATCAAGCCAACGAAATCTACAATTTCCGCCAAATGTGAAAAATATGTAGTTCGTTTATAGAAAATTCTTCATTTAAGCCAACCAATTGCGTAGGGATTGAATTTTACACAGTTCCAGAAAATCACCCGCCTCGGAAATGATTTTTAACTTGAGTTCCTCTTATTAAATCCCTCGTGGTTGAAGGGAGGCAATTCAACCAGAAAATAGAATCCGGTCCTGTCCCCCGTCTCAATTTAATTTGAGGTTGGTTTTTGGTCAAGGGTGTGCATTATGGGAAGTCCAATAAATACGAAGCCGAATAAAAAGACAAACCATCCCCAAGCTGCGAATTTTATCTTTTTCATTACATGAGAAGAAATGACGCATATTTGATTAATTTTGGCCTCCTTGATTAAAAAATGTGCATGAACGAAAATACGATTATCAAATCCACGTGGCTAAAAGTATCTCAAGCAAGATATTTAGTAGAATTTCGTCGTTTTTAAATCATCTCTTCCTGGTTTACTTCCGTATAACGAAATGGTCCCAATATCCAAATCCCTAAATCTCGCAGTGGTAAAATTTTCTAATATATTTCAGTATTTCTGACGACGAATGTTAATTTCGAAGTTGAATTTTAGGCGAACATTTTAGAGTTCAAAAATGCACTAGTAATATTCTCAGATTTTATCGACATTTTGACATTTATTATCTGGAGATACTAACTAGCTTTATATATTTCCAATATTTTTTTATATACGCCGTGTAACCACTACAATTTTAAAATTCCCAAAATTAAATAAACCGGACACAATAAGTACAATTTCGTAAATATTTCGAAATACCTCTGCCAAATTTTCTACATCCCTGGATAAATTTTACCAGTGAAAATGTAACGGAAACGAACTTTCTGCAATGTCGTGTACATACATAGCAAGAAATCTACTCTGCACAGCTGCATCTTTGTAGCTGCTGCAACTCTGTGAAAACCAGTTTCTTCCTCGAAAGGTGGATGTGGATGGAGAGATGCGATATTGACAAACTTGAGACAAATGCATCTTTCTGTCTCTCCGTCCTTTCCCCCCTGTCGCGATGCATCATCAGACACACACTTCCGTCACCCTCGCAGCCAGTCATACCGCAATGAAAGTGAAAGTAGAGATGAGGATTTGTATTTTGGGACTGAAACTATGGGAGAGACACGTCCTTCAAAAAGACGACGGCACTCTTACAAATGTTGCAATGTCGTGAAGCATTTTTTTACCTAGTTGGTAACAATCGGATAAAATACTGATTTTGATAAAAAAATATCTTTTTACCGGAAGGTTTTACTAAGTGGGTCATATTTTTTAATCAGTTTTGACATTCCGGTAATAATACTTGTTACCAAATAAACCAAGTAATTTGTTACCAAATTGATCAATCGGATAAAATTTTTGAATTGGTATCGATACCTTTTTACCGCGAGGTTTTACCAGGTCGGTCATATATTTTTAATTAACTTTGACCTCCCGGTAATACTAATAACACTTGTTACCAGATAAATCTCCACCCAATTTTTCAGTGTTTCCCATCATTTCCACCGGACTGCCATTGCGATTCCCACAATTCGCCCCCATTCATGTTCACGGTCTTCAAAAGAGAATTGAATTTCTGTCCAAAAATCCAATTCCAGTCGCGAGATACGCTTTCCCTCCGCCGTCTTAAGTCGCACAACAGTGGAAGAAAAACTTCATTTATTTACCTTCTTCTCGCGTTTACGGGATGTCTGGGGATTTAATAATCCGACGAGACGGCGTAACCCCACCAAGCAAGCCACGGGTAGACTAAGGACGTACACTTGCATTCGTGAAAGTCGGAGGGTGTCAGCTTCATCCGTCTTATTTTATGAATGCATTTCAATTTCAATTTAAGTGGGAAAATTCAATCCAATGAACATTAGTAATTTTGGTGATTTGGATCCAATAATGAAGCGATTTATGTAAGACAGAACCGCCACCTCGAGCAAAACGATTTAATATTTGCATTTTAGCATCTCATTTTGACGTTCATCTCTACAAATCAATTTATTTCCGGTTTACAAACCTCGAATACGAATTCTCTTGTTCACTTCGCACCGGGTTAACTTAACACGAGTGGTTGGCCCACCTCGACATGGACAAATAGTAGATATTTGATACATAATTTAGGTATGTCTCTGATACGATTTTCGACTTTGTGACCAAGTTCACCAAACTTCAGATTGATTGACACCACTGACATCTCAGAACAAGACAAGGATCTTAATTTGCCAGATGACGAAAAAACTGGGACATTTTTACTCTTTGACGTTGATACTGACGTTGTTTTGCCAATAAACGTAAAATTCGCTATCACAGTCTGCAACGGAACCTTGCAAAATGAACCTTGTCCAAATTTTATGTTCAATCCATTTCTGGCAAAATATTTGGCACGCATCTTTTCCAGTAAATTTTTACCAATTTTTTACACTCACTTCCAAACACACTATTTACTAAATTATTCACCTCGAAATCGAATCAAGCACAAAATTGGCACACAAATCCCATTTACCCGCTGCTCCCAGTGACACGCAGGCTGACTGATTTTGTTACCAGTTTATTAAGAAAGAAAGTCCCGTTTTCCTAACTTTTATCCCCTCCGTGGGTCCGTACTTGTAGGCGAATGTAGTGTTATGACCGCCATGCATTTCCTAAATATTGCCTCGAAACTACGTATCTGGAGACGACGGAAAGCAACTTTGTCACTTTTATGGCTGAGAATCTGTGTCAACTCTTGCTCTATTTTATCTCCATTTTTCGGACACTGTATTAAATGAAGTCTTTCTCAGAGTATAAACCATCTGAGGAGAAAGAAGCAAGTCTCAAACCACGCTGTACGGACAGGGTGCCGCAAAGTTTACTTTTTGGCAATGAATTTTGATTTTTAATACTTCGATTTTTTTTATTAAAAAAATCTTCACTTGGATTTTTGTAATGACGAAATTCCCTAAACATCTATCATTTTCATGTTAATTTATACAAATTTGACAGAATTGGCAAGTTTGACAGATTTGCACGTCCGAGGAAAAATTTGAGGACATAAATATTATTTCTTACAATAACTTTTAGATAAAATCATCAGGGTCAAAAAGTAAAATTTCTTTAGTCTTTGTATACAACATAACATTGCATCACGTTATTGTCATTTGTGATTTCGGAACATCGGAATTATTAAATATTTTATTTGGTTTACTGGATTACATTGTAGTGAATGACTCATTAACTTATCTAATTACAAAATAAATACATAAAACTTTAAACAATATAATCCTTTATATTTACGTAAGATCGTTTTCCGTTGATTAAAAAACGCATTTAATGTTTTTAAGGAAACCCAGGATTTAAGACACACCATGAATAAAATCAGAATTTTAAAAACTCTAGATTTCAATAAAGTAAAACCCATGATTTAAAACGAAATTTGCAGAAAAATCCGAAATTTTCTGGGTAAATCATACCTTGCAACTAGTTGCAACACTGTCCAAACAAAAAAGTGGTCTCACAATATATTTAAGCCCAACTCTAACCAGGACGTATTGTACTTTCTCCGACTTTCTCTCCCACACAGCTTCCTTATTCCCTGCACAGATTTCTTCTTCGTCTTCCCTGCCATAGGAGTAGAGAGAAGCACATAAATTATGCAATATGTTACAACCAGCATAACTATTATCTGTCAGGCGAGGCAAGTGAAAGTGCACAGATTCATCTCAATTCGCTACATTATTTTTGCTCTCTATTTACCCTCCAGTTTGGACTGCAATGATGGTACAATTGTGGTTCTTATTTCGCCCAAAATTGCGCCAGATTACGAATTAAAGTGGGTGAAATGTTCAAACTTGGCGCGTTAATGGAATTCTAGGTGTGTAGTTGGTTAAGAGATAATTGTAATTTTAAAGCGGTTTTGTATCTTGGCTTTATTTTTATTGATCATGATTTTCGCGTAGATTGTAAAAATTTTGCGTTATTTTTTGTTTTAGAAATTATTGGACCTTCCCACGTTTCCGAGTATTACTCAAGAAGTTATTCACTGAAAATTCATTTTGAATCTGGCTTTACTACAGAGGAAGTTTGGTTAGTTTTTAAAGCAGTTGTCGTATTTTCAAACTTTTCTAAATTTCACACACATTATACTGAATTAGATTATTGTTTTCGATAATTATTAGAACAATTTCGACGTCAGAAGACAACTTATGGGATATTTTTGTTGGTTAATTGGATTTTAGGTTACTGACGCGTTATCTTTGTTTAGCTAAATTGTAAATTTTCACGACAAGCATTGCAGAATACTTGCATATTATGTGAACTCCCATAAAAATCTGCAATTTGGTACAGTTAAAAATGGCAAACATTTCCCAAACATTTCCCAAACTACGATATTTTGCGCCAATCCAATCTTACCAATTTTTGTCGCTGCATTTTTTTATGGATTCAGATATTGGTAAAGAATCAAAAGTACCTACTTCAGACGCTGATCTAAAATATGAGGCGATTGACGATGCCAGGGAAAAGATGATGCGCTACGATGACAATGCAAGCTCACTAGAAAAGCAACACATTTTCTTTTCAAAATCTCCACCACCAAGTTCTCAGACGGACAGGGTTCGCCAATGAAAAAAATAATGAATTTTCCATTGTGTTTTAGGTGCTTAAATCAGTTTTTTGTTGTTCAAACAAAATTTGTTCTATTTTGTGACTTTACAACTTGCATGTTTAGTTTTTTCTAATTGACATACATAGATTGTACTTATGATTAGTTTCTTCCAGTTTAAATCGGAATTTCTTATTATTTTTCTGTTTAAATAAGTCTTTGCTGTTTTTCCTGGTTTTTGCTAGTCTTATTTTCAGACCAATTTGTTTTGTTATTTAAAAAATTTCTTGCACTTTTTGTACGTTTGATATTGGTTTTGGCACATTAAAAATTGATGAATTTTGAAGTTTGCAATTATGTACGAATTCCATGATGGATCATGCTCAGATACCGCAGACTAAATATAAAATAAATATAAAAAACCAACACTTTCCAAAAAGGATCAGTTTTTTTCTTTCAGTTTTTTAACCTCACCCTTCATCCCGTGATTGCAGCTCGTATATCCAATCTAAAATCTTATTGTGATCATTTTTTCTCCTTCTTTTGCCATCTTTTTATCTGCACGGAGCACAATGGAGAAGACCAAAATTCCTTCCTTACGAACCTCCCTTGTCTCATGTGCCTTCCCAAAAAAATCCGAACCAAGAAAGTGTCCAAAATCAGGCTCGATTTTATTCTCTACTTGAAGCTTTCTTACAAAGGTGTAAACTCACAGAATAAAAAAGTTTTTAACGATCCAGAATTTCGTGGTTATTTACGAAATTTGAGGTTGAACACGAATTTGGATTTTTATTTTTGGACTTTTATCCCAAACGGTTATGCTTCACGTTTGACTTTTGACAAAAAATCTCTGGAAATACTTGCGTGGTGAACTAGCAAACATTAGAAATAAGTATTGCAAATAGAAAATATTTCTAAAATTGGTAACTAAAAATACCTCGCTGGTAGCTAAACGATATCAAATTAATAATCAAACAGTACCAAGAAACAAGAATTTGTGGTAAAAATGTTACTAATATGCATTACCAAGTTCATTTTGCTAAACAATAAGATTAGTAAAAAACACAACTGGGTAAACCTTCTTATGATTTAATTCAGCTTTTTTTAGGCACTACCGCCTCGGTAACGATTCAGTAGCCTTTCCTGATGAAAAAATTCAAATTAAATCAGCACTAACTTTCGCTACATAGCTAAAAATTCAAAATAATTTTACCCGACAAATTTCTAACCAGACCGGTATCGATTTATTTTTCACAAAGATCTCCCCGAAATGGAAACCTTGCCTTTTTACATGCCTAATTTACTACTTTCTACATTTTTGACATCCATTTTAATAATTTTTATCAAAGTGAAACTTCTCCTCCATGACTTTCACTTTCTTTCCATCAAACTCATACCCAGACGCGCAATTTGGCTTACTTTATGGAGACGAAGCCCATCGTTTTTTACTTTACCAACTCCTTAACTCAGCCCACCTTGCTTTCACTCACTTTCTCCCCGACTTGTTTTCCTTCTCCTCTCGTGGCGCGTTTCTTCTCCGGCGTTGAGGGAGCAGCGTTGAGGAGGAAGTGTTTAGATAGCTCTGAAGATACAAAAGGCGTTAGGACATGGTTTTGACGAATTCATACCTTAATTGCGGGATGGTTTTTAGTCGTAGAGATTTCTAACTTTTTTTATTTGAAAGCCCATGTCTCAAACTATAGGTAAGCATATCTGGCTTCCGATTTTGTGTACTCTGCGAAATGAGGCAAGGTCAAATTTGGAGAGGTGTCCTTTTTTAGTTTTCCAAACCAGTGTTTTTATAAAATGGCGTTGAGCGATATATTTTTTCTGAGGTCCTGATGCAAAAATCGTCTTTGCGACTATTATCAATGGACTTAGCATGCTTTTCACTATATAAAACCACTTTTGCCTTATGCTTATCTTTTAAGTCCGTTTTGCAGTCTAATTTCATACTTGTCTTAATGGAATGCGCTCTTTAACGCAACTCTTCCACTTTTAAGGCCCCCACATTTTACGACTTTGATGCTAAAAATCCCTAACGTGGTTTTTATCCAAGGTACATATAGTATATTGCACTGTAAGTACTTTTGACAAAATTTTGATAAGTGGTTATACCCCACGGACTGAGTTTTCATCAGACCTTATAAAATTTTTGGAAAAGTTCCCGTCGTTTTCGAGGTCGAACTTCAGAAATAATTTAACTAACCAAAACGCAATAATTTTATTATTTTGGCACTTGTACCTTGTAGATAAAATAGTTCTGCAGTAGGGGACACAAAAAGATTATTAAAATTTATTTTCGAAAAAATTTTACCATTAATTTTCCAAATAAGTTCACGAGTTTTTTAGGATTCCGCGACAGCTGATTAACTCGGGTCCTTCTCTAAAACTGTTTATACAAAATCTTGACTGTTTGTTTTAATATTACTTAGGACACTTCCAGCTTTACCCTCAATCTTCATTTGACCCAGTCTGTCAGTTTTCAAGGTCAGCAGGTCAATTTCCCGGTGCACGGTCCGATTTATCACTTTTCATGGAAAAGTATCAGCGACGATGGAGGCACAACGTTATGTAATTCATTGTGGATTCTTTTATTATTTCATGCAATGATTATCTAGGGTTGTAATATTAACAATCATCCACCTCTGACCTCTTGGGTTATCATGCTATATGAGTAATTCAGTTTGGAAAGTGTTTTTTTGGCTCCTTCAAACTCTGGGGGCACTGGAGGGGGCATTTTTGAAGCTATCGCCCTAAAATTTTAAACATATCTTTCTGAGAGTATGATCTTACAGCCTACAAAAAATCAGTTCAAAATTCAACTCCCCGCCAGAGATATTCATCCGAGAATTCGTCAAAACCATGTCCTAACGCCTTTTGTATTGGTGAAAGCACTTGGCAGAAAGTTGAGTTTCTTTAAGGAGAACAAGTGCCTAGTGGGTCCAAGGTGCTTTCTTTTTCTGCGTGGTTTTCTATGTGGGATGTGGGACTAGTTTGGCTTTTTTTTCTTTTGCTTGGTCGTCGTCCTCGTCGACGTGATGACGGTGGATTGGATACAGGAATGAATGAAGAATTCAAAAACGTGGTTTGGTTGTGCAGCTGCTGCTGCTTTTCTCACCGGGTTTGGACATGCACTCTTAGAAAGTTGGGAGAGATTTTTAACTCTGCCGGGTTGACATTGTCAATTTGGGCTTCATATTTACCAATTAATGGAAAACCTTTGGTAGAAATTGCGTTACCAGATTTTTAAGAGATGACGATAGAAGAAGCTGGAGGTTTTGGACGTTGGTGGTCCTCCTTTAAGCAGAAAGTGGATGCTTTCTCTTTGCGTGGTGAAGAAATGCTTGGCGAAGGCACGCACCACATTCCACAAAGAAACAGCAACGGACCGAAACTCTGTCGAGATGAACGCTACGATCGATCCGACCATCTTTCAAGTTTTGTATTCGAATTTTTTATAATACGATTTTTCAGACAAAATTTTTCACAAATTTAAATCACAATTAATAATTTGTTGTTTATTAGCAAATTTAGTAAAAGTTTAGAAACCACTTGATTCTAGTTTTTTATTTAATTATTTTGTTTTCAATCTAATTTCGACAATTAATTAGATCAAATAAACTCTTGAAAGTCATACACCTCAATTTTGTGGCCCATTTTGTTAATGCGAAAATGTTTGATAAATATATACAATTCATCAAAGCTGTCCGACTTTCTTATTATGAAATGCGCTTATCTATATAATCCTTTTGCACAATATTTCCAATTTCGAGTAATTTTTCTTTCCAATCCAACCCGTTACGTATTGGATTTTTCATTAACGATGTAATCGATTCAATTCTAGTCTGACTAGTTTATCTCGTAAGCATACAAGTCTGCAGCAAAATAAAGTTATCAAGTTGGCAAATATTTTGCTTAAAAATGATTTGCGAACTTGTTCATTTTCATCTAGGCTATGATATTTTTGCGAAAAGCTTGTAAAAGTTTCCTAAAAATAGGTTACAATGCGAAATTCATGTACATTTCTACCTTTAATTTATCCGGCAATGAGATTAAGGGTTAAAATTTACAAAAAATCGATCACACGTTTTATGCCGATCCTTAATTTGTTATGTAAAAATGCTACAAATTCGGGCAACCCCGTTGCAACTTTCTTTTCATGTGCGAAGGAAAAAATAATCTGGTTTTCCTCAGTTATGACTCGTGTGATTTATTTCCGTCCATAAATGAATGTGAACGAGACGTGTTTTTGCCAATAAGTTTTTCCGGTTTTGTAACGCGTCCACCCGATGCGCTCAAGTAGCTAAAATACCAAAGGGCGCTTTCGCTGGTGGTGACGAATTTGTCGTTGAATAACCCCGGAATGGTTTGTCGTAGCGGGTCAAAATTTTGAACCGACGAGCATGTTATTCTCAGATAGAGGTGTGCAAAAATTCAACTCCCTACTTTCAAAAATACCTCCCCCACAGCCCCCAGAAGTTGAGACACTCATTCCAACTCTTTCCAAACTCCGTCTAAAAAATTCGGTCTCCGCAGAAAAGATTTTCTTTTCAAGTATCCGAACTCAAAGAAGTCTATTTGACTTTATCGGGGGATTATACAGGTATTTCACTATTCAAAATGATTTTTATCCCCAATATACCCTCAAGGTCCTTTGCATAATCTTGGGTCAACTTTACCGTTTAGGAAGACACTGCGTCACGATGAAAAATCACCTTATTTATTTTTTTACCATACAATTGAGGAAAATATTTTTATAAAAGTGGTTTTAATACACGGTCCACATCATACCTTACAGATATCTTCGCTTTTTGCGGGACTTTGATAAGTGGGATGACACCACGACCCGACATTGCACCCACCACCATAAACTGTTTAAAAAAGTTCTCCTTACAAAAAAGCACCAACTTGCGTGAATTTTTTCCGGCATTTGTCGTGCAGTAAGCTCTTCGAACCCAATTAGTAACTTGTAGAGAAATTAGTGCTTCGTCAAATGTCCCCAATAACTCACTGTGATTCCTTGACAGAAAATTCAAATAATTTTTTTTGTAAACACGGGCGCGATTTTTTTCCTGTTTTTTGGTCAGCTGATGCACACGAGTTTTCCGACCAAGTCGTTTTTTCAAAATCGTAATTTCTCGTTCCACTGAACGCTTAGAGACCCCAACCTTACGGGGAATTTCCTTTTGGGTCAGTGGATTGTCTTTTGAGGTCAATAGGTCAATTTTCCTCAACACAGTCGGAATTGACACTTTTTTTGCCTTCTTCTAGGGGGTGGTGGTTGCCCACTACTCAAAATTTCCCGCTTTTCACCTATATTTTTCAATACCTTATTGATTCAAGATTTCGAAAATGTTTTCCCTTTACTTTTTAGATGTTTTGTTATTCGGCTGTGCGAGTATTTAAGTTTGGAAACAGTTTTTATGCGTGTCTCAAGTTCTGGGGGCTGTGGGGGAGGTATTTTTGAAAGTAGAGAGTTGAAATTTTGCACACCCCTATCTGAGAATAACATGCTCGTCTGTTCAAAATTTTGACCCGTTACGACAAACCGTTCCGGGGTTATTCAATGACAAATTCGTCACCAACAGCGAAAGCGCCCTTTGGTATTGCTTTGATGAAGACGCGAGCAATAAATAAATATGTCAGAGAAAGGAAGGATCTTGGTTTAGCATTTTCTAAATTAGGGATAATTGGGGGGGGGGAAAGGTCGCACAGAAATCGCACATTCTAAATTGAAATGGTGAATGGATACAAAGTGGTGAATTTCTGAATTTGAAAATTTGGGGAACTTGTATTTGCTGGGGAATTTGCGAAAATGCAATTAAAAAATATGTAAGAATTCTGTACGCCTTTTTGGTCCGACAATTGAAGGGCTGAAATTACAGTAGATTTCAAATCGCATTGAAAACTATAGAAAAGAACAAAGTTTACTAAAAAAAACTTTTATTTTTTCTTAGTTTCATTAAAAGGTCACTTAATTTGGTGAACAATTGCAATTTTTTAAAAATTATTTATCGATAATTTACAATTTACAGAATGGTAATGTTTTTCTTTGCTCAATAACAACGTCGTAAATAAGAATTCTACGAAATTGAAATAGCGTAAACTATTGTCGGATATGTATCAAATTTTCGAAAATGTTACATATTATTTGATGAAAGGCGAAATTTACATATATTACGACTCCATGTCTTGAATTAAAATTCGTAATTTATTCTTCAAAAGTAAGTAAAAAGAACAATTTCCTTAAATTGTATCAAACAAGGTTCAAATTTTCAAGTTTGTAAAAATTTCAAAAATTATTTTCCTGCCTTCAAATTTTTGTTTGCATCATTGACCCAAAACATCGCACGATAAGGAATATATATATTCTAACAAAGCTACATTTTTCATCGTGTGCCAAAACATGACAATGTGACCTTGCAAATCTTGAGAGATCAGAACAAGCGGAATTTTATGTCCGTTGTGGTTTTCGTGATGATTTATTCGATATTTATCTCAAACTTATTGAGAAATCAGCTCGTTTCCTTTAAGACGAAAGCATGCGGGGTTTTCCTCCAGGATAATCAAGTTTCTTTCGAGTTATTCAATACATATTATGTCATAGAACTAAAAATCCGGAATTTTGGACATGAAATTAATGCACTGAGCATCAAAATAAGTAAAACACTACATTGATGGTTATATATTCCAATTAGAATCTATTTTTTCCTCCGTCTCTCATAAATAATGGTCTAGTCAAAAACACATGATACCCACTTTTTGCAAACTTTGCAAAAAGTTGGCAAAAAGATAAAGACGTTGGAAATGGTGATTTCTTCCTTGATAAAGAATCCTATGCAACCTCTCGAGTACTTGAATTATTACAGAAGTTGATAAAATATCAGTCAAAAGTGCAAAAAAATTATTGCTCAATTTACAATAAATTTTATACAGTATTAAAGACAACATATGTCATGTTAAGATTTCGCAGGAAACATTGTTGGGTTCGAGAATGCAGAATACCTAAATTTGTATTCCCGTACAAGTAAAAATGTGCTAATATTATGACCAGATTTGTAAAATATCTATTGAAAAATTTTCGAAATTGAAATTTGTGACACTTTAACATCAAGAAATAAATAAATAAATTTAGGTTCTAATTTTAAATTTTCCAGATAAATTGTTTGGAACTGCCCCAGGTCTTACTTAAAAACGTCCAATACGTTTACGTATCATTTCGTACATAAAAACCATCATCATTGAACTACCAGTAAAAAAATATCGCAAAATTTGTATTTATTTTGCATTTGTAAAATAAATAAAAATCAGTTATCTCTTTTAACGTAATAATTGCCTTCTTGTTTAACAAACCCAACGGTCATTTACATTCTCTTAACTATCAAAAATTACCACTAAACATTTCCTACCATTTTCCCTACCAAGTTTGATTTTATTAAAAAACAACATTACTACCCCACATCACTTCAAGAATTCAATTGTGATACGATGTGGATAAATTTGAAATTTGTGGATCATAAATTTTTATATGTACCATCGGAATTTTCGTCTATTCCGTAATTTCTGGTCGGGCAATCTTGGCGCAGTCATAATTCTTCAACTCTTGATCTCTCTCTCTCTCCTCCATAGCTTTTGGCTTTCTTTGTTTGAAAAGTTTCCTTCCTTGGGATTTCGTAAGACAACTTTTTTTCCTTCATAACCAACCAAGTTTTCCGATCTTGGTTGGGAACAATACGCAAAACTTTGTCTGATTTTTCCTCCACTTTCTCTCCCTATCCATCTTTTCATCCATTCCAGTTTTATTTTAGGAAGAGGGGGAACTAGCAGACGGGATGTAATCTGTTTTTAGCACGTTTATACATAACAAAAGCTTTAAATAATTTCGAATTTAACATAATTATCGAGCGCAGATCGGTATGATGGATTTATAGTTTTTTTTGTTATGAAGTCCGAAATAGACTGGTGGTTTTAATTTCTTTCGATTGTCGCGTAATACTCGTTTGATCAATCATAAATATGATGCTTTTTTTGTTATCACCTTTGAAATACTGTGTAAAGTGGAGATTCGAACGCACCTTTTAGTTCGATCCAGTAGTTCGTAGATTTTTATCGAAGGTGTTTAAACACGATTAAAATTATAAGGTATAAATTGTCCTAAATTTTCCAAATTTTCCAAACTTTCGAAATTTTCCTAAATTGAAAAATATACGATAAACACAGAAAAAGATAAGTAAATGAATTCAAACATACATACAATCCAAAATCCAGTACTTCAATTGCAATTATTGAAAATTCGAACAAGTCAACCAATTTGTTTAAATTATCAAACTAACACATTCGGAATTCAACTTATTCAAATTTTTTAAAAACAATTTGTTTTTAAAATTTATATTATATTTTACTTATCCAACCCTGTCAATAGTTCTGTTTGCCGAAGTAGCAGAGAAAAAAAGTTGAGAAATGTAACTTTTATTCGGAATTTTTCTAATTTTTCGTGAATATTTATGTATGCATCCCGACTGAGAAGAGGAAGTATGCGGAACAAGTTGCATTGTTGGGGATGAATGGGACAAAGCCATCTCGGTGACTGTCTGGTTAGATCGTTCGGCTGATAGCTGATCCATCCCGTCGTCCAAAGTGGACTAAACTAATCCAAACAAATGAGATGAAGGCGGATCGATATTTTCTGTGAATGTAGAGCAGAAAATTTCTCATGTGTGGGTACGGCACCCTAAATAATTTGGTGAGAATGAGTGTGTAAGACTCTGTTTGGTAATATTTTTTACCACTATGATAATAATTTGTTACTGGTGGGATGATAGTTTTTACCAGTTTTGGTAATGATTTTCTATCTGCTTGGTAACGGAGTTGTTTATCTTAAGAGATATGAATATTAACGCCGTTCTCTAAAAGTGGACCAAACAAGTGCATCAAACTTTATTTTGGTTTAGCAAAACCGCGAAATTAATTAACAAATTAATCATACATGAATTTTCCACATACTTCATGCCCAGCACAACATCTATAAAAAAATACCTTCAAGAAAGTGCGGAACTACATAAATGAAGCCAGTGTTAATTATTTTGCTTCACACGGTAGGAATTAGACAACGTTGCAAAATGGAGAATGTTGCGAAAATTTTGCAAAATGAAATATTTCGCAAAATCCTTTGCTTCCAGAAAATTGCGGGTCATGTCAAATTTATTTTGTAAAGTGTGTTATTTTCAAAAATAATCCTGTAATCCGCTCCGATGTTGTAAATTTGTGTAATCCAAATAATTATTGAATTTATTTATTTTCAAGCGTCTCCATCACTTTACACAAAATTCTAATCGGACACTGATTAGAACTTCGAATTAAAAATATGTCGTAAACTTGAACTAAACATGGCCAGGAAATAAAGCAATTTACAACATGTGACATTTGCACGTCACTAGTCGCGAGCAAAATGTTTCATATAATATTTATTGTATAAAACTAGATGCCTAGTCTTCTTATTACCTGATAACCTGCTTGAATCAGAATATCAAGATCTCAAAATTCGCAATATCAATCAAAATATGTTGTAAACTTGACTGAAATTTACTCAGGGAATAAAACAATTTAGAATATGTGACATTTCCACGTCGTTACTCGAGATTAAAATTTTCATACAACTATTAATTATATAAATTAGATTCCAGCATCTCCAAACCGAATAAATATTTTCAGAAATCTTGGCATAAATTCTCTAGACAAGAAACTCTTCCATTTTAATTTTTGAAGCCTATCCTGGCAGATAAGCTTCAAAATTTTCCCCAAATTTTACATCTTTATCAAAATTATTCTTCAATTCGTTATAGTTTTTTATCCCAAGTTACGCCAATTTTTACGCAATATTTTCCAAGTCTACATACCGAATAACACCGCGCCGTCATTTCTCCAGCCATTTTTTCCAAGCTAGCCGACCTCCAAGCCAAGTTCGGGTTATTTCTGTCTTGTGAATGGTTTCGGAAATTGCAGGAGGCTGGCAAAAACCGAAATCGAAATGACTCGTCTCAAGTGGAGTGGAGTGTCGTCGTCGTGGAAAAAAACGAGAAAAATTTTGACATTGGCATTGACTTGACGGTGTCGTAATATTACCGTTTTTTTGCACCCTCGCAAAGTTTCTAGTTCTGTGAGGCATATCAAGTGCAATGTTGTAGTTACTTCGCAAATGTTACATAATCTGATGAATTTTTCCAAATTTTGTGTAAAATCAAACCGATTCATCCAAAATTTTGTAAAAAGTTTTTCAAGACAATTTTGGAAATTTGTAACATACTGGCAGGACAGGAAGGATCTGAGAAATGCTTTTACAATTTCATATGCAATCCAATTTTTTCTCTGGCGTTATACTTATCCAAATTTAATTTACGTTGCACTTTTTTATAATTGAGTAAACCTACATAAAATTTGGAATAAAATTTAAAAGTAAATACTATTCTATTCAATTGATAATTCTTTACTAATAACTGCAACGAGTTGGTGAGATATTTGTAGAATTGTGCTTGGCAATATTTTGAAATGATGAGAACGTTTTCGCTACAACTTGATTCTTGAAAGTACACTTTTCACAGTTTATCAACCTAAATTTGTGTTCTTAGTTTTGATTTCTTGAAAAACAAGTCCACTCTCAGTAAGTATTCAGGAAAGTGAAAATATTGATGAATTGTTGCATTGAGCTGCTCAAAAATTTGAGAATTTTACTATTATCCAAGTGTGCAAAAAAACAAAAAAGCTTTCAGACTCAATATTTGATGCATATTTACAACTTCTAACGCCGTTGTTGAAACTATAGAATTTTCTGCAAGACAAAGCAATGTTTAAAGGTTAGCTTCAACGTTTAAGACAATGTTAAATGCAAAAAAAGCTGAGATTTCATACCTTTCTACTTGTAGGATATAGTTTTTTTCAGTATCATGTTCAACTCCGATCCTTATTTCGGTTCGAAATTAAAATTTCTAGAAAAACATGCCTTTCTAAGAGGTTTTCTGAAAAGTGTAAAATATTGGGATAATTAAGCTCAGGATATTTGAAATCCTGGAACGAAAGAAAGGACAATATTTATCAAAATTTAGACAAAATTTGATTTTTTTGTGGGGGTTTAAGTGTAACTAATTGAGCAGTTTTTAATCTTTCGATTTGGTGTCATGGGTGAATGTAATTCTCACTTAGCGTAACCAATCGGGAATTTTAGTACTGTTCTATTATGCGAAGAAGTGCAAAAAGGCCAATAAAATCACAGACCTCAGTGCCTATTTTACAAATACAGAAATTTCTGCAAATCTAGTGCACGAACAGGTTGGCCACGATACTTCCAGAAATATTTTTACGCAAATAAATACGTCTGTATGTTTAATGTTATCAAATAAAATGCAAAAATCTGGTATTTTATATCCTTCTCCGACGTGTAAATATTATCTAAATGCATCTGAACCCCAATCCACCAGGGGTCAAGTTCATTCCGATATTTACAACTCCTTAATTCCATCCTGACAAAAAACTGTCACGTGACGCGAATAATTTCAAATCACCGTCTTAATTGACTTGATGAATAACATCTTTATAAAGCGAAAACAATGCGACATATTGTCACAAGGTTTTGATGAATTGATTTATTTTACTTGCAGACTTCTTGCCGACCCGTTGTCAGTACTGACGAGACGGATGACCATGACGAATTGACGAGGCGGACACAAAGGTACGTCTAGTATGAGCATCATTGTTTCTATAAATAAACATCAAGATGCAATTTGTAGATTGGAATGGAATGACGGATTCAGTTTATAAAAAATGAAACGTGGTAGTTCTTCTTGCGTGGTGGCCATAAAAGGAGTTACAATGCGACAGATGAAGTCAGAGAAAGTTTACAATAAATTTTTGTTACAGACTGAATTTATTACCGGGATGGTAATATTTTTTGGTAAGAATATAACGGTTTACAAATTTAGCAAAATTTTAGTACTGAATTATGGATATTTTTGTCACCAGTTTGGTACTATTTACAAGTACCAACATAAAATCCTACATAAAATTGCATTTCAGAGTGTGCATAATCAAATTTTGGATTTTGACGCATGGGTTTTTTAACCCTACTTACTTTTCACCTCACTCCAGATAAACCTCCAACTTTATTTTGATTTCGGATATTATGTAAATGACGTCTTATGACGGATTTTCTCGATCAGACTCAAATTCACGATCCCAAACCTGGCGGCATTTTAGGCAGGCAGAGTATGTAAATGCAAAACAACATTTTAGCACAAAAAGCCAAAGTACACATGCGGTTTTTGCGGTTTGCCCTTTACTTCACGTATCCAATCCAAACTACTTCTTCATTCCTCGCTAAAATAAAAGGGCGAATATTTTCGGAGCAAAATTGTCCCTGCAACAAAATGACAAACTCGTTACACGTTCGAGAGATGACTAAAGTGTCACGTAGCTTTCGCATCAGATGCAAATTGGCATCATTTTATAGTGAACATGTCCTTTCGTGAATTTTACTGGAACGGGTTGTGCTTGGAGAGTGTCACATTTTTTATGTAGGTGGGTGAACTGTAAATAATATGGTGACAAAAATGGGATCGAGTGTGCGACCATAACACCGTAAAAATTTATAATCGAAAGAATACAATACTTTCTATGAATTTTATTAGATAGATTTGATACTTGAAGAGGAGAAATTAATTTCTGATACCGCGCGATGTTGGAGTAATTAATCATTTGCAAATTTAAATTTGCAGTACGATTATTTGCCTCGTGAATCCGCGAATCCTGGATGTTATATGATTTTCAATACCAAGACGAATTTTTTAATCACCTCAAAGTGTTCGGCGAAAAAATATTCATAGTCTCCAAAATTATTTTTGTTGACGTTCATAAAACTTCGAATTTCCTCGTTATTTTATTAAAATTATCAGAATTTTGTAGGCCAAATTTATCGACCATTTACTATAATCAACTTTCCTCTTTTGTGAAACTTTCATATCAAAAATTAAGCTTAATCAGACTAATTCAGAAAAATCGTATTTACAGGATGTTTACAGATTTTGTGGAAAGACAATTACATGGATTACTTGTGAACGCATGATCCAATTTGCGCCAAATTTGGCACACACGATCTCGAAGGTCACAACCACATCTGCCCAAAGTTTCGAATTCATATCTTCAAAGATGGCGCCTAAAAGTTAGCCCAAAGTGGACGAACCGTAAAAGCGGTTTCCGAAGCTAATTTGGCGGCGAAAAGTGCCCAAACGATAATCCAAAAATCTGGAACCCATCTTATCGTGTCCCCCACATATAACTGTATTAATTTTGTAATAAAACGACGGTAATTAGTTTCATCCGACCAACGTATACCACGAAATGCATACCCCTCAAAACGATGAATTCTGCCACCCTCAAGAACATTGATCCCCACGATGGCAATCAGAATCCTGCAACCAAAAGACAGGTCACAATGCAATCCCAGGTGTCTCCTGGACACGTTAATCGTATTTTATAGCACAATTTTAAAAAAGCCTTGCAGAGGAAGGCGATAGTCCGCGCACTTAAATTTACCCATATGGTAAACAAAAAAACTAACAGCCGGAGGCTGTTTGAAGGTCATGTTGGGAATAAAAATTCCGAATTTGTCGTCACATTGGACGGGACACTGCTGCCTTCAAAACTTCAACGGGACAAAAATAATTTGCTGCAAAACCGACCGAAAGCAGATTTCAAAGCACGGGTCTGAAAAGAAGGAAAAGTTGTCTGACTGATTCCTGGTGGTAGATGCAACGATGGACCGTGGAGTGCTAACGTTGGTACCTGTTGGGTCTAATTCAAAAATAAACTCGAAGTACTTTATGGACAATGTTTTACATAAGTTGTTCGAGGTCAAAATTGCAAAGAAGCATTTTGAAGAGCCTGACAAAGTTTGCATCCATCACGACGCGACATTTTCATATACGGCCGAAATTATCCAACCGGACGGTCAAGATTTAAAGGAAAACCCCGGAATGACCTCGACATCTTTTTCAGGGGTACATCTTAAGTAACCTGACACCAGTCCGATGAATTTTGTGAGGCTTGGATGCCTAGAACTAAGCCTTTTCAATGGCAGAGATAAAAAAATGTCTGCTGTTTGGAAATCCCTTTCACCAATTCCTCTACTTTGAGGTCACTTTTTGAGCTCATTTTTGAAGATAGAAATTTGAAATTTGGTACATATGTGACCGTGACCTTGGGGATTGCATGTTCGAAATTTGGCGCCAAAGCGGTAAATAGGTTCGCAGTTTACCCATGAAATCATCTTTCCACAAAATCTGTAAACACCCTCTGTAATCAAAATTCCTCATTTTTCAGTACTACTGTGTCCAAAATCATTTTCATTATTTACATTATTCAAATACAATTTGAAAACACTGAAATCACTGAATTATTAAGATTTAATAACCTACAGAATTTGTGTAAGATTTATCTACCAGTTGCCAGAATATTAGAAATTTGGGAAAATAAAAAGTTATGAGATTCTAAATGTATAAATCAGTTGCGCTAATTTGTACATGCAGTTTAAAATATTTAACTACCGTGTAAATAAATTAATTAATTACTCCCCAAAATTTTTGAATTGCTCATATAAAATTTCGAGTTAGCTAAAACCTCGACCAATTCCTATAAAATGAGGATCCCAATAGCGATTACATCTGGTATAGATAATTTTCGAAAACATTATTAACTTTCCTTAACGTCGTGAACTAAACTCAAATTCGATGAATGTCATCAATTTATAAAAAAAGTATGTTTCCTTCCTCTTGATAATTTACTCAACTTAAATTCTTGTGCACAACATATTTTTTTAAATTATGCCACCAATTTTTTCAACACTTAAACCCAAATTTACATATTCCTTGGAGGAACTGACTGAATCCTAGTCAAAGGTCAAACGACTCACCTTTCCATTTCCAACTCAGGTCTGCTTTTTGTGGGAAATGTTGTACCATTTTTTTTCTTGTTGTTCCTACGACGGAGATAAATTTGAGAGATGCGGATTCGATTTATTGCGAGGTTATTCGGTCCGCTGATGAATGCGTGTCTCCGTCCAAGACTAAAATATGTCGACTTTTTTCCCCCAGAAGCTCAAATTCAACCATGTAAATATTCCCCTCCTGAAAACCGTGTGCATATTAACGAAGACTTTAAAGCATTAAAATCCTACCCTTCTCACTCCCAGAATTGTCGACGTGTAACATTATTTATCTTCTTTTTATCTCAAAATCCGTCCATTTTTTACACCTTCCTTCCCGTGTCGAACAACTTGTAAGTTTACGATTCATCTCGAAAACCGACGGCGTTATTTCTTATTAGACTTTTCATTTGATATCAATCCGTAATTTTTTAAAATTTTGACAGTAGAACTTTTTGTTCCAAAAAATATTACAAATTGTTTCTGCCTCCAAATTAATTGTGCGTGTCGGAGGATGGTTAAATCACTAATTTAAGCAAATGAGGCAACCTATTTCTTCCTTCCAGCGATGCCAATGGTGGTTCCACTGAATTCTACTCTCCAGGAATTTGTACCCATGATTTAAACTTCAGAGGAAGAGTATTATTCGGATTAAGTGATCCGTGATTGGCAAAAGGTTGGCTTGGTTCAGTAAATGGTCGTCATTTGCAAAATGTCTGTTTTACACATGTTGGACAAATTTTGAGATTTAAAATTAGATTGCACGCACTTTTTTTGTTTAGTTTTTTGATTTGTTAATTTGCAAATCTGTGTTTATATAGCGTGCACAGTATCAAATTTTTGACACACCCCCTCAACTTTGGTATGTTCATATTATTCCAGTATTATTCTGGATTATATTGATGAGAGCTTTATAATGACACTACACTTGATGGGTCAACGTGATAAAACAATTATTGACCTTTGACCACACCCCCACTTTCAATGAACCTTGGAACCTAATGCCTCGATTCTCAAAAGAAGAATTCAAAAAAATTGAACAATTCAATTTTTCACAGTTATACGTTTTGGCAACGAAATATGCATTGACCGAGAATTCACCCCTATCTTATATATAAATGATTTCATTAAATAGACAAAATACTTTTAACGGCGTCAATAACCAAAAACTTTGAAGTATTTTAAATCTATTATACATAATTCACTCGATTATACATAATTCACTCGTTTTTACACAATTTTTTAATGATCGTACAAAATAAATAATTACTTAAAAACAGTTGTCCCTTATAATTGAATTGTTCCAGCTTTTGGCATAAAATAGAGCCAGGGTGAACTCAATCTGGTTTCCTAATAGGTATAATTCCAAAGTAAAATACTTTTTAACGGCGTTAATAATCAGCTAAAAATTTAAAATCTTTGAAATTAATTATACACAATATTCTCATTATTAAACACAATTTTTTACTGATACGGACAAAATCACTAATTAAGTATGAACAGTTGTCCCTCAAATCCACTTAATTATGCCCCTTTTACCAAATTTTGACGTGAGTTCCACGTTCAAAAGTCTTCCCCGCAGAAAAATCTTGTAGAATTGTTTCTCCTTCGACTTGGGAATTTATTATTGCGTGAGTTTAGCGAGGCTTAAACAACGAGGCTAGCAAAATATACGCTGCCTTTAAAAAATCAAGTAGCAAAATATCCGGGAATCCAGAACCACAGAGCAAGTTATATTTATTTTTCCCCGAATGAATTTGAACCCGGAGGACTCGGTGAAGCTGAACCTGAAGAATTTACTAGATATTTATTTTGCCGGGTGTGTTTTGACTAATTTATTGCACTTTCTTGCCCCCATCATCCGTCTCATCTTGCGCAAACGAAATGCCACGCCAAAGATAGCAAACTTTAAATGGGAATTAAGATTTCAGAAATAAAAATTTTTCATACCGAAAAAAAACACGTATAAATTGGTCCCTGAACTTACCTTAAATAGTATAAAGTGTTTTTGCAAATAGTTATGGCTCTAAACCAAATTTGGGAAATAATTTAGTAAAAGCTTGATCTGTAAAGAAGAATTATACGCAAAATTGTATTGCATCTGTATTTACTTTTTAAAATTTCGAAATTCTAATATTTTCGTTATGGCATTGAACTTACGAAAAATCCAGAAAAATTGGAACATTAAATAAAGGCTTAAAATGATCAAATGCCACATTTAAATTATAACTTATTTACATGTTATAAAGAACTTAAACATTTAATACTACATCGTAGAATTGTTAAAAATTATGTGACAAAACATTCCTTAAGTTAAGCACAGTTTTTCAATTTATTAGAATACAAGCTAACAGGAAAATAAATCTGGAAAGATCAGTTGATAGTGGATTATCTACTTTATTTAAATAAAAGTCCACGCATCAAATTATCGACTCACCAGAAATTTATGTTTATTTGTAAATTTTTGCATGCCATGTTTTCTCATAAATACAATTGTACTAATTGTATTAATTATTGCAAAAATGGCGTCTTTAACCGAGTCGAAAATTCGCCAGATAGTGAAATTTACAAATATCTAATCATTGCAAAAGGTTTCCGTGAAGCGTGTTCAGCTAGGTGATTGCAAAATTTATTACGGATTTTATAATTTGTTGGATTTCCGTCCTTGTGAAGATTATCTCACTGCTTCTTTCGTGTTTGCTTACTTTGCTAGTTCAGAGCTTATTTACATTTACATTAAAACAACCAACGCCATGCTGAGACGACACGGAGCAAATCCCATGATTCCTAATCCACTCTTAGAAACTCTGCAACACATTTTTACCTACAAGGCTTCCAGTCTGTTGACATTTTTTAATAGCGAAATGCACAAATGAAAATTTTTACCAGCAGCGACATTAATTAGTTATATTTCAAACGACAAGACTTGTTGAATTTCGATTAAGTAGAATTTTTTACTTCCGCAATTAGCCATATTTTGGGACTTGTTGCTTTTGCAGTGCTTTCACTAGGTTACATTTTCGTATCAAATTGACTACACTTTTTGTTACAAACTTATTACCAAAATTTGTCCACTTGACATACAGTTTTGTACCCTCAGACTTAAAATATTCCCAAATTTTTTAATGTGCAATAATCCATACATATCCAAGAGACTTTGTTAAAGTGCAACTTCATGAGATGCGACGCAATGATGTCGCACAAACGCTTCAACGATTAATCATTTCTTCTGTCAGGCCAAAAACCACAACAACCAAAGGACCAAAACCAAATACATAATGTTTCCGATGTTTGCGTTATGTTACTTCATTTCTAATAATTTATTTATCCCGGCCGTGTTGAATTTTAGGAAATTTGGCATTTTCTGCGTAATTATTATGTCCGATTTTAATTATTTATTTGCAAGTTTTTCCCCAGATATTTCTTTGTTGTCCAATTCTGACATGTTTTTCGATTACGTTGTTGCGTAAGGATGATGTAACCACGTGTTTAACACGTTTAGCAAAATAAGGATGCCTTGTATAATGGTCACATACCCCAGCAAACTGTTCAAAATTTATCTGACAAAAATTCACATACTAAACTTAAATCGGGAAAAATTACGAGGCAAACTCCGGTTATGAATGAAGTCGAAACTTCACGGATCCTGAGTACATATCATAAAATATATATCCGAAGAATTAAACAATTTATACCTTGTGATATTTTCACGTCAATATGCCTATAAAAATATTTGTTGTATTAACTGCGACATATAATTTAGATGATATGTCTATCTCATTGAATTCAGATAAGAACCTTGATTGATAATAAAGAAGTCCATTCACAATTATGATAAATATGGTTCAAAGTAATAAAAATGTACATAAAGATGTAAATAAAGATGTAAAGGGAAATTCGGCGCATAAAAAATCTTGTAAGTTTACGCGGATTGGGGGCGTCTTCATATTTCGGAGTAAATGAACAAAATAAGTTTACACAAAACAGCAAGATTGGCACAATCTTATACCTATTATGACATATGAAAATTAGGACATTTATAAATCTTGTGGGCACGTAAAGTCCGTAATTTCTTAGCTACAGCCCCAATTTTGGAAACGCTGATTTATTTTGGTTTTGGTTTACCCGGTGGATCGATTATCTTAATTTTTCCATTAATAGGATCAGCTACATAATACGCAATATCACCTCGTAACGACTGCATTACGATGTTATTGTTTTTCTGATTTTTCCGTCAACACGACGAACTTCGGATACAAAGGACACGTGGATGTTTCCTTCTTCATGTCTGATCTTTCTTTTCCTTGACAGAATTTTGTCCCAGAAGGTGCATCATTTCGTATTTCCTCTAAAATAGGGGCCGTTCATAAATCTGGTTATCCATTATCCAGATGCTACTAAAGGTTATATCATAACCAAAACATAGTGAATTCATTGTCATGTTAGAAAAATGTGCAACGTTTATATCAAATAAAATGGAATTTTACATGTTGTTTTATTCGAGTGAAAATTCCTTCGTTGAAGAACATATTAATACGAAAATTCAACCCGTGTCATCTTAATTTAATACGAAATGGTAATATTTGCTTGCCTAGAAGGTCAAATTTGTTACCAAATCGGTAGCACATTTCTAACTACGTCGTTTCAACACCTTTACTTACTTTGTTACCGGATACCCCTAAATCCGTGGCATCCTATCTGCACGTCTTCCTTCCAATAAGGAGAGGCTTTTGCCCGGAAGAAGACATCTTAAGCTAAAACTTGGACGTGTTATTGCAACGTCGTCGTCGTCGTGATTGGAAGTCGCGATAGTGTCACATCTGCTTCTAAATGATTTTCCCAAGTAAAGTACCTACGCTTCTCATTGTTTTAGTCGCCTCTCTTCTCCCACCACCGAAAAGTGGGGATCCGGATGAGGTAGCAAAATATAATACGTAAATCGAAATAGGTAAAATTGGAATTCTGTGACCTTTTTTCCAAATAACAGTTCACACAGTTATTTGTAACATCGTTTATATCTATAAAACACCGTAATATTTCAAAAAATTCTCCGAAAAATGAGCACAGACCTTTGCAAATTACATATAACGGAAATATGTCGAGTAGGATTCAAAGCATGAGATGTATTTACGCCGTTAATAATAACATAGGTATTTACTATTATAAAAACAAAATCCGTAGATTAGATTTCATGTATAGTATCAAGTTTTCTTTCTCGGGTCAAGAAATTTGCATTACAAAAATGTTATCTAATCCGAAAAATAGAATAAAAATCCCTAGAATATGTAATGATTTTTTTACCCCGTTGGTAGAATAATTTTACAAAACATCAATATAATTTACAAATACATAAGCAAATTGCCAATTTCCTGTCTGATAATCGAACTTATTTTGTCTAGTGTATTTTTCTCTTTGTTACCAAAATTGGTAAAATATCTATACCATGATTTTTTCACTCGTAACTTTCTTTCTCAGAGGGAGATGCAAATCAGTCGCTAAATAACATTCCATGCGAAATGAACATGCACTTAAATTGGTTTCGGGTCGAGTAATCTCTCAATCTTAACGTCTTTCGTGGACAAACGTTAAGTCTTTTAACACGAGGAAGGAATGGAAAACGGAGACTAAAGTTTTTTTAAATACAGTAAAGAAACAAGAGCCATTTAAATATCTGGAATTGTTCTGAGAGGAAAGAATCATCTCATCATTGACAGAAATAAATGACTCTGGTGGCTCATTTTTTCACGAAATTATATAACTCTGAAAAATTTTGTACTAGTCAAAAAGTTGAAGATGAATATTACCAAGTGGCTAATAATTTGTTACCAAAGGTGTAGAAATTTCACGATAATATTCTCTCCGACTGGTAACATTATGCAATATTGCTATCCAGTTATTTGACTATTTCCACTTGAAGATTATTGCACTTAAAGAACTCTTCACTTTCAACTTGAATCTCTCATCTCGTATCCAAAATGTTTCCAGATTCCCCCTTTTTAAAAAAAACCTAAATCCATCACGAACTGCACTGCACTGCACCTTATTCCACCAGCCTAACAGCATTATTGACCATAAATAAGATAAATTCCTCCGATAAGCTTAATGCCATTCCATTCCAGACACCACCAAACGCGACTTGTTGAAGTAAAAATCCCTTTCAAAATGCAAATGCAATTTGACACTGAAAGTGACAAACAAAGGACAGAAAAAAGCATGACAAAATTGGAATTGTTCTTAAAAATGTATGAGCTGAATATAAATGAGCAACTGCATCTTGAACTCGTAAGACTTGCACATTGTAAAGGAAGCCATTCATTTATTTATTACCGTCATTTTCCAAGGGCAGGAACACTCTTGGAAATCAGGGACATAATTTTCTAACATTATCAAGAAACTGTGGGCTGATGGGGATAAACTTGTGCATATGTGTGGCTTATCAAAAGGACTAAATTTTTATGAGCGTCTTGGTTTATCGAGAAGTTTGACTCCGGACATGTGGATCTCTGTAGCACTCAATAAATAAATCTGTACAGGATTTTTCTAATCGGCATCAAAATGTAAAAAAACAAAAATTCAAAATTTTGCTTCCAAGTGTTTACAGAAGTTAACTATTTGTTAGCACGACATATTTGTATGATAACTTTGTAGCAATGCCCACTAAATTGTTGGTCTACAGTAATATTGCAACCCTAAAATACTTATTATCAGCTCAGTAACAGCATCCCGTTTGCTACCAAAACCCTTAAGAGATTTATAAGCGTGTAGTTGCAATCTCATTTTAAAAGTTAATGTCCACTCCTCTCTGGTTTTCTTGTGAACTCTGTTTTTCTCCAGATGCGAGATGAGGAGGCGAATGGAGTGCAATTAATTACAACCCATTAGACGTTTCTCGCCGTATAAATCAGATCCATTTATTCACTTCCACTTCTTTTTCGTGTGTTAATGTGTAATGGACTTGATATTATGCAAATCCCTGCATCACACAAAAAACACAAGTAAAAAAGAATTACTTAAGTATGAGATGGATGATGCAGTTTTGCGTGCACATTTCATTACACAGAAAATTATGCTAATTTAATATGCACTACATTTCCGTAATTTCGTCTTAATTTAAAGATGCAAGGGTATCAAATTAGCATTCCTAATTTTTCCGTGTGTGCGTACACGGACGTATTTATGCTGATTAGTTAATTTTTGTCAGTTGTGGGCATAAATTAAAGTGGTCAACCTCGAAACCAGAAAAGTGCCTAAAGCACTAGTAACAATTTACAACTTGTTACGTTTTCATGCCATTACCCGTTATTAAAATATATCATGGAAATAATGTGACTGAAACTAGATGGATGAATAGAGATGAAAAGCAGGTCCATGTAGAGGTTTCGCTTACTCAAAGAAATTATGTGCAAAATTGTGGTAATTTTTATTTTGGAAACATCATTTTAATAGTTAAGCTTTCACAATTGTCACGCATCCGTGGAACTAATCGCACTGTGTAACAACCTTATGGCGTAAAAAATATTATAAATGTTTACCTAATTTTGATCTATTTTACTTTCAGTTTTATTAAATTGGAAAAATGGAGACTAAAAGACTTTCGCTTGTAGCCAGATTATAATGCCGATTTGACAAATTTTGTATTATTGCTAATAAATTTGTATGTATATTAGATACACGGGGTAGCTAAAATGGGACGCAAAACTTAAAACTTAAAATTGTGTCGTATAATTTAACTTATAATTATAGATATACGTCGATGTATGTATGGCGACTTTATAAGTCATACGTCATAATTTTAAGTTATATATCCATGTATCTATTACAGGTTGGATTACCAAGTGCAGAAACGAGTCAAATTTAGCATAATCTTGAATAATGAATATAAAAATTTTCAAAATCTTTGTAAAATCGGATTGGAAGATGTCGTGGTTAGTGGTTTTTGCTATTTTTGAGTGTATGTGGCTCATTTAATTTTAATTACTTGAAAACTTTATTGCTTTCACATTATAGAACAAAACAGCAAAAATCTGTATGTGCGAGAGGGTAATGTAAAAATAATCTGAACACATTTCCAACAACCCAATCTCTGATTATTTCAAACATTTGTATTTTTTCCAATAGTCCAATAAATACTAATTTTATACTCTGCCGGCATCCCAAAGTGGTCAATTTGTTCATTAAAATGGTTACCTTGCCTGTAAAAGTAACCAAATTGGGGTAATCGAAGTCTTAACACGAACCTAATTTAATTTAGACTATGCCACAAGATCTCTCGGTATGTAGAATTTGTAGCAAAACACAAACATTACACGTTCAGCCAGACAATAATTAGGAGTCATGGAGTCATGCGTTGCGTACCAACACTCTAAAAAATTAGGTGAACAAATTACCAACATGAGATTACTTGGTGATGGTAGTAACCGATTGAAGTACCACCAATTCGGTAACAAGATAATATTTGAGTTCAAAGTGCTCGATTTGGTAACAAGTGTAAAGGGCAAATTGGTAAAAATTTACCAATGATTTGGTAATAACTTATAATTTACCACAAATTCGGAAAACAATAATTCATTAAATAATTTCTAATTTATCGTTGGGCTTATCAAATTTATTTCATCGCCTAATTTGTTACCCCATTATTTACAGTGCAGCTAAAGAAAGAAAGAAAGACAAGACGCAGCAGTAGTGGTCTCAACGGTTCTCGGTTCTCATAGAACCGAACCGGAACCGATGGCTCGGTTCGGTTCCGGTTTATACGGAGAACCGAACCGAACCGAAACTTTTATTACCGGTTCGGTTCCGGTTCCAAGTCTTTGAGAACCGAACCGAACCGGCCGGTTCGGGTTGAACCGAACTTCATACATAAATACATTAGCGAAGTTAATCATATTTTCGAAAAAGTTTTACGAATTTCCCGAAATACACATAGTTTCCAAAATGAAATTTTGACGTGGCCGCACTGCCAAAGTTCCCAAAATGAAACTTTGACATGGCCACACCCCCAAAGTTCCCGAAATGAAACTTTGACTTGGTCACACCCCCAATGTTTCCAAAACCAAATTTTGACTTGATGACACGCCCAAAGTTCCCAAAATGAAACTTATTTGGTCACACCCCCAATGTTTCCAAAACGAAATTTTGACCTGGTTACATCCCCAATGTTTCCAAAACCAAATTTTGACTTGATGACACCTCCAAAGTTCCCAAAATGAAATTTTCACCCCCAAAGTTTCCTAAACGAAATTTTTACCCCCAAAAGTTTCTAAAAAGAAATCTTTACTTGGTCACACCCCAAAGTTTCCAAAATGAAATTTTGACTTGGTTACACCCCCAATGTTTCCAAAATGAAATTTTTACTTGGTCACACCCCAAATGTTTCCAAAATGAAATTTTACTTGGTCACACCCCAAATGTTTCCAAAATGAAATTTTGACTTGGTTACACCCCCAATGTTTCCAAAATGAAATTTTTACTTGGTCACACCCCCAATGTTTCCAAAATGAAATTTTGACTTGGTTGCACCCCAAACTTGGAATTGTTTTCTAACTTCAATAATATATACATAAGTGGTTTTGCTGTTGACATGTATTAGAATTTGCTTGTTTAAATACAGATAAGTTATTGGCTTATATGTGAAATTTCATCAGAAACACGTCAATTAGCATTGTTTGTTGTTTATTGCATATTAATAACACTACCGGTTTGACCCGAACCGCCGGTTCGGTCACGGTTTGGTCCGGTTCCGGTTCGGTTCCAACTAAAAAAAGTTCGGTTCTGTTTCGGTTCTTCAATTCTGGTTCTCGGTTCTAAACCGGTTCTTCCAAGAACCGAACCGAACCGCACCGTTGAGACCACTACGCAGCAGTATTTGTAACCCAAATAAGTACCGCACAACCCAAATCCGAGACAATAATTGGATTGGATTCTCCGTAAAGCAGGCGAAATAACGGCGTCTCTCGGCGGATCAGAATTGATAGGATTGGATAATATTCCACATTATTGGATTAGCTACTCAATAAATTAGCCGCTTTTTCTCCCCCGCTGCATTTTCTGCCCTTTCATCCCGATTTCGACTCCTTCATTATTGGCGTCATTTCGCAAATTTGTCGTCATTTGACGGTCTGCTGAATTCCCGTAACGGGGGCGAATACGACACAAATTATAAGCAGAAAAGCAATCGACATCTTTTCCAGAATAAATGCGTCAGAGATATTTTTAACGAACAAACTCGTCATATTTGGCACTGACTTTTTTGTATGACTCACGTCAAACTTGGTTTTAAAAAAGTTTCCAAATCAAAGATTTGTCGCATATACAATTCGTGTAGTTTTTGCAAATATATTTCAACAATTTGCAATGCTCCCCGTGACGACCTAGTAAATGAATCGGGACCTTAGAAGTAGGATGAAATCGCATTATTTGCAAAATTGGAAAACGTCGCCTAACTCATCACAATAAATACTAATTTAAAAATTTTTTCTACACTAATTTCTGGAAACTTTCGTTGCAAAACAAGCAGATTTTTTTTTAATTTGTGTAAACAAAATGATGAGACGCCCTTTCGAGTTGTGTAACCGTTCGATAGATTCGTACCTAAATTTCCTTCTTAATTTCTTTTCGAACTTATCCAACCATTCATAAATTCAGGGATTTTCCTACATTGCAAATATCAAGGTGATTCCCCTTTCCTGTAATTGACACGCCTTTCTCCCCCAAATCATTGCAGATGCGAGTACAGCTCATATCCATTACAGAAATGCGTCCGTTTTCCCCTCTTGTGTCTAATCCGAGTAGAGGAATAAAGATCTTAATAAAGCCCGTTACAGGAAAGAAATGATGCCAACTTTCTCACCAGAATGATGATACACATACTTCTCCAGATAATAATCGATACAATTCGAAAGCCTACTTTTCCCCGGAAACTACATTCCCCAACATTTTTACCAGACACAAAGAAGTAGAACTTGCTCAAGTTATCTTATTTTTCTTGTTCTGCAGCCGCGAATTGTTGCAACCTTGTAGAAATTCCGGAGAAGAAAAAGAAAGAAATGTCTTGAAGGAGCTGGGTTCGGTTTAGTGGGAGCATTTCTAGTCCACTAATGGTCACGGGGAACTGTATCAATCTCTTTTCATGTGCTCATCCATACTTTCCCTGCATACCAGGAATTTTGTGGGCTGCTTAAACTGTGGAAAGTATCCGTACTTTTAGATACACTCAGAATCAAATGTGAGAGGGAAATTTTTAGTTAGAATTATGTTAAAGCTGGAACATATAGAAACGCACAAAAGTGTAACACATAAAATTGGAATTAAATAGGTTTGAAACCGGAAACATGGTGAAATTGTAGATTAAAAAAAATTAGGTATGTACTACGGTCAACTGTGTATAGACAAACTCGTCATAAAATTGCTATTTTTTTGACAAATTGTAACGTCGAAACGTCTGATATAGAAATATTGCAGAGAGAGGAATTTAAATTCAAATAATGTAGATCCGATGAATCCGGTACAGAAAAATTAGATTATATTCATTACTAATTATTTATTAATAATTATTAATTAAGATTGCAGAGCAATTAGTTACCCCTAGACGTCCACTGGGTTTTCGAACCAAAGTTTCTCAGGTTGGGCAAATTGCAATTTTTTGGCTGAAACACAACTTCAAATTTGGTAGAGCAAATTTAATCAATAAAAAAAACAAGGAAAATTTACACCTCTTATGCAACTCGATTTTTAAGGGGTTTTAAATTTATACATTTTTTATATTATTTTTTATAACTCCTTTGAAAAAAATGCATACCCCACAAAATAATTTTTTCTCGTGATTCAAACGGATTTTAGGGAAAAAATGTGCTTTATACCTACAAAATAAAGTATTCGCCGCATTTTAGAAGAAAAATTTGCGCGAGTAGTTTTCCTTTCATCAGAGTGTTCATTCAGAATACTACCCACTTTCACCGAGCCGTCAAGCTTGTCTAACGCGTGAGAAGTTACACCGAATAAGATCCATTGTTTCCGAGAAAGTTGGAAGTTTGCGGTCAGCCGAAATTAAATGGGCTGTCAAGGTGTTGTCGTTTCTCGGTCAGTTCTTGATGGATTGCACTCTACCCTTGGTCTCATTAAAGGGGGAAATACTCGAAAATAATTAAATACCAAAGTGTAATTAAATAAAGCGGTTGGATCAATGGGATCAAATTGCATGTTGTAAAATTCTCTAGACTAACATACTTCTGGAGGAATAGGAGTCGGTTTTTAACCAAAAAACCTGTCATTTACCCCAAAAAACGTTCCTGGCTCAAGTTTTTCAATAATTCAAAGGTATAAAATGAACTCGTGCCGGAAATATGCCAGTGTTCAATGCTGACAAGTTTTTTCAAGCTAAATGACACGAATTTCTAAGAAAACAAATAAAAAAATTAACGCTGATATTTCATTTACCGTAAAACCTCTATTTATAGCCCTATTCTAATTATAGCCGGGTCAGGAGACCAAGATTTCAAAATTTTAGCCGGGTCTCTAATTATAGCCGGGTCTCTAATTATGCCCTGTCTTGTCCGCTGTGTCCCCGTTCATAGCCCATTCAAGAAAAATGTTGCACATTATGCTAATCAACGAATAAGTTGACCTATAATTTTATCTACTAATTTCAAGTTATCAATGGATATAAACATGACAGAAAATTAAAAAAAAAACTGCTAAACCTCGTTTAAAGATGCAGATTTAAAGTGAATGGGTTACTGATGGCATATCTTCCTAAATTAGAAAACTCAAATTGAGTCAGCATGATCTTGTAACATTTAAAATTTTGTGCCGAACAAAATTTAGCCGGGTCTCTAATTATAGCCGGGTCCGTGACCCTCAGTTTTGAATTTTAGCCCTGGCTATAAATAGAGGTTTTGCCGTACTTTGCCTTAAAAAATCAGAAAGTGTGCAATTTAAACGGCGCTGTAAAATTAAATTTCATGTAAGTTATAACTATTTGAGCAGGTTCATGGGAATCGAATGAAAATCTGCACATTCTGTCAATTTGCAATTTTCTAGTTTTAATAATTTAACAATGCAAATTTCGCTCGGTAAACTTCGTTAGATCCTAAACTTGCTAACGTTGAACACATTACACACTTTTCTCAAAAAACCTTCACTTGTTAAAGTTTGTAACAAATTTCCGTGATTTAACAATGTTACGATGAATAACTATGTGAGAATTTTTTGAAGATTTCATTTGACAATTGAAAAATACTGTCTCGACTTTCACTCCACAGGAAATTTGTTGCTGCTTTCATTATCACACATGGTCCACTAATAATCTGGCTTTTCTTTGATAATGAATCACATCAATTCAGATCAAATGACGGAATTTATTCACTTTCATTGCCTTCATTATGTTTGTCCACCTCGAAGAGTTTCAGATATCTTAAAAATCTCGGAATACATAAAATGTTAAAACATGTGTCAAATTGGTATCAAGACGTGACCAAATTATAAACAATACCAATTCCAAACAAAAATAGGTATGACCAAACTGGTAATAAAGAAATATCCCAAGTTGGTAAAATATACATATCCTCATCCTCACCGGTAAAAAAATCGTACCACTGTATCTTCCCTTGTTGGTACTTTATGGTACTTTGGTAAAATATATCCCTGTCGGTAAAAAAAATCCTACCATTACATCTTCCCTTCGTATTTTATGGTATTTTGGTAAAATGTTACCAAAATAGTCGGTAGCAATATAGTTCGAAATTTTTAAGAGTGTTATCCACTACAATAAAATTATGTACTACACACGTAACCATGCAACTGATAACTTCGTCTCGTTTTCCTTTTCTTCTCCTGCTCAGAAATAAATTGGGGCAGGAATCGAATGAATGAAATGAAATGCCCAACTTTCTCTCGGGCATCAATTCAATGGCTTCCTTATTGGCTTTCGGGACGTGTTGTGGAAATTCCGTTGTGTTGTTGTTGATGTAAAGTGAGTTCCATTACGTCAAATTTAATGGAACCACTTCTCCTCCACCGACCGACCAGACCACGAAGAATAGACGACGTCTTTGTGGTTTCCTTTCTTACGGGGATAATTAGGGCCTCATTTTACTTCAAGAAAAGGAAATTTACATAATGCTTTTATTCTTGAGGGGCACTTACACCTATATTTCGCTAGTTTTGCGCTATGTTGTAAAAAGTGCGCGTATGTATATTAGCAACGCGAATCTCGGCATTATAGAATATTAGCGCAAATTTTGCAACATTTGGCACATTTCCTTGGAAAAGGATGAGATCTTTGTTCGAATTTAATAAGCAAATGGGCGTTTTTTTAATAAACAATTTCTTACCTAATTAATCCTAAGCTCCAATGCGAAATTAGATACCAAAATTTTGAAATTTTCTAAAATTTCCACAATTTCTTAAAAAATCCCCTTAGATAATAAAGTTTTCTTACAACAAAAAAATTTCTTTTAAAAAACAATCTCCAAAAAACTTACAAAGGTTACACAACAATAATTAAGATTTTCCCACAGTGGGCACGTACTTTATAAAGAGCTTTTCCAAAAAAGTGAAAGTTTTGTTCAGATTTTTTCACCCATTCTCATTATCTAAGGTCCAAAAAGGCAATCTGACCCAAGCCGGGAGAAAGTTGAGACTCATCCTTCAAGTGAAAGTGGACTCATTACATCACAGGTAGGAAATCACGTCCAGTTGTCCACAGGGAAACTTTAATCCCAAGTGATGAAGCACACACTTCGTAGTCGGAAAGCCGCAGAAAAGCACTCTTAGAAGTCTAGTAAACATTAACGTGATTACAAAACGTACGGTAAAATAATGGAGCCAAAAGCTTAGATTTTGTTATCAGTTGGAGATACTTCCTTATCTACGAATAAGAAAAACGACAATTTGCATGTTATAAAATAACTATATAGAGAAGGCAAATTCCGTTACCAAATTAAATATCAAATTGATATAAAAAATGTATTTGTTTGTTACAAAAATTCTCAACTTACATATGAGAACCCACAGACCTAAATTTAAAATTTATACGAAATATATTTCAGAATTACAATTTCGACGTACAAATATTACGATATCTTTACAAATCCGGAAATTGTAAAAATTTCTAAGAGTGTGTCCAACGGCTGCCCAGTGTTCGCTATATGAATTCCCCAAAAAAGATACCTACATTCCTCCTACGCCGCCAGAATGAAGAGAAAGCAGTAGCACATATTTTTTTCCTCGGGGAGAAAGTCCGTTATCCATATAAAATAAAACCAATGGGCAGTGAAACAAAGTATCCTAACCGGTCTTGTTTTTCTCCTTTGTTTTCAGCTAAAGTTGGCCATTTTCTTGAGGAAAAGTGAACTTTACCCATTAACGGTTGGTTACTGACTTAACTGGAGCTAATACCCGGGTGTCCTCTGGGAATAAGGAAATAAGGTAAAAAAAATGCTACCACTTGTTTCTAGGGCAGACACATTCTTAAGAATATATTTAACTACTAGCACTTTGCACATCATGTATCAAACTAAATGCGTTGCGAATTTCAGACACTTTGTCCTATTAAAAAACTTGGAATTAAGTATTTTGGAACCAATTTGAAAAATGAGAAATTTAAGAAAATTAGTAACACAAATTTTCAAGTGTAGGAAATGGCTTTGTCACCAATTTTAGAATTTATCATCTGAAGTTAAAATGTGAGATTAGCTTTTTTTTCCAGGGCAGACTTATTTACTACACTTCAAATTTTGGAAAACATTTTTCCTGGTTTGTAAATTTTAGAGAATCTGTACCTACGTTTAATGTGCATCTCTTCCTTGTGCGAAACCGTCGATAAGTATATTTTTAGGAATAAATCCAGCTTATCGAGAGTAACGGAACATAATGATAGCTTTCTCCCAGTAAGCCCACCCAATAAGCTCATCTCCCAGAGGAATTTTCCCCACCAAAAATAACTCCGAAAGCCGATTTTCAAA
This sequence comes from Folsomia candida, assembly GCF_002217175.1. NCBI lineage: Eukaryota > Metazoa > Arthropoda > Collembola > Entomobryomorpha > Isotomidae > Folsomia > Folsomia candida. The sequence goes on along the minus strand of NW_019091200.1, from coordinate 4,431,147 downwards.
GAGATTTCGACAAAATAACTTTCTCTTTTAAACTTTCACTTCTAAATCGTTTTTTTATTTATTTTTTCACAAGAGATCGAAGAAGTCAGCGTGTCTTGGCATATCTGCACTGCAAGTAATGTGATAAGTAGCTTGTCACAAGGTGAAAATAAAATAGGAGGACCAATTATTATTTCTCTTACTCGATGAGACTCCTACATATTTACGAAAAAACCTCCTTTTGTGACCTTTTCTTAATCGAATCGGTCACTCTGGTGCTTTCACCGTGTTTTCTGATTCGTGACGAACGTGTCGTGGGTTCTCGGGATAAGAACAACATGTCCCGTTTGTTCTTTTATTTGTTCCTTCGACGTACCGTCTGGTGGAGTAGATTTCCTGTGTATCACGAGATGGAAATGTCACAACGTGTTCATTTGTCCACTTGGATCACAAATACTCGAAGAAAGTCGGATTTTTGTGTTATTTCATTCCATCCGTTCTTCTGTCTCAGTTTGCGGATGTGTACACTCCTAGAAATTTGGGGATAACATTTGCGAATAACGTATTTAAAAGTGAGTAACAAATCTGGTGAAAACTGAACTGGTATCGAAAGAAAAAATGTAAAGTATTTTTATCAAATGAAGAAAAAATTCCAAGGTTGGTAATAAGTCAAACTTTGTAAAATTTATGACGAGTTACTTTAAAAAACGTTAACGGTCAAAGAATCTAAATTATAGTTGTGTTATAATTTCATCACTTATTTTGCAATCAGCGTCGAACTGCGACAAATTTTAATTCCAGGTAACCATCACTCATATTGATGTTACCAATTTGGTAGTAAATACGCTACCAACCTGGTCCACTTTCACGATAAAATAAATCTAATGAAATACACCTAGAATCTAAAAATATTACAAACCACAGATTTAAAAAATCATATTTATAAAAATTTTCCAACAAAATAAAATTTCACTACATTTTTACCGGTAATATTTTGTTACCACATTATTCAGAGTGCACAAACATGCACGTAACCCTCTCGTAACTTGATACCCTTACCGCACGGGGGTATAGATTTGGTATCAAAGAGATCATTACGGGTGGCCGCAGAGGTGCAGAAGTCCAATAAAATCTTTCACCTGATCCCTCAACCACAAAGGCCAACCAAAAAAACAGATCAACATCCACCCACTTGGAACAAATAAGAAAAATACGATTCCTTCGGGAACACGCGGAAAACATGTCATCCGTTTTTCAGAAAAGTTTGACCCTAGCTTCGATCATAGGCCACGGAAATAAATTCCAAGTATTTTGGTCATTTTTAGCACGGCAAAATTAACATGGGACAAATAGGATGACCCATATTCTTACCTCGAATCGATCACAACCTTCATGCACAATCCTACTTTCTCCGACTTGTTGTTGTCTTGTCTGAAAATTGGATGGCTTTCTGAACCAGAATTCGAGTGGATCACTTGCTTTTTACGGAGTCTAAAAATAAATGAAATCGAGTGAAAGGGTTGGATTTACACGAGAGTGTCTTTTATCCTTAAAAACCATGTTTTCTCACGCTTTTCATTGGCCCCGTATAATTTCAGGTGAAAGTCGGAAAAATGTTTAAAACTGTAATCGTTAGGGATAATTTGGGAAATTAAGACATACTGCGAAAGACAATTAATTAACTTTCTCCGTAACTTGTCCTCAGACCTTGGATTAATGAAATCTTTTTAACAATTATGTCACTAATATGCTACAATTTTATTTAGTGGCTTAGAACTTGCTTAGTAGTTTATTTTGGAAGTGGTAACGATTTGTTACCAATTTAGAAGTTAGATGGTTTATGCTTTCACCAATTGGTTTATGCATAATACGATTTTATTACCGACGCAATGGAAAATAAATATTTTTTACCAATTCGTTGATAGTTCCAAATTTCGGATTAGAATTTATTTTACCAATTTGGTATTAGTTTGTTACCAAGTATCGAATACGTGACAGAGTTCACACGTAACCTCGGCCCGGTTACAAATATTTTTACGGAATTATTCAGAGTGCAAATCCGCGTGGGAGGCAGACTCAGAATTCAGAATCTCTCGCGGAATTGTTGAAACGTAAATTGATTCACGGTCCACTTCTCGTCTTATTGTTGTTGTCTCCTCGCCCGAAAATTGGAATCCGTCATGTTTTTGAATCCTCAGTCTACGTATCCATGCAGCTTGCGAAATAGTTTGCAATTTATTCAGCACACAGAAATATGAATGAATTCAATTCGAATACAGCGTGTTTCAATTGCCCAATTTTGAACTGGAATCAAAGAAACATATGGAAAATCCACCTCCACAGTTTATTTAAATTTTGCCATGATTGTAAAACACAATTTTGAAACTATTCAAAATGTCATTATTTCTGGCAAAATCCGTAACTTGGTTAGAAATCTGCTCCATTTTTCTCTCATCAAATATACAACGAAATTACTAAATGGGATGACGGGGTTCGCTGATTTTTTTTCGAATACTTATCCACATCAAAATAATCTAATTGTTGAAATAATCAAATTTTCGCTAAAGTTGAAAGTAAATTTACGCAAAGTGTTTTTACATAAATTTAATTACTACCCACGATCAAGAAATATGAATTAATTATGCACTTTAGCCTAGTCTAAATTTTTTGTACGGCGTGAAGATCTCGCTGATCTTATAATTATTTATTGTTTCTCAGCTCTGCGTATTAAATTTTTGTTATATTATTTAAACGAAACGACGAAACGCTGAACCAAATTTCACTCTGATTTTAAAACCAACAAAGAACACCATCGTATCAAATTTTCACAAAACTCTTGCTGCTTGAAACTCCTGTAGAAAACAAACAGTAAATATTGCACTTTTTGTGAGTTCTGTTTATTTTTGCAGAAATAAAAAAAATTACTTGGCAGCAAAATCTCTGCTTCACTTGACTAACTTTTGAAGTTCATCATCTCGTCACACACATCACTCAATCAAATCAGACACTTGCTAAAAGCTCAAAACTTATGTAACACACGCGTAAAATAGAATCCTCCTCATGTTGACACTTCCATTTGAGAGGAGGATTTCAAAAAATGGTTCTCGAGCTTCATAATATGTTTACAGAGTTTAAAACACTCTTAGAAATTTTGGAAAACATTCGTTGAACCAAACCAATGACTTTCTACTTTTACCACCAAATAATAAAACTGTTTTTTTACCAACTGGTAACCAACTTGGTCGGCTGAAAATAAAACTTTTTCAAGTATTTGTATAATACAAGTAATGCAATTTATGCCAGAAAAATGACATTGTTGTTTTATGAAAGTATGTTTTAAAATGAAAGTTATTTCTTGTCAAATTTGGAAATTTATACCACCCAAATATTTTTCTTGCCAATGTTTTGGTTTATTTTTTTGAATTTTTCTCAGTTTTCGAAAAGTTGCTTTTCCAAATGTATCTTTTCGAATGTCATCGCTATCTATAATGCATGATTTTTTCCCAATATTGGTAACATTGTATTACCATCTTGATATCGCTTGTCGCATGCATGAATCGCTTATCAGAGTAGCAATACACACAAAATAAGCGATTCTTTGATGATGATGTAACACACGCTCATTCTTCTCACTCAGCATGGCAAACAAAATAAGCACCGTGAGTAAATATTAGCATCGTCTCATCCTCTTCTCAAGGGCCCTGTAAAAAGCATGTCATCGATTCAGGAGAGATTGGCACGGGTCAAGGCATCCTATTTTTCCTCATGTTAAACACCACATATTGACACCAAGATGTCGAAACTCGCTAAAAATTGTGCACATCCTTCGTGCACGGTTTCCCTTTTTCCGAACACAATGCAAATGTTCCAGGTTTCCAGAAGTTGTCAAAAGTTGGATAACACAAAGCACCACGCACGACGTGGGAGTTGCATAATAAACACTGCACAAAGTGCTAATTTTCCATTATACACTTTTTCCCCGGAGATGAGATATGAGATGTGTTATGTAACCCGTATCATGTCATGTCACCCCATCTCCAGTGGACATGTCATTTGCATGCACGCCGTAAATCAGGGTATTCCGACCTGGGTTTTAATGGGTTGGGTTTTATTGGGTTTTATTGGGTTTTAATGGGTTGTAAATGAATAAAACCCACTGGGTTTTACCATGTTAAGTGGGTTTTATTTGGGTTTTAATGGGTTTTATTGGGTTTTAATTGAATTTTACCTTAAAACTACATTCTAAAAGTTAAATACATCTCCCATACATTAGAAGACGTTATCTCAATTCATTCTAAAGCAGTTTATTTCATTACTATTCTAATATATGAAAATTCGGAACAAATCAACAATTGACTCCATCCTTTAGCATCACAGATTTCAAGTGTTATAAAACAAAAATAATTTCCGAATAGATACAAATTCCGAATTATTTTTGTGAAGTTATTACTTAAAACTAATAAAACCCAATAAAACCCATTTAAACCCAATAAAACCCATTAAAACCCATTAAAACCCAAATAAAACCCAACTAACATGGTAAAACCCATTAAAACCCATGGGTTTTATAATTTTTTATTAAAACCCTGGGTTTTTCCGAACCCTGCCGTAAATATGCCATGCAATTTAAGAATTTGACTTAATTTCGGAATTCTTTTCCTGTCAGCACTTTAATGAAAGGAAATTCTTGGCTCATTTGTGATTTAGTTGGGTGAAAGAGTTAATGAATTCCGAGTGTCTGCACTTTAATATCTGGAAATAACCGGAAATACGTATACGTTATTATGTACAAGGAGAAAAATAACCACCACATTCACAAGTCTTGTACAATTACCTAAAATTAGTTTTCTTCATTTTTATATAGTCCAATTTTTAAATGCATATAATTCTCATGAGTATAAAATTTGTAACAGCTTAAATTTTCGAAATTACAATTTTTCATATTTAATAGCACAACACGAATTTCGGATGTAAGAAATATGTGCTAACATTTGCTACATAGAATTAAATTTTAAACAAAACTGAATAAATTATGCGCCACTTAAATTCCAAAAGTAAAATTTGCTTAAAATTGTGAAGCTATAAAACCTATAGATTCTGTGGCATGTAATGGGAATTCTAAATTAAAAGTGAATGCTTCAAAATGGACGAGCAAATAAATATAAATGTTCATGTTGAAACAAATTGAAACAAATTTTGACACTAATTGACAAAATTTGAACTCCCGGTAGGAGTATTACGGTAACAATTTGTTACCGCGGATTCAGTTTTTTTCAGAATTAGTACTATTTTTAGATACGTTAGACATTTACCTAATTTACTCGAGCTACATTTAACCGGATTAATCAGGTTTATCCTGAATTCCATCTTCCACTAATTTTCTCCAGAAATGCATGCATCAAAATTTCTCTCAAACCGAGAACTAACTTCTTCCAGCTAAATGAGGCCGAGGACAAGAAGTGGAATGCATAATTCGTCCTGTTGTCTCCTTCCCGTATTTGTTATTTGTTTCGTCATGTTTCGAATTTCTCCACTTTCTCTCCACTCATGGAAAATTATTACTCGTCTCCAAAATTTCAACCCACCTTTAAAAATTTGAGAACAGATTTACCCGAACCAGCGTGCAAAATAGTAACATTTTCGCTACCACTTGTAACTCTTGGATTGGTAATTTAATGTATTTATTTGGAACGCAATATTTTGTCACACAAATTTTTCTTAACCAATTTTTTACCAGCATTTTGTACTTAACTCCTCAGTTAATAAATAGATTATCAGTTCATATTCATATTCGTTAGATTATTTCAATATATGTAAATACAATGGAAAATTTGACCCCATGCATCATACATCAGAATGGGAACATGAGTATAATATCACACGAAACCTTGTTTCGGACATGACCATAAAATTTTTCCCGGCACTAAATTTTTAAGTGTGCATTTAGCCATTGTATATATTCCCTCCGTTAGCTTAGCATCATGTCAATCGAGGAATGAAATTTGTATAATGTGAATAAAGACGCAGCGTGTGATCTCGCTTGCACATCGCCACCTGAGCCTCGGCCTCCCCTTTAAATTCCGAATTCAAAGTCTCTTGGCAATTTTGACGTGGAAAATCTCTCAATCCTTCCTTCCCGTCATGTCGACATGATCCTTCTCTCCAAACACAACAACATCTCTTCGCCAACCAACCTGACATGACTGACGCCTGCAATCACCATCTTTCATCTGCTAAAGTTATCCTCCATCGGGCACAAGTTTCTCGTCTCTGACAACACTTTAGATAGTTGCGGAGACCCACTAGGTCGGAAATATATTTCAAATGTGGGATCTACCAAGTAAGAAAAATATTTCAGTTGGTAATAAATGGCTCCGGTAAAAAAAATTGGTAACACAATTGTTAACTTATATCCGTGCTGAAGTAACAACACTCTTAAATCTTGGTAGGAAATAATATTGGAAATATATTTTAAATACTTATTTGAATAACCTTGTGATAAAAATATATAATATTTACGACGTTAAGGATATTTTTTGCAACTTGAACTATTGCTTAATCACGGTTAAGATAAACAAGGTTCTCCAATCACAATGAAAATATTTGTAATTCATGCCAATATTATAATCCATTAGTAAACTTATTAGCGGGCGAACATTATGGAGGAAAGTCAATTTACAAATGGATTCTAAACTTGAATCTATGTGTTTTGAAGCATATTATCAAAGCACACAAATTAACAAGGTACACAAAAATCAAAAATTACTGTAATGTAATACACGTAGAAACAAATGTCCGAAATATTTGTACATGTTTTTTGTTCACGATTCGATCCGCCAATAAAAAACTCAGTTCCTAGTCAAGTCAGAGAATGCGATTTGCTTTGGTTTGACAGGAGACAGCTAAATGATGAGATGGATCGGCAGGGGTAGCGAGGGCCTTTTATGGGCATGGATTATCCCTGATTAGGCCGTGATCATGATGAGGCAGATGATTATCCCGATTATGAGATGCCCTGTGAAATGAGACGATAATGGATAATCATACCCTGCCTGCAGTCGCCTGATTATGCCATGTTGTTCAATAACAGGAAAGAATTATCTGTATTAGTCGGGTATCATATCATCATTTTTTTGCTATATGCACACCCTAAGAAATTTGTTACCTATTTTCGCGACAATAGTCATGAAGGTGATGCCAGTTTTTTAATGTTTTTACCCACGAAATATTGCTATTGCACTTTACTTTATTTCCCAGTTTAAAAATATGTTGATTTATTTTACAAATTTTATGCTTACAAAATAATTCAGTTGAAAACATTATTAGCAATTTCGATAACAAATGTACAACTTTCGAGATTAATAAGATTACAAATTCAAAAATTGCGAAAAATATCAACTGTGTATTAATTCGGTCTTGGTTAAATTTTGAGTCCAAATTTTTAACTGTGCAGTTTATAACCAGTGAATCCAAGCCCATTCAAGGAGAAAGGACTGTCCGTAACGAATGTGTCCAATTTTCGAAGAATTTTTGCCCCTAATTTCCTCAAAAATTGATCACATCCTTCATGTATGGACCCCACGTAACCATGAACTTGATTTTTACCTTGCTTGGAGTCCATCCATCCTCCAGTATTTGACGATCAATGGCACATCATTAGTCAAAAATCATAAAGAGAGCATCACACAAAAAACTAGGCTTCTTTCCAATCCTTGCCTATTCATTTTTTCAACTCTTGCCAACAAAACACTTCTTTGATCAAGGAATAAATAACTGTCTGCTTTTCTCCCCTCTCGAACAAAGCTAATCATTTCGTTTTGTGTGATACGTAAGCCCAACCAAATAAAGGGATCAGACCAGATATGATGCTGTTTTAAACCGGGTGGCTTTTTAGATTTTTTATTTGAGATATGGCTTGTACGAATTGGGAAATTTGCACTATTTTATCTATTTTATTTTGTAGAAGGGTTGTGTTAAGGTTGTTTAAAGATTTGTAAAACGAAAGTTACTTAAACGTGGAAATATTAAACTATTTGCAATTTTATAAAATTAAGCTGTGTATGTGTTTACAACCTTACTTTACTAATTTACTACAAAAAATTAAATCAAACCTAAAATATACACTAGCAAAAATACAAAAATTTTACATAGAATGAAACACTTGTTAAGGGAATTGAAAAATTGCTGGAAAATATGAAAAACCTTTTTTTTTAAAAAAAACTTTGGGATCAAGCAACAACGGCTAGTTATCGAGGTGGATAATTTGACCTACATACTATCAAATAAATACCAATTTTGCAAAATGTTTTAGAATGGAATTGAAATCATACGTAAAATTACTTATTTTACTACGAAAAATAAAAATTGCCTGCCAAATACTTTCAACTTTTGTACAATCGAATTACACTTTCTGAATTTCATAAAAATTCTCGGAGGTAATTCACTGTCCCAATTTCGAGCATGGAACGCGTCGATATTATTTATTGCCAACTATTCACTTTCTCCAAGGCAGTTTTTAGATGAATAAGGAGAGCAAGGAAAAACTCACCCGAGATGAAAAGCCTTTAAATCCATTAATCATAATTTGTTGTTCATCTGCATTATACATTTTTAAAATCCTTTACACATCAGACTTTGAATGGCTCATTTACATATTATATATTATTTCATTATCTCATTCATCTCTCATTTCCTATGCAGCAAAACGATATAATTAGATCATTTGTGCAACATTACAATTACACAAAGTGCTATTTTTATGTGTGCACTTACCTGGCAGGGTTCCCAACACTGTTTCTTGTGTTTTTGTATGTTTTGTTCGGAGAGAACGCATAGTGGAATTTTGCTGGAAGGCTCCATGAAAAAAATTTATCATAATAAAGATGTTTTTACCTGGTTGAATCATTTTTCAGGTATACATTTTTAAATTTATTGGTGAAAATTGAAGAAACTTTTGTTTCTTATTCTTTTCACTAAAATACAAGTTGATTACTGAATCTCGTTTTAAATGTGCTGATTTACATGTTTAAGAAACGAACACAAATCAAACTAGTGAAACTAGGATTTCTTTGAAAAAAATGATGTTTCAGGAACCCTTTTTAACTTGGATGATTATCCAGTGATTTTGCATAATATAAATAATTTTCATAATTTAGTGGATGACACAAACATAGCACCGCCCACGTCCACGCGTCTCCAAATTTTCTTCGTCGCAAATCAAATCAAATCAAACTTGTCAAAACAAAGTAATTTATTTTCATCCGTGGGCAATTGCATGATCAAAAGAACAAATTATTATATTTGCTCTGACAAACTTTGAATAAAAAGCTAATTTTAGGGTTCGTCGCAATTTTGTGACCATGATTACATAAATCGTCTGGCATAATAAAAATATTCAGGGGCGAAATCGCAAAAGTTAGAATGACGAACCAAATAAATTCAAATGTTTTTCCATCTTAACCACCCATTTTTTAGGATACGCAATATTCGAATGTCAGAATGTTATATACTATCCATTTGCCAATATTACGTGATAAACCAAAATCGAAGTGAATTTTACCTTGTGATTGGCCTTAAATTTAACTTTGTAGATACATGAAAAAATGTGAAGACACGGGAGAGAATCACAAACTACATAATATCTGTTTCAGTATAAAAATCCTGTTATTTAAATTGCCGAAAACTTTCATTAGTTTGAAAATGTTCCCCAATAAAATTGTATTTTATGTTATACTTATTCGTAAAAAATAATACACTTTTTACTGCGTTTGGACAGAAAATATTCAACCTCATATGCTTCTCAGGTTTCAATCCGTCAAAGAACAAGAATTTAATATTATCCAAGTTTAACTCCATTTCTACGCCGATTAGAAAAAATATGAAGAATTGATATTTGTTGCATTCGAACAGATGGGTGCAATTGTCTGCTGATTTATTTGTTTTTGTTTAAAAAGATTGTTTTACTCTTTGTCACCATTTCCTTAAAAAATCTAAAATTTATCTCCCCAATTCTCAAGCAATAGTTAAACCGACGAAAGTAAAGTACGTCTTCATTTTGTCCAGCCTTTCCGAATATGTCCAGAGGTTAGATACAATGCATCATGGACGAATTAGTTTCACAATATTATCCAATCTTCCTCAGTTAAAATTGTATTTTTTTTAGGAAAAGGCATTCAATTTCCGCTAGATTTCAATCCGTCAAAGAACATGCATTTAATATTATCCAATTTAATAACATTTTGTATCTTCCTTGTTTCTACGCCGATTAAGAAAAGTATGAAGTATTTTAAATGCATCTGCACTATATTAGATAGAAACTCTTGTTTTTGTTGATTAGTTTTACAAATACTAAAAAAAAAATATTGTACTTTTAGTAACCATTTCTACAAAAAAATCTAAAATTTATCCCCCTAAGTCTCAAGCAATAGTTAAACCGACGAAAGTAAAGTACGTCTTCCCTCTTGTCCAGCCTTTGCGAATGTGTCGAGAGGTTGGAGTTGAAGGGAAGCGGACAATGCATCGTGGACGAATTAGAGCGAAGTAATCGAGAGCAGAGATTAGAATTCGTGTCCGTGGTTTACTTGACAATGGTCCTTGGAGCACTGCCCAGTCCACACTTTCACTCCTATTTTATCACCAAAACCCTCACAATGCAGGGTGCCACCCACCCATTGTGTCAAAAGAAATTCGTATTTCTAACACGAACTTCATAACAAAATACTTAAAAAATAAATCCTTTTAATGTTTTTTGTATGTATTATTGGTGAAAGTTAAATAATTTCAGTGAGTGAAAGACAGTCGTGTCCTTGCATATTTTAAAATTCAGGAATTAACTTTGAAAATTTGTAAGTAATTCACAAAGAGGAGAGATGAAACCTATAGATATTATTAGACAATACAAATTTTGCAAAATATTTTAGAATGAGATCTAACTCGTACAAATTACAAGTATTTACAATTGTTTGACATTACCAAAAATAACAAATTTCTAATTTGTTCTATACAGCTATGAAATACTGTAGTGTGACACGACTCATGTCTGCACTTATTTAAAACAATTCTAGTCTTTTAGAATTCAGGGAACGTTGCAAACTTTGAAGTAATTCAATTCACAACCTGGAAAAATTAGAGAAAATAAAAAAATGAAATCTTAAATTTCTTAAAAGCTGGTTAGAGAAAATGAACCTAAAACTTGTTCAACAATTTAAATTTGCAAAATATTTTAGTTCGGGATCAAAATCGTACAAATTATAAACATTTAAAATTCTTTGTATGATATCGTCATATTACAAAAAATCACAAATTTCAAATTATTTTTCATAAACTGGAACCCTGTCCGTTTTCTCATCCTGCCAACAAAACCATGATGATCTATCCTGCCAGAAGGATATTGACGGAGCATCCGATGGGACTTCTTGTTGCCGTTCCATCAGACCAGAATTCTCAAACAGTTTGATGAAGAAACTTTCTTTTCCCTCTTTTTTTTCCCCGTGGTGAAAGTAAACCAAGCGAGTGATACTGCAACCTCTGACTGACTTAGTAACCCCGTAAATAAAATTACATACGAAATCATGGCAGCCCATCTGCCAGCCAGCGTTGGCGGGTGGTGTATCAGCAACAAATAAATAAAGGAGGTCAAGAAGAAGTCATACCCAATTTTGAAGGCAGAACGCCAAAGCCGCCAACTCAAACCAGATCTCTCGCGGGACATTGTAAACCATGCTTGACTTTTGGGAAATTTTTGTAAAACGGGAAATCCTTAAGGGAACAGGAGGGCAGAACAGAACAGAAATAAATCATGTAGGTTGCACTCCCAGAAATTTTAAATGGAAGCGTTACCCGGCAAATGCATATACCAAAAACCGAAAAACTTTTTGTCGGTGTTAATTCTTGCGTCACTAATTTTTTACAAATCTTCGCCAATTTCATATTGTGCTGAGTCAAAATTTATTTTACCAATTTGACCTGAAAATTCGGCCATGATCATTAAAAACTATGTCAGTGTTTTCAATAAGCTACGTTTGCGAATTTTTAAGAACACAAAGACCACGTTTCATTTCTCAACTCATTTTTTTCACTAAAAATTCAGATGAAAGTCGATTACTTGAAAATTTTGAGATCGCTGTGCATCCTACCGCGAAATTAATGTTGATAACATGACCTGAATTCTTCCCTCATATGGACAAAATTAGCAAAATATTGCAAAATAAATGGCACTTTACTCCACTTTCATGTGAGCAAACTCAAGGAGGAAGTCGAAATCATGTCACCGGTGAAAGTGTTGCGGGTAAAAGAAAGCTGATTAGCATATCACAACCATTATGCACGTGTTTAGTATTCATCGTGTGAAGAAAGTGAGACAAGACGATGTGATGCGTTTAATACACTGGTCGCGGTCGGGGTTTAAATAGCCCGCTCAGTTTTATAGTATAAACTTTATATAATTTTTAGAGTGATGAGTTCTATCATACTTATACTTTCGTGCCCAGTTATTTATATCCTAGATACTTCATTTTACAAGTAAGCACCGTAAAAAGTATAATTGATCCCCAACAAGATTCGCATTTGCATCAAAAGTACCATTTTAGTCAGATTTTATGAGACACTACTTACCTCCGTAGTCAAAATAGTGCTCTATTTATCACCCACACTCCACTGAATAGAGCCCTCGTACTCATTTTGGCTACTTTTTCCGTGCGGAAATATTGCTAGCATTTTTTTATCCATGTTTCACATCACCATTTTTATTACCATACAGTGCAAAAAAAATCTGGGTGGAAATACATAAAAATTCTACCAAAAAAAATTTACATACACTTTCCAATACTGGAATTCATATTAAGAATGATGGTAAAAAATATCGATCAAGGTTTTGAAATTGGTGAAATAAAATGTGTATACTAATAAATTTCGAAACTGCTTAGTTTAATTATGATCTTTGTTGCTTAATAATACCTCTCGTTAACTTACAATTTTTTTATCGGTGACAAATCATTACAAATTTTGAACAAACATCTCCAAATATTTAATTTCTAAAAATCTAACCCACACATCTTCACACAAAATACATTTTTTCCATAATTTGAATAGTTTATTTGCATTGTTACTCAATAATCCATACAAATCGCCCGGATGCTTGTAAACTTCTTAAACTAAACATTTCACAAATTACGGAATAAAATCAGGCTACAAATCGTTATTACACGTACCGAGATCACGACCAGATTACTTATTTTTTTATTTTCTATTTAATTTTATACATTAAGGTTAGAAAACTTTTACGCATTTTACGAACATTCTCCAGAATTGATCACCTGAAAAGTCTTGGCGTGCCGTCGCCAGTATTCTTATCCTGATAAAATAAATATACTCTTCTATATTTTTTGATAATGTGGGCATAAAAATGAGCGATAAGATAGAATTCGCAATTCGCTAAACTAAATCAGGAAATAAATGATAAAATTATGGACTTTGTTCACGTTTTGTTTTATCTTCAGGAAAAATATTGCGTGTCAACTCTGTCTTTTTTTTGCTACAGAAACTTTCTCCTTGGTCCCTTCATAAATTACGTGGCAAAAAAACGAGTTTCTGTACACCCATGAAACTCACATTTTTGACCTACTGGCAGAAACTCATTCCATTTTGGTAATGAATTGGTTTATTTCTAGCCATGTTGGGTAAGTATTTGCAAGTCATAAACAATACAATTAGGCAATTCACGCAGTCCTGTTGTAAAATCCGTGAATTCTCTAAACTTACAAACTTTTACAAAATTTTACGAATATTTTTAATGAAAATTAGCTCACAAATTTTTGCAAACTAGCTCAAATCAAGGGAGTCTTTTTATTTAGTAAAAGTTTGTAAACTTATGTTTCAAAACTTATGGATTTTACAAATTATCTATCAATTACCGTTTGAATACCCAATTTTTGCATATTGTAAGATATTGGTGCCATTCGAGAAAATTTTAGTATATACAGACTCAATTTTTAGCAAGATTTGATAATTTCCAAGCTGAATTTAAAGCGAAATTGAATTAATTTTTGTGTGCAATAATTAGCCGAATTATACTGACGCTTAGAAGTTTAAAATTTTTGTTCGACTTTCACCTGAAATGAAAGATCCCATAATTTCACTCCATGACAATTATACTTTGAGTTTTATATTATAATTAAAATGAAATAATTAAAATTATAATTATATGATCAAAATTATGTTATAATTGAATATTTCATATTGTATATAAAATATTTGATAATATCCATAACATTTGATATTAACAAAATACCATTGAATCTCGTATGCCCCTTGTCCACCTCTTGAATTGCATCGCTTATGAATCCCCCTCTCACAAAAATCTTCGGAAAAGTTTCGCAATACGAGATGTCAATTGTGAACCAGAAATCGAATCTATTTTCAATTGAGATGAGGAGTTGAAGCTGGAGCAAAGAAAGCCTGGGCCACCCACCCCGACCAAGAATCCCATTAATCCCAATCCTGCCCAATTTTAGCGCATTAAACGGGGAACAAAACGGTGAAACTCGGAAACCGTGGAGAAGCAGGATGAGAAAATGAGATGCTACTTGTCTCAAATTTACGCAATGCTTCCGTCTCACCAGAATTAAACAGGGTTTCAAAAAGGACGGATATTGGTGTGATTTTTGCTGAGATGCGTTCCTAAATTTTGATTTGTTCCCAAATTTTTATTTATTCCTAAGTTTGTGTTTTTTAAAGTTTTATATTGTTACAAAAATTTAAAATTACGTCTTGCCAGATTGCCAATCCCGTCCATGTATTTCAGCTTCGTCTGAGGATGACAGGTGTTTTTTTTAAATTGCAACTCAATTAAAAATTGTATTTAAGTATTTTTGATTCTAGTTTTGACAATTTGATTTAAAAATGCGAGCACTTTTTAAACTACTTGCTTAGCAATAATTCCAATTTGATGTTTTTCAGAAATAGCTGGTTTAAATTTTGAGCAAGGTTTATTTATTCTCTCTCTTTTATATTGCTACGTGATATGTAGTATTTTATTATCAGCTGCACAGGTCTTTCATATTTTATCCAGTTAATCTTAATCCAAAAACTTAGAAATTTTCAGAGATTTTAATTATCTACTTATATTCAATTTTTACAATTTTTTATATACATAATTAATCAACCGCTAAATAATTTTCAACATATATTAGATTAATTCAGACATTTTATGATTCAAAATTTCCCGAACCACTATCCACACTGGGTGGTTTGCTTAGCATACAGGGTTCGCTACCCCGGGTTTTTGTGGGTTGGGGTTTTTGGGGTTTTTGTGGGTTTTTGGGGTATCAAATCTCCGGAAAAACCCTAATGCTTAATGGGGTTTTTGCGGGTTTTTGTGGGTTTTTGTGGGTTTTTCCGGGGTTTTTGTAAGATTTTGAGGCAGATTGAAACAAAATCCCTTAAACTACAACGTAGATCATTGCTAATTAACTTTTCTGCCTCATCTTGAAATTTTGAGAATTTTCATTTGCGACTTGAATTTCCAAGTATCATTGCATATTTCCAGGTTTACATGTCAAACATGAATTTTCGATGTAATAGTCCAAATCAATGATAACGGTTAAAATTGCATGTTAAAATCGTATATTAAATTAGTTTTTCTCTAATAAATAATTTTAGGAATTCTGGTTCAACCTGCCCCAAAATCTACAAAAACCCACAAAAACCCACAAAAACCCACAAAAACCCAAAAACCCACAAAAACCCCAAAAACCCCGGAAAAACCCACGGGGTTGGGTTTTTCTACAAAAACCCCGGGGTTTTCCGAACCCTGTTAGCATATCGTATATTTCATCTTCTCCCAACAATAAATAGAGCTAGGCAACGAGTTCTGTTTCTGCACGCACCGTCTGAATTGTAAATAAAAGGAAGCCGGAATTTGTAATAATAACTGTGCCCAAGTGTCCTCCCATCTTGCCCGCCTCTATTTATTACCCGGCTACAAATTGCTTCAGGTCCAGGAAACCCAAACCCAATTATTCCACCCTCCACCAAAGCTGGCTAAATAAATCCGTTTAAGCAGTTTCGTAGCCCGAACTTTCAAATCTTTTATTTTATTGCCAATGCCAACCAAAATCAGGCGAAACCTTAAAGTCAATCAGAATTGTTACGTCAATTTTCCACTCCAGACAATTCTGGATCATCTTGGTAAACTTGTAATTTTATCCACTGTAAATAATCTGGGAATAAAATTTCTATCGAGTTTATAGTGATGATACTGTTGAGATGGGGTCGATTTTTTTGTCAATGGTGACAATAATTTGTTAGTAGTAGAAGCGTGTAACAAATAGCGGCTGTATTCGATCGAAATTTGGATACAACATTATTCAATTGTTTCTCGAATAAACAAGGTCCCTAAAAAGGGGGAATCTTAGTGAGGTAGTGTAATCATAAGTAATAAATAAAATTAGATTGCAGAATTTTTGCATCACCGCTCTCGGTTCGATTTTTAACTTGGAGCATTAATCGTTTAAATATAACACTTGCCCCCTCAAAACGTCCGATGATTTCGTCTTAATAGAATATCCAAATTAATATATTGAATTGAAATTATAGATTTGTATCTTTTTAAAAAAATAAGTACGTACATAGTTCACAATTGTTTAGCCATTATATTTTGTATATCGCAAGTAATTTAACCCACTTCTCGTTCACTATATATATATATATATATAGTAAAAATGCATTACTTCCTGAATTTATTCAATAAAATTAAGAATTCATCCGTATGCAAAGCAAAATTTATAGTGTATCCAGTTAAAAATGGAACCGAGAGCGGTGATGCAAAAATTCTGCAATCTAATTTTATTTATTACTTATGATTACACTACCTCACTAAGATTTCCCCTTTTTAGGGACCTTGTTTATTTATAACTTTTAATTGTCCATGGGATTACTGCATTGCACTGCTCCTTTTCATCAATTTGATCCGGAATAATTTTATTAAATGCTGGGTTTTTAAAATTGAATAAATCCGTTGTTTCTTAACCGATTTACATCATTTTGGTCACTAGATTATCAATACACCTGATCTGGAGGTGCAACACCAACAACAACAATTTCACGCAGTTTACCAATTGTGTTGCAGAAATAACGATTAGTTGTGCTGTTTACAGGTTTGAATGCTTAATTTGTTTTCAATTTATTAGTCTTGCGTCGTTGTCAATGACAATGATTCGTAGCACGCGTAGGAATTTCTGAACTTCAAATTGGAATAACTAAGCCAATTCTTAACGGATTTTGATATATTTATCCTTAAAATTTTCGGGATAAACTGCTCTACAATTCGTGGGTATCAAAGTGTTGATAAAGTTTGCTAGTAACTAGCAATAATTACAAATGTGTTTCTAAGGCTACATATTTGCCCATAATTCCGGTCAAAATGACGTAATCGCTTAGTCGGATCAGATCCCGTTTCTATATTATGTAAGAATAATCGGTGCAAAATTTCATCAAAATCGTTTGAGAAATGACTGAAATATCGCAGATGGTCACTTTTTTGGGGTGGGTCAAATGCATACTTAGTAATTTTTTTCGTTGTTAGGTATTTGCCTCACTAAGAAAAACAAGAAAAGATCTTTATAAATTAGGTATAAAACTTTAAAATTTCCTCAGTACTTGTGATTTCTTTATAAAGCCAAGAAAGATTTATAAAGAAATCCACTATTGATACATATTTTAATACTTATATATTTCTAGATGTTTATTTATTTTAAAATTACCCTTTTTACAACGACAAGATCACCTTCATCTATTTCCTGCAGGTAGGAAAATGACAAGGTCTTATTAAAATTCTAATTGGACTCAAACTGTCACAAATTTTCATATCATGCTTCTATTTAACATTTTTCCATTTCTACATTTTTAAGTCACCGAGTTAAATACTTTTATATTTTAACATTTCCTCCTGAATTTACACCTGCTCCCTTTATTCACATCAAATGCTCACGTTACTGTACAAAAATTGTATCCCAAAATTTTTTAGAGTTACCCAAAATCGGATGAATGTTTGCCAAATTGAGTCATTGTCATCAGCTCAGAGCTGCTTTCTCTCTTTCTCCAAAGGAAAGGGAGCCGTCTTCCAAAAATGCATCTGCCAGTTCGGATTTATTCAAGTAAAAGGCGTGATAAAAAAACCAGTCCAATCTCACTTAAGTTGACTTACTTAATATTATTTTGTCTCTCTCGCAAGGGAAAAAAACGCAACCAAATTACATCATCCGACCAAAATATTTGGATTGGAAATGTGTCATAATGTAATTTTCCTGTGTGTCGGGCAGACAAGGGACCCTGCGTAAAGGATTTGATCATTTAATAAGCTGGATTTGGACCTCGTGTGACCTACTTGTTTTGAAATTAGGAAGATAATAAAATGATGCCTTGACCCGTTTCAAATTGGTCACGTGCTTCGTGCATAGTCCCCGAAAAAGAAAGTCACATCAGCATTTTATTTCGGGTTTGTTGTCTACATCTATTTCCCAATAATGGCATGCCATCATTTTCACTAATGCTTTATAAATGCGGAACCTCTTGTAATGGACGTATTCACATCAAATTTCGCAAAAAATGGCGGATATAAACCTTTAAAATCTTGGTTAACTTTGCTAACTTTGGGATATTCAATTTAAATTGAGTTTTGCAATTCAATCAACTGTGTAAATTTTTAAGTATTATAAGTTTTGTAATTTGTATGGTTTTAGCGTCGCTAAAGGTGAAAACATTTATTTGTCTATCTTAAGTAATCGAAGGTTTCTTTTTCGAGATCATCATAAGTGACTTTTGAACCAAAGTAAATATTTTTATAATGCACGTTGTATTTTCGTTAAATTGTATTTTCATTTTTTAGCCCGAGTCAGGGCTTATGTACCCGTCATGTCCGTCTGTCTGTCCGTCTGTCTGTCTGTCTGGTTTGCGATAACTGCCGTAAAACTAATCCGATCGACTTGATATTTATCACACATGTAGTATGGGTCAAATGAGGAGTTAAGTTCGAAGATGGGCGAAATCGGTCAAGTGGTTGACCGGTGGGGGTCATGTAGGTGGGTGGGGTATTATGCATCAAAATTTCAAAATTACCGGAGAAAGCTGAAATTTGGTGCAGAGGTTGATAATGGTATCTAATGAAGGAATACAAAGTAAAATTACAAAAATTTTCATCTGGAGGGACCGTAGGGGGTGACCCATACCGATTTTTAAAACTTATCTAATCGAGCTGAAATTTGGTACATAAGTTGTTAATGGCTACCAATGGAAGAATATGAATTGAAATTCGACACATTTTCATCTTGACAGACCCTATGGGGTGACCATACGGATTTTTCAAATCGTCGTATCAAGCTGAAATTTGGTAGACAAGTTGGTAATAGCTCCAATGGAACAATATGAAGTAGAATAAGAAAAATTTTCATCTGGAGGACCTTATTGGGCGACTTAATAAGGTGACCAGGGAGAAAAATATGTCTACACCAACAAATGAATACGAACCTAGTCACCCGCGTGGCTGGAATTTACATATGTTGCGTCTAATATTATTAGGATAATATCCTGAGAGTTTTAGGAAAAAGATTGAGAATAACAGGCAGTGGCTTAGTTCCTACCCCTGACGGCCAAAAAGTTAAGTCCTGTTTAGAAGACGTCGCCTCAACATATTAATTAATATTTATTTTAATAATTTGATGTGAAATGTGCTTAAATTGGAATAAAATTAATTTTGCCCTTGTTAAAAAAAAAAATTTTAGGAAAAAATATACACTCGTTTCAAAGTTATGGTCACAGTCGATACTGGTGACCAAGGGGAAAAAATGTGTGCACTAACAAAAATTTAGTGATAGCCGATTACATTTAGTGACAGTGGATAAATTTTGGTATATGGGTTACTAAAGGCTCTTAATTGAAGAATTCGAAGTTTTAAAAATTTTAATTTGAAAACAGATTTACGCCTGACTCGGGCTATATCAAGTCTGCACTGTAGGTTTTATTTTTAAAAAATACATTGGGTAATCAATTTGAAATGAGTACTACATAGTACAAATTAACTCTGTACATTTAGAAAAATTGCAAATTTTTTAAATTGCATGATTTTAGCGTCGTTAAAGGTAAAAAATATTTATCTTATGCCTATTCTAATTAAAGGTTCCCTTTTCTGGCGTTCAGGATCATATTTACATAAGTTACTCTCGAGTCAAAAGTAAAAATTTTGTGAATTATCTACAATTATTTTGATTATTTTCATCAAAATTCAGTATCCGTGATGCCCAAAATATTCTACCTCAAATTTACTCGATAATACAAAATACACATTTCGACTACCCTGTATTTTGCCAATTTTAAAACTTTCTCCCTTCACCACATGCACATTTTTGATCCGCGAAGAGGAAAAGTCAGCGAATGAGGGAGTAGCCGTCGATCCATTTCTGGATTCGATTTGACTCCAAATGGTTGTTTAAAACCCGACGGGTGTTATTATCCCGAATGACATGGATAAGTCAACCGGAGCTTAATACAAATCCAATTGAACGTCTGGTCTAGTTTTCGGTCTCGGAAAAAATTCAGATCTTTGAGCATTTTACAAATGATCTTGGCTTCACTTTGGTCGGAAGGATGGTTTGGCAGTAACAACTTTTTTGAGGGGGTTATGCAGAAAGGGGTGTGATCTTTTTTGCACTCCAGTTTTATTATTTCAAGCCAATTTTTGCAACTCAGGAACTTCATAAAGTTTACAAAATTAATTTACAAACTTTTATATAATAGTAAAGTACGCCAATTTTCAGCACATTTTGAATCTCATTTTTTTCGGAACTATTCGTAAATTTGCGGAAAATTTTGAAAGTTAACAGAATTTCCTTCATGCGCGTCCCCAACACCAAATTTCATCATTGCATGAGAAGATCATGAGAAGATTCGTGTTGGGAAAGGTTTTACAAATTCGTCTCCCAATTCGTTCCCAACATTTAACCCGTACTGCCAATAAACTGATACGATACTGGATCCAGAGCGAAATCTCCTTTAAAACCAAACCGAAAAGTTTTGGCTCTTTTTACCGAAAAATAAACAAAAAAAAGTTGCAGAAAAGGGTTCTACTTCCAATTGATTCGTTATTCGCCAAAAAACCGCACCAGTGTAAAGTAGAAATTGTACAAAATATGATTTCACATTTTGGCTGGTTTTAAATTTTAACAAAATCTGCTTTGCCCGAAACTAGGGGAAATTAGAAATCTTTGTAAATCCGTGGATGGAATGGACGGTTGTGTAGGTTAAAACGAAAACATAATATCTTGGTTTATTAACTGCAAATCTAAATTACAAAAATATGTGCTTTTGGAATTTTAATTGCGCAACCTTGTTTTCGCAAAATTTAGAAAAAAAAACATTTCTTCAATAACTTACACTTGGATAAGTACATCACACACCAAATCCTAATCTTATTTTCTCATGATTTCCATAATGTTAGCAATATGTACAAGGAACATTTAACCAATTATTATCAAGCAAACGTGCAGAAATCATGTCAAAATTTTCGAAGAAATTTTCGAAGACTTTACTTTGCACTTGTTTCTTATATGTCCTACTTTATAATTAACTTTGCTAGGATAATATGACCTCATGACCTTTGCCCCAGGACAAACCCTCATTCTTTATGCACGGCCCATTTTAAAATAAATATTAAACACATACGTACCAATCAATCCTACTTATTTATTGATTAAAACTTATCATCTAACATTTATTTTTGGTGTGATGTTATCTTAACAGATTTACTTTTAACGTTTCACTTTTCTTATTTAAATCAACATTCACGAGGAGACCGTACAAACTAGATGTCTCAACTGGCCCTATCTTATAATCATACCCCGGACAAATATTTTTTTATCCTACCCTACTCGTGTTGAGCTCAACATGAGTAGGGTAGGGTATAAAAATATTTTTCCGGGGTATGCTTATAATATCAAAATCTCACTAAAATCGGAACATCCTGTTAGCACGGCCGTTTCTGCTCGTGAGAAGAAGGTCAAGGGTTACTGTCGATATTTATGTTTAATACAAGTCCACATTTCTAGTGGAGCAGGAAGTTGATGATTATTTTTTCAAGTGATTGAATTCCCTTGAGAAACAAACAAATCTTACGAAATTAAGATCATTATGAAGGACCACGTACTGCGAGAGCTAAGCCACCGTTTCTATTACGCAGGGAAAAAGGGTAGCCTACGCGTGACAGGGTTTCACAAATTGTGGAAATTATATAAGGTTTTGGATAATAAGGAGGCATAAAGACTATACAAATAAAACACCTAAATTAAAAAATATAAATAATTCTAACGAAAAAATAGTTAACAAATTTTCTGAATTTACGCACATCAAGGGCGTCTTTTTATTATATATGTGTAACTTTGTAAAATTATTTTACAAAACTTACCGATTTTACAAGGTACCAAGGAATGCGTGAATTGCCGCAATATTCACAAAATATAAGACGATAAAATTTATTTTAATCGTTGAAATATAATCCCATCTGAGTGGTTGTGTCATTGTAATAAATTAATAATATTATTGATCAACTAATTTTATAAAGTTTATCTTACCTTCGTGCGCACAAACTTTAGCTAAAATATTATAATCAAATTTTAATTAAAACCAATGCACAGAAATTACTAAAAAAATGGTAAAAATTTCTACAGCTATTAATACCACCAAAAACAGCTAATTCAAAAATTAATCTAAAATGAATTTTAAACAACAGCAACTGCAAGGTAAATAAAAAAATCGGCTTCAAAATTCATCAAGTCAAGCCAATCGAAAAAGTTTTACGGATTCTTCGCTTTGCAACCCTGTTGTGGCATTATTCCATCAATACGACTTCTGAAAAACTAGTTTGGTTTCAAATTCGTTTTCTCCTCGTGATGTTCCAAGTTTCGTCGCGCGTGGGTGGCCGTGACTTCGAAGGGTCAAAAATATTAAGTCTGAACCGTGCCCTGATTTCTTTGCATCATTTATTTTACTCCGTTACAAATCTCATCAAAAAATGGATACCGAATTACGCAATGAGTTGAACAGAATAAATACTTTCATCACAAGTTAAACGGTTTAACTTAAACCGTAGTAATGAATGAGATTTTCTGGTAATACTGGTGCGGTTACAATTTTTTAAAATTTCGAAAATTTCAAAAATTACAAAAAATATTGACAAACCACTTCCCATTTGAGCATTTTTTTTACAATAAACCTGTTTTGGTAAACAAACATTGCTAACCGAATATTGGTAAAAAATACATCGTCATGTTTTGTGCGCAGAAATTGGTCAAAAAGCAACTTTTTGTAAAAACATCTTTACCCCGTCTTATATAATGAATTATTATAATTTTACCAAACCGGTAACAACATCTTGCAAAAGTTTGTCATGATCCACCCACGTCCATTTCATTTCAAACTCCGTTACACAATAATGGACAAAAATATCTACTTACACAAATGTCTGCCCGTACTACCAAACTTTTGTGAAGATGACGATCCCATTTAATAGACAGGCCCACAAGATTGGGAACAAATGTTTCTGAAAAGTTTTCCATGTGGGAAAACAATAGGGGTTTACAATCGACTTATTTCTGTTTCCCCGCAAATTATAAGTGATTTCTATAAATCAATTATAAGTGAGTGCTCTTTGAATGCTCCACTTTTTGTTTAAATTTTATGTTGTATGCAATTCAGGCGATCGAATTGCATTAAACGTCAAAATCATTGCAAAAACAAACAGTAGTAGCTTTAAAAATACCTAAAATTTCAACACTAGGTACAACCTTTGAATTCTTGCCTAACATATCAATTACATGATATTTATGACGTGGAATGGTTGAAAATTTAATCTTCACTCTCATTTGAAATCCCGGTTTTAAATATTTCACTGCACTATCGTAATTAAACCAATTTCAATTATACACTATTTTAAATAACTTGAATACCTACTAAAACTCGATTGAAAAATAATTTATTGAGCAGCAAGTCCCCTGCAGCAAATTTGAGTGAGTGAAATTTCAACGGCAGCTGATGCTCAAAACAAGCGAAATAAGTGTCTAATTCCAGAAAAAAGTCAATCCAGGAGACTTATTTTCCGATCACTTATAAGTGAAATACTAGCTACTGCGCATGCTCGCGCAGTGTCGCTTAAAAGTGGAAACGACTTATAAGTGGTCGGTACACTTATAAGTCTTCGCATTGTAAACCCCTAATGTCCAATGTTGTGGCTCGTCACTGGTCTGATCGACTCGTACGTATTTCACCAACTTCAAAACAACCCAAAACTTTACTTTTCAAGAATAATGCATTCTTTGTTTTCAATTTTGAGGAGTAAATAAAACACTCCATTTCTCAGCCTTGGTTTAAATTTTGGGTGTTATTTCAACTCACTCTGCTTTCTTGAGAGGGACAAAAACTTGCATAATTGTACAGTTCGTCTTGCTAAGTAGATTTTAAAATAAAACTTGTCCTGTTCTCGTACAACTTGGCCTACAAAAGGCGTTAGGACATGGTTTTGACGAATGCATACCTTAATTGCGGGATGGTTTTTAGTTGTAGAGATTTCTAACATTTTTTATGTGAAAGCCCATGTCTCAAACTATAGGTAAGCATATCTGGCTTCCGATTTTGTGTACTCTGTGAAATGAGGCAAGGTCAAATCTGGGGAGGTGTCCTTTTTTAGTTTTCCAAACCAGTGTTCTTCTAAAATGGCGTTGAACAAAATATTTTTTTCTGAGGTCCTGGTGCAAAAATCGTCTTTGTGACTATTATCAAGGGACTTAGCATGCTTTTCACTATATAAAACCACTTTTGTATCATGCTTATCTTTTAAGTCCCTTTTGTAGTCTAACTTCATACTTGTCCTAATGGAATGCTCTCGTGAACGCAACTCCTCGACTTTTAAGGCCCCCACATTTTAGGACTGTGATGCTAAAAATCTCAAATGTTGTTTTTATTCAAGGCACACACAGTATATTGCACTGTAAGTACTTTTGATAAAAATCTGATAAGTGGTTACACCCCACGAAATCAGTTTTCATCAACCTCCATAAAATTTTTGGAAAAGTTCCCGTCGTTATCGAGGTCGAACTTCAGAAATAATTTAACTAACCAAAACGCAATAATTTTGTTATTTTGTTACTTGTACCTTGTAGGTAAAATAGTTCTGCGGCAGGGGACACAAAAAAGTTATTAAAATTTATTTTCAAAAAAATTTGACCATTCATTTTCCCAATAAGTTGCCAAGTTTTTTAGGATTCCGCGACAGCTGATTACCTCGGGTCCTTCAACAAAACTGTTTACCCAAAATCCTGATTGTTTTTTTAAATATTGTTTGGGACACCTTCAGCTTTACGATCAATCTTCATTTGACCCGCTGGGTCCCGTTTCAAGGTCAGCAGGTCAATTTTCCCGTGCACGGTTTTATTTATCACTTGTTGGGCAAACTATTAGCGATGATAGAGGGCCAAAGTTAAGTGATTCGTTGCAGATTCTTTTAGTATTACATAAAATAATTATCTAGGGTTGTAATATTAACAATCATTCACCTCTGACCTCTTAGGTTATCATGCTATATGAGTAATTCAGTTTGGAAAGTGTTTTTTTGGCTCCTTCCAACTCTGGGGGCACTGGAGGGGGCATTTATAAAGCTATCGGCCTAAAATTTTAAATATATCTTTTTGAGAGTATTATCTTGCAACTGACCAAAAATTAGTTCAAAATTCAACTCTCCGCCAGAGATATTCACCCGCAAATTCGTCAAAACCATGTCCTAACGCCTTTTGTACAGCGTTGTCTTTAAAGTAAATTAGAGACAAAAGTGATGTGTAAATGCGGTAGTATTAGAAGGGGACGTGCACAACAGTCCCAATTTCCATTTTTGTCTAAAGGAATTAAAATATTTAGGAACAAGGTTTTCGAAACCTCATTGTGTCATGCTTTCTTGTAGAAACGTTATTTGTAATGTTTCCCAATGCGGGATGATTGTTGTGTTCCGCTCTCTCTGAAATATGCTTTTCTTTACTTGCAGATTAATTCCGGGAGAATAAAAACTCCCATCGAGAACAAACTGAGAAAAAATTGCGAAATTATATCCCCCCAGAAGAGACAATAGTGGATCCACAACTAAACTAAAATCTACTTAAACGGTTAGTAACACAATATTTTGAATAGGATTTCCTGTTGATAATTAATTTTATGCAGTGAGATGAAAAAACTTATTTCCTCGCATTAGTAGTTGGCGATATAGTGACCTGTGTTATGTTTTATTAATATAATCTGTATAAAAAGTTTGAACGGTTTGAAAAACTCGCAAACTTTGATAATTGTTCATATTTATAATTTATTAAATCTTTGTGGCTACATTTAAAGCATGTCTATCTATAATCTTCGGATTGAAATTGCTTAAAATATGTACACACATATTTTTAATGGCATTTTTACACAAAAAAATTATAATGCCTGCTCTAAATTTGTACCTTATCAGTAAGAAACTCAATATGCGTTCAAATTAATTTTTGATAAGCACAACTTGTGTCCAAATTAATACGGAAGTATTACTTTCACCTTAAGGAATTGCTTTTTCTGGTTAAAAAAACTCTTCAAAATTGATGGTCACCCTGATTTTGTGTCCTAAAAATGTGTCCCAAGCTTTACAAGACATTATCCGAGGTCACCTCGCCAGATTACCATTTAATGAAAAAAAGTCCCCCTTCTTGAAGAAGATGTAAGGTTGAACAACCGGAAATATCAAGTACGCACCCATCCATTCAACCGTCCTCTTTTTGCTGCTTCACTTCATTCTCTTGTGCCAACAAAGAGGAGAAAGATGGTAAAAAAAGTTTTCGATATCAGCAAATTCATCGTCTCGTCGAGTATGTGAAGATTACAGTGTTTCGCGTACTGGTTAAAAACATTCGTCAAGTTTTGATCTTTTATTTAGCACAACTTTTAAGAATTTCAAATTCATATGAAATGTATTTCAAACGGGGCATAATCATTGCATAATAATACAAAATTCAGGCAAATATAACTTTCACTCAGACAAACAGTGAATCCATTATTGGGGGAAAATTTTACGTACCTTTGAAAACTCAAAATTTTTCTTTTTTTTTTCTTTTTTGAAGTTCATCGGATAATTTTTGTTTGCACTAAAATCATAATGTAATTAAAAATGGCTCTAATTTTAATGCCCACAACATTTTTCAGTAACCTTTACTCAGTTTTTTAAATTATACAATTTTAAAAATTTAGCTTTCGGAATTCTGGATATACAAATGGTTTGGTTTTAATAAGAGTGAGTTGAGTCGGTTATCCAACTTTCGAATAAAGTATTCACCCGAACCGAA
Organism: Folsomia candida; assembly: GCF_002217175.1. Taxonomy (NCBI): domain Eukaryota; kingdom Metazoa; phylum Arthropoda; class Collembola; order Entomobryomorpha; family Isotomidae; genus Folsomia; species Folsomia candida. Next base: position 4,403,776 of record NW_019091200.1, on the reverse strand, counting down.
TCCGAATCATTAGGTTCGGTTTGGATATTTTTTTTCACCCGAAATATTCGGATTCGGTTCGGACGGATTAGAAAAATTGTCCAACTCTGGTTTTAATCACATAATTTCGACCACCTTATCTTTTCACCCTGGTAAAATTTCCCCTTAGGAAAATCTACTTTATGAAAAACCCTGTCGACCATTGTTGATTTTGACTCTAGGACTTTCACTCCGATGTAAATACAGTTGAGCAATTTATGTGCAAAAAGTTTTCTGTTTGCTTTCACTTACTTTCACCCAACCAATCCAATACCCGAATTCCATCCCTGGCTGAAAGTAAGCACGAGGGCACTGATAAAACCAAGATGTTCCTTTGCTCCTTTTGAATTATTGATGGATTTACAAAATTTGTCCAGATTTAGGACAATTATTCGCTTGTTTTCTGCAATTTAAAGATTTATTCAGAGTTTAAAAATATAGTGTTTGCAATTAAAAAATAAGAGGGGGCATAAAAATATTACTAATTTGACAATTTGTCATTATATTGTGATGGCGACTTTCAGAATTTAGAAATTATTTTTTATAACGAAAATAACAAATCAGTCGCTATTTTGATGTCGATTTTAATATCCGAGTGGACGTCGCGTTATTGTTGTCGGTAAATCGTTATAATTTGCAAATTTTTAACTTGCTCAGCATGGAAAATTGTATTTTTGTACAATTTCACAAAAATGCAAAGTTGATAATTTGGTACACTAATTTGTCATTATAATTTAATGATAACGGAACTTTATCTCAGATTTGACTAAGGCTGACGCCGTAAATTTTTGCAAGCTTGGAATGGTCTTCTCTAAACGAAATTAGATGTATAACAGAGCCAGGCAAAAATGGGATTGTTCATAATAAATACACCATTACTCTTCTATAGAAGAGTATTTTACTGATTTTTTGATTAAAAGTGGAAACTTCGCGATGATGCAAATCCAATAATGTTGATTGGAACGTATTATGTTTGTTATTTGATGGTGAATGTGGCGCAAATAATGTAATCCGATGGAAATCAAGTCGAAAACATGGTCAAATTCGAATCCCGTCATGCCAAATGTGTTCCGATTAACTCGATCCAATCCAATTCCAAGTCAGCATTATGCAAAACACTCTAAATAACCGGGTAACAATTTGTTACCGGGTATGGGCACGAGATTGTGTAGTGTTAGTAAGGATCTTTACCGGTTTATAAAAGTAGCAAATTGGAACTTATTTTTTGGAAATCTAAATTTGTTACCAATCGGTGTTAGCAAGTGGCACAAATGTTACGAGACCGTTTGCAAAACCCGACATACAGAAAAAATCTATCGGGTAAACATATCTGAACAAATCATTCACATGAAACCAAACATATTTTAACCAACTGGTGACAAATATTGCATAAATGACTGGTAAAATATATTACCAAGCTGGTAAAACCCTGTGGTAACAAACCAATATCAAGCTCACATTTAGTACCCACATTCTTCAGTCATCAGTGTATTCATATGTGGGAATAATAATTTGAGAGAAATGTTCCCATTCTTTGAGCGATAATTTTGCGATATGATCTCTTTCACTCTGCAGATTGGGTCCGCTTTTGAGCTACAATTTCTTCAACCAGCAACCACTCGGCTTGCTTTTCAGTCTCATTCCATTCTGGGGAATATAACGGAGGAGAAGAGAAATGCTGTTGGCTGGATTGGAGAAAGGAAATGAAAGTGAATTGTAAATTGGCTCTTTAGTTGATCAAATACAAAGAGAATTCAGGAAAACAGTGATAAGACGGAGGCAGCCAGCAGCACAGCACAAGCCACTCAACTCTAACAACCAGGAGAACAGGGCCAGGGTTCCGAGTAAATAAATATCAAGGATTTTGTAGGCTTCGAGTTTTGAAAATATGCATTTTGGGACCATTTGTGTAAACGTTTTCTGAAAATGTTAACCATTTTTTCTGCAATTTTGATCACATCTTAAATTACTTTTAACCTAGTTTTACACAAATTTCAACGATTTACAACGAATTTCTGGGATTTTTTAACAAATTTGAATCAATTTTCAAAATAATTTCGCATGACGGTAAAAAAAATAGGTCATAAAAATGTATATTCTTGTATAACTTATAACTATCCCCATTTTCGGAACCCTGTTCCACTTTGCGAGCATTTTGAAGTCAAGGACTCTTTAATAAAAGCAGAAGGAGGCAAATCACATCCGAAGTAAACCAAGCAAAGTAGTGCAATCCTTTGATTTCAAGACTTAGCGAAAATTCCATTCCAATCTAATAAATGAGACACAAAGAGAGAGATGCAGATTCTGGAATAAACTTCAACTTCCTCTCCTCCCTAACTCGGGAGAGAGACAGATATTCGAATTATCATTATTATTCATCCATCTCCATCTTTGCAATTTGGCTCACTTTCAATTTCGCATTTTCGAAAAAAATACTTACTTGCGCAAATTTTGAAAGTAAGATTTTTGGTTTAGTTTTCGGGCTTCTTAAAGAAATAAAAGTCTATTGAATTCTAGTCGAGCTCAATTTGCGAGAAATTTGCAAACATCCGTTATTTTCGTTAGCAATGGCAAATTTGGGAATATAATTTGCATAACAAATTTTATTGTCTTATTTTCACACCGTTTTTATTTTGTTTTTCAAATTTTATTCGTATTTAAAATTACAACAGATGAAGTTGAGTAGAAGGGTAAGTGAACTTCCACCGTACTTGAATTGAAAAAAAATCGTGAATGAATTTTCATCTCAACTTTTCTAAACATTCATATTCTCGCACCTATTATTTTACACATCGTGATTATTAAATTTCACATGGCCAAAAATACTCAAACCAAGAATGGCACGTAATTTATAAAGTAGATTCTTCATTCAGTGAAAACTTTGGTGAAAGTAAATCTTGATACTTTCGACTGGGTTGAGAGGCTTCGCTTGAGGAACTTTTTCCGGAGAAAGCTGGATTTTCCATAAGGTCTTAACGAGCCTTGCGGAAAGATTGTCATCAAATTTATGCCCGTCACTGTAAACAATTCGATAACAAACGTTATAATAAATATGATTGTGCCCAGTTTGATAGCATACTTTATGGGCGAGTAGGTTTTAAATTGTCATTGTTTCTACGCATTATTATAGTTATGCAACGATTCTCTACCAAAAGGAGCCAATATATTGAAAAATATTTTCTACCAATTTCTCGTCCCACCCAGGTTACACATTTCGTGAGCAATTAGTGCCCTAGTTAGGTACAAAATCATTACCAATGTAGTAAATTTTGCTACAGTATCATGCAAATAGCCAATTCCAAAATCTGTGACATTCTTTGCGCCCATCCCCTATCCAGCTAAGGACCTTGCCAAAATGGGAGAGAAAGGTTTAAAGTTGCTGACTGGATACTCTCCACTCCACGTGCGTGATGGGGTTGATATGCTCTTAAATCTCTAAAATTGTCTCCCCAACGCCTCCAACAAACACGAGGAAAAAATAGATGCGAATAAATTACCATCTTCCTCGTCACTCTCTCCGTAAGCACATCACCAACAATGAAACACTCTAAGCAATCTGGTAACAAGGTTTTACCGGGTGGTAAAAAAAAATATATGAAATCCACTGCGTTAGTCTTTGTAACAATTCAATTAAATTTATAATTTGCATTTATTTGAGAAATTCTAAACTGTTCCAAAAATGTAATGGCAAACCGGTAAAAGATTTACAGCGAGTGTGGTCAGGTCACCATGCGGTATATTTTTTACCATGTTATTTAGAGGTGATAACATACTCGCGATTAATTACCATGCCCTAATAATATTTAACTTTAATATTTAACTAATATTTGGGTAACACCTCAGTTGTCGTGTTTAACTAGGTAGCCTCGAAATTCAAATTTGTTACCAGTTTGTGATAAATTAAAATCAAGGAGTTACAAGATTCAGGCAGATTTGATTTTTTTTGAAACAACAGTAGAAGACCTGAAATAAATTAAGCTAGTCGAAATTTCACCTTTAAAAATTACTTTGCGGCGTCAAAGTTAAACCGACAAAAAAATATTCCTATCAAATCGTTAATAATTTCTACCCCCGTATTTTTTAGAGTGGAGAGAAGCCTATGTAAGCTGTCTCACTCGAGAGAGAAAGGAGCGAGCGAAGAGATTAGATTCGCTTTGTGTCGATAGATGAGTGGATTTAGTGGAGAAAGCAGCACCCACTTTCTCCACTTTTTCGCAATCACAGCGGTTTTTGAAGAGAGCAAAATACAGATATTTCGTTGCGTAATTGCGTTACGAAATTGTGTATCATATTTTTCATCTCTATGTTTAAATTTCAAATTTTATGTCGTTTTAAATTATTCCTTCAAAAGTTTTCAAGCTTTGGACAAGCACAGGAGGCAATACAAAATATTCCCTTCCTATTCAGAAATAGGTACAATTTCTCAACTATTTATTTTTGCAAATAGCTAATTGTTTATTAAATAGAAATTTAAACAATTATTAGTTTAGATCAGAAAATCGAAAATTATGGTAAGCAGATTTCCAAATGGTACCAGCTCATATATGCACGTAAATAAAATTAATATACTGCGTTGATCTGTGCAAGTTTCGATAATTTTTTAACCTTTGTAACTTTGATGCTTGAAAGTTTTACTGATGAAGGATGAGTTAGCTACTGCTCCATTTGTTATAAGAGTTCCAACTGATCCACAATTACAAATTATTCAATTTCTCAAATTCTAGACACCTAATGCTTTCATGGAAAATATTGACGACAAATATTACAACTTTGAAATTTAATGAGTTTGTAAAGAGTTTGAAGATACAATAAAACGAGTTTGATAGTGTTGATTTCGAATTGTTTCCGTAAGTTCATAGAGTTTGTATGTTACAAAAATCAGAGTGAAATTGTTACTTGGACATGATCTTCACAGACATACTAAAAAAAAACTTGTCCTTGTTTTTGCCACGTCGTACTTTTTATTATTTTCTCTTTTCTCATCGCAGTCTGGACACTTCATTTTTACAATTTACTGAATCGTCACCCCGTTGAGGAGAGCTATTTCTGGTCACCAATAGACATTTCCGTCATTCAAATGTCCAGTCTCCGCCTCGTTGAGAAAACAGTAGCCATGAAACAACTGCGAGGGCTTGAGAACTTTTTGCATACAAAGTGAGTGAATTGTGCGAGTGTGGCAAAATTTGGATGCCTCGTTGCATTTCGGTGACCCTGCTGAGTGAGTGGCTCGTTCGACGTGAATGTAGAAACAGGAAGTTGAAGAGAGAAAGGAAACGAGCAGTTGGAGAAGAATTTCTTTACAAAGATGGAAACTGTTTTCATATACAGAAAGAAAGGAGTGGGTGGCACGCTTAGAAATTTTTTACCAGTTTTTTTGTTACCACAAGTCAGGGCTTATGTAATCGTCGTGTTTGTCTGTCTGTCTGTCTTAGGTTAGACCAAATTTGTGACTTCCCGATTTATGTAATATTTTAATGTCGTGTAGAAATTTAAAACAATATTAGTATTTTAATTATTCAATTTAGATGTCGTGGTTTCTCTCAATTAATTTTTTTATCACTAATTTTCCGTATTATCAACAATTCCGCAATTGTTATCCTTACCAAATTTGGTCGAAATTTTTGTCAAGTTTATTAACAACTTAGTATCCTTAGCAAAGATGACCTTGTACGAATAGATTATGCTTTATTTTCCCCAAAAAATTCCGGTAATATTTTCAAAAAATGTACCGCCTCATTTTTTAGTGTTTACTCACTCACGCACCCGACGGGATCCTACACGTCATATGGAAAAAATCTGTACGAATTTTATGCCTAAATTCAATTTCTTTCCGGGATTTCCTCCCTTTCCAAGGGACCGATCGTGCATAAAGTCTGTGACCAGCGTGACCTCATTCATATGTTCCGCGTAAGGATGGGACGCCTTGACCTCTGCCCGGCCTCAAATAAATTACAAACTTTACACATTTTCCATAACTTTGTTTTGTTTTCCCCTCTGTCCAACTGAGATTTCGTTTAAGTCAACCCGGACAAATTTCACATTCAGATTGTGTCCTTGTTATATGAATAAAACCGAAAAAGAGACACATGACACTTCAATTTGGTCGCGTGTAACCAGTTGTAAATTGTTTGCGCACTGAATCAGAAAGGTTTTGAAGTGAGTTTTTCACCAGTTCAAAATTGAGAATGTAATTGTCTGAATTTTTGTAAACCTTGTTTTTTGTGAAAAGTAGTTTTTTTGTGAAAATTATTATTTTTTTGCATGGTCCAATTTAACAAAAGATACTAATCTTTCAAACCACAAGAAATTACCATATCTCTCAAAATTGCAAAATGGTGTCAAAATACAACAAAATAATAATTTATTCTAATTCAAACTAAATTTTAGAAGACATGGTAATAAATTTGGTGCACAGAAGTAAAATCAACTTTCACATTTGTATCAAAGTATCACTTTACAACGTAATGACATTTGTTACTGAATGGTTACAGTACTATTTCATTACTAAATATGTATATTATTTAATGCCGACAAATTAAAATATCACCAACTCTACACTCTAAACAATTTGGAAACAAATCGTCACCTATGGAGGTACTACATATACTGCTCAATTTCTAGATAATGATTACACAGACGTTTTGTCTCTAACAAGAAGTAAGTCAAAAATTCGGGTACCTAACACACATGACTTTTTTATTTTAAAAAAATAGCATTTTTATCGGAAAATAGGATTTTTTTACCATCAAAGTTTTCAAATTTTTTAAAAGTTGCGACACTGGAAATATCCATGAAATAATTTTATATAGTATCATCACCTGTTTTATAGGCAAAATTCATTCATCTACATTCATCTACATTTATTCATTCATTTATCATCATCATTTCATTCATTTATTTATGCACTGTTATTGCCCTTCAATAAAACATCTAATAGCAATTTATGAGATTTAGTCACCTATCAGAAAAATGTTTTTGGACGCGAAGTTGAACATTTCATTATAAAGTTTAACAAAGCTCATTTTATTTTACCAAATATTCAGCAACTACATACATAACTGATGCGTCATACAATGCGTCAAAAATACTCATTTTGACCTTATAAAATTTCCTACTAGCAGTTTCCAATAAATTCGACATGCATTTCTCCCTAGCAATATCGACGCAAGTTTATCTCCACTGATTTCTTCCAGAAATATCTACAAGATACGTAAATGCGTAATATTAAGCTACACGTGTATGTAACTTCAACGTTTATCCCCTCTAGTTACGTAAATATTCAAAGTGAAAGCTATTTTTATTTTTTTTGTTTACCTCGCAGATAAAGAAATCTAGAATAAAAAATATCATGATCTTTTCCCCCGAAATATATACAAGTCACATCTGAGTCGTCATTACATTAAAGACGCAGAAAGTCCTCGCTGGGTAAAAGTAATTGGACATAAAGTCAAAAAGGGGGAAAGTTCTTGCATACGTCGGAGCCATTCACCGTCGTCGGATGCACAAGTCATGCTCAAAAATATGAATGTCAGAGTACGGAGTATACAATGGGGAAATTCATTGCGAGTTGGCAACGTTAGCAAAAAAACAAGGTTCCCAAGTTTGCAAAAAATTTTTTTTGCGATGCGAACCTGTTTACATGCAAACTCGTAATGAATACCCTGAATATTTGTACGGAATACATGAAGCCTCCGGTCTACGTGAAAGTTTACCTTTCTGCTTCTTCTTTTTCTCCTACTTTCACGATTTCTGATCTGGTTGGTCCACATTCTTGTAGAAATTGTGTACTCGTAAGGCTTCAAACTTCAAACTTCAAACTTCAAACTTCAAAGCGGTAAATAGGTTCGCAGTTTACCCATGAAATCATCTTTCCACAAAATCTGTAAACACCCTCTGTATAAATAAAAAATATTCCACATGTCCAAAATTTTTGGCAACAATATTTTTTAAAACCAAAAACTGAATTGTTCCACTCGATCCACAATTTCTTGCAAAATTTTTAAGCGTGTATTCCCAACCAGTTCAAGAATAGGATGAGTAAATAAACATAAACTTGGCAAGTTGAGGACGAGGGAATACTTTCGCTTGCTCGCTTTCCTGGAAGAAGAAGAAGGGAAGTCGTCGTCTTCCTGTTTTAAAATCCGCTTAGCTTGCATTTCACATTTCTCAGAACTCACGAGTTCATTCCCAGTCAGAAAAATGACAAATATTATTTTATTTCGTGTCATCAAAAGAGGCAAAAAATAGCCACGAATTTATTTAACATCTTTCTTGTTACACTGTAAATAATCTGGATACAATCTTGTTACCGGGCTTGTAGTCATTATTATATTATTATTTATATGAGCATCGCACTGGTAACGATTTGTTACCAAAAGAGTACAATCCTTGTCCACTAAATTCAAATTTGTTACCAGGCTGAAATTAATTTTGCTACAATTACTCCTTCACGCTTACCAGCGAACGGTAAAATTTTTTTAATCAATTCGTTAAAAAATTATATTTTCTATTCGATTTAGTATTTAATAAATATATTACTGCACCGGTAACAACTTATTCTAAATTGATCAAGTTACCGCACGGTAGCAAATGTTTACCACATTATTTAGCGTGTATCTCATAACGGAACCAATATACGATTATTACTATTGATAGAAAATATTATAGGCTCGGATTTTCCCCTCACTCTGCTTCACGAGATGTGATGAAATGTTTCACTCCTGGTGGAAACTTTATACCATTCCAATCCCCGAGGTCAACTTTTGATCTTTCTCAAATTCACTCTCTAGAGTTTCTAAGACCCAGCTGAATTCGAATCTTGCTTTGGTCATGTCTTGTAAAATTATTGCAAAGATATTCGAATCTCAAATATTTTCGTTATCGCATCCACACAGAAGACTTTGCCCTCAATGCAATATTATTAATTCAACCATCATCTTTTGGGATAAAAATAGATATATCGATTTAGACAGATTTAGATTTTTGACAACTTATTGAAGAAAGTGCCATAAGACCTAAATTTAAATTAGTGTCGATAATGCCCATATATTTTCTAAAAGGCTTTGAATTATTACATAACGGGTTTTTTTTAGCGAACATGGCATTTGTTTGGTCAGATTTGGATGTTTGGAAATTATTATTAAATTATTACCAATTACGTATAATTCTTGGTAATAACTTAATAATTTAATTACATCCCGAAATTTTACAAACAGAGGTAGATCCAAATTTGAAAAATGTTATAAAAATATCCCAATTTTGACGATTTAGATTTTTGATAACTTATTGAGACGAAAAATTCAAAAAACCTAAAATTAAATTTGCCTAGAATAATTCATAAATATTTTATGAAAGGCTTTGAATCATTGCACAACTTTGAAGCAAACCTGTTGTTTTGTCAGGAAAAATAATTCTAAAATTTTTATTAAAGTCGCGAAATCTTATAAATTTTAATTTTCACTATTATTTTCTTATAATTTCAATGAGTGACTCAAAATTTTACAAAGAACACAAATACAATTTTCAAAAATATCCGGTTTTCATGGTCCGTAACTTTTTCGATTGGGACCAAACTGCTTGAAACCTAAGTTTCCGTTCACTTTCTCGTTTCTTTTTTAAAAACCCCTTCTCCTAAAAGCACGTAAAGTAAGGACTGATTCTGCCCTCGCTTGACTGCCTGCATGAACAATTAAGGGAAATTTACAGTTCACTTAGTCCCCAAAAGTTGGCAATTCTCGACTTAATGAAGCCATTCTCTCTTCCGATATGCCTTGCTAAGGTGTGAATAAAGTTACGTACTTTCCCGCCACGACTTACGACTTCATCTCAATTCTTATTCTCCCCTTCAAAAAACTTTTACTTTACAAATCGACTCTTCTAAAAGAGAAGAAACCACTCACTAAATTACGGATTAACAGTTACCCCACTTTCAGCCAATAAGTTAGTTACATTCTCCAGAAATCCCAACGAATTGTTTTCAGAAATGACCTTTTGTGGCGATTGTTTAATTTTGAAACGGTTTACATTTTCTGTTAAAAAATTGTCATTTGCATTTTTTTTCAAAAATGTGTCTAATTAAAATGTCGAAATTAAATTTTCATTAATTTTAAACTTATATTTAAATTTTGAACTAATTTTTACATTATTTTGATAATTTAATCAATTATTTTAAATTTTAGTTTGAAAATATTTTCAAAAATTTCCCAAGAATTCACATCAATACTTGTCAAATTTCAAAAATTGCAAACCTATGTTTTCAAAAGTTTATAATTTACTCAAAATTTCGGATGACTCCTAGAATGCCTTTCGAATCCACATTTCTGAAGCCGAATGCATAATACGAAACCCAACTTGTTCCCGAATACGAGACGAATTCATCAAAATTGATTCGCAGAAGTGAAAGTTATTTGAGCCAAGGTCTCAATTTGATTGTGAATAATATTTCCATCCATAATTCCTGTCGTTGGTTTCTCAAATCCGAATATCTCGCTGGAAGACCGTGCATGAAAGATTTTGTCCATTCATTTTTTCGTCTTCTTATTAATTAATTAATTAATATTAATAAATATGCAATTAATTAATTCAAGAGTATAAATTATTCCCGATTTGATTGAGCTTTTCGATGACTTGGTTGTATTTTAACATAGGTTAACAAGCGTTTGAATTTCACCGTAAATATCCTTAAAAATACAAGTTTACGATTCTTTATTAACGGATTTATCATTATTTATCGGTTTAATAACCAAATGATAACACATTTGAGTTTCACTGCATACAATTTTATCGTAAAAAATAATTACGTATTACCAAATTAGTCATAATAAGTAGTACTTTATCAAAGGGTAATAAGTATGTACTTCTTTACTTACAGGAAAATTCCAGGACAATTAAACCCTCCTAAGGACAGGCCAAAATTGAGAAGTTTTCCTCTACAAACGAGAAGTACGAAAAAAATACTGGATTTTCAAAAAGAATCTGTCCAAAAATTGGTGAGTGCAATACATTTTCGGTTTCCCTTTAGAGTCTAAAATCCCAATTCGAAAATTCTGTACCCTACCCACGTAATTTATATCTTTCATCCTAAAATACGCCAATAACTTCTAATTTATTTTAATATCGGCGTCAAATTAATAAGTTTTTCACGTTCAAAACAAAGTCTGTACACTTATAATTTTCTCCCAATATTACAATCAGCCTGTTACAAGTATCATTCATTATATGTCTTAATCAGAAAATTAGAAACCTCTAAAATTGATAAAAAAAACTGCTAAGCATTATCCATTTGGTGACAAAAATATACAAAATATTCCTAAATATTAACACAATTGCAAAAAATGAACAATTTGACAATTTTGGTCACTTAATTGACCACCCTGGAATAGATTTAAAAGTAAATTTGAGTGTCTACTTTGTATACTCGTTATCAAATCGGTGACTGTTTTGTTGCAAAAATATCTACGTCTTAAACCTTGACATGGATGACATCTCTCCTGCACATCCCGCACAGACGACCATTCCGAAGTTCATCGGAACAAGAGGTCGTCCGATTTTCCTTTCTGATTAAGTCAATATTAATTGCCTCCACTAAAACACCTCCTGCTCGCTCAGTTTCTGGCTCAACTTTCTCCAAACTAACTTTCTCCCAATCTACAAAGTTACATCTTCGAAAGCTAGACGGTTCAGCAAAGAAATGGGACCCCACTTAAAAAATGTCATCCATTTGTGAAGTCCAGGCAGCATCCAATCCTCTCTTTGCTACTTAATTATAAATTGAGACGGGTCTAAATTCACCCAAAAAATGAAGATCACATACTTTATGCGGGGTCCTGTGCGAGTACTACAACCGGATAAATTTACTTTCACTCTCTCTTCATTATCTACGGAACTGAATTTCTCGATCTGTTTTCATCTCCTGTTTTCATAACAGGGAAGCAAAATAACTGGAAATGAGGCGACCTTTGTACACATTCCTTTCTTTGTTTTTGGAGCACGTGACGTATGTATTTGTAGTAGCAGCTAATTTTATTCCATTGCGTAGCAGCAGTGTAAGTAGGTGGGTTTGTTGTGGTGGGCAAATTAGCCAATTATTTCGTAATTATAGAATAGGCACACTCTTAAAAAATAGTGGTGCTAGTTTCTGAAATGCTTTTCTGAAATGTTTTACTAACAAAATATTTCCTCTAACTAGTAAGCAGTATATTTATATGTCAGTAAGTACACTGTTAAATCCAGTATTAAAAAAAATACCAAGCGGTATTCATTTAAGTGGTATTGATAATTAACATTTTTAAATAATAGATCAGTATTAAAGTTTTGTCATATCTGTAACAAACTTTTACAGACAGGCTTTTAATATTAAACGGTAATAAATTCGACATATGAAAATCCACACCTGCCTGACTAAACTAGATTTATATGTATTTATATTTTTTCTTATTGGCGTTGAATTTAGTCAACTTTGTAATCCTAAATTTTAAAAATCCTAAATTTGACAAATTTTACTCAAGCGATAACAAAACTTGGTCAAAAATGAAATCAAAAATAAAATTAGATAGATATTCAAAACAACCTGAACTTTAAAAAGTCTCACTTACTCGATCACTTAAATTCTAATTTGTCTACGTTATTTCTGTCCAACTCTTTAAATCCTTTGTATAAATACGAACTTATACACTTATCAAACGCTCATCTGTAATGAAGGGTCAACAATCCGAATAAATAAATAAAATAGCCTACCCAAAATAATACCTGGTTCGATAACTGCCTCACTTTCGCCAAAGAGAAAGCGAGATGCAGATCACGCTACTGCAATGCAGGCAGAAACGCGTTTCATTTACTTTCACCCATCCAGGACGGAGAGAGAAGGCAAGCAAACAAAACCTGGCCCGTCCGTTGGGTGGGATGAATTGAGGTGGAAACGCGATTTCGGTCGTGGCAATCCCCACGACTTTCTCCCACTTTCACCAGAACGAGGCCTTCCTGTAATTGGCATACTGCCCCCGGATATCGGGATCATATTTGAATTCTCCTCTCCTTCTTTGTCTCGCTCAGTTCCGTTCCTTCCTTCAGTCTCACCTCGAATGGGACACTCTTAGAAATTTGGGGAAGATTTTTGCCCAGGAATGAGTCAGGTGTTACCAGGTTGGTAATATTATAGAAACAAAAAATGAGGTAACATTTTGTCCACAAATTTTATCAGGATGTTTGTTACTACTTGGTTATAATTTGTTAATAATAGCTTGTTATCTGCGAATTGTGAACCGTGTTTTGATACAAATTTGATACATATTTTCACTAATTTAATCCAGTTTTGTTATCTATTTGAATCCATTTTATGAAATATTTGGTCACTATTAAATTTTGATTTTCACCACGATTTATTGCCCAGTTGGACATATTTTGTAACAAATGTGGTCATGTTTAGGTTTTATTCGCTCATTTTCCAGAGTGTCGGTGCCCCGTGTGGTGCGTCCTTTTGTCCCATTATTAATACAGCAGAGACACACAAGTCTCACTTTTCATACATATTTTAACCTTAATTAGCCATATATTTTGATTTATTGTCACAATCTGCCGCATTTAGTGCTCAAATGATGGGCTAATTTCATGTAATGCCGATTCCCCGTGTTCACCAGACTTCTTTCGGTTGATTAAATTGCTCTTTCATATTCACAGACGCAATTACATTTTGACAATGTTTGCGGTTTTTACGGCCACCGCGACCACCTCGTCGTCTCCCACTTTCGCAGACAACCTGCCCAATAAAACCAGCCCCGAATTCTGCCATGCAGACGCCAATCTAAATATGCAGCTCTATGTTGCTTAATATTTTAGTAGGATGCAATGTGAAACCAAATTCGGATCGATTATGTGTGATTAATAAAACATGCAATAATTTTCGAAATTATTGAAATAACAGAATGCAATAATTTTCGAAATTATTGAAATAACAGAAATTTAATATTCACGATCTATTTTATAAATTTCACGCAAAAAAATATAAAAATCTTGATTTTGGAATTAAAAACCCACAACCCAGGTTAAAAAATCATACAACATAATTTCGATGTTTTGTGCAAAGTTTAAACTGGTTCTCCAGATTTATATTGTTAGCAAAATGCAATAAATAATGATAGGTAAAAATCCGGTTCGAATTAGATGGTAAATTGGATGGAATTGGATGGTGTAAATTCTTATTTCTCAAATGCATCCTACATGTTCAAAATTTCAAAACTGAGCAAAAACCGCAGTATCATTCGATAATTTAATGCAATCTACGTATTTAGACAGGTAAAGTGCATCCCATATGTAAAGTGCAGATGGGAAAATGGCCCTCATTTTGTTGTAATTCAATTGATTTCAAAGAATGATATTTTATGCAAAAGCTTAGGAGTTGTGTGCGTTAGTCCTGTCCTTAAACTAATTTCCTATCCAATTGTAACCAGGAGATATTCGGTTCTTCCGAGCTCCGCCAAAGAGTCGTTTTCCCGACTTTGCTTCTATGTTCTTCGCGATTCTGGTCGAAACTTTCGAAACCCACGAATGATTGCAATCTTTTCTTCTCGATAGGAATATGTTCTTCGACAATTGGCCCATAAATTTTCGACACCACGCGTTTGAGGTACATTTGGAGCGTTGATTGATTTTCTTGTATCTCAAAATTTTTCTACACGCTGTTTTAGTTCGGTTATGTAGGCAACCAAAATATTTCCTTGGTGATTGCTTCACATACCCTTTCATGCCCAAAGTGTGAAGTTTAATTCGACATATCATTGGAATTGATATCTTTTGTTTTGTGGATGCTGCAGTCATGGAAGTGTGGGACGCTTTTTGGATAGCTCCTTACTTTTAGCTACATCTAATTTCGTCGATTGGGTAGCCGTCCGACCTGATAATTTTTTGTAATTTGTGCCACCAGCAAGCTAACACCTTGTAATTATAAGATCAACAACCAATCTGCGTTTTCCTTGCCAGGCGAAGTGGTCAATCGTTTTCTTCCTATCACGCAGAGACGAATTTTCGTGCGAGTGAAAATCGACCCTTCCGAATGTTTGGATTCCGGCTCATGTCATCCATAAACAAGATTTTTGAATGAAATCTGTTATAAGGTTTCTTAAACTACATGAAATTACCTAAAATATGAGTTATCTCTGATCAATTTTTTCCCGCCGGTACCCTTAAAATCAATGGCTGACCGAGCTGCACTTTACATATGGGATGCACTTTAGATATTATTGGTATATTATTAAATATTCAATGTGTCGACAACGGATTATCTGTGAAAGGCCATATTCACCACATTATCTAAAAACTTACTAGTGACGTTAATGCTATGCAAGTTTAAAAACCACTTCCCATTTTTACAGTTGAAAATTTCAACTTCAAATGGTATCCGCCTTTACAAAAATTAACGCGTGATTTATTTATTTCTTGCCTTACCATTAGCAATTCTTAAACATCGTATTTTTTGCAAGTGATTCTTAAAATTCAAAATAAAATTGCTCCGTTGATAAATTTAGGTTATTGGTAAATAAATATCTTATGCAAAATGTATAGCGAACGCTGATTAAAATTTACGTAGTTTTTGAACATCATTAAATATGATTTCGTCCGGTAAATGTTCTACCTTATGCTGCCTGTCATATCACATTTTTTCGAGCGATTCAATCCATGAAACGACCTCATTTTATTCACGCGAACAATTACAATAATACTTTCTTCCTCTTTTTTCCTGCTCAAATCTCACAAAAGTTTTGCATACGATGAGGACCATAATCGTTACGCAGCTGAAACAAAGGGACGATGATCATGTCAACCAGTTGGGAAGGACGACGAGGAGCAAATAAAAGACACCTTGTGTAATTCAAATGTCTCTCTTTTTTAAGAAGCCGTGCATAAAGCATGTGCTCGAGTTGAGGAGGATACTGGTTAAGGTATCCTGTTTACATGGGAGTCAAAATTCTAGTCAAATTATTCACATAGTTAATGAATTGTCCGTTGCTTTCTCTTTTTGCCATTTTATCCGACCTAGTTTACTCTGTGGGTTGAACAGGAGTGTTATCTTTTAAATGGAATGCAAATATTTTTCTGACGAACATTCGGTGAGATGGGTTTAAAGTACGTAGCTTTCTCAAAATTATTCACAAGCCGGCCCGTAATTTCTTCTCTTTTGTAAGTTTACGGAGTTTACTAGGTAACACGTATTAGGAATTTTTTCACAATACACAAATTTTTAAATGCACTACTTTACCTTTTTATTTGCACAAATTTGTTAAATTTTTCTAGTTATTTTTAAAATATGCAATTCAGCGGTTTTGTTATTAACATGTACTGTACATACGCAAAGTATGTACTCAAATTTTTTGGTAGTGATTGCTACACGAAAATGCATATACAAAATGATTTCTGACCGAAAAATTGACGTTTTAAAGACTAAGTTTTCCAAATATACTTGAAAAACAGTTAAAATTCCAACCAAAAATTTGCTAAATACGTTTTCCTCTACACCACTAGACATTGAACTGTTCCGAAGTAATGAGCATTCCATCCATCCATTCACTCTTCTTACGTAACCAACTGTGTAATGTGTTCCTCAATTTAAATCGAACCTCTCTTTTTCTTAAAGTAAATGAAAAGTCAAGGTATGCAAATTAAATGAAAATACGCTTCCTTAAATATCCAACTTTTCCCTGCCAACTCGTCTCATCTCATCTTTAGACTTTTGACTTGCACATTATGCATACCCGCACCAGCACGAGTCGTAGTTTACTTTACTTTAAGAGAAACTTGCCTCCCTGTCAAAAAGGGGATCTGTGCAGTCTGGAAAGCAGAGAATTTCCTCTTCTCGTCATCCCCTCATCACCGCATTGTCTCAGAATAAAACTGCAGTTGGGAAAATCGACAATGCAAATTGCCCTCCACTTACTTTCCCCACCCGGATGCTCCCCAAACCAAACCAACTTCGACATCACCCAAATTCTAAACTTGTCACGACTCCCAAAACTTCATACAAGTTGATAAACTCAAGTAAACAGATGTAACAAAGTAGCGAAAATCGAAGTTTCACTTTTCCCCGTTTCCCCAAATTTTGGCAATGATATAATCTGGTCGAAGCAACAGAGGTAAAAAATTTGCGAAAAATTTTGCGAAAATTTCTAAATTTGACGTCGATTAAAAATTAATTGCAGATTTAAATATAATTATGACGACAAAGATCTGTTCCATCGGTGTTGTATTATTTCAGTGGTTTTTTCAGTGGATTCCATCGTTCACAAATCTAAATTTAATTAAATTCAATCTAAATTTTTTTTTATGATCAACTTGGTAACAAATTCTCACAAAATTACGACTAAACCCTTAGGATCAGTGGCTTAACCATACTGTTTACAATTTGCCACCCAACGGTAATAAAACTAAACGTTAAATGGTCACTCTCCAGTGATAAACTTTTCGATATTTTTGTATACACTGATGGATGGACAGATTGACGAAACGTTGATATTAAAGCAGCTCGCCCTACTTAATAACCATTACAGTTGAGGAGCGTTTTGCATATTTGGCACAGTTGAAAATGTAAAATGACCCAGCCACATTACGCAAACTTATCCCACCACGAGTAAGTCGAGGGGGTTATGTTTCCTAAATTTTGACACGGCGACATGACACGTTTCATAAGTTTGGTTAATAAATAAGCCTTTGGGAATAAAGTTAGACAGATATTTGTTCAAATTTTGAGTAGGATTATAAAATAAATTTCTCTGAAAGGTCAAGGTCCGCAATTCGATGGAATATAAATTCACACGTTTTTTGTAAACTATTAATGTTCAATGAAATTCTGCAAGTTGGCAAAAATTACGAAGGAAATTAAGGTTACAAATCTTGTGCTGATTTTCACAGATCGAGGATGTCGCTTCGTAAAGTACAAAAATAATTTTGCTAAAATTGCACAGTTTATGAGGTTACAAGATAACTAAAAGAATCAACCACCTCCGAAACAAACCTATAGTGTTATTACGTGACTTGATATTTGTCCCAACTATTATTGGCGTTCTGTCAACACAAATTTTACCTTAATGCTCGAAATCTGTGTAAACTTTGCAAGATTATTTTGTTATTCTAGCAAAAAAGCGACGCCCTTGTCACGTGTAAATTGTCACGTGTAAATAAGTTTATGCAACATTCGTAACCTGATTTTTTGTAATCTTTTACGAAACTCTGAGAGCCTTAAAGAGTTTAACAGGATCCAAAAACTCCGTTTGAATTGGAATGTTTCCACCGGTCATAAATCTCAAGAAAAATTTGGTCGTGGGCAGTCTTTAAATGTCAAAATTATTGAGGGCGTAACTTTGTCACCAACTTTTTCAACCTCGAGATAAAAAGTGACGCATACAATGGAGAAAAATTCGAGAAAGTTGGTTTTATTAATTTACTTGGCAAAATTCCCAAAAATTTTACTGAATGGAAAGAAAAAGTTCAGTAGCTGCGATACATAAAGAAGTTTTTCAGAAATTTATGTACACACATCTCTTCTGGACAGGAAGCTTACAATTTAATCATATTTATGCAATATTTTGCAAGACAAAATTTAGTGCTCGTGTCGAATTGCATCATGTCGAATTTTTGTGCACTTTATATAACTTGCAGTAAGTGTTTTTTCCGCACTCAACCCACTTTGAAGCTAAATTTGCATGCGTTTGAAAACAGATTTCGCAAATACGGACAAAATTCTTCAGGTGTCTTCATGTCAAATTAACTTAGCAGTGCACAGAATTGCACAAATTCTGCCCAACACTGCACCTATTTGTGCAAATATGTTATGTTACGTAATCCTTCAGATTTTTCAAAGTCCACCAACCAACCAGTCATTTCTATTCTGGAAACGTTCAATCTGACTCAATCGTCTATATTGTATGAGGGGGGATTTAACTAAAAATTCAACTCCACTTCCCACCTACCCATCCACCCACCTTCTCTCTTCTTACTTTCTTCTCACCCACCTTCTCTCTTCTTACTTTCTTCTCACCCACCTTCTCTCTTCTTACTTTCTTTTCACCCACCTTCTCTCTTCTCACCCACCCAACCTCTTTACCTTCTCTCTTCTTATTTTCTTCTCACCCACCCATCCACCTGTCATACTGTTATCATACTGTTGTTAGTGGAAAAATGGAACTGAGAGAAATAATTAAATTAAATGAGTATTTCTCAAGTTCAAAACTATATTTTTATTACTACGATTTAATTCACATAATTCTGGATTTTGTTAATATGCAAGTTCTGGAGTTTTCGTAACATTGACGACAAACACCGTGCCCACAAGCGTAAGCGATTTCCACTTGAACGTTACGGCACACACGACAATAGGGCTGCAACCAATCAGACTGAATTAAACAACAATCAAATCAGACATATTTTAAATAATAACACACATGGGTATGCTCCAAATTCCGTCGCATAGTTGTCGCTACATTCAACTTCCCTTTTGCATCATTTACTGTTTTACCCAACTCCTGTCGTAGAGTTGGCATTATCTGGAGTATGAATCCGGCCCGGTCTTCCAGTTTTACGAAATTTGCACGCTTTGCCGCAATCTGTCCATCAAGGTCAACGAGATTTACTACGCGAGGACGATCACAAGCCCTTTTAAGAACCACAAGAAGTTATGAAAAATTTCTTTGCAAATTAAACCAGTTACTTGCCAGTTGCAGAAATCAGCACACCACGCTGAAATATCAGCATAGAGAACCCTCAAGTCAGTAATAGAGTGATCCAGATTCACCAAACGATGCACGATCCTCGTTCCAAGTGCATGGACCCTGGATCTTACAACATTGAGAGAAGCGACGTTCCCTCTAATTATTTCCAATTGCAGTCTGTTGTATTGTCCTTCTCCTTTCTAAAAATTAAATTTATAACACCTTAAATTGATAAATTGTTTGATAATTGACACCATAAATTGTTTCCATAAATTGATAATATTATTTTACTTACTGCTTTGGCACACGCAGTAAGAAGCCGTACATTTTCCAGTTGACTTTGAATTTGTTCGTAAACGTGGCGAGCATTGGCAAGTACAACTGTTGAGGTTTGTCCGTCAAGCCCAACCTTAGCTCCATCGATACGAAACCATTGTTCTTCTCTCGAAAGAAAAAAATCCAGCATACTCCCTGCTTGATTGCTTATCAAGTCCCACTGTAATTGAAATAATTAATACAATTATATAATAATTATATAATAATTATTGCATAATTAATACAATTATTTATTCGCATAATACTACATTATATAAGCAATATTGATACATTGCACATAGATTTTGATGTATTTACGTTACCGAAACTGATGAAACGTCAGTTTTTGCATTTTGCTTTGCAAAATACTTGTCTTGTCGAATGGAAGAAAGCCTCTGTTTTACTTCTGGATTATCCAAATAGAAGTTTTCATGCTCCAATTTCCTGCTTTTGGAAATCTGTGCTTGATCCAAGGGCTCATGGCATTCCCACTGAGAATGATGTGGGTTTCCACACCGAAAACACCCCCCTCTGCGGTAACCTTCAGCCATTGTACCTTTTTTAAGTTTGCACTGTTCCTGACGCTGAGCAATGAAATGATGCAGTAAAAATAATCAGACGTCTTATATCCGAAAATAACAATTGTTATCACATGATCCAGTCCCTCTGCTTGTCAACACTGGAAAACTACAGAGATATTTTCAGCTACAGTGCATCGTCAGTGTAGGGCGTGTAATATCGAAATCCCAGAATC
This sequence comes from Folsomia candida, assembly GCF_002217175.1. Taxonomy (NCBI): domain Eukaryota; kingdom Metazoa; phylum Arthropoda; class Collembola; order Entomobryomorpha; family Isotomidae; genus Folsomia; species Folsomia candida. The sequence goes on along the minus strand of NW_019091200.1, from coordinate 4,382,998 downwards.
AGAGTGATGATTCATCACTCTGTTTCTGGAATTTTCAAGTTTTCGAGTCATGAGCTACACGCTCTACTATCATGATGTGCTTGTTTGTCTAGAAAGTTTGCCTGGACGATAAAAATAAATTCTGTTAGAAGACGAGTGAAGCCAACGTCCACTTCAACTTGAGCCATCAACGTCCATCATTCCAAATCGATCATCTACTTGAATTTAAGTTTTGATATTTATCCGATTTACTTTAAATTAATTGAAGATAATTTAACGAGAATCGTACACAAATGGCAGCATTGGCAGGTAAGTATTCGTGTAAACGACCATCAATAAGATTTGTAATTAATAATTAAAATAAATTTTATAGCAGGTATTGGTGTCGCCCAAACTTCTGGACTTGTGGGTCCAGATGTTAAATATCGCGTTGGAGAGTTTCTCTTCAGTTTATTTGTAATAGAAGGATGGGCGTCGTACTTGCTCTTTCTTACCGGAGTTGACACCTGGTGGTGCATAAGTCTAGTCGTGCTTATCGGACTACTTATTGCTGGGTCCTACACTCTCTGGGATAAATTTAGGTATGGACAATGCATAATGTAATATATTTGAGATTTATTTAAATTAGGAATTAATAATAATGTTAATTTTTGTGACAGGTTGGTCTGCCACACCTTTCTTTATTCTTGTTTGTACGGAACCGGAAAATGTATTATCTTCTCCTCAACCTGCTCCATTTTTGTCATCCTGGAATTGCAACACTATGAAATCCAGTTGAGTGCGGATGCGTTTCAGGTGGCCAATATCATGGATCGCCCAGAAGACTTCTCGGAAGTGCATAAATTTGTCAAAATTTTTAAATACTATCTTAATGCGTACGTGCAGGTTTCATCATGCGTTCCTGTAATACTGAACTTTCTGGCACAGTTCTACTTCGTAAATCTCACTTTAGCACAGCTAGATAAGGGTACGTATGGAAGAAAAGTAAAATCGAAAGTTAGGGAAGGGTGCTCTTTGTCTTCAGGTTGGAAGTCTTTTGTCTATTGTTGGATAGGTGTTGCCGGCATGTCGGCATTTTCAGCATTCGCCTTTTGCAAAATGCACATGCATGTTTCTGAAGATTATGTTAAGGTTTATCATGGAAGGGATATTATAACCAAGTTGACAACAATTTCTCATGCAGTTTCTTTCCCATTATTTGGGGTATCTGTAGTAGCATGCTTAGCACTATTTCCTTTCAAGAAGACTATCATTGCAGTGCAAACCAGTATGATAAAAAGATGGCGGATAGGGAAAGACAAATCAAATACTGAGGTGCATGATTTATTACTTGGATTACTCAACGGGATAGATGAGGAAGGACAGCTTGATAGGCAAAGTATTAGATATATTAGACAGTTACAGCGAACCCTTAAACACAGAGAGGAGGTCGACAAGGCTTGTAGTGATAGTAATTTTAGTCGTGGAAACAGAGGCAATGAAAGAAGCCAATCAATAGGGTGGCTATCTGGAGATACCATCGCACCCAGGGTACGTTTCGAGTCAGATTCTCATAACAATCAGCGTCACTTTACGTCCGCATTTCGTGCTCATCCACGCACAAATAATTTTCAAGTTCCTCCTTACTCATCTTATCAGCCTTCCTCAACTTTCACGGTTCCATCGTTTCCTAACACTGACAATTCATATAGGATGGATAGCCTTGTATGAAATTTGTACATTCACTCGTTAGTTTTTATCTCAAAATTTTATATAGAGTAATTTTTGTAATATTTATTTATAAAGCGTACAATTTCCAAACATATTGGACCACATCAGTCGACCAAGAAATCAAATATGGCAGGTAAATATTAACTGAAAGATTACTGCAAGTTAAAGAAAACGAAAAAAAGAAAAAAGAAAAAAGAAAAGTTAAAGGATTAATTTAGTTAAATTTTACTATTCCAGGTCAGAACTTTATTCTTCTCATTGTTGGAGCGACCGGCCATCCAGAGGAACTGCAGTGACCACCCCCCAGTCTGGAAGGCAGTGTGTGCAGAACAGAAAATCTGTCTTGGAGGACCACAGGACACCTTAACCCCAAAAACAACTTATAAGTCATTGCTACTCGAGCAGCAGCTGGGTCTCAAGACTATATCAATAAGTACTTAATTGTAGGTAATAATTAAATTAAGTGTCCGAACTAAATTGTTCATTATACATTCAGACTCTGCGTGGAATATTGATGAGTTTAAAGCTGTTTTGTTGAATGCCTATCCAAAATTGAATGGTAAGCAGTTCGAACTGCTGAAGGGCGAAGACGGAGGACCTAGCAGGCCCTTAAAACGAATTGACGACAACAATGCAGTTCCATCGATTACCTTTATCAAATCTGCACTAGGGTGGATGGGCAAGATTGTTTACATCCGACCGTACACAGACTTGCTGGTAATCACAAATACTTGCAACACTGTTATTCTCAGTAGATCATTTAGTAAAATAATTTGTTTTTTTATAATAAGTCGCATGTGGATGATAATTTTTCCACCGGACAGCTATCACCCGATGAGACTTCATCTCATTCAAATGCAGATCGATCTGCAGCAGGTACAGAAGATGGAGATCAGCAAATTGGTAATAACAATCAAAATGAGGGAATGAGTGACATGGTGGTGTCATCCGATGAGGATGAGATATCTCGGAATGCTTGTCGACTTGCACCAAGGTAAAAGCAACCAAAGTCATTCTTCTAAGACGTTTATACAACTTAAAAATTATAGTTCAACAGAGGATGACACAAGTTTTCAAACCTTTGATGACTTTCAAAATAGTCTTTATGCTGCAAATCCTGGTCTTCAGCCAATTACTGTCGTTCGAGACAATTTTGTGGAGCAAGTCCTATGAATGTACATGAAAGATACATCATTGGATATATTTAAAAAACCCAAAGTTTTTTTGTCGGCGAGTCAGGTGAGGATTAATCATTTCCTCAGATAAAAAAGAAGCGTAATTCGAATTACAGGTTGCATTTACATTCCAGGAATTGAGTTGGGTGGCCTTACTAAGGAATTCTTTAACCTGGCTTTAAGTGGAGTACTCAATGAACCTTTTAATGGGGGTGTAATTTTCGAAGGTTGTGTTGATCATAAGATTCCGTGCAGTGATCCTGTTTTACTTCGCTGTGGTGTGTATCGAGCAGTCGGAAAACTCTTCGCTCATGCTTATATGCATATTGGCGTTGGATGTTATGGACTAAGCCGGGCAGCTGTTGAATACATCTTACAGGATATTGACTCACAAGATTTGGTTTCAATGGATATCAAAGATGTTCCTTGTGATGTAGTGAGGGGTTTAATTAATCTGGTGCGTATACATTAGTTATAATAATATGAAGTACTTGTAATTCGAACTACATCCTACAAAATAATGTCATTTCAGATTGACAAATGGTCGCTCACGCCAACTGACAACTTGTCGGATGCAGAGCGGCAGTTAATTCAACAGTTTGCTGACGAATGTGGGTTTCAGTTTATCGTTACTCATGCTCAGAAGAACGACCTGTGGGGTAAAGTGACAGAAGATACGTCTGACTTTATTGTCTCTCTGGTTAGACATTTTTACTTAGCAATTTATTTACTTTAACTGAAATTCGAATTTCATCATACCTTATTAGATCAGAAACTGGAAAATCATTGGAAACGTCAGTAATTTAACGACAGGAGAGATGGCTGACTTGAAAACTTACGCCACAAGCATATCATTCAACCGCCCGGTCACTTATGAGAATAAACTATTACTAAAGGAAGTCTTACTCTACAACATCGTTATCGATTCTAGAAAATCGCAGTTGGATGACATTAAGCGAGGACTTGCTGAAACTGGAATTGTCAAGTTCCTAAAATTCCGACCGTACCTTTGGGAGGCAGATTTCCCTAATAGTTCCCTACTCAGCTATTCTGGTGTAGCTATTTTGAGAAAATTGGAATTCATTGGCCAGGAAAGCAATGTAACTCGAGTTACAAATGTAGTCAAAGGTTTTGTAAATGGTTTTATCGGTAAGATCATCATCACCATATATAATTTAAAATGTGGCGATGACAGACTGATAAATTATTACTAAGCACATTAATTTCCTATAGATGATGAGGAGCGCCGGAGTTTCGTGCGATGTCTTACGTCATCCCCCCTTTTACCTGCATCGTCCATTGCAATCTATATTGGTGTCTACGACTTCCATATTTCTACGTGCAGTCTTAAAGTAGAAATTCCTGCTGATATGAACGCCACTCAGATTTTGGAGAATTTTAAATTGGCAATTCGCTTCGGTGGGTTTGGACGGGCTTAAAAATTAGGTCATGAAAGAAGACAACTTAAATTTTTTTTTGTTCCTTTAAACATGTTCAATAACTCGAGTTATTATTGCTAAATAAATTTATTCAGCTTCAAAGTTTAAAAATTATTACTCGCATATTATTATTATTATTCCTTACTCCACATTATAATTTGTTGTCCATCGATGGACAGAGTTAGGATAAAATTAATCTAATTTGTCTATACAAGCTATATGCATAGTCACTGCATAATTGAAGGGGGTCGATCTGTTGCAACTGAATCTCCTGCTCTGGTGAAGGATGAAAATTAATGCTACTCGGCGCAGTCATTTCTGTTGGTTCAGTAAATAATGATAAGTCGTTTTCATCATTCACAGTAGCATCCAAAGCATGAGTAACCTGCAGACACAAATTTAATTAATTAATCAAGACATAATTTGTAGATAAATTAATATGCACAACGTTGTCAATCATACCTCATTGTAATGAAGGTCGTAGTATGGAGGAGGTAAGCTTGATATCATCACTTGAAGAGGAGATTTGTTACTCTCAGTGGAAAGTGGGTGATTATTCCAACCCTCCATGAACAGCTGCAAATGCTGATTTAAGCGTGGGAGCATCAGGTAATGTAGGGCAAATAAGTCTCTCGGGTTATCAGCACATAAATAGCCGTCGTTTTCTAGCTTCACAAATAACCTCTTGTAAAAGCATAGGCACCCGTAAAACACATCACGCCAAAAACGTTCGATTCTAGAAATTAAAATTGATTAGACACTTGCAAATCGATTTGCATTAAATTATGCATACCTTTGATTATGAACGGAACGCCCACATATATGGCTTCCACGTCCTACTCCCCGAGCTTCAAGCATGAATCTCGCCACCAAAATATTTTCACGTCCTTTGTCACTCCGGCATTTGTTTGGAATTCCGTACCGTTGCACTGCACTTCGAAATGCAAGAAAGTTTGATTCGGAGCTATTGTTGCCTACTGCTACTAGATAAGTACAAACGCGACTCCTTCCGTCAATTCCACCACGTATCACAATTTTCCACCTGTCCGCAGAATACAAACAATTAACATCTCATTCGAATGACCCTACTTTTTTTACTATATAACATGATATTACAATACCTGACAAGCTTCATGTTGGTATCGATATGCCACAAGTCATTACTATATTGAACGAAATACACTCGTCGTACAATTGCTCTGTTTGCAGAAGTTCTTTGATAAACACCGCTTGGATCAACAACTCTCATTATTTCTCGAACTCTATTTTCGGGTACTTTGATTCCTCTTTGAAGTAGGAAGCCTCGCATCCGTTTATAACCTGTATTCGGTACTTCCATTAGAATGGAAAGTACCGTTGTACTCAAGTTCTCTCGAGAGATTGTAGAGTACGAACTTCTTATCTAGATAACAATGGATAATGGTTATAATGAATCGTATATTAGTACATTTTGTAAGGCATACAGAGTAATTAACACTTCTCAATTTGTTGAAGAGTGTGCTGCTCGAGATTGACATCATTCTTGCAATTTCCCTCCCCCTGAAGTTCATACTCAGCAAATGCTCGACGGTGTGTAAATCAATTAAAATTGCTGGTCGTCCTCTACCCTGCCGTGATTTCTGTATGATGTCGTCAGGAACCAATTCTGATAACGCAAGCTCTGCAATTCTAATTGCATTATCTAACTGCGAATCTTGTCCCAAAAGCTGTGAGCCGGCCAAGATGAACGACTCAATGCGTGTAACAACAACATCGCCAAAACTTTGGGATTGCAGATTTCCAATACAGTCAAGCAAGCACCGTCTGGCTTCTTCTTTAAAATTATGAATAATATTATTCATGTTCACTCTAAATTAACATGTATTTCGAAATACATAAGTATTTTTTGTAAGCATTTAATATTGTTGCCTGAAATCACGTCTTTGTACATAATGTGATCCGTAAGAGGGAGTATGAGGTAAGGAGGAAATAATAAAATAAATGTAGAGAAGGTAGAGAGGTTGGGTGGGTGAGAAGAAAGTAAGAAGAAAGAAGGTGGGTGAAAAGAAAGTAAGAAGAGAGAAGGTGGGTGAGAAGAAAGTAAGAAGAGAGAATGTGGGTGGATGGGTAGGTGGGTAGAAGAGAAAACGACAAGTGGGAAGTGGAGTTGAATTTTTAGTTAAATCCCCCCTCATAATATTGTAACGGATTTCGTCACCCAAATATAAATACACAAAATCATTCTCTCCTTTCAGAATTAGAATTTCGATTCTAAAAAAGTGCCAATACTACAAACAAACTGCTTTCTCCACTTTCTCCTCCTGCATGACTGCGGTCAGAACCAATCTTCCCCTTTCTTTGAAATCGAAACTAATTCTCTCATACTGCACTTAAATATGTAGAATATTTTGTATTTCGTCGAAATTTCGGAGAAATACATAAATCGCGACCAGCTAAAGTATATAAAATCCAAATTATATACATATTTATTTTCATAAAACTTTAGATATTCATCCTATCAAAATGTTCAGTACATTCATAAAATACGAGCCCTCGTAGAAACATTATTCTCATTGACAAAATTAGTTAGTCTTCATTTGTGGGGTGATCTAAGGTAAGATCAATGTTTGGAATTTATACACTTTTCTTATAACAAAATTGATTAAGTTTACTAAAAATTCATATGACACAGATAGCATTTTTCAACTTTATATATTTTGTCAGGTTTGCACACCAGTAGAAAAATTAATTATAAACTAGTAACTAAAATAGGTTTCAAGATCAATGGGTTAGCGACGTTAGGATTCGTTAGTAAATAGCTTGGAATAATGTCGACAAATATTTCCAGGAATACAATCGTGATTTACAGCGAAAATTAATTGTTCAAATGTTGTACACTTCAAAAATTTGGCATGTTAAGTTGACAAATTCAATTCATAAAGGTTGTTCGCACTATTTAGCTGTAATGATTTATAGCAAATTTGACGTTGGTTTGTCACCAATTATTACCATGGTCGGTAAACTTTTTTTTATTTTTACCCAATTGCTACCGAGTTTACCAAAAAATCTTGCTCTAAAGAAAGGATGTCATTATCTTCTCATTTGTGTCTGAACATTGCTCGCCGTGAAGAGCCGACTTTTTTTAAATGAGAAAATGAGAGGAAGGAATAACTTTTGCAAGTGTAATTTCCTCCTCTCATCCTTCAAAAAAGTTGGTCGTGTGGTAGCAGAAAAAACACACAAAGTAATCACCTTTTGGTTGGCCAACTGCCATCCTACTCACTTTTTAACTGCCTCCATAACTCCAAAAGTGTACACATTGCCATTAGCTTAACGTTAGGTAAATTCCCGTTGTTGAGATTGATTCGTGCTCAGAATCACATCTTGGATTATTTTTAGGAATCCGATTACTTGTGCATACTGAAGAAAATCTGACTAATTCATCAATCTCATTTGTTTTCTCTAACTTTCACTGCAAATTTTACAGGAATTTAGGTATAGGTATTATATTAATTATACATATATGTATAGAATCCAGATTGGCCAGAATCCTCCCTTGGTAAACATATAATAGATGAAAATTTGAATGAAATATTTTAGATTTACTGAATTTGGATTAACTTATACATAAATTGATTCTACATCAGTCTTAAGTATGCAAAGTAATGTCACGATCAATACTTTGTTGTCGTGACTCTGTATATAAATAGGTACAAAAATAACTATGTAATAGCAGGACTTGCTACATATATCAAAGCTGCTCTTGAACTACAAAACATTATCGCACTTCAACACGAGCTATATAAGCATAGATAATCGCACATACATTTATATAACTATGCTTATTCAACATGTTTACAATTATGTTGCAACTGTCCATAGAAATTATTATAATCGATTTTATCATTAACAACTTATGACACTAATAATCAATCCATTTATCATACGTATGCATCTAGCTTTCAAAATACGTATGTAGTAGTTAATAAATACATATATTGGTACAATACGATATTCACACTATGTACATACGCGACATGAATATGACCATGCACTTGAACTTGACATTGCAAACATTCAACTGACGGGAAACCCAGTAGCCTTGTAGCCTAAAGTCATTGCTCAACTTCTATATTTTTGTAAAAAATGGTACGATTTACTATTTTAGTGGGAATTTCCATATTTTTTATTGTGGGGTCAACTTCGGCAGCCAGTTTGGTTCATCAAGCCGGAATATTTGACCAACCCCACGTTTTTCTAACGCTTAGCTCCGTTGCCGGATTGGATAACGGGAACGGTGAGTGGGCAGATACTCAATTTGAACTTAATTGGTATGGATTTGACACACCGCAAGATGGAGATTGGGTCGGTTTATACGACGAAAATCCGACCTTGAACGCGTCCGCGGTACCGCGAGCTTCCATTTTGGTAAATTCTACCTCTGGGGAGAAAGGCTATCATAAGACGAATATTCGATTTGGGCATCCCCCGATTACGTCGGATGATGAAGTGGGGACAGATAATTGTCTCGGATACTGGATAGCGTATCATAGAGGGACAAATATCCTGGTCAGCAATTGTTTCAGAAAGTATCCGCGTTGGATGAAAAATCTGAGGGAATTTATTGGAGGGAGGAGAATTTCACAATTGATGATCCCAGGAACGCATGATGCAGGTGCTATACGAGTTTATGATGGGATACCGGCAGAGAATCCGTTTACAAGATACAGTGTCACGTAAGGATATACTTAACATCTCATATTAGGACATCATAAATCGGTTTGTCCGATTTTTTAAAACCGGTTTTAAAGTTTACCTAAAAATCGTTTTCTTATCATACTCTAAAACTGGTTTTGGATTTTTATAACAAAAATTGTTTAGGAGGTACTATTTAGCATTTCTAAGTATTAGCATTATTTTAGCATTTTAGCATAGTATTTTAGCATAGTATTTTAGCATAGTATTTTACATAGTATTTTAGCATTTCTAAGTAAGCATTTAGTATTTCTTTATTCATTAAGAATTAAGTGCTTAGTTAATATTTTTCCCATAATTGGCAAAATTTGTTACACGTTAAATTTTACCAGATTACATTTACCAAATTTTTAAAGTTATGATAAAACCGGTTTAAAATCAGAAACCGAAAAAATCCAAAACCGGTTTTTCAAAATCCTCCGATTTTGAATGTCCTAATCTGTATGAAAACATGCGTTACGGGTCATTTATAATTCATGCATATTACAAAATCAGACAAGAGGAACTCCTATACCGTCAATTTGTCCATGGTATACGCTATGTCGACATTCGTGTCTCGCACTATCCTGCAACTACGGAAAAATGGTGGATAAATCATGGCGATGTCCGATTCCAGCCGTTAGAAACCCTATTTACCGCAGTCCGCCGATTTGTCGAGGAGACGGGAGAAATTATTTTCATGGATTTTCACGGCTTTCCAGTCGGATTTGATAACTTGACGATACACGACGCACTTCTTGTCTATGTTGTGGAGCAAGTTGGCGATTTACTCGTTTTGCAGAATGCCGTTCCCACCGGAGACCCCACGCCAAATCAAATTTGGGCGACAAATCGTACCGTCATATTGACATATCAAGTCGATTCGGTGTCTGAACAGTATCCTTTCTTGTGGCCGTATTTGATACATGTATGTACGATTTTTTTGGTCTGTGAGGGCATATGTAAATATGAATGTGTAGCAGGGGTGGGCAAAATACTTGGTCAAAATATAGTATTTTGAGCTCTGTTCTTCCCCGGTTTGGATTTCCGGGGCTGTTACACCCACAAAAAAACGAAAATCTTCATGTATTGAGAATACAGAAATTGTTCGTAAATACGTGTATTTTTAGTTGGGTATGTAATCTCATCGCCTTTTTTCTACGCACTTCCTACAACTTAAAGTGTGTGTTGTAGTGTTTGACTAACTATTAGGCTCCTCAGAAGCACATAAAATGAGAAGATTTTATTTAAGAGAGTTGTGCATCCTTAGTTAGGGCTGCTTTATGTTAAATGTGCTTTGTTTGGTTAAATAAGGGATTGTATGAGAAATTCAGGGTTTGAAAATGCTTGGAGGTCCACGAACTGAAAATTTTCATGAACTTAAGATAAACGATGATCAGAATTTGCAATAATAAATATGTTATACGCAGAATTTGTCATTTTTACTTTTGCTAGATTTGGACACCAGTTAAGAAATTAAGCCGAAGTACGGAATCTTATTACTCACACAGGTGAGTACGAGGTATCATGCTGCGAAAAGTAGAAAAGATTTTTTTAGTACTATAATTTTGGCGCATTTGGACACCAGTTACTAAATTAACCCAAATTACCGGAGCTTAGTACGCACAAAGGTGAAAGACTCAGGAAGTCAGGACTCAACTGAGCTAAGCTTAAGTAAGAAATTAACTTTTCATCACTGTTAAAATACAATGTCTTCACGATTTAAAAAAATTAAGTATCTTGACAACGATATAAAGTTAATTTCTTCACATGAACCTTAATTTTCGTAAAACTATTTTATTCTCCCTATAAATTATCGTCTTATTGTGGGTGTAACAGTCCTGGAAATCCAAACCTGGGGAAGAACATAGTTCAAAATACTGTATTTTAGCAAAATTATTTTGCCCACCTCTGAACTGTGTAAATTCTAAATTATGATAACACAAAACCCGTCTGCTACGCTACAGGCATGGGGAAACAAGAACACTGTTGATCCTCTCGAGCAATATTTCGAACAAGAGGCGCTCCCACGCTACGGATGCGCTGGCGTTTGGTGGTCCGCAATGGCTGAAATGACCACAACCGCGGAAGATGTTCTTCTTCAACCGCTCGTCGGATTGAGAGGATTTGCACAAAGGATAAATCTTCCATTAACGTATTGGTGGATGCGACCTACTTGGTATGCTCGGAGCATGATCGTGTCCACTGACTTTTTTCTCGGAAACAATATTATCGAAATGGCAATGAAAGTCAATCGGGAACGGGCTTCGTGTCCTTCACTTTAAAAAATCTTTTTAAAAAATTCAAAATTTAAAAAATCTTTAAAAAAATCTTCTTTGTGTGACATATTTTAACTTTCTGAAAGTATAAATAAATATTTTTTTAATGTACATGTGCGTATGTAAATACAGACATATATATATGCAACATTCGTCCGTATTAATATATGCGGTGCATACTGACACTGAATGTTACTGAAGCAAATTACAATACAAGTCGTCATCAAAACATGATTAGGCAGGGTTAACGAGCGAGAACGAGCAGTGGTTAAAGGACGATCTTTAATACAACCATTGTACTCTGCAAAATGGTTCTGTGGTTTCAATTTACATATCTCGTCATGTTATATTTTTTAACGAATCAATTAAATAGATGACTTAATTGTCATATGCAATTGTTCCATGAAATGGTTATATATATATGTATATATGTATATATCGCTCAGATAAATCAGCTCAAATAATTTCAATTGTAAACTGAAAATATATTTATTCATGCAAATTATGTGGTACAAATAGTGCACTTTTAGCAAAATGGTATTGAATCATTGCCGACGGGAAAGTATGACTTCACCGGCACGGTAATAACGGGCATTATCGTTATCGGATAGTAATGAATTATACCGGTGTGATAAGGAAAATTTACCACTCGGAAACAAAGTATTACCAATCCGGAAAGAAGTTATTCCCAAATCTATACCAACACGCAGTGTGTATCTGACTTCACATTTTTACCAAAATTGTGTACAAATTCCTATTTACTTATTTGTAACATTTTGATTTTAAAGAATGCCAATAAAAATTCTCGTGAAATTAAAATCATTGATGTGTCACGGCAATGTTAAGGCTACACATAAGTATCTAAATATGTACAAGATACGATTGAATTACAATGCACAATTAATTGCACACTTTATCCAGAATAAAATACAATGGGATTTTAATCTGCAGAATAATTTTTATCGTTAATAAAACAACTCAAATGTCAAGCATTGATTGAGTTCTCTGCTAGAGGCGTCACTAAATATTTAAATAATATGACAATCATTTGACAATCATGTACTCTTACATCACAAGTGAGTGAAACACTGAAGCTGCTAATGCTGTAAGCTGCATTATGATGTCATTTGTACTAAACTAACTCATTTTGTCCCGTGATCCGTACATGCCCTTCCCATCGGTCAACCCTTAAAATCTGACATGTCAATCCAACTTAATCAATCTCAATGCATAATATTTGATTTGTTATTGACCAGAATTTCACACTCCTAAATTTGTTTATCTCGGGGGAGTGTGCCGAGTGCAAATGTTCAGTACACCAAAAACCTGATTATGTTCATGTATAAATACACCAGATAATTTGAATCATTCGTCATTTCAACTTGAGAATTAGTGAAAGTTGTTCATTTTCCGAAAAAAACATGGCTTTTACCCGAATTTTCGCCCTGATTTGCGGCCTTGTCTGCCTATCCGTGCTTAATATTAGTCCCGCAGAGGCACAAACGTGCAGTCGTCAAGTCGGGAAAGACATCACCGCACCGAATCTGCGTTCCATTAACGGGACTGCTGAAACGTCTTGTTGCGGACTTTGCTCGTCTACCTCGGGTTGTGTGGCGTACAGTTGGAATGACTATCAAGGAGGGACGTGTTGGTTGAAGGGTGCCCTTTCTCCAGTGATTGACAAGGGGGATACAACCATTGGTATCATTGGAGGGTCACAAAATCCGTTTAAGGTTGTGGCATTTTGGCGTGGGACGTGGGATGTTGCGCACATTAGGTATGTAAATAAGAGAAAAATCTTCGTAATTAGAGGATATTGCGAATTATGGATTTTATACTCAATTTTTAACCAAATGCTAAATTTATCATTAGCGTAAAGGTGAAATCTACTTAGGAAGGTCACCTAGCTTATGCATTTGATAGATTTTGGATAAATTAGTGTCGATTTATCACAAATTTAATTAATATAACATTTGTAAAATACATTATCGGCCCATGCTCAGATTTGGCGGAGATATTTGCTTTCAAAAGAGGAGAAACGGGCCCAAAGTTGACAAATTTTACTTTGTCCAAGTTTACTGCGCGTTTTCTTCTCTTCGGATGCAAATATGCGTCTATGCCAAACCTGTTCTTTAGCAGATCATACCTTTTGTAAATTTAATATTAATTAAATTTGTGGTTGATTGGCATTAATTTTGGAAAAATCGGGGAGTCTACGCATGTATACCTCCATTGTTACTGTTTATGGAGGAATTTAGTGCAAACAACCTTAATTCGCAATCTCCGTAATAATTAACAAAAAGCGGATATCTTATTATGCATTTCGTTCCAAGTTTTGCCAACGAAGCTAACCGCTACTTCCCAACAATCCAAGCCGAACTAGGATTTACTTACGAGGCAACGACAGACTGGAGCAGGATAAACGATAACTATTTAGCGGATAAAGATGTCATCCTATTTCTTGACGATAAACCTACCGATGCCAGTCACAAATCTGCCGTAGAGCGATTTACGCAGCGAGGAGGTGGATTTATGAGTTTCCACGTGGCTGCTTTCACCACCAATGCAAACGAATGGGCGTGGTACCATAACACCTTCCTTGGCACCGGAAACTTTCAGAAGAACACGTGGAAACCGACGCCAGCCACGTTGCGAACGGAGGATAGGACGCACCCAGCCACGAGAAATCTTCCAGCCACGTGGAGCTCGCAGCATAATGAGTGGTACGCCTTTGCGAATGACATAAGGTGAGTTTTTATAGTTTATGGACTAAAAATGCGATAGTGTGAAGTGCAACACTCCGATTTTTTATTTGAAATTGTGGAATTATGAAATTCAAGTCAATATAAACAAAGTTTTTTGAGGTAGTTTGTGCGATGGCCAGAATTTATCCGAAAATTTGAGGTCAATGTTAAAGAAATTTACGATCTTTCATAAGGAAGTAAACTCGAGTTTGCTAAGTAAAAATCGTATATTTTTTCAACATTGACCTCAAAATTATAGATAAATTATGACCTCAGCACAATGTTCCTTTGGTTGTATAGACTTGAACTTTCTAATTGCAAAATTTGAACAAAATCATAGTGATACATTTCACCCCTTCGAAATGTAAGCAGAATCGAATATAATTAATATTTTTATTACAATTTTTAGAAACAACATTAACATCCGAATCCTGCTCTCCATTGACCCGTCCAGTTTTCCCCTGGGAACAAACGCTGGAGAAACTTGGTACGAGGGTTATTACCCGGTTGTCTGGCAAAATCGAAACTACCGCATGCTATACTGCAACATGGGGCATAATGATATCGACTACAATGGGAATATTGACCTTAGGTAAATATTTAGTGAATAATATTAATAATTTTAATAATATTATACTGATATTATTGCCTTTTAGTGAAACTTTTGGAGGACAAATACAAAATACGTTTTTCAAAGATGCCTTGAAATGGTTGGCATATCGGGATGCGCCTTTTGAAGAATCGAAACAAAACCCTTTGTTTGAAGCCCTTAATGCATAAATTGTCCTGAAAAATCAAACTCAACTTTAGCATGTAACCTTCTGTAAAAATATGAAATAAATTCGTGTGCTGCGACAAAGCCGCTAATAGTTTTATTTTGGTTGCTAAATAATTACTAATTTTATGTGCAGGTTGACAGTTGTCCAATTGTCCTCATGTCGTTATAGATGAACCCTAAAAAATCCGGTAACAAAGCTATTACCAGACGGTAACTATATTTGACTCTACCGCCATGGTAATAAGTTATTACCAAGTGGTATTAAATTTGCTACAGTGCTGGTAAAAGTACAACGAGGGGGTAAAAAGCTTGGTAATAAATTTACTATCAGTCGGGAACAAATTTATTACCATGGCGGTGGATTCATATATAGTCACCGCTGAGTAATGACTGTTACCTGATTTTTTTTAGAGTGTAGATATAAGTATTTTAATTTGAAACGGCTATGTATGAAGGCTGATATTTTGTAAAAAAAAAGACATCTGCATTCGTTTCACAAGGTGCGCAGCGCTATTCTAAATTCACACCCACCTCTTGACGGTAGTAATCATTGGCACTCGGAATAATCTAATCCTGAAGAGATAATTAATGATGGAGATTGACAATTGAAGTGAGAAAACCTTTCATCAGTCCAGCTGCATTTTTTACGAGAGGATTTCACTTCATTCATCTCCACCCACGCGGCCACATGTGTACACCCACTTTCTAGTTAAAACTGGATTTTGACAGCCCCCTATGAAAATATAATCGGGCTGCGGGGGAGTACAGAAATAATGTTATTTGACCGATTTTTAGCTCAGTTTCTCTCAATTAACTGTACTCCTAAGTCCGTTTTATTGCATAAAAATTCGAAAAAAAATCAGTGAAACAATTCATTCTGATAGTTGTAAGCGTATATCTGGACCATAATTTATAGTATAAACAATTATACAAAAATTGCAAATTTTTACTGAAATTTTGTAAATTTGTATAAGGTTACACTGAAGTGAATTTTTATAAAAATCTTCTACTTCTACATAAAGTTATTTACTTATACGCAATCAATTGTGAAGAAAAAACAAATTTTTGAATTCGTCAGTACCACATCTAAATTTGCTTTTTAATTTGTCCCATATTTGAAAATATTCAAAACGGCATGAATATTTTACACATTTTAAAATTGCTCAAAATATTTATTTAGAAAACCTGTTTTGTTACATTTCAAAATTTAATTAGTCATATTTCATTCGTTTCGTCAAACGAATTTTGAGAATTTTCCAGCATATACAAGTCCTTCGAATGGACAGTGGTATAACGATGGCCGGAAGCGCGTTAAAACGATGGTAAAGAATTTAGCTTGTTTGACTGCATGGAAAGCGATACGGATTACGGATGGAGGGATGGATGGCGTATTAAACGAGCTCCAAAGATAACCAGGCAGCATCTCCACCACTCTCTCAATACTTTAACTAATGGTGATAAGTATCAGACATGGTGGTAATAATGAACTCGACTGTATGCACCAAAGCTATACAAGGGAATAATATGTACGTATGTATTAAATACTTAAAAATTAGGATGACAGGGTGCCACAAAACAATGTGAAATGCATTTCAAAAAAATCATTATGTTTTGCGCAAGTCTTATCTCTCTGAGCAATAAGTTACCGAAATTTGGTAATTTGGTAACTGGTGTCTTAATACCACAAAATTGTGTAAAACCTTATTTAAAAAATCTTATTTCAGTCTTTCTCTTCATCTATAATATAATTAAGGTTCTGTTTTTTAGCTTAATTTATTAACTGGTGTACAAATCTGACAAAACTAAAAATGAAAAATCCTGCGTATAACAACATATTTATTACTGCAAATTTTTATCATTATTCATCTTCCATTCACGAAAAATTTTAATTTCATGAATTTCCAAAAAAAATTTCAAACCCCAATTTTCTCAAGAAACCTTATTTAACCCAACAATGCACACTTCACATAAAGCAACCCTAATAACGTATTTACAACCCTCTTAAATAAAATCTTCTCATATTATGTGTTTCTGAGGAGCTCGATAGTTCGTTCTACACTACGACACACACTTTACGGAGTAGGAAGTGCGTAGAAAAAGGCGATGAGATTACATCCTCAACTAAAAAAGAGGAGAACAAAACTGGGCTTTGGGACTGGGGAGTGAGAGATCCGTTCCATTTCCAGGAGGAGACTTTAAAGTGACGGCTGTTTTATCTTCAAAAGTCTTTTAGAACTCCATTAGGATTTCAGTTAAGTAAAAATCGTTCCACATCTGCGAAAGGATCACAGATGGAACAACGACGAGAACGAGGCGTCTCTAACGTGGACTCTGCCTCGAAACAGGGTTCTTCTTAACACTCCGTATGTTTTACACAAAATTTCATTTCACATCGAGTCTCTTTCCGTTAAATATGGAAACATATTCATTAATCTAGAACGTATGTAACATCGAAATACATTTGCGATGAAGAGAAATGTGCTTGGCTAGAGCGAAAAATCTATCTAATTTACCATTTTAAAGAAATCTGTGAATGAAAAGTTTATATATCCTGAAATAAATCACATTTTACATGATATTTAGTTCGGAAGTTATGCCGTGATGAATTCTTCAACACGAATTTAACAAAAAATGCTGTGTAGGAAGGAACCCTGCTTCTCAGAAATTTTAGCAAGCATTCATATCCTCACGTACAATGACATACTTACAGAAATTGTCTTAATAGAAAGATCATTAAAATTGTATTCAACTTCAAAAGTCAAGTACTACAAATTTTTAAATAGATTATTCTCGCGAACAGTGAGACCACGTGGGGCGAAAAGTTTGGTAGAATTTTAAATCACAAACTTTTTTTAAATCAAGATTTTTGACGAAGAAATGATCTTATATTTCTAATTACTATGCTGCCAATGAAAATTTCAATTATGGACTTTATGACGTGGTAATGAAAATTTTTTTTACCAATGTGTTATACATTTTATTACCAATTTAAAATTCTACAATTGGTAAATATTTTACTACTTTTAAACTAAATCTACCAATTAACTACATATTTTACCCATGTCTTTTGTCACCAACAACAATTTGTTACCGCAGCCCCCATTTTTACTACCCCAGTTTAATTTCGCCTATAAAATCGTCCTCTCCACTAAAACCCTTGACAATAAGCATCATTAATTTTGGAGCGTCAATATAACCCGAGAGTCAACAAGCTCCTGTTATCGTCTGACATTACACGTATTACTTGTTCCCTTTGTTCCCCGTCTCTTTCGGACATAAAATGCTTGCTCATCGACACAAATCTGTCCTTATGACATGACCACATGCATCCAAAATCCGCCCAGGAACGCACATGAGGTTTGGCTTCTCTGTATTCATTCGAAAAGCAAAATGAGGACTAGTTTGGTTTTCAAAGAGCATCTGCCATTCTGTTTTCCAGTTTATGGCTTTGTCCTCCAATTAAAAGGAGAGGGGCATCGACCATACAAACGGCAAATGATCCGTTTGACTCCTGTTTTGTTGGGTAGGATGATAAATAATTATTATTATGATGACAATAACAAATATTTTATGCAACATCATTGTGTCTCATTTGTTTAAGAGGCATGAATAATTCACATGATAATAGAGGACATAATTATTGCAGAAATTCGCGTAAATGTTTATAACTCTATCAATATTTTCAAAAGTTTACAAAATTATAGTGGAAAATCAGGCAAATTTTTTACATGCATAATTTTACGAAGTTGCACACGACAAACCTGTATTAAAAATGGCATAAATACATTCTAAGTTTTTGCATTTTAAAATATTTTATTCGAAAGGTTGCAAAATTAAGTAAAACCACAATTTTGTAAGCCTTACAAATTCTCAAAAAATCAGAAATTTTTGTCTTTCCTTTTTCCACCATCTCAATCTCAACCTTTCTTTCTTGGTATCTTTTTGTCGGTCCGTCTTATTTACCAGAAAACCGGTATCTCACCGATCCCTCCTTTTCTTCACATCTGGCCCCGTCTGGACAGAATTTTGGTAATTTGACGCTACCAAAACAAAACAACACGACCCGTTGCATTTTTAACGAAGTCAAAATCTAGACGCCAGCAAAAACCAAAAGTTTAGAATAACTCCCACTCAACGGGCCCCATGACCCGAGAAGACGTCAATCTTAATGAGATATTTACTTAATGAAGCGACTAATTGTTATCTAATTAAATAATGCCCAAGTCAAGAGCGGGATGGAGAGGCACAATTATAATTAATTACACAAATGCGCCATTTGAGGTGTGCGAGGGAAGATTAGACTTGCGGTTTCGCTCTCTTGTTGCCAAGATCAAGTCGGATTTAGTTGAAAGTTTAAAGCCAGAGATTCTTGACGCGATGAAATTTTAATGAATGACATACTTCTCGAAGGAGGTAGGACGTAAAGTACGTCACGAATTTTTCGAGTAATGTGGTGCCCTTGACTTCCTGGGACAATATTCGGTAAAAAAATCTTAGGTATGCAACCGAGGAGATTTGAATTTCGTGCAAAATTTTTGCTAACAAATTGTTTCAACTCGATACCACTTTGGTTACTATTTTTTAATTACAATATTTACTATGTTCCGATCCACCCCACTTATCAATCTCTTGGCCTAACCTTCAAATTAAGGCGACATCCTTTACGCACCTCCCTCAAAGAGGAGAAAGTGCGTAATAAATTTGTAGGTTTTCGCTGAACTGTCAATCTTCCAAATTTACTTAAATTAGAATCTGCTTATTTATTAATATGAGCTCACACATTTCATTTATCGCCATTGAGTTCATCCTCAGATTAACTCCTGTCTTTGTTATCGTGTAAATTTGTGAGTCAAAAATTTTACTATATAGTGTTGACTTAATTTAAGTCAAATGCATCAACTCTACTATCACTTTTTACGTCACTTAAAAAGTGATAGTAGAGTAGAGGACGAGGGTTTAAGGAATTCTAAATTTATTTCCATTCCATTGAAACAGTTAAATTTCAATAAACCTGTATAAACTTTGAAAAAATTTTAAGGAATCTTACGGTGCAAATTGATTATATGTCATACATTTTTCAAAAATAATGCAGAATTTTCATGTGCAACGAGACTTTCAAACATTTTTCATTTTGCGAGTTCTTCGCGCCATTAGAAGCAATCTAGAATTTACAAATAACTTTATTCGCAATAGGTCTGGATGACTTTGGGATAAATTTTTGTCAAATTATAATATATTCTTGACTAATATAAAATATAGAGTATACCTTTCGACAAGGTTTTCCTTAATATTTCCACGTTTGTCGAAATGCTTGAAAATTTACAGAGTTTACTGGGTTACAAAGATCCGATTGAGAGATTTTTGTCTTTATTAGCTCACCCTGCGTAGCATGAGAGCTATTGAATTCCTCTTGTCCGTCTGTCCGTCTGTCGGTTGACGAGTTTTTTGCATCAATTGATGCTAATTAATAAGCCCCAAGACCATTTTAACCCTAATTTGTAGCACAATTGGTATCCAAAAATCGTTAACGCAAAATGGTGCGAAATAATTGGAGGAATCGATGTATTCTACACCAATGATTAGATTAACTGAAAGTTCTAGTTAGCCTAGGCAGACATTACTTAACCTTGAAATCGTGTCAAAATTTAGTCCCAATTTTAGCCATTTCGGCTGCACCATTGGTGCAATATTATATCAAATTTCTTTTACATATTTCCCGCTTATTTTGCACCTTTGATGCAAAATTATGTCCAACTAATTATACCAGGGTGAGCTACTTCTAACGTTACTACGGTTTATTAATCCTTGGATCGTGTCGAATTCAATATCTATAATCCTTATTAGTATATCAAAATTCCAAAAATTTCTTTAATGCCGGTCAAGTTGAGACAAAATACATAAAATTCTTCACCACATAACATACTCGAAGTTAAATTGTGAACGAAAAATGAGGGAATTCACTCTTTCTACAGTGAAAGTGAAAGTATTTCTGCAAAAATGAGAGAAACGAATGATCAAGCGAAATGTCCTCGTCATTCCAATATTTTCTCGACCAGAACTGAATCAAGTGCTCCCCCACCAAACAAGTTTTACAGGGTTTCTTACCTACAGTTCAGTCAATATTAGTAGTCTGAAAAAAATCTGAACGGTTTCCGGGCAGATAATTTTAATTATTTTCCAAAAACAAAATAACCTCTCAGATAAATTTCTAAGGAATTGAGACTATTAATATAGGCTGAACAGTACGCTTTTACCAACTACTTGCACAAAAGCCTTTGCCAAATTCCTAATTTGTATATAACATACTCTAGTTAACAATTGCCAATCTTTAATGAAATAAATTCTCAAATTTCTGGAAATTACGCTTCTGGCATCTATGTTATGGAAATGCATTTGTTCTTTCCCATATTTTTTGCAGGTCTCATTTTTTTAATTATTTAGTAAAAATAACGAACGAAACCGTAATCGAACGAAACCGTAATCGAACGATTACGTAACATTTCTGATTTATTTCCTCTCATTTGCATTAAAAAAATTCATGGAGTGGAAGAAAGTGGGTGATAGTTTTTCCAATTTTGTGCATCCATTCCGAATTGAGGAGAAACCCTTCCTTGTTTTTACTGGACATCAAAAAGATCCAGGATCAGAATGGAAACAAAGTTTCTTTTTTTCCTGAGTGAAAGCAGAGAAGGAAAGGAAGAAGTGGACATTTTTTGTCGATCGGACCACATTCGCAACTTGCAGTCTTCTCCTTCCTCCATCTCTCCACCTTCGCATTCGTCCACTCGTCAAACTTAGGAGTGAGATCGTGTCGGATTGTTGGACACTCTTAAAAATTCTGAAATACTTGGAGAGATGTTCATCTTTTGCAACTAAATGGTTGGTCGTTGTTCGTTACCATTGGGTTATATATTTTTGAAAATTGTCAAAATTAGTAACACTCTGAGCTACATGAGTAAAAGGATATAACAAATTTACAAATGAAGATCCGTAAGTCTGGCCAACTTTGGTGAAAATTTTATAACTGAAATTTTCATAATTTATTATAACAAATTGCTTCATGGTTTCTTACAATATTAGAAATCTTTTGACAATTTTTGTCACTGATTACACCAAATTTTGTTACTACTTTGTTAGGAATCATAACTTAAGATTCTTTTTCGTAATGTAATATATTTAATTACGTTAGACTTCGGCTAAAAATGCTTCAATTCTTGATTTGGATGGTAGCTTTTTTACCAGATTTAGTGCCAAAAATTATTTCCATCTGCACACTCAAACCTTTCTAAAAAACCTACTCCAAGCAACTTTGCGGGGCCTTTTAAGATGGCATTAATACCATCTTGGTAGTTAATGGCAACACATTTGGGTGGAAAAGACCCCCACTGGCCAACTACTTGGCCGATCATGCCCATCTCCGAACTCATCATTACTTTTAACCCGAAGATCAAGTGTGCAAAATTTCAAGTCGATAGCATGTGTTTAAAGAGAGTTATCGTGCGCACAGACGGACGCACAGACGGACGGACAGACAGACATCTTGGTAAGTCTATAAGGCCATCTTAAAAGGCCTAAAAATCGTATACTCATATTTTTAAGAGTTTTACACACTTTCGAATTCTCTCCCGGACCTTTCTTCCCTCTCCACAAAGAGGAGACTTTCTCCAATAAAACACAAGTAAAAAACACGACAGGAAAGTTTTACACTTAAAGTTCTTAACCAGGAGAAAGTCCTCTCCGTTCTTTGGACAACATTAGTCGTGCAATTTAGTGCAAACTTTTGTGATTTCTTCTCCCTCGTCTTCATCATGTCACTTTCGGATGAGAGCAGAAAGCGAGGCTTTCTCTCGGCTATTAATTCGCCCTAGTCAATTCAATCCGGTCAGTTGGACCGTGACCGAGTCGGGAAAGTGAAAGTGAGGACAGGCAGGTTTTGTCCGGGCTTAGTTTCCGCAATTTTATTAGAAAATCATAACTTTTGCTATGGCAAGTCCTATTTATTTTGCTAATGATTTTTGTACACACTACTGACCTCATGAATCAGAGATATTGAAATAGTTCACACGGTTGCTTGCAATCTAGATATTTCCAAGTTTTGCGTTTACTAAAATGAATGGACAATAATATAACCTACTCTTCATCCACGCAGGATTGAACTTTTACAGAAATTGAGAATTCTGAGAAACTACTACACCACTGTCGGTCCCAAAAGAATTTTAGCTTATTCTGAGAGGAAAATTTGAGAATTCTCAGAATTCTCAGAATTCTCAATTTCGGTAAAAGTTGAATCTTGCGTGGATGGAGGATACTTTATCTTCATCAGATCTGTGTTCATAATTATTACTCACAACTTATAAATAACTTCGAATGGCCTGAAGGTCTCGCATATAGTTCTTTAAATTATTTATTTACAGGGCAGAATTATTTTTCATGTTGACGTTTACGCAATAAGGTTCCATAAAATACTAAACTACCTAGATATTTATAAAGTTTACACAAGTTTGCAAAGATTACGAAGAGGTTACAATTCGTAACTTTCTCACTTTTGCACCGTAAAGTTATAAAGCAATTTTTTATTTAACAAAAATTTACTAAGAAATTCTATTCATAATTAGTTTACAAACATTTTAAGGAAGTATACCACAGTTATGAGAGTTTCCTTGGTTGGAAAAAATCTTCAAGAAATATATATTTTGTCTTAAGTTGACCGGCATTAAAGAAATTTTTAGAATTTTGATATACTAGTAAAGATGACAAATATTGATTTCTACACGTTCCAAGGATTAATCAAAACAAAATCATTCACTCATATCTTTGTAACGCAGTAAACTCGATAAATTTATTTATAGTTCATCAATATTACATATTCAACGTATCCGTTAAAAACACAACGGGTTATGACCTACTCCCCAAAAGTTGGCCCTCTTTCTCGTGTCATTAACCGTAATAAAAGCAGCCCAACCCGGAAATCTGTCACTTTTTCTGGAAAGTTTCGCCCCGAAATGAATTGGACGGAGGGTTGTAAAAGACAACAAAGTTTTCATTGAGACCTTTTTCCCATTGTTTCAAGCTCTTAAAAGCACATTAGATTTCCTCCTCTTTGACTCGAGGGGACCCTTCGTAAAGAATTTGACCCTTCACATCAAGTCAACACTGTTAACTGTAAATAAGTAAGCAATGCAATAGTACCATCTGCTACTGGACGGTATGGTCGGACCGATTTTATAATAAATATGTCATATCAGTCTTTGTAAAATTTCTACCGATTTTCCAATTGTTATACAGTTATTCAAATTTTGATCAAATTCAAATTCAAAGTATTTGCACATGCTCCGATAATATGTTAGTCAGTCCTCCCACCTCTTTTGTGAGGGCAACGAACAAAAGAACAAACCTAAATTTCAATTAAAACCCAATTTTGACAAATAAAAAATCATAAAATTCATTTCATAAATATACTCGGCTTCTTTACTGTCCGTCCTGACTCAATTTGATCTGTCGTAATCGGTTTAATCGCTCCTGGATCTTGTTGTTGTTGTCTCGGGATCTTGATCACTTTCTCGTCCTCTGCATCTTCTTTTCTTCTTGGCCAATTTTCCTTCGGTTTTTGACCACCATGCTGGCCCCTCCCACCAACTACGGTCTACGAATCTCTGCGGGGAGCAACCCGTTGATGGAAGGTCCGCTGGGTTGATCACTTCTGGGACATGTGACTGCTCATTTGGGGACGACAACTTGCAAATTTCCTTTCCTTGATTTCCCACAAATGTTCTTCTCGTCATGTCTTCCGGTCGTTCTCTCTTCGGTATATTGGCAAATAGGCAGTCCTCCACCTTATCTCGCTCCTTCTCGAGGACGCTCGTCGCCGAATGAGCAGTGTGGTCGCTGCCAGGTCCAGGTTGGCACTCACCACACTCCCATTGACGGAGCTCCATCTTTCCTGAGGCGAGAATTCGGGTTGCCTTTTCTCTCAAATCTTCCAAATTTCCAGCCAATTCTCCCACCGTGTCGACCAATGTGACGAGCTTCTCTACACCTAACGATTTCGTCACCTTCTTGGCTACTTCTTTCTCTTCAATTGTTCCGTTGGGGTTCTCAACTCTCCGAGGAAGTCGAACCGAATACCGCCTCTCTTTATTCTGCATCACAGTTTCTCGAAACCTCTTTGACGTGTCCACTTTTCTCTCAGTTTTGCTCTTCACTTCCGCCGGAGTTGCAATATCCAAACTCTTCCGGCTCCGTTGCGGAGTGACTGACTCTTGACATGAGAGAAGAGAAAGTGAAACTGCTGCGGTATTTACCCCTTCTGGTCTCTTTCCTGATAACGCCCACCCCCACACGTACTGTATTGCAGTTACTCCACACTCAAGCGATTCAATTCGGCCGGTCATTAGCATACCCTCATAATCGTTCCCGACCAATATTTCTATTTCTGGATTTTCTGAGTTGAAGTCTGTAACTGACACCTTTTTCCGTGCGAGTTCCTTTATCCATTCCCCTCGTGGTATTCGCGGAATAAATCCCACGATACCTTCCTCATCATGCGCCACGAGGGTTTGAGTGTGGCTTCCATTCAAATCTCCGATTTTCAGTTGGTAGTTGTGGTGAAGCATTCGTTCCGTTACTCCTCCTCTATAAATCATCTTTGCTTGTGTGAATGTTCCAACCGCTTTCAACCCCAACGCTCTGACTGTATCTTCTCTTACAACCGTGCGATGCGCTCCTCCGTCGAAGAGCAACCTTGCTACTCTGTATCCGCCACGGTTATCTTATAATCTGACTAACAAAGTTCTTGAGAGTACTGCACCCGAACACTCTTGACTCGCCATGGCGCTTGATGTCTCAGTTTGTAGTCCTCCAAATCCTTCCTGACTTTTCTCATCCTTCATTGCTCTATTTACTTCCATATTTCTGTTTGAAGGATGCTCATAGCACATGATACTATGATGACGTCTTCTACAAATTCCGCATTCTATCTTTGCTTTGCACGCGGCCGCTCGATGTCCAAATCTGAAGCATGTGAAGCACCCTCTCTTCTCACGTATTCTTCCCTCCTTTTCCTTATAACTCATCTTCTGAGCCGCATAACATAAATTGCTGGCGTGACTCTTTCCACAAAATATACATTGACTCGACCTCTGACTTGTAATTGACACGAGCCCTGCTGCAGTTGCGATCTCTTCTTCGTGGCCTGACTTCTTCGGAGATTGTCGTTGCCCAACTTTCTTCTTCTCTTTCTCCCCGCTCGTCATCTCAATCTTCCATTCGCTCTCCATCTCATCTCTCAAAAAATCCAATAAACATTCCAATTTTGACTTCGGGGGGACGAGAGTTGACCCCTCCACCTTTGAGAAATGAGAACGAAACCACGTGGCGAGCGTCTCCTTCGGCAAACTCTTCACGATCATGGGGAGTAGATATGGCGACGACTCTTCCGACTTCACACCAAGTGACTCCAAATTCTGCAGTTGAGTTTGGAGAGCCATGAAGAATTTCGAAATCGAACTCTTCTCCTTACTGAATAGTAGCTCGGCCAAATCTGTCATGTACATTGCAACCAGCATCTCCTTCTTTCCATACTTCTGTGTTAACATGTCGACGGCTTTCTGGTAATTTTGAGGGGTCTTTGGGAAACTTCCTACGATTTCTGCTGCTTCCGTTCCACTTTCCATGGACTCGACGAGGTATCGGAATTTGTCGGGAATTGATAATGACTGGTCCTTATGAATTAACTCATAGTGTGCCCACCACCCGAGCCAGCTTCTCATCTTCCCGTCGAACTTCTGTAAATTGCATTTGGGCAGCTTCACTCTTCTTTCACCTCCACTCGAATTTGCACTTCCGACGGGCGATTCCGGTCGACTGGGAGTTGAAATCGCAGTCTTGATCCGCAGAATCATCTCTACTAAACTCTCATTGATCTCTCGCCACTTCTTTCTGCTTTGTCGATACTTATCTTCCAAATTCTGTAATACGTAGTGGTCGAGAACTTGACCCGCGTAGTGCTCTGCTTCTTCTGTCAACTGTTGAATAGTCTGTAGCTTCCGAGTGAGAATGGCCTGGTCCGGCTGTGCTTTGTCTAATTCTTGACGTGCGATTTCCATATCTTCATTCAATAACTCCATCGACACTTTTCTTCTCATTTTCATTTGCATAAATGGGGTTTGTTGCACTCTCGGCGTTCGTGGTGGTGGTGAGCGCGGCGCATCTTGTAATCGTTGTGGCGAAGGAATAACGACGTCTTCTTCCTCCTCCAACTCCTCTTGATTACGGGCTCTGGTCCCTCCACCTCCTCTTACTGTTTCCTGATTAAAAAGGCCCCACATTTTTTAGGAATTATTCACGCACGACAAAATTGAAACAATATGACCTGGCTATACTCCCGTCCGGTGGGAGTTAACCACTATGTATTTAGTGTGTCGATTTCCAGCACGACACCGGCCTGATTCTTCAAAATGTTCTGGTCCTGCGGTCCGAGTTGCGGCTGAGTCCTCCTCACCTCCTTTTAAAATCCAAATTTGAGTGGACGACCCGGCTGCACTATTTCCTCTTCAAATCTCGAGACCTGGATTGACTGTCCTTAGGGCGACAGTAAACCGCAAACTCTTTATCTCCTACTTCCTGGTCCTTTGTATGTCGTTCTTCTCCTCCCACCGTCTGCACTAGGCCACAATGGGATGAACACTCCTTCCAAAACTCGATGAATTAACTACCCCCCACCCGGGGGCGCCAATGATTTTAAATAGCCACTCCCACTACCAGCAGCGAACCTATTCAGGTTTGGGTGGGTGTAGTCTCTTCGCCGGTTGAAAGGATGAGACTTCTGCTTTCCTCCGAGAAATGGTGCAAATAATGTGTGCACAACAAATGACGATCTCTTTAATGCAACGCCAATTTATTGTCACAATTTAACTCACTAATTATTACACCAATTGTCCACTATTAGGACCACTGTCTCAGCAGTAAGTCTGCTCTGTTCCTATTCTAAACTACGACTCTTTTCTACCTCTTGTTAACCTTTTCTCAAATCCAAGGTTAATTGTTCATTGCCTTTCTTTCTCTCTTGCCAACTCACCACCACCGCGAATCAAAAATAGTGGGGCGACTTAAGACACAAAAAAGAGAGATTTTCATGCATGAAAAGCTTATATTACGCAAAATCAGTCTTTGTAAAATTTCTACCGATTTTCCAATTGTTATACAGTTATTCAAATTTTGATCAAATTCAAATTCAAAGTATTTGCACATGCTCCGATAATATGTTGTCAAATCCGGTAATAAAGTTTTTTAGAGAATATTTTACGGAAATTTTATTATTATTTATTATTTATATTTGTTTATGCCTAGTTTGCTTTGTGGCATTTTCATTTCCTTGTTACGTCGAAGGAGCATAAATCCGAATTATTCTTTACGCACGTCCCTCTCACCCACATTAAAGATCCTCTGTCCTTGTTTTTCTACGTATTCCTTGAGTTTTTGACCCTGTGTTTCTCCCACATTGAAACAATACACAAAGGAGTCTGTGTAATAAAAATAGTTCATAGGTTTTCACTGCGATGGTTGTTTTTACTCAAGGCGGTAACATTTCACGTAGACTTTTGTAACATGCGTAGTTACAAAGTTAAGAAAGTTTCCAGCTACAAACTTATTTATCTGGTTGGTAAATAGGTACACGTGCAGTTTGAAGAAGTTCAAGCATATTTTTAATGTAAAACTTAATTGCCGTTTATAAATAAAATACAATATTGAATTTAGTATAAATACGTAGATCAATCATCTTCTACATTTTTGTTGTCGAGAATATCACACGGAACAAACTTAAAACGCTACAAATTTCGATAAGCTAGAATTCAAATGACTATATTTTTGCAAATTTGCAACCTCTCTGGAAAAATTCAAAAGTTGTCCCACTCCACGACACATATTGTTCCTAATAATATGCATCTCGTGTCACATATTGGTTTTTGGTCTCGTTTTATTTTATGTTTCCGCCGAGTCGATGCGAAAATTCATAATGGAAGAAAGGTTACTCGGCTGCTTCCCGTGGTACATGAAATATGAGCCAGATGAGATAAGTGGATTGGATTATTGACGATGTGGATCTCGCCGCAGCATATTTTGGGTCTTGCTTTATTATTATTCCGACAAAACCGAGCCACCAGTTCGCATCGCAAGATTAGTTAGTAGGCCTTTTCTTCCTCCTCGGCTGCTGCTTGTTGGTTGGGTGCAGGATGAGAAAAGTGGCAGCTTTTCCAGCACAAACATTAATCTTGTCTCGTTGTTCAAAACGTCCAAATCACGGGAGAGATTTTTACCCGGACCAATAATTCAACCAACGCTCTCGTGCTGTGCAAAATTCCGGATAGATTTTCTTGAAACAAGTCCCAAATCCGGGAGGACACTCTTAAAAATGTGACTAGTAAAAAATGTGGTTGGTGTCAAATTCTTGAAAGAATTATAAACTGACAAAATTTGAGAATTTTTGAACTGTTTTGTTAACAAAATTTATAAACAAAAATCGTAATAGTTCCGATACGAATTTCTCAACGTAATCGGTCACAAGTTAGTTGAAAATGTTTATAAAATTTTAAATTATTTCACACAAAATTTTCATCAAATGGTGCTAAATTTTTTGTTGCTTAATATATCTAAAAATTTTTACTGCCAAATTATTGGCAACCTAAATCGGCAAAAAGTTGTAAGTTACAAAAATTGATGTCACAACTTTCCCTGAAAAATTACCAGCCAATTTTTTTTACATTTTCCATGAAATTAATAAAGCAATATAACCATTCCTTATCCGCTGTCTATCTGTAAAATATAAAAGATCAAATTTCTAAGAGTAGCAACACCCGGGTTTTCCAGCCCCTCGCAAATCTCCCGTGCAGGCAGGAAGGAAGGAAGTGGTTCTCTCTCCTCCACTTGCTTTTCATACTTCAAAACCAACACAATGTTCTGATCACTATCAATCCACTTTATACCTCCTGATAAAAACCAACAAGAGCACCCATTTCACGGACCCGGCAGAAAGCATGTCATCCATTCAGAGGCAAACTTTTTCTGTTTGTCAAGAGAAAAAGTTTGTGCAATTAAAATTCCAAAAATTAGAAATTTTCGAAGTTTTGATTTGTAGTAACAACTACAGATGGAGAAATGATTTTCTATTAGGTCGAAATGACACAATTAAGAAATCGAATATTTATTTTATTTTAAGTCAAGTCAAGTAAACCTTTATTAATTTTACATGGCGAAATTGGCGACATAATTCCCACCTAAAAAACTATCGCATCATTCACGCACGTCCCCCAGAAGAGAAAGTTGCGTGCTAAAAGTTCATCTTGATGCGAAATAAGTGGCGTCGTAGTCACAATATGAATCTCTTCTTTTCTCCCCATATCAAAATGATGGGACGCGACGATAACACTACACAAAGGAAAAAATAATACCCCAGATTTTCTGCGGGACTGGGTTTCCTCTCCTCTGGCGTAAATAAATTTCGCGAGATACAAAAATGCAAAATATGAGCCGTGTCATATTTATTTTCTGCGATAAGGGCAAAAGTGGCAATAAATTAGTGCATGAAAGTAGTGATAGTATCGATTTTTTGCGGAATAATTTTCCGCGAAGTATGCAGAACTTTTCCGCGGAAATTAATTTGAGAAAACCTGAATTTCTTGCATAATTATTGTTACCGACCCATAAAAAAGCTATCACGGTGACGATTTTTTCCAGATTATTTACCGTGAACTTTTCAAGAATTTTAAAATTTTAAAATTTTAAAAAATTTACAAGACTACGATTTGTCCATACTCATTTTATTTTTTTTTACAGAAAATCTGGAAATTGGACTCCAAAACCTAAAACTGAATCTTCCCAAACCAAATCACATTTCAAAGTGAAAGCCAAAGTGAAAGCGATTTCCCCTTAAAAAATCATCATCTCTCCCCATTTATTCCTCACATACGCAAATTATCGAATTTACTTTGAAGAAAATCTCATCTCGACGTTGCTCCAGTGAAATTGTGCCTCAAAGCCAAATGAAACTTTGCTACGCGAAATGAATGCAAGGATCAAACAAACAATGGCTGCAGCAGCAACTTCTCGTTCTCATTTTAATCCATGAGAGGAGGAGACGACGTATTTGCATCAATAAATAAATCAGAGTGAAATTTTAATCGCGACAAAACCACAAGCTTCCCAAATACGAAATCTCTCCCGTTACAGACTCGACCGGATTCAAAGGATAAAACGAAATGTGATGTGTTGTGATGTCGGAGTGGATTTGAATTCAAATAGAAATCAAGAATACAATGGTCGTTTCAGGGAGGAAAATATTGTGCTAAAATCATTTTCTGATGAATAAATTTAACTTCGCGGACAATTATCATGCAAAAAATTCGTTACGAACAGTTTAGATTCGTATAATGCCGAGAGTGTTTAAATTTCTTCGCCAAATTCAGTTTAAGTCGTGCAAATATTAAAACCTCATAAAATGATGATGATTACGAAGTCAGTCCTTTTAAAGAGAACAATTTACCATTGCATATTTTTTACTTGAGTGAATAACAGCGTTAAAAATATTACTTTTCGTCAAAATGGCGAAATTTTGCGGCGTTTTCGCCTTCGTCGCCCTCCTGTTCGTAACCACGATTCATGGGGAAATTGTGTGTCCGGCATATCAAGAAATCCCGTTTTGCTCCTGTTTCGTGCTCGATGACCAGTTGCACATTCAGTGCAGCGGGAGTGACATTCCCGCTCTGAAAAAATCCCTCCAAGTTTTAAACGGCCCGGTGAAATCGTACAGTGTGTACGATTTGGATTCCCGCGCGGCTATTTTGCCCGATGGAGTTACGGACAATGTCACGTCGCCGGTGTATCATTTGCAGGTAAGCAATTCCCCAGGAAATCATTATTCGAAAATCTTTTTTCACGAACTTAATGTTTTGGTAAGAAATTAAATGGCCATAATCAAAACCGTGAATAATATTTTTGTAACGAAAAGTTATTTTTTCAAGATCAGTTAGATAACTTAGAAAATTTTTATTCACGTCAACGTCGCCTTGAGATGGATTATTTGTCCGAATAAGTCCGATAAATTATAGTCGCACCAATTTTAAGCGATAGATCTTGTAGAAAATATTTCAAAAAAACAGCTTGTAACTTATTGTCTTATGAATTTCACTTTTCCACGATTTTATAAAGACTTTAAACTTTATACCGCTCGATGTCACATGACATACTTATTATTTCTGACTATTTTGAATGTGAAGCATACAAAATGTAACTGGAACTATGGTAGGCTATAGATCTCTATGCATTTCTGCACTTTATTCTTCGAAATTACTTAACTCTCAACAATTTCAGAATTTCAAAATTTATCCACAGAGAAACCAGAATGCTAATTTTTTTCGGCAAAATTCTTGCAATTCATAATGCATCTCAAAATGTGAATTGTATGTAGTTGAAAATTAATTTATCTAGTCTCATAATTAATTGGATCATATTTGTTAAATTGTTTTATGACGTGAATACCTAGCTTTAATTTTTATTCACAGAGAAACCATTTAAATTTCTTTTTTTTTCGGCAAATATTTCACTTCATAATTTATCGCATGATAATTTCGAAGTAGACGATATTCTCATCTAGTATTATTAAGTTTCATCAGATAATTTGTTAGAATTATTTTATGGCGTGAATAACCAACAATAAATATTAAAGTTCAATTAAATCCAGCAATTAAGGTTAACGTTAAGTACTTGCGTCTCCCTTGGTGGTTTATCTGTCCTCTTCACGTGGCATATTTGTCAGTGACATTGTCACCCATCCCAACTGTCCAAATATATATTAATATCTTGTCCCTAAGAACTAGGGAATTTTTTCCCCGTGTGACACGACACGACTCCTGCCATATGTTCAGATCGAAGTGAAACAGAGACGAAAATATTGATGTACGCGAAGCAAGTTGATGCAATCCAGGTCCTCGCTTAATTTGGGGGGATGTGCATAAAGGATGCAGTCTCTTTAGGGTCGCACTTTTAGTGATATTATCCATGCAACTTCCCCACGTTAGGAGGCAAGCACATCAAGTTGTAATCCTTTTTAAGCGATCTAAACTTTGATCAAAATCTTGTCATTTTAAAATTGTTTATAATTTTTGGAATTTTTAATATTTTTTTGCCATAAAAATTTCGAATTTTGCAATAGTTATTCAAGATTATGAGCTAGGTCTTGTTTGTCTTTTTCATTAGCTGCAATAGTTTTAAGTGCAGGAACTCCACTTTTGTCGCATCAAATTTGTGTGCCAATAGCTGCGAAGCCCCAGAAAAGAGGAACACGTCCTCCTGCACGACCCTTTTTTTCCTGGGAAAGCTGTCGTCTTTTATCGCACTAAAAAATCCTCGATTTCTGTCATGTTGTCTCCGAAATGTTGTCAGAGGTGACAATAAGCTCCGCACTAATGCATTCTTTGTCCATCCACTTTCTCTCTCGTGGATCAGACCAGACTCCAATTATTATTTCCTCCATCATCCGCTTACTCTCCTCAGATCCGGAATTCTACTTTGGGCAGAGTCACGTCAATAAACCTCGCAAAATATTTCTGTACATGAAAAAGTATTGCATCTTGCAAATTGAAACTTTTTTTGCCACAGGATTTCTAGAAATTTTACAAATTGCGAGCTATTCACGCCGTTAGAAGAACAAATCAATGTTATGATGTTAGTTGTGTTCGTAGGTTTTTTATTTATTGAAATGATCCACAAAACATTGTTTCGCAATATTTGTCCACAATTCGCCATCCTTTTCGCGAATGAGTGCAATATGGAAATTATATTACAAACAAATAAATAGATAATATCTTCGGATATCTTTGACTTAATAAAAGATGTGTGGCCTGATTTTCAATGGTAATCATAGGTAGCAAAATGATTGAAGCACTTATAAGTTTCAAGACGTAAATTTTCTCAATGTCTCTCAATCAGAAATCAAATAAAACAAAATTTTGACGTGAGTGCACCTTTTGTACTTTTCGTTACGGAAAATTATTATCCGATCCACCACCACCGACAACAAAAGATGAGCAGCATGTGACATATCCAGGAGAGAATTTGAGCTTTCTTTCTTAAGATGAACAGGTTTAGGCCGAACACGTGTGTGAGATGTGATGGAACTCGATTTATCATTATCTCTTCTCCCACACGGTGAATTACGCAAGTGAAAGCAATAGACTTTCATGCTGAAAAAAATCAATAAATTGATTCTGCAGGTGATGTGATGGCAAAAAATGTGAAATATTTTGTACATATTAAAATTAGCATCAGGTGCTTAAAAGTGAAAATGTGATGGAGTCATGGGACGGAGAATATACAATTTTCCGATTTGTAAATCAACCCAGAAATCTTCAGTTGTGTTAAAATTGTGTTGGGATTACAGTACATTTTCAGTTTTCAGTAATTTCATGAATAAAAAATGTTGTATTTATTCATTTTAACACAACTAACGTTTTCTGGGTTGATTTTCAAGTTAGAAAATTCGATATTGTTGAAAAAAAATTTAAATTTTATTACTAAGGAATATGAGCACCTGGTTTAGTGGTCAAAATTTAGGTTTTGGTGAAAATTTCTTATTTACGTCAAACCACGAATTTCCATAATTCAAACTAATTTTGACATGAAATTGAATAATCTGATGCATTTAATTCAAACAACGTTTCTAGTAAATCCTAATGTTACAAAGTTTAACAATTTTGTAAAATGTAAGATTTGGTGTAGGGATCAAAGTGCATTTTCATTTTTTAAGTAATTTTAGTTACGCCCCCAAATGTTACAAATTTTAATACAAGTCTTCTGGGTTGATATTTTTACAAATAAAAAATGGCATATTTTCTTGTTATAAAATTTAAACTTTTATTCACGCACATGCGACCTTATATTCCGGTCAATATTTACATTTTGATGGCAATTTCATATTGACGTCATACTTTGAATTTCTACGATTCAAACTAATTTTGACATAACATGATGCATTTAATTTAAACAACGCTATGGAAATTATGATGTTGCAAAGTTCAACAATTTTGCAAGATGAGATTTGCTCGCATATTTGTAAGCTGCGCAAGTTATATAAAATGGTGCAATTTAAATTGCATTTAAAAAAATAAAAACACGCCATCAGTCTCATCCAGCATGGATTTCAATCTGATTTGCATCATGCGAAATATTTTGAAGTACATTTATCTAATTATTTATAAACGTCATGTTTTACTTGTGAGGTACGAATTTTATAGACGTCAATAAACAAAAAAGGATTTTGCAAAACAAAATATTTTACAAACATTTACGACACGCGTAGGATCAGCGTTTGTTTTCTTAGCGTATTATTTCGTGTGTTTCAAAAAGGGAAAGTTTTTTCCGCTTGGTAGTAAATCTCGGGGTACATTTGTTTCCTCCATTATTTTACTTTAATGTTGTTTCCTGTCATTCACCTCCGACTTCCTGGCTTCGATCAGATTTCGGTCAGCCCAATAAATACAGTTCGCCTCTTGTTTCTGGATTGGCTTGACTTGACTTTTCGGTCCAAACTTGAATATAATTCTATAAAAGCTGGATCAAATTCATGCCACAGTTCTCACGTTTAGCTTAATTTTGCACACATGAATCAATTTAAATGTTGGAAACACTGCTTTAAAGAACATGATTCGAAAACCAATTGATTTTCTGGGTTTGAATTTTAATAAAATTACAACTTTCATACTCGAAAAGTCTAGCTGTAAATAAATAGAAACAAAATGAAGCAAGATTCAGTACCGTGTTTGTAAACTGTGCAAACCATGCAAGAATATTTTTTATAAGCATTCGTTAAACAAGTAACGGTTGGCATTGTATACAGTAAATATGTTTGCAACATCTTGCACAGATTTCGAAATTTTGAATAATTTTATGACATTAAAGATTTCAAACCAGAGTAAGATGAACCCAACATAAACTTTTAAACACAACATGTGCTGCACACATGGAGAGTTGATCTGTATATCAAGTACATAAATAAATAGTTAATTTTCAAGATAAACAATGGCTTGAAAATATCACAATTATTACAATTTGTAAGTTTACAAAATTTACGGAGTTTACTGGGTTACAGAAATTGCTTTCATATACATATAAACTACTTTTCTCATTTCGTGGCCAGAAATTTGAATTTGATAGGCAATTATTGTTACTTTTTGGCATATTCGTCATTCCGAAGTTAATTTTACTACAACATTTGTTACAGTGTACCCAATCCACGCATTCGATTCTTGATTGACGTTTCATTTCTCATTAATCGCCCTATTCATCGCACAAATTCCTCCTTGTGTACAAATAATTAATTACTTTTTACTTTTGCGAATTGCAGATATCGCACTCCTCACTGGAGGACTTGGCGGAAAACAGTTTGCGCGGCCTGTCGAAAAGTTTGGAGTCTCTGGCCATTGTTTCCAGTCGGCTAAAATTCATACCGCAAACCACGCTGTCGACGTTGCGACGATTGAAAATTCTCGACTTTGAAGGCAACCAAGTCCAGGAATTGGGACCTTACAGCTTCCACAATATTCTACTACAGAAGGTAAAGCGTTTAATACTTTTGTAAAATTTTGCCAATTTAGTAATGACTTTTTTCAGTATTTTCATAATTTTCTAATGAATCTGGTAAATTTTGTTACTAATTAAAGGTTGTTACTTTAAAAGTGAAAATTGTTGGTAATAAGATTTGTACCAATTTTTTACAAATTTTTGCTGCTATTAAAAAATTGTTACATGTAATAATTTTTAATAGCAGCAAAAAATAGATATGTATATTTTTTTCGTCCCTTTACAAGTCCCAGTCCCTACTAACTTAGCAGAATTTCATGTAGTTCACATCCGGTGATAATTTTTACTAAATTTTTAAGTGTGCTTTAGACATTACATTTTGCACAAAATTTTGCGCATTTCTTCCACCCAAAAAATATGTTCTTTCTTTCTCCTACATTAATCCGAATTGACGTCCTTATCAGACATAAACCTCATTTCCGTTCCAATGTTCATTTCGCGTTATCAAAAGTATCGCATCATTTGGAGGAAGATTAAGGAATAAATCTGTAGATTTGGGTCATTATGTGTCCAAACCAAATGCGAATACTTTCCCAGCTTTGTTTAAACGATAAGAATTCTGAGAATTCGAATTTTTTTCCCACTGACGCAGTTAGTTATTTGACGGCGTGGAGAAAGTATTTTCTTGAATGCAATGATTCAGAATTTTCCTTGTTTTTATTTCATCCTAAAATTTATAGTTTTTAACTTTCACTCTCGATTTTAAGAATATGCGGATATCTTTTTTTTTTTAAATTTAGGTTTTCCCCCATCAAATCTAAAGTTAATTCATCATTACCGAATCTTCATAAATGAAAAAATGATTTATTTATTTTTTTCACAAAATTATTTATTTCTGGCAGTCCTCCAAACTAACTTTTGTAATTTTATGAACTGCGATAAACTAAAGTTACGATCTTACCTAAAAATTTGAAAAAGTAAAACGAAACTTATAACTTAATAAAATATATTTTTTTAATCTACAATTTTTAAACACTTGAATCCTTTATTAAATTTTATTAATAAATCCTAATGAAACCTATCAAATTCCTAAATTTCAGCTCAACCTGAAAGGCAACCTGCTCGAGAACGTGTCCGAACACGCCTTCTGGGGCCTCGAGGAAACCCTCATGGACGTCGACATGTCTGAAAACAAATTGAAAACCGTTCCGTTTCCCGCCCTTCGTCGCCTCCACCTTCTCTCGTCCCTCTCCCTCGCCTGGAACGAGCTCACCGACCTGGCCGCCCTTCTCCCGCCGACACTTCCCCCACCTCCTCCCGCCGAACCTTCCCGCTCAAAAAAATCCGGCGCGTTCGACGTAATTCGAAATTCCCTCAAAGCAGGAACCCCGCCCAACAACCTGCTCCCCGCAAACAACGCGCCCCACCATCCGACCACCACTTCCATGGACTGGCCCCTCCTCAAATATCTCAACCTCAATTCAAACTACCTCCGCTCCCTGCATCGCGGGACGTTCAACTCGATGCGGAACCTTCGCACGGTTTCGATACACCTCAATTCTATCGAAGTGATAGATCCCGCCACATTCTTCCCGCTCGTCGAACTCGAATCTATCGACCTCTCTCACAACAAATTGTCCCTCCTGCCGTCCCCCACTTTTCAAGAAAACGTGAAACTCGTGTCCATCGATTTATCGAATAATCACCTTCACTCAATCGGCGAAGGATTGTTCCAAAACCTGTTCGAACTTCGAGAATTGTTCCTCAACGGGAATAACATAATTCAATTAACGTCCCCCACTTTTCTCGGGTCGCCCCAAATCTCTATCCTCTACTTGCAAGGAAACGCGGTAAAATATCTCGAATCGGGGATATTTTTCCCGCTCAAAAATTTAACGGAAGTCCGGCTAAGTGACAACTTTCTCCGCATTTTACCACAAGACGTCTTCCTGCGTAACGAACATCTCACTTCGGTCAGTTTGGATGGGAATTTGTTGGGTAAAGTTGTTCCCGGGACGTTTCAAACTTGCCGCGGGTTGAGGGAACTGAGACTACAGAATAACGAAATTACCACCATTCCCGCCGGTGTTTTGGAAGGTTTGGAAACCTTGGAGGAGGTTCACCTCGAAAATAATCGGCTGAATGGGATCAAAGGGTTGGATAATTTGAGGCGGATTAGGCACGTGACCCTGTCAAGAAACTCGTTTGAAAAAGTTACCGCCGACATGTTACCGGGAACGGAGTTGAGCTCGTTGAGTCTGGGGCATAATAATATTAAGGGGATTTCGGATGGCGCGTTTGCTAATCAGACGACATTGTCGCTGCTCTATTTGGGGAATAATCGTCTCACTCGGCTGGGTCAGAGAGGTAAGGAAAAGGATGAAATTAATCAGATTATGGGTCGAGATGCATGCAAAGCTTTCTCTTTTTTGAGGGAAAATGGTCTTTCTCTTTTTTTGGATTTTTTTGGATGATGTAATTTGGGAGAGGACAATTCTATTTGGTTTTAATGGGACGGGGAGGTAAAGGGAGCAGATGGAAAGGTTGCCAGACTGTGAAGAAGAGACAAAGGTTGCATAAACCTTTTTCATGTAGCTTTCACTAAAAATATATTTTAAAAAGTCACAATTTCCTAGACTTAAAATTTTTCAGTCCAAAATTTTGTCCTTGTTCTTTAAAAAAACTGTCAGATCTATGTACAATGATAAACTAGATGTAAAATGTTTTGTATTTTACAAAGAGCGTTGTTGTTTGCAAAACTAAATAAATAATTAGGGTAAAGTTTAAACGCCTATTTTACTAAATTGAAAATTTAATTGAAACGATTAAAATTTAGATTTGATACTTTGACGAATATTCGTACCTAAAATCATAACCTTTGCATAAAATTAGCTTCATCTCCCCAAAAAACACTTAATCCAAACTTATTTATTGAATAAGATCATTTTAACCTTTCTCCAAAAATCACGTCGAATGTAACCTGTAAGTGGTCAGCCCTCTTGTTAGCATTAACGTCATAAATAACGCTTTATATTTGTTTTCCTTTCTCTGAGAATCTTCGTAACTCAACTCTTTGTAAACTTCGTTAATTTTGTAAATTTCAATTCTTTGTAACTTGGTAACAAACCAGAACTATTTGGTTTTGATGAAAGGGAGCGGATGGACAGACTGTGAAGGAGAGACAAATGTTGAATAAGGCTTGTTCACGTAAGGCTTGTTCATAAGGCTTTCACTAAAAACATCTAAAAAATTCGCAATTTTCCATACTTGAAATTTTGCTCATACAAAATCTTGTCATTTTCTTGGCAAAATTACACCAAATCTACCACGATAACCTTAATGTAAAATGTATCGTATTTTAGTAACGACGTTGTCCTTTGCAATTTTTTTTCGTACAAAATCACGTCCTCTTTCTGCAAAAAGCGATTCAAATCTGCAATGTTTAAAAGGATATGTTATGTTTCATAATTTACGAATGGCGTGATAATTTACAAAATAAGTAACTAATTCAAATCATAATCTTGCAGAAAATTCGCATAAAATTAAATTTGTCTTTCCAAAAATCACTACGTCCAAGTTATTAGATAAGATCAAAAATTCAAGGAAATTTCAATCTATAAGTAGCTAGCCTTAAGATGTTAGCCATTTGTCCCGCAATACTGCAACATATTTTATTTTCTGAGAAAAAATTTCTCACGCAAATCTTTGTAATTTAGTAATAAACTATTACAGTGGGCTGATAAATTTTGGAATAGTTTTATAAGCTTATTTTCCTTCGTAATCTATTGAACTTGAGTTACATAAAAGTTAATTTACAGTCAGCAAATAACTAAATTTACTAGGTTACAAAAATGCGCTGGAAGTGCTTTCTACTTACTTTTACCTCAAAAATCAAACCAAATTTCCTCTCTCGCCCTATCATTTAGAGTGTCTCCATTCTTTCCGCTTCCCCTTACACATTACACGATTACATAATTTCTAAAATCATGATCTTGCTTTCTCCCCAGCATTTTCCGGGCTTCGCTCCCTCGAGCGGCTGTACCTCCAGAGGAACAACATTTCGTGGATTCACGGCGACGCTTTCTCCTCGCAGACCAAAGCCCTTCAATACCTTGATTTGTCCTTCAACCAGCTCAAGACCATTAACCGCGCAATTTTCTCGGGTTTGGCATTTATTGAAGAGATAAATTTATCCCATAACGATATCAGCACGCTGGAAGACGGCTCCTTCTCCAATCTCCGCTCCCTCAGAATCCTCGACCTCTCCACAAACAGGATACAATCGCTCCACTACGCGTCCACCTTTCATCCTGCGGGGTTGGAAATTTTGAAAATTTGCTGTAACACGTTGTCCGAGCTTCTAATCGGAATTCCCGCCACATCGTCCTCTTCTTC
This sequence comes from Folsomia candida, assembly GCF_002217175.1. Classification (NCBI taxonomy): domain Eukaryota; kingdom Metazoa; phylum Arthropoda; class Collembola; order Entomobryomorpha; family Isotomidae; genus Folsomia; species Folsomia candida. The sequence goes on along the minus strand of NW_019091200.1, from coordinate 4,342,216 downwards.
GCTATCAAGCGGGGAAACTGGTAGTCTCACCTCGCCCCGATTTCAATCACCTCCAATCGCCCTGAAAGAATTGGACCTGCAACAGAACGACCTGACCGGCTCGGTCGTCCGCCAATTGAACCTGGGAAGGCTCGAGGTGCTGCAAATTTCCGGAAATAATTTGACCGACATGGACGAAAATATGTTGGACGGATTTCCCTCGTTGAATTTCTTCTCGGCGGAAAAATCCCATATCACCTCGTTGCCCGGGAATGTCTTTAAATTGAACCTTAACTTGGCGGTGATAAGACTGAGTGATAACTTCATTAGTCACATACCCGATTCGGTTTTTATTCCGGCGGGGATCGGTGGAGGTCAGGCGGGGGCAGGGGTTTCTCCGTTGAGGGAGCTCCATTTGAGGCATAATAGGCTGAGAGCGTTTCCATACAAGGCGTTGGGAAATTCGACGCTTTTGGAGGTCTTGACCTTGTCGGGGAATCGGATCAACACGCTGGATCTGAACAGAATCATGCTCCCGAGGATTAAACAGTTGGATATGAATGACAACAGATTGACGAAAATTATGGGGGGAAGCATGACCAAGTCGACGCCCTTGTTGCAGGTGAGACTGAATAATATTGTTTGGTTTGAGTTATAAAATTTTGATTTTTTTTACAATTAAACACAACTGGTGCAATTTGAATGCAGGCCCGTAGCGACGTGTTGTCCGGCCTGGAGAGTTTGGCCGTGGTACGGCCTCACTATGCTCTCCAAAAATTACTGAATCCCTTATTTTATTGCTGATTTATTGCTGACCCTGATTTTACCTAGTGTATTTTATTGCTGACCTTGACGGTACGGCCCCTTGGGCTGTACGGCCTGGAGAGTGTCTCTCCACCTCTCTCCAGTGTCGCTACGGCGCTGTTTGAATGAATCGTAAGTTTGTGAAGTTTGTACAAACTTTACACGAAAATCCAAAATTAATGAAATTGGCAATATTATTTTGTTATCATATATTTAGAGGTATGTACATTTTATGTTGATTTTATAAATTTTCGGATTTAAGTTTTTCACTTTGCTAAGTATTCACGCCACTAAAATAATAATTACTGTTTGTTTCACGAAAATAATGTCAGATTCGCTGCATCCACAACGGTGACAATGATTTATAGATGACCTCAAAAAGTTTAGAAATTTTTGGAAAAGTAGATTTTTGCGGAAATCATATGCCTAATGTATAACACTTTAAAAACTTTGGGGATCACCGCAGTTATAAATTTGTTACCAACTTATGTAATTTAGATAACTTTATGAATAATGCAATTACATAAAACAAAGTCAGTAACGCATCCTTTCCCTCTCCAACAGGTCGTCGACTTTGGTGAAAACAACATCTCCCGCGTTTCCGACGATCTCGTCCGTAACGTTTCCCTCACCCAGATAAACTTTGGGGGCAACTCCCTCCAAAAAGTCCCCTTCGCATTTTCCGAACGGTTCGTAACGTCCGCCTTCGTCTTAAACATGAGCGGAAATCCACTGATCAACTTTTACACGGAAAATCATCCCTCCCGCAACTTCTCCGTTATGGATTTATACTTGTGCGAAACGAACGTGAGTTTTTTGACGAGTGAGGAATTTAAAATTTACCCGCGCCTTCACCGCCTCGTGATTAAGCGGAATCCACTCACCCTCCTCCCGCCGGCGGGGTTTTCATCGCTGCAAAATCTGAACTTGCTGGACCTGAGTGAGAACGCGATTGAGGATTTAAAGCACGACTCCTTCATTGGATTAGTTACACTGAAGTCACTCAACCTCTCGCACAACTCGATCAAAACGCTGCAGCCCTTTCATCCCCATCTCGCAGGGCTTCAGGTAAGAAGAATATCATTCATTTCACATGTTTGAACTTTCAATCAGAGCCAGATTCCCCTCATTTGCTCAAAGTGTAAGACTTGCATCATTCCGAGGGGTCGTGCTTAAAGGACGTCACGGTTTACGAAAAATTTTGGCTTAAGTTATATATATAGGCAAAGTACCACTAGAAAAATTTCGTTTCCGAACTATATTAATTTTATGTACATAGAAACCACAATTCCAAAATTTTAATTTTGATGTAAGATATTAACGCCGGATGCAAAAAAAAGATTTTAGTAGAAATTAAATAGTTTACTTAGGTGAATTAATTTTTGAATAGTACTTGGTTACAATTTTATTACCGAAGGTTTCATGGAGTCGCGAGGCGGATCAATTAAAAAAAATGTGTATGTTAAACCAGATTACCCTAGCACAATCTCACGCTAATGTTACACATATCAAAATATTAGGTAAAAAAATGGCATTCTTCCCGTAGAACCCCCATTTTCGGATTACATCATACTCAATCATGCCACCAAATCACGTCTTTCTTGAGGGAAAAAATTGCTGAAAGTGCAGTAATAAGAAATTATGAAATTGCTCAAAGTTGAGGCCAGTGGTGAAAGTTGGGTTTCTGAGATGAAAAGATTTTTATATTTCTATTATATATATTTCTACCAAATCCAACATTTCTTGCCGATTACATGCACTAGTAAATCTTCAGATTTGTAAAAAAAAATGTTCAAAATATAACTTTCTCCCATCTAAATTTCATATGTACAGGAAAGGAATTACGTGATATTGGATAATAGGGATATTTATACTTATTGTATATTTCTACTAATCACAAATTTCACGTGAATTATGCTAAACTAATAAATCCCCAAATTTCTAAAAAAATCCGAAAATAACACTTTCACTTTCTCCCACCTAAACAAAATTTGTACAGGAATGAAAAAATCATGAAATCGTAAGAGCAAAAAAAAAGTGAAAGTGAGCCCAGAATCAGAAATCCTGTCCAAATTAGTGCCTCAGTCAGTCACCAAAATTATTAGAAATGTCACCCCTCCAAGAAACGTGGAGAAAGTTCACATTTTATTCATTCTTCTCCACATCAAATTCAATTTTGAGTCAAACTCGGTTCATCGTTCGCTCAATATAATCAAATCAATCCGTTCTGTAAAATTGTCACATATCTGGCTGCCTCGTTAAATAACACGCTGGGGTCGGCTCCTCGAGTCCCTGGCGTAACTAAAACCTCACGTTCGAAGGAAAGCCGTCTGGCATAAAAATGTCACCAAACTTGCTTTGCAGTGACTTTAGTTTTACAGTTCTCATGCCATGCAAACAAATTTTCAGAATTTTGGGCAGAAATTCCCTAAGCATTAACCGAAACATTGAGCAAACTCACGTTAACCTTCGCAAATTTAATATTGAACAATTTCGCAACACCACTTGCTCAACAGTTTTGCAAAATTTGCGAGATTTCCCAAAAATTTTGCTAGACAACTATGTGATTTTTTCGCAAATTTATCCAGCAATTTAGCATGTTCTTATTTCGTAAAATTATTTCGAAAACTCATCTTCACCAAGAAAAGATACAGAAATCAGTGGAAACAATATCGAAATAGGTGTTTTTAGTAGATTTGCGAGATTTGCTAGGATTTAACATATTCGACCATACATAGATTCGTACGGTAGTCAGATTCTTGCCCATATTAACATAACTTCTTACCCGTAAGATGAAAATTAAGCAATTCTCTCAGCCCTTGTAAATTGTATTCATCGTAAAATTCGTAACATGATAAGGTTCACCTTATCAGGAAAAATTTCCTTGCAAGCTTTGTAAATTTGCGCAGGTGATTATTACTTTTTCGTGTCTATTCATCTCAAAACTAATTTGAGAGGTTAATTCCTTTCTGTTTGCTAAGTATTTTTTTTTCGAAAAAGAATCGCCTTACCACTAGATACAAATCTATTTATCTAACTAATAATACTAAAATAATATATTTTTTATAAATGGCATAATTACATTGCACCAAAGTTAAATTTACGGTTCCCACGATATGCAAACAAATTATCTCCATTTTTAACAATTTTGGCGTTGCAACTACTGCATACAATAATTGCACACAATTTAAAATTTTAATAGATTTTAACCAAATCTTAATTAATTATTCATAAATACTTATACTAAGAATTATTAATACTAAAATAACATATTTGTTTAATAAATGCCATAATTGTTTTACTCCAAAGTCAAAATTGTTCATTGAATATTAAAGTATTTTTTACCTATTTTACTAAAAAAATTAGAAGAAATTAGTGTGCAAATTTTGACTACATTGCTAAAAAAATGTGACTAAAATTAATTTGGCACATTAAAGTAATGTGACTTGATGTGTAAGACATAGTATAGTTATTTGCTACAGAAAGGTGATACAAGTCATAACTGGACGATGACAAGTTTACTACCACGTGGTGACAAACGCTATCACAGCACATGAAATTACACAAAAGAACTTGTAGGTTACTAGGCCAAACTTGATTTAAATTATTATTTAAGTTGTATTAACTTGAAATATGATTCGGAAAGAGTCCAGTGAGCTCTGGTAATGATATGTGACTCTTCCCGTGCGATAATATCTTTTTGTCACCGCTCGTGGTAATAAAATTTTCAATGTTCTTTTAACAGCTTTCACCTCATGCGTTTACTAGCCCAGTACAGACAAACATTGCCTCTACACCATAGGATATTTCTTGCGTTCTCATAACTTTTTCGATTTTTTTTTAAAGAAAACAAATTAATTTTATGATCAATGTGCAAGTAATTTTAAAATGACAAGCCTTTACGCCATTTAAGAAAAATTTCCTGATTTAAGTATATGAAAGCAAAAAAGATTTGGCATCTTTGAAGAATAATTTTCACAAAAAATAGTTTTTCGAGTAAAGTTGAAAATTTTCGCATAAATTTCTGTCAACAAAAATCTATTATGCCAAAACAAAGTTTGAAAAATTTTCACAAAAAAACTCAAATTTCACCCACCTAATTCAACTCCATCTTTGTTTGTCGTGAGAAAGTTAAGTCAACAAGTTTACGCTATTTGTACGGTACAAATTGTACCCTTATTGTGACATCGTAAAGTAAGAGACGCACGTAGGAAAATATCGTCGAAACTGGGCCAAACTATTCTTCCCGACTTCAACGACGCACCACTCGAAGCATATTGAATTCTAAAAAAAATTAGTCCGCACTCGATGATAGACCAGATTGAAAATACATTTTTACCAATGGTATTACCGGCTTAGTAATTTTTAGGGTAAAATGATCAAAATTTATTTGAAAGTTTTTTAAGGATATATTCCTGATGGCCAAGGTTTTACTACCTGTATCTTAGAACCAATCGGTCGTGTTTATTACCAGCAATCGGAAATTGTTACCAACGTTAACTAATTTTTTTGCAATTTCGTTCCTCGTGGTAATGGGAACCAGTTTTGCCTTCACATTTCTACCAAACGGGTTGTTTACATCTTACCAGAAATAAGCTTTTGGTAAATTCTACGATATTTTATCACAACATCCATATAATAATTTTGCCACATTTTCAAGCGGGTTTGCAAAACTTACAAACCTTGCCTTTAAGTTTGCAACATTCGTAAGGAATAAACTTGTTATTTTTGTCACTTTGTTTTATTCCCGGGGCAGAATTAAATTGAATTAAATGGGGAAAACAAGTGAATTTTGATCGTTGTCCTATTTTTCCACTGGGAACAATTCCCCCTTTGTCACACGCCATGTCTGAATTTCTTGTTTTCGAGGGGATTGTTATGTAAAATGGAAAAAATAAAGAAGTGGATCGTGCCAGTAACATAAATTCGTGTCGTGTCCCTACTTTTATATGAATGTTATGCAATTTTATCGCGAAAAAAAAACGACTTTTATCCGACTGTCCGGTTTCGCCAATCCCGTTATCTAAAGCTAAGTGAAGTAAAGAAAAATGGTAAACTTTCTAACAAATTTTATTCCAGGGTAAATAATCGGATTGCAAAATTATCATTGTATGTGAATCATAGAAAATCCGAAATATTTCTTGGTACCTCGTTCTGAAGACTTGGTTGATGATCTTTTTGGTTCCATTTAGACATTAGAATTTTATAAAATTCAGTAATCGGCACTTAATTGTGACATATGCGATTTCAAAACTCTAAATCCAGAAAATAATTTGTAAGAGAGTTTTTTCAAAATTTTGAAAATCCTAAAAAAACTAGTAGCTCATCCTCATTCCGACCCAGGTTGAGCTCAAGCGTGTGGTTGGACACGTGGAGAAAGCAGCTCTTAAATTGCATATCACTCTCGCAAATCAAAACGTCGCGTTGCTTTCCTATTAGAACCGTGCAAAAAAATGATGAAGGCAATAAGAGCGGGGAATGGGGACGATTTTATACAGCGCATCCCTTCCCGCAAAGTTGATGGCTTTTTCGGTTCTACTTTATACAATCGTGCAACCCTAAAAAATATGTTAGTACAAATTGCGGGATAAAGTAACAGGTGTGTAATTATCAAAATTCGTACTAAAACAAGCATTTTTAATCAAATATGTAATTACGAAAACATTTTTTTAATCAATTCACTAAACGTTTTTTAAAAGGTATTTTCCAACTTTTTATTATGGGATGAAATGTCTGTCGTGATCTGTGATATTTAGTAGAGTTTAAGATATATTCGTAAACTTTCCTTTGTAATCATTGTAGACTTGAATTTAAAATATAAGCCAGATCAAAAAATTTGCAAGGTTGTACGTTACGACTATTTGATGGAAAAATATTACCGCAATTATTATCATGAAATTGGTAAAAAAAACCTGGTAACCAATTTCTTAGAGAGGAGAATTCTGGTCACAATAAATGTCCTATATCATTGGAACGATGGGAGGATGAAGTAGTGCGAGTGTAGCCGGGCAGACAAGAATTGGTGCTGGAGTCATAAAATAGATTACCATTGTAAAATTTTATGCCGTAACTGTTCCAAAAGTGGTCAAACGAAAATAGATGGATGGGTGGACCAAGAAATCACTTTATTTGAAATTTTGTGGTTGAAGAAAGCAACTTATTGTGTTAAGAGTAAGTGATACATGGAATTCTTGTAACTACTTGATAGTTAGTGGACATGCGGCGTAATAATTGACAGAGTTTCAAAATTGGGGCAATATTTCACAAACTGGGGTGATAATGTTCCCGAAGTAATGCACGACGAAAGTACGAAAATACTTAAAATTTCATTTTTCACCAGCAGCCTTGGTATCTTTGGTACAATTTTAATATTAAACTTCCTAAAAAAATATCTACGGCGCGTTAGTCCGAGTAATGTCTCCTTTTACGCGACAAAGTTATACCTGCGTAAACCATTCAGGGGGTTGTACTTAATTTTTGCGAATTTTTGATAAACTTTCCAGATTTTCAAAACTCCAATTTTAAAACTGTAGGATTTTTATTATAAAATTTACCCAGAAAAGTTACATATTTTTATGTCTAAAAATTACTCAAAAACTAATTACTAAATTAGTCGCAATGTGAAATAAGACGTTAACATAGATAAATCCATTTTTTTAGCTAAGTTTGCTACAAGAATTGTCTCAGTCTTTCAAAAGTTAATGTGGGTGAATACCTTTACTCGCAATATTTTATTCTTATGTAAGCTAAATCTATGTAATCCTCGTCCACCTTATGAATTTCAAAGATTTTCCTCAAGTATTTTTTGAACAAGTACTTTCTCCACTTTCTCCTCTAAACGATTATCTAAACCTTGGCTTGAAACGGTATCCCATGTAAATTTATGACTTTTATCTCTCACCTTCAAATACTCACTTTCACCTTGTTCTTTTTTACCCGTTGGTTAAAAAGCCAAGTCTTTTTTTACACTGAAAAACCAAGGATCGAGTCTCTCCTTGTTTGATTTGATTTATTCTTTTTTCTTCTCCACGTAATAAAAAAAGACGGGTCGGATTTACAATTCATTGGAGGGAAAATCTAGTCCTTGAATATTTTGATCGATGTCGAGTGGAGTAGAATTGAATAAAATGAGTGCCTCGTAGCAAACAGGACTTTCTCCAATGTCAACTTTTTCCCGGTGGAGAAAGACTGACAGGGTTCATAAAATTGGGGTTTTTGTTTCTGAAAATATTTTAATTTGATGAAAATATTCACTAAAAAAGGATTTTGTAAGGCAAGATATAAACGTTTACTTCTAGTTCTAGTTCACAATGGTCACCCACGAAGCATGGTCACGTTGAGAATGCATCGTAACCCAAATCACAGGAGATACTTAATCTTGTATAGTTTTTTTTAATTACACGGTTTGACAGTTTTTACTCCATAGTTTTATATGGTATTACATAGGAAACTCATGTTTAAATTTGTTAAGCACAGATGATTTTATTATAAACTTTACAAACTTTATACGGTTTACAAAAGTTTTTCTAGATGATTTTAATATAAATTTGATCTGAACAGTTTCAGATATTAAATTGGAATTGACAAATTCATTATCTACGTAAATGAAATTATACAAAATATTTTCATCGAGAATAATGACGTCGAAATGTCTCAAATTATAAAATTATTATATTTCGCTGATATATTTTAAATTTACTTACAAATTACAAATTTACTTGTTGTTCAGTGGCAATACAAGAATCGTAAAATTCAATAAGTGCAAGTTAAAGAACTTATTTTCATTTTTTGAAATACTTCATCTTGTATAATGTTTTTTTTAAATTACGTACCCACATTATTGCACAAAAACTCGCAGTGACGCTGTGAATTTATAAAGCACAATTTTTAGAAATTATTTTATTAAAAATTTGTACACTTTATACAGTTTACAAAAGTCGAAAAACTGTCGCCCAAAATTTACGGATGATAACAAATCTAATTTACGTAGATACGTATATGAAATATTTGTATCGCGAACGTTGACGTCGCAAGTAACAAAATTGTTATATTTCTTTTGCATATTTTATTTTTGGTCTATTAGTTTGTCCAGTAGGAATACAGGAATTCAGTACATATATACGTGAGCTGTACAAGTTAAAAAAAAATGTGCCTGCAAACTTTTCCGCAAGTTTTTTATGAACAATTGCAAATTTACGGATTACGGATTTAACGTCTTTTTACGATAGGTTTACGAAGGATGTTTGAATGTGGAATGCTCATCCCCATTTTCTGAGTAAAATTGCGAACAAAATCTCATGCTTTTCCAGTAAAATTTTAGCAAAACGTAAATTTTGCAAAACTTGGCAAGTTCTGTTGATATTTTGAACGGGGTCGATTTCTGAGGGGGTTTTCGTGACTGTGCTATTTTTTAACTTGAATTTTACTAACCCTGGTTTTGCTTCGTCTTCTCGTCTGAAAAATAACATTTGGAAGGACGGGAATTCATCTCCAGAATTGTTAATTACAATCGTTTCTCTCTCCCACTTGAGAAATGCTACGTTTTGCATTAATCTTATTTCTCCAAGAGCTCTCATTTGCATAGTTCCTTCCTTTTTCCAAACTCTTAACAATCTGGAATTTTATTGTTTTGTACCGTTTCTTATCAATCTGGTGACAACGATTAACACCAATTGGTAACAAACTATAGCTCTTTACTGAAGGACATGAAAACATCTTCTGCGGGTGACAAAATTTAAGATTAGCTCCTTGTAAGCGAAGTATTATGCTTATTTTCGTAAGATAAAAACTACAATCGTTTCATAAAAATATTACAAATTAAAAATCATTCTTGTTTTAAAAAAATTATTATTTAATTTGGCTTCCTCGCAAATTCGGTTACAATCTGTTACCAAACTTATAAGAGTGTCTCCCTCCAGAAATGAATACTTTCTCGTAATAAATTCCTTTTTAAGTGGACACGTGCTTCTCTCCCCACTTTCACTTCCACTTCACTTTGGATCCCTCGAACAATAACAATTGCAAAGTTTCCAAAGTGTTGCGTCTGTAATTCAATAAAAGATTACAATTAGTTAAAATAAGGACTGTAGTCGAAGAGTCAGTAAAAGTTAGCTGCTACAAGTGGACAGATTTCTATCCAGTCTCGTTTTCCAAGCTGTTTTTCCAAATTTTCCATTTCAGTGACAAATTTGAAACATCAGTTAGTAGAAGGATCGCACAAAGTTAAAATGGTGTTTCTCGCTACACGAACAACAAAATGCAATACGAGTGCAAAAACATACAATCATTGATTCTCCATTTCAAATCTGTAGTGGACGTCATTTCACCTAAATATTAGTGCACATTAACCAAAAATACAAAAATTTTTAAATATCGTCAACCTCCAACAATTTCAGCCTGAAAAGAATAAATAATAATTCTCTTTTAAACTTCATTAAAAATATGACTTATACGGTAAGAAATCTACTATTAAAATAATGCCAAGTTGTATTCATACAATACATGACTCTACCAAAGTGGTATTGATAAGTAATTCCACGTAGTAATAGCTCAGTATTAGTGTTTCCATATCGGTAGCAAATTTTACGAAATGGTATAATTTTAATTCCAATAGTAAGTTTAACAACGAGAAATCAATATCTGTGTGAGTGTACCAGGTTTCAATTAGTGTAGGTGTTTATTCAACATTAAACTATTAGATTCGACTTCCCAAGAATCTTATAATCACTGAAGTATTTATTCTTCTTCAAATGCAAATCATAAGACGTCAAAATCTCTCAAAATTTTAAAATCTTTGCATATCGAAGAAAATTACTTGTTCTTGAAGGAAATACATTCCCGCTGACGAGAAACCACTCACCAATTTCAAGAACTCTTTGCCAGTCCCCATTTCGGACAGGAGTGGCATTAATTAATCATCAAGATGCTTAATTAATTACAGAAGAGAATGGTAAATTCTCTCGCTTTCTCTCTCTCCAAATCTGACTTGAGTGGCATTACTGCGCTTGGCTTTGAGAGAACTGGGAACCAAATAAATATGCGTATATTTCTAAAATCATAGTATTCACGTTTCAAAGGGAAAGACTAAATTGTACTAAATTTTAGGACACTGGAAATAATTTGGTATCAACGAATGGTGTTGACCCTGTTATAACCGAATTGGAACTGATTTTGTAACTCAAATTGAGCTTGAAATTGGATTTATTGTGCTATAATTGTTCATAACGACACACTTAAATTTGAATTTTGTGCAAATTATTGTTCCTGTTTTGAAATTTTTATCCTAATCACATACCCGCTAGGAATTTTAAATTCGAAAAACTTGCAAACCACGAAAGTTCAAATTTTTGCTACAGATGTTACTTATTAATCGTGGTGACGTGACAGCGTACAAGCAGGCACTTTATGTTTACGTTACTTTGGTAAAAAAATTATCTATGAAATTCAAACTCCTCAAAACTGTAAATTGAATGCGGACTAACATAAATCTTAAATTTGCTGGCCAGCTTAGGAAACGAATCGTTACCAGTTTGGTTGAGTCGTATGGTTTTGTTACTACCACATTAATTGTTTACAGTGCACTTGTGCACACAGTTTTCACCCGTCATCCAAGGAAATCTATAATTGATGGAGTTTCTTGGCCTCAGTTTCCTAAGCCATCAAGCTCACAACTTTGTCTTTACGAAAATTTATTCCTGGAATTTCTCTGAAACTTAAATTGTTTCGTTTCCTAGAAATAATTGATGGTTTTCAAAAGTTGAAAATAGCATATGCGCCTTTGTGAAGGGGTTATAGATATTTTACACATTTTGAACGTCACATAGGAGAGATGACACAAAACAGATAACCCTTTTTACATTTAGGCAGGAGTTAATGCTGAAATTATTTCAGAGATTTTATGTTCTCCGAATCTGCTAAAATTTTATCGCACTTTTCTGATGGACAAATTACGTATTTTCGAATTCAATTTTTTTCAGAGTAAATACACAAAGTCCAAACTTTACACAGTTTAAAATTCTTGATAACATATTTTCCTAGCGCCCCATTTGGTATTTTGTATTTAACTGGCAAGATATTTCACTCGATTTTTATGAATTAATTTGGAAACCGGACAGAACAACAAAAACATAAATCATGGTTTGTTCTCGTTTGAAAAATCGCGTAGTTTTCGTCTGATTCGTAAAACATGCTGCGCAAATCAAGGAATTCTAAATCTAAATTCAATTTGAACATTGAAATTTTAAAGTTTTTATGAATGGCGTTTTACCCTCAAATTCCACGATTAACTGACATCGTTTCTATGGGGTGGTGCCCCATACGGTTGCGACAAATGGATTATTTTTTAGAAAATTTTCATTTTTTAAATCGTTGGGGCAAAAGTCCTTTGGTTTGCCCCAACGACTTTAACCTTGAATAACTTTTGAATAGGCAGACAAAGAGACTTAATTCCTGAGGATGAAGTCATCCTAATTTTTAGCTTGATTTTTTAAGCTAAAAATCTCGAGTGTACTATTTCGAAAATTAAAATGTTTATTTTGAAGAATATCTCCAAAATATAAGTTTTTCAGGAATTTCGAAGCCAATTCTTATCTCACAAAATTTTATAATATATCAAACTGATCGTATTATCTAGACCGATCGATTGACACCTCACTGGAGGGTGTGAGATCACTTGGTCCGGATTTGACCTAGGGGGTCATCTCAATCCTCCAACTTAGCAACGGTCCACTCACACCATTTTGTCAGTACATAATAATTAAAATTTAATTTCTTCAAAAATGAAAATTTGTGTTGGAAACAATTCATTTGTCGCAACATGTATAGAATGATAAAGTGTCAAATAATATTGCTCAAATTCGGTACGGTGTTTACGTTACGTGCAAATTCTCATTTTTCTTAGGTGAAGCTATGGTGATCTACTGACTAAAAAACACCTAAGTATGCATTTACTACAACTTTCAAAAGTGACAAAACCACATTACTTTACCATTTCTTAACCGATTTTTATGAAACAAGTGCCGAGAGTTAATTATGATGGTCTACTTTTGGATTCCAACTTGGCACGGTTGTAACCCTACCCCTTCCTGAGATATTCTCAAAAAACACCCTCCAAAAAGTGATATTGCTTCCTATGAAAAATTTGAAGGGCTAAATCAAAAATGTACTGTGAAAAAAAGTTTCTAAATATTTTTAGCTTTCAATAGACCTTGAGATAATCAAAATCGGATAAGAAATGACCACGATATTCAGGAATAAAGGTACCACTGCTCACGTGGTGGTATTGCTATGGTTTGTTGCTATTGAAAGTATTTTAGTAGCACTTCCCTTCGCTTCACCTAAGCCGCCCGTTTTAGGGATCTATCTTGTTCAAACATTAATCAAAAATCATCATATTCGCAAAACGACTTAGGGTTAGATTAAAATTTATGATTTTCCGTCTTTTTCTCCAAAATCTGAATTGAGAGAAAGTACATAATTTCTCTGACTTCGTGCATATTTCACTTTATTTCCATTACATCTAAAAATAAATGCATTTATGTTTTCCAGGACTTGGACCTCTCATTCAATCAATTATCTCGACTCAGCCCGGAAACCTTTGCCAATTTAATCTCTCTCGTGACTCTGCGAATCCGTGGGAATTGGCTGACTGGCTTGCCTGCGGAGCTATTTGGACCTCTGGCTCGCCTTGCCGTGCTGGATTTGAGTCACAATTTCATCGAAAGCGTCCCATCCACGGTTTTGAGACATTTGGAGACCAGAATTTCCACCCTCAAACTCGAAGGTAAGACGACTTTTTAAGCTCAAATGGCATATTCGCCAAGCCAATAGTATATTTGACGAATTCAATCATGCAGCGAAATAATACAAGGCCCAGCATAATTTTTATCAAGTGACACAAAATTGAATCCATACTTCATCAACTGTCGCCTTTAAATACTGAATTTGTTCAACTTAAAGGAAAAAGTCAAACTCGAAGTCTGCCGAAGAATGCTAAATTGTTCCTTGTTGTACCCTCAATTTGCCTATTTTTATATTCCTAAATCTTGAATATCTTTGGCCTAGTAAAAAGCTTGAATTTAACATATTGTTTGTATATTATAGCAATAATTACGCTTTTTATTGAAATGTACCGTAAATACGCCAGTCTTGTTTTTCTGAATTATCGAAAAAATAATAATGTCGTAGATACCAAAAAGTGTTTCCATTGTACAAATATTCCTGAAATTTTGTTTTGTTTGATTTTAATTTTCAAATCTTGGATGTAGTAATTGTATACAATTACTTACGAAGTTATCAAGTATACTTGATAACTTCGTAAGCACTATGAAATTCGTAAAAAGTGCAATTTTTGACAACGAAGATAAGACCACAATTCTCTATTTTATTTAATCTCTCATATTTTGATTCAAGAATAGCAAAAACAACGATAAATTTTTCCCAAAAATACAAAATCGACTTTGCTTTCTTTCTTTCGCTCTCTTTCGCCCAAAACACACCCAAACTTTGACCACCACATTTTCCTTCCTTCCTCATCTCGACTTGATGATAAGGTTTAATTTAGGAGCCATTCTAGCTTCCCCCAGGAAGACCAGGACCCAGGACCCCCTTTAATTTAGCAAGTGGCGAAGAAGGCAAGTGCCAAAGTAGGAAGCATCTCGTGAAGAGAATGATAGATATGATGTGCCATTTCGCCAGAAAGTGTTCATCGTGTGCAAGACAATCACGTATTTTGGGCCTCTTCTCGCCCTCAAAGTCGTGGTGGTGGGAAGTGTGGTTTGGGTGGCTGGGTGCCAAACCGAAATCAAGGAGAAAGTGGAGAAAGTATGGAGCAAGGGATGAATATATGGAGAGATCGATCCTGATCCCATCGGCTTTTACACCCCAGTGCGTCCAACGGGAAAGAGACACTCTAAAAAGTTGTCTGTTGATTTAACTAAATTAAATTGTTAAATAAGTCGCTAATTAAGTTGGTAAAAATTTGGCAAGTCCAAAAAATGGATTTTATTGGATGAAATCATCATTTGGGCGGCATATAAAAAGTAAGTATGAACGTTGTTGGACATCATTCATAAAGGTCAAATCAAGTCGTTAAAAAAATGGTTTGATTTTTTAGAGGAGACACTTTTTTACATGTAAAGCTTATGGCGGGCAGGTGTCTTCTTTTAAAAATCAATCAAAATTACCGTGTGCGACTGAAACTTCAGATTTGTCACCAAGTTGATGGTAAGTTATTACCAACTTACCCATTGCTCAAGTCCATGGATATATCCCAAACAAAATCATGCGACCTATAATTATTATTTGCTAATATACAAACAATTTTTTTTTTACCGAATCGACTCCAAACTTCACCAAATTTATTTCACCCAATCCTTTACCATCGAATTTTTAAGAGTTCTTGTTCCATTCTTCCGCAGTAGGATAAGTAAAATGTTGTGAAACTGGGATCCGAACCGGGAATCACTGGAACCAGTTTGATCCCAGTATTTACATCATGCGAAAAATAAAATGAGCCAGCCAAGTCATGCACCAAACCGACAAACATGTCCGCATGCATCTTACTTACTGAGAGAGAAAGACTGCAAAATTCGGTCGGGGAGGAAATAAACTGCGAATTCGGGTCAACAGTTTTCCCACCAAGGAAGAAACATACCATGATAAGAGTTACGACGTTTTGTAAATATTGGGCAAACGTCTTCCGTACTTGGGCTATTTTTTAGTTATTCTTACGTATGTATGTCAACTTTGTCAAACATTAAATATGTACTTTACGGAAATTAGATAATAATTGTTCCCATAATTTTGCCAACATTACGAAGGAAAATCAAGTTGCGTAATTTTCTTAAATCTACACTGATCTAAGGGATCTCCAGTGTTTGTAAAATGGTGCGTCGTTTTTACGACTGATTTTTCTGAAAATCTCCAACTTGTATCTAACCTTGTATTTTGGTTATATCTCTCACAATAAAGTATGAAATGGAATTTACTAGCAACACTTATTATTAGTTGGAGTTCCTTCAAGTTAGAATTTCCCGATTCCTAATTATTTTCTTAATTTCCAATATTTCTGAAATTTGAATAACTAGTACGCCATAACTTTTGAGAAACACAAATTTGATTTGATAAATTTGAACAAACCAGATCGTTCTTATTCTGGGTTGTTCATCAGGTTGTGCGAACTTTTACAAAGATTGTGAAAGAAAATCAGGCTACACATCTATCCCAAACTTACACAGATCAAGCAAACCTCTTTATTTTATAAAAATGTAAGTATACATGATGTTTTAAAAATTTATACCACAAATATCAGTAAACATGTAAAATATGTCGCTTAGACCCAGGTAAGAAAAATATTGTAAATTCATCTTGTCAAAAACCATGCGTATTTCCTGGTCATCGTTCCGACTAAAATCCCCCCATTTTCAAACAAAGGTTTCCTTAAATCTCGCAAAATGTAGAATAATGATGTTAACATTGTCCCATTTTGTCCGCAAATATGTCCCACTACGGTTAATCGATACACTCAATAATTCCCAAAAAGACGATGAAACTACCACTTTTTTAAACGGACATCCATCCTGCTAACCACCTCTCATGCAGAGTCGATCTCTTCCTCTTTTATCACTCCCTCGGGAACTTTCTCCAATTCCTGGAAACACACAGCGCTTTCTTTTCCTTTCTCTGCGCTCCACGGAAAAGAAAGTCACGCTGTTCGAACTTTAGCTTTCCACTCTCCTCAAACACATCAGTGAAAGGTCCTCTTTTTTGGCACAGTTAACGGCTCACAGAACATTAATTATACACTCCTTAATTCCATCTCCCGGGTTGAAAGGGCTTCACGGAATTCTAATTTGCAACCCGACATTTGTTTTAAGGGACCAATTCTCCCGGATCGAAGGAGAATGACATGAGTTCAATGCGGAGGTCTGTTTGAGGAGATGGGCACAATTCAAAAAAAGATGTACATGACTGGTTTACATGCACTTTGACGATTCCTTGTATGGACACTCTTAGAAATGGTGGGAAAGAAATTGTGTGGGACGGAGAATCAGCATGTGAGTTAACCGATAGGAATTTTACACCGAAATGGTAAAATGTAAAATGACCAGGTGTTGACAGTTTCTAATAAACTGATTTTGTCGAATTTTGATGCCAATGAAGTGTTTTATTTAAAATTAATAATTATATATATGCGAAAGATCCAAATGACCAACATACCGCATTAATTCTAGTGTTTTACATACAATTTTATCATCCTATTCGGACAAATTCCCCAATATTTTATGATCAGTTACCTATTTTTTGTTAAATCACATAACACGGTTTTTCGAAATCAGAATTAGAGTTATCCGACGATTGTTTGCTTGTATCATTTTCAGGGAAAAATTTTACAAAATCGAAAAAACAAGATTGATTTCACAAAAAAAACGTATTTTTTCGGTACCAATCTTCCTCCCAATTTGGTCCACTTTGTCCCTAAAATTTTTAAGCGTGTCTCCCAATACACATTACTTTACATAGCCATTCACCACCCTAGTTTTCATTCCGATCCGATGGATTGCACACTAACTGTTACTACACGAAATTTCCTTGCCATTTCCAGCACGAAAATTGGTGCAGTTTCTTTTATCGCTTTGTGTCCCCTTCTTTTTCTCTTCTTGTAAAATCGTAGTTTTGGTGTTGGAGTGCGAAAACGGAGAGGAATTCAAACTGCGAATTTATTTCCTGTCTCGGATTCTTCTTCTTTTTCGCAATGTTCCGTATTTTGAGTAGGATTAGAGTTTAGGGAGGAGAAGAAGGGGAAGTGAAAGTGGAGAAAGTGGCGACAGGAAATGGATGAATAGATGGATTGCAGCACAAGTCGGTCAGAGGACTTAACAAGGAGATGAAGAATCAGAATTTTTTACGCCTTAAGGGAGAAGGACCGTGCAGAAATGGTGGCACAATTTTTTTAGGAAATTGTAAATGGTCGAGAAACGTAAATATTTCCGTGGTAAACGCTTTTTCCAAATTAAAATTTGGTAAAATATTACATGCAACAATCAATACCGAACCGAATTGTTCTACATTTTCGTTGTTTTTAAATTATTGAGAAGCATAAATGCCATTTAAGAAATTCAGTAATATTTTGACACCCAAACACTAAAGGAGATTTGTATATGCGGGACTGGATTATGTATTGAACATGGGACATCAATGTTTAGGTTTTGCGTTTAATATTATGTTAAATTTTTATGATTACACATTTCTGCGGTTTTCTGGGATTTTTTACTTGATTTTATTTTTTTAAATTGTTAAATTTTGAATTAGTTTAATCCCATTTTGAATTCTTACAAGTTACCTTTACAAACTTCAATAAAAAAATAGGTTCTTCTCTTTGTTTAAGATTCAAGAAGGAATAAGTTGCATCTACATACATAGATTTTCAGATTTTGAGAATAATTACTCCATGAATCCCCGTCTCCTGATTCTCTTTTACTTATTTTAGATTGTTATAATTTGAAAATATGACTTGGAAAATTGAAATGAAAAATATTTCATTGAATCCTTACGTCTTATTTCGCATGAGGAAATTTGCCAGTAATTTCCTACACAATTCGTACAATCAACGCACGTATCAATATTATTTGACACTTTATCATTCTATACATGTTGCGACAAATGAATTGTTTCCAACACAAATTTTCATTTTTGAAGAAATTAAATTTTAATTATTATGTACTGAAAAAATAGTGTGAGTGGACCGTTGCTAAGTTGGATGATTGAGATGACCCCCTAGGTTAAATCCGGGTCAAGTGATCCCACACCCTCCAGTGGGGTGTCAATCGATCGGTCTAGATCATACGATCACTTTGGTATATTATAGAATTTTGTGAGATAAGAATTGGCTGAAAAACTTATATTTTGGAGATATTCTTCAAAATAAACGTTTTAGCTATCGAAATAGTACACTCGAGATTTTTAGCTTAAAAAATCAAGCTAAAAATTAGGATGATTTCCTCCTCAGGAATTAAGTCTCTATGTCTGCCTGTTCAAAAGTTATTCAAGGTTAAAGTCGTTGGGCCGGACAAGGGGACTTTCGGCCCAAAGATTAAAAAATGAATTTTTTTTTCAAAATAATTCATTTGTCGCAACCGTATGGGGCACCGTCCATAGAAACGATGTCAGTTAATCGTGCCCACGTATATACACAATGTATTGAATGAAACACGACCCTTTTTTGACGAAGGGTCGTCTTGACATTTTATTTTATTTCATTTGACAAATGCGGTCCGTATTACATTCACCGTCATGCTTTCTCTCACCCTTTCTATCAAAATTTACCCCTCTCTCCACTTATGGGGACGGGACATAAAGGGCGTCATCAATTATATACGAGAAAACCAATCTTACATTTTTTCACCCTTAGAGTTAAGACCACTAACAAGACAAGCATTTCCATATAAAAACCCTTTTTTTATTTTTAGTTAAAAGTTGTGGATTTTTAAATTATTTTTAAGTCTCAAAATTTGATAAAATTTAAACTTTTCTTAAACGACTTTTATAAATCAAAGAAACCAGACTTTTCGAATTTTTAAATGCCAAATTAAATTTCATAAACAGGCAAGTTTTTATTGAAAAGAATTTTAATTCCTTGCTATGTGCTATGTTTTAAAAATGTGAACATAATAAATCTGACTTGAAAGATCAACCTACCCTCAAACCAAAATTCGCATCCTTCCTGTACATCCCTCCCGTCTGGTCAGAATTGATCTCGCTTCTCATCTCTGCGTTCCTTGTGTGTGCACTGTGCGTCTCGCCAAGATGAAGTTTGAATATAGAACAGGCCTCGAATTTGTTCCTCTGCAAGAGAGTTAATCGCATTGAGTATCGCGCAACGTGACACTCGTTCAAATTTCACCTTGGTCGGTTCCAAATAATAAAGGATACAGGAGAAGCGTGCCTTCTAGTTTCCATGCAAGGCACACCCTCTGTTCAAAGAGATATGTACGAGACCACCACAACCACCCGAAGAATTGTTGGGTGAAATTATTAAAAGTAGAAGGGTGAAAGAAAGTGGGAGAAATTTCGGGTTTTCTAGGACTTTCTCCAACCAAGGAGAGTCAAAAGTGGATAAAAAAAATCAGGACCAAAAAATCCAAAAACTTTAAAAATTGATTTCAATCTTTAATTTCTTACTGTTTTTAACATTCCAATAATTTAAAAAATTAAAATACTCCTCCAATTGTACAACTTAAATTTCCACTATGTTTCAGATTTTTTAAAGGTTTCAGAATTCTTACGGGTTTTCCAAACTTCTCTATTCTTTGAATCATATTGCAACTTTTTGTGTATTAGTAAAGCGTCTAAAATAAAAGATTGTTAAGGGACAAAGGTATTTCTTTGGCCTGAATTTTGACCATGTTGCCAGCATGGAGGATTTGTGAAATTTCTTTTAAAAAATCGTACAAGTCTTCTTCGTCATTTTGATGTATGTCTCAGAAATCCTCCATGTTGGCATCGATGTGAAAATCACATCCGAAGGGGGTCGGGTTTGACAAAATATGCAGTACTCAAACCCAAAAATACCAAATTATGGTAACTATGTAACATATTTGAATTTTATTTTATTATCGTGATGATAAAATTAGCCCGAACCAGGACTTTTGGAACCGTCGTGTCCGTCCTTCTGTCTGTATATCAGGATTATGATAACTCCCGTTAACCTTATCCTATCGACTTGAAATTTGGTACACATGTAGTATGGGGCAAATGGTGAGTTAAGTACGAAGATGAGCAAATCAGTTAACTGGTTGACCGGTGTGGGTCGTCTGGATGGGTCGGGTATTATCACCAAAAGTTCAAAAGTTCACAGAAAGCTGAAATTTGGTACAGAGATTACTAATGGCTCCTAAAAAAAGAATATTGATTGAGATGGGAGAACTTTTTGTCTGCAGAGACCCGAGGGAGTGACCCATACCGATTTTTAAAAATCGTCATATCGAGTTGAAATTTGGTAAAGAGGTTGCTTCTCATGAAAGAGTATGCAATTAAAAGTGAGCAAGGTGTAACCAGAGTGGCCCATAGGGTGACCCCTTTCTAAAAGTTGGTATTCTAAAAGTTGGTAGACCGATATTCGAGACATTGGTCATATGCACTATTGATTGGGAAATGGTTAAGCGTTATGGAATTTCTCAGAAAACACGTGCGGGCTGAAATTCAAATCAAATCCATCATCCATTTCCCAATCAATATGCACAAATGTGTACAAAAGTGTACAATAGCTGCATCCATAGTCCATGATTTGTTAGTGATTTGGTGATGCTTTCACAGGTTCATGATTTCAGCATATTAATCACCATAAGAGTTATAAAATTGACCAATCAGAAAATCGGAATAAAAATATTTTTTGAAAATTATGACGAAATCATGAACAAATCACGGACTATGGATACAGCTAATGTAATGACCGAATTACTATTTGAATCACCCAGTAGGGTCACCCCCACTGGTTTTCTAAAACGGTCGTAGAAGACTGAAATTTGGTATGATCCGTAGGGGTTTCAGCCGAGAAATTTTTAGCCTCCATACCATAGCAATTTTTAAAACTACGTCTGCGTACGAAATACAACTTTGGATGTTCAAGATTTTAACGAAGCGAGCCCCAAGGGTGTTGGTGGTGAAGGGGGCAGATTTGTAATTACTTCAAAAATTTAGAAGCGGATTCTGTTCCCGACTAGGACTAAGGAAAAATGAGATCTGTACTGTAGTTTTTTTAAATAATTAATATTACTGGTAAATACCATACGAAAAGACATGAGATTTTGAAATTAACAGAAATATGAATAGCTCGGCTCGGGCTATATCAAGTTCACCGTTGTTGAGTTAAAATTAAAATTAAATGGTTACAAATCGGCTCGTGGCAACAAAAAAAATGGGTGCTGCAGGGCCCAGGAAAATTGCTTATCCCTTAATAATCTTTTTAAAATTTGTATATACTAAAATTCATTTTAGATTGGGCATGTCTTCAGTACAACGGAGGGAAGATACGATTAAAAGTTGCAAACTTAGCAAACATTTTCATGTCCAAGTCATTCCCCGAAATTCGGACTGAAACTGAGGAAACATTTCTTTGCTAGGATTTGAAAGGAGGATATCTCTTGTGAACTCTGGCCTCCTGTGATCTGCTCACTAATTCTAATTCTAAGTGATATCAGGCTCCCTTCTGAAGAGAAAGTGTGTACACGTCTCTGCTCCTTTGAGAAACGGTGGCTAGCTGCTTTTCAGCTAATTCTTCCCTCTACTGGCTGACTGCTCTTTGATTAATATTCTGTTCATCTAACTAAACCTACCTTCAAACTGGATGTACACACAAAATAGGGTGGTAACAAAATTGTTACCGAACTTGTACAATAATTTTACCTAATGTTAAATTTTCTACCGGAAAATTACTACCAAAGTTGTAATAAATTTCTACTGGTAGGTATTAATATTATTTCGCCGAAATTATTGTTACCATTCGGTTACAATTCTGTTACCAGTCCGGTTTATGTGTTTGGATGGTTTTTAAGACGAATTTTAACCCAAAATTTGTTACTAACATACATGAACACTAATCTCTGCTCTTCCAAATCATGTAAGCCACGTTATTCAGAGAACACGTGTACTTACTTAACCCCTTTAAAACGTCTTTAAAACGTCTTCCCTTACAATTCTCTCAAAACGGCTCAAATTTTACAAATCTTCCCATCAAAACACTTCCCGGTGAATAAGTATCCTCTTTCAATAACACGTCGAATAAAACCTGCCCCGTTTCCGTTTCAACTTTCTCCATATTCCGTTTCATTAAGCATTTTAAGATTTTACATTCCCTCTCCTACTTTCTCTCCTGCTTTCAGTGGGGCGGAAGTGGGCGAAATAATATAAATATCTCCGTCTCCTTCTTCTCTCATCTCATAATGGGGAAGGAGGTAAAAGGAGAAGAAGAGGAGAAAGCATATCCAATCCAGAGAGGAGAAAGTAGAGTAAAAGTTTCTTAAGATCCAGTTAAATCTCCTCCGTGTCCTGTGCTCCAAAGCCTTTGATCATCCTTCAACACAACCACTCTCACTTTCTTCCACTCACTCACTTCCAATTCCTGCCTCCGTCTCGGTAAGACGTTATCCATCCATTTACTTATCCACCTGATGATATGATATGAAGCTGCCATGGTCATGGTGTTGGTTTCTAGCAGTAGAGATGTGCATCTCTATATCAGCTTAGTTTATCTGTTGGAGAAGTCTGGACACGTGGTAGGGTCGTGGTCTGAAGGGAAAGGAAACATGATGTCGGAAACTCGGAAATCAATAAATAATTTTTTTTTCTTCCGAAGGGAAGCAGGCGAAGTAAAATATTACGAAGAAAGTTTTTTCATAATTTAGAAATAATCACTTTTATGTGCCTCTCCTGTCAAGATGGGGTGATTTTATGAAAGATTCTGTAATTTTATTATGTAAATCCTTGTGGAAAAACAAATGAAATTGTGGATTAGACTAATTAACTGCAAGATTGGCAAACATTTTCACAATTATGATACTGAATAATGTAAAAATAACAAACTTGAATACAAAATTAGTGCTTGATCTGTTTTAAAAGTACTGATTTACCCAAATTGGTGACAAATTATTGGAAGACTTACGCTGATACTTACCTAGTCTAAACTTAAAAAGTGATAGTAGAGTAGACGACTATATTAGGTTAGTTTTAAGGAATTTCAAATTGCTTTTTATTCCATTGAAAAGCCAGTTAAATTTCACGTGGGAAACATGTATCAGACTTGAAAATATATTCCTCCTGTGACCATGAAAAATTGGTTACCAGAGAAGCCTCTATCAAAAATACGCACGAAATTTATTGAAGAAGTGTATCATTCCCGGGTCAGAAATTTTTTTGTGACCCTGACAC
Source organism: Folsomia candida (assembly GCF_002217175.1). Classification (NCBI taxonomy): domain Eukaryota; kingdom Metazoa; phylum Arthropoda; class Collembola; order Entomobryomorpha; family Isotomidae; genus Folsomia; species Folsomia candida. The sequence continues at coordinate 4,318,510 of NW_019091200.1, read as the reverse complement.
TTCCATGGGGCTCAGAACAGACCTTTTCCTCAACTTTAATCATGATTTGGCGGTGAAATCAATTTCGGTTCGAAAATACCAAGGACAAACTTAAATCGGAAATGAAGTCAGAAATAGATTTCGTCAGCCAGGTTTTCACGAATTTCGCTGTATTTTTGCTGTGGGGCCCTGCACATAGGTCGGTGGCTTTCCACCCAATATGGACTGGTCGAGGGGGTGTTCCATCTTCATTATGACGTCAATCAAATATTTTTTAAAACTATCTCCTCTCCATAATCGAGCAAATTGGGCGGTTTTTGCCCAATTCCGCCGATTCCCGCCAAAACAATGAATGCAGCCCGATAAGATAACATTCGACCTCCTTTTCGTAATCAACTAACCCTAAGAATATTTAGCATAAATTCTGCTTCTTTTTTTGTGGAAATATGGTTCCGTCTTAAAGATATTCCCATCGGTAAATGGAAAATTTTGTTTGTTTTTTTACCGTACCGCTGGGAGAGGGAGGTCGATTTATTGACCTTAGCTTATGTCTAGGAAATGTGTAGCGCGTGATGCTTTCTACTATAAAAGGCCTCCATCTTAGGATCATTTTTCCGTGCTCATCTCATTTCTAAAGTTGAAAGGTCATTTGTATGGCCCAAGTCTTCGGCGTCAGACAGAGATTTTGTGCTAGTCTGGCGTTCAAAGTTTCGGACATCACTGTAGTCCTCCTTGACCTTGGACAACCGGAACTTTTATGTCATAAATAGTCACAGTCCCTAGGGTTAATTTAATGGGTTGGGCAACCAGATCGTAGTTGTCCTTGAATTTCTACCCTATATCTAACATTGTGAATTTTTTGTCTCGCGTAAAAAGTGAAAACTTATTGTCGCGCGCGTGTGGTAAAGCTCCTCTAGCTTTTGACCTAGTGAAGTCAGGCAAATGAGGTTAACAACAATGATAGCCACTGAATGCAGGTACAAACTGCAACTTACATTTTAATTTTATGTTGACCGGGTCAAATACTACGCTCTACTATCACTTCTTATGGTTAGACTAGGTATGTTCAAAAGCGTATTAATTAACTGTTTAAATAATTAAAATAGGTCATTAAAATGAGCGAAAATAAGCATGTAAGATAGTTTATGAATTTAAATAGTTCATGAAAGTTATGTTCCCGTAATATATCTTAATTCCTCTCAAAAGCTTTCCTAACTTAATTTACACAATTTTAAGGGCGTGAAAGCTTTACAAAAATCATGTCGTCGTTGAAAGTGCAATACTTTCAACCAATTTCTTCATATTCTTCTCTATTTAACGTACAATGCATCGGAATATGAAATATGGAACGGTTAAGAGCTAATCAAATACGCAAAAATCTAATAAAAACCTGTATCTTATTAATTAAATTGCATAATTCTTGTTGAAAATAAACCAAGGTTTAACAAATATTTCGAAAATGTCATCATGAAAAGTACGATTCTCTCTTTTATCTACACTCTAAATAAAAACGAGTAAACTTTATTCAAGGTTGAGTAAAAAAGAGGATGACACAATCAGAAGGTAAAATTTGTCAAATGTTGTGTAAAATTGGCCCAATGTTGGGTAAATTTACCTTTTGGTTGTGCCATCCTCTTTTTTTTACCCAACCTTGAGTAAATTTTACTCATTTTTATTTAGAGTGTAGATCGAGGAAAAGTTCTTTGGCCTAATTACAGTAAAATCCTCCAATTTATGTAATGCCCTATTGGCCATATTGCGTGGGAAAGCATCAATGCCTCCTAAATGTCATGGGCGAATAAGTACATCCCTCCAATTTCAATCAACAAACTTTTTCCAATTGGTTGTGTAACACTGCCATTTTGTCGTATCATGAATGACACGTTACTTAAAAAGGATGTAATACATATCGAGTCCCATTGAGCAGAAGATCTCGATCAATCAAGTAGGAATTAACCCAATAAAACCGAATGAAAAGAAGTCTTAATTAATGTCAGTTTCATTAACCTAGATACGAAATACTCTTACTCTTAGAAAGTCTCTAAAAAATTAATGTGTCAGTGTTTCAGTTAAACATAGGTTGGATGAAATGCAATTCATGGTATTTATAACAAACCACATGAAATACAAGGTGCATCAAAAATGTGAAAATGTATATGTAGAGATTTTATGAAAATGTACATGTAGAGATTTTAATGCCATTAAGAAACATTTGCAATATATAATAATCTATTTAGAAAATGAGTGATCTACCATGACCAAGGCTATTCTATTTTGCAAATGTTTCTTAATGGCATTAAAATTCGCAAAAATTGTTAATTTAAATACAGCTCCAAAACTGAAATAGTCTAACAACTGGTGTTCCTCTTCGTCAATTGCATTTACCCCAACGGTTATAATCTGCGGACACATTGTACATTTTATCGATTTTAAGATGTATCCGAGTGAAATTCATTCGTAAGTTTCACATTTTCTTGAAACGATAGTTACCAACTGCTACAGTTACCAACTGTAGCAAATGTATTAATTAGATTAATACATTTGATGTACTTTATATTTTAATTGTTTATTGAGTGCACGAGAAACCCTCGCAAACATTTACAAGTTAATTGTTGATTAAACTAAGACGTTTAAAACATCTCATTGATATTTCACATTTTTTGTTGTGAATTTTATTAAAAGCCATTTTACCAAGTACATGCAACTGAAACTGTGAACATTGCAAATTTTGGGAGTTTTAACCATGCAGTAAGCTAAACTACGGTTACATAATTCTTAGCCTCAACTAATCCTCCACTACCTACACTGATGGGGCGACGTGTCTAATTTCTAAGGGCAAGTTTTAAATTGGTCTCCAGTCTGTAAAAAGTTCATTATCATTTGTTCCGTGAGATAAGAGTTGTCCAAACTAAGCTGAGAGGCGTGGAGGAAAACCAACAAGTTAAACTTTCTCTTTTGGAGAAAGTGGCGGAGAAAGCACGACACTGTTTCAAAAGTGTTTCGTGACTCTTATTAATTCCGTTCTGGTAGGATGCGGGGGATGAAAATGTGAAAAGTCACGTATTTTTAATGGATTGGCAAAGTCGAGGGCTCATTTCTCCTGGTTTCTGTTTCACTGAGAGGAAAACCGGTACGAATAAAATTTGACACAGCCCGAACCAGGTGTTTTTCTAATTTTGAATTTAAGAAACCTTTAGAAATGGATTATTTTCATGAGCAGAAATTTAGCAGAAAGGACACATACCCTTTTTTGCGGCCCCTTAGAGACGATTTCGAGCCAAAATCCCCGGCCCCATTATTTACCCAATTTTTCGAGTATTTAAATATCGTAACTTGGTGATTTACAGCTAAATAATCAAAGATTTAGATTTTAGCCCGAATCATGGTGGCTTTATGTGTCGTCATGTCTGTCTGTCTGTCTGTCTGTCTTTCGATCACTTTAGAACATGAATTTTAGAACATTTCGATCACTTTTGACCAAATTTGGTAACAACATATGTCTGCATAATGTAACGACCAAGTTCGAAGATGGGGTCGATAAAAATAAGTTGGACCGGTGGGGGTCACATACATGTCAGGTGGGGTCATGCAGAGTATTCCAAATAGTCGTGGAAGGCATATTCGAAAACTCAGATTCGAAAATTCGGCACAATTGTCCTAATGTAGATATAATGTCGCAATGTAAAGGATGTCATGCGCTTTTTATCGGAGGGACCAATACCGATTTTCAGAAATTATCGTAAAGGGCTGAAATTCTGCAGTTATACTTAATGGCTTCTCATGAACGAATATGAAGTTAAAAGTGAGCATTGTGCGACCAAATCCAGAATATGTGTATGCAAAATGTAGATTTAAGTTTTCGATTTTTCGCCGTGGTAGCGAGTTTAGACCAGAAACATGCCCTTGGCGAATAAATCCGACTGGAAATCATACACGGTCATACGATTGCTCATTTTTCTTCTAAAGAAGTGTATCAAATAAAAAATACTAATCCTAAGGGCATTCCCTATACCTTCGTATTGTTAGTATCTAAACTATATAAAGCAGGCGAGTGTATCGCTGCTGGCTGGGTCGGTGGCTTAGTTGAGAAGTTAGCCTCTCCTTTTCTCTCTCCACTCTGCAGAGAGAACAGGAGAGGCTAACTTCACTAATGTTGGAGTAACGGGCTTATCCACGGGCCTATTTTGCACGTCAATTGACGGGCTTCTACACTAGTCGTAAAATAGTTCACGTAGAAAAAACAAGGGGGCAAGCTTCGTAAAAATTGTAAGCTGAGTATGTTGGTTCTGATGGCAAAATCTTAGAACACTTGCAAAATCTCGTAACTTACTTTATGATAAGAAGAATACTAACGATAACGATACGAAGAAATAACGAATACCCTCACCCAGTGGCAGCGGAAGCGTGGGGACATCTGGGGACATTAACATTGTAGGATAGGGGAGGGAGGGGTTTATATAAGATAGGAGATGATGGGGATAATAATCATGGGGACATTCATGGTAATTCTATATCCCTATCATCTCCCCACAGTTTCCGCGGCCACTACCCTCACGGCGAAGTTGAAAAAGTTATCCACAAAGTTTTTTTTCGGCACCTCAGTTTTTTTTTGTCTGAGACATTAAAAATCGTCACCGAGGAAATTGTCGGCCGTAATACTTAGCATATAAGGTTTCATATTTTTAAATCGCGAAAAAGTTTTAAGTTACGTTTTTTTTTAACTCAGTATATAAAATCCTATCTTTTTATCTGCCTGTCAGCGGGATAACGCAAGAACGGATCAAGATAATTGAAATCGGTTTGTGGCATTGTATATGCATATTACCCCAGGGGGAGGATCTTATCAACTTTTAAGGTCAATCAGACCACCCCCCTCGTGCTCAAGGGCTGTGATTACATAATTTTGGTAAAATTACTGGTTTCACCCTATTACTACGTTTCGTTGCTATGATTTATTTACTCATAAATCCTGGTTCGGGCTAAGTGAAGCTATATTGAGAGATATTTTTTTTTGTGCGTGATTTTGCTGTTGGCAACACAAAGATAGCAACGTGGTGACCACTTTTCAGAGTAGATTTTCATGAAAACCACCTCGGGATTTTGGCCATACCTCAAAGCGACAAACGAGCTCCCTCCCAGATTTTTTGTATTTTGATTATCCAGACTTGTTACGTTAATGATACAAATTTTGAGGGGGAGCTCGACTGCTTTGGTCAGTAAATAAATTACCAAAGTAATGCATATTTGGGCCGCAAAGTATGGGATTACCTAAGGTATTCTTTCCCTCAACATGCAAAATCGGTGACAGTTTCGTTCTCCCATTATTAGCTCACCCTGCGTAGCATGAGAGCTATTGAATTCCTCTTGTCCGTCTGTCTGTCTGTCTGTCTGTCTGTCTGTCCGTCCGTCTGTTAACGAGTTTTTTGCATCAATTGATGCTAATTAAAAATCCCCTTGGCAATTATTGAATAAGTTAGGCGCACCATTGGTATTGAACAAACCGAATCGAATTTTTTAATAAATTAATAGCACCGTTGATATCTAACAATCGGGAACACAAAATGATGCGAAATAATTGGAGGCAGGGACGCAAAACGCACCAATAATGCAGAATATCCGGGAGAAATGATCATACAATTTTGACATAAATTTTTCAAAATTATCGTTGATCGTTGGTAGGTAATTCTGCACCAGTGATGCACAATTTTTGGACTCTTCTCGATGCATATTAATTATTGATCTATTTTGTTTAGTTTTTCTGCACCATTGGTGCAACATTGCATAAAAATTATTGATCCACTTTGTTGGATTTTTCTGCACCATTGGTGCATAATTGCAAAAAATTATGTAACTATTTTGTTGCATTTTTCTGCACCTTTGGGGCAAGTTATAACCAAATCATTATTACAGGGTGAGCTACTTCTAACGTTACTACGGTTTATTTACGGTGTTTTTTTTAAATTTCAGTGGCACAGCTAAATGTTGGTTATATAAGTCCTGATGGAAAGGGTAGCATGAAAGGTGTAGTTTTTGTGTTTTGGAGGCACACGAATTTGGACAAATTTATTTACGTAACAAATTTATTTAGCTAATTTACCTTATCAAGTCAAGTCTAGACTTGAGACAATTTGTTATGAAATGCTTATCTAGCTAGCTCAATAAATTCACGACACATGCAATTTGGCATACTCACAGTAACTTCGTTTCCCCTAAAAATGTATAGTCTAATCCATACCACCGCTTACAACATCTATCTAAATTGCTCCATATATCACCACCGGCAAGTTAAATTTTTTTATGACGTGTTAATCCAACAATTTTTGAGAAATTTAATTAAGTTTTGCGATATAAACTAATTTCGAAATAAATATGTAAAGTTGTTATTTGTCATCGAGGGGGTCCTGCTTTAAGAACGTTAATTTCAATAGTGTAAAATTGTCATGTGTGAACGAATTGAATAGTAATTGGGTATGAATTTTGACAATAATTTCTCCAGGGCGAGAGCCATTACCAACTTGGTAATGATAATCGGTAACATGGTTCTCGGTAATTCTCAATCATAAACCGGGTGAGAATTTACAGTGTACAAATATAATATTCATATCGTGTCTGCACAGCCCCTTGTCCAGGGTCAGAGCCGCACTTACTTACAAATCCCGAGTGGATTTCCTCCAGTTCAAGTAGTCTTATGGAATACATGCCGGAAGTAAATCTGCCTAAATTTGGTCCATCTTCTCCCACGCAAAACGTGGGGAGAAGATTTATCCGAGTGTCATTTTACCAACCTTTATGCTCACACCGTGTTTGTGCAGAGTTTAGGCGACGTGCCGTTGCCAGAATACGTAATAAGTACGTACGTAAAACGTGCATAATTCTCCGGAGTGAGTGTTTGGTGATTCTTGAATTATTCATGGGGGAAAATTATTATGCCCGCGTGTCGGTTAAAATATGACGAAGAAAATTGCAAGGGTTTGATTCATTTAGGAACTTTGTACATAAATGTAAATTGTCCTGATACAAGGTAAGAATAGTTCCGTTTCTGGGGCTAAAATCGTTGTATATGAGTAATTTTTTGTGTGTAAAATTTTCTAATTTTATAAGGTGCAAATTAATGTCAATTTTTGCAAGCTGTGACAAAAATCATCTTCAAATGAATCTATCATGAAGATATCTTTAAAATGTATGCGTGATACATAATCCATTACCGAATCCTTTTTGGCTTTAAAATTCAGCAATTTTTAGAACTTTGTTTTCAATTTACAAATTTTATGTTTTACAAAAAATATAGTTCGTAAGCCAGTAAGCCCTATCAAATCACAAACCATACTTGAAACCGAATAGAGCAGGGGACGTACATATGTAGTAAATTTTAAAAATTATGCAGGCGGAAGATTAAATTATTCGTGATAGGGCTCACTTTGTTTAAGTCGTTCGTGGGAAAAGTTCTGGAAATCCTACTTTCACCCGCTTTCATGCAAGTAATTATTTATTTAACGAGCAGTGCACCGTGTGTAATCGATTTTGGGGAAATTTTGACCCCTGACTTTATCACATGGCCCGACTTATAGTTAAGTTTGGAAAAATATGACCTTGACCCGGTATCCTACTCACAATGCACAGCTCAGGCATGTTTCTCGCAGATCTTCTTAAAACCAACATTTAAAAATCAAGTAACTCAACACACACAACAGTTTGTGTAGAACTTACGCATTTCTGTAGAATTCATGGAATGACGAAGGCTTTAAAGCGTATTTTGGCAAAAATTTTGGCAAAAACGCGCATTTTCACACTTGGAAGCGGAAAGTTGCACGCCGTATATATAGTTTCTTATGGTGAAAGTGCTCGTTTTTACCAAAATGTTTGCCAAAATACGCTTTAAAGCCTTCGTCATTCCATGAATTCTGCAGAAGTGTTCCAGTGCCACACTAACTGCTTTTTATGTTTAGAAACTTGATTATTTAGTGTTGATTTTAAGAAGATCCTTGAGAAACATGTCTGACATGTTCCTTGTCAGCTTGATGGGTGGTTGAGCTGACATCGTGTGAACAATCCACCTGAGCCGAAAGAGCATCAATCCATCTCGTTACTTGGCTGTCAACCGACTCTCCTCGTCACCCAACTTTCTCCCACGCAAATACTCATGCTTTCACCTTCATGTAAAATGCGGTTCTTGATTCGTGGAGAATAATTTTGCAAGGACTGCATTACGTCATTTTATCAGATCTGGGCACGTCTTTCTGGCCAAGGAGCTCCATCTCGGTGGGAATTTTGTTAGTTGGAATTTGAATTTGATTTCTGAAACGGTATAAAAGGGATATTATCCACGATGGCGATGGCGATGACAGTGAAAGCTGTACTTGTTCTTTCCCCTCCTCGGTAATAAACAACACGACATTAAATTTTACAATGGGAACGAGCTCGTTTCATTCCTTCGACTCAATCACAGAGCACAATTCATTCAGCCAAAGTTACCAGTTTACCAGCCACTTCGCTTATTAGGCAATCGTCCTCCTCGTTCGGGACACTCTTAGAAATTGGGTAAAAAACCTCGTGATTTTCAGGATGATTGCGGGTAGAAAGTGGATATATTTATGCCATTAATCCCACATTTTTTAGAGTGTGTCAGCTTAAAGAGAGAAATGCTTTACAACCAAAACTAACAATAAAGTTTACTTTCCCACACAACACATCCTCAATTTCATTCATACGCATCGACACAATTTCGGTCCAAATGCGATTCAGAATTGGTTTGTAGTGATCCCTTATACGCACTGAAATTGGAATTCGTATAAACTAAACTAATCTAAAAGTTTTGTTTGGTTTACGCTGTACAGTAAATTGTGCTGGATAAATTGGCTTAATAAACACAACATCATGTTAGCTGATGAATTCGACTCGTGTTTATTTTATGACGAACTGTGTGTAAAACATGTAAAACATGATTTAGTGCATGAAGTGGGCTCACATTTCTCAAAATTTTTGTGAATTTTTTTTTAAATACAGACTGACAACTGACCCATTATTATGACGAAGCGCACATAAAGAATGCTTAAATCGGCTTACATTTCCCGAACTCTTAATTTCATTATATATTTTTGTTGAATTTTTTCAATGTTTTTTTTACTGACCCACAAATTAAAAATGACGAAATTCACACCAGTGTTTGTAAAGTGTGCAAATTTTGAAAAAAAAATTGTGAAAGGATACAAATCAAAGCGATGTGCGTAATAAGTTAGCGCTACATTTGAAATTTGAATTTTCATTATCTTCGCTTCATTAATTTATAGAAACCTTTGCTTTTACAGAGTTGTTACGTGTATATTTAACAAGATTGGTCATATGTGATTTTTAATCTTTTGTAATTTTTTGTATAATATGGATGCCGATCAGTAAAAAATTTGAAAGTTCGCGGTCTATAATATCCCAAAAGATTGTCGATTGTCGATAAATTTTGGATCATGGATGATCACATCCTCAGTAATTCATTAGCATCAAATTTTCAGATTTTAGTATACGTATGATCCCATTTCCTTCAATTTTTACAAACTTATGGACTGTCAACTGTTTGTATCTTTACGAATTTTATTTAGTTACAAACATCGAACTGAATGTTGTACATCATATTTAAAGCGTCATGTTTTTTTGCTTTATTTATAATTGACCCGTAAACCCGGCAAAGATTTAATGTGTGAAATTAATTTCTAGTCGTTGGTATTTTCCTTCCCTCCGAACGCAGTATTACGGATACCCGTCAAGTTCAGAACTATCAATAAATCATTTCAGTTTCATTCCCCAATCGTGAATTACGATCTTTAAGTCGAGGCCAGACTCTGTAGTTGTTTTATTCCTGCTTTATTACACCCAACCCGCACAGAATACCCGGCTGCACTGCACTCTGAATAATGCAGTGGCAAAAATGTTACTGAAATTCGGATTTGTTTCGTAGCAAGATTGCATTTATAAGATGACGGACTTTTTGTTGGAGAAAGTTCCAAATCGGTTTTATTCAAATGATATTTTATGCATTTTGAAAGATGAATTGAGTTCAATTTATGACAAAATACCCTGAATGTGAGTTGTTTTAAACGACTCTTATAAATTAAGGGGTTTTCAACTTAACATTTTTGAGGGTATTTAACGTCATTATCAAACAGTTAAAACATAAGATAGATTAAAAATTGTTTTTAGGTTTTTTGACAAAAATAAAATGTATGTATCGTCCTAATAAGTTTTGGAATTTTAAAATTAACGCAGAATTTTTAAGTCTCGCAGTTCTTGTTGTTTTATAAATAGCATAAAAAATTCAAGATTTGAGGTTTGGGTGAAAGTCTTCATACTTTTTTGAGTTTTTAGATAATTTATGCATATGTTACATAAGTGTTACAGCAGTGTTAATTAATGTGCTTACTGTTAATTACAGTACTTATCTATCTGCCCACTTGGTGATGTGTGTTTATAACAAAATACATGAAACGAGGTGCTTTAAAACGTCTCATATTGCGTGTACAGTACAAAAACAGAAGTTGAATGCAATTGAGTATTTTACGTTTTGGTAGCTTTTGATGCCATAAAGAAATATTTAAAATGTAAAATAACTAGAATTATATTAAAGATGTCGCAATTCCCCATAACATTTGAAATAAGCAATGTGTTTTATCTGGAATTGTGTGTTTATACGCATGGATTTGAGGCATACCATATTTTCTCTAACAATGGAGGTCTCCCAACGTATGCTCACAGATTTGGACCAAAGTAGTGTCAATCGATCACAAATCTAATTAATATGAAATTTGCAAAAAGACACTATCTGCCAATGCGCAGGTTTCGCGGAGATATTTGCATCAACGGAGGACAAAACGGGCCGTAAAATCGGCGAATTTTTCACTCCCATTTTCCTCACTAGGTCAATGACTCGCTTCTCATTCTTCGCTTCTCGCTTCTCATGCCCGAAAGTTTTCCAATGCGTACGTTATTTTTAAAATGATCATTTAATTTGTGCATTACTAATTAACTTATCTTAATTAATATTAAATAATTACAAAAAATGGACTCTATTAATTTTTAGCAGCAGTATTTTCATTTCATTGAGCGAATAAACATTACTTGACAATAATTTCATTGGTTTTTTAAAACAAATAATTTCTAGTTTATTATTGAAGAGGAAACAAATTTTTATTGTGCACTAATTGTAATAGGTGCACTTTTCACAGTTAATTATGTGGTATTGATGATAAAATTCATCGTAGCACAAGATTTTATGACACCAAGTGCACTCTATAAATGCATCATTATTGCAATCGACGGAGGAGCACTTACTCGCATGGAAGGAAAAGCACATGTCTTTGACATTTCGAAAATCAGGTTTTTCCGATCCGATCCAAATTCCACTTGAAAACCAACAATACCTAACCATTTCCTTTAAGGCTGGAGCGGATAAGAGGAAATGTGCCAGTGAGTGCATTTTAATGATGCCATTTCTAGGGACTAATTCGGATGGATGCTGATATTCATTAAGGAGTTCATATGCAGAAAATTGTTTCACTAAATACTTAAGCTGGCGATGAAAATATGTATCCAAAGGCTGGCATAAATCGGTAGTGTTCTCTGGGATTAGTCTGACCGTGAACGAATTATCGTCGTCCAATAAAGAGCTGTACAGGTCTGCATTCGTGTGTCCACCCCAATTGTCTATAAGGTACAAGTAGTTGTAGTCGGGATCCAGGTTAGGGCGAAGGACCTCTTGAACAAATTCTTCGACAAGTAAAGTGGATAATTTCCCTGACTTGCTTGCCGTTACATGCACATTTGGTGCTATAAAAATACCCTGCTCAACCCTAGGTCCGAATGATCCCTTTATCTCCTAAATTGTATAAAATAGCTATTTTTCTGTATTTATATTTAATATATATTTGTACTTATAGTAAATATCTTGTGTTTGCCTGTAGACAAATAAACACTTTGTCAAATATAGTTCCATCATATGCTATTACATATTGTACAGTGTAGCTGTGTGTAGCTTTGTTGGTAGGGGAGTTGGCTGTACCAAGAGTTTTTCTTTCTCCTTTCCAGGAAAGTGTTCTGGTAGAAGTGATTTCATAAGTAAATCCAGTTTGGTCTGTGTTAAGTATATTGCTTGCTAAAAAATTAGGCATCAGAGACTTCATTTGTTGTCGGAATGAGACTGCCGTCGCCGTAATTTGGTCAATATCTCGAACTGAACGCTTGCTAACTAATTTTTGAATCTTCCTTGATGAAATTCCATTCCTTGTCTTCAAACTAGCAAGCCATTTTTTACTACCCTTGAAGATCAAACCCTCATATTCTGCGGCTTTAAAAAGTCCCCAACGACGCAGGTCGGTGTCATGGACGGGTCGAAAATCGGATCGAGCTTCGTTGAATTTTTCCATCACGTATTTCTCAATTTCGCCATAAATATAGTAGTAGTAGTAGTAGTAGTAGTAGTAATTTATTTCAGATTGATTTGGCGGCGGCCTTTACAATCATAATTGTATAAAAAAAATGTAATATAATTAATTAATGTGTCTTGATCCTGAGTGTTCTTAATATATAATAAAGCTAGAACATAAAATTAAGTCTTACACTAATTTTAACAATTCTGGGATTCTGCAACAACTTTGAGAAAGAGATAGGTATTTTTCATTGTAATTTCATTTGGGTGTGAAAAAAATGATACAAAATCAATTGTATTGGGTATAAAATTAACTCTCGCTTCGCTATATTTAGGGCATTCGCAAAGGACATGTATGATATCTTCGGTGCATCCATACGTACAGTTTTTACATGTTGCTTCGATAGATTCGTCATAAAAATTTCGTAGTGCTGCTAATTTAACAGTAGTTTTACAAGTGAATTGGGATAAGTTGGCTCTACATTGTACTGTGTCTCTAGTAATTGACCAGCTCTGATTAATATCTAAAAAACTTTGGTGTTTGACGTGTGTATGTAAATGTCTATAATTTTGCATAGATGTACTACTTTGCATTCTTAATATATCATTTTCTAGTGACAAGTTATACATCTTACGAATACATTCATTAATTTGTAACTTTTTTTGACAGCATCGGTCTAGATCATATAATTCGGGGATATTATCCAGGACACACTGAGAGTTCCAATATATTAATTTCTGCCCTAAAATTTTGTACCAGTTAGCTTTCACCCCAGAATTTAGTTTATATGAGTTTCTCTTTGATACCTCGAAACTTTCACGCAATAGACTATTTCTAGGAAATTGAATAATTTTGCTAAAGAATTTAAGAGATTGTTTCATTAAATTAACTTCGATAGATGTGGTATTACTTTCTAATCTTAAAAACCTGGATGGTGTTTTTGGAGGTAGCTGGAATATATTTCTGAGAAACTTATTTTGGAAAATTTCTAGTTTTTCGGTAAGTTCTAGTCCCCAAATCGGGGAACAATATAGGAGGACTGATTTTATTAGCGAATTGAATAATGTAGTTCTACTTTTTAACGTTTTTAACTTACTCTGAACGAATATTAAATGAAGTTGACATTCTGCATTTTGTGCTTTCTTTGTAAATTCCATTCCCGTCTCGCGAAAATTAACATTTTCATGAAAATATACCCCAAGATATTTATATTTTTTTACTGGTTCTATTTCGCCTTTACCCCAAAAGAATTTTGGTTTCACATACTTTTTCTTGCTATTTCGAAAAGTCACGACTTTTGTTTTGTTGAGGTTGATTATCAGATTATTGTCCAAGAAATATTTACTCATTAGATCAATTTTTAATTGTAAATCGAACACATTAGTAGCTAGAATTATTAAATCATCAGCGTAAGCAAGGCAATGGACATCTATGAGACCGAGTCTAATTGGCGTGATTCCAGATTCATTTAATTTTTCGAATACGTCATTTATAATAATCGTGAATAGTTTTGCAGATAAACTTTCACCTTGTAGGACAGATTTTTGGATTGGAAAGTACCTACTCTCGCCGTTTTGAGTTTTAATTTTTGCCTTTGCTTGAGAATAAATTGCTCTAATCATGTTGATAAATTTTGTACTTATTCCTATTTTGGCAAGTTTAGGCCAGAGTTTTCTCCATACAATTGAATCGAAGGCTGAACTTAGGTCAATAAAACAAGCATGGATTTTACTATTTTTTATAGTTAAGCTATTCTCTATTATAGATCTCAATGCAAAAACATGCTCTTGGCATCCTCGGCCTTTCCTGTAACCACCTTGGAAGTCAGATATTTTTTCATATTTGTCACACCAGTTGTTTAACCTTACTGTCATCATCCCTGTCATTAATTTTAATGATGTGTTAACTAGAGATATTGGCCGGTAATTTCCTGGATTTGAAGCATCACCTTTCTTGTATATTGGAACTATTTGAATATCTGACCAGTTGGATGGAACTGAATTATTCTCCCATAGTTCATTTACGCAGTCAAGTAGGAGAATAATCTGTTCGGGAGATAGAGATTTTAGTAGTTCGTTTGGAATTTTGTCGGGGCCTGCAGCTTTCTTGTTGGCTAATTTAGAAATTGAGGATGTAATTTCATCGTATGTGAATGGTTGGTCTAGCTCGTTACTCTTTATGTGGGGCAAGTTATATTCGATATGCGAGTCGTCATTTTCCTTGAATATGTCACTAAAATGATCATACAAGGCTGCTTAATATTGCTAAGTTAATTGGTTCCTGGCTTAACTGATTAATACGCTTCGGTCTATAGTATGAAAGAGCTTTATAGAACTCATGTGGATTTCTTGAGGAGGATAATTTTGTGTCGAGATTGGAGAAAAACCGGATTTTCTTTGCCTTAATTAGATTACAGTACGATCTCCTTGCATTGATATAAGAAATCAGTCTTTCATTACAATTATCTTTTCTGAATAATCTAAGTTTCTTAAGTAACATTTTCTTCTCATATACGCATTTAGAGTCAAACCAAGCTGGTCCGAAACTAAATGATTTAGCACCACTCTTAATTACCTTGACCATACCAGAGTCGGCAGCAGCTTGGTTCATGACTTGTATATAATCTTTTAAATTAAATTTTTCATTGGGATAATATGTTAATAAGTTATCTAAGTTATCTCTAAAGTGTTCTATCTTATCATTATTCCATACTAGCTTTTCATACGTATATACATTAGTTGACAATTTTATTTCATTTATACTAGCAAGAATTGGAAAATGTGACGAACCTTCAGACTCCAATACTGTAAAATCTAAATACTTATGTATATTTTCTGATACTATGCATAAGTCGATAACGCTACACCCATTTTTATTTGAAAATGTAAAGTTTCCAGTACTGTCTGATTCTGTTGCTCCATTCAATACAATAAGATTATTATTATTCAGGTATGAGATTAAATATTTTCCTCTACTGTTCACAGATTTATCCTTTGATTTTCTGTCTCTATCTGTACTCGTATTTTGATAATTGCCTATCCTAGCGTTAAAATCTCCGAATATGAGACAGACTTCATTGAATGGATTAAGATTTTGAAAGACAGATTCTAATGGTATCAGACATGATGGAGAGAGATATGTAAAAACGAGATTTAACTTAATTTGGTCTCCAACAAACTGAATGCAAATTGTCTCGGCAGTCTGTGTTACTAATCTAATTTTTGATGATATACTATGATGCACTGCTAGGATATATCCGTTGGATAGTCTGCCACGAGATGATAATTTACTCCCATGAGATTCATAAATATTATATTTCGTACAGATTGATTTATAGCTAAATTTGAAAGAATGCCAAGTTTCAGATAAAAAGAATACCAAGGGTTCATGAAAAAGTATGTCATTGTAGAACGTTTTGTTTTTGCGGGCGAGTCCCTCGATGTTCCATGCAAGGATTTTGAAATTTTGTGGTAGAAGTGGGTGGTCCAGTCGTCTTGATCCAAAGTGTAGAGGCCGGCCGTGTCCTCATGAGTGGGTCGTTTGAGATTCCATTGGCTCATTTCCGGCTGTGCCATCAGGCTGGTAAAAGTTTGATTTGGGAGCAAGATCTTTGGCGTAGAAAACGTTGATTTTTCCATTGATTTCGACGGTCATTTTCCCCATTTGAATTCGACAGTCATAAATATAATGCTTGGTTCCACCTGTGAATTGTGTATTATTTTAAAATGTTAATATGAAAAGTAAAAATAACGAAATATGTAAAATCACTACCCATGGTCAGTTGGGTTCTCCAAAGCGAAATATAATAGGGATAGTGGACCCTTCTGTAGAAATGCTTGAAGGTATGAAATGACCATGTTGGATGCTTATCATACGCTTCAATTGCTTTTAGTTTGTATGTCATGCTCATATCATCCGGAGTGATTTTTATTCCCGTATCTTCATCTTCATATGCGACATCCAATGCAACCACAGAATCCGACGCTGCATAAATGCATAATGTTTTATTGCATATTTACTGAATAATTCAAAGTTTAGTAGGTTACCTTGACTGTTGTCAATTTCTTCTTCAAAAATGTAATCGAACACCAATAATTCTAATTTTTCTGCTAAAAGTTGTGCAATTTGTTGCTCTTCCTCGCTCGGATCGCAATCCTCAAAATTCTGCTGCTTAAATATTTCTACCAATGCCTTACTAACCGATAAAAAATTAATAGAGTCCATTTTTTGTAATTATTTAATATTAATTAAGATAAGTTAATTAGTAATGCACAAATTAAATGATCATTTTAAAAATAATGTACGCATTGGAAAACTTTCGGGCATGAGAAGCGAAAAGCGAAGAATGAGAAGCGAGTCATTGACCTAGTGAGGAAAATGGGAGTGAAAAATTCGCCGATTTTACGGCCCGTTTTGTCCTCTGTTGATGCAAATATCTCCGCGAAACCTGCGCATTGGCAGATAGTGTCTTTTGCAAATTTCATATTAATTAGATTTGTGATCGATTGACACTACTTGGTCCAAATCTGTGAGCATACGTTGGGAGACCTCCATTGTAAGTTAAGCATTTATTTTCATGCTATTTTTCATTCTGTAATTCTGCTCTGGAATTAATTTGTCTTATCAAGGAAACAAATTTAAATTATTTTCTGCAATAATTATTCGCAACAAAACCGTAACCAATGTGGACGAGACGAGTCGTATATATGGGTAGACTTAGGTTGCAAAACTCGGTGATAATTTGTCACCAGATTATTTAGAGTTCACTCTAAAATCTCGTTCTCTCTCCCCTCTTAAAAATTCATCTCGGCACGGGAAATCCTACTGCATAATAAGTTCGGGGATTTAAGACCTCACATTTTACATACTTCCGTAATTGCTTATCCACTCGGTTTCTGGATCAATTTCTTAAATTCCCGGACGGTTAAATGACTAATAGCAGGATTTTCTTGGGACATAAAATATCGAGGAAATTACCGCTAAATAAAGTCAAGTTATTTCCTTTGTGAGAAAAAGTTTTACCTGATCAATGCATGCCAAGAAAGGCTGCAGAAGCAGACAATTTTTTTGTGCAGGAATTTTTTAAGTATGCAGTATCCCAGCGAAAGTAGAAAAATCGAAATGAAAATAATAAGAAAGTTTTTTTCTTAGGAAATATGTCCAAGGTTTGATAAAAGTACTCGCCCCGTCCGCCACGACGGAGACGTAGGATCCACACTAAATAATTTGGTAACAATTTGTTACCGAGTGGTGACAATTTTTGTGCAGAATTAATCAGATTTAATACGACATGCGGATAACAACATTTGTTAAAAAATTACTTTCATTAGGTAATAATTTTGTTATTAAACTATAAAACCATTTAGCACACGTGAAGATTCCTCCAAATTTTATTCCTTGATTATTAAGTGTGCACCAAGATTTTGTCGTATTTATGCCCCTGTCATTTTAAAGCAGCGTCATCGTCTCCTGTCCATATCGTCCAGTCCATTTGATTCCCATTGTTCTCTCCCCATCGCTGACGAGACGACGACTCCTCTTCCTCCGTCCGTCCGTGGATTGGATAATCTCACTAATTTGCTTACTTAATCCAACCACGTGCAACGAGGGTACACTTGGGTAGGCGAAACTCCTGTCCAGAGTTGGGCAACAAGGACATCACGTCAGCCGAGAAGAATAATAATGACCACGTATAACATTCCATTCGGATGGAGAGTCTCTAATTTGGGACCATGTCATCCGTGGTATTATGGGAAAATGACTCCTGTAAATCTATCTCTGGTAGTAAAAATAATATCGCGACTGGGCTGAGCCTTAATGATGAGACGATTGATTTCGCTTCATTTGTAACCGTGAGGTCCAAGTGATGCATGTTTTTGACGTTATATTTTCGTAAAGGAGCAAGTGCACCAAATCTTTAATTTTGTAAAATTAAGTTCTTTTTGATACGATGTAATAATTTATATTATTTTTTATGAATAATTTGATTTAAAATTATGACCCAATTCATGCAGTTGGTTGACAATAATGCGTTTTTTAAATTAGTTTTATACACTTACAAGTTTAAGGATGTCACTGTGACATTGTCACAATGTTACCGAAGTTGAATCAATGATTTATTGAGAATGCAAATCTAGGGCAAATCAGGAATCTTAGTTTAATTTAATTCTTTTACGTCCCAATTTTTTTTTACTGGCATAAATACTTGCTTACATAAATTTGAGGTTTCACTTATTCAGCGAATATTGAGGCGTTTATTAAAACACCTCGAATTTCATGTGCTTCTAAATTTTGAAACTCAGATTAGTGGAGGATTTTTTCAGTGAAATTACCATATTGATCATATCAATTGACAATGTCCCATCTAGATTCACGTAGTTTAAATCAAACGTCATACAAAAATTGTAAACGGCGTGTAACTGATACTTGTACATTTGTAAGAGCAGATTCCTAATTTAGGAGTCTATTTAAACTGCATTTGTTTCATTGAACTCAATTAATTTGATTACTACGATGTGTTTATGAAAGATATATCAATTAATAAAATTACAAAATTTGTTGGTGTAAATTTTGCTACAAACTTTCTCTTACCTGGTAAAAATTGTGCTACAAGATCCACCAAAATTATATAACACAAGACTTCCTCGACATCTCCTTGTATACGAAACGCATTAAAGTTTACACATTTTTTTTTACTAATTTCAGAAAACCCTCTCAACTGCGATTGTGACAGCAAAGAATTGTGGGAGTGGTTGCAAACTCACCCGAAAGCATTTTCTCAGCCGGGCTCCCCCATAGCGTCGGCCCTCGCGGCGGGTGGCGTCGGTGTGCCCAACAGCCGCACCCCCTCCGACGGGACCCAACTACAACCCAATTTCATCTGCGAAAGGCCCGACGAATTTCGTGGGAGGGGGATTCTCGATTTGGATCTCGATTCATTCTGCTCGTCGCCAGCCATTGTCAAATTGGCGATTCAGGTAAATTTAAAATTTCGAGATTAACCGGTCACCTTCGTAAATGTCGTAAATAGCGTAAATTTATGACATCTGCGAAAATTACATGTTTTCCAAGCTTCGTAAAAATACGCAAGGTTGAGGCATCCTTTTCGATTCGAATATTCTTAAAAATTTCGTAAAGCAATAAACAAACATGATATTTCGAACACGATAGTACCGGTGATACATATTCGGCAAAGAAATTTTTTTTTAATTTACGAAAGTTTTTTTACGAAGGGTCCTTCACGTCAACCCTTTGTGAATGACGTAAATTTACCAATGTTTTTTTACGAATCCATAGTTATGAAGGTCGTGAAACCCCTCTATAATTTTACGAAAAATTAACAGATATGCATTAACTTCCTCATGACGTACCTACTTGTCTTACACAGCCTCTTGATGTAAATCTGTTAATTTACTTGTAAGCATCAAAATTAATTTAATAATGTAAACGTCGTGAGTATCTCACAAATTTAGACATTTTTCAATTCAAAGTTCAAACCGCAATCGACGATATCTAACGATGAGTGCATACTGCAATGCTATTAGTAATGAGTGATGACGTCGAGATTTTAAAACCGAAAAAACACAAATACTTCTCAGGATTAGTTTATTTTTTTTCATTTGTATTTTAATTTAACTCCAGTAAAGTATGTCAAACATAGTTTCACAACACAATTTTCATGCTGTCAGACATGCATTTCTCCAAATAATGTAGTAAATTATAGGATATAATGAATGAATATGTACATTTCTATGAATCCTTGTAAGAAAACAAGAAATCCAGTTAACCTCATCCTCAGAGATTTAAATTGATACTATGTACGTATTCTGCAAAAATGCAGAATAATAAAATAAGTTATTATGAATAACGCAAAAAACTCGAGCTTTTAAAAAGCTAGAACATAGACGATTTACGTGTATGCATTAAATAAACAATCTTACCAAACAATCTTGAAATTATTAAGATGGCGTCCACCTCTAAGTTTTCGAAAATTTGGAGAATTAATTAGTAAACTTTTCAAGGTATCATAATTTTGCCAAAAATGGCAATAATATACTCATATTTAGTAATTTGTAAATTGAACTTGGATGTAAACTATTGGATTCCATTTTTAATGGATTGACTATGGTTCATCTATTAAAAACGCGTAATTTTTTATATATCAATACTACATATTTTATTGAATTTCCTATCAACGGGCCTGGTGCGTGTCAACGGTCCAAGGTTTTCAAAAAGTTTTCAGTTTTGAAAATATGTGAAGAATTGCAAGAATGGCTCAAACTCAAAATTCATAAGAATTATACCATGCATCAAATAATTTTGTAGAAAAAAATGACGCATTTTAAATAGATGAACCATAGTCAATTGGTCAAGTTTCGGACGAAGCTCCAGACAATCTAACTTTACCCAATAGTTTCTCACTTTTCTCAAATTATTGAAATGACGTGTATATCTAACGTTTTTTAAATTTTCTCGAATTGCTCTTTAAAGACTTTAACGAATGTTGGAAAAATTTGGAAAATTTACTTAAAAATGGAATACATATAAACTTGTATTTTTTTCTTGTATTTTTTTCCGTTCGATACATATAATTTAGTAATAATCTTGGACTCTGGTGGTTATTCGCTCTTTTTCATGTCCCAGAAAATTCAGAATCTCAAATATATTCGTAACACGTATCAATTAAAAAAGCTATGCAACATACAGTAACAATTAGGTAGGTATTTATTCAAGATTGATGTAGCATTAGCTTTTACGATCATCATTTTCATTTCATACAAAACATTTAGATAGATATTAGCAGTATGGGTGTAGAGGGAAAACCGGAGATGGTCTCGGAAAACCTCTACATGTATTGGGAATGTGGCCCAATACACCATTCGGCCCATAACTGCTGGACACCAGGTAGGAAAATGTATGGCAGTGATACATAGGCGGATTCCGTGATGGTGGTGATATCCAAATGAGGGTGGCGTCTGCATGCGGAAGTAGACAGGTGAAGGTTGTTGGGCGGGGGCTGTCCACGGACCGCGGGATCTTGCCCACGTCCCCCATGGTAGCCGTAGCCGGGGCCGACGACACCCCCACTTGCCCCTTCCCCCATCACAACACAATCAGGTCATGGGACCCCCGTAGACCTGACCATGCCGCCCCCCGTCATGCACGACCCCCTCCGCCACTTTTCAAACAACCACTCCCCACGGTCACCACCCCGATATACCAAACAAAAACCTACCTGGGGAGTCCCTCCAAGGCGTAGATCCTCCCGTGCACTGGGTCCTGCGAATCCATCTTCGCCTGTTGGCTCAGCTTGTCGTTGCTGGGACGGGTGTGGCAGGGGGTGTCACTAGGCACGCAGGTGGGGGGTGTGAGTGGACGAGGCTCACGGGGCGAAAAGCCTTTAGGACACACTTTACTTGCCCTGGCACACCCGCGACCCAGATGGAAGAGGATCCAGATGCAGAGCGAGAGAGAGATACGTTGTGCACGGAGGAAGCCAAAGAGGAGTACAGTAACAATTATAATTACTCTTTCTTCTTACACTTTGGATATTTAGTTAACTAAATTGTCTGTCTTCAGCTCTGACTAGATCCATCCATTCAAAAGCACTTATCACAGACCCACTTCCATCGTCAGATAACCATCAATTTTACCATCAGTATTATTCAAGAAGATCGGACTACCTGCATACAGCATGTTATCGATTTTACAGTTATTTAGCCTGCTTTATATGTTCTATGCTACACGCTTAGAAATCTACAGAGAGCTTAGAAATCTACAGAGAGCTTAGAAATCTGTAGCATTAAAATAATACCAAGCGGTATTCGCATATGACTCTACCAAATTTACTAAATCATACTGTGTAGTAATACTGAGTAGCTCAGTTGTCGGTATAAAAGTTTGACCATATCGGGAGCGAATTTTTACGGACTGGTATAATTTTAATACCAAATGGTGGCAACTTTAATGCCGTGTAATTAAAATGGGATGTTGGCCGATTCCTACCACACTCTCTCAAATCTCGATCGCATGCTTTATACTTACATAGATGGTCCACAAGGAATGAGTGACGGCTCAATTTTTGCCCCCTTGATTAAGAAAGTTTCCCACTTTTGCATCATTTCATTTCGCTTCTCGCGTCTAATTTTCATTTTCGGATGAAGAAATACAATAACAATGTTTCCTGTTAGCTGGATTGGATTGTTATGTCGAAATTGTTCCAAACCAACTTTCATTGTGGAGTGAAAGTTGCAATTAAGTCGAGGAAATTGACGATAGAAGGAAGGATTTGGCAAGTTTTATGGTTTCGAGAGGATGCAGAGTTTGGGAGAGGCATGATGGACTGATTTTTACAGGAGAACGCTAAATAATATGGTAACAATTTATTGCCATAGAGTGACCAATTTGTAAATATATTTCTATCCATTTGGTAAAATGTTATTTTCAATGTTGCAATAAAATGGATCACATTTAGTGAAAGTTGTTTTGGATGGTAACTCATCTACATATTACCGACTTGTAGTTGTGTGCTCACATATGTGCTGATAAACGTTTGTTCCTTGCTGGTAATACCTACTCTTTTACTAGTTTGTTGAAAGCTTGTTACCGGTTTAGTAATACATATGAGGACTTTTTTTTGCTATGGACCCCTTGAAACATTTGTATTTAAATTTTGATAAATGATAACACTAGCTAGTGAAGTACGTCCAAACAATGCAAAAAATGGGTGCTAAAAAATCCACATGTCAGGGGTACCTCTGAGGGACCCATAATACCTTTTACACGTATCCCTTCATTGTGGGCCAACCAGAAGTCGTAAAAATACGGGGTTTGGATATTTTTTATCTACATGCGATTGTCTAAAACGAACTTCAGTAAGGAGCCGCTACGTGACCTTTTTGACCTAAAGTTTGACCTTTTAAATTCACATGTATTGCGACAAAACTGGCATGCTAATAAACTGTAAAACTTAATTTTTATAGAGGTCAAACCTTAGGTCAAAAAGGTCACATAGCGGCTCCTTACTGAAGTTCGTTTTAGACAATCGCATGTAGATAAAAAATATCCAAACCCCGTATTTTTACGACTTCTGGTTGGCCCACAATGAAGGGATACGTGTAAAAGGTATTATGGGTCCCTCAGAGGTACCCTTGACATGTGGATTTTTTTAGCACCCATTTTTTGCATTGTTTGGACGTACTTCACTAGCTAGTGTTATCATTTATCAAAATTTAAATACAAATGTTTCCGGGGGTCCATAGCAAAAAAAAAGTCCTCATATACGTTATTTACCGGTCTACTGACTGATCAGTATAATAATGCATTATAATAATGCATTAGGCCATGGCCTACCAAGTTTAAATCTATCTACAATTTGGTAACAAAGTCTTAACCAAGCTCGTTATGATCAATTTAGTAATTTTATTAATTGAGATTATTATATTTCGCTTTGATAAACATATCGTAGTAATCAAATTAATTGAATTCAGTGGCATATGTAAATGAAGCTTACGGATGCACATGTTCTAATATTAGTTGTACGCCGTTTACAATTTTTTGTCTGAGATTTGACATAAAAACATAAAGTAGATGCCATTTTTTATTATTTTAGATTGATTTCATGATTTTAGCTTCGATCAATCAGGATACCAAATACTTTAGCTGGAGAAAGTCTTCAACAAATCTGCACTGACTATGGAACCTTTTTTTAAGCTACACCGGGATCGACTAGCGAGTTATGTGAAAAAACCAAGCCAAAAATTATGAGTCACGTGACACTTATCTTTCCGTTGAATGGCCCCTTTGAAGAAAAATATTGGAGGTCAAAGTTCACACAAGCGCCTTGGTTTTCGCCCCGTGGAGGAAAACGCAAGAGAAAATTTGCTCAAAAATTGAACTTCCTATAAGTTCAATTTAAGTTAAATCAAGTAATTTAAGTTCAATTTAAGTTCAATTTTTAGTAACCGCCAATAGTTTTCTTCAAAGGGGCCGCATTCAACGGAAAGATAAGTGTAACGTGACTCCTAATTTTTGGCTTGATTTTTTCACATAACTCGCTAGTCGATCCCGGTGTAGCTTGAAAAAAGGTTCCATTGTGAGTTTCAAAAAAAATATATCGAAGCACATGAAATTCGAGGTGTTTTAAACGCTCCAATATCACGCTTAATAATTGTAAATTAACTTCAACCTTCGATGCCATAAAGAAAATTTGGGATGTAAAGTGATTTAAATTAGACTAAGATTTCGTAAAACTTGGAGATGACCTTTTGGTTAATTGATGTTTTTACATTCTCAATAAATCATTCAGTCAGCTTCAGTAACATTATAAAATCATGAAACTTACAAATATGTAATACTAATTTATAAAATAAACTTACGGACAGGATATTGCAATCATTGTGAGATCATTACGATCTGTACTGATTACCAAATACATACATTAGTAACGTGTACAATAGTTGCCACAGTGTTTAAAGTGCACCCAAGCTGGTTTATTACACAACTTCATCTATTTTATTTTAAGTTTGTTATCTAACACAAAATCCGATTGGAATCAGACACGTGGCGCATTGTCCACTTTTACAACGAACTTACAGCTCTTCCTTCATCCGATTAGATTAGCTACCTAGTTTCCATCACAAATATAAATAATTACAAGTGAGATTCGTTTCCATAAAGTTTCCTGAAGTGCACAATGCGCCGTGGAAACGACAAAATCTGCAACTCAGGTGACTGAAAATATTGTGGAAATAAATATAAATCCATACAAATGACATAATACGTGATTTGAGCACATCCTTCATGTTAAACACTCACATTATCTTTAAAATAATATATATCATACAAACTTAAAAATACTTTTAACGTCGCTGAAATCTCACTAGAAACTATCTGTTTGTGAATTTATAAAATTTGGTAATTTGTTTAATTCAGTTTTTGGTTTTTGAACTTTTAAAATTTTAAAAATATAATATGGCACAGTTAAACTTGAAATTGTCTCCAGTCCTGAACGAAGGTTTATCAAGTCCACACAATAAATAATGAAGTAAAAAAATGTCACCCGCCTTTACACAGCCTTTTGGCGTATTGGTACTAATTTAGTTGCATTATTTGTCTAACAAGTTCTAATTTACCATCCTACCGAAAGGAATTGAGTCCAGTTTATTGGTAAAAATTTGAATTATGTGTACAATCATTTATTTAAAAATTATTACCAACGAGGATTAGATGACATTTTTGGCACCAAATTATTCACACCGTGGTTTCCTTTCCCTGTGGAAATACATCTTGATTATTTTATCATTTCTTCTGACTCATCTTGAAAAAATTGATGTTTTTCTTCTTCCTGTGATGAATGGGGGGATGAAATAAGCCCAATTTGTCAATGAAATCCTTTCTTATTATTTTCCGCAAGCCCTGCTGAAAAATGGTGATAGTGCGGGAAGAAAAGTTCAAAAGAGGGAGTAAAATCCTAATCTCGGATTCGGGGATTTCATAATTCTTGATTCCGCCGCGGCAACCCTTTCGTGTTACAAAGATGGATGGATGGGATGAAGTGAAAAGCTTAACTTTCTCCGAGCGGCCAAGGTGTCGAGAAAGTTATCAAAAAGTGAGAGAAAGCTGTACAATTGTGGTCGATCTGCAGGGTGCAGGGTGCAGGGTGCCAGTCGACTCGATTTTATGATTTGAAACGAAACGTGTGAGAAACAATGGAAGACGTTTGTTTAATTTGTCTCAAATTTTTATGAAGAAACAAACCTTTTGCAATTCATTCTGGCACAAATCAAAAAACAGTCAAATTCACGGGGATGTTTGTAAACTGTGTAAATTGTACAACTATAGCACAAAAAACAGAGATAGTGACATGTTAATTGCGATGTTACTAGCGCAACTTACTGCAATTTCTAACCACTATACACCAACGAATTAACCTGTTTATGTACTTTTTATTATTTGACCTTCCTAATAATATCCCAAATGGCGCTTAATCATTACATTATTACAATTACATTACTATTAAGGCTTTACAAACAACCGAATGAATTCTGTCGTTCTATAAAATTTAGAATTAAACAATATTTCTTAATTCATAAATTGCCAATCACATTTCGAATTCAGCGGGATCTTTGATTGCGAGAAAGTCCTAGAAAATCTCACTTTCTGTCGTTCATGCCCCCAACCAAACAAACCCTCTTCATTTATACTTTCTCCGCCACATTTTTGCCAGACCGTCACCATACAAAGAATTGATTTCTTTGGGAGATGATGGGAAAGGAGACGAAGAGATGAAAGAAACCCAGATTTTAAGCAGACGGTGAAAATAAGTGAGCGGTGGGGCTGACAAGGAAAGATTATTTCGATGGGATTTGGTCGTCATTAATTTTTCACAGGTTAACAAACCAACCGAGAAGGAGAAGGAGAAAGAAAGATCGAGTGCTTTCTCTTTTTTATTGCTTTTCATTTCATCAGGATGACGACTTCTTGACTTGATTATGGCGAGAGGTACACGCTTAGAAATTTTGGCAGGGATTTTTTACCAGGTTATGGAGGGAATACATTGGTTTACCAGTTTGGTAATATTTTACCAGATTGTTATTTGTGGTATGCCAGTAATTTCGGAATGACGCCAGTTTGTAACACTCTACATTTCTACACTCTACATTCCATTTTTATAAAGGTTGTAGTGATGCGTATTACTTTTTATGATGAAAACTGTTATCAGAATTGCTACCAATTTACTTTACCAGTTTTATATTGAAACTTTTTTTTTACCAATTTCTACTCCACAAACCGTTGTAACAATTATAAATTTTTTCACCCGATTTTTAAGAGTGCCATCGTAAGTTACGAGTCGTAACCCTGATCTTCTTCATTACGTGCAGATTTACCGGGTTGCAGGTCGGATGGAAGAGCAAGTGTCTTATTATTGATTAAAAGGAATATTTCATCAGGATGGGAGGCTAAGCCGATTTTATGGATTTCCATTACTTCCGAAATCACGGAAATAAAATGACATGACAAAAAAACTTTGTCACTCTTGCTGTTCGCGTTTTTATCTCCCAAATCTATAGACGCACTCACGTAAAACATACATGTTTGAAATTTTGCATTGCAATTTTCTACGTGAAATTAGTAATTTCGTGAAGGTACACATATGCCAAATTTACATATAATTTAAAGTTATGTCCTTGACGTATTCACGCCGACTTCAAAAATTGAGCATCTTAACAGAAGTTACCATGTTTTACAGAGTTTCTCAGATTTCACAAAACTTTAGGAATCGCAGGCTGAGGAAGCAAACTCAACTTTCATTTTCTTCCTGTGCTAAAATCGCATATTTTTCAACTTTGACTACAAATTGCAATTGCAACCATGGCGCAAACTGCCTCAATAAACGTTGGTTGTATTGACATGGGTCACATATTTAATTTTAAAATTTCCACCAAATCGGAAGGTTACACTTCACAGTATCGCTTCACACTAGACGCCCAACAATTTAAATTTTTTCACAATTTTTAGGTTTTTGCTACCAAGTTTGTCAGATTTATTATTCACATCGAGGAAATTTACGGAATTTATAGTTTAGAAGAGAAGACTTTGTTTTTATGCTTAACTTTATTTACAATTTTTGCATTTTAATATGTTACAAGTTGACACCATTTATAAAATTTTAGGCAAATTAAATATTACAATTGATCTTAGGTGCCAACTTTATTTTCTCGAATCTCTTTTTTTAATATAAAGGTCAAATTTTTAAAATAACACATGAAAGTTCGTTAGCCACCGTGAAAGGTCATACGCACGAAAGCACATCGTTTCAGTTATTTAATTCTTGTATTGCATTAATTTCTTATTAATACATGACAACTAACAGACAATATTTAACCATAGATTATAAGACAAGTAGCCAAAGTCATATACATTTTTATCCAAAATATTTCCAAAATTATCTAAAATGTTCCCCAATTTCAGGATGTGCAACCCTCCTCGGCCATAATTTCGTGGCAAGGGCGCAACAACTCGGCGATGCAGGGATACATGATTGGTTATCACGCCCTCAACCACGACGACCAAATTCGGTGGACGCGACCACTTCCGGCCGTGTCGAAAGCGTACCGGATCCCAGACCTCGAGTCGGACACGCCGTATCTCGTCTGCGTCCTCGGCCTCGCGCAGGACACGACCTCCAACGTCACCACCAGTGCACTCACCCTCCTCTCCGCAGAAACAGTCCTCAGGGACTCTCCAGTTTCGAAATGCACTAAGGTAGGCGGAATTAATTTGCGGATTTAATTTGTTAACTACAAATTATGAACTTATAAACCGGCATTTCGAGCATTTAATTTGTAAATTGGATAAATTATATTGAAAATTGCGCTACAAAATACCGGGTTACAAACATCCGGGTAAATTGCATGAAGACTTTAAGAGGTCATGTGACGCTATTTATAAAATATATTTTTAAACTTTACTGAAATTGAAATAATAATTTTGTCGTTGAGATTTGGAAGCCCACATATTCAATCTGTGATTTTATTTAACAATCATAATTTGCACTTAAATAACATACGACGCTGAAACCTCGCAAATTAAATAATTTGTCAAGTCACTGGAAATTTCTCACAATATGTGACAAAAGTCGAAAAGAAAACCAAACTTTCTCAGGCATATTTTGGTATAAAGTGTTTACCTGAACACGCATGTACATTCATGGATGTAAAAATTCTGTAAAATCAGGAGTTAATTTATTTCCGAAATTTCTTAATTACGCTCACTCGAAACCATGAGCATATTTTTAATTCCTAATTCAGCAAACTTGATAATTTATGTTTCCAATTAAATCTAGCACCTTATTTCGAGATGTATGTAGGTTTATAATTTAAAAATATATATTTAGGTAAGTTGTACAATCTATTGTAGAATTCGAAACATCAAACAATAATTTAAAACCATATCCACAATTTCCTAAAAAAATACATAATTGGCAAACAAAACCTTATAGCCGAAACTCGTCAACAGGATGGTATCTATGTTTAAACTTTTAGTTCATAAATTTTCTTGCAGACAATTTAAGAACGCTGAACCTTCGCTCATTAAATAAACAATAAATTTCAAGTTTCTATTTTATCAATTTTCCTAATTTTTAGTACCACACGTGGATTAAATATGTCTCAACTTTTAATTTTCAAACCATGTCGCCCAGATTTTCACATTTTTCCGTACGTTTCCAAAAAATTTTTAAAATCTTTGATATTCAATAATATCAATCACCAATAAATTTGTCAATTGTTGTGCCATTATAGAGATTACATATTATTATATTTCTGCACGACAAAATTAGACAGCTTATTTCTGAGTTAGAAAAATATTTGCGCGTTCAATATTTCCAAGTTTTACAAGTATTTATTTACTAATTTCTGCCTTTTTCTCCATCAGGTCCGCACCTCCATCTCGGTCTCTGGCTCGGACAAATTCTCCATTCTCCAACGCCGCATGGGCGTCATTGTCGGCGCGGCGGTGGGTGTCGTCGTCTTCATCGTGTTGATGACCATCCTCACCTGCGTCAAGTTGAAAAAGAGTCGCCGAGCTGGTGCGACACGGGAAGAAGAAAATGGGAAAAGTGACCATCACAACAACCACCTCGGCGTCACGGAGGCGCTCACCCCGCCGAACGGGACGAATGGCTTGGGCACGCTGAACTATGGGCACAACACGCTCCAATTTCACAACGGCCACACCCACACCTTGACCCGAATGGGCAACGGGAATGGCAACAGCGCCGTCGTCACGTCGCCCAATCGCGGGGGGCGAATGTCACCCGAGTTCCTAACCTATCGACACTACTCGATCGCCACGGATAACAACGGGGTCAACATCATGCAGTCAATGGCGACCACAGATTTGGACCGGTTATGACAAGACTCGTCCCAACATCCAGATATCCTTCCCCCACCGCCCGGCCCCTTTGGCGGAGAGTCTTGTATTTAAGAAAATCAAAAAACCTACATAATTTAAGCTAATTGTTAAAAATAAAATTGTTTAAAACGCAGGTGTTTTCTCGTTGTAAAAAATAATAAAATGAGAGATTTGTTGTATGTAAATCCGACTTTCTTCTCTGAAATTGTTGAGCTTCCTTCGTGTAAATAAAAAATCAATTGTTGCCGCATTTCTATTAATTAAGAAGGTAGATTGTTAAGTTGTATTGTGTGACTATGTAATTTATTGAGTAAAATATATGCGAATTATGTAATGAGACGAATCACGTGGATATTTGTAATCAACCAAAATCGTAGCCTATTTAAAATCGTCTCCAAAGATTAGTGACACGGATCCAGTGCATCTCATCAGTTTTTGAAAGTTTATATTGTAATTTTACAAACTTTTCGGAGTTTTATTCCGTTACAAATGATCGCGTGCATTTCTATCTCAGTTAACATACAGCTTTGTAATATCAAGTCGATCGTAATTAAGTCATGATCTTATATTAATTATTTAAATATCCGTCCCAAAGGTTAATATTATTTAATTTAGCATTTATAATTTTGTTACAATCTTTAAACAAAATGTAATCTTTAAACAAAATCAGATTTCAACCTGACACCCAAAATAAAATGTTCCAAAATCCCACAAACATAGGTACGTAATCCTCATCAAGAAATTATGTACTAATTATTATAATTCATAATAGGTATTTATAACGTATTTAAATATGTAACACTATCCTGAACTATGTAATTAATTAAATAAAATTACTGTGCCTTAAATAAATACTTTACTTCGCATTTTCAACCGACTTTCCACTCCTCTCTTTTCCTCTATAATTAAGTCTTAAATATACTTAAAACAATATTCAATCATTTATTACAAATTATTGCGTAAAAAAAACATCACAAAAATATATTGTACATAACTAATTGCATACAATATTTAAAATAAGTAATTATACATAAATAACTAATTATTATGATGTAACGATTATGTTTATGTCACTAAATTATCATGTTGAGATGTATTTGCGTTACTTATTAAGCCGCATTTATACTTCACCTCTTGCTAACTTGCATCATATTTAGTTAATTGGCCCAAGTTGGTACGACTTGGATGTACCGATTTTATTCATATTATAATATTCATAGAGTAAATTTTTACGTTTTCCTTGCCTCGAAATTGTAACCTATTGGACATGGGCGTACTTACATAAAGCATGTGATTGATTTGAGGGGGTGTGGTGCCCCATGATAGTCAAAGCGCGTTCGTTAATTATATCACGGGCAAATCTTGAGGGTTAATAAGACAGGGGTAATTTTTTTGCTAAAATTGACCACATGCTTTACGTACAGTAATAATTTTTGGCCATAAAAAAACATGTATATTTTTATAAAAATATTCAAATTTTATAAATAAATGATATAAATGTTGAAGTTAATTACTTCTATTAATTTATTTTTGCATGTTGATCTCATTTTATTAAAATACAGACATCTATAACTTACGCATCTTTATTGACGTTTAAATCGCTAAATTAAACCAGTAAAATAATTTCGCTTTTCAACTTTGACAAAAGTCCAATTGCATTTTTGTGAATTAATTTTAGAATCGCTAATGATCCTGCCAACAGTATCTGTAATACAAGTGAATCGTAATGATTTTTTTATCAAAATTCCATCAACTTTTTCAAGCTTGGGAACACTAAGGTTTCACAGACGAATTACTTATCTAATTAAATGCAGATTCGAAAATTGCAATTGCTAAATAACACAATTTTGTCCAATTATGTAAGTTTTGGAGATCCATGATTTTATTTGCAAATTTGACCCTAAACTATTCCGTATTTCAAGGTCATGATAAATTTTTATATTACTAAATATTGCCAATATCGAATAAACACAGATTCATGAAAATTTTAAAATAAGCTGCAAAATTAGCGTTACACTGTTTGTAACCTTTTTTACAAAGGTAGCAAATTAATTTTTCAAAATTACCAAGTACGGCGTGAATGTCTCGCTCGTGTAAAATTTAATTTATCCAATGCTGGAATTTTTCACGCGAATTAGTCATGAAAGAAATAAAAAAACTTGTTAAATTTTCTGTCATCACTTGAAAAATTTATTTTTCAAAAACATTCCTACTACGACGAATAAAAATACGAAATCTATCGCTAGCGTGGTGTAGTAATAGTCTGTGGAGACGAGGCCACGTATGCTGTCCGCCATCGGGACGGCAAAGCAAATTACGAGGGTCACCATCACAATGGCGTTCGTATAAGTCCAAATGGTTTTCATGTCATCCTGTAAAGCAAAAATAAAATTCAGAATTAAAAAATCACAAATTTCACCAAAATCCTGGAACAAGTAATACCTTTATTTTTACAATTTATTCTAAAATTTCTGTAAATTTAATTTTTGACGAGAAACATTTACATTTCATTCCAAATAATCGAACCATAGGTAAAATTTGTTCGGATTGACGTATCCTATTAACGCAAATGTTCTGTTCAAAATTAACAAATTCTATAAAACTGAAAGATTGCACATGTCACAATTTAATAATTGGACATCTCACATTAAACCACGTTTATGTTAATCCGTAACATTTTTAAAATGCCAGAATTTAAATACATAACGGATTTGGTCAATAAAAATTGAATCTTTTTGAAACATAATAAAAAAATCTGGTCAACTTAAAATCCACTAAAAATCAATCACGTCCTTTATACACGGCTTATTCGTGATAACGAATTTCTAAAAACTCAAATTTTAAGTTTCCTTTTCACCTTAAAAAATAGAAACGCTGAGGAAATCGTTTGCGCAAATCCTGCCACCATAGCGGTCGCACTGCATCCTACGATTTTATCCCCCACGGATGATCCGGTCGTTTTGGCATAGTCATCAATTACCAAACTGCAACTGATTATTACGGCCACGCCCAAAATCTAAAGAAAAATTACATATTTTCTTCACTCAAATTCACAAAAGTAATTGTTGTTTGCATGTTTGTAATCCAGTAAATAAAGGTTTCGATACAATTTTTTAACAATCTAACTTTCGTAATCCTTGTGCAAAATTTGTACAAACTTTTGCAATTTTGCGAATTTTACTGGATTACAATTATATTATCCGCGTGAATTAATTAGTGAATTTGTATCCTCACCGCAAAGAAAATTCCCAAGGGGACCGAGTCTCTCGACAAAAGCCCCACCGCCAAGAAGAGCAGAATCCAATTGATCCCAACAACGGCAAAGAACGCATCTTCCTGTGAACGTCCCAACAATCCGTCCTCTTTGTCCGCCAGCAGGATTGTCCAGCAAATTATGTACAACAGAATTAGCCCGATTTGCGTATAAATCCATGTTTGCTTCACATTCGACTGTATGTATACGAAAAAGAGAAAATTATCATATAAAGAAATGCACTCTAATTTTTGTAATCTATGTAAAAATCTTGATTCTCATCACAAACTGTTCCTAACTGATTTATAAAATAAAGTGCAGCAGATTTTGCAACCTGATTTGCCTTCGCAATGTTGGCAAAATTTTGTAAATTTTTGTAAGCTATAAAAGTATTATATCCTCATTAGCTTTATATTGTTTGAATTGACTCAATTTAAATAAATATGCTTTATTGTGACGTCGTTAGTTATAATTCAGGAATTTATAAAAAATATCTCAACCACGAGGTGGGATTAGTTTTCGTAAGATGCAATATTTTGGCAAAATTGTTACGATTATATAATCTAACTGGTAAAATTGTTAGTAAAGTTGGTACAATTTAAAG
This sequence comes from Folsomia candida, assembly GCF_002217175.1. NCBI lineage: Eukaryota > Metazoa > Arthropoda > Collembola > Entomobryomorpha > Isotomidae > Folsomia > Folsomia candida. Next base: position 4,284,348 of record NW_019091200.1, on the reverse strand, counting down.
AAGGTAGTAAACTTGGAAGTAGTCCAAATTTATAGACTCCAAAATACTTAAGGCAATTGGTACAATCAGCAAAATTGTTCAAACCTGGTAACCTACCTTAAAATACATCAAAACCGAGGAAATGGTTTGTATAGCGGCGCCAATTATGACCGCCGACGTACATCCGACCGGTTTATCCTTTGCCGACCAACTGCTCTTATGCACCCATTCATCCAAAAGTAAACTCGCCGCAACTATCGTGCCCACGCCGGCAACCTGATAAAACCAAGCACAATTACACCCCCTCAATAACTTGGTAACAAATTGTCAATGCTTTGTTTGTAGCCAAACTATGAAATATTTTTCTCCAAATTCAGCTACAACCAATCAATTTTTCACTTCATGTGCATAGTTCAAAAAAGCATTACCGTAAAAAATACTGCGATTTGAGACAGCGAAATATTTATCGTTATCGCCGAACCAACCATTCTCACTAAATATGGTTTAAAAACTCGGTAACAAAAATCGTGACCGATTGCATTGACAAAATATGAAGGTCTACCGCATTGGTAACAATTTACCACAGAACGGTTACGATAATTTCTGCGGAATTTTTCACCTCAGAATTGTGTTACCATTCGAATGGTAACACGGAATGCATTCCGTGGTCACTCATCACCGACGCGGTAGAACTTCATACTTTTTAGTATGCAAATTCCTGCACTCGGTCACAATTTTGTTACCAAATTATTTTCAGGTTACTAAATAAAACTAAAAAAAAACTTATTAAATCCCGATCCGTGATCAGATCACTGGTTCGTTTCGTACTTTTTCAACATCACTGACACAGAAGAGCAGGATGTAACTTGCTTGTTTTTTTGCAGGTGAGATAAGGTAAATTTATCATTATGCATAACTATGTAACTACACACAGACGGAGAGTCAAGTGGTAGGTTAAATTTAGAGTGGACAAAATACACGGCAGTTCATTACAAAGATAAATGTGGACATGAATGCAAAAAAAGGTGACATAATATTTAGCGCATAATTGACCAGGTGAATGCGTAACTGCAATTAATTGAAAATTAACAACATTTTATCGCTTTTATGAAAAATTCTGCCCACATTTTCTACAATATTTACGAAATATTAAATAAACTAAGCATTTTATCTATTTTATTGTATTTACTTATGTAAGTGAGTAATCCAATTAACGAGACGACCTTCAAAGGAGTGTTGCTGTATTTTTCGTGTTGTTCAAATAAATAAATTCCATCCTGATGAGACCCTCATCCTGCCCGGCTTATCATCAGTTCTTTATTTATTTATGCCCGTCCTCGTAAAATGTACTTGTATTTGTATGCATTTCAATATAACGTTAGTTTAATGATGTGTATCAAAGTATAATAAAAACGCGTCAATTATGTAAGCTGTAGCTGCATTTTAATCTCGTTGGGATTATAACCGAAAAATTTTGGGATTTCCCAACGTAAAATGGAATTTATATTGTGGTAAATGGTAATCAATGCACAGAACCCAGTCCCCAGAGTTTTAGTAATAAATGTTACCAGAGTTTTGCCATTGTTATCAGGTTCGAAAAATGTTGCCGGTTTTATCAATAATTTACGAAATAGTTACAATTTGACTGTTTTCGGTTAAACCATGACCAGGTTTACAGCTTGACAGGTTTACCAATGATTTTTACTCGTTTGATTAATAATAAAATTTGATATATAGTATTAAGTAACTTCATTACAAATTTAAATGCCATCTTATATTTATAAGATATTGTATTCATTCAGGAAATATGATAACCGGCATCTTTCTATCACATTATACAATTTTTTTAAATTATTACCGAATTGACAGAGATATTAGTACTTTTAAATTTCGCACAATCCTTATAACGTCTACACAGCTTGCAAACATTACCAATTACGATGCACAATCAAGCTACAAATCTACCTCGATTTTTTTCATATTTTACAGTTCTCTTTATTCTGTAAAATGCATACATATATCATTTTATAAATGTTACATAGTTTATTTCGTTAAAAACAAATTAGTGAATCATTCTCGAAAATCTTGTAGTAGATTGTAGCAATGAATTCAAAACAGAATTTCTCGATTACTAAAAAAAACATTACCAAATTATAAAATTTGAATACCACTAACCCAATAAGTTTTAAGGATTAATACCAGTAGATTTTAATATTCAATCTGATTCTGAATCTGAGGTGAGGACTACAAACTTCGATAACTTGCTATCTAGTCGCATGTCGTGTCGTGTATGGACCATGAAGACGTTGGTGTTTGATGTCCAATCGATGTTGTTTGTGCGAAATTGGTGAGTCCTGGATGTAATTACATCATTCGGAAAGGATGTTGAGGGCGATGATGGAATTAACCTGTCGTAAATATGTATAAAACATAATAAATATGAAAATATATGCAAATTTCAATGTATTTCAAAACTCTAAAGGTTAGTTTAGATGCAACCACCTTTCTAATAATTCGTGTCCCTGAATCGCCAACTCGTCATCGACATAAGTCATTTGGCAATTCATTCAAACGATCCTGTGAACTTAATAGCTTTCACTTTTAGGCCGCCGCCTCCTTGGAAGCTACTGGATCCTCCCATGATCTGGTTGTTATTGTTATCGCAAGATTCGATTAATTTTCTAATCATGCTGAAACTTGGTCCAGATAGGCCGGCTGACCTCTATTTCTCCATGATTAGGACCTGAGCTACGATCCCGGATGTATTTTTGGGAATTTTTATCGGCATACATTTACTACGCAAAGAATATCATTATGCATTTTTATAAATGTAATAAACAATCAACTCTTTCTACGAAATAAATTATATACACAAGTACAACTCACCTTCTTTCGTTTGTGCATTCTGACTTTGCAAATCAAAATCCACATTTGTGCCATTCTTTAAATCAGTGACGAATATTTGAATCCCGTCAAATGTGACCGTGCAAAAGTCCAAGGCTACTTTTAACCTGCACTTGACCGACATTTTATTCATAGTAAGCTTATTAATTGTTGCGATTTGTGTTGTGGACACCCGAGACATCAGGCTAAAAAACCAACAAATCATGTTGACTTATTAATTTAAGATACATAATTATTACCAGCTTTGAACGATCCCTTTGCAATAATTTATATAATACGATTCTTTCTACACATTTTGTTGATGTGCAAATTGTACATCAATAAATTCTTTATATAGTTTTGCACAGTGCAATACAAAAAATCAATACGAAATACAACGTGATATTAAAAACATTTATATTTTACCTTTCATTCACGTTTACTTTCCACTCGTTTTTTTCTGGTCAACCTACCTTCACCTTCTCAGACCTCAATGAATCAGTCAACCGATTAATACTTTTGATTAATTAATCATTAAGTCAATGCCGACTGCCGAGAAAGTATTTAAAAGCCAAACAAAATGAGTTTATGTTTACTTCAACTGCAATTGTTTTGGAGATTACAAACGCTGCGCTTGCCGGGTTTGCCAGGTTCACTTTCTCCGGCTTAAGACCTCTTCCATGTAAATAATTTGTCTCAAGTTGTCCGTCTCAAATGTTTCCTGTAAAAACATTAACAAAAATTAATATAAACCAGGCCAAAAAAGTCCAGGTATTACTTATCAAAGTTTACAACAGGAAAAGAAGTACATAGTGTTAAGCGCTCGATAACTTACCACGGCCAAGGGGACCGTAGGAAAAAATTACCTTTAGCTTCTCTCAATCTCAAGTTTAATGCAGTCAATAATTGATTTAAGGAAAATAAGAAAATATGAAAATCAAAGTTAACTAACACTAACAAAGAGTAATTGCCTTGAAACTTATATTTCCTTTTCCTTAGTCAAACCTATTTCTTTATTTCTAAATAAGATAAATATGAAAATAATAAAATGGCGTTAAATTTTAACATTAAAAAAATTGCTTCTGACGATAAGACATGTTACGTATGAATTTGAATAATTTAAATGTTATCGTCTTTACACAATTTCATATTGGAATTTTTTTGTCAAGTATGTAAAACTCTATAAACATGATTTTCGCATTGAGTTTCCCAAATTTTTCTAAATTTTTTCCAAATTTTTTGTAAACTTCAAAAACACAAAAATTGTAACCCATTTCATTCCATCCCCTTAATTGAGACATCACGAAGTCACAACCGAACTCAAGCCATGGGTCGACGACAAGCTCCCTTATCCGACTGATTGCCTGCCTTCCATTACACAACGGTTGACACTTAACCCCGTGCTGTGCGAGGAGACGGACAGCATGAAATTCACGGCTGGAGAGGCAACGAAATCATTTTTATTGCCTCATTGTTGTCCATCCCATTGTTGGCAAGAAGTCGTTCCCACAGGCAGCAAATTCACGACCCATCCGATACACGAGATGGACCGAGATCTGTCCTCATGACAAGTGACGGACGGCAGAAGGCTGGACATTTGAGCAATAAAGAGAGATTCATGACACTACTTTGACCGACCTTTATGGTTTTCGGTGGAGATTTTGAGGTTGTGATTATTTGGAGAAATTTGTTCCACGTTTTTGGGAAATATTGACATTATGCGACGCCAGTATAAATTTGTGTTATTAATTTGTTTAAAAGGAAGCTTAAAACAAGATTCCTGGGCGTTATATTCTCGATTTGATTTTAACCTCCAAATATGTAAATATCGTGACAAGAAGTCATTACCCGTTAAAGTTTGGCGTATTAATAACTAGCTGATAGCATTCGGCACTCTTCTTTTGAATAACATAACCTGACCAGGGTTTCGTTTCGAAACAGTTTATCTTATATTGTATAAAATGCACGAGAAGTATAAAAAAAGTGATCTGGACGAAAGAAAAATCTCGATAATTCACCAATTACACCCACTTTCTTCAACCACAGAGAAGTTAGAATTTCAAACCAGTTTTCTCAATTCTGGAGAATGCATGAATAACAAAAGATATGTAAACAAGCTCTTGACTTTCAAAATTCTGCTTATTTATAAATCTGTTTTTTTATTTCTTTTAAATACTTATTACACAGTACAAGTAAATAAATTTGCAAAAATTCGTATAATTTGCAATGTCTTTTTAAACTTGTCCCTGTACGATCCTCACCAGAAGTTGGGCTTGATCTAGCAAGACTTGGGTTTGGTTTAGAAGGACATCTATATTGTTTGCGGCATCTGGAGCTTTCTCATTTTGCATCACTGAAACATGAAAAAAGTAAGAAATTTTAAAATGTCTTGTGTTGCAGTAAAAAATTGGTAACAAAATTGTCACCGAATGTCCTACATTTGTCACGCAACGGTACAAATAATTGTGAGTAAAATTCAAATTTACTAACACATCGGATACCCGATGGGTAACAGATTTGATTTGAATGGAAAATTATTATTACCAGACGGTAAGAACGCACCAATATTATAGAATTTCACTCGTAGGCAATTTTGTTACAATTTATTTTTGATGTGAACAGATTATGTACTTACAATCATCTCCTTCTTCGTTTGTTTCCAGAGGATCAGCATCCCCATCAGTTTCTCCATATGAAACTGAAATGAAACCGAAAACTAAGACGGTAAATAGTATGAGAAGCAGCGAGCTGTTAAAGTGTCTCATTTTGGCTTTGTTTTTTAAGCTAATAAATCATTTTATCATGTGGATGGGGGTGGGGGTGGGGGTGGATTTGATGGGGGTGGGGGTGGATTTAGGTGGGGGTGGGGGTGGATTTAGGTGGGGGTGGGGGTGGATTTGGGTGGGGGTGGTTTTATAAATGCCGAGGATTTTGGGAGTGTGTGGTGCGGTCTTTAATTTTATTACGTCACATTTTTCATGGGCTCTGTCATTTCCCTTTTGTTTTCAGGTTGGGATTTTATGTCCATTTTTTACCCAGTTTTTGAGACTTCCTCTCGTCTCGGGAAATAGAAATCGCTCTATTTTTTGGGAGGCGACGAGTGCTTCGATTTTTTTAGGTAGATTTGCGTGTGGTGTGTGGATGGATGGGATGTAAAAGTTTTATGTGCTTATTTTTGTGTTTGTTTCTTAAAGAAATAGTGAAATCTGACCTGAAACAAAGGAGTGTTTGAGATAGAATATTTGTAATGCGAGCAGATGGGTAACGAGAAGAAAGAATTATGAAAAAATGGAGGATTATGAGTTGAAATTGTCATAAATAATATGACAATGTGTTTCTCTTGCTGAGAAAGCTTCGAATTAAAAATTTGTCAAATCCGGTAAATCCCTTTTTTTATAGATTTCCGAAAACTAAAAAATAATTTTGTACTTTTAACTAAATTAATTAAAACTCGATATTATTTGTAATTATCACGTTTAACATAATTTAGTGCTAATCAATTTAATCAAGTGGTTTTTACAGTTTGAAATTAGATTTCACAAAAAAGGTCTGTCTCTTGCTTAGTAATATTTTTGTTCGGACACGAGCCAGCATTTTACTTATTTTTACTAACACCACCGTTAAATTGGGTACAATTATTGCAATAAAAGTTTATAAAGAGACCAAGTAAGTTGGTTGAATTATCGTGGACTGGATTCTGGACAGCTTGCTAACTTCGGCAAAAATCGGATTGGAAAGGCAAACCAAAACCCTCATAAAAATTTACCACTGCGCCCCACCCAGTAATTTTCAAACAGTGTTGTATTCTATTCCAAATTCTGTAACTGTTTCTTCCTTTGTGTTTTCGAATTGGATTTGGGTTGTAAAATTATTATGAAACTCATCCAGATGGTAAACTCGGAACAGCATTGCACAATAAGATTCGTTGTCATCCTAAACAGTGTGTTACCATACTCTAAATAATGTGGTAACAAAGTGTCACCGGAAGGAAATTAGGTATAACCTGGTCTACTATATTTCGTAATATGTTGCTACCGTTTTTCCAAGAATTTTCACTTCAATCAAATCCAAATTCATTACCAATTTATGACAGCCTCCAACCAATTCGATAAAAAAAATTATGTCTAAACTTGGTAATATGTTTGTTACTGGATTATTTAGAGTGCCCTTTAACAAGACCTTGGATTAGGTCAACGGGTCGAAATGACATAAGAAATCGTGTCGTAAAATCGGTTTATTGCTCCAAGAAATTAAAGGAAGTCACCCTTGGGACGAGTGACACATTTTACAACGTCAAACCCAAGATTTCTCTCAATTCGAGGGTCTGAAAATTATAGGACGATTCAATTGGAAGCATAAACTTGTTGGCGTGTTGTTTGTGGTTTGGATTAGTGCAATCATTTGAATCCCTCCTCCTCGGTTTTACAGAGTAATTTATTTATTTATTTACATCTTCACAAGTCCAACAGCGAGATTTGCTATTAAGGTGAAATCCCACTCGTATAAAATTCTCGTCAAAATTAGTACACTATTTTATACAGAAAAACCAACATTTTTCAACAAAACTCAAGAACCTATTTTGTTATTTATAATTAAGCAATTTCTAATGTTTAATAAACGTCGACCAATTTAAGCAGTTCTGTATACTATGTTTTAATTAAAATAATTAAATATACTGGCTCAAATTTTGCATTTCTGTCGAATTATACGAAAACTAATAATTATACGAAAACTAATAAAATTATACGAAAAATTCTATTGACTTCAAAAAAAATTGCAGCCATTTCAAATATCTTCCTGCAATTTTCATCTCCAAAAATAAGAATATGAAATAAATATCTCGATTTTTCACCTTCCCATTTTTCACTTCCAGTTGATTGCATTTTCATAATGAAATATGAAGAGGTACTATCCCCGTACTTCGGCTTTGCACCTCATTTGCATAAATCTGCTCGCACAAGTTCTTGTAGCCGTCGCCCACACTATTTTGAATGACGCGTGCGGGAACTGGTGTAAACATGTGGTTTTTAGTAAACATGCACAACGAAATAATTTGTACATTATAAAATTGTAAAAATTTAAATACCTAATTGCAAATAGTAATACTGTCACCATGAGCATTAGGAGAGTAACAAGAGTTAATAAACCGTCAAAAAATATATCTGGAGTAGTAAAAAACGTGCACGAGTTTGTGCAAACTTTACAAAATTACTTTAAATACAATGTGAAAGTGTTAAACCAGTTCAAGCTAGAAAATGTAGCAAAAAAAGTGGCAGGGTTGTGTAACGTTTCAAAACGAACAGTGCACACAATTATGAAGAACGCGAGTAATAAAGAGAATAACAAAGAAATTCAAACTGATAATACACCAAGGAAACCACTTTATCAATGTGATGAGTTTTCGACCTCAATGATTCGTCGTGTTACTCAAGACTTCTATTCACGTAAAGAATATCCAAGTGCGAACTCCCTCTGGCAAACATGTCGCAATAATGAATATTTTCCTAAAATTAGCGAATCATTGTTTCGAAAGTGGCTGGTGACAAAATGTAGCTTCAAATATCGACTAATAAATAAAAAACCTGTTTATCTTGAACGCACGGACATAGTTGCCCAAAGAGAAAACTACCTTAGGAAAATTCGGCAATATAGAGCAGAAAATAGAAAAATTTATTTCTCCGACGAGACGTGGGCTTCTCCCGATAATACGAGAAAATATTGCTGGGAAATGCTGCTAACAAACCGTGAACGGCAAGAAATGGACCAGTTTTGGAGTGGCATGATTTTGCAGGACATGAATAACTGGACAGGTCTGATCTTTATTTCATTGTACTAAAGTAAACCTCGTGTTAGCAGAATCTAACTATAACATATTTAAACGTTTTTATTCAGGAGGATTTCTGGTAAAATCTGGAAACGGCAGAGTCATCATTAACCACATAGGATCCGAGGATGGGTTTCTGACGGATGGGGACGATATTTTTATTTCAAAAAAGGACGTTAAAGATTATCACGGTAATATGGACCATGTCAGATATTTGACGTGGTTTGAAAAGATCCTGAGTCTCGTGCCACCAAAATCGGTCTTAGTTCTAGATCAGGCTCCCTACCACCGCAAAAGGGTACATTTTGAATTCAATGTTGTAATTTCAAAATCGTAGTAAGATTGTTTTACTATAGGTTGAAGGAACGCTAATGCCGAACATGGCCTGGCTGAAGCAGAAAATTGTTGATTGGGTTGTTCAACATGACATTCGTCTGCCCGAAGGAGTTGAAAGTTTCCATAAACTTACCAAATCATCACTAATCGAACTGGCAAAATCAAAACCCGTGAAACCCAAATTTATCGTGGAGAAACTTGCAGAAGAAAGCAACAAGGATATAAAAATACTCTGGCTTCCACCTGCTCACTGCGAGTTTAACCCGATTGAATTAATCTGGGCAATTGTCAAGGGCTATATCGCTAAACATAATCCAGGCAATAATTTGAACGGAATATATGAATTGTCGAAGAAAGCGGTATCAAATATAACACCTGAAATGTGGAGGAATTGCGTCCATCATTCTATAAAATATGAAGACAAAATGTGGGAAAGGGATAGATTGATGGACAATTTCTTAGATTCACCTGCAACGAACTTGATGACGCCCATAATTATTCCTATTCGTGAAGATGACTCATCAGACTCAGAATATCATACTGAATCTGATGATTTGGAAAGCGAGGACGGGGACTTAGAATTTTTCGATAGCTAATTTCAATATGTAAGTCACTAGCTCACCACCAACATTATTCACTACAAAAATATTAGTAATAATCTATTACCCAATATTAATTGATGATGTACATATGTAGGTGAAGGAAGATACGAAACAGTTGCAAATCGTGGCCAATTATCATTCTTACAGTGCTACTTCCTTTCGCATCACTCTCTGGGAAGGCGATGGTGGTCAATTATAGTTGACAGTAATGTCATTTAGTTAAATAAGTTTAATGATTAAATTTTGCTGGACACGTGCAATTTGCTTCCATGGTGGTGCTCATGATCTGAAAAAGTCTTAGGTAACTAATTAAAGTATAATATGAACATATCGTGTTTTGATTTCTAAATATTTAATCCCTGATGATGACACGAGTGCAGTATCGAAAACTTGGGAAATAAATTCAATTTCTTCCTTCAATCATGTCATCTTCTCTTTAAATTATAATACGAATGTGTTTATCTCTTCTCTTGTAAATTATCTGCATTTAATATGATACATATCCATATATCCGTCATCGTTTTACTAAATAGCTTACCATATTTGATACGTGCATTCCGTAGTTAAAAATCTTACATTTCATGTACACATTCGTGGAAGTCATAGAGTCTCACTTGTCCCCATCTCGGGCGACGGCTACAAGAACTTGTGCGAGCAGATTTATGCAAATGAGGTGCAAAGCCGAAGTACGGGGATAGTAGGTAATTCGTTCACAACATTTTACTCTTCTGGCAGCTAAAATCTCACATTTCATTAAACATTTACTTGAGCAGAGCAGTCCTCACATTTCTTTCAGTCTCACCAGCAGCCCCAACCTTTTTTTAATTTTCAAGGGTTTCGGTTAAATTTCTGAGTGAAAAAAAAAGCCTGAAGAAGTTGTCAGGTTGGATAATTTAAGAAAATGTTCGCATCGATGTCCACATTTTTTTACATGGTCACTTTGGTACATACTTTTTAGCTTTACCGGGATTTTTGTTTTCTAAAATATGATGGACGAAATGAACCGCAACAAATCTAATAATTTCTTCGAATTATGTTTATTCCAAATTATTATGTTTTGGTGGTTGGTAATTCAAAAGGACATGACAAATTGTCAAGCGGATACATATATCCACAAATGAAAGATGAAGGTTAATTCCATAATTGAAAAATTGATGCTATAATTCTAAAAAGTCATGCAAAACAATTTCACATAATACAGACGACGGGTTATGATAATAGTTCGTAAAAAATATGCTATTTCGCACATTTTAGCAATTGTACTGTAAAAATCCGATGAGAAAAATTTATGAATAAGTCCAAATTTCACCAATGTCTTACGGTCGAACGGTTCCCTTCAAGAAATCTCCTCAGCAGATGTGTCCCAGAAGAAGGCACGCTTTTTCCAGCCCATGTTACACAATAGTTAGCCCCTTACTTTTAATATAACGAATACATACTTTTACACAATGACGACAAATGACACGACCAAACCGTGACCAAGGAAAAATGTTCACTTATTCAAGAATTTTGTGTAAAGTGGGTCCTTGACAAAACAGAGATGAAGAATAAGCTCTGCGTAGAAGGGAGTAGTTTAAGAAGTGCAATAAAATCGAGACATGAAATGAAAACCGTTTCCTCTTCGTAACATCTTGTCCTCTCTTTTGTGCTCCAGTCCAGTCGCTATTTCAGTATTTGTTAGGTCACTAGACCAAAATACCAGACTATTTAAAAGTAAATGCATACAAATGCTTAGATGTCGTGCAGAAAGAATGTGGTCGCATCCATTTGACAGAGGTTATTGGGTGATCTCACACAACTACGCCATCAGCTCAACGTATATACTTAAATTCAATTGTTTGACAATAGTGTGGGCACACAAACTTGGTTAAAATGGAGAAAACTCGGCTAAAATCCTTTATGTATTACCCCAAAATGTAAGAAATGGGTCTTATTTTTGCGGCATTTATAAAACCACCCCCACCCCCATGGTTAAATGTCGTGCATAAAGGATGTGGTTTCATCCATTTTGAAGGAGATTATCATTTGATCTCAGGTATATCATCTTCTCTACGCAGTTAAGTTGCGGATCACACATGCAAACTTGGTTAAACTGGAAAAAATTGGGGTAATTTTTTTTATGCATGTAACGAACGTAAGAAGTGGGTCTTACTTTTGTACTTTATTTGGACTCAATGTCTCTTTATTTGTGTAACGACATGACAAATGACCAAAAGTGGGAACAGAATGAGAATGTGTAAACAGCTTCAATTTTGGAGTTCGTAACAGACGACAAATTCTGTTCTGACAAATATGAAAATCACGTTCAAATTTTTGTAAGATATGACAAATTTGTAATTGCATTGTAGGAATTTCTTAAAACAACTTAAACATACCCAAATATACAATGAACACTGAAAAACCGTACACCGTTCCAAACTTTCCAGTAATTATGCAAATGAAACTGAATATGCCCGATTTCTGTAATACTTAACAATTAGATAATTGACCAGACTACACATTTGGTTTCCAGCAAAGAACCAGTGGACATATTAATACTTAATAAGTAAATCCGGCATCATCAGAATTTATTAATCGATCATGGCCTGCATAATCTTTCAAAAACACTTAACCAATTTGTTTTCCCCACTTTGTGCTAATGACGCTTTTAATAAGTTAGTTACAAGTGACGATACTGAACACTTTAGTTCGTATTGTTTTCTCAGTACGCTGTCAATTTTAAAATTATTGTGATTACTTATATGATAATTATGCAGATCTATGTACATATATTTTTATTTGGCCTTAATCCATATCCAATGTTGGGACAGGTCACACATCTGCGTCAACATATACTTGAGATAAGAGAACCAATTGCATGCGACACTCGAGAGATTGATATCATTACGTCATCGTCAACCAGGTAAAATTTGCTATATAAACCTGGAGTAAAGGGTGAAACGGCATCCAAATATTCAGCTTGTATTAATCTTCCTGAAATCATACCTGAATATTAACTACATATATCCTCAAAATCGAATTTCTAAAAAATGGCACTTTTGAAACTTGTGCTTTGGTCTATGGCCGTGGTCGTATTTTCAGGCGTTGCTGTCCGTGCAGCAACACTGGGTGAGAAAAATTCAAATCAACGTTCGTAGAATCGCCAAAAATATACGATAATTTTTCATTTTTAACTCGATATTTCTTACAGATCGCCAAATCGAGTACCCTGAAATGCGAGTGATCGGAACAATTGGGAGCAAGACGTTTTACACGACCTTAAACTCCGTAATTAAACTTTCAATGAAATCACTGCCATTTAGAAATACTTGTTTTTCGTATAAAATAACACAAAACGTACTTTTCGTAGACGTTTCAAGTCAGGTGGGACGCAGCCAGGCAAATTTGTCGACAGTCGGGCATTCAATTCGCCATCTTCCAATCCGACGCCGAGTTTGATTTTGTTCGAGCTAACGTCGCCCCCTCATCACGTGAGTGACCATTTTGCTATTTAATTAGCATATTAATTTGGTACATAAATGGTGGAAATGGTGCTTAAAACTTTAATAAATATTAAATGTTTTAGAACTTTGGATTGACGCCAGCATGCGAGAAATGGAGACTCTGACCGGGAGGGCGGCGTTCGTTTATGGCGATGGTTCCGACGTGTCGACGAAGAACGTCATGATTCACCCCGCGAACTGGGTGTGCCTCTACTTTTCCGCCGACGACCACATTTTCTCAGGAATGTGCGCCGAACAAAGAGGAGTCCTCTGCCACATGAACAACGCTGATGGAACCAATTCCCAATAATTTCTTGCTTCATGCAATCTTTCAGACGACTTAAATTCAAAATTATATTAAAACAATTTACGATCAGTTAATAAAATGGCGGCGCTATAATCAATTTCATGCAATCAATTTTAGTCAGATCATATTGCTGATTTATTTACTCGCCATTTGTGTACGAATTTCGTTGTACATAATTTACAAATCAATACGCTTTCCCCATAAACACATGCCCTGTCCTAATTTTTTAATTTTAAAATTTAATTCGTCACGTAAACATCTCATTTTTCAATTGAGTACTGTTAAAAACGAGAAACTTACATTTTTAGTTGCCTAATTTTTCATTTTCAAATTTAATTTTTCACTTTAGTATCTCGTTTTCTATTAAGTATGAAAGTTAAAATTTACATATTTATTCAACTTTTATTAATTTTTTGAATGACTTTGCAGCCAATATATTTTTTTTTATAATATTTAGAAAAGGTCAAAATAAATAACCATAGATAAATAAAAATTTCGTTGCCCAGATTTCAAAATTACTTAAATACAAACATACTTAAATTCAAATTATATTTAAACAATTTAAAATCAGTTAATAAATTCAATTTCATGCAATTTAAGTCTGATTATGTTAATTATTTATTTATTTACTTCTTATTTGACTACGATGAAAATTTTGCTGTACATAATTTACAAAGCAATACATTTTCTTTATAATCACATTTCGCTTATAAATTTTTTTAATTTTTAAAATTTAATTTCTCGCGTAAACATTTCATTTTTAAACTGTATACGCAGGTTAAAAACGAGCAATTACATTTTTATTTAATTATGTAACTTTTTTGAATAACTTTGCCGTTGATATATAATTTGAGTAATATTTTAAAATGGCCAACCTAAAAAATGTAGATATAGTAAAGAGGGATTCTTTCTGCAATAAGGTTTATCACAATATTATTGACTCTCTACATAAGTATTTAATTTATTTGAGTAAATATGTAGTATATTTCATCTTTATTTTAATATGCCTAATTTAATGGTTATCCTTAACAATTAGTTGGGCAGCCTATCAAGTTTGCGGTGAAGAACTAATGGACACTTTAGTATCCATACTTCATAAAAGCATACATAAATTCGGCTTGATCACAACTTATGAATCGATCATACATAATCCATCAAAAATAAGTAAACAATTCATTTTTACCACTTTGTGCTAATGACGATATAAATCAATTAGATGTATAGAAATGAGATATATATGATGCATATTGTTTACGCAGGGGCTGTCAATTTAAAAATTAGGATGGCCACTAATGCAGATCGACATAATATATTCTCAAATTTACAAAAAGGGTCCACTTTCGCCATAAATATAATGTCTTAATTTTTTAATTTTAAAGTTTCATTTCTCCCGTTAACATATCATTTTTTCAATTGCGTACGCACGCAACTAACAATTTAGGTACGTTTTCATTTAACTTGCGGCAATTTTTTGATTGATTTTGCAGTTGATATATGATTTTAGAAATATTTTGACTACGCCTAGGAAACTGAATCTAGATAATGTACCTTTAATGCATGTATTCCATACAAAGTTTCAGATAAACTTGATGATTTAATAGGTATGAAGATTTTAATTTTAATTCCAGAAAGAAATTGACTAGGTTCGCTTATTTTTTTCAATGTTGTTTAAAGTTTTCTATTATCGATCCCAGCTTTCGCATCAAAAATCTTATTCCCAAAATACTTTCGACTCAACACTGTGTCACGTCACATCTCATTTTTTAATTGCATACTCACGCTGGTTGAAAACGAACAATTCACATTTTTATTTCATATTGTCAATTTTTTGAATGACTTTTCCGCTGATATGTGGTTTTGATAATATTTTTAATTGGCCTACCTAAACAATGTAGGTAAAATCGGTTTCCCTCTGAAATAAGTTTTATCACAAGTTTCAGATAAACTTTCTGATTTTAAAGTTACGAAGCTTTTAATTTTAATTCCGGAAAGAAATTGACTAGGTTCGCTTATTTTTTTTTCAATATTATTGAAAGTTTTCTCTTATCGATCCCAACCTTCGCATCAAAAATCTTATTCCCAAAATACTTTCCAAAATACTTTCGACTCGCTAAAATCCTTTATGTATTACCCCAAAACGTTAGAAACGGGTCTTATTTTTGTACTTTATTTGTGTTCGATGCTTCTTTATTTGTGTTCGATGCTTCTTTATTTGTGTAACGACATGACAAATGACCAAAAGTGGGGACAGGGTGAGAATGTGTAAACAGTTTCAATTTTGGAGTATGAATGTAACAGGAAGACGACTTATTTAGTTCTGACAAATATGAAAATCATGTTGAAATTTTAGATAAGTGCCAAGTTTGTAGTTGAATTTTACCAAAATAATCCAAATTATTTCAATTTCTTTGCAAAAACTTACTGTCTATTTCGACTAGTGGACACGTTAATACTTAATAAGTTTATTCCACTTATCACAATTTATTAATCGATCTGATCGATTATGCATGATCGATCGTTCGATCATGCACAATGTTTCAAAAACACGTAACCAACTTGTTTTTTCCATGTTGTGCTAATGACGCTGTAAATCAATTATATAGCTGCATGGAAATGACGATATTGAATACTTAATGCATATTGTTTACGTATGAAGCTGCCAATTTTAAAAATTAATATGACCACTGTTGCAGATCTACAAATATTCTCAAATTATTTGGCTTTAATCTATATCCACTGTTGGGACAGGTCACACATCTGCGTCAACATCTACTTGAGATAAGAGAACCAATTGCATGCGACTCTCTGAACACTGCCATCACTACGTTATCGCCAATCAGGTAAAATTGAGTATATAAACCTGGAGTAAAGGGTGAAAATGCATCCAAGTATTCACCTTGTCTCCTTCTTCCTGAAGCCAAAACTGAATATTAACTACGTACACAATTAAAACTGAATTTCTAAAAAATGGCATATTTGAAATTTGTGCTTTGCTCTTTAGCCGTGGTCATATTTTCAGGAGTTGCAGTCCATGCAGCAACATTGGGTAAGCAAAATTCAAAATAATCCATTTAGAATCTTTAAAAATCGTTACCATAATTTATAATTTTTCAATCAATAATACTTTTTACAGATCGCCAAATCGAGTACCCTGAAATGCGAGTGATCGGAACAATTGGGAGCAAGACGTTTTACACGACCTTAAACTCTGTAATTAAACTTTTAATGAAATCACCGCCACTCGGAAACACTGGTTTTTCATATAAATTAAAATGAAACGTACTTTTTGTAGACTTTTGCAGTCAGGTGGGACGCAGCCAGGCAAATTTGTCGACAGTCGGGCATTCAATTCGCCATCTTTCAATCCGACGCTGAGTTTGATTTTGTTCGAGCTAACGTTGCCCCCTCATCACGTGAGTGACTATATAGCTACATAATTTGCATACTGATTTGATACATAAATGCATACATAAATAGTGCTTTAAAATTGCACAAATCTGTAATATTTTAGAACTTTGGATTGACGCGAGCATGCGAGAAATGGAGACTCTGACTGGGAGGGCGGCCTTCGTTTACGGCGATGGTTCCGACGTGTCGACGAAGAACGTCATGATTTACCCTGCGAACTGGGTGTGCCTCTACTTCTCCGCGGATGACCACATTTTCTCAGGAATGTGCGCTGAACAAAGAGGAGTCCTCTGCCACATGAACAACGCTGATGGAACCAATTCCCAATAATTTCTTGCTTCATGCAACCTTTCAAACACAATTAAATTCAAAATTATACTATAACAATTTTCGATCAATGAATAAAATGACGGCGCAATAATCAATTTAAGTCTGATATGCTAATTATTTATTAATTTGTATACAATGAAAATTTCGCTGTACATAATTTATAAAGCAATACGCTCTCTCTATAATCACATGTCGCGTCTTAATTTTTCATTTTCAAATTTCATTTCTTTCGTGAAAATCTAATTTTTCAATTGCATACTCACGCTGGTTAAAAACGAACAATTTAAATTTTTATTTCATATTGTCAATTTTTTGAATGACTTTTCCGCTGATATGTGGTTTGGCTAATATTTTTAATTGGCCTACTTAAACAATGTAGGTAAAATCGGTTTCCGTGTGAAATAAGTTTTATCACAAGTTTCAGATAAATTTCTGATTTTAAAGTTACGAAGATTTTAACTTTAATTCCGGAAAGAAATTGACTAGGTTCGCTTATTTTTTTGTAAATATTATTGAACCTTTTCTCTTATCGATCCCAACCTTCGCATCAAAAATCTTATTCCCAAAATACTTTCGACCCAACACTACTGTGTCACGTCGCATTTTACTTTCACCCTTTAAGTGACATGTCTTTGCACCCAGGTCATACAAATCATTGTATGGCGACATCACAAATGACCAAAAGTGGGGCAGAGTGAGAATGTGTAAACTTTTTCAACTTTGGTATACTCAACAGACGACTAAATTAGCTCTGACAGGTGTGAAGATCAGGTTGAAATTTTAGTTATGTCAAATTCGTAGGTACTGACAGTACCTCCATACTTGTTCACATAAATGGATTAAATATATACATGACACCAACGGTCTCACAAGGGACACTCATGACCTGTCGTTTGAGTCCAGGGTGGCGACTATGTTTTTTAGAATCTGCTAGGACCCCAGATGAAGGATTCATTCATATTTCCGTGTAAAACTCATATTTGGCGTCATGGCGTGGCGCCAAATTCGCCAAATTTGAATGTTTTTATTTTTGAAACCGCCAGAACTTTTGAAATCCTGGACGGATTTTAAAAATTTTTGGCAAAAATCATGACAAGGAGTTAAACTTTCGTATTCCATGATATTTTTTTCCAAAATTATCGCTTTTAACTTTTCGAAAAATTTCGTAATTTTCTTAGAAATGGGGGTTCGTCGAAAAAATGCTAAAAATATCTCAAAAATTAGAAATTTTTTATTTTTATTTTTTTCTCAAAAATTTTGACTTTTGTGGTCATTTTAAGCATAAAATTTTGAAAATCCGACATAAACTACAAAAGTTATGAGGGTTTGAAATTGGTCGAAAATGCAAATTTCTAAGTTTGGCGCCACGCCATGGCGCCAAATATGAGTTTTACACGGAAATATGAATGAATCCTTCATCTGGGGTCCTAGTAGATTCAAAATAACATAGTGGGTACCCTGGACTCAAACGACAGGTCATGAGTGTCCCTTGTCAGATAAATAATTAAATACGTGTTTTTTTAATTTCATTTCTCAGGTTAACATCTCATTTTTGAATTTCTTACGCACGAAGACTACAAACTAGCAATTTACAATTTTGTTTAACTTGCGTTAATTTTTTGATTGACTTTGCAGTTGATATATAATTTTAGTAATATTTTGACTGAGGCAACGAAAATGAATCTAGGTACCGGATCCATCCTTAGATGCTCAGATAAACTTAATAATTTAATAGTTACGAAACTTGAATTGTCGATCAGGAAAGCAATTGACTTGGTGTGATTATTTATTTTTTTCAGTATTATTGAAACTGTTTTCTTATCGAGCCCTGCCTTCGCATCACAAATCTTATTCCCACAATACCTTCGCCTGGACATTCCTACATCACGTCACATTTTACTTTACCCTTTAAATGAAATGTCCTTGAACCCAGGTAAATAAATCATTGTGTAAAAACTTTGCCAAATGACCAAAATTGGGGCAAAGTGAGAATGTGTAAACAGTTTTAATCTTTGTGTTCGTATCAAATGACTTATTCAGAGTCTGAATTTCAGCCTGCATAAATTTGGTTTACAGCAAAGAACTAATTGACACTTTCATATGCAATAAGTAAATCTGACTTTATCGCAATTCATTAATCGATCATACCCAATTTTCAAACACATGCAACCAAATTGTTTTTTCCACTTTTTGCAAATGACGCTCTAAATAAATTTGTTACAAATGACGACATTGAACACGTTAGTTCGTATTGTTTACGCAGTAAGCTGTCAATTTTAAAATAATGATTACTACCACAGATCTACATATATTCTTAATTTATTTAGCTTTAATCTATATCCAATGTTGGGACAGGTTACACATCTGCGTCAACATCTACTTGAGATAAGAGATTGCATGCGACACTCTGAACACTGCCATCACTACGTCATCGTCAATAGGGTAAAATTTGGTATATAAACCTGGAGTAAAGGGGTGAAAATGCATCCAAGTATTCAGCTTGTCTAATCCTTGCTAAATATTAACTTCATACATAAATATACCATCAAAATCGAATTTCTAAAAAAATGGAACTTTTGAAACTTGTGCTTTGCTCTTTGGCCGTGGTCGCATTTTCAGGTGTTGCTGTCCACGCAGCAACATTGGGTAAGAATAACTCAAAATAATGCACGTATTTGTATGAAGAATCGTTAAAATATATGTACCATAATTTTTAATTCTTCAACCGATCAATATTTTTTACAGATCGCCAAATCGAGTATCCTGAAATGCGAGTGATCGGAACAATTGGGAGCAAGACATTCTACACGACCTTAAACTCCGTAATTAAACTTTCAATAAAATCACTGCCCTTAGGAAACACTGGTTTTCCATATAAAATAAAGTAAATTCACTTTTTGTAGACTTTTCAAGTGAGGTGGGACGCAGCCAGGCAAATTTGTCGACAGTCGGGCATTCAATTTGCCATCTTCCAATCCGACGCCGAGTTTGATTTTGTTCGAGCCAACGTTGGCCCCTCATCACGTGAGTGACGGTTTTGATACTTAATTTGCATACTAAGTATTTAATACGTGGTTGAAATTGAAATAGTGCTAAACAATTGAACAAATATTAAACATTTCAGAGCTCTGGATTGACGCCAGCATGCGAGAAATGGAGACTCTGACTGGCAGGGCGGCATTCGTTTATGGCGATGGTTCCGACGTGTCGACGAAAAACGTCATGATCCACCCCGCGAACTGGGTGTGCCTCTACTTTTCCGCCGACGACCACATTTTCTCGGGAATGTGCGCCGAACAAAGAGGAGTCCTCTGCCACATGAATAATGCAAATGGAACCAATTCCCAATAAATTCTTGCTTCATGCAATCTTTCAAACATACGTAAATTCAAAATTATCTTAAAACTATTTACGATCAGTTAATAAAATGGCGGCGCTATAATCAATTTCATGCAATTAATTCTGATGATGTGGTTTGTTTATTTACTCGACATTTGGAAACGATGAAAATTTCGCTGTACACAATTTACAAAGCAATACGCTTTCTCCATAAACCCATGTCCTGTATTAATTTTTTAATTTTAAAATTTAATTTCTCACATAAACATCTCATTTTTTAATAAAAACGAGCAACTTTTTTAGTTAACGTTATGTACCTTTTTTGAATGACTTTGCCGTTGATATATGATTTTACTAATATTCTGCATCGGCCAATTAAATAAATATAGATAGAGAGGATTTCTTTCTGTAATATATAAGTTTTATAACAAGTTGCAGATAAACTTTGCTGATTTTAAAGTTACGAAACTATAATTTTCACTCCTGCTGAAAGAAATTGACTACGCTTATTTTTTGTCAATATTATTGAAACTTTTCTCCTAACCTTCAAATCACGAATCTTATTCACTCCTTAAAAATAATTTGGACTCGACACGACTGTGTCACGTCACATTTTACTTTCTCCCTTTAAGTGACATGTCCTTACACACAGGTTTAGTAAATCACTGTGTGACTACATAACAAATGACCTAAAGTGGGGTAGAGTGAGAATATGTAAATAGTTTCAATTTTGGAGTATGCAGCAGAGGACGTATTTAGTTCAAATATGAAAATAGCGTCGAAATTTTAGTTATGCCATATTCGTACTTTACTGACATTACCTCGTTCACACTAATGGATTAAATATGTATCGTAATAAAAAAAAAATACAAAACAAATCTTAAATATTATTGACTCTCCGCACATCAGTATTTAATTTATATGAGTATATAGTATATTTCATCTTTATGCTGATTCGCCTAATTTAGTACTTATCAATTAGTTGGCTAGACTATTAAATTTGCAGTGAAGAAAGAACTAGGGGACACCTTAGTACTCATACTTCATAAAAGCATACATAAATCCGACTTCATCACAACTTATTAATCGACTAGCGTATAAGCCCGTCTACCGCCGGGCCATGAAATCTATACTATTAATGGGAATGACTGTCTGCATCAGCAAAGAAAGTTAACAAATATTATTTGAATGATTAATGTTGCAAATATAGGAATTCTTGAGGGTGGTAAGGTGGCATGCATAATCGTAAATTTGTTGCAACCGCCCATCGTTCCCAAAATAATTTTCTAACGAGGGAACCTCTTATAGTGCCCGGAGCTCCCAGCATAACCACTATGTACATTCGACGTAGATTTTAATACTACTCCGATGATGTGACAAAATTACCGTGTCAAAATGACATTTCGTCAAGTGGTGACGACTTTAGTGACGCGCCGAACGGTCACTTTCGCCCATGCTTTCAAAAGAGGAACGCTTTTCACCACTCGCTCCTCACTCATCTCACTTAAATCTCAACCCATTTACTCACAAGGGATTTTCCTATATCTTTACAATTTACGGATTTATTTGTGCCCTCTTCTCATTCACCATTTGGACAAATTCACAAGCATTGTCTTCAATATGTCTGCTGCTAATGTGAATATTGACCAGCTCTTGATACGTAAAATTGACACCGTCGACATCTTCTTCCTCCCATTTCTGTGAGACTCGTTGCGACAGACTTGCAGAAGCTTCCTCGACGTCTTCCTCATCTTCAGGATCCTCATGAAATTCATTTATTGCATCACTAATTAAATCGTATCCCTCGACATATGTGTCAATATCACAATCATAGTCAAATTCTAAAGCAATAGAAGATTCAAAGTCCGTATTTGAATTATTAACTAAATCTTCCACAAAACGCAAAACCCGGTCGACAATTTCAACATTGTTAACTGGAATTGATGAAGCGTTGAAATCTCCCGAATACCTGTCCTTGGCGATTTTAAGAACAGCCTCACAAATAGATACAATTATAGACGTTCTATAATTTTTAAACTCCGAATATTTAAAAAAAAATATTAAAAGGCTACAAATAGTAAACAAGGATCATATTGTCAACACAGTTAAATTGGATGCGAGTTTACTCAATGAGTAAATGGGTTGAGATTTAAGTGAGATGAGTGAGGAGCGAGTGGTGAAAAGCGTTCCTCTTCATGGCGAAAGTGACCGTTCGGTGCGTCACTAAAGTCGTCACCACTTGACGAAATGTCATTTTGACACGGAAATTTTGTCACATCATCGGACTAGTATTAAAATCTACGTCGAATGCACATAGTGGTTATGCTGGGAGCTCCGGGCACTATAAGAGGTTCCCTCGTAAGTCAAAAGACAATTACATAAACTCTCAATATTTATTGTGAGTAAATCACAGATATAAGAACGACATCTAATTAACACCAGTCAACAAATTACAATAGAAAATTATATTAATAATTATCCCTTATCAGAATTTATCAGTAATACATATTATAATAATGCTCAATCTAATTTAACACCTCCTTAAATACTACATTTTTAGTAAACACTTTATCGCTTCCTGGTATTAATTTTCCTTGGACACTATGTGTGGCTACTTCAACCTTTACATCACAGGATCTCCTAACGCGTACGCGTGAGAACATATAGCTGACCGTGGCTGAAGACGGGTTCGGGAAGATAAATTCCCACCCTTTCTAGTGTTTGGCCTTGGGATTTATTAATAGTTATCGCAAAAGCTAAATTAACTGGAAACTGCCGGCGTCGAAGAACAAACGGAATGTCAGGGTTAGATGTGGCGAGTTGAATTCTTGGGATGAAAACCGTTTGCTCTATCGCTGATCCAGTTAGAACTTGTCCAGTAATGAGGTTGAGTTGCAGTTTTGTAATAATTAGACGTGTTCCGTTACACAGACCACGTTTGGTATTTAAATTTCGGAGAAGCATTATAATGGCTCCAACTTTGAGGCGGAGATTATGCGGCGGCATTCCCGATGGATGTAATCCATTCAAAAACTCTGTCGGATAGAAAATTGCATCCTGGCCTGCTTCGTCTTGAATGGAATCCACACTCAAATAAGATACCTCCTCCCCGCTTAATACGTGCAAAACCTGCTGGTTAACTTTATGGGCGTCTTCGTTTTTAGGGCAGAGGACAGCACGATATTCCTGATATTCCTTATATTCCTGATATTCCTTATATTCCTGATATTCCTGATATTCTTGGTCTTCCTGACATTCCTAATATTCCTGAGATTCTTAATATTCTTGATATTATTGATATTCCTGATATTCCAGATATTCTTGATATTCTTGATCAGTGAGAGATATGGCTCGGATGTGGCGCATCCCCCCAAACCATGGAAAGTCAGCGATTGGCTGTTCGACTTTTTGGCTGCACACTTAAAAATGTAATGGTACATACTATGATATTGAACGGATCGAGATAATGGAGATTGGTTTGCGGCATCATACACACAACCCCAGGGGGAGGATCCAATCAACTTTTGGGGTAAATTGGACCACCCTACCAGGGGGTGGGGTCGGAAAAAAAGTAAATTTTTACTAAATTCGAATCTATAGATGAAATATGGTGATATTAAGTATTCCCTCGGTGTGGCACTCCCCCTCCATCCTGGGGGTGTGGTCAGGGGCAACATGAGATTTTACTGAAATTGAATCTGTACACGCAATACAATGAAATGAAGAATTCCTCAGCTGGGGTTGGGGTGAAGTGAGACAATCTATAGATTCAATTTTAGTAAAAATTTACTTTTTTCCCGACCACACCCCCTGGTTGGGTGGTCCGATTGACCCCAAAACTTGATTGGATCCTCCTCTGGGGTCGTATGTATGATGCCGCAAACCAATCTCCATTATCTCGATCCGTTCAATATCATAGTATGTACCATTACATTTTTAAGTGTGCAGCCAAAAAGTCGAACAGCCAATCGCTGACTTTCCATGGTTTGGAGGGATGCGCCACATCCGAGCCATATCTCTCACTGTTCTTGATATTCTTGATATTCTTGATATTCCTTATATTCCTGATATTCCTGATATTCTTGGTCTTCCTGACATTCCTAATATTCCTGATATTCCTAATATTCCTGATATTCCTAATATTCCTGATATTCTTGATATTCCTTATATTCCTGATAATCCTGATATTCCTGATATTTTTGGTCTTCCTGACATTCCTAATATTCCTGAGATTCTTAATATTCTTGATATTATTGATATTCCTGATATTTATTATTGATATTCCTGATAAGAATATTCAGAATATTCCCGGCTGGGTAACAATTTTTGGCATTATTCGGGATTTACGTATTTGATTTCTAAATAAATTTGGTTTCCACAAGGATAGAAGTAGTGTTAAGATCAAAAACAAATTCCTAGTTCGGAATAAAAAAGAACTTTCCATCGTAGGCCAAAAGTGAACTTTCTTTGGTAGGCAACAGTTCGTTACCACCGTAAAAGAAAGTAGAAATTCACAGAAAAAGGCCACAGACAAATATCAGTAAAAGTCCCTATAATGTTACTAATTGCCCTAGTAGCTCAGAGGTCAGAGCACTTGACATGAATTCAAGGGGGCCGTGGTTCGATTCCCGGCTGGGTAACAATTTTTGGCATTATTCGGGATTTACGTATTTGATTTCTAAATAAATTTGGTTTCCACAAGGATAGAAGTAGTGTTAAAATCAAAAACTTTATTGATGCTAAAATTACGACAATTTAAATTTACGACTTTAATTTTCAATTCTGCTGAAAGAAATCGATTACGCTTAGTTTTTTGTCAATAGTATTGAAACTTTTCTGCTGTCGGTCCTAACCTTCAAATCACTAATCTTATTCCCTCCTTAAAAATTATTTTTATCACGTCACAATTTACTTTCACCCTTTAAATGACATGTTCTTGCACCCAGGTCGAATAAATCATTTTGTAACGACACATAACAATTAATAACAAATGACCTAAAGTGGGGTAGAGTGAGCACATGTGAACAGTTTCAATTTTGAAGCATGCAACTGAGGACTTAATTCTGACAGATATGAAAATAACGTTGAAATTTTAGTTATGCCAAATTCGTACTTTACTGACATTACATCGGGAATTGTTCACGTTAATGATTACATATGAATTATTTAAGAAAAATCGTGTATACTCACCCCATTGATGAGTATTTATGAGTATTTATGAGTATTTAGTACATATATTTCATCTTTATTTTAATATGCCTAATTTAATACTTATCCTTAACAATTAGTTGGGCAACCTGTTAAGTTTGCGGTGAAGAACTATTATGCATACTTTAATAGTTAATAAGAGCATAAAGCCGAGTTCATCACAACTAATTCATCCATCATACCCAACATAATCCATAAAAACACGTACAATATTTTCCCAGTTTGTGCTAATGACGCTAGAAATCAATTAGTTGTATAGAAATGACGACATTGCTTTAATGCACATTGTTTACGCAGTGGGCTGTCAATTTAAAAATCCGCATGGCCACGACTGCAGATGTACATATTATACCTGAACTTTAACTTCCATCAAAATTTGGCTCCCGCCTTCGTATCCCTACCATACTAATAGCATGAGAAGGATGCAAGCGCGGGATGATGGAAGTTAAAGTTCAGTAGTAATAATATATTCTCAAATTATTTTGGCTTAATCCATACCCACGAACGGGACAGAATACATCTGCGTCAACATCTACTTGAGATAATTAATTGAATGTGACACTCTAAAGCCTGACATCATACGTCGTCAATCAGGTAGTAAAATTTGGTATATAAACCTGGAGCAAAACATGAACCTGTATCAAACCATTCAGCTTGTCTTGTTCTTCCTAACGTCATACCTGAATTTCTAAAAAATGGGACTTTTGAAACTTGTGCTTTGCTCTTTGGCCGTGGTCGTATTTTCAGGCGTTGCTGTCCATGCGGTAGCATTGGGTAAGAAACATTCAAAATAGTGCATGTAAAATCTTTAAAAATATACCTTAATTCTCAATTAATATTTTAATCAACAATATTTTTCACAGATCGCCAAGTCGAGTATCCTGAAATGCGAGTGATCGGAACAATTGGAAGCAAGACCTTCTACACGACCTTAAACTCTGTAATTAAAATTTGGCAAGATCAGTTCCTTTAAGAACTAGTGATTTTTTGTGTGTAAAATTAAACGTACTTTTGCTAGACCTTCCAAGTCAGGTGGGACGCAGCCAGGCAAATTTGTCGACAGTCGGGCATTCAATTTGCCATCTTTCAATCCGACGCCGAGTTTGATTTTGTTCGAGCCAACGTAGCTCCCTCATCACGTTAGTGGCGATGCTGGAAAACTTAATTTGCAAACTAATTTAGTTAGTAAATATATGCTGAACAATTGAACAAATATTAAACATTTCAGAACTTTGGATTGACGCCAGCATGCGAGAAATGGAGACTCTGACTGGGAGGGCGGCCTTCGTTTACGGCGATGGTTCCGACGTGTCGACGAAGAATGTCATGATCCACCCTGCGAACTGGGTGTGCCTCTACTTTTCCGCCGACGACCACATTTTCTCGGGAATGTGCGCCGAACAAAGAGGAGTCCTCTGCCACATGAATAATGCAAATGGAACCAATTCCCAATAATTTCTTGCTTCATGCAATCTTTCAAACATACATATCTAAATTCAAAATTATCTTAAAAAAATTTACGATCAGTTAATAAAAGGCCGGTGCAATAACCAATTTCATGCATTTTAAGTCTGATGATGTTACTCGCCGTTTGTATACGATTAAAATTTCACTGTGCATAATTTACATTAAAGGTCATCTAAAATCTCAATGTAATTTTTCAACTTCTCAAGCGCACAAAGGTTATAAATATAAATATTAAATACAAAAGTAATTTACAAAACATCAAACTTTCTCCATAAGCCTTTCTCCATTCTTAATTTTTCACTCTCACATTTCATTTTTCAATCGGATACCCATGTTAGAAAAGAGAGCAATTTTCACTTTTATATATTTTTTGCATGCATATTTTAACTTTATGTTATTTTTGAATGACTTCGCAGTGGAATAATGATTTTAGCAATATTTTGAATTGGTTAACTTAAATAGATGAATAAGGATTACATACAAGACACAATAAAAAGTTTTACACCAAATTTCAGAGGAACTAGCTGATTAAATAGTTACGAAAGTTTAATTTTTATTCTTGACCCCTGAAATAAATTGGCGACTCTCATTTTTTGGCAATATTATTAAAACTTTTCTCTTGTTGATTCAAACCTTGCAGTCCACTCTTGCTATAATTTTTTAATGTTGCAAGGCACTCAAAAAGACCCAAAGCACATAATCACATATTAGCTGTTTTATGTGCTACTGCAATTTGCGACATGAATTGGACCCGAATTTACCATAAGTGATACCCACGTTTTGACAATTTAATGAAAGCCCAGAGTCTCCAGGCTTGACTAACAAACGCAAAATTTTTTCATTGTGTAAAGCTTGATTTGTCAATATATGTTAAAATTAAGCAAAAAATATTTTATTTGCAACTTTTGCACACAATTATCTACTTCACTAGTTAGTACTACTTGTACAATTGTTATTCCAATTTTTCTGCATTATTATGAAGAAACTGGGTATGTAAATTCTACCAAAAAATCATAAAACATTCCGTCTCAATGCTATTCTCTTATTTGAACCACTCCTACAACAGCTTCATCCCTGACCAGAAACCACGGCGGATAACCAATAAACCAAAACCTTACAAATTTTATGGTCCCACTTTCATCTCTGAGGAAGAAAGGTAAAGATTCGAACAGTTGTGTGCAGGCAGGTCAGCTTTGTATTTTATTCCATGCATTTTGTGGGCCTGGAAAAAGATGAGGTTTGCCCACTGTTGGTTTTAGGCATGAATGTAAATACTATAATACATATTCATGGTTTTAGCTTTGACCAGAAAGCAGCTGCCACCAAGGCATGCAGTTCCCTTTCATCTTTGTTGCCATTATATTTAGCTGCTACTATGTATTATGGCCTTGTTTATGATTACGTCTCATTCAGTCAGCTAGATACTTAACTTGGGGTGAAAACACTCTTAAAAATTTAGAAATGAAATTTTTATAGGTTTTGCTGAACCAAAAATTATAAATATAACCATTCGAATTCATAAAAAGTTGTCATGTGTGGAAACATATTACAAAACCGGAAGCCACATAAAGCGGTTACACCCGAATGTTTTTTGCAAAAACATTGCCGCTTAATTCTGCTCTGAAATTGAATTGGGTTGAATTGCATGAAATGCTTTTCGAGCATCATTTATATTTGATTAGTTGATGCACGAAAAGCATTTTAAAGCGATCTATGAAATCACATATTTGCAGATTTTTAATTAAACTCCGTTTCACCTTACATGGTATTACCGCCACACGAAAATAACATGGGATTCTCATGTTCCTTGCTAGGGTTGCCGTTTTTATCCGAGATTATCCTACCCGATCGGATAGGATCGGATAATGTCGGATAGGATAAGGAAAAATACGATTCGGATATCCGTCGGATAGGATAATTTTTTCAAATTATCCGACTCGGATTATCCGATGTTGTCCGTCGGATATCCGACGGATATCGGATAATTTAAAAATGAGAGTTACGTGTAATTTAGACACGCAGTATGTGCGAAAGTAAAGTAAATATTCCATCCCCAATTGTATTTAATTTTCATCCATGGATATATTTAAGTAATTCTAGACAAATCTTAGTAGGTGTAAAATTATTACCATGTCAGACACAAAACGGTTCCCTTTGTGGTAACTTATAAGGTTATTTTCCCATTGCTTAGAGAATCAATCTAGTTCTGTGGATGCTTTAAAGTAATTAATTTGAATATTGACATTGTGATAAATTGAACTGATTTCATACTGCGTATCATACATACTTATTTATTCAAACTAATTAAGAAAAGTGGAGACTTACAGAAGGACGTTTGTAAGTCTCCACTTCTCAAATACATACATATGTATCACTTCTAATTCCTACAACTCCCTTAGTAGTTCAGTCTGTGCTCAGTGCACTTGACATGATTTTAAGAGAGAATATGTAAATTGAATACCCGACAATTGTTGGCATTATTTGAAATTTTTGTAGTTATTTTCGTAATTAATTTGATTATCCTATCCTATCCGTCGGATATCCGACGGATATCGGATAGGATAATATTTCTGAAATTATCCGACTCGGATTATCCGAACAGTGGACTTATCCGATCGGATAAAAATTATTTTTATCCTATCCTATCCTATCCGATCGGATGGCAACCCTATTCCTTGCCTGTGGCGGTAATACCATGTAAGGTGAAACGGAGTTTAATGAGTTAATATTCTGATGCAATATAAATATATACGTAAATATACACGTAGCAAGTGTATATTAGATGTATATTTAAATGGTGCATAATTATAGGTAGATTTAATATTATCTAGGTTCAGGCATGTATACATAAAGTATGTATTGACGACTTATAGTAACTATTTATGGTGATAGAAAGTTTAAAATCTACATTAGACTTAAGCCAGTGGTTATCTGAATTTTCTTCAGTACTTCACCCGAATTTGATCATAGCATCGTCATTTAGTTGATTTGATAGTGCTAAACCTTCTAAATACATAAACATGTTTAAGTTTAACACCATAAATTATTTATCGGGTGGATTGCATAATGATTTTTTTAAGAGGTAAATTGTGGTGACGACCTTCAAGTAACCCTAATGTTCCACAAAATTCAAATCTAACATCCACCACTTTTGTAAAACTAAATTAATCAACGCGTGAAAATTTCTTACAAAATTTCTAAGTGTGCCTGGACTTTGAGGAGATGAAGAACCGTTTTATTTTTACACAACAACTTAAGCTCCCGTTTTTGAGCTGCACAACAAAACGAGACGACTTGCATTACAAGCATTTATCGTGTAACGTTACACTCATCAACAGAAAGATTTTATCATTATTCATCCCCATGCATTTATTGCTACCTGGTGGTGATACGCATCTCCATTCATGTCGCTCATTCAGCCGACCGAATCCACTCCAATTTTATTTTACTAAATGTTTCCCATTGTGTGATCATGTAAGCAGTGATCGTCCTGAATACACAAACATTTGTAAAAGTAATTCGAGGAGTGAGACGTGAATTTGAGGGCGAAAGCAAACATAAATGTGATACTGCTGGTTGGGTATTTATTTAGTTCCACGGGTGGACACAATCTCGGAGGTGACTGAACAATTGAATTGAATGGACTTTCACGTAACAAAATTGGGAATGTCACCATGATTTTTGTAGAATTTGGATAGTTCAGCTGAAGAATTGTTGAAAAATGAAAGGCAAATATAACATATCAGTATGAAAAATTGTAAATGAGATGGAGTTATATATGAAGTTATATATTTAGTTGTGATAGTTGGATATTTTCTTACTTAATTACCGAAGTTAACGGGAGGTAAATTGCAAGATACCGTCATATTTAGTAGGTTGTTATTTCCAGCGGACGAAGGTCAAGACCAAATCCTACATGTAAAAAGTCTTAATTTTAGGTCTACACTAAATTAGGGAAAAACAAATAGTGAGATCTGTCCGGTTTGTTGAGCTTAGAAGTCGTTGTAGATTTTGTTTGGAAGTAAAATATTTAACTAGGATTATAAGATGAAGCACAGGTGTAAGTATAATTACGAAGACGAAGTAGGTCAAAGTTTTAAAATATTTCAGCTAGGTTGTTATTTTTGTTATTTCCAGCGGACGATGGTAAAGACAAATAATACGTTAATTCTAGATCTGCAGTAAATTAGTATTTGGGAAAAACATGTAGAGATTTGTCATTTGTGTTGAGCTAAGAAGCCTTTTTAGAATTTTTTTAGGAAATAAATATTATAGTTGGACTAAAAGATGGGTTCGTTGGTGAACAAAATTTACGAGGGTGATTAAAAAGTTTCAAATATTTCAGCTACTTATTCCTATTAAAGAAAATAATTTTTTTTAAATACGAGATATAAGTATATGTGCATACATATGTATACACAGAAGTAATTATTTTATTACCGAATTATGTAGTTCGACCCTTAGGTTTCATAGTACATATACAGTATAGTATAGTTGTACAGTATAGTTGTACAGTATAGTAAACAAGCCGGTTGAGAACAAATGACGCAAGATGTACCAACTGAATTACTCAGAGAAGGGATTAACAATTTGCGAAGAAAGAACTTTATTCTCAACACGAAAAGGGAGACGAAAAAGGAAGTTGCTCAAGTCTCTCTTTCCTCCCCCAACTTGGTCTCATTCTCATTTTCTAAGATCTTAATCCTTGACAAAGAGCAACCCTCACTATCAACAAGTACGTAGGAGAGAGTGCATATCTACATATACACAGTTGGTTGATGCTTTTTCTCCTTGTTAGTGATCATGAATCGTGGTGGTACTTAAAACCTACCCTTGAAAACAACCCACTTAATTCTCAACCTTGTTCCGCCTCCTTTTACTCAAGAAATTGAGACCTCAAAGCAAAAAGGGCTCCCTTTTGAACAACTCACTTAAACTTCTGGCTCCTGTACCCATGTCACATAATAATAATGAAAACTTAGAAAAGTATTGGGGACATTAGTATTTATAGAAGATGGCAAATCTCGCAAATTGACACTTTCAAAATTAAGTCGCATAAATATTTTTTAAGGTATTGAAAAATGTAAAAAAAATTCAAACAAAATTAGTTTACAAGATGCATGGTCAGACAGTCATTCATGGAAGCATTCAATTTGTCAAATCTGCTCAGAAGCGAAATTGACTGAAAAGCTGACAATATTTCATAATTGAGGTAGGATAATTTATATGCCGATAGTATTTATTTTGCTATGCGATTACTTTTAGTAACAAAATTAGATGTAATTGATGCACCTGAAATTTTAGCCTGGAGTATCTTTCAGAAATGAATATTCTTATAACTTATTTTCCTCTCCGAAATCCATTTGGGGAAAAATCTGCTTAAGTGCATTACATTGCACAAGAGATCAGATTTCTTCCTTCTTTGTGAGGATGTACTTACTTACATAATTCTATTTGACAGTGGTAAACAAGCAGGTAAATAATTCCTGTTTCATTATTTGTCCACTTTTCATTCATTGTTTGCGACAAATGGATCGAATATCGCATCGATTGTGTCATGAGACGAGATGATTTTGTTTGCTGATAAGATTTTGTAATAGGAAAAGTGAATGACAAGTTGTAAGTTAGGACGGTGAGTTGGACCGGAATTAAGGGATGGCTGGCCCTCTTTTCTTCGGTTTCTTTTGTTCCGAGCTAAGTGGCCACCTTTCCTTAATCGTGGATTAAATGAAGCAGTTATTAAGGGACAAATTGGTCAGCTCGGGTTACAAATAAGTTTAAGGTTTACGTGGTAGTTTTGTTAGTGTACTGATAAATACACTTCTGCTCTCGTGGATTCAAGGAATAACACAATTTGTTCAATTTAACAATCTGTAAATAATTTGATACTGACGACAATTAGCCGTCATTAAATGAATCTATGATAACATTTACTAAGCAAACTAGATTGGCAAATTTTAGTATTGCATGAATTTCTAAAATTTCTTGAACAACGTAACCACTATATTTTTGTGTTGCCGTCTCTCTCTTTGTCTATCAAGAAAAGTAGAATAAGGGAAAGTTGAGGATAGCAAAGGAATTGCGGTCCAAAATTGGGGCTGGAGATTGCCACCCCGCAAATCCCCCTCGCTTATCCTCTCCTCCATCACGACGAGAATCCAATTGGCCGTGAAACACCCGAATTTACTCCAAAATCCCAGTCGTTTTCCGGTTGGAAAAATTGCTCCGATTTTTCACTTTTATCAACAATCTTGACACTCGTGCGAGTTTCTGATTTGATGCGAGTTGTGTGTACAAGTCGTATGTATTTTTATAGTCTTGGTATTATTCACACCAATTTGGTAATCGCGTATATTTTATGAAAATAAATAATTTACAGAAAAAAGATCAAGTTAAATACATAATTTTTGGAATTAGTTCATGAAGGAAATCACGTAAACAAAATATTTGTGAGGATCAGAAGAAGATAAATTAAAGTTGAACAATGTGCAACTTTAATTTATAGTGTTAGTATTTACACCAATTTCGTAATCGTGCATATTTTATGAAAATAAGTAATTTGAAATTACTTAGAAATTACTAATTTCTAAAAAATACTTAAGGGGTTAGCTTCCAGCGGTTGTCGCATTAGAAAATTTTAGTACTCGGTTGGTAGACCCTACAGATATTTCGCTGAAATTAACAAAATAAAAAGCCCACGACAATGTACCTATGTATAATTTTGAGTTTTCAACTATTCCTAAAAAGTTATATGGCATCATACTCTTACATTTACGAATTGAAAAATGATTACAAATATTACAAAAAATTTATAGCTATATTTGCGATATCGGCAAGGTCCCTTGATAATTTTTCATTCAAACATTTGTGATTCGTATCAATTTGTTTCGAAATTTCTAAGAGTCCATCCCACCAAAAATGATGGGGTGGCCAATCCCGACCAAAACGGAACCACGTGTGTGGGCAGGACGACAAATCATGCGTGTCATGCAAAGTACGAATCGTGGTAGAAAGAAACGATTTGAAAGTTAAATTTTATTGAGATTTTATTTTTTTCCACTTGGAGAGAAAGCGACCCAACTTTTTGAGTCATGGAGAAACCGAGGTATTCAACTGGAAGGACGTTTATCTGATCTGGATTTATTCTATCCCCGAATTGAACGGATTTTGATATTCTTTCAAATTTATTTTATTTCTACATTTAAATTTAAAGAGGAGCCAGAGACAGGGAAGAAAAGAAAGAAATCAAGAAAAAAATAACATTAGAATTTTTATGCACCACTTAAATCAGCAGTGTTTCAGGTGCAGTTTTCTTTCAGCTCAAACCGGAGTGGGAGAAAATGAGTGTAAGTGGACGAATGTGAAAAAACTGATCGTGAAAAACTGGCGACAATTCGCCCAATTTAAGTGACAAACATTATTTCATGCTGGAAATCAGAAAACAGTTTCGAACTGGCTTTTTTTACTTAAATGAGTGTACTTTATCGAATTTTAGCACAACAATATTTGTATTAAATAACCATAAATTGATTTTACGCACTTTCACAAAAGACCCAATAAGTGAACTTTGTCACTAATTCATGTGAATTCCTCACATCACTTGGGCACATATTGCACACAATTTTTTGTGCATTTTATGCACCTCAAAACGAAACCCTGTTGGAGAGAAAGTCGGAGAAAGTTTGCCTCCTTCGAAATCTTTCTCTTTTTTCTAGCGCTACATTTTATTTTATTTTTTATGCACCTCACTCGGTCCGCAGAGGAGGAAGGATGAGCCCAATATTTGATGTCGTCATTGGTTTGAGTGTTATTTGAGGTGAAATTAGGGTGAACCATAATGCACTGGTTTTTTGGGTGGAATTTATTTACGGACTGAAATGGATGTACTCGTGGTTCAAGTGGATCATAAATCCAGTCCGTGGAATCAAATGAACTCCATTTTGCGAGACACGAGATGAGACATCAGATTCAATCCGATGATCCGAATCCGGTTTTGGATGGTTTGCGTCCGACGATGACGATGCCAATATGGGCAGACACGAGGTTTTATGGTGTGCCGTTAAATAAACACTTACAAGATATTTGGGAATGGAATTGTTGGTAACAATTGCGGCGAATTTTATATCGACGACTGGAATATGTTGGATATAAGAACTCGAACAATTCTTAAGTTTACATTGTTCCCATTTTTGTGAAACTTGCGATAAATATTTTATATGATTGTAGATGTAAACAAGATGTTGATTTGTCCATGCATCACCATACCACACCATCGCTTTACATACATCACAAGTTTGCATACACATTTTCTTAAATTTCGACCTTGAGCACATGTAGTAATACTTAATGGTAATGTTGATCTATTGATTTATTGATCAACCACCACTGGTTTCATCAGCACAAGTGATTTTCATAGCTCCGATTTGCAGTTGTCTGTCATGTGCTTGTTCATCTTCTCGTACTCACAACGTGCAATTATCCCTGCTCTCTTTTCAATTACTCGATTTTTGTAATAGTTTCTCATACAGTTAAAGACCATCTCGAAAAAATGAGTCCCTTTTCCATCAACCAAGTCAACGAGATGGAGTACGAAGACTTCATCTCCACTTTCGGCAACGTTGTGGAACACTGTTCCCTCTTTGCCGCAGCCATTTCGTCGCAACGTCCATTTCATGGCGTGAAACAGCTTCACAAAACATTCTGCGACTTTATCGACACTCTTCCGAAACTTGGTAAAGCATTTTTACTAATATTTTGTATTTGTCAGTGTCTCTAACCAGTCTAGCGTCTATATCCAGCATATTTCGAAAACTATTGCAAATAATTATCTTAATGATTAAATTTCGATATAAATTATCATACCCTGGTTGCAAAGGTACAAACGCACTAAGCGAAATATGACCAAATTATCGCTCAAAATTCCCAGAGCACATTGCCGATGATATTTTTGCAGATTTCATGCTCTGTCGTGCTTAGGACATGCTCATAAAAAAATTGGCGAGCCACGCCCACTTTGGGTGTGGTTTTTTCCTAGTGTGGTTAGGGCCAAACGCCACATCGAAAACTGTAGCCCATGCGATTGTTGACCTACCATAGAAATTTCATCCAAATCCGTTCATAAACAAAAAAGTTATTCAACTTTATAACTCGGCGACGGTCAAAAAACGTCGACTTTGGGGGTCTGGTTCTGCCGGGGGTGCGCGTTCAGAAAGCTGGAAATGAGTTTAAATTGCAGTCCTAACTGATATCTATCCAATCCAAAAAGAACGGGCTTTCTGAATCTGCACCCTTCCAAGATATAAGCCCGGGAACATTGAAAAAAAACTTGTCGAAATTGTCCAAATCGGGCGAAATTCATCATGTCGTAGAGCAGTGAAAATCGATATCTAGCTTCAGCTAAGTCTTAAAAGTGTGTCGCAAGTGAAATTAACCCATGTCGTAAGGGAACGATGTCGACGTGTCGAATTTTCGACATGGAGCTAGAGCGTTCAAATTCAGAACTAATACTCTACAACCCTCAAGAAAACGTATGCAAATACTTTTGATCATGTCGACAACCTATTTCACCAAATCGACATGCACTTTTTCGTATCTGTACAGTTTAAAGTCGATATTCGGGAAAATAAGGTAAATAATAAGTAAGTAAAGTAGTAAATAATAATAAGTAAGGAAATAATCTTATCTACTTACATTTTGATGAGCTTATTGTAGTAAAAGTAAAATACACATATTCGGCATCTATATCCCACATTTTATTCAGAAATGCTGCAAACAATTTTATTGATGACCTAATTTCGAAATAAATTACTTACGCCTGACTATATATTCGATTCTTAAACTTTCTACAATTATTTATATCAAAGTTGGGTAATTTCCAGGTAATTTTAATGCGGTCTGTGATAGCTTTTTGTAATTGTAATTTTTTAGGACATTTTAATCATAAATAGAATATTTCAGGGTTGGTTATCGTTTAGTTATGCAAATAATTTTATTTTGCATTAAATTTATATACAAATTACGGCCACATTTTATTAAATTCTTCAACTTTTTGCAATTATTTATATCAAAGTTGGGCATTTGGTTTACAATAATGTATTTTATAATTGTATTGCAGCGAGGTAACAATTTATTACCAACTCGGTAACAATTTATTACCAGCGAGGTAACAATTTATTACCAACTCTGTAACAATTTATTACCAACTCGGTAACAATTTATTACTAACTCGGTAACAATTTATTACTAACTCGGTAACAATTTATTACCAGCGCGGTAACAATTTATTACCAACTCGGCAACAATTTATTACTAACTCGGTAACAATTTATTACCAACTCGGTAACAATTTATTACTAACTCGGTAACAATTTATTACCGGCGCGGTAACAATTTATTACCGGCGCGGTAACAATTTATTACCGGCGCGGTAACAATTTATTACCGGCGCGGTAACAATTTATTACCGGCGCGGTAACAATTTATTACCGGCGCGGTAACAATTTATTACCGGCGCGGTAACAATTTATTACCGGCGCGGTAACAATTTATTACCGGCGCGGTAACAATTTATTACCGGCGCGGTAACAATTTATTACCGGCGCGGTAACAATTTATTACCGGCGCGGTAACAATTTATTACCGGCGCGGTAACAATTTATTACCGGCGCGGTAACAATTTATTACCAACTCCGTAATAAAATAGGCAGGTGGTATTGATTTCTCGGTATTAAAATTATACCGGGCCGTAAAAATTGCTACTCATATGGTGGAACGTTTACACCGAGGTATTAATTATCAATACTACTTTGGAAGAGCCATATATGAATACCGCTTGGTATTATTTTAATACACTCTTAGAAGCTTGGTATTGAAAAAAACCTAACGGTATTGATACGTGACTCTACCGCTTTGGTATTAAACGGTTATACCATATTGGTATAGAACCGGTATTGAAATTATACCTCATAGTAATAATTTTAATACTAATTGGTATTACATTTTTTACCACGTAGTATTAATTCAATACAGGATCAATACCACGCGGTAGAGTCACGTATCAATACCAACGGTTATTGATTTTTTTAAGAGTGTACTGGATTTCTACAGTGTCGGACAGATCTCTACGTCCACATAGTCGCGTCAATTTCATTTTCAAATTGTCACTGAACTACTGAACCAATTTTCATCATTGATATATCTAATTCTCACAAATTTAACGTAATTTCATAAAACATATGAGTTATTTCTGAAAATTCTGGGAAAACTGAGAATCATAGTGCAGAGCGAGAGAGAATGAAATTTGAGCGGACAAAAGTCTACGTCCACTTCACTTTAATTGTCAACAACAAAAATCTCTCCAATTTATAAAATCAGGTAACTTAATAAATCTATCAATAACATATGCCGCATTAATTTTTAAATAATTTTCTTCCAGAAAAATATGATGGCGTCGACACGCAAGGAAATTCCTATCGCTATTCGAGATCTTGTCATTCAGGACTGGAAGGGTGGACAAAAAGGGGGGCTGTCGCAGAGACAAATAGGGACCAAGTATAAATTAGCAAGGACAACCATCCAGACAATCATTAAGAACTTTAGAGCTAATGGTTCAGTCCAAAACAAGGTCAGAAGTGGTCGAAAACCGATTTTGGCTCACCGAGAAGTACGCCACGTGCTCAACAAAGTCAACGTTACACCCTCACTTAGTGCTCCAAAGCTATCTACCGAGATCAAGGAGATGTTCGACAAACAAGTTAGTCCTAGGACCATCCAAAGAACACTGAACAAGGGAAATTTGAAATCCCACAGAGCAGTCCGGAAGCCTCTTATTGTACCGAGGAATGCAACCAAACGAGTGAAGTTTGCCAGAGACCACATTTCCAAGCCACAAACATTCTGGGACAGTATTTTATGGACTGACGAGTCAAAGTTCAATGTCTTTGGGTCAGATGGGCGTCGTAGAGTGTGGAGATATCCAAAAGAAGCATTGAATCCAAAAAATCTCAACCCCACAGTTAAGCACGGCGGCGGGTCGGTAATGGTGTGGGGATGCATGGCTTCAAGTGGGGCAGGAAAAATGGAATTTGTTGACGGAATTATGGACCAATACAAGTACCAGGGAATACTTGACCGTAATATCCAGGAATCTGTTCGAAAACTTGGACTTGGACGACGATTTGTCTTCCAACAAGACAACGATCCGAAACACTCTGCCAAGTCCACCATGGAATACTTCAAGAAAAAAAAATTTCGAAGCTAGAATGGCCTCCCCAATCTCCAGACTTGAATCCCATTGAGCATCTGTGGGACCACATTGAAAGAGAAATAAGAAAACAATCTTTTTCAGGAATTCCGGGCCTAAAATCCAGAATTCTTGAAGTTTGGGAAACCATTTCTGAAGATGTGACCAAGAATTTGGTAAACTCTATGACTCGACGCCTTGAATCCGTCCTTAAAGCGAACGGAGGCCCAACCAAATATTAAAAATTAATTGTTATAACATTCCTTATAAATTACAGTTTTTTTTGTATGTTTTCTCTGACTGGACGTTGACTTTTGTCCATCCAATTGTTTTCATTTTGAATTAAAATACATCTCTGGCCTAAAATTTTTTAGCGGAAAACTAATAATGTGCTATGAAATTACGTTAAATTTGTGAGAATTTGATATATCAATGATGAAAATTGGTTCAGTAGTTCAGTGACAATTTGAAAATGAAATTGACGCGACTATGTGGACGTAGACATCTGTCCGACACTGTAAGAACTCATAAGTTATTTTCCTTGCCTGCACAAAAATGTTCCATTTCGGACGATTTTCCGAACCCAAACTCTTTTAAATTCTTGAACGTCCATGTTCTCGACTTTTCCCACATTTCCCCTTCGCCGGTCACGATTCCCAAATTTTTTCCGGCCGTGCCATCATGAAATGTTCCCATCCGATCGCGACCAAAGGCAGGCTCGTTTGTTAGAACGGTTGAAATCGCTTCTTTCGAAGTGATCACGACTGAAAAAACGGTTAAAAGTTCACTTTCAATAATTTTTTGGTACGATTATTACCGGCGGAAGTATACGTAGTTTTTCCGATTCGGTAATAATTTGTCACCGAATTAGGGTAATATATACATATACAGAAGCTAAATCCTGCTCAGGGTCTAATGTAAGCGCGCTGGTAACAAAAATATTACCGACACTGGAGGCAATTTATTACTATAGAGTTACCACCCGGTAGAAATACAGAATACCTCCGCCGGTAGCAATCCTATTACAAAATTATTGAGAGTGTAGGTATGTATGTACATATTTGCAATTCATCCGCAGCTTTATGTGTGAATAGCGTAAATTCGTAAATTTGCAAGTGGACACGGCATTAACAAATTTTTGACCTATTAACAACATTTCCTATTGTTTACAAAATTCCGAATTAGAGACAGGTTATCGAATGAATCGTAAACGCAATGTATTGTGAAAAATATTCAGCTATGTCGTAAAACTACATATATAGTTCCACATTGTCATGTCTTCTTTGGTAATACACACCGAAGTATTTAATCAACAGAACAGCACAAAAATAACCTATAATACAACCCATATTTCGATCGTGGAAAAATTAATACGGAATATGCAATTATTGTGCAAACTTCAACGTATAGGAAAATTTGGGTTGGAAATCGAGGCAGCGGCCAAATTATATTATAAAATAATTTTTAAAATTTATATCCGGTGATATTTGACCAGGTTTAAACGATTTTGACATAAAACTTGAAATTTGCAAATAATTCGCACATTTTGGCTTGTATCGCGAAAACTGCTCGTGGGCCACCCAAATTTTATTACGGATTATTGAACTACTCATCATTACGCAAGTTTTAAGCCATCAAACTCGAAAATCGTTGGAAGATGAAAAAACACTATTTCATTGTAAATATATAAATCTATCTTAATGAACAGATTCGTTGGTGCTACATGATTTATTACAAATTGATAGGTTCGTCGTCAAAACCGACAATTCTATAATAAAACTACCATGCAGTTAAATGCGCGTAGCATTTATGTGATATTCGGTACACGGATTTTTATCAGTTTAATTGTGGATCTTGACTACATATTTATTTATTCGGCCGATTATGATTTCTAAGTAATTGTGCAACCAACTTTCACTCAACTTTCGTGATCTCTGAAGTTTCAGTTTTTTGAGCGATGTCAACTTCGGTTTCCATTCATTATCATCGGAAACCTATCACTGACATGATAGATAAATAATGTGGATGCATGAAAGGTTCGCAGGTTTGGTTTGGATTTTAGTGTGGGATAGAGTGCTTTCATATTTGTAATCATTATAGGATTACCATCGGTGTCACAATTTCTATTCGACCTGGTCACGCAAGCCGTTAAACGTTTCAATATTACTCTGAAATTTATAAATAAGCAAATTCATTTCATTTCATTCATTTAAACAAATATAAGAATTCAAATTCTATAAAAACATGTAAAATCAGTAAATTTTTCACGTAAAAATGTACACAATCGACCCAGTTAAAAAACTTCAACCCTGTCTGGCATCACAACACTTTTTATGCTGCAAGAGAGACAATCTCCGCCCAAAAATTAGCCACGAGAAGAGAGGGGAAACTCATCAGAGAGAGTATAGGAAAGTAGCATAATAAATAAAAACATAAAAATTTATTTCCCGATAATTACAGGCTTCGTACGAGGAGAACACAACGACTTAATCACCACTCGTGGTGGACTTGTCCTTATCAGAGGAAAGTATCAGGGGAGGATGATAGAACATACATAAAGTGGCATCAGGTAAAAACAATGAGTCCGATATATGTGTACTTAATCTCTTCCAGGGTTCCGGTAGTTCCCTTAATAATTCTTATGTGAACGAAACAATGCTATTTGTCATCGGGCGGTGGTTTTCTATTTTATGAGTTTGCCGATTTCGTAAAAGGTACATATGCAATTTTGGCAAGAAATGAGATAGCGGAAAATGCTACTTCAACGACATGCATTCTAGATTGATTGACTTTCTGCAATTATGTCTTTGATGAAAAATAGGAGAGAAACGAAACCCTGTTCACTTCGATTACTCCGAACAATGAAAAACACGGTATCCCAACATGCGAATGAAACAAGAACCTTTCGCTTCCCTTGAATATGAGAGGAATTTATTGCGTAATGAATATTGCCACCAGTCCACGGTTACCTACAACCAATACGAATTACGATCTGCGGCCTGTGCGGTTTCGCTGGGGTTCTCAGGTGGGAGAAATAATTACAGGTGAGACACGCACAAAACTGAAATGAATCCACCAAAAGTTGGAGGAAATGGATAATTAACTTGAATAGTCGGGACAAAACCGTTTCATATTTTATGCTGATCGAAATTTAAGATAATTTTTTAATTTGGAAGAAAAAAGAATTAGATTGAACGAATATTTTTGGAGAGGAATAAATAATTTTGTTTCCTATCTGTCTCGACAGGTTACTTGTCGCTACATAACGAATCAAAAATTGGACCGCCTTTCAATATCTGCAAATTTAGCTTTGATAAGCTGGAATAAAATTTACGTCGGCAGCATTATGCGAGTATGACGTAAATTATGTCAATTTCAAACATGAAACGACTATTTTTATAAGAAGAGATAAATTAAACATTATGCAAGGCCAACAACCGCTGAAATGAAAAATGCTGATGGATTGCGAAATTCAACATAAGATGCAAAGTTAGTTTTTCAAATTTTATTCTTTATTCACATGAACATATTTAACTACATATTTCAATAAATGATACATCCAAGCAAAGGCCTTCTACAATTTGTGTGCTACTTTTCCTGTCTTCTCAATCTTTTTTTTCAACGATTTCTTCAGCGGAAATATTGTGGGATGTTAAAAGTTGTTAAAATTTATGTATGCTAAAGTGTTGAAATGTAAAATTGATATTAGTTGAGTGTTCTTTCATTGATCAGAAATTTTAAATAATTAAATCCTTCAATTTTATAATCAAAAGAATAATTTTCCAAATGTCATGAGATGAAACGTCACGATACTTTCACCATAAAATATTTTCTGTTCACGCCAGCTTTACACAGTTTACAAAGTGTTTTACAAACTTTCAATTATGGCCGATTCGCTCATAAATACGTATGAACGGGAAGGTAGGTTTACCATTTTAAAATTAGCAACGTTACACACAAGGCGTGAATAAAGAAAAAGTTTGTAAACTTGGTGAAATTAGTTTGCATACAGATATTATTACAGAATTATAAGAGGAACGTACTTATTAAAATGGGAACCTGAATTTGTAGCTATTTTGTTAAATTGCCGAGCTTTTTATTACAAAACTATATACGCTTCCCTTGTGATTTAATGAAAGAGAAAGCAGTAGACAAAACAGTACACGAGGCTGCATGAGGTTTCGTTGTATGGCAAGTACGAAAATTTTATAAATTTTAATTCAAGTAAAAACTAACACTATCTTTTTTATAAAATTAGAATTATTTTCACCACTATATTCCATTCCTCTTTCCACCACAAGAGCAAGTACACTGACGACTGACGGCAGGATGGGAAAAAGTCCGGTTTTTGGTCTGGTACGAGATGGAAAAGTGAAGTAGGAGAGAGGATGAGAGATGTGAAATGGTGGGGTGTGTGTGGCGGTGTTGGTATCATGTCCTATGGCTTCCATACCGTGGTTGAAGTCGTGGTTTCGTTTTTCTCTCTCTGCCAGAAAACGAAGGCTCATCACGTTA
This sequence comes from Folsomia candida, assembly GCF_002217175.1. NCBI lineage: Eukaryota > Metazoa > Arthropoda > Collembola > Entomobryomorpha > Isotomidae > Folsomia > Folsomia candida. The sequence goes on along the minus strand of NW_019091200.1, from coordinate 4,240,427 downwards.
AAACCAAACCAAACCAAACCACCACGGATGAGAAGTAGAAAACCGTAGAAAACCAGGAGCAAAAGCAGAACCCACCCCTGTAAATGGATGACAGGATGGGAACAAAATACCACCCGCAGTTTGTGCGATTTACGCTACTTTCGAAACATCCATCCCTTTCACTGAACTGACTCAGAGGACGAGTCTCTCATTCTGTAAAAGGTTGTTGAGATGGATGAAAGAGTATTAATTTATCTGGCTTAAGGAAAGTAAAGAGTTTAATAATTGTGTTAATTGTCGTAATTTTGCGATGGACCACATTATTTTATAGGCGAATCAAATTTCCTCAGGTTTTAATTTCGACGTCAAACTTTCACAGATTTTAGAGATAAATTTATTTAACTTTGTATCATTTTTAGTGATGCTACACTATCGTAATGGAAATTATTAGGTGTGTATGGTAAACTTGTGTCATAAGGTTAGTATGAATTTAGTCTTATTAAATTGATATTTACATACTGTGCCGATCATATCAAAGATATCTTGAATTTATTTTTGTGATTACACATTTTAGGAAAAACTGGATTGGTGTACAAATCATACAGTTTAATTTAAACTCGAAAGTTAATATTTTGGCACATTAAAATATTTATCCGTAAAATGTCATACATTTTGTCATAATTGTAAAATTTCCTAAATTTAACATTTCAAATTCATAACCACTTTCTTTTTATTTTTTTCACAATTCTAAGCATTGGTGATCATTAAAGTCGTTCTGTAAAATAAAAATGATGAGCACTTTTCTACTTCAACAGATCAAGTCGTTGTTTTTGTTTCAAGACGATGGGTAACATTTGCATTTATTTTGGCCTTCGTTCAGATTTTGAAGTAAAACGAATGTTGGGAAAAAATATAAAAATCCGAGATTTCGGATCAGATGAGATTCCAGGAGTTTGTGCTCTTTACTTAAGAAATCAGTACAACAAACTTATTTATGTATGTATGTATGCACGGCTTGTGTGTATGTGTGCACATTACAAATGTACTGTTACATTTACACACATTTAAACTGCAATAATAATGTGCATGTCCTCTGCAATCTGAGAGGATTGAAGGCATCAAATAGCTATATTTTTGTGCTACACGCTTAAAAATCTGACAATACAAGAACATTAATAAATAGGTAAAAAAAATGTAGCAAAGTTCCCAGCAAAATTCAGACTAATTTATTAAAATAGGTTTAATGGGGTCGTCTTTTGTGGTTTGTTAGTTTTTCTTAAAACCTTCACGGAGTAACATACATAAATAAATACTACAATTAACGTTAAATTATTTTTTACTTTCTACAAGCTCTGTTCTAAAATGTTTCATATACCATCCTTAGCTCGCAATGGACCATGGTCCACTGGACCATGAAGGCAGAACTACAGTAATTTTGTCGAATCATAATTTCCCCATTGTTGTATTTTTCAGAATTTTCTCGTCATTTGTCTCATTCTTTGTTGTAAATAGTTTTTCCATTAGAGGTCTTTGAGATCTAACCAAGTTATTAAAATCGCCGAAAGTACGGCACAATAAAACTGACTCTAAACTCGTACAAAATCCAATTTACATATTCATAACTTTCATAAATTTTTATTAAATGTATAAATACTGGTGAAAACCTAATAAAATAACCACGATACTGGTAGCTGGTAGTTGAAAATTGCTTGACCTCGCGTTAACAAAATTTCACAAAATCTAGACAACAGTTATTTCCATAGGTGGAGTCATACATGCAAATCAATACCAACACCAACCTGGTAACAAATTTCCGCGAATTATTAAGAGTGTCCTCCATCGCTGTGCGAGTAGGAGGCTGTGGTTGTGGTGTTGGTGGGGTTAGCTGGCTCGCTGGCCTGTGGGGTCTTTGCTTTCCGAGAGAAACGGGGTGACCAAAATACAAGCCGCACTGATCGACCAAACCGAACCACCACGAACCCCAAGTTACCTTACCTCACCGAGATCTCTCCTCTTTTGATATCACATACGTATTTCATCACGTGGAAATTCTAGCCGGATCCGATCACTGGATTCATAATGGGGTCGGGGAAACAAAAGCGTCCCTCTTCACGGCCAGGCTGCTGGATTTCGGGCTCCTGAATTTATTAGCGTTTATTCTTACCCTTGTACGTAGCACAGTCGAAATCATCCCTCTCGTGTGTGTGGAAAGTTCCCTTCGTTCTCTGAAAACCATCCCATGAGAGCTTCCGACTGTATTCATAAACCGAATATGCAATGTAAAAGAGGTCGGTTCGATTTGGTTTTCAATTGAACCAAAGGCAGCGATACGTCATTCATGGTTTGGATTCACGATGAGGGACAAGAACGGATAAATGGAAATCGAATAATGTGAATCATAACCTTTTTATTTTGATATTGTAATTTTGTAGCTATAATTTTCGCCAATTCTGAAACATATTTTGGAAAATTATGTATAAATATCGTTAGAAATTAAAGCCGGAATTATGTAATACTTTCTGTCTGCAAATTGTGCAAAAATTTTGCGTTGAATGTGTCCATAAAAATTTGATTCTTTTAAAATATTTCTTTTAGTTCAAAATTCTGTCCATTCATATTTTATTTGTCTAGCAAGCAGAAGAAAGATGAGAGAGGCGAGGGCATCAATAAGGTCGGTTGACAATGTGGGAAGCAGTGGGAAGGGTCGCTGGGTTGGTTGGTGGGGTCGGTCGGGGTTCGCTGGGATCACACATGTGCCAACAAATACGGAACTAAAAGATCTCTCAGGAAAAGATGTGTCACGGGTTTCGAGGTTGGGATGCATTTTTAGCCACGATTCCCCTCTTATTAACAAGCAGAGAGAGTGGAATATGTAATGGCTTGAAAGTTGAAATGGGTAAAATGCAAGGTAAGCAAAATTAGGACATAACTTTGACGCCGAATTAAACATTACGGAACAAATTGTTGCATGAAGTTTATTTAGATTTTCAACCCAAGTTTGACACAACGTTTCAATTGTAAATGATGTAATTGAACTGCTTTATAAAACGAATACTCTTTGTCTTAAGATCCGATGTCGTTAGACTTTCCTCCTGAAATTAATCACAATGCAATACAAATATATCGGAAAGTATCACAATTTTGGATAAAAATATAAAAATATACCACACATTTCTCCGCGTTTTCGGTGGGGGATGAATTCAAATTCAAATACCCGGATGAATCTGCACCCCAGTCCACAAAATCCACCACCCTTTTCTTATTAGAAACGCATCTGTGGCCTTGCCTGCGTCTGCGCTTTGCTTGCTTTGCCACCCCAGTCGTGATGTCATTAAGGCGACCCTTGCACCCCATAATTTCGCAGCTGTGCTCCCTGCTGACGGGAAAGGTCAGGGGTCACGATGTTTGGAGGGAGGAGAATCACACCAGGAGAACAATTTGTCATCACATCTCTATTTTTTGTAACTGCGTGACTTGACGAGTTAATTATTGAGGGTGAGACGGATTTGGAATTGCTTAAGGAGGGGTAAGAGCGAGGTTTAGATTCTAATAATGTTAAACATTTTCACTAGTCATTTGGCGTTCAACTCATACAATTTTCATTTTATTTTAAAATTAATTTTTCGAAACTGTAAATGGAATTTATTATCAAGTGAGGTATCGTTGCAAAGGTCTCGACGAGAGGATTCCGAATATATATACTTTATTGGGTGTATGACCACTCCCTGAATTTCCAGAGACCGAAGAATATTTCTGAGTTTGTGCCCATCTACTGCATGTTAGCTCTCAATCTACTCGCTGTGTTAAATTGTGGAGAATTGCAGATTTTCATTCTTCTGCTTCTCGAACATGAAGGAGTGGTCATACACCCAACAAAGTATATATATTCGGATTCCTCTCACCGAGACCTTTCCAATGATACCTCATTTGTGGGGATCGGTGACCTTTGACCTATCAACCTTTCGACGCCGAAACAAGGTCACGCAGGTCGATTTCGACTATAAGTCCAATTTGACTATTGTTCTACTACTAAAGACCTACAACATAACAAAAATTGGGGAAACTGGAATTGACGGGCATGTTTATTTCGTAATTTCTAAAAACCAAGTTTTCAAAACATTTGAGCACCTTTATTTTTGCATTAATATCGGATTTTTTGTTGCAAAATGTGTCAAAATATTCAACTCCCAAAGTTACTGGAGTTTCACCTTAAAGTCGCTTTCATGGCCACACCATAATTCTTTTCAAGAAAAAAAATCAGAAAAAGTCGCATATTTTCATGTATACTCAACGTATCCATCAAAACTTCTGTAACTTCGTGGAGACTAAATATATGGGTCGATTGATGCAAAAAAATCGAAATTTTATTGTCTTTTGACGACGCTGAAAGTTTTTAAAACGATAACATGGGAGCTTATGGGAGGACATAGTTACACACTCCCCGTCAGGTAGCGGTGAGACTGTATCAGATCACCCCTTAAGGTGCATACAAATCAAATTGGGATGAATTTCAAATTTATTCTGATTTTGTGAAAAGCGTAAAATTTAAGCGTCACAAAATAAAAGTGTAACATTTTAATTTGTTATTTTTACCGGGTATACAGGTGCAAAAGTTTTTCAAATCAAATCAAAAATCAAAGCAAAGCAAATCTGTTGGGTTAAAGTATTAACGGTTATAGTTTTCAGGTGAAGGAATTTAACTTATCTAACATACTTCTCACCCTTATAAATATTCATAAAATATATAATTTGGCGTTTTCATTATTCAATTGTCGTCCATCTTTAAATTAGCTCGAAAATGATAAATTCCATTTTGAAGTTGAGGCAAAGCGTATTTATAAAGTCATTTTTTGCATAGATTTATTCAAGATTTTTTAAAATTTTTTATACTCAACTCATCGTCTAACAAATTTTCTTTATAAAATATCACCTAACCAGCACATAACTCATTAAAGAAATTTATTTTAATGTGTTCTTCATCTAAATCTAATGTTCCTACGTATGTAGTTAATATACTAAATAATTCAAAATAATAAAACGGAACTACACTTTAGCATTTAACATTCAAAAATTGCTCATGACTATTTTTTATAATTTGCATCATCTACAAAGTTTCAACTTAAAATGGTTTTCCAGAGTAAAACTCAATAAATACATTTTTCGTTGGATGTCGCCCTCGCCAAAATTTCCGCAGATTTTCTTCGAACCTCAAAAATACAGAAACTGTAACTCATTTCATTCCATCTCTTCAAACGTTACAAAGTCACAACCAAACTCATGCCATGGGTCGACGATATTCTCCCTTATCCGACTTGAAAAAGTGTAAAATTTAAGCGTCGCAAAATACAAGTCTAATATTCTAATTTATTAGTTTTACAATATATCCATGTCAAAAAATTTTGATAACAAATCTGTTATGTTAGATTGGAGCATTTTTCACTGTTCCAATTTTCGAGAGATGACATCTAACATAATTCTCATTTATATGAATCTTGATAAAATATTTAATCTGGCGTTTTAATTATCCACTGTCACCCGTTCCTTTGACTTTCCAATTTTTAACCCTAGTTGGCCTTCATTGTGATAATTCGCGTAAACTTTATCCCATCGAGTTGGCATTTACTTGATAGTTATCACACAAGAGAGTTGTGTATTTAGACATTTTTAATAAGGGCAAGGAAGATGTCAAAAGCAGGATAGTAGTCCACTCCAAGAAAATTGGTACACTCTTAAAAAAATCAATAACCGTTGGTATTGATCATTGATACGTGAATCTACCGCGTGGTATTGATCAGGTATTGAATTAATACTACGTGGTAAAAAATTTAATACCAATTAGTATTAAAATTATTACCATGAGGTATAATTTCAATACCGGTTTTATACCAATATGGTATAACCGTTTAATACCAAGGCGGTAGAGTCACGTATCAATACCGTTTAGTTTTTTTCAATACCACGTTTCTAAGAGTGTATTACATTTTCTGGTATCATTCCTCCTCGGAGTCTCTCTGTAACTCGACCGGTAGCGTAACAATGAGCATTTGGGCTCAGTAAAGTGGTGACAGAAAAGCATTACCAAGTCAATACCAGCCCGGAATAATTAATTGGCTCTACCGAATTTTTTACGTTTAATATCAAGTGTCAAATATCTATTGCAGTTTAAGAAATTGCATGAAATGTACTTTATTATTCGAATAATAAATATCACGTTAAACAGATAATTATCAGAGTCCGGATACATGTTTTATCAATCCCTGGATACTTGTATTCAGTCACAACATGAATAAGGATTCATAGAAACATATTTATGTAGCCCCAGTATGTAATTATTAATCTAAATAAATTTTTTGTTAAAAAACATCACAAAATAGCAAATCATAAAGAACGTCATATAAATCATACAAATAATGAAAGTCATTTATATATGCAAACTCAAAATAAAAATGTATTCTTAATTTATTAATCTAGCTATTCACAAATTTCTCAGCAATTATGTATGCATGTGAATTCCTAAGAATACATATGTATAACTTATTATAGGTATATAAATTTAATTACTACGAAAGAATACAAATCTGGAAAGCATGCCAATTTAGACATCGTTTAAATATGAAACTATTGCATCACCAAAATCCAAAAACTAAATGTATAAATGTGTATACATTTACATAGTTTTGCTGAAATGTATGCAAATTATAATAACATGAACTACGCTTTTTGCTAAAAAAACAACTAAAAATATTGCGTACTAACCAAACACTTTTAAGAATCCGTTCTTTGTGTTCATCAATTATAAATTAAAACAAAAAACCGTTTACAAAAATCTTGCACTTTTCGCATATGTACAAACGTGTGGCTTTATAAATATTTCCCATTTCACAACTCATCGCTATACTTTGTTTTATCCGTTGTTGACGTTGTGTAATTTCCACCGCTAGAAATACTTGATTGATCTTTTCCCATAAAAATATTCTTTGAATTTGATTTTGATTTTGGCACAGTTTTCCGTTTGGTCGCGTTATGTCGCCCGTGCGGAAATCGGAATTTTTCCCATTTTGTCAAAACTAAATTCTTCGCAGCGATTGAGAGACGGTCCAATTGTTGATCCGTTATGTAGCGAAGGTAGCGACCCAATGTGATCTGTAAAGAAGGCAATTATTTAATTTTTTTAAAGCATAAAATCTTAAATACTTAGAATTTTTAGTACTTAGAATTTTTAAATGTAATTAGGCTTATGCTGATATTAGTTATATTTAAATCAGCTTTATTTACAAAAAAAACTGATATTGAAACTGAGAACTAAAAATATTAGGATGTTATAAAATATTAAAATTTTTGTGAAACTGTCACTCCGTAATTATATTAAGTTTGGATGGAAGAATTACGAAAAATGTCAAAGATACAAATTCGTGATAGAAGCACTCTGTTTTTATGACCGATCCTGAGAAATACATACAATAAGTAGGACATGTACCAAAGGTGAGAAGATGACAATGGACATAAATCAAGCAAATATTTTGCCCATTAAAGTTTGTTAATGTAATTTTGCCTTTAAAAATGGTCTTTAAATCATTGCGATTTACGAAAGATTTACGAAATGCACTTTACAAACATATTTTCAAAGTGGTATGCGTGATTGGTTATGGGGAATTTTTAATGCAGTAGATAATTAGGTAATTTCGTGACATTGTTTAGTGTTCGCAATTTTCAACAGCAGTTGTCAGTTTCTTCCAACTCAATTTTTTCTCGTAAATTTCAAATTTAAAAAATTTCCAAAATTTACATGCAATAAATATTTCTTTAAATCTGGTTTATCATACCTGGAACAAAGCAGACGTCCTATGATACGCAATTTTCACTCCGAGATGCATCTCTTCGTTCGTAATTGCAAAGAAGGTGAAAGTGACTTCCGTATTAAACCAGCTCTGTTTTGGGCGCTCGGGTCGTAACGTGATCCAATTGAAATCCTTCAACTCGGTGACCTTATATTTGACCTCGTGTTGACCAAGGAAGGGCATATTTACAACGCCGTAGTACACCTTCCCCAGTGAAATGTTCCTCCGATCAAATTTGCTCTCTTTAAGGTCAGAAATCCAGGAGAAGTACTACAAAAATCATGGTATCCACATATTTACAATCGGGAATCTTCACTTTTAACATTGAAAACAAAAGTCCGAAGGTGTAAACAGTTTTTTTCTCATAATCAACATTTAAAGATAATTTAGTGGAATTTGTAACTATAATTTTAACTCATGTTTTGACATCTGTTTATTTCAGGATGCAATTTTTGTCAAATTAAGCCTACTTTACATAAGTACATGCATATCGTCGTTGAGTATGCATTCGAACATGCTTAAGAATGATATGTGTCTGATTGCATATTCAACGACGAGATATGCAATTGCGCAGCTTTTTACATATTTGCAAAGTATAAGTATATTTTACTTGCAATTTATTGCATGACTTTACTACACAATAAAAAATGTAGTGATGTTCAATATTATATTTAATGATTTTAGGTTGGTGTGTCTCTTCAGATACGATTAAAAAGATAAATGTGTTATTAATTTAATAAGTGTTTAACTAGATACGCCAATTAGTGACTATGAATACCAGATATGCTGGTTCTTTAGAAGTGCATGATTTAGAAAAAATATTTCTTCAGAAAAATATATTTCTCACCTTGGGCACATTTTTTAGATTTGTCAACGTATCAAAGGTAAATCTTCTGGGGGCTTTAATCGCAATATTTATCTCGGACTGTTTGTATCGCGGATTTATCTTTATTTTATACACGACCGCAATCCCACCAACGATAAAGGCTATCAAAAGCCGAATTCCTAAGCCGTACTTCATTTTGGATCGAAATTTTGTAATTTAAACGAAGAATTTAAGAATTTAAATATAAAAATAGTAAACTTTTCGAAAAATTATTCCGGAATTGTTACTTTTTTTACCAGCTTATATTTCCGAGTACAATTCCATTTCTTTACGACAGAGCGACTGGAGAAAAACAAGAAATGAAATTCCTAGCCGAGAAGGAAAGTATAAAGCGTAGAAAAATGCGATACAGTTACAGTTACAAAAAATATACGGGAAAGTATGTTTATCGCCCATTTAAATAATTAATGATCCGCCCCGTGTCCTAAACACGAAAGAAATTGTCAATCAATACTTTTCCTCTGCAGTAGTTCGATAGGGACCGTGCAAAAAGGGTTTAACTGATTTGGGAGGCTAGAGTTCAAACTATATTCCGGGACACGTGCTACTTTTATGGCATTTTGTCATCTCGAAATTTTCCTAAAATCGATCACATGCTTTATGTAGGGTCCCACTGTGCTCTAATTTTTGTAGTAGCTTTCTTTTCTTTATGCCTTTCGTTTTAAGTATATCAGGAAAATTACTCGTTTGTGGTGTGATTCCTACTTGAAAAATAAATTACATATGTACCAAACTTACTATAGGATGTTTTACTTGACACATTACAGATATGCGTAATTATGTTAAAGCGTGGCATATGGCTTAAAATTCGAGTTTGAGTATGTACATCAGTAAATCATCATAGTAGGTATGTACATTTTTGTAAACTAGAATACACCATAGCGACTTTTTTTTATTTCACCTGGAACTTAAAAAATGGTGATAATTCTGAATGCAGGATTCCTAATGAAAGTGTAATTTGTTCATTGAGTTGCGCCGAATTGTATACCTTCTATTGAGGTTAGGATCTGGTGAACAGGATTCGGAAATTTTTTATGAACAGGAAAAGGTGTACTGTAAAAATTATATTTTGGTAAACAATTGCGTCGAAAATAATAAATCAGAGATTTGTTATTTTAGGATCCCGAATCTAGATCGGTAATATTATGCGAGTTTATGTCTTCGCAATGTTCTATGCGAGTTTGCTAAGAGTATTTTGCTAAGAAAATTAACCTTCAAATAATGACATCTCTCTTCCCTCCATTTACGTTAATTACACTCATGAATTATACGCCTTTTCGAAAGTCACAAGATTATGAATTATGAACACAAAAGTTTAATATTTGTTTATCTCGACATCCATCTCATTCTCTTTTTACTTCAAAATTAAGAAATTAACTCGTATATAGTCAGTCCATGTAAAATGAAACGCTTTTGCCCGACTCTACTCAAGGTAATTATCCATTTCCTCCAACTTTTGGTGGATTCCTCTCAGTTTTGTGTGTCTCACCTGTAATTATTTCTCCCACCTGAGAACCCCAGCGAAACCGCACAGGCCGCAGATCGTAATTCGTATTGGTTGTTGGTAACCGTGGACTGGTGGCAATATTCATTACGCAATAAATTTTGATGTTCCTCTCATATTCAAGGGAAGGGAAAAGGTTGTAGTTTCATTCGCATGTTGTGATACCGTGTTTTTCGATGTTCAAAGTAATCGCACGATGAACAGGTGACAGGGTTTCGTTTCTGTCCTATTTTTCGTCAAAAACGTAAATAGAGAAAATCAATTAGTCTAGAATGCATGTAAGTATATCGTCGTTGAAGTTGCATTATGTGCTATCTAATTTATTTCCAAATTTACGTAACTTATTACAAAATCGATAAACTCATAGAATTGATAACCACCACCCAATAAAAAATAGAATTGTTTATCGTTTTATGCATCATGTACATGAAAATTATTGAGGCAACTACCGGAACCCTGCCTGAGATTAAGTACACATACATCGGACTCATTGTTTTACCTGATGCCACTTTATGTATGTGCTACCATCCTCCCATGATGATACTTTCCTCTGATAAGGACAAGTCCACCACGAGTGGTGATTAAGTCGTTGTGTTCTCCTCGTACGAAGCCTGTAATTATCGGGAAGTAAATTTTTATGTGTTTTTATTTATCATGCTACTTTCCTACTCTTTGGCTGATGAGTTTCCCCTCTCTTCTCGTGGCTAATTTTTGGGCGGAAATTGTCTCTCTTGCAGCATAAAAAGTGTTGTGATGCCAGACAGGGTTGAAGTTTTTTAACTGGGTCGATTGTGTACATTTTTACGTGAAAAATTTACTGATTTTTACATGTTTTTATGGAATTTGAATTCATATGTTTATTTAAATGACTTCATATGAAATGAATTTGCTTGTTTATAAATTTCCGGGTATATTGAAATATTTAGCGGCTAGCGTGACCAGATCGAATAACAATTGTGGTACTGGTGAATCACCAATGGTAATGCCTATAATGATGACAAATGTGGAAGCACTCTATCCAAACCACACCTGCGAACCCTTTTGCATGAACACAATTTATGTGTCATGTCTGATATGATTTTCTGATGGACAGAAACCGAAATTAGCATGGCACAAAAAACCTGAAAAATCATACATAGATGGTTACACAATTAGAAATCATAATTAACCGAATAAATAAATATGTAGTCAACATCCACTGATGTTAATGTTAAACTCGTAAAAAAACTGTATACCGAATACCACCTATATACATAAATGATATCACCGCACGATAGTTTTATTACATTTGTTGGTTTTGAAGATGAATACTTCCAAATTATGTAGGTATTAAAATTTTTTTTAAACAATTGACGTGGTTTAAGATTTCATGCAAGTTATTAACTTTTAATGATTAAATAAGCACATTATTAAGAGGACAAATCTTTAATTTCTTAAAATAATGAGGCACGGGTCTCCAACTTGTAAATGTATCTTTTCCTCACCAACGATATATGCAGAAAGCCTCAATAAAACAATTTATGAAAAACCTTAGAAAGATTAATCGCTGAAGGATGTTGATTAAGGTGTGTCAGATACAAAAAAAAACGTTGCAAATTCCGGATAGAACGAAACCATCGAGTTTTTACTTTTACTACAATGTCTGTCTTTCAATACATCGTACTTTGCTATCGCTTTTAGCTGGTCATACGCCGTCAATCAGCATGCTCGCAAGAATACATACATGTATTCGATTTATGTTCCCTTAAAAAATATGCTCATTAAGACAGTTCGAAAATAATTTGGCAAAGCCAATGTTATAAGTTATGTGCCAATAAGTAAGACTCATCACTACAGGAGTTTTCGATTTGTACATAAGTCAAACATTTGAAACACTGATGTACCGATCCAACCCATCATAAATATTTAGAACTAACCTACGCTATCCCAGACAATCTACCTGAAACTATATTTATATACTTAAAACTTAAAACTTTTTCTTTGCACTGTTCAAATCCTACAAATTTTATAATACTCACAAATTATATCTCACAGCCACATACCTACTGTAATATGAAAAACGTACACCTTGAGATTTGCACATGTTGATTACCATTATGACAAGGAAAAGTTGAGACTTTTGTCACACAAACTATTTATCGCAAGCTTTACAAAAATATGTAACAAGTCAGAGTTCCTATAGCCAACATATCCCTTATAATATTCGCCACAATTGTTACCATCAATTCCATCCCCAAATACTAAATGCAAATGTTAAACTTATAAAAAACCGTGTATCGAATACCACATAAATGCTACGCGCGTTTCACAGCACGGTATTTTTATTATACAATTGTCGGTTTTGACGACGAACATATCAATTTCTAATAAATCATGCGCCACCAGCGGATCTGATCACCTACAATCATATTAAATATTTAAAACTTGTACTTTTTTATTTACACTGTTTAACTCATACAGATTTCAAAATTCATACAATTTTTTATCTTCAGGCAAATAATATAAAAAACGTACAATTTAATTAAGACTTACTCGTATTATAGTTTGGCATGTTGATTACAATTATTACGTATAAGGAAAAGTTGAGAGCTTTATCACCCAACCAAAAAACTATTTATCGCAAGTTTCACAAAAATGGGAACAATGTAAACTTAAGAATTGTTAGAGTTTTTATATCCAACATATTCCAGTCCCCAATATAATATTCGCCACAATTGTCACCATCAATTCCATCCCCAAATATCTTGTAAGTGTTTATTTAACTGCACGCCGTAAAACCTCGTGTCTGCCCACATTGGAGTCATCATCATCGGACGCAAACCATCCAAAACCGGATTCGGATCATCGGATTGAATCTGATGTCTCATCTCGTGTCTCGCAAAATGGAGTTCATTTGATTCCACGGACTGGATTTATGATCCACTTGAACCACGAGTACATCCATTTCAGTCCGTAAATAAATTCCACCCAAAAAACCAGTGCATTATGGTTCACCCTAATTTCACCTCAAATAACACTCAAACCAATGACGACATCAAATATCGGGCTCATCCTTCCTCCACTGCGGACCGAGTGAGGTGCATAAAAAATAAAATAAAATGTAGCGCTAAAGAAGAGAGAAAGATTTCGAAGGAGGCAAACATTCTCCGACTTTCTCTCCACCAGGGTTTCATTTCGTGGTGCACTAAACGCAAAAAAAATTGTATGAAGTAGGTTTCCGAGTGATGCGAGAAATTCATATTTGTAATAAACAAGGTCCCAAAAAAGGGGAAATCTTAGTGAGGTAGTGCAATCATAAGTAATAAATAAAATTAGATTGCCAAATTTTTGCATCACCGCTCTCGGTACAATTTTTTTACTCCAAGCATTAATCGTTTAAATAGAAAAGTTGTCATCTCAAAAGGTCCCATGATTTTGCCTGAATAGAATATCCAAATTGATATATTAATTGAAATTATAGATTTGTATCTTTTTTAAACAAATACGTAGTTCATAATTGTTTAGCCATTATATTTTACATATCTCAGTTAATTTAACCCACTTCTCGTTCACTACACAGTAAAAATGCCTTCTTTCTCAATTTATTCAATAAAATTAAGAATTCCTATGCAAAACAAATTGCCTATGCAAAAAATGAAAAACAAAAAAAATGCAAATTTGCCTTTGCCTATGCAAAAAAAATGCAAATTTGCCTTTGCCTATGCAAAAAAAATTTATACTGTATCCAGTAAAAATGGTACCGAGAGCGGTGATGCAAAAATTCGGTAATCTAATTTTATTTATTACTTATGATTGCACTACCTTACTAAGATTTCCCCTTTTTTGGGACCTTGTTTATTTATAACTTGTAATTGGAATGTCAATAGGATGCACCATCCCCTTTCAATATTTGTATCCGGGATAATTTTATTAAATGCTTCGTTTTCAAAATTGAATTATTTCGTTATTTCTTAACCGATTCACGTTATTTTGGTCTTAAGATGTCTGGTCTAGATTACTAGATACCAAATGACCTAATCTGAAGGTGCGACACTCACAACCACCACTTCATGCATTGTACCAAAAGTGTTGCAGAATCAAATATTAGTTCTTCTGTTTACAGTTTTGAATATTTATTTTGTCTTAAATTTATTATTCATATGTCGTTGTCAATGACATTGATTCGTAGAACGTCTATGAATTTTATGGTCTTTAAATTGGAATAACTAAATCAATTCGGAACGGATTTTGATGTATTTATACTTAAAATTTTCGGGATAAACTGTTCTACAATTCGTGGGGTTCAAATTGATGATAAAGTTTGCTAGTAATTAGCAATAATTACAAATGTGTTTCTAAGGCCACATTTTTGCCCATAATTCCGGTAAAAATCAAGTAATCGCTTAGGCGGATCAGATCCCATTTCTAAATTATGTAACAATAATCGGTACAAAATTTCATCAAAATCGGTTAAGAAATGACTGAGATATCTCAGATGGTCACTTTTTTGGGGTGGGTCAAATGCATACTTAGTAATTTTTTTCGTTGTTAGGTATTTGCCTCACTAAGAAAAATGCATTTAATATCACAGAATTTGGACTTCTGTGAAACTGTTTGAAATAAATTTCCGCTTGTTTAATTAGGACATTCACAAATTAATGGAGTACACGCACGAACCATGTTTATTAGAAAAAGTCAGCTTGAAACTTATTTCCAGCATACAATTTTTGTAATACAACAAGAAAATTGAATGAATTGATGCCAGTTCCTCATCATCAGTTTCTATCAAATTCGTCCACTTTCACCCACTTTCTCCCACTCAGATTTGGTCTGCAAGAAACAAAACCTGCACCTGAAACACTGCTGATTTAAATGGTGCATAAAAATCCTAACATTCTCCTCGCTTGCTTTCTCTCTTTCGTTCCCAGTCTCTGGCTCCTCTTTAAATTTAAATGTAGAAATAAAATAAATTTGAAAGAATATCAAAATCCGTTCAATTCGGGGATAGAATAAATCCAGATCAGTTAAACGTCCTTCCAGTTGAATACCTCGGTTTCTCCATGACTCAAAAAGTTGGGTCGCTTTCTTTCCAAGTGGAAAAAAATAAAATCTCAATAAAATTTAACTTTCAAATCGTTTCTTTCTACCACGATTCGTACTTTGCATGACACGCATGGTTTCCCGTCCTGCCCACACACGTGGTTTGGTTTTGGTCGGGATTGGCCACCCCATCATTTCTGGGGATGCAATGCACTCTCAGAAATGTTGGGACAAATTGACACGTACAACAGATGTAAGAATGCAAATTTTGAAAGACAAATTCCAAATGTCGTAAATGAAACGACATTTTATTTTTTATTCATCTCTTAACTCGGAAATTGTAAGAGTATTATGCTGTATAATTTTTTAGGAATAGTTGAAAACTTAAAATTATATAATTAGATGATTTGATGTTTACCGTCGGTTTATGATTTTCAGCTGTAGGGTATAACAACTGAGTGCTAAAATTTTCTAGTATGTATAACCCATAGAATAGTAGATAGAATAGTATAGTTCTGTGGTATAACCATCTCTAGAGACTAACTACATGAGTTTTCTTTTTCGTAAATTATTTATTTTCACAAAATATACACGATTACGAAATTGGTGTAAATACCAGCACTATAAATTAAAGTTGGACATTGTTCAACTTTAATTTATTTTATTCTGATCCTCATAAATATTTTGTGTACGTCTTTCTCTTCATGAAGTAATTTCGAAAATTATGACCACACTTTGATCTTTTTTGTAAATTACGTATTTTCAAAAAAATTCCACGATTACGAAATTGGTGTGAATAATACCAACACTATAAAAGTACATCTGAGTTGTACACACAACTCGCATCAAATCAGAGACTCGCACGAGTGTCAAGATTGTTGATAAAAGTGAAAAATCGGAGCAATTTTTCCAACCGGAAAACGACCGGGATTTTGGAGTAAATTCGGGTGTTTCACGGCCAATTGGATTCTCGTCGTGATGGAGGAGAGGATAAGCGAGGGGGATTTGCGGGGTGGCAATCTCCAGCCCCAAGTTGGACCGCAATTCCTTTGCTATCCTCAACTTTCCCTTATTCTACTTTTCTTGATAGAGAAGAGAGAGAAAGTAATACACCAATATAATTCTTACGTTATGTAAGAAATCTAAAACAGTCCGCGCAACACTACCATACACAAAAATTATCCAAAACCAGTCAAGAAAGTCTAGCCTGTAAATGTTACCATTGATCCATTTAATCGAAGCTAATTGTCATCAGTATCAAATTATTTACAGATATTGAACAAATGGGTTTATTCTTTCAATACACGAGAGAACTTGAGAGAAGCATCATATTCATTTTCATCATCACATTCACAAAACTACCACTTAAACCTTAGACTTACTTGTAACCCGACCTGACCAATTTGTCAAATAATAACTCCTTCATTAAGATAGATATATACAATGAGATCGTGTTTTTTCGCGCTCGAACAATTTTGGAGTTGGATAGCTTAAAATTTTCGTAATTTTGTGTACATGAAGAATCCGCAATAATATTGGGGGGGGGGGGTGCATTGGTGGTTTTCGAGATCTGAGCCAAAATGCGCGAATGTTTGGCTAATTTTATTTTTTTTCCCAAAATCGTTCAAATCTACGCGTGTCATACAGATATTACCATGATCTTTATGCTTTTTAAAGTTACGACGAAAAATTGTAAAGTATTAAATACATTTATTACAATCCTGCTCTAAATATTGTCATGATAATTAGAAAAAAGGTCCAAATTTCTACACAATTTTCCTCCATGCCATCTGTCCCCACTGTAATTATGTAGATAAATACGTCCCCACTAACAATGGAGGTCTCTCAACATATGCTCACAGAGTTTGACCTACTTGGTGTCAATCGATCACAAATTTGAGTAGTATAAAATGTGCATATGGATCTGGAAAGCGAACAAAATGTCAAATTCTCCTCTTCGGATGCAAATATCTCTGCCAAACCTACCTGTTGGCAGATAGTGCCATCCATATGCACATTTTATGCTACTCAAATTTGTGATCGATTGACACTAATCCTAAGTTGGTCAAACTCTGTGAGCATACGTTGGGAGACCTCCATTGAAAGTCGTAGTAGAGCAATAATTAATTATTATTTATTCTTGGACAAACAATAAATAAGGAAAGTTTTACCATAATTCAAACTCATTTTATATTCCACTGGCCTATTTACATATTTATTTAGCAAGCATCCGCCACATGTCAAATACAATACTTAATAAATTAATAATTCACCGAATTTGTCGATAAGTTTATATAAATTCGATTACGACTAACGTTTCAAAATAAATTAGATTATCTGGCTACACATTTCGGTGCAAATTAAATATTTACAAGATGAACTTTCTTGTAGTCCAAGTGCAGTCAAGGCAAGAGGGTAAAATTTAGCCGAAGAAGAGCTAAATTTAGCTCCGGCTTTACTTATCCGATCTGGAGCTAGATTTAGCTCCGAGAGCTAAATCTAGCTCCTCAAGCTCGATTTTGCTCTGAAAAAGAGCTAAATTTAGCTGATCCTCGGCTAAATTTAGCTTGGTTAGACTTTGAAAAGACCGACCGCCTTTATTATGCAGCGACGGTTACTTTCGTCAATTTAGGTGAATTAAGCATATTTCGCTTAACAAATAAGCAATGGCCCAGCTTTGTGTGATCCGGCCCACCGTAGTTACAAAAACTTAAAAGTGAAGGTTATTTTAAATTCATAGCTATAGATTGAATAATTTAAATTTGGCGGAAGATTTGGAGCAAAATTTACCCTTCGGAGCTAAATTTAGCTCCGGATCGCCTTAATAAAGCCGGAGCTAAATTTAGCTCTTCTTCGGCTAAATCTTACCCTCTTGCCTTGACTGAAGTGACATTTTTACTTCTTGTGGGACTTCAGGTTGGAAACGCACAAAGTATGCAAATAAACAAACAATAAGGTCAAAATATTGGGTTTGAAAAACCCCAAATTATTTTGAAATCATAATGATTCGCAATTTTGCGTTTTTTAAAATCTTTATAAAACAAATTGTAGGACTTAGCAATATTTTTTTCTCATTGAAGATCTGACCACTGAAGGCGATAATGGCGGTCCAGAAGCATTTTACGACACAATCACCTGTGACACTGATGACGACGGATTGATCCGGATAGGGTCCCTTGGCTTTAGAAAAGTCTACTACGCCGCACCACAAAAAGTAAGCGAACGTTTAATATAACATCTCACTATTTACCAGCGTTTCTGGTGTTACAAAACACCTGCAGAAAATTACTGCATAATAGTGTTTTATGCCTTTAATAAAATAACACCAGCCAATAATCCGACTTTTGTGACGTTTTTCATCACTGTTGACAATGTCAAACCATTTAATTTATGCTTCCTCGAGACTTTGAGTTTTTCATTTACAACTTTGTGTAGAGTTTAATTTTTACAATGAAGTTATTTTGAGACTTGTAATTTTACCACTAAAAAGTTGAGTCATACACTTATGTAATATCAATCCGACTACTACACCAGATATGAATTTATAACGGATTTTTTTTGCCCGTGCACTGACACATCGCCCCCACGATGAACTAATTGTCTCAGCTTTACATATTACTAAATTATGTAGTATTACATAAATTTATTATCCTAGATCTTACAGGGTAGCTACAAACCTTAACTTACTTAACTTTCTTCTAGTCAACCTTCATCGAGTGTCACAGACTTTGTCGAGGAAAAAGAACTAAACTCGGGAGGCAAATGCACTTGGCCGAGTTCCTAAATCTAGAGGAGCAGTATAACTTCAGTAACCTCACTTTTACCCACAACTGTACCGGTATGTTGCTAATTACCAATTATGGAGTAAAATGGATACAAGTTTACTAATTTCTTAAAAAATATTTTTAAAAAAATTTGAAAAAATTGTTTAAAAATTTTAAAAACTTTTGAAAAAATGACTTATTAATTTGTACGTCCTATATTATTCTAAGATATTAGACAAACGGAACTCTGGGTTGGAGGGATCGCGTTGGATTACCTGTTAAGCAACAGTCCTAGACAAGTTCCAACCTCAAAGTGGATTTGGATTCATTCCGGAAAGTCATTCGAAGACGGGATGGGCGCCTGGAACCCGGGCGAGCCAAATCGTGTCGTGCAACTGAACCTGGAATATGAGGCCTGCGTTATGGTGCGGCCATATTCATATCCATATTCTCGGCACGGTCTGAATGATGCACACTGTTCGGCAGTGCGCCCGTGCGTTTGTGAGGGGGCGATTATTTGAAATGCAGTTAAAATTATTGTGAAGAATATGAATATTAGGAGGGAAGAACGTATTTTAGATGTAATTACTTAAGAGTTAAAAACAATGTTAAGGAAAAAATCCTAGGTGGTTTGATCGGTTGAATTCGAAATAAAAATAAATTTGACTATGATTTAGCATACCATACATTTGCTGTTATTTCTCGAAAATTTCTTGTAATAATCGTATAGGCGTTTCCACTTTAGGAATTTATATTTTTTCCAAAATATCACTTTTTAAGTAAAATTTTGACCTTCCTCTCCCATTTATAAGATTTTGGCATCTCTCAAACTTAGGGTGCTTCTTTTTAAAAAATAACTTGGGCTAATTCCAACCAAAAGTTTTCCAATTTTTGCGTAAAAGGAATTGACGTTATTCTAGGATAATAGTCAATTCGAGTCGAATGTAAGTAAATTACGTACATTCTAGTCGAAAGAATTACGTAGCGTAATTCTTTATACTAAAGTTGTGAATAAAAACTGAAAAACAAAAAGGTCACCAATTTCACTTCTTTCATGTATCTCTCGGTGCTTAATACATGGGGTCAAGTATGACATGAAGCTAAATGAGGTGAAATGAAACGAATTTGAACGAAAATGAGTGAATATGAGTGAAAACCTTGTTTAATCCACGACTAAGAAAAGGTGGCCACTTACATAGCTCGGAGAATAGCGAGAAAGTAATACACCAATATAATTCTTACGTTATGTAAGAAATCTAAACAGGTCATGCACGCAACATTATACAACAATTTTCTAAATACAGTTTAAACGAATTCACTTTATTATTACCATTGTTCCAATTAATGACAGTTAATTGTCGTCGGTATCAAATTATTTACAGATTGTTGAACTTGGACAACTAGGTTTAATTTTAATCTTTCAATTCAAGAGAACAGGATCATATTCATCATCACATTAGTGAATCTACTATTTAAACCTTAAACTTACTTGTAACCCGACCTGACCAATTTGTCCCATAATTACTGCTTCATTTAATCCACGATTAAGAAAAGGTGGCCAATTAGCTCGGAACAAAAGAAACCGAAGAAAATATAGGGCCAACCATCCCTTAATTCTGGTCTAGCTCATCGGCTCACCCTAAAACTTGTCATTTACTATTACAAAATCTTATCAGCAAACAAAATCATCTCGTTTCATGACAATCCATGCGATATTCGATCCATTTGTCGCAAACAATGAATGAAAGGTGGACAAATAATGAAACAGGAATTATTTACCTGCTTGTTTACCACTGTCAAATAGAATTATTTACGTAAGTAGATCCCCACAAGGAAGGAAGAAACCTGATCTCTTGTTCAATTTAATGCACTTCAGCAGATTTGTCCCCAAATAGATTTTTGAGAGGAAAACAGTTTACAAAAATATTCGGTTTTAAAACATATTTAAAACTTCCTTTTAACCTTGCTACGTACCTAATTTTGTTAGCAAAAATACAATAATTTAAGATTGTCCGACTTTCATTCAATTTTGCATCGGAACAGATTTGGCAAAATTAAATGTTTTCATAAATGACCATGCATCGTGTGAACAACTTTGGGCAAAGTGTTAGCATTTTTAAGGTGTTGTAAAATACTATTAAAATACTATAATAATGTTGATTTATTTTGAAAGTCTGTATTTCCAACATTTGCCAACTTCTTTAAATACGAGAGTCCCCAGTACTTTTTCTGTTTTAATTGCTATTATGTGACATGGGTTCCCGAGCCAGCAGTTGAAGTGAATTGTCTGAAAGGGAGCCCTTTTTGGCTTTGAGGTCTCAATTTCTTGAGTAAAAGGAGGCGGAACAAGGTTGAGAATTAAGTGGGTTGTTTTCAAGGGTAGGTTTTAAGTACCACCACGATTCACGACCACTAACAAGGAGAAAAAGTATCAACTAAATATGTATATGTGGATATGCACTCTCTCCTACGTACTTGTTGATAGTGAGGGTTGCTCTTTGTCAAGCATTAAGATCTTAGAAAATGAGAATGAGACCAAGTTGGGGGAGGAAAGAGAGACTTGAGCAACTTCCTTTTTCGTTTCCCTTTTCGTATTGAGAGTAAGTTCTTTCTTCGCAAATTGTTGATCCTTCGCTGAGTTCTTTCAGTTTGTAAATCTTGCTTTACTTATTGCCCGCTCTCTTATTATGCTGGACAAATATTTGTAGTTTCATAATTCGGTAATAAATAAATTACTTATGTGCATATGCACTAATACATACAGCGTCTCGTATCTTTTAAATTATTTTCTTTAACTGGAACAAATAGTTGAAATATTTTCAAACTTTAACCAACCTCGCAAAATTTCATCGAAGCTTTAAACTCATATCATCATCAAAATTGAATATTTCCTTTCCAAAAAATTCTTAAAAGACTTCTTAGCTTAACATGTTTGACAAATCGCACTATAGGTTTTTCCCCAATTCACTGTAGAGTAGACCTAAAGTTGACACTCTTTAATGCAGGATTTGGGTCTTTACGACTATCCGCTGGAAATAATAACTTAGCAAATATGACGCTATCTTGCAAATTACCTTCAATTAACTTAGGTAAATAATTAAGTAAATATCGAACTATCACAACTAAATACATAAATTCATATGTAACTCCGTCTCATTTACAATTTTTCTAGCATTTCTATTTTCATTTTTCCATAATTCTTCACCCGGACTGGACCATACAAATTCCACCAAAATCTTGGTGACATTTCCAATTTTGTTACGTCAAAGTCCATTCAATTCAATTGTGCAGTCACCTCCGAGATTATGTCCACCCGTGGAACTAAATAAATACCCAACCAAAAGTGTCATATTTATGTTTGCTTTCACCCCCAAATTCATGTCTCACTCCTCGAATTACTTTTACAAATGTTTGTGTACTCAGGACGATCACTGCTTACATGATCACACAATGGGAAACATTTAGTAAAATAAAATTGGAGTGGATTCGGTCGGCTGAATGAGCGACATGAATGGAGATGCGTATCACCACCAGGTAGCAATAAATGCATGGGGATGAATAATGATAAAATCTTTCTGTTGATGAGTGTAACGTTACACGATAAATGCTTGTAATGCAAGTCGTCTCGTTTTGTTGTGCAGCTCAAAAACGGGAGCTTAAGTTGTTGTGTAAAAATAAAACGGTTCTTCATCTCCTCAAAGTCCAGGCACACTTAGAAATCTTGGAAGAAATTTTCACACTTTGAGTAATTTAGTTTAAGAAAAATGGTTGATGCAAGATTTGAATTTTGTGAAACATTATTTTTACTCGAGGGTCGTCACGGCAGAAAAAATTAATCTAATGAAGAAATTAATCTAATAAAAAATCATTTATGCAAGTTACCCGATAAATAATTTTTTGTGTTAAACTTCGACATATTTATGTATTTAGAAGGTTGAATAATAGCAAATCAACGAAAACTTGACAATGTTATGATCAAGTTGGGATGAAGTACTGCAGGAAATTCAGATAACCACTGGCTTAAATCTAATGTAGATTTTAAATTTACTATCACCATAAATATCTAAGTCGTCCTTACATACCTAGTGTTAAATCTACCTATGATTATGCACCATTTAAATACATATCAATTATATGTTGGCTACATATTTATATTGCATCAGAGTATTAACTTATTAATTAAAAATCTGCAAATATTTGATTTCATAGATCCGATTGAAATGCTTTTCGTGTATCAGCTAATCAAATCTAAGTGATGCTCGAAAAGCATTTCATGCAATTCTACCCAATTCAATTCCAGAGCGCAGAATTAAGTAACCGGTTTATGTGGCTTCCGGTTTTGTAATATATTTCCACATGACAACTTTTGGTTATATTTTTAATTTTTGGTTCAGCAAAACCTGTAAAAATTTCATTTCCAAATTTTTAAGAGTGCTTACACCCCAAGTTAAGTATCTATAAGCTGACTGAATGAGACGTAATCATAAACAAGGCCATAATACATAGTAGCAGCTAAATATAATGGCAACAAAGATGAAAGGGAACTGCATGCCTTGGTGGCAGCTGCTTTCTGGTCAAAGCTAAAACCAACAGTGGGCAAACCTCATCTTTTTCCAGGCCCACAAAATGCATGGAATAAAACAAAGCTGACCTGCCTGCACACAACTGTTCGAATCTTTACCTTTCTTCCTCAGAGAGATGAAAGTGGGACCATAAAATTTGTAAGGTTTTGGTTTATTGGTTATCCGCCGTGGTTTCTGGTCAGGGATGAAGCTGTGGTAGGAGTGGTTCAAATGAGAGAAAAGCATCGAGACGGAATGTTTTATGATTTTTTTTTGGTAGAATTTTTATACAGATAACCAGTTTCTGCATAATAATGATAAATTTTAATATATATTCGCAAATCAAGGTACTCCACAATGAAATAATTTTGTGTAAATATGTAAGTCAAGCCAAGAGGGTTTGAGTTTTGATTAAATTGTCAACACATGTCTTACACTTATGTAAATTTTTGTCACAGATGACAAATTGCTATATATAATATATAAACAGATAATCTGTGATAATGTGCTTTGCATCTTTTGTATGCCTTACAAAAATTAAAAAAAAATTATCACAAGAGTGGATGGCAAGGTTGGGATCGATAAGAGAAAAATTTCGATAATGTTGACAAAAAATAAACGTACTCAATTTCTTTCAGGGGTGAAAAGTAAAGTTTCATAACTATTAAATTAGCAGGTTTATATATTTGAAATTTTGTATAAAGCTTTTCCACCTCCATCGTCTACAATTATTTACATCGGCCTATTCAAGATATTGCCAAAATTATATATCAACTAAAAAGTCATTCAAAAAAATATATAATTAAATAAAACTGAAAATTGCTCAGTTTTAACCTTGCGTACGCAATTGAGAAATGAGATGCAAAAGGAACAATGAAATTTGAAAATTAAAAAATTAAAACATTAGGTTTATGGAGAAATTCGACCCTTTTTGTAAATTATGTACAGTGAAATCGTAATTGTGTACAAATGGGGAGTAAATAAATCAGCAATATTATCACACTAACATTGATTGCATGAAATTGGTTATGGCGCCGTTATTTTATTAACTGATCGTAAATAGTTGGAAGATAATTTTGAATTTAAGTATGTTTGAAAGATTGCATAAAGCAAGAAATTATTGGGAAATGGTTCCATTTGCGTTATTCATGTGGCAGAGGACTCCTCTTTGTTCGGCGCACATTCCTGAGAAAATGTGGTCGTCGGCGGAAAAGTAGAGGCACACCCAGTTCGTGGGGTGGATCATGACGTTCTTCGTCGACACGTCGGAACCATCGCCATAAACGAACGCCGCCCTCCCGGTCAGAGTCTCGATTTCTCGCATGCTGGCGTCAATCCAAAGTTCTAGAATATTAAATATTTCTTCAATTTTTGAGCACGATTTCATCCATTTAGTAAATAAATTTGGTATGTAAATTAAGTTTTAGAATTGTCACTCACGTGATGAGGGGGCGACGTTAGCTCGAACAAAATCAAACTCGGCGTCGGATTGGAAGATTGCAAATTGAATGCCCGACTGTCGACAAATTTGCCTGGCTGCGTCCCACCTCACTTGGAAGGTCTACAAAAAGTACGTTTCATTTTATATAAAAAGCAGTCTTTTTGAACTAAACTCATTTTATTCCAAATTTAATTACGGAGTTTAAGGTCGTGTAAAATGTCTTGCTCCCAATTGTTCCGATCACTCGCATTTCAGGATACTCGGTTTGGCGATCTGTAAAAAAGTATTATTGATTGAAAAATTAAAAATTATGGTATATTTTTAACGATTTTCCATGCATTATTTTGAATTTTGCTTACCCAATGTTGCTGCATGGACAGCAACGCCTGAAAATACGACCACGGCCAAAGAACAAAGCAGAAGGTTAAACAGTGCCATTATTTAGAAATTCAATTTTGATATTTATGTAGTTAATGTTGGGTCAAATTTATAGTGCCCAACTAAAATTTTTTTTCTTCCAACCAAAATAAATAATTTTCGCAACACTAAAATTTGCAACCAATCGATTTTTTTAATCCAACGAAAATGTAAAATATTACAACCAACAAATTTTACAGTCAATGGAACAAGTATTGGCAACACCAACACAAGCTAAATAAAATTGGCTATAACTTTGGCATGCATTATCAAATTAGCATGAAAATTTGTATGCATTTAGCAAATCTAATGTAGTGTTCGATTATAATCATGTTTCTGATTTAAATCTAGTAAACATAACACAATCCTGATTTTGACCCCAACTAGTCAGATGCAAACCTGCAAAAAGTATTGGCAACATGTGGCCAAATTAATTACTCGAAACAATTTTCTTAACCATCTTCCACATTTCGTTATGGTAAGTTAATTAGGTGGCAAAATATGAGATTACCTACATTTTAAGTCTACAGTTGTGTTGTCTGGAGCCAAAATGGCGACACCAAACGAGCTGTATTTGGCGCGGCGAGAAATAATCATGCCTCTTTCACAAAAAAGCTTTACTATCGAAAAATCAAAGAGAAGACGTACTTTTCCATATTTACTATTGAATACGTAGCAAAGAAATATAGAATGATAATCTCAGTTTCTGCTTTTCGATGATGCGGAGGAATTAGGTCACCTACGCCCAAAATCTACTGATGAATCAAGCAACATGTCACTTGAGATCGGAAGATTTTAGCCCCCAAATCCATGTCGAATTGCAGTACCAACTGTGGGGCAAACATATCATTCAATTTGGTGATCAATTAAAAATTATGCCTTGGGGTTTCAGGCTCCAGTAGCCCGACCGATGCGAGTCCCCAAAGCGAATCACCTCAATAAATCGGAATGGGCTAAATATCGCCCTAAATAGAGTTCCGATCAATGAAAAAGGGCCTACTGGTCCGACATAGGCATATTTTACTTATTCGGAGCTCATTAATTGGTTCAGGTCTGGCGGATGCAATAAAAGGCTCAGAAATACTAAAACGTTCGTATGGCAGTTTAACACATAGGAGGATTGATTATGGTTTGGGGTTAAATGACTAGGTGGCGGCGTGTTTACCTGGTCATTATCGATAAAATTATGACCAGGAAGGTGTTGTCAATCATTCCAAACGATAATTTGAAATCATTTAACAAAAACCTGACCTAGGAAAAAATTTCATATTCCAAAAATGCAGTGACCCCAAACATGTAGCCAAATTAACGATGGAAGTTTTTGGAGACCGAAAAGGTTAAGATTCTTTCGTTGGCTACACAGTCTCCTGATGTGATTCTGATTGTCCGGGTTGAGAAAAGAGAGACCGATGGGAAACCACTAGTCGAAAAACGAGCTTGTCAAAAGTTTAAAAGAACTGTGGGCAACCATATAAAAAAACGTTATATAGGAACTTGTCGAATAAATTCCACAGCCTATTTCTGCTCTTCTTGCTTCGAGGGGACGTGCCACGTAATACTAGAAGCACTTTGTCGCAGTAAAATTGTCGTTTCATTGCTCAATGATTTTTTAAGTTAGAGGGTGCCAATACTTTTTGTGGGTTAATTTCGCAAATTTTCCAGCAAATTATTTAAAACCTGCGTTAATCTAATTTTAATCAGTAAAACATGATTATAATCGAAAACTACATTAGATTTGCTAAATGCGTACAAATTTTCATGCTAATTTGATAATGCATGCCAAAGTTATAGCCAATTTTATTTAGCTTGTGTGGGTGTTGCCAATACTTGTTCCATTGACTGTATATTTAAGCATCAGAATAATTAAGTTTAGGCTGTAAAAATGTTCAAATGCAACAAAATTTTTAATAAATTTGATGGAAATATATATTAATTTATTTTCAAGTTTGAAATGCAAATTTTAAATCACAGAAAATTACAAGGTTTATTGAAAGATGCTTGGGTGGTTCTTAGTAGTTCAAGTCTATAAAAAATTTAGGGTCGTTTTTCTACTGATTTTCGAGATAAAATTATTTGACGTGCGAACTTTGGTCCTTTTTGAGACCCATTTTTTAAGTTTGTTATGGATGACCAACCAACTCACATGCAGCTGACATATTTTAACAACTTTAGCACTTTGAGTATGGGTCGCAGGATTGTCAATATTTAGCAAGAGTGAAACAAGCTGAATATTTGGATGCAGTTTCACCCTTTACTCCAGGTTTATATACCAAATTTTACCCTATTGATGATGACGTGATTATGCCAATTTTTAGAGTGTCGCATGCAATTGATTCTCTTATCTCAAGTAGATGTTGACGCAGATGTGTGACCTGTCCCAACAGTGGATAATATGGATTAAAGCCGAACAATTTGTGAATATATTACATGTAGATCTTCAACAGTTATCATACTAATTTTTAAAATTGACAACTTACTGCGTAAACAATATGCATTACAAAGTAATGAACAATAGTAACAAATTTGTAAAGTGTTCAATATCGTCACTTTTAACTAACTTATTTAGAGCGTCATTTACGAACAGTGGAAAAAACAAGTTAGTTACGTGCTTCTGAAAGATTGTGCAGGGCATGATCGATTAATAAATTGTGATAAAGTCGGATTTACTTATTACGTATTAACGTGTCCACTAGTCGAAATACACGGTAAGTTTTTGTAAAGAACTTTGTAAAATCCAACTACAAACTTGGCATATCTAAAATTTAAACATTATTTTCATATCTCTCAGGACTAAATAAGTCGTCCTCCTGTTACATTCGTATTCCAAAATTAAAACTGTTTACACATTCTCATTCTGTCCCCACTTTTGGTCATTTGTCATGTCGTTACACAAATAAAGAAGCATCGAACACAAATAAAGTACGAAAATAAGACCCATTTCTTACATTTTGGGGTAATACATAAAGGATTTTAGCCGAGTTTTCTCCATTTTAACCAAGTTTGTGTGCCCACACTATTGTCAAACAATTGAATTTAAGTATATACGTTGAGCTGATGGCGTAGTTGTGTGAGATCACCCAATAACCTCTGTCAAATGGATGCGACCACATTCTTTCTGCACGACATCTAAGCATTTGTATGCATTTACTTTTAAATAGTCTGGTATTTTGGTCTAGTGACCTAACAAATACTGAAATAGCGACTGGACTGGAGCACAAAAGAGAGGACAAGATGTTACGAAGAGGAAACGGTTTTCATTTCATGTCTCGATTTTATTGCACTTCTTAAACTACTCCCTTCTACGCAGAGCTTATTCTTCATCTCTGTTTTGTCAAGGACCCACTTTACACAAAATTCTTGAATAAGTGAACATTTTTCCTTGGTCACGGTTTGGTCGTGTCATTTGTCGTCATTGTGTAAAAGTATGTATTCGTTATATTAAAAGTAAGGGGCTAACTATTGTGTAACATGGGCTGGAAAAAGCGTGCCTTATTCTGGGACACATCTGCTGAGGAGATTTCTTGCAGGGAATCATACCCATATTTCATCCATATGACATGGATGAAATTTGGACTTATTCATCAATTTTTCTCATCAGGTTTTTACAGTAGAATTTCTAAAATGTGCGAAATGGCATATTTTTTACGAACTATATCCAACCGGTCGTCTGTATTATGTGAAATTATTTTGCATACATTTTTATAATTATAGTATCAATTTCCCAATAATGGAATTAACCTTCATCTTTCATTTGTCGATATATGTATCGCTTGACAATTTATCAAGTCCATTTGAATTACTATTCAGCCAAACATAATAATTTGGAATAAACATAATTTGAGAGAATTAGTAGATTAATTTTTTAATTGCTGTTCATTTCGTCGACGTTATTTTATAAAACAAAAATCCAAATAAAGCTAAAAGTACGTACCAAAGTGACCATGTAAAAAATCATGTGGGCATCGATGCGAACATTTTTTTAAATTATCCAACCTGACAACTTCTTCAGGCTTTCTTTTCACTCAGAAATTTGACCGTGAAACCGAGACCCTTGAAAATAAAAAAAGGTTGGGGCTTCTGAGACTGAAAGAAATGTGAGGACTGCTCTGCTCAAGTAAATGTTTAATGAAATGTAAGATTTTAGCTGCGAGAGGAGTAAAATGTTGTGAACGAATTACCTACCTCTTCATATTTCATTATGAAAATGCAATCAAGTGGAAGTGAAAAAGGAAAGGTGAAAAATCGAGATATTTCAATCATACAAATTTATATTCTAATTTTTGGAGATGAAAATTGAAGGAAGATATTTGAAATGGCAGCAATTTTTTTTAGAAGTCAATGGAATTTTTTGCTCGTTTTTTGAACGGTGGGTTTTCGTATTGTTCGACAGAAATGCAAAATTTGAACCACTATTATTACTGTAATTAAAACATACTTAGTACAGAACTGCTTGAATTGGTCGACGTTTATTAAACATTACAAATTGCATAATTATAAATAACAAAATAGGTTCTTGAGTTTTGTTGAAACAATGTTGGTTGGCTTTTCTGTATAAATTGTGCACTATTTTTGACGGGGATTTTATGCGAGTGGGATTTCACCTTCATAGCAAAACTCGTTTTTGGGCTTGTCAAGATGTAAATAAATAAATAAATTACTCCGTAAAACCGAGGAGGAGGGATTCAAATGATTGCACTAATCCAAACCACAAACAACACGCCAACAAGTTTATGCTATCAATTGAATCGTCCTATAATTTTCAGACCCTCGAATTTGGAGAAATCTTGGGTTTAACGTTGTAAAATGTGTCACTCGTCCCAAGGGTGACTTCCTTTAATTTCTGAGAGCAATAAAACAATTTTATGACACGATTTCTTATGTCATTTCGACCCGTTGACCTAATCCAAGGTCTTGTTAAAGCGCACTCTAAATAATCCGGTGACAAACGTATTACCAAGTTTGGAAATAATTTTTACCGAATTGGTGATTGCCAGAAATTGATAATGAACTTAGATTTGATTGTTACAATTACAATTGAGTGAAAACTCTAGATAAACCGGGTAACAATATATTACGAAGTTACGAAGTATTGTAGATCAGACAATACCTAATCTCCTTCCGGTAACACTTTGTTACCACATTATTTAGAGTGCGGTAGCACATTGTTATGATGACAACGAATCTCATTGTGCAATGCTTACTCCCTGTCTCAACTTTACCATCTGGATGAGTTTCTTAATTTTACAACCCAAATCCAATTCGTAAACACCAAGGAAGAAACCGTTACAGAATTTGGAATACAACAATCCAACACTGTTTGAAAATTACTGGGTGGGGCGCAGTGGTAAATTTTTATGAGGGTTTTGGTTTGCCTTTCCAATCCGATTTTTGCCGAAGTTAGCAAGTTGTCCAGAATGCAGTCCACAATAATTCAACCAACTTGGTGTCTCTTTATAAACTTTTATTGCAATAATTGGACCCAATTTAACGGTGGTGTTAGTAAAAATAAGTAAAATGCGTGGCTCGTGTCCAAACAAAATTACTAACGGAGAGACAGACCTTCTTTTTTGTGAAATCTAATTTCAAACCAAACCAATTGACTAAATTGATTAGCACTAAATTATGCTTTAAAAAAATAAAAAAATTGCTTTTTATTTTCAGAAATCTATAAATTTGTCGGATTTCACTTTTTTGAAGAGTTTTTTATTCCAAGTTTTCTCAACGTGAAATTCTCATGATGAGAGACAAATTGTCACATTATTTATGAAAATTTCAACCCATAATCTCTCATTTTTTCATAAATCTTTCTTCTCGTTACCCATCTGCTCGCATTATTCCGTCTCAAACACTCCTTTGTTTCAGGTCAGATTTCACTATTTCTTTAAGAAACAAACACAAAAATAAGCACATAAAACTTTTACATCCCATCCATCCACACACCACACGCAAATCTACCTAAAAAAATCGAAGCACTCGTCGCCTCCCAAAAAATAGAGCGATTTCTATTTCCCGAGACGAGAGGAAGTCCAAAAACTGGGTAAAAAATGGACATAAAATCCCAACCTGAAAACAAAAGGGAAATGACCAGAGCCCATGAAAAATGTGACGTAATAAAATTAAAGACCGCACCACACACTCCCAAAATCCTAAAGTCATCACGGTTACGTAAAAAGTAATGACTTAATGCACACCAACCACTCAACCACACCGTGTCGAACTGGCGACGATGCTTGGGAGGAAGAATTATGGGCAAAATTTTCGTGGTGGCTGTGCAGAACGGATGCCGTCTCTCGAGGCGTTACGTACAGATACAAGCTCACGTTTTATCCCTCTTATATCTTACAGGGTAAAAAATCCGGTAAAAAATCGGCCCCATCCTTTCTGCAGGTCCCAGTGAGCGTGCCCTGCTTGTGCGGTTCGCCTCATGGACCACGACACCGTTGATGTCTCCTGACACGCAATCCTCCCCAATCTTGGCTGATGTCTTCATTACTTTGGAAGTGCATGGACAGGATTTCGCAGGAAATGGGAAAAATTGGGAGGGAATAATTCCCTAGGATTTTTGTAAACTGTGCAATTTTTGGAAAATTGTTTTGTAAAGTTGGCAAAATAAGGAAACTTTGCCGGTGACCCGTGTAAATTTATAATAGACTTTTAACCTGACTTTCATCTAATTTTTTACAATTAGTAAACTTTGTAGACAAAACTAAAAAATTTACCGTTCATATTTCATTGCAATTTTAGTTATCTGACAGACAAAATTCGAGAGAAAGTGGTCGAATTTAGAAACCAACTAGCTTTTCCGCAACAGCAGTTTACGCAGTTTTTTATGCATTTCGTGCATTATATTCCCCACACATAAAAAACTTGTTGTAAACGACACCCTGGTAATTTCCTACCACTGTTGGGATGAGGAGTGCAGAATAATGCGGCGAGTTACACCCGACTTTCTGAACGTGTAATGATTCCTTGTCACGATATTTTGGAGTAACGACGTAAAAACCAAACCCGACATCAATCTCGAAATCACAACGTCAAATTTATATATTAACAACTTCCGAACCATTTTTAACGTTTGGTAACATTCTTCTGTTACAGGATGGATAGGACTCTAATATATAATACGTATTTACATAGTGTAAC
Source organism: Folsomia candida (assembly GCF_002217175.1). Taxonomy (NCBI): domain Eukaryota; kingdom Metazoa; phylum Arthropoda; class Collembola; order Entomobryomorpha; family Isotomidae; genus Folsomia; species Folsomia candida. The sequence goes on along the minus strand of NW_019091200.1, from coordinate 4,207,874 downwards.
AACCTCGTGGTAGTAATTTAACACAAAACAATGCACAATTTATAATGCTCAATTCAAAATTTGTCATCAATTCATAGTAAACAAACTAAGACCAAACTGGTAATAAAGAATTACCAAATTACCAGGGGCACACGTTTCAACCTACATAATAAATGATACTGTAGCTTTCTAAAGTCTTGATTTATTTTGTGCCGCGTAAAATTAATACCAAATTTCTACTGGCGTCGCATAATGTCAATATTTCTTAAAAACTTGGGAACAAATTTCTCCAAAAAATCACAACCTCAAAATCTCCACCGAAAACCATAAAGGTCGGTCAAAGTAGTGTGATGAATCTCTCTTTATTGCTCAAATGTCCAGCCTTCTGCCGTCCGTCACTTGTCATGAGGACAGATCTCGGTCCATCTCGTGTATCGGATGGGTCGTGAATTTGCTGCCTGTGGGAACGACTTCTTGCCAACAATGGGATGGACAACAATGAGGCAATAAAAATGATTTCGTTGCCTCTCCAGCCGTGAATTTCATGCTGTCCGTCTCCTCGCACAGCACGGGGTTAAGTGTCAACCGTTGTGTAATGGAAGGCAGGCAATCAGTCGGATAAGGGAGCTTGTCGTCGACCCATGGCGTGGGTTCGGTTGTAACTTTGTGATGTCTCAATTAAGGGGATGGAATGAAATGGGTTACAGTTTTTGTAGTTTTGAAGTTTGAAGAAAATCTGGGAAATATTACAGAAATTTTGGTGAGGACGTAAACCTGCTAAAAAAATTTATTTACTGGGGATGAGTTTTATCAGTACTCTGTAAAACCATTTTAAGCTGAAATTTGGTAGAGCATTATAAAAATTTAGTCGTGTGCAATTTTTGAACATTAAATGCTCAAATGTTTTGTTTGTTTCTTATTGCTTAACATGTTAACCACATATGTAGCAGCGTTAGACGAGGAACACATAAAAGTCAATTTCTTTAACTAATTTACCCCTGTTTAGGTCATATTTTTTAAAGGAAATTAGTCAGATGATAAATTGATGTGTATTTGAAGTATGAATAAAATCAATAAAATCTTGAATTTGAAGATATGTAAATAAGTTTTCCTTCTTTTTGACGCACTCCAAGGGTTTTATGGAATTGGTTATTTTCGAGCGAATTGTTGCAAACTAGATGAGAATTGAATAATGATAACGCCAAATTAAATAGTTTATCAAAATTCAAATATATAACAAATAGATCATAGATTTGGGAAACTTCTTCAGATAATTGTAAAATTAATACTTCAATCTAATCTAACAGATTTGTTATCAAAGTCTTTCACCTTGTTATCTGGTGAAAGTAACAAAGTAAAGCATTAGACTAGGATTTTATTCCGCTTAAATTTTGCACTTTTTAAAAAAATAAGCACAAATTTGACATTCATCCAAATCTAATTTGTATTCGCCCTAAGCAACTATGTATTGAACCCCAAATCAGTACATCAGTCTCACTAACTAACTCGTCAGTCACCCAGTTACAAAATATAGAGATGCGATGATATATTATTCTCCTGGTGTGATTCTCCTCCCTCCAAACATCGTGACCCCTGACCCCTCCCGTCAGCACGGTGCACAGATGTGAAATTATGGGGCGCAAGGGTCACCTTAATGAGATCACGACTGGGGTGGCAAAGCAAAGAGCAGACGCAGGCCAGGCCACAGATGCGTTTCTAATAAGAAAAGGGTGGTGGATTTTGTGGATTGGGGTGCAGATTTATCCGGGTATTAAAATTCATCCCCCATATGAGATTGTCCGAAAACTCGGAGAAATGTGTAGGGATTTTATCCAAAATTGTGATAGTTTCGAATATATTTTTAGTGCTTTGTGATTAATTACAGTTTAATTAAATAAAATTTTAAGACAATTTTCTTTTTATAAAGCATTTCAATTACATCATTTGCAATGAAAATATTGCTCAAACTTGTGTTGCATATCTTGGATAAACGTTTTATGACACTTTATTCCGTGATGTTTAAATCGGCATCGAAGTTATGTGTTTTCTCTTTCAAAGCCCTTCACTTTAAAAATTTGAAATAAATCCGATTGGTAGTTTCTGCAAAATCTTACTTTTTCGCAAAATAATATGAAAAGCGATGAGAATTTTTTGCTTGCCTTGCATTTTACTCATCTCAATTTTCAACCCCTTATTCCACTCTCTCTGCCTGTTAATAAGAGGGGAATCGTGGCTAAAAATGCATCCCAACCTCGAAACCCATGACACATCTTTTCCTGACAGAGAGATCTTTTAGTTACGTATTTGTTGGCACATGTGTGATCCCAGCGAACCCCGACCGACCCCACCAACCAACCCAGCGACCCTTCCCACTGCTTCCCACATTGTCAACCGACCTTATTGATGCCCTGTCAAGTGCACACAACAAAACGCACAATGGGATCATTGATGGGGTGAGTTTTTGGTGTGTTAAGAGACCAGACGAGACGACCGAGGGTGAGTTTTGCCACTGGCTAAAGTTGCATCTCGGGATGAAAATTAACCAATTTCTCATTTTTCTTCTGCTTGCAAGACGAATATAAATAAATAAATGGGTATAATTTTAAGCTAAAAGAAGTATTTTTAAAGAAATCAAATTTTTAGGGAAAAATCTCATGCAAAATTTTCGCACAATTTGCAGAAAAAAGTATCACATAATTCCGACTTTAATTTCTAACGATATATATACAATTTTGCTGCCTTTGTTTCAGAATTGGCGAAAATTATATCTACAAAATTCCAATTTCAAATAAAAAGGTTATGATTCACATTATTCGATTTCCATTTATCCGTTCTTGTCCCTCATCGTGAATCCAAACCATGAATGACGTATCGCTGCCTTTGGTTCAATTGAAAACCAAATCGAACCGACCTCTTTTACATTGCATATTCGGTTTATGAATACAGTCGGAAGCTCTCATGGGATGGTTTTCAGAGAACGAAGGGAACTTTCCACACACACGAGAGGGATGATTTCGACTGTGCTACATATGTGCAAGGGTAAGTAAACGCTAATAAATTCAGGAGCCCGAAATCCAGCAGCCTGGCCGTGAAGAGGGACGCTTTTGTTTCCCCGACCCCATTATGAATCCAGTGATCGGATCCGGCTAGAATTTCCACATGATGAAATACGTGTGTGATATCAAAAGAGGAGAGATCTCGGTGAGGTTTGGTAGCTTGGGGTTCGTGGTGGTTCGGTTTGGTCGATCAGTGCGGCTTGTATTTTGGTCACCCCGTTTCTCTCGGAAAGCAAAGACCCCACAGGCCAGCGAGCCAGCTAACCCCACCAACACCACAACCACAGCCTCCTCCTCGCACAGCGATGGAGGACACTCTAAATAATTCGCGGAAATTTGTTGCTTTTTTTAAACCTGTTATGCACTCTGCTTGATTAGTAACTGTTAATTTGTAAATATATATGTAGCATATACATAGTTTGATATTGTTTAATTGTTTTGTTTATGGCAATCTTCTGTTACTGGTTCGTAATAAATTTTTCGAATTAATTATTAGTTTGCGATTAAATTAATCCTATCTAGTTTGAAATACACTGCAAATTTAATTTTGTGGATTAAATGTCAGTTTACTTTGTGAAAAATACTTCATAAAAAAAATTACTGAATATGTATAAAAACTCAATAATTAGTGTTAAAATATATAAAATGACATTTACCAATTTAAGTATAGCGTATCTGTGATAGTAAAATTTACTATAAATTAATAAAATGAAATTGCAATTTGTATGATTTGAGAGTCGGTTCGGCTTTTTTAACCAGCATGATGATAATACTGTAAGAAATTAGATTGAGCCAGAGGATGGATATAAAGGATTACATTTCATTTTTTGAAGATTTTGACTAAAAATGTTTAAGAAGAATTCGTTGACAAATGAACACTGTTAGAATTTGCGAAATCAAGTTACTACTTTAATATTAGCACATTCAACTTAAGTATTTTGTAAAAATCTAAGTTTTTAATAAGTCTTTTCTTCTCCAGAAGTAAAACAACCCTTTTCCACTCCATGCTCCCATTAACACATAGTCGTCCTACTGTAATCAGCCTCGTTTTAACCTCATTTTCTGGAATAACATCTCCCAAAAGTAAAAACCATTAAGTTTTACTCTTTCCCTTTTCTCCCTCTTTGTGTAGCGTGTAGATATCCATGTCCTTGTTTTGTGTCGTGTTATTCTTGGCGAGATATGGCGACAAGGCGACCCTTGCTTTCCTCTCTGGTGTGGCTTGCTCTTTGGTATACCTCATCTCAATCCTGACCAAAATATGCCATGTTTCACACCCCTCGGATAAAATCACGTGGGTAAAAGTGGGATTTATGTAGTCTTTTATTTAGAAAAAATATTCCATTTAGATCACGAGAGAGAGAAAAAGTGGTCCAATAACGATACATTGCATAAATAAAATTGATTAGATTACATAATAAATGCTTATGAAATATATTTATTTTCAAATAATAAATAATCTAATATTTCCAAATTGTTTCATAATAAATTAATCTCGGTGTTATTTATGAACTTATTTATGGACTTATTTTTGCAATAAAAATTGTACTAGACCTGCTTAAAATTGCTAATTTCCCAGATTATATTTTGCTTACGAGTTGAATTAACTTGTATGATTTCCACGCTAGTTCAGGTTTTCTTGAAATGTTCAATTAATAAGATTAGTTCTAGGTGTGTTCTGTTTCAGATACTAATTTAACAAGAATTATGTCAAATGAAAGTATACAGTTTTTTCTATATTTTTAATATCACAAAGTAAAAATTATAGCAAAAAATGACAACTTTGTCTTGACTTGCTTAATTTTGTTTTAACATTTACACGAAGTATGACTAAATTCGTGTCAAAACCACAAATTCTACATATCAAGGTGGAGAAAGTTAGCGAAATTGTCATCATTTCGCCCAGTTTAGTACAGATAAATCCCCCTCATTTCTCTCACTTTGACTTTGGAACCCTGTCGGTGTGGGTTTATTTTATGGATTTCATTTACTTCTGGCGAGAGGAAGTGAGGAGGTTGGATTGTGAGCTGATGACACATTGGAAGGACGCAGGGCTGGCTGGTGTGGTGCGTGATTTGTGGATTAGCCGAGACCCGAACGCTAAATGTGAATTGTAAATCATAATAAATTGTCTGCACGTTCACGTTGACTAAATAAGCTGTAAACAGAAAGAGGACCTTCGACCCTCTCATCGCCACATCATCTCGGGCTTCCCATAGCTCCACGCTTCCTTCCTCTCTTCTCTCGCTCCCGTTCATATATTTTGGCCCGAAATGGTGGCAATGGATACCCTCAACAGTATATATTTTTTCGGGTAAATGTGTACTCTGTTTTATAGATACTCATGTGACCCTGCTTTTGTGTGTATGTATGGGTTTACCACGTCGGTATAAAAATATCGCCAAATTGTAAAGATTTTTGGTGCCATAAAATTAATTTAGGCTAGTTTTTGCAACAGCAGTTAAAACTTCGGTAGCGTTCTTTTGTTACAAATCTTATTTGTTTTTCTACCACTTTGATAGACTTTTTTAGAATTTATTTTATTTTGCTGGGAACTTTGTTACATTTGTTCACCATATTTTTAAGAGTGTAGCAGAAAAATGTAGCCAAATCCATGCACACATTTGATGCTTTTAATCCTCTCAAGAGTGCAGAGGACATGTACATTATTATTGCAGTTTAAATGTAAATGTAACACAGTACATTTGTAATGTGCACGCATACCCGTAAAATAAGCTACAAGCCGTTTGTACATAAATAAGTTTGTTGTACTGATTTCTTAAGTAAAGAACACAAACTCCTGGAATCTCATCTCATCCGAAATCTCGGATTTTTATATTTTTTCCCAACATTCGTTTCACTTCAAAATCTGAACGAAGGCCAAAATAAATGAAAATGTTACCCACATCTTGAGATAAAAACAACGATTTGATCTGTTGAAGTAGAAAAGTGCTTATCATTTTTATTTTACAGATCGACGCTAATGATTACCAATTTTTAGAATTGTGACAAAAATAAAAAGAAAGTGGTTATGAATTTGAAATGCTAAATTAAGGAAATTTTACAAATATGACATGACGTATATGCCATTTTACGGATAAATATCTATTTCAATGTGCGAAAATATTAACTTTCAAGTTTAAATTAAACTGTATGATTTGTACACAAATCCAGTGTTTCTTGAAATGTGTAATTATAGAAACAAGTTCAAGATTAACCATTTAAAGAGGACAAGTAAAAGTCATGATGTCCATAATTCGTGCCACCAGGCGACAGTAGAGTTACCTTAATTCGTGAGGGAGCTTTATTTCTAAGGGATCATTATTCGTAACCAAAAATGCCAGTCAAATATGTTACTCCGTGACAACATTTTCACAAAAAATTTTAATTTCTAGCCCGACCCAAGGCTTATGTACCCGTGTTGCCCATCTGTACGATGATAATTCTTTTTAAAATTATCCGATCGACTTGATATTTTCCACACATATAGACCATCCAAATACACAACTCGAGTTCGAAGACTGGTTCGATCGGTCAAGTGGTTGGCCGGTAGGGGTCATATGGGTGTTGGGGTCAAGGGTAACGAAAATTCAAAATTTGCGTGAAAGTTTATAATGACTTGCAATGGAAGAATATAACGTGGAATTGAATAGATTTTTATCTTGAGGTACCCTATAGGGTAAATGTTAATCCTAAGTTATTTCTCGACTCCATACTTCAGCTGATTATATCAATTTTAAGAAATCGGTGTGGACCATCCCCTTAGGGTGACCATATTTTTCCCGACTAAAACCGGGACATATTTTGGCGAAAAAATTTTCAATAATATCTAGTGCTTGGCGATTCGAGTATAACCGAATTTTGAGAAAGAGCTAGGGTAGGAGATTAAGTGAATATTACATGCACGTTACTGGTATTTATGTGCTAAAATCTACTTTTTCATCAATATTTTTTTGCAAAAAGCGGGATAATTTAATTTTTTCCTGAGATTTTGATAAACCGGGACACTTTATCAAAACCGGGACATTTTTGGGACGCCGGGACAGGTTTTGAAAAGCGGGACATGTCCCGGCTAAATCGGGACGGATGGTCACCCTACATCCCCTAGTGTCCCTCTGCAAATTTTTGTTCATATTTAACTTCCTATTATTTCATGAGAAAGCAGTAAAGATCTCTGGTCCTAATTTCAGCTTTCCATGTTAATCCCTGAAAATTGGTGGGGGTCACCCCATAGGGTCCTTCCAGATTCCAATGTATATTCTTCCATGAAGAGCCATAAGAAAACCAAATGCCAAATTTCAGAACGATATGACGATTTTGAAAAATCAGTATGGGTCACCCAATAAGACCCCTCCAGATGAAAATTTTACCAATTTGAGAAAATATTTTTCTTTTAGGACCAAGCAATCTTTCTACCAAATTTCAGTTCTATATTACGACTTTGCAAAATCAGTTGGGGTCCCTCACCATAGGGTTCCTCAAGATGAAAATTTTTCCAACTTGAACTCATTTTTATCTATTAGGAGCCATTAGCAACCTCTGTGCCAAATTTCAGCTTTCTACGACAATTTCGAAATTTTGGTGCATAATACCCACCCACCCAGATGACCCATACGGGTCAACCAGGGGACCGCTTTTGCCTATCTTCGAACTCGGTTCCTAACTTTGTCCAATATGCATCTGGTAAAAATTTCAAGTCAATCGGCCAACTCGTTCCAGAGTTATCTATAAACAGACGGACAGACGGACGGACGAACGGACATGACAATTACAGAAGCCCTGGTTCGGGCTAAATAACAAATGTCGACGTCACGAATTATGGCGAATTTGCCTGAGAACGACAAACGTCTACGTCACGAATTAAGGTAAGGTTTTCTGTGGCAACATATGTCGTCGTCACGAGTTATGGAGCGGATTTTGGCGATGACATATGCCTTTGTCACGAATTATGGACAAGTCGCCAAAGCGACATATGCCACTTTCACAGATTAAATGGTTAAGAAAGTTCGAGACAAGTTTACCATACACACCTAATAATTTCCATTACGATAGTGTAGCATCACTAAAAATGATACAAAGTTAAATAAATTTATCTCTAAAATCTGTGAAAGTTTGACGTCGAAATTAAAACCTGAGGAAATTTGATTCGCCTATAAAATAATGTGGTCCATCGCAAAATTACGACAATTAACACAATTATTAAACTCTTTACTTTCCTTAAGCCAGATAAATTAATACTCTTTCATCCATCTCAACAACCTTTTACAGAATGAGAGACTCGTCCTCTGAGTCAGTTCAGTGAAAGGGATGGATGTTTCGAAAGTAGCGTAAATCGCACAAACTGCGGGTGGTATTTTGTTCCCATCCTGTCATCCATTTACAGGGGTGGGTTCTGCTTTTGCTCCTGGTTTTCTACGGTTTTCTACTTCTCATCCGTGGTGGTTTGGTTTGGTTTGGTTTTAACGTGATGAGCCTTCGTTTTCTGGCAGAGAGAGAAAAACGAAACCACGACTTCAACCACGGTATGGAAGCCATAGGACATGATACCAACACCGCCACACACACCCCACCATTTCACATCTCTCATCCTCTCTCCTACTTCACTTTTCCATCTCGTACCAGACCAAAAACCGGACTTTTTCCCATCCTGCCGTCAGTCGTCAGTGTACTTGCTCTTGTGGTGGAAAGAGATACGGAAAAAAAGTGGTGAAAAAATCTGAATTTAGTTTTTGGAAAATTTTAAAAAAGTGGAAATATTGTGTGGTTTTTGGTTAAAATAGCCATCATCGAAGTGGACACAGTACGCGGATTTTAAATAAATGATACCTGATAAAGTTACAAAGTATATGAAATTTTTGGTGTAAAAAAGTGCGACGTTATCGTCCTACAAAATAATCCTACAAAACAATCCTACAAAATTTGAAAATTTCCGAGAAAGTTAAACTGAAATAAAAATTAGTTGGACATAAAAACCATGTCAGTTTCCTTCCTCCCCGAAAATTAGTACTACCTTTTGTCCGACTTTAAATGCATATTCCATTCAAAAATCCGCTCCTCTCGCAATTAGCACAAGTGGACAGAGACAGTGACGACGATCACGTTGACGTTGACGTCGATGGTGACGTCGTCGAACGGGAGGAAGAAAGTCATCTTAATAATCGACACGAGACTCAGTTTTTAAGAGGATCCACCTTCTTGGGAGGGTTTGATTTCGGTTATTCGGGGGAAATGGGGACCGAAATTTTAGAAAATGGTGGACACCACCACTTTCACCAGCAGCAGCAGCAACAGCAACATCCCGGTGGTGGGGGTGGTTTAGGCGGTGGGGGTTATTTTCCCCAGGATTATATGGACTTTGCGAACGGTGGGGGCGAATTGGTGCAAACGGGGAGTCCTAATTTGCTCTGTAGTGCGTTACCGACACATTGGAGGTCGAATAAAAGTTTACCGGTTGCCTTTAAGGTGAGAAGAATTTGATGTATTTTTTTATAAGAGGATTGATAAGTGAGCGGATAAATGCTTAGCGGAGATCGGATCTAGATGAAGACATTGTGAGATTAGGTTTCACACAATATTAATAGCGATGCTGTAGCATTGCAGAATTTCAGGAGGATTTTTGTACTTCAGTCAAATCATAAAACTTATGAAACTGGACTTATTTTTGCTATAAAAATTGTACCAGAATTGTAATGGAAGTTTCGCAGATTATATTTTATTTTGCTTTCGAGGTTAAATTAAACTGTAGGATTTGCACACCAATCCAGTTTTTCTTGAAATGTGTAATTATGAAAATAAGTTTGAGATATCTTCAACGTGCTCGACAAAGTCTGTACGTAAGTACAAAATTAGTAAGAATTACTCGAAATTCAAATATACAATTATTTCTCCCATATTTTATCATAAAGTAGAAATCAGAAAAATTATGAAAGAAAACGAGGTGACAAATGTATCGGAAACTTCCGTATGTACATAGATCAAGGGCGTCTCTTTATTTTGTGAAAGTTTAGAATTTTAAAAATAAATTTATAGTTTTATACTCAATTGAATCATGTGTGAAACTTTGAAATTTTGTGAATTTAACAAGATTACACAGGCTATACAAATCTCAGAGGAGAATTTCAGGCTACTTATTTAGCCTGACATTGCTAGTGCATCTTTTCATTCTGCAAAAAGAGGTAACAAAGTTATCTAGCTATCCCTAAATGATATGATAATTTCAATTAAAAAGTAGTGCGCAAAATATTTAATGGGGAAATATTTGTATTTATTTATCAGTAAATTGATTATGCGATTTTTTTAAATTGATTCTCATGAACAAACAAATTGACAATTCAATTATTACTAAAAAACGAAACAGGTCGTAAACATTGTAAATTTTCATACCGACGTGACGTTTAGCTTAAAATATTAAAAATTTGATAAACATCCATAAAGTTTGCGAGAAATTAATTTAATACCAAACAGAACCAAATGAATACGCTTCTTCTCAAGTTTCTAGATAAGATTATTGATAAACAACCTAAGATAAATTAATTGTCTCTACCCCATTGACCCTTTCCTATCTCACATCAATATGTTTAACGTTAAATTAGTAAAAGTTTTGACAATAGTTAAAAATCTCGAGTTTTAAAAAGAATTTTCAAAAATCCAAATCCGTGATGGAAAAGTTCTGAATCTTAATCTAATGGAATGCGTTCCAAATTTATTTAATTTTAATGATGACGTTATAACTAGACTAAAAGTGTCCAAAAACTTTTAAATAATTTAACTCTATTTTTTACAAATTTGCCCACTTTTTATTTCATATTTTCATTCCAGGTCGTAGCCTTGGATGAGATTGAAGATGGCACCCTTGTCACTGTCAAGGCCGGAAATGACGACAATTTTTGTGGCGAATTGCGAAATTGCACGGCCATCATGAAAAACCATATTGCCAAATTTAACGATCTCAGATTCGTCGGGAGGTCTGGACGAGGTAAGGGTTAGCGATTTTATTATTCCCATTTGCATACAATATGTTCCCATGTTTTTCAGAAATTTCTAAAAACAACTTGTTATTTTTTACAGGGAAAAGTTTCTCTCTGACGATCATCGTGCAGGCGAGACCCGTTATGGTGGCAAGTTACATGAAAGCGATCAAAGTCACGGTGGATGGACCACGAGAACCAAGAACGAAAACAAGTAAGTGTTAATTTCATAATTTTGTGATAAAATTCGAAAATTTTAGGGAAATTTTGATGCAAAAATGTCTCACTTCAATATTTTTCGAAGATAAAATTTACACATGGGAAATATGCACGTTCTAAAAAACGAATGGAATTATTACTTAAAATTCTGCTCTGTCATTTCGTTGAATTTTTGTATTTGAAATTTTAATTAACTCTTGACATAACCTATTAAAAAGCCGAATTAGTATAGTTTTGGGTAACTGTAAAACTAGGTCATTCATACAAATTGACATTTTTAATTATCGACGCACAACTCAACAACCTATGAAATGCACGAATATATTTTCATTAAAAAGATACTTTTGCGTCTTTAAAACTACGCATATTTTGTACACTACTGTAACATACTTCAGTTTATTAAGCAAAATTCGCTTATTTACAAATCCCTGTATTGTAAACCTACACAGATCGATGGTCATTTTTATTTTGAAAAAGAATGTGTAATACAAGTTTACAACATCCGAGTGAATCATGTTTTTGTCAAAATCTGGAAGTATTCGATAAATTTCCACGCAAAAATTTCCACTATTTCAAAGCGAATCCCGTTACCAGAAAAACATACGTATAGAAATCTTAGAAAAGTGTGAAATTCCTGGAATATATACAAATCATCCACAAATTCATTGACATTTCCGTCCGACAAAGTATATAATTCCACATGACAAAATATTCCTAGGTTTACAACTAGTTTACATCTTTATTATTTATGACGGTGTGAAATTCCGGTGGGTGGGTGGGTGTACAATTAGTCGGTTAAGTGGACAGGTAGACAAAATTGTGGTGTGTGCCTACATATCAAGTAATAAAGTACAGGTGGATTATTGAGCTAAATTCGTGTCACTCTTTCTTGGTTTGGAAAACGAAATGGAAAACAAGAATTGTTTTACTCGAGGGTTTCTTTGTGGTTTAAAGGTTCAAGGGTCCTTCTCACGAGGGGATTAGAGGATTATGTTGTATCTTTAGAGGCAGGAGGGCGTGTGGGGGTGGTCTCGTTTAATAACAAGTAAAAAGCGCTGAGTTCTAGAATAAGCCAAAAATTAACAAGTGCGCTTACTTACATATTAAACAAGCCTTATTTATCCGTAAAAAGTCAAATTTTAATCGACTTTGGATGAAAAGAATTCTCTGTGATTTAATCTAATTTTTAAAATATGTTTTGTTCTTTGGAAAAAGGTGTTCTAGTTTTAATGGTAATTTTGGTGTTAATTTTAATAGTGAAAAATCAGGACAAGTTTTAGAATTTGCTGCCTGTCACATTTTCCAAATTCAACATTTTGAGCTTTAAGCTTGTTAAAATCGATGAAAGGGTCAAACTGATTTTTACTGATTTTTTTACATAGCTTGACGCCCGACAACAAATTTTGTACATATTTGCATTGCTTGTTTAATATTTAAGATATTATTTCATCAAAAATGAGTTTCATAGATTCATAGACAAAATTTTACATAATCCATTTTACAAATAATTTTTTTCTTCAATTCACTTTTCATCTCAAATTTTATTCTAAAAAGTCTCCCATTACCCAATCGTTCCAATTTATACATGCCTTTGGTGCCACTTATTTTACTGATAAGTGCTTACCTACCAAAATAGGTAGTTTAGTTCTGACCCTTATTTTTTACTTTGAAAATGTAAATGGTACAAAATTCTAAAACTTTAAATGAACCGCTTAGTCCGTAAACGACTAGGATTTAAACCTAGCGGATCATTTTATTTTATGTCATGTGAGTAAAAACGAAATGCGGTAGCTGCTCGGTTTTTCGATGGGGTAATAAAATCCCAAGTAAAATCTGGTAGCTCACAGTTTGACAAGTTTTCTTCTTGTAAAAGTGGAAACAATTAAGTTTATTGCCTTTTGAAAAGGTAGGAAAGGTGAACGATTCAATTTTATCGTTTTCTTCCCAGTCAGTTTAACGTTTAACCTGTAAAATAAAATTTTGATTTTCTCTCAAACTACACGAACATGAATGAAGGTAAATGTATAATCAACTAGTAAATTTTGTGGGCTTACTTTTTACAATTTTCCACAAAATCGGGGGGTAAAAATTTACCGTTTACGAGTTTACAGGTTTACGTAGAATGTATGTATTTTACTCCTTTTTTATTACATATTTTTATGATGATAAGGTGAAAAAGTGGATGAAAAGGATACTAAATTCAGGATTGATACTTAACACCATTATTTATTGAGGTCGTGACAGTTTTATGATTTGTATGAAAATAGATGTGTTCATATGTTTTTATTTCAAAGCAGAGGTTTTTACAGGAACAGAAATTTTGAAAGTCAAAATTTGGTAAACTTATTCGTCAAATGCGAAATTTGTAGGGATTAAGGTTGAAAATCATGTGATAGATAGAAGGGTGTAATTAAAGTAATTTGATTCGCATATTCGAGAATTCGCACTAATAAACACCGAGTAAACTGTGTAAACTTATTTTATCAGTTTAAGCTTACAATAGATTTGTCACCTAATTTTCATTCGTAATCTTTACAAACTGTAAATAAATATAAATTTACAGATTTTACAAAATTACTAACATCCACTTGAATTTATTCAGTAACAAATAGTATCAAAAAGCCTTTAAATTTGATAAGTTACATGTTGGTAAAGCTTTCCGTCAATTTCAATAATTTTGTGACTCCAAATTTTCACGAAAGAAAGTAGATTCGTTGAAATTAGGCGACTAATTTTAATTTTTCTCTCTTCACCCCAAACCAAACCATACTTAAATACCTATCCGATTGTCAAAGGTTACAACAAAAACACACCTTGAGAGAGTTACAATTTACTCCTCGGATATTATGGCTATCGCGTGTCTCAAGTAATTAAGTCATCATCCTCACCAAGGAAAATTACCATGCCTGCTCTTTCATCGTTTAACAAAAAAGTTTTAAGGTCTCTCTCAAATTCAGGGAAGTCGTTAAACATTACCGTTTCCTTTCTGCCTGGGCTTCAGACCTTGGTTGGATTTGGTTTCGTGGGTATAATTATAATTGTCGGACAAGTTGTCTGCTTTCGTAAAATAAAATAAAGCGGCTTCCTCGCCCTAATTGGTGGGCACAGCATGACCAAACCAACCCCAAATTTTGACCAGACCAGAGATACACCAAACCAAAACCAGACCACGAGTGGAATGGAGCAGGGGAAAAAATTGGGATTGAAATTGAGTAATTTTCCAAAATATTTATGGAGAGAAAATGCCATTTTATTCAATTGTGGCCACACCCAGAAGTTGGAGTGATGGAGAGGGCAAATTTTTTTGTCACTGGTTTAACTTAACCCCACCCATAGCAAAATAAGTATGTCTGTTATTTTTGGGACAGGGTGCAAAATGTGTGGGTTTTTTAGAGGCGTTGTTTTTGAGTGGGATTTTTATTTGTGATTTATTTTATTTTTGGGGGCTCGGAGGTGAAGAAAAATATTTTTTTTACAAAATTTCGAAAACTCTGAAAATTAACCCTTGCCACTAAGAAATCCAATCTTGCGAATGTTTTTAACTGGGATTTGAATTTTCGATTTAGTGAATTTTTTAAGCCTCAAGGTAAATTTGAACCCCCAGAATTTATCAACTTTCATAAATTCGAAAAATTATGTTAGTTTTTTCGTATTACAAAATTTCGAAAACTCAAAATTAACCCTTCCCACAAAAAAAATCCAATCTTGCGAAACCCACCCAACCCTTCGTCATTCCTCCCCATTTCTGCCACTACTATCCCAATAACAATAACCATTAGCAGAATTACGAATAAATGACCCAAACCCTATTCTATTCTCGCCATGAAATTAAAACAGTCTGACAAAGGCAAAAACAACGCAATAAAATTCTACGATTCTCGATTTCTCTCTCAGCCCTAGTTATTTTTTCCCTTTAAAACAATTTCCCCCATTGTAATCGTACCAGTAATAATAATAACTCGACTAATTAACGGAATCTCATCCCATAAAATGCTACACGAGACCAAAACCAAATTGTAATTCGAAACATGCAACTGAAAAATGCTACAGTTTGGTTAGGATTATTTCATTTTATTTTATTTTATGGTTGTTTTTTGGTCTAACGAAATGGTATAATGGGGGCAAAGAGATAAATGTGGAGAAGACGACAGAATTATTAGTTTCGCAATTTGGCATGGATATTGATATTGCTTTTTGGGAAGGGGGGAAAGTAAGTACAATTGTCCATCCGTTTTTTCAACCCATTTCATTTTTATTTGGAACCAGAGAACGGAATCGCTACGACGAGGTTGTATAATAAAGGAGAAAGATGTGGAAAAACGCATTTCTGGAAAACCAAAAAACACTCCTTTTTACGATTGCTGGACACACTCTAAATAATTCGGGCTACTTTAGTGCATACGAATTCGTAACAAATTTGAATTTCGCGGCAACGTGTTTGTAAATATTTCTGTAACAAGGAACATGTAGTACCGCCAATTCGTAATAACTTTTAATTTCAGAGACATTGGTCCAAATTGTTGAGAATATTTTGTGCATGAATTTGCATGTGGTATTTCAAATATGCAAAACCTGGTCAGTAAATATGTATAATTTGTATACTTTAAAGCTACAGCCAATTACTTTTTGAGTATGATTTTGTAACCTTCTTATGCATATTTAAAAGTGAAATAATGAAGCAATTCTTTACAAACCGAGTAAAATCCATCTTAAAAATGACTCCACTAGTTTACAAAGATTATGAAGGAAAATCAGCTTACAAATCTAGCGCAAAATTTCACAAATCAAGAATTTTTTTAGAAAGTTTGCAGTAAAATTTTACAAACGTTACACAGTTTGTCGCGTTACAAAGTCTATATACCAACTTCTCAATATTATTAAAAGTCAAATATCTCCAAAATTGTATAACTTTCACTTCACGTGACGCCACCATTTTCCCTGAGGTTTGCCATTTCCCAGTTTTTCGAGACATTTGTCCGAGGTTGGATTTTTCAGTGGAATTGTGTCTTCTTCTTCTTGTTCTTGGCCGGAAGTGGGACCACACACACTCACTGGACTGAACAATTTTCTCCTAGACTAGTTGCCATCTTTAACGAGGTGGAAAACCATGGATGGAGTTTTGCGTGGTTTGTCGCGGTGCCAAAAATGTCTCCTTTTTACGGCCGTTCATCGCTTCCTCTCCTCCTTGTCCTCAATCCAATCCAGGCGAGACGGGCAGCATTTCCTGAACAACTTATCAACAAAAGCTAACTAAACCAAACGCGATGGGATAAACTTTATCGAAAAAATTTCGGGAACAATTCCACCTCAAAATTTTTTTAACCAAAAATGTAGTGAAATCATTTAATGACATTTTGGCACTTCGATTTTTTTTGGGGATTTAAAAACTTTATCTGTTAACGTCAATGTTAGCAAAGTTCTTTAAAGTATCGAATTAAGACGTGAAAACTATCCAAAATTTCGAAAATATTCAAAATCTTGACCTAAAGGAAACCATACATTTATCCAAAATCTAACCCATTTTAGACCATAATATCTCAATTTTTACGACAAAAAATCATCTCTCAATCCTTAACTTTCCCCTCTTTCCACATTTTTAAGGTGACTTCCTCCTTTAAAAATATGTCTCCTCCTTCTCCTCTTATATTCCCTGACATCATATGAATCGTCCCATGCATGGTCGTTTGTTCCTCGTCCTTGTCCGGGTAGTTTGTCAGTTTGTGTGGTTGAGCAATTTTGGCATCCTATTTATTTCAACCCTCGCCAAGTCTTCTTCCAACCAGACCAAACCAAACCACCAAGTTAACTAACCAACCAAGTAACAAAAAAGGGAAAGGCAGTAACAAAAAAAGGGAAAACTTTCTCCGTTCATGGCAATCTCTTATCTCATTGAGCGGAATAAATGGAGTGGGACATTTTCGTTTCGAAATCTGAAGACATATATATAAAAATCGGGCCCATTTGGATTTGGATTCCGTCTGAATGTCCATCTCTCCTTTTTCTTCTCCGATTCATTGCTTCTTGGACACTTTGGTCCTTTCTTTGCTCCCGTAGATAAACAAAACATGGATGAAAGCGTGTAGACGAGACAAATCTTATGTTTCCCGATCCGATGATGCCCGGATTTTTTTTGCCAGGGCAGACTTGTGTGTATGTGTGTAACGATTAAAAATGGGAGGTTGAAGGCAGTTTCTAGAAGAAACAGGATTAAACTTTTATGTGAAAATCATCAAAGATTTTTCGAATCGTAGCCGACAAGTAAAATAAACAGGGATGGAAGTTTATTAGGTTTCCAGCTGCCGATGATGGCGATCTTTATGACCATGCTGATCATCACAATATTTCGTTTTGTTTTCAGACTGCACCATTTACGAGGTTACAGTTCGAGTTGGATGGATGGTTGATTGTAGTATTGTATTTTTCCAAGAATTCTAAAATCGTCTGAAAACAAGGCGTTGTTTTGCTCCTGTTTCTCCCGTGAATGTGGGTGGTGCGGGTTTAATTACGGTTTTCGGAGGAGGAATGTGTGCAGATGGTGGCGTTGGTTTGGTTGGTTTAGTAGGTATCATTGGTGGTGGTGGTAGTATAGTGGTGGTGGTGGGAGAGACTAAACAATTACAATACCAGTGGCAGGGGGATCGGTTCGCCTTTTGGAATAATTTCGGTACGGTGGGCAGCTTTCCGAGAGGCGTAATAAAATCTAAAATTACTAAAAATACGGAAAAACAAAATGTGAAAGTAATCAAAGAGTGGGAAAGATGTAAACAAGGAGGATTTTTATGGGGGAATATGTATTCTAGGTTCCGGGTTGGCATCAATGTTCGTTATTTCGGGGAATTTTTGCAGGAAGTTTTCATGGGATAAAATTTCTATGAATTTCGTAAACATAACAAAGTTTATACTAACGTTGCATCAAAATTTCCTTATGCTAAATACTTTTGTCAATTTTGCACTCTAAACTTAAGAGAATTTTCCATATCAAAATTTCTGCTAATTTTACCCCAAATGCATCCCGTCCCCCCTAAAAAATTACATACTAATTCCACGCAGTGTTTTCATTTCCAGGTCACGGTGGGATGTTCCCCCTCCTGGGGGCGCCATGGCTCGACCCTGCCGCCGCATATATGGCGTACAACTGGGAATGCCTTCGTCGCCAAGAGGCTCTCCTCTCAATCCAGCATCATCCACACCCGCCTCCATCCACGCCGGGCGGATCCACACCCCCATTCCCGCCACCACCACTACCACCACAACTACCCAAACTACCCGGCTCGTCTCCTTCCGGCCCACTCGCCACCCTGGGTTCGCACCATCTTCCCGACGGTTTCACGTCGCCACATCCTCTCTTACGACATGCCAACATCCCACCCCATTTACACCTCACATCACCACCGATGCCACTCCTAGGAACGTTCAGATCGCCAAGTTCCACATCTCCACAGAACGGAAGTGGGTCCAATAGTTCACTAAATAATAATAATAACAACAATAATCACCATCATCGCCACACCCATCACAATAATAATAATAATAATGTCAACTTACGCCCCAAGTCGTCGCATAATCACCATCACCACCAAAAGTCATCCTCCAGTCCTAGCAATAGCAGCACGATAAGCAGTGATAGCGCTGGAAATGGGTCGGATGACGATGTCGGGAAGGAAACGAAGGTCAAGTCCATCCCAATGACCGCGCCGACCGGAAATGGTACCAATAATAACAACAATAATAAGAGTATTAAACCCAAAGATCTCAATTCTGGTGGCGTCGGTCCCACAAAGAGTTGCACGGTCACATCCTCCGCTCCAACGAAGGGGGTTTGGAGACCATATTAAATATAGTTTTAAACAAAATATAATATGTAATTAACTAATTTTAGGTAATACTTTAAACAGAAACAAGCTATTATTAAACTGACTGGTTTATTATTCGGGAACAAGAATACTGTGTACTTACATATTTGTGTATAACGAAGGAGAAACATGTTATACGATAAGGTTACAAAAATACAAAAATAATAGATATCGGAAAGAAATATATTTTATGAATTTTTTAAAAATCAAAAAACTATTTAACGTATTTCAAATGCGTGTATAAATACGTAAATAAAAACCAGGTTGAATTAAAACATTGAAAAATGTTGGCTCATTTTCATGAAAAACTGGTACAATTTGGGAAACTTAATTAATAATTTCTCTGTTTCCGCAATCATTTTCGTGGTCGTATTGGCGAAATCCAGATCCTACTTCACGTTCCAGAGTGGCAATTTCAGCGTTCAGAGCAGCCACCGATTTCAGCCAGGTTTCGGCACAATCCTTGGATTCTGAGCTGTAATTTTCACAAAATAAATTTTACGAAACGTAACTCAGAAATTTTGAGGTTTAAAAACGATCATCAAACAATTGTTTGCAACTTACCCAATTTGTTGCAAAATTGCAGTCATGTTTTTCTGTTCATCCAATCCTGCCATCTCCGCAATTATGCGGTTTTGCTCTTCGACGACCTGCTCAATTTCCGAACGGACTTTGACAATTTCGTCCTCTGTGGCCTTTAAACTTTTTGCGACGGATTTAGGGTCCTGTCAGAAAGTTTACATAAAACTTTATACGGTTTCAAAATGAAAATGAAAACGTTCCACCAACTACAAAAATTCCATACCCGATACTGCTTCAAGCGGTTGGCTATATTAGCAGTGTCCTCGACTTGAAGCTGTAGCATTTTCGTGCTAAAAAACAAAACAGTTTACCCAATTTAGTCTATAAATTTCTAGTTCACTTCTGAAATATATGTATTTTACCTCTTGGTCAAAGTTTCCAGCCGAATAGTATCAATTTCCTCCTTCACTCTATCCAAGTCATTTTGCCTATCCGTATTCCGCTTTGTTAATTCTTCCAACCCCAATTTTACTCTGGCTTGTCGTTGCGCCTCGATCTTAGCTAAAAAACA
Organism: Folsomia candida; assembly: GCF_002217175.1. Classification (NCBI taxonomy): domain Eukaryota; kingdom Metazoa; phylum Arthropoda; class Collembola; order Entomobryomorpha; family Isotomidae; genus Folsomia; species Folsomia candida. Next base: position 4,187,707 of record NW_019091200.1, on the reverse strand, counting down.
CAAATTATACAGATATTTGCAAAGGAATATCGTAAACTAAACCAAACCTTCCAAGCTGGATTGAAGTTCAAGCAGGCCGTGCGTCTCTTTCACCGCTGCATCAACCTGTTGGCGAAGACCGGACTCTTCTGCGGTCAGCAGATCGAGATATGCTTTCTGAAAAAATTAAATAAAACTATAAAATACTTAATTACTTAACTAAATTATTTATTAATCCCACTCACACTTTCCTCCTCCCACTTGAGCAATTCTAAAAACTGGGTTTGACGATTGAGTTCCTCGTCCTGCTCGACGGTCATGTTTTCGTCATTGTCAGGCTCGATCATGACGTTATCCGGGGTGGGGATGAAGACTTCCTCGCTTTCCACCATATTTCCCTCAAACTTATCCTTACTCTGGGAAAATTCGACCTCTTGCAGCATCTTTTCCTTGTTTTCAAACGTCTTCAAGTTCTTATCGGCCGCCGCCGTCAAGTTGTCCATCATTTCAATCTCCATTGCAGAATAAATATGGAATGGGCTGCTCTACAAATTGAATCAATTGAACGCAATTAGAAATAAAAAATGAAAACTAACTTCCCCCTACCAACTTACCTTATCTTCTTATCTTATCCAGATGACAAGGTCCAATAAGTGTCGACTTATCTTACTTTTAACGACAGGACGGAACAAGAAAAAAAAAGTTGACCGACTCCGACCGAACAAAAAAGGTGACTGAGAAAATTAGACGACAGAGGTCAAAGCTCTTGGGGACGTTCACATATTGCGTCGAAATTTTTTAAACGCACTTTCTTACGTGAGTAAATATGATTTCATAATTTAGACGATTTCTGAGTGGATCGTTAAATCGTGTCCTTCTCCATCATACTGTATGCACGGCCCCTTATGATTTCAAGACGACAGAAAAAGTGAAGAAATCGGATGACCTTTTTGTACGCTTTCCATTTTATTTATTTTTTTCATTTAGCGAGAACAGTTAACTTTATATAGTCAAAATAGCATATTTATCAAAAATAATTGCAATTTTTCGTATAATGATGTGTAAAGGATTGCATGGAAAATCTCATGTGCTTGGCAATGGCTTGGCACATATAAAAGCTATCATTTATTAACGGGGCATTTATTTATGTGTATTTAACGAGCCAGTTATTTGATTAAGTTTAACCTCCATCATTGCATACGCAAACAGCTGAATAGTTATTCATTCCTCATTTTCATTTCAGTACGGAACAAATTTTATAAATTTTCATTTTTGCTAAAAATGGCACAAAAATAAATTTTCATTTTTGCTAAAAATGGCACAAAAATATTCTTTTGTTGAGCTCCAGTTGGGAAATAATGTCGAAAATTTAGTGTCAGTTTTGGAGACTTTAATGCCATCAACGGTCCAAGTAAGTGAAAATTTGATAATTTCGTTAATTTCGTTCAAGTTCGTATTGGTTTGGTTCTGATTTTGAGACAAAATATTTTTGCAAACTTATACGCCAATTGTAATCTTCTTAAATTGTTAATTTTTTGTTAAAAATCTTTAGATATGTCCAAGGTCATACTTTTACTTTTTTATGTCTGAATTGCTAAAGTAATGTTAAACACAAGATAAACTTTGTGAATAGCAAGGTTAATATTTTGCATCATCAACATATTTGTAAATACGCCAATTAACAATTTTTATTAGATGCTCAATCTCCTGAAAGTGAAGATGGGAGGATTATTTTCTCCAGAACGGGTTCCGTACTTTAAGTTCTTTACTTATGAACCGGAAGTGGGTTCTTTGCGTGGTAAAAAAGATGCCCAAATTTTATGCTCCGATCGAGATTGGAATACATTGGATAAACCGTTGTTTTTGGTGTGCATAATTAATACGAAGGTAAAATTCTACATTTTCTAAATTTTACCAAGCTTGTATTCATTTTCGACACATTATTTTTGCTATTATTTATGATACAATTATTTTTCGGAGAAATCCTTATATTTCGGGTTTAATTTCTATAATTCTTCCTCCAGTACATTATCAAAAATTCATCAAACTTTTCCTATACGTTGATGTACTCGAGGGAAACGCCATCCCCTGACGATTCCGACCTGATATCAGCCTTTTCCTCACTTTTCGACTTTGGGGATAAAGGTGACATTGTGTTTGGAACAATGGACGTGCGCTATGTTCCCTTCATCGAGAAGGTCACGTCTCTTAATAACAGAAACATGGTGGCCTACCCCAACTGGACGATGTTCCTGGACGAAACGACAGTTTTAGGATTTGAGAAGGATATCGAAAGTAATAACGAAAGGTGGGTGCATGTTTTTGTGAGGGGTTGGTTGAACGCATGAAATTGTGCATGTGTTTTTAATTATGAAATATATAAGAAAATACTGGTCCTGGATCTACTAATTTTTCCAATTTTATGAAAATCTTTACTAACTTAATTTAATTTAATCCATAAACAATATAGTTCTGAATTCGCCATCCGTCCCCTCTCTCCAGACAAACACGCCCCTATGATCAATTCTGTCTGGAAATTTGGCTCAGATGGGGCGCTGATTCACGTCAATGACCAAATTCGCCATTCTCCCTCTGCAGGAATTTTTCTCTCTGATGATACAACCTTATCTTCACCCATCTGTTGGACCATAACAATGCCGACAGGGACAATAAATGCACTTCATACTATAGACGCTTATCGGCGGAAAGGACTCGCCGAGCTGGCAATGAAACGTGTCGCGGTAGATTTAGTCCGCCTGCGCATGCGCCCCTTGGTCGAAATCGAGCTGGAATCTACCGCGTCGAAAAATTTGATGGAAAAATTAGGTTTTCAGCTTGCATTTGATGCCATTTGGATTTATTGTTCAGTAGGGTAGCTATATTTATGAATAAATTTTGTTAAAAAAATATGATGATTTTGTCAAAGTTTATTTTTAAGCGGCACTCAAAATAAATTGTGTTTTCAGCTAAATTTTACTAGAATTTGAATTCCACATGCTTATGCATGTATTTATAAAAATATTTATAATTTTTTGAATTTCACAAATAAAAATTTATAAGCCATGCAAAATTTGTTTGATTAAATCGCCAATTTCATTTTTTGAGGAAGTTTGAACTATAAGAATGATTCAAAGATTCTAAGGCGGATGCTACCAAACAAACACGTTTTGACAAAATTTTGTTCTGTTAAACAATTTTAGTCTCACATTGAAATTTAGTTTATTGTACGTTTCGAATTTCACAAAATGACATTTATTTTTTAATCGCAGTTGGCCTGATCGACTGGCCAGTGGTCTCCAATTCTGAATCCTTGACCGACCATGAGTGCCTTGAGGTATTGTCTGAGTTCTGGGGGAATGGCGCGTGCACGGGTCATGGCGTAAACGACCTCATAGCGATAAGCATCCGGGCCGAGGATGGAGCAGGAGTACACGACCGTCCAGTGGGCAAAATCAAGATCCGCGAATAACACGATCACTTGAGTATCAACTAAGAAATTTATAAAAAATTGAATAGTAAAATAATAAAAAAAAATAAATACAATTTAAACTAATAAAGTAATTTGAGTTTGTACAAACAACACTTTAAACTTTTGTTTGCAAACTCAGATTTCTGTAAAATTTACTAATTTAGTTTGCAAAAAATAAATATCCGAATATTTATCAAAATTAGGCACAATGTGTGCAAAAATTTGCATAATATTCTAGTATTTACTGGCCTAAAAATTTGCATAGTGCTTGATCCGTAAATAATGTCATCGAAGAGGGGGAATTGTTGGTTAGCTATACAGCTTGCATGACAGCCCCATTTGCGCCACACGTTAAAAATTTGCGTAACGGGTGGAGCGAGGTGACATCATTTACAGATCATTCCTAACTCGTGTCTGTAACTTACTTTCGCCCTCGGCACCCGAATTCAAACGCCACATGGCAGAGAACGGGCTGCGGGTATTGTTAACGGAGACGAGTTTGCTTTCAGCAACGGTGACGCCATCCGTGATGTTGACGAAGCTGTGCAAAAATTTCGCGAATAAAAATTTGCAATGTTTTCATATTTGATAATTTTCTCTGCTTACGTATCAGTCGATTCGAGATGGAGAATATCCGTCTCGTTGGGAAGGTGGAGGTGACGCTTGGCACATCTTTAATAAATTGGTAATTAATAACGTGTGCAAATAACGTGTGCAAATCTTTTTGCACATCATGTCTAAGAGTGACTTACTTCCAGTCAGGTTCTGGGAAATTTCCAATATGACTTCCTGCAACTTCATGGATATACCAGTCTCCCATGTACTAAAGAAAATAAATTTTCATTTTCAAAATTACCAAATCTCAATTTTCGAACAATTTTTTTATGCAAAACTCACACTTGAAATATTCAAGTTGTGTCTGGGTGTAAACTGGAAAAAGCTGGCGTGACATGGGGATCCATTTTGGGCATTAATTCCACCCAAAACGGCCACCAAAACCAAAACTGTTAAACCTTTCGTATTCAACATTTTTGCCAAATTGTTGCAAAAAATTATGCAGTATTGAATATGCTATCAATACAATTGATCCGATCTAATTGAGGAATTTTAACTTGACACTGGAACATTTTATATCGTGACTGACGCAACTTGTCGAAATGCTTATCTGAAAGAGATAATATATTTCCATGTCATGGTCCAACCTTAAATCGATTTTATGTGTCAAAATTACATTCTAATTGATCTCCGAATCGTCCGTTTGGGAGTTCCAGACGTTATAAATGATCACCTAAATGATCGGACAGGGTTCCAAAAGCCATGGCACTTGTTAATATGCAGATAAATTCAAAATAGAAGAAATTAGATGGAATTTCCGAGTAAAATCACTGTGCAGAAATCGACAAAAGTTCGATGTATATTGTAATTATGCATAATTTTTGTATATAATCATGCAAAAAATTTCTATCGGTTTACTTTGCTGAATCTTATGTCTATAATGCTGCATAGTTTTCTGCACAAATCGTCCTGCATAAAGTTTTTCTGAAGAATGTATGCCGGAACGCCGTTCAAATTTTTACTGGGGTTCATAAATAAAATGAAATTTAGACAGTTCCACGCCAATACAAAAATTTTGAAAATGCTTTATTCAAGAATTCGTGAAAAACTGCAGATTTTATTTGGAGAATTTTGAGACAAGATTTGACGCACACTGTAAAACCATATCGTTTTTTTGCTATATGAATGGAACAACTTATCCAATCCCCACCTGGTCAAATACTTAATACCAGTTAAAAAACAATTGCGGGGTCAGAGTTGGATGGGTTGAATGAGGTGGATATTATTTAATCAAGATGTTTGTTGGTCAGGTGAATTTCACATATTTAAACCCGTCATCAAATTTTCAATCATCATCAAATCAAACCATTGACGTTATCAAACAAGTCAATTATGTATTAGTCAAGAGTCCCACTTACACAATTAGCTCCTTCTTATCATCGTGTAATCACCCGTGTAAGTGCGAATGTAACATGGACACGAAATAAACCAGGTCTAAAAAAATCAAAGTACTTCTTACTTTGTGTAATTAGAATGACCAACTAAATTTGGTTGGGTAGGTAAATGTTGAACGTTGGACCTATTCGTCATTACATTTGTACATAAATCACTTAGGAGGGGAGCTTGCGAGGTTGATAATAACAGATATTGGTGCCCTTTGGATATGTGGTAGGGACCCATGAGTGTACTAAAACCCTGAAGTAGTTTGACTCCATGGCCACATTTGCGCCCGCCACACCCACTCAAAAATGCCCAAAAAACGCTTTCACTCGAGTTTTCACTCACTCAAATCCACGTCAAAAATCCAATTTTACTCGGATTTTGAAATTTCTTTCACCATTATACTCCCAGATAGTTGCTTTCTTCAATCCAATATCAAACTCAATTTTATTGATGATTATTTCGCAAACATAATTTGTTTTGTTGATGACTACAACAATGCTCATTCAGAATTTTAAATTTTTAAAATACTAAAAATTTCGAAAAAATTGAGTTTGATATTGGATTGAAGAAAGCAACTATCTGGGAGTATAATGGTGAAAGAAATTTCAAAATCCGAGTAAAATTGGATTTTTGGCGTGGATTTGAGTGAGTGATAACTGGGGTGAAAGCGTTTTTTGGACATTTTTGAGTGGGTGTGGCGGGCGCAAATGGGGCCATGGAGTCAAACTACTTCAGGGTTTTAGTACACTCATGGGTCCCTACCACATATCCAAAGGGCACCAATATCTGTTATTATCAACCTCGCAAGCTCCCCTCCTTAGTAAAAACTCAGTCTGTAATGACGTGCGTAATCGATCGCTACAATTTTTGTAGGTCAAATTGGCACACATTCTGGTCTACAAAATGCTAAAAATGCATCTCCTTATTCTTGTGTAGAAATCCATGCTTTATGGTTTTCGAAATTCGTTCTCAACTGATTTAAATTTGTTTTAAGCATGAAATGGTATATAAGGCACTTGGGACGTGTACATATGTTCATTTAACTCTACGAATAAATAGAAATAAATAATTTTAAACTGCAATTATAAAGTTGAAATTGGTATCATTTTATAGAGCTGTACCCACTGGTCATTAAGTTACAAAAATTTTCCCCACAATTTCGCAATTTTGATAGTTCTCACCAATTTTAAAGTTAGATTTTTGCGATTAAGAAATCAAGTGTAAAAGGAAGTAGCTGGTGGTGCCCATTCCTGCTCCTGCTGCTACTCATTCTTCCCACCCCCGGACAAATTTCTTTTTTTGTGGACGGATCTGGTTGTGGGGATAAGTTTTTACCCTAATTTCTAAGGGGGAGGTGGATTACCACACCAAGGGAGTGACCTGAGTATGATCGTCACTCTTTTTGCTTGTTGGCCCACCTCCATGCTCTTTTAAGAGCCTTTATAGGCAAGATACTTATCTTCACCATTTTTTTTTCATTTGAGAACCTGAATTAACCTTGTAAATTACTCGTGTGAAACAAATCTTTACATGGACGTCTTAAAGAAGCAAATGGAGGGGATGGAGGCGAACATTCTGAAGCATCAAGAAAAACTTTCACGTGAATCAATTAAGGACACGTTGCTGCAAGAAGTAAGAGAGGAGTTCGTCGAGCAAAAGCAGAGGCTAATCCGGATGGGCAATATTATTTTGATGGGAGTGCCTGAATCAAAGGAAGGGCACAATTAATGAAAGTAATTGTACCTGAATGGGTAGGTCCTCTACACGACAACCGAATTGGTGACTCAGAAGGAAGAAAGCTTCGTCCAATCCGGATTAACTTATCCACAGTTCAGCAAAAAACCCAGGCATTAAAAAACTGTTCTATGTTGAAGGACAGGACCGAATTTAAGACCATCTCAGTGCGGAAAGATCTAACACGTAAAGAGCAAGCGGAATGGAAGGCAAAATCTAAAGCGAGGGTTGAAAAAGGGACGGGCGCAACATCGTCTGAGCGAATGGCCACACGACTTTCAAAGCGGAAGAATGAATGTAAACTTGACTCCCAACAATCCAAGATACATCGAGTGGGTGTGACAAGCATGGAAACGAACTGACTAGCAGCAAATCGTACTATTTTAAGTGGTCATCAAAATAAACATGGTTTAGACCTGACAGGGAGTATTGTATTCCCACAAACTTTGTAATGTACAGAAAGGACCGATCTACTCGAGGGGGTGGAGCTGCAATATTGGCGAGAAATGATTTAAAAGTAAATGAAATATCCTTAGCTAATATTGACTGGTCTGATCCCTCTTACTTAGAATATTTATGTTTATTCGATTCAAGTGTGTAATATGAAATCTAATTGACAAGAGCATAAGAGTGCTGATTTTCCTACTTGGGGTGGAAATTTGCTAGATTCGATAATTGTCAAACAAACTCAATCTACTTGTGTGACTGTAGGACACTATTTAAAAATATTTCTGTTTCCATATTTTGACGAGTATTTTACTAAAATTTATGATGTTCACAATCATGACACCAGAAGATCTTATAATGCTCTGGTTAGCTCTGTTAAACCGAGGACCTCTCATGGTCTAAATATTTTGCTGGTGTAAATTTATGGAATGGTTTGAATGAAGAGCTAAAATTCGAGTCAAGCTACGCTGTTTTCAAAAAGAAACTGAAGTCCATGCATTTTAACTGATATTCGTTGACTAATTATCGAGCATCACTCCTAAACCGCTCTCTTACTCTAATACTTAATTTTAGGTATGTATGTACGTGTACCTTAGTTGAAATATTTTTAACTAAAAGACTGACTGGCTTGATCAGGTAATTTCCCATGTGCAATGGGGTCTGACAAGCTTATAATGAAAATTATGTGTTTTAAACTCTTTTTGGATTTAATAAATCATGCTAAATAACAAAAAAAATACGCTCTACGACCCAGAGAACGAATTGATAGTCTCCTGGCTAGCCAATTTTGACAAATAATTAGCCACCTATAATTCAAGGAGTGCTATGATTAACGTACATATTTTAGAGAGTTTTGTTGGGTTACGTATGTATAGTCATCTGAGTTTATTGCATAATATCGATGCAACATTGTATTTGCATGATTTCATCTCATTCCACTTCGCTTTAATGAAAATACAGACTTCCAGATTTTTTTAAGTGGTTAAAATCTCACAGTTTTTACACATCAAGATTTGCATTTGTGTACGACAAACATTCCATCAATTTTTTTAAGGTTGGTTAGTTGGGTTACGTTTTTGGCCTGGGTGTGGTAAATTGCCTCACATTCTTGAAATCCTTCCCGTTAAAGAGCATTCTTTAAAAAAACACACAACATAAGATTACATCTCTCCCGAGAATCACCCGGGTATGTGCACACACCGAATTCGGGGCAATTATCAGGATCATCTCCCCCTCTTCAACCGTCTGCAAGTCATGAATAACATGGAAAAAGAGAGAGAGAACACGTCTCGCTAATGGAAACATTTAACAAAAAACCAAACTTAAGCTGGGAGTCGCTTAAGCCTAAATTATTTCACGGGATTGTGTTCCACCAACCAAAACTGAAATTTAAGCGAAAAATCCCAGATTTTTACTAAACTTGTATGAAATAAATCCATTTCAAACACTAATAACTTGGTCATTTACATACTTGTATTTTTAATCAATCACTTAATTTCTGATACTTTTTACACACAAAAAAGCTAACTCGACCATATCTTAACACATTTAGATGAAATCTTAGCTTATCGATCAAAGTATAAAAAATTCATGAAATATAAAATGCATTTCCTTAAAACATTGGTATAATTTCTTATTTCTTCTTATCGAGCCACCAATAAGTGTCCTCATTGTATCTGAATAAACTTATCACGCATCTATAATTTTTTTCATATTTATTCACTGGCTTTTAACCTTACAATTTGGTTCATTTCATCAAAAAAGCAAGTTAAAAGGTGACTTTAATCCCCATTTCTCCCACCACATTTCGTGCACTTTGCTTAAGCAAGCACACTACGAAACGTAACAAAAAATACCCCATCTTAAAACAAACATGGTGTTATTTATCTGTGTAAAAGTGTGTGTAAAACCATTAAGAAATTTAAAATGTCCTCATTTAGCAAACTGAAGGAAAACATGGCGCTTTGACCATGTTTTGACACGAACATCTCCATCGCCTTACTTGCTCCTTTTAGTCAGTTGGTTGACATACATGCGACGCGACGATGCACATAATTACGTAAAAACATGTTACCGCCATGTGCACTTTTTTAGGATTTAGATATTTGTATTTCCAGTTACAAACCTGGGGAAAATAATGCTGATCTATCGGATTTCTTTCCAGTGTGAAAAGTGAAAATAAAATAATTTCTCGTCCAGTATATACCGATTTAATATTCCTGAAAAATTTCAGAAACGTAAAATTCGGATTTCTTTACAGTACGCAAGGTCAAAATAGCATAATTTGTCGTCTTGTACATGTATTTTTTACAGATTAAGTAATATTCCTGAAAAATTTCGGAAACCCAAAATTTTGGCACATTTAGTACAGAAATTGTAAACCATGCGCCCGGACTCGTTGTTTACTTCAATTTCTTCAATTTCGCCTGAAATCTAATAAACCGAGCTTGGAATCTTTCATTTGTTAAATTTCCCTCCTCACGTCCCCCCAGCGTTTCGTTGGCATTGTCATTTTCCCAATATGTTGACCATGACCAGGCAATTTGTCCGGGCTGAATGGACCCGATGAAATTTGGGCATTCATGGTGTTCCACATATGGCACTACGTGACCAATCCGGTCAATAAGAGAGCATTTTATTAAAAACTGAACCTGATCAACTTGTCAGTTCTACTCATCCATGGTTCTACTTGTCGGCAAATTTGGACAAAATGAGACTCCAGTTACATACGTCAATTTTATTCACATTTCACATATTCACATTTGTCACATTTTCACGTCCCAGGTTGATTACTACCAACAATTACGTACAAATATTATTAAAAGTAGGTGAGTGAAAAGTTTAACACTAAGGTTAATACAATTCTATTTTAAAAACACGAAATTGTAGGCAAAAATCTTACTCTTAATCAATAATAACTTATTGGCAATAATACCAAAACAATGCACAACTATGCGATATAAATATTGCGCAAAAAAATAATATGATTCTTTACAAATTCCAACTAAACAAAACAAAATTGAAAAAATCCTCAAAAATGCATTGTATTTTTATAACATATTTTAAAAGACTCGGAATTAATTGGATTTCAAAATCACTCATCCCATATCGACCCAGCTGTGTGAACTAAAAACGTGCATGTGTTCAATTATATACGGAACCAATTGTCCTGATTTTGACCCCACGTCCCCTCGTTCTACTCTGTCATCATCATCACGTCACGTCCATTATTGTGTACTTTGAGGCTTCTGCAGAAAGAATGTGGGCAAAGATTTTTTAAGTATAACATTTTGTAATTATATATTTAATTCGGTAGTAAACATTATTACCAACTTTGGTAACAATTTGCCCACAACTTGGTTATAATTGTTTACCAATTGATATTAACAAATGTTAATTTCGCAATATCTTGTACCAAATTACAACCATCCGGGCCGGATACTAAACTATTACTAAACTAACTATAACCAAGTCGGCGAAATCACACTTTGTCTCTACAGATTATTACCACATTATTTACAGGATCCAAACCTTAAAACATCCTTTATGTCCGTCTCCTAACTCACATTTCCACAATGTATTAACCTCTTTAAAAATACCCGACAATAGCAACACCCGGGTTTTACTAATACCCGATTCATCATTGTCATCATCAATATCACGAGGCGTCACATCTCTCTCTCTCTCTCTCCCTTCATTTCATGGTGATCATATCATGTATGAAATTGTCCCAGATTTTTTTTTCTGCTAAAAAGGGAGTGATCCATACGTATGAAAAGAAACTCAAGTTGAAAGTGAGTGATGATGTTGATGACATAATTATTTATATATTTGCATAACACACATGTACACATGATATCATCATTATTGTAGGTAATTTGTCACGTTATTCCAAACTTCATTTATCGGACGGGCTAGGAAGGCATTACAATCATTGTGTAATATTGCTGGAGTAAAGAGTCAATAAGAAAATATATTATGATTACAAGATTAAAATAGTTTATAGGTTTGAACGATTTCATAAAAAAATTAAAAAGTAGTGAGTAAAAATAATAAAATTATTTTTGTATTTTTTTCACATTTTTTCACTCATGTCGTTCAAAGAATTATTTAAATCTTGAACATGCATTGTTGTTCTTGGGAAAAAGTCGCCTTGCTTTCACCTCTGTTAAGAATTTTTGTATTTCAACTGTTTTAACTTCTAATTTCACGACTTTTTACAGGAAAAGTCATGAATAATTAAGTATGTATGTAAAATTTGTGTGTGTATTGTGGAGATTTATTTATAAATGCTAATATGAATAGGAAATCAAAAATGTATTCATTTTACAAATTGCGTACTTTTGTTTTAATTTTAAATTTCTGGTTAAACTTTCCAATTTTTTCTGGTTGGTCATTCAACATGAAATCTAACCCCATCCAAAATTTAACCCTTTCAGAAACAAATGCGATGCGATCATCTCTCTTTTTTTCTTTATTTCTCATCTCCACATTCTACCCCGTAATAATTCAACCCCTCGTTCACAACGGCACTTTTACCCTCTCCTAATACCCGGGTAGCGTTCGTACCTAGTAGTAGCCTCATTCGGACAACAAGACATCCGGGAGTTGGGGTTGCTTGGTTAACACCAAAATGCTCTTTCGTTCACTTTCTGTCTCCCTTCATGGCCAGCAACACGACCCCAAAATCCGCCCCCATTCCAATCTTGGTGAGCCTCATCCTCATCCCATATTGGTTTTGGGAATATGTGTGTGTATGTGGCGAATATGTACATTACGTCCCGAATTTTCGGATCGAATTATACGTACAAAACGGGAGGAGAGGAAGGAGGAACGTGCTCTAAAATAAAACAAAATCACCCTCTTCTTTTCAGACTGGATTTTTTTCTCCAGCGTCCAGTCGGAACGGGAGAGAGGGAGAAATATTAGCATATTAAGTATGAAAGAATGAATCATTTTGTGCAGGATGGAAAATGAGACAGTTTGCATTGTAAATTATGACATGTAAATTAAAATCTAGGCTGAAACGTGGTAAAACTGATCCGATTCGTGTCCTGGTTCGAATTATGTACGGGTTTATTGTAATTGTAAGGCAAGACAACTCACTTCGATCTGGGTAACCCACTAAAATCCGTGTTTCGACCTGTTTCGACAAGCTTAGAAAGATTGTATAGGAAAATCAGGTTACAAATCAATGTATGAGGAAATTTATATAGATCACGGGCGTCTTTTTATTTAAATTTTGTAAAATAATTCGACTAAACTTGTCTAGTTTACTGGAATACAAGAGTTCGAGCGGACTTCCTCTAAGATATGCAAATTAAAATTTTTTGTATAGTTCGGAAAAAATTGGATATAAAAACAGGTCAATTATTGTACTACTTCTATCTGCATGAAAAGCTATTTCCTACGTTTTATAATTACACGATTTTCTGTGAACAATTTTAGTGGTCATTAAGCCATAACGCGATACAAATTACCCGGGTAGTAGAGATGAAATAATGCAGTGTTATATCCAGTATTATCTGATTTATTGAAATCGCATACAATTTGTCTTTAATTTCTTAACGGATGCCTCTCTTCAAATTGGCCTGATTCACAATCCTTGCACTTTTCGACTTGATTTCCTGCCGGCCCGGAACCTTGGAGTCAACGAGGTCATCATCCTCGTCCGACTCTTCGGACACATGTGGCGTCCCGACCCGGATGAGGCGGTTTTGGTGAGAAGGTTGTTTGACATAGGCCGTGTAATTCTTTTCGGGATAAGTTCCATCAAACAATGCCTCCAACTCGGCATTTCCATCCACTATCTTTTGCAACTTGTTCGAAATCAGCTTCATATTTTGTCGCATGTCCTCATGAGTTCTGGACAAAAAGGAGTAAGTTATTTTTGGTGGAAAGTTAATTGGGATTAGGGTTTGAAATTGGGAAAATTCTACATTCAAAAATGTATATTACATATATCGAAATTATTTGTGCTGCTTGGGGAAAACGTGGGCCATGAGAAGGAAAAAAATTAAATTTTGAAATAGAATTATGCATAGATTTGTGAAATTTTTGACAACATATTGAACGAAATTTGTCCAAATTTTGAAATGTGAAGAACACATTTCTACAAATTTTCACAGTAATATACTTATCATTTCCTTATTCGTTAATTTACCTGTGCGCCGTTTTCTTCTTCCCTTCAGTCAACTGATCCAAGATAGACAACATTCCCAACCTTAGCCGTACTTGGACATCTCCTATGCGGTCCATTCTATGCATCATGAGCACATGTTTCTTCTGCGCCTCCTCGATCGAATTTTCATACTCGGTCTTGTTCCCATTGAAGCTGTAACATTAGGACAAAAATCGTTGGTTCCACGATTAGTAATCAAAGGTCAGATGTATGAAAGGTAACAAACTCACGTTTCCAATTGGGCCACTCCCGTGTAGCGGAAGTAATAGAGGATGAGTTGAAGCTGCGCTTTCTGCTTTAAAAATAGGTCACGAAGCCGCTGTTTTCCGTTCAATTCTTCGCGAAGTCTGACACCAATTGTGGCAACGGTTCGGAGTCTGAGAGGAAAAAGGAGACAATTTAATTCATAATTTTATTCTCATAATTTTCTCAAAGTCTAATCAAATTGGATGAATTTTATTGAAATCCAAGAGAAATTGTATGCATACAATTTTTGTAAAGTACAAAACAAAATTTGACAATTTTTTGAGCAATTATGTAAATATGCTTAAATTGCAAATTGTGTCTGCATTTTCTCTCAAAATTGCATTCTACTTATAAATTGTCGAATTTTGTTCCAAAAATTTTGCATACCTCAGCGGAATATGTGTCAAATCAGGTACTCTCATAATTTCCACCAGACGCCGCGCCCTTCCCTGATACTCCTCGACCTCTGCTCTCTTGTAGCGCAAGATGTCCGACACTTCACCGCCCATTTGCCCCGGGTTTAGCACCGTCGACGACACATCGGTCCGGATTTTCGCCTGGTGTTGCTTTGCAGGTGCGCGTTGATTTTCTTCCAAAATCTTTTCGACAGCTTTTTTCATCTTGGCCATTTGGATTCGGCGACGTTTCCGGTTCTCTGAGGCTTCTTTTTCCGTCAGAACGAGGTTTTTATACGTTTCGTTTCGAAACTGTGAATCAAATTGAGACCAAGCTTAGAAATTGAACAATGAAGTTTCTTAAAAAATGACACATTTTGAACCACTTGTTAAAAATGATCAATTTTACGTATATTCTCCAGAACATTAATTTTCCCCATTTATCATGGATCACTTACATAAATCGCGTCGTCCAACATGGTTTCCAACCCGGCCAATTCGTTCTTCAAGATACGGAGTCCACTCTCCATATTTTTTAAGAGGGAGGTGTACTTGCCACGTTCGGACAAGAGTTGGAACTTTATGTGGACGTATTTCGAGTGGATGATGAACGCGGTTTCACGTTTTACTATAAAATTAAGGTACATATACAATTTTTTTAAATAAATATTTTCAATGATTCGAGCAATATCTTCGAGCAATTAATAAACTACGGTCATGTTTATAATTCTTCTAAATATCCTATAAAATGTCGTTCACATTTCTTGTCAACTAAAAAAGTTTGACAAGATACCCAACAGCGTCACCACACTTTTAAAAATTTTGGCCAAATTGTGTACTCCAATCGGGTGTCTTCAGCTCTGGTAATTTTACACTATTTTTGCAAGTGCTTACATTTTTGTGATGAAATTTTCAACTCATTATTGAAATTTAAAACAATCTCTAGATTTCTTAACAGTACTTACGTAATTTAACATCGAGTTATGAGCAGAAATAAAGGTATGAAGAATTCTGCCTACAACCATTGGCCAGGCTAATTTGAAATTCAATGTGTTCATGTTATCATATTTGCTCACTTCTAAAAATCACCAGAAATGAGCAGAAATAACGTTATGAAGAATTATGCATACATACAAATACAATTGGCCAGGCTAATTCAAGATTGAAATTCAATGTGTTCATGCTACCAAATTTCCTCCATGTAAGATGAGATTTTCGACTTTGTCTTTGCGTGTAGAATGGACATGAACAATTTTTTTGTGAAATTCCAACACAAGTGACGATTTAGAAGATTTGGAGTTTTTCTTTGGATTATTTTCAGGTGGGCCGATCCTGACTGTACTGCAATGCCAGGCCGACCCGTGGACGGGCGGAAGCAAGCTTCACGACCCCATCCCAGTTCCAAAAATCAGTTTAATATACTGGAAAGTCAATGACTTTCGTATCAGATATTAAGCTGATAAGAACAGATACTACACTTTGATCTTAGCCAAAAGGCCGAGAAGCGATACCCATTCAATCCAACTCTCCGGCTCCCCATGTCAGAAAAGTGTGGAGCCAAACGGGGGCGAGTTTCCCGCTAAAAAAATTACACACTATTGTTAAAGCTAGGGTCTAAATTTGCTATTTTTTAGGTCCTACTTATCACTAACTTTCACCTTATGCATTAAAATTTTCTAATTATTTAGTTACTAGTTGTAAAAAATCTGATTTAAATTTAACCTTTCTGTGCCTCGATGTGACACTCCAACCTGTTGAAACTGCCGACAGCCTCCAATTCCCAGGGGAGGGTGCCAGGTCGAGGCCACTTTTGAATCACCTGTTAATTCATAAAAACTTAATTCCCAAAATAGCAATTCAATAAATTAATAATTCAATAAAATATCGGTCTAATTAATTTTTGTAAATTTTAATGTCTCACTCACCGTCACCATTTGTTCTGATTCCTCCAATCGTTTCCTCTTGTCCTTCAACCGGTCGAGCATCCCGTTCAGCAGTTTCGCCATGTCGAACAGTTTGTCGTCCAACCACGGAATGGCGATCGATGGCGTCTTGTTCGTCATAGCGAGTTGAAATTCTCGATGGCTGTGAAATCAGGACACAAAATTTTTGGTATAAAAGTATAAAAAATGTGACTTGAAATTATTCAGTTTACGTTCTCAACGCATTCTGCACCGCATTTTGTTCCGAATGAATCGCGTCCATGAGCTTTTGCCGAAGTTCTTTCGTCTCATGGGACAGTTCTTGGACGTAGGAGGACGCTCCTTGGTTCGACTCATTGAGGTCATCACGTAACGCTTTGTTGTACCGTTCTGGAAACCACAAAATTAAGAAAGGTACTGATTTTTATCGCCGATGCAAATTTCAGCATGGATTTATGGTAAAAATTGCGAAAATCGTATAATACACAAATATTTGCAAAATAAGAACGAGATGTATTACCCTTCAATGAGATTTTGGCCCTCAAATTTTCAATCTGATCCTGAATAGGGATCGCTTCCTCATAAATTTCTTCATGCTTTCCTTGCTTTTCTGGTTTTGGGATGGGACGCCCACATGTTGCTTGAGTTTTGCCAAACCACGCCATAATTATGAATGATAGTTATTCTGTCAGAGGTTTTAATTTACAAAAAAAGTGGCAAAAATTTCCTTAAAGTTTCTGACTTTTACAAACAAACTAGTGAAAAATGCAGTTTCCTACAAGAAACCGGGACCGGAAATAGGCCAGAGAAAATCGGGAACAAAACGGGAATACCTGAAAATTAAGTTTGCATGATTTCAAAAATTTTGGTTTGTTGTTTAGTAACAATTTTAGCTTTTTTCAGCAACTCGAACATTTTTGCATGTAATCAGCGTTCATTACAGGACCAGCATGAATGTCTAGAACGCCTAAAAAGAACACGACATTGTTTTCATACAAAATATTTTATTCATGTTCATTGCATATTTAATTAACAGAGAATATATCATCATAATAATAAAAAGCGTGGCGGTGACAGGAAGAGAAATTGCGTGACATAGGAAACTGAATCAAAGTCTAATTTTGCGAACATAACCAATATTTTTGCGAAAATCTTGGCACATATCTTTTTTTATCGAGAGATAGTGATTCCAAGCTTCGAATTATTCACGTCAGCTTTGTAAAGTTGTAAAATGTGCAAAATGAAGAGCAACTATTTACTTGCTCTAATGTATCAAATTTTTGCAAAATTGCATAAACTCATTTTGTTTGGCACTAAACTTTACAAGATTTATAATGTTACAATATTTTCGTGAATAGGCTGTCTAAAATTCAAAATAAATCGTTCGCATGTCTGCATAAATTAGCGTGCATAGTTAAGTGTTATGCATTGCTATTTAACGTGAATGACTACTACAAGTACCATTTTCGCAGTAAAATAGCTTCTCAAAAGTTAGTTACTAAATTTATGTCGCTATTTTTCTAATTAATTTATGACTACCTTTTCTAGTCTGTTCTGACTACAAAATTGGTAACGACGATACAAATCCATCGTAGGTTAAGATTCGAATTCCTGATTCTTTATCTTCTGGTTCTGATTGATTGCATATTTCAAATCACAATAGTATATTTTTTGTATATCCTGATTTATGTATGTATACACAGCAAGAGGGAAGCGATGATAAGATAGATAGAAGACCCTGCCTTTCATTTTGGTTAAATGTTTAGATTGGTCATTAATACATAGTTGTTTTTGTCAACTAACTAACAAAGTTTTACATACAAAAAACAAATCAGATAAACGGATCGCAAACCAAAACACTTGGACGAAATTAGTAATACGCTTTGGATAACAAACAAACATCGGAGAGAAAAATGTCAAGATAATTAATACTAATTAATCCTGGCAGTTGCTTAATTAACAGTTTTGCATAATTGCAATCAAACGTATTAAGTACAAAAATCGTAAAAATAACAAACGGATGGATAACTAACGATTAAAGGAAACAGTACAGATTTTCAGATTCTATAAATTGAGATTCCTGTAAATAATTCCAACAAATTCTCACAAAATTACATAAACCATTACAATTAATCAACGAATTCATAAAAAATTTGAGATTTATACAATTCTTTGGGCGTGGGAAGCACGTAAGTTGTGTAAATTAATTTCAACAATTCAGTAAAACGGTCCAAAAATTATGTCTTCTTCCGCACCGAACCGGGTCCCTCGGAGGATGCCTCATATCAAAAGAGTCGCTTCTCATAGTTGTACAATCCATGCACCCCACCCTCCAATTGTGCAGATGTCGTTCGGCGCTCGAACCGTAGTTTTCCATTGTAAGTAAAGTCTCGAAGTTCAAACAAACTTCGGACGCCCATGTCCTGACATCCGTGTCGAATCCCACTTTCGAGGTAGGGCAGGAAGCGAAGAACGGAGCCCTTGAATGAAACAATACATATTTTCAAGTTTCGTAAATTCATTTATATTGGATTGGATTCATTCAAATTCATATTTTTTTACCTTGTCGACAATAGAGCCCGACACGCCCTGCGCCACCATCATGCGGTCTCCTTCAGAGTGGAAGTAGCGGTTCATGGCTGCAGAGGTACCTGGAAAAGATGCACAATTAAATTATTTGGTTTAATTTAAGACGCCCTTGTTATGGCTATCATTGAATTTGTTATTAAAGATGTATATCAATGTGTAAAATAATGAGCATATCTTATTTTAATTAATTTTAAAAATCTTACCCCCTTTACCCCCACTAGTTGACGAAGTAGCATCTTTCCTCTCCATCGCCTCAAGACTACCCATCCCACGATATTTTTTGAGACGGACCCCATCCGCGAAAAAGTACTCGCCCGGTGCTTCCGTTGTTCCTAATAAAAAAAATTATGAATCACATAATTCAGTAATTCACTAGATAAATATCTTTACTGTGAGTAATTAAATTAACTCACCAGCTAACATGGATCCCATCATGCACGTACTTGCCCCCAGAGACAGCGCCTTAATAATATGCCCCACACTTTGAATCCCACCATCCGCAATGATCGGGATTCCGAACTGAGCTGCGTATTTTGCAACGTTGTAAACAGCGGTAGCCTGTGCGCGCCCAACGGCCATGACCTCTTGCGTAATACAGATTGACCCGCTTCCCATCCCAACACGAAGCCCGTCCGCACCAGCATCAATTAGATTCTTTGCTTGAGACGTAGTCTAAAGGAAATAAATAACATTTAGCACTTTATCATTATAATTAAAAACAAAAATTTTAAGATCTATATATAAATGTATATTTGTTACCACAACGTTTCCTGCGACAATGTCAAGATTTGGGTATTTCGCTTTTATGAACCTGTTACAGAAGTAAATAAGTAGTGTGAAATATTGAATTATTGAAACCATATGCAAAACTAATACATCTTCAAGTTACAGACAACGAAATCCTTACAAATCTGTACAACGTTAGGGCTTACTTTATCATTTCAATCTGATACGACGAATTTCCTTGTGAAGAATCCAACACGACCACATCCACCCCAGCCGCAACCAACCCCTCTAACCTCTCTCGATCCGACTCCCTCGTCCCAATTGCTGCGCCAACGATCAATTGTTTATTCGCATCTTTCGATGCGTTCGGAAAACTTCTAGCCTTTTTCAAATCCGTTCTAGCAATAAGTGCGACCAATTCGTAGTCCTCATTCACAATCGGGAGTTTGCCCTTCTTAGACTTCTCCATGATGTGGTTTGCCTCTGCCAATTTGACATTTGCTCCCGCTGTGACAAGGTCAGTTGACATGACTTCGTCAAGAGTGACGTTCATTCGTCCTTCAAAGAAATCAATGTCCCTCGATGTCACAATCCCCATCAGTTTTCCGCCCAATTTTCCATTTTCTGTGATTGGAGTGCCCGAAAAACCGTACTGCTTTTTTATAGCGAAAACATCACGCACCGTGTGTGACGGGGATAGGACGACAGGGTCGCGGATGAAACCATGCTTGTATTTCTTCACTTTCAGAACTTCCTGCGCTTGGAATTCGGGAGTGCAGTTGTGGTGGATGATTCCTGAAAAGATTTAAATCAGAATATTTTTAAAAACTTGAAGAAAATTATTGTACAAAAAGCTTATCACATTTTTTACCCACCGATTCCACCAGACAGCGACATGGCGATGGCCATTTCCGACTCGGTCACAGTGTCCATGGGGGACGATCTACATAATATTCAACAATTAATTGTAAGTATTACAACAAATCTCAATCGCTACATTAAACAATTATTTATTATGTTACACGAGGGGACAGTTGAGTCCGATATTTCGCGTCAACTTGGCGTGAAGAGTGACTTCGTTCGGGATGAAGTCGATGTATCCGGGGAGGATGATGAAGTCGTTGTACGTCAACCCCTCCTTGTTGCGGAACATGTCGGCGCAGGAAACCCCATCAACGAGGTCACCACCACTGTCGCCACTGGAGGAAGAATTATTACATCCTTCCGACTCTCCGTTCATTTTACAGGTACCGTTCATCCTTGTAGCGTGCGGAATTTTGAAGGGCTGGTGATGTAGTGTTTTCTGCAAGGATGTAAAACAAGTTATTAATTTTTGCAAGGCCTTTTTGCATATACATACATGTGAAGTCGTAAATAGTTAAAAATAATATGTTGAACCACTGGTAACATTTTTTTGAAAACATATGAGTCATCAAATTTTACAAAATTTGTTTTTTAAAAACATTTTGCAACAAGTTTAAGATCGACATTTGGTTAGCATAACGCATTAAAAATGAACTGTTTACAATTTTCATTGCCAATATTAACGAGATCATTGGCTTGGCATTTACCATTACCAGACACCCAAACCAAACCACTACTGCCTAAGGATAAGAACGTTAAACTTCTTGGCAAGTGTCCACCTCCAAGTTAGTTAAGAGTTAACTAATAAAAATGAAAACGTATGAAATGCACCGACCTTTCATATGCTAACGACACCACCCGTTTTTTTAAAGAACGGTTTGGTGTGAATTCTTTATCTGCTTAACTTAACTCATACCACGTTAACTTCTTTGTCACTTGCATAGTTAAAATTAAAATGACTCCCTAAAAGATTACTGAACTTTAAGTTGTTTAACAGTTAAAAGTGGACGAATTATATGAGGAAAGTTCAATAAATTCCCCAATTTTTATGCAACTTGACCCATTCAGCGACGAGAAAATAACATAATTCTAATTTCTTAACATTAATTACTAGCGTATAAGCCCGTCTTCCACCGGGCGACGGGCTTATTTGATTTTCATGAAAATTAAGTGGTATTTCAAAATTCCACCGAATTATTTTTGTATTGTATCTATATTATTAGCTGGAAATGTCGGTTGACAACGGAAGTGAAACCTTCACCACTTTCACTTCCGTCACGGAAAATTACTTTCACTTCCGTTGCAGACAAACATTTCCAGCTTATAATTAATTATAGCTAATTGAACTCCTTACGAAAGTATTATTATTTCAAATGAAATGAAGTATTTTCATAAAAAATTACATGACTGACTACCATAGCTTCTCTCAATACTATCAAACATTTAAGATAAGTCCATCTTATCACTTACCCACTACGACGTCCAACAATGAGAAGAAAGAAATAAAAATCGTCGAATTAACCGACGGAGTAATAATTAATTAATAGTTAAACTAAACCCGCAATAAAATTAACCCAAATTGTCAATCTCTTCACTCTTTTTTCTCTCTCCAGCACAAAACAAACTATCACAATGGCAAAATACGAGGAAAAGATAAGTCCAGTAGTCTTATCTTTTCGATGAGATGAAATAATAAGTTAATACTTTTTAATTGGAGCAGCAGTTACGAAAAACGTGCTCGCGAGGAGAGCGTGGAAACGGAATGCGAAGCTACCCGCTCACTCCAGAGACGTCATCAAGTCTCAGACTGGGATAAAATGTGAGACGATAAGCGGTTATCGTGGTTATCTTTATTATTTTGTCGGCTGAAAGATATTAATATTTGTAGGTTATCGTGTCCTATTTGTATTTTATACACGTGCGGGTTAGATTATCCGGTGAACATGATGTATCTGAATTTAATGGGTTTTTGCACATTTTAGCGTCAGAAAACAAGTTTTATAATCTGCAAGATTCAGATTTTTAAAAATAAAGGTTTGATGTCGTCTATCATCTACTTATATATTCAAAAATAGCTTGCCAAATTATCATTAATTTGGTAAAATAAAATATTAGCGATCAAAATTAATCCGCGGTTGAAGCTTAACCTTACTGAGCCAAAATTGCAATGTTAACATTTACAACTTTAATTACAAATTAAGCGAATTTAAAATTGCTTGAAATCCAAGAATCTGCAGCAATTAGTCTAGGTACTTACTTTTCTTTCAAAGTAAATACTAAATAATAATGAATAAATGTTAAATATTTTCATAGAAAAAATGCACTTGTATTAATTAATTAGCATGATTCATAATTGAATTAACCCAATTTCATATAAGCTCCCATATCCATGAAATTTCCCAATTACATACAAGGCAAAGGTGAAATATATGTAGTTCACCGGAATTAGATTTGGCTTTATTACTGTATTCGTGCCGGGAAGCCACCTTGCTAACGAGGACGAGATACATTAATTTCTCAATAACAAAAGTACACAGTCTGGTCTCGAACATTGTCCTCTATCGAGTACAACTAAAGTGAAGCAATTTGCTTTCTCCACGAAATTAACGACGAGTGCAGTATCACGGAAAACTTGATAGGTTTCGAGATCTACGTCTTTCTACGATCAATACACAAAAGGCATGCTCACGTCAAGTGATTATAACCCATTTTGGGTAAAACTATTTATAAGAATAGATGAATTTTACAAAATTTTAGTTTTTCATATTTTAACCAAGTCAGAGGTTGTGCATCGTGTCTGCCTGTTGGGTTTCTTTGTGATAAATTTCGTAAAACTTATTCAGCACAAATGTTAAAATGTTAGGTTTATCTTTATGTATGTGTCAAATGAGGAATCAATCGATCGAAATTTTATGAAGTATTTCACCAAGCCTTACTAAATCGGACCTACATATTTATGTGCATCCCTGTATGATTAATTGCAAAAATTGTGGGGATCTGCTCAAAATGTGAAATTTACTGTGCATGCAAAATTTAGTTAGCACAGTGCGTATGTATAAAATGTTATTGTAATGTAATATGCAAGTGAGTACACCCAATTTTCTTGGCACTAGAATTACCCCCGAGAAATTGATACGAAAACCTCTCAGACTTGCAATCAATTTCTAAGTTTATTTTAGTGGATTCCAATTGATCCAAATTCAGTAATTCGGTCGTTTCATGCACATGAGAATTCATTCTCCAAAAATAAGACTTTATCTATTTGTGAGTTATATATCCGACAAGTTAATTAATATTATGCAAATTTACTAATGGTAAAAAACATGTTGATGTTACTAGAACGAATTTTACTAATTAAATCTAAGGCTAAAAAATTATTAAAGAATCTTAGTGATTTATACATAAGAACATGTATGACTGCATAAGAAAATGTAATATAGGTATTGTTGGAAACTTGGGAAAATTTAGCAATTTCACAAAATAAAATTTAAAAAATGGTAGGATTTGAACCCTGTATGCATAAATTTTTACAAGTAATACTAAACTATATTAAGAAATTTGATTTTGATTAGTGGGTTCAGTAGGTAATTTAATAGGTAATCTTCATCCAAAGCATTATTTACCGTTTAAATGGATTTACAAAAATCTTAGGAATTAAATTATAAAGTTTTTTGTAGAAAAACAATACTTTAGTTTAAAAAAATCTGTAAAAATCCAAAGAAGGATGTAATATTCTGATGGATAGAGTTAACAAATTGATATCAAACTTATATTATTACGCGATAAAAAATTATGACTTATGACTTACATTTACTAGACCTCATTTATAACAATTAGTAAAAGAGGAACATAAAAATTAAGTACATACCTAATTAACACCCCTGCTTATCAAACCGTGTCGAGATAAGATGTCACTCAATAAACTATACAAACTTTCTTTCTCTTATTAAACAAACTTTCTCGAGAGAAAGTATTGTTACATGCAGACAACTAGGAAATCTCAAGTAGCCACCTTTCACCTTTTTCCCTCAACCAGACTCAACCAGAGACTGTCAGCAGAGCCAACTCAACCAAACCAAAGTCTGACCAGAAAATCTGTCTCAATCTGGACGCGATTCAGATTGTATCACTCTAAATAATATTGTAACCAAATTTTCGAAATGTGACGCATCAGTGTCAATTTTTTATCGAACGGTAACAAGAATTGTACACAAAATTATTTCATATTCTCCAAAGAGAAATTTGTTCCAGCGTAATAAGCAATTAATTTTTGTGAACTATTGAATTTGCATATTCTTTCGGTTTAAATTTTGTTACCACGTTGTTTAGAGTGATGTGGAACTACACGAACAATTGCTTCTTAGAATTAGAGCATCATCACTAAACAAAACGAACCGGATTTAATCAGATATTTTATGACGACGCATATTCACCTTTTAACACTGCATTTATTTATTACCTACATATTTTCTGGAGTTTGGGATTTTGATAAGTTCAGAAAAACAGAATTTAACAAACAACGATTTTAGATAACAAAAAATTTAGTTAATCCTTGAAAAACAATAATGTATGTAACTTTTTATTGATACCCATAAAAAATGTGGTCCAATTTACAGATGCACTGCAGCCTACTAAAAAACTCAGGCATGTCTGGTTGTATGAAATTAAAAAAAACGTGTTCAATGCACACAACTAAAAGTAAACGTAATGCCGTCTGTAAGCAATTAAATATTTAGTTTTCTAATCAGAAGAAAAATGAGATGCTGGTTGTTCAATTGAGTATTGAATATTTTATTACATATTTTTGTAGACAGACTTCCAGACAAAGAGTAATTAAGTAATATATTGGGCATAATAAATCCTGGAAATTATGGACCATAATTTATGGTTCATATTGTATAATTAATTGTACAGAAGAAGATGAATTCCAAGTTGAGGAGTTTTACTAACGACGTCGAAATATGACAATTCAATCCATCATGTCATAAAATTTATGTAAGTCTCTCAACCAGGAATTAGGAATTATATTTGTAATCGCACCCACTTATTGTCAGTATCTTTCAAACACAGAATGTAAATTATATTGATAACAATTATACTAATTTCGATACACACAATACAAAATTAAAATTCTACTAGAAAATGTCAAGTAATTAGTTCTCAACATTTTATTAGTACTTATACTACTGATAAGCTGTTACTGACATTAAAAATTAATTAGTTTCAATAATAATTACTAAGAAGATATCCAATCTATATTTGTATCTAATACATTTTAAACCAAGTAACAATTTTGGTTTATCGACTTTTAAAGCCGAATTTCTCATAAAATGTACACTCTTACCAATTTTAAATATATATCCATACGCAAACTTCAAGCCGTATTTTTTGCATTCTTCTTTTAAAAATACAACCGGACTTATTATCATGATTTGATTCAACCTTGACCCATATATCTAAAATCATGCACCACTGAATGTCTATATCTGTACATGGCGATATTGCAATCAACGGTGAAATATGGTTCACCGTTTGATTTGATTTGCCCATTATTTCCGACAGGGGCAGGGAAGCCAACTTGCTAACTAGGACGAGATACATAAGACCCATTAATTTCTCAACAACAAGTGCAGGTCACATTGCATCAAATCATATCATGAAAGTGGAACCAGGTGGTCGTGTTCTGGACGAACATTGTCCTATCTGTATTAAGGACAACTAAAATGAAGCAATTTGCTTTCTCCACAAAATGACGACGCGTGCAACGTCACGGAAAACGTTTATAAGTTTCGAGATCTATGTATGTTTGTCTCTATATACGATCAATAATAATGTTGTTAATAGGCGCACTCACGTAACTTTATATTCAAAATTATTCCAAAAACGACAGAGGTAATGAATTTTTATTCAAAAGTGGTAAATCGTAAACAGTTCATAAGATTCCATCCAGACATTCAACGCATCATTAAATATGTACATACGATAGATGAATATGTAATGCATGAAAAATATGTATTCATTTCATACACTGGATTTAATCACTAATTGGTTTTTTAATGGGTGAAAAATTACAATTAACAATAGAGCAATTTAGTTAAGCAATTATGTTCTGATAACGAAATTATAGCATACAGTAAACAACTTTACTTGACCATTGTCAGTATTAAATAGTTTTTCTAGTGTTATTTAGCCAATAAAAAATGTTAAGTGGGACTTGACTGGATAAATACAGTCTTAAAAATAAGTATATGAAAGCAATAAAAATATATATGCTCTCGAGTTACATACATGTAAAGACTTTGCTATAAATAAAATACCATGATCATTTTACACATTTTTACAGACAGAATGTAATTAAATCTGTATTGAGTTTCACTCCTTCTCAATGTGTAATTTGAAGTACGTACTTAATGTATTATTTCCAAATTATTTTTACATGTGCAAAAATCTGACTTGAGAAAATGCAAGTTTACTGGTTGTATTATTACATAATAGCAGGCAAAATCTCTAATTACTGGATTACAGAAAACATTTACGAAGTGTTTGCAAATAATAAAATAAAATAATAAATTATGCTAATTTCCAATCATATTTAAGTGATGTTAAAAATAGGTCCTTTGTACTGATATAATCACGAATTTATGACATATCCAACGTTATATTTAGTTATAATGATTGCTGCATAAATTCTGAAATTCATGATTCGTCCAAATTTGGCATTAAATGACATTTTCTAGCCAGATTAGAAATATGTATATTATGAAACTCCAATGCAATAAAAGCAACTGATTAAAATCGCACAACGTGAATAGATATGTATGAAATTGAGTCGTGTCACTGTCAATCCTCATTACAAAAATGTTTCTTCAATCAAATTAATGTCACACGAAAAATGTATTTACGTTTCCGAAAATTAGAATAAAAGGTTCCCGAGAAATAAACTTAATTAGATAAAGTCTCCAATATGTCAATCTGTCATTTCATTATAAATTTCTCCAGAAAATTGACAATTTTCCAATCAATTAAGGCCAATTATCAAAATTACTCCGACCAAGAGCAGATAATTTCATCAATAAATAACTCAAACGCCACTAAATTTTCAACTACATACATACATGCATACGTCAAACGTCTCGTTTTCAGAAACCAAAATTAGAAAATATTTACAAAATATTGACAAACAACTAAATATGAATTATCCACATCTCCAAATAATTTCGTTATGATTAATTGTTATCACTTAATTATCCGAGTTAACTCATACTAGCGTGCAAATTTCAATCCCCAGCCAAATTAGTGAAGCGATCGTCCTCATCGTCATCTTGACCGTCTCCCGGAGGCGTGAGAACGACTCTCCGCTCCGAAAATTGTATCGTTTGTCGTAACACTGTGGCTGGTCGGTTTGTCGCCAAACCACTGCTGCTAGTCGACGACGCGAATGATGCGGACGCTGGGGCAGGTACACTCCTTCCTATCGGTACAGTTCCGATGAGGACGGGAACACGTCCTTCGAGAACGGCCGACTTGATAATTTTCCCAAATGTGGTGGCAATCACTTTAATCTGGATATGAAGCTGACTTTTGACCTCCTCTTAAATATCTTATTAAATTACCAATAAATTACCATAATTCCGTACTGCGGCTGAACTAAGGCGCATCCACCCAGTTGGGTGGGAGGGACTTCCGGTACGGAAATTGAACCATCGATTGTCGCAGAATTTCGTGGATGGACAGGTTTACATTTTATTTTGGAGAGGCGTGCCCCCTCTTTGAACGGTTCGGAACCTTTCGAGTGATATGTGGTCACCTACATTTATGTATATGACTCAGAATAAATTACATATTATTGATTACGGTGACATCCGATTGTCCAAGGTCACAAGTAGTCACAACACTCACCTGGCAAAAGTAGACTCTAATTTTCTTCAAATAGCAGTGACTATGATTTACAACCTCCAAACAGAAATTGATGTCGTCCAAGGGAACAAAAATCCGGCTCGGGAGTGACAAAACTGCATCCACGGTTCCCCACCCCCACCAAAACGTTTTCGACATATTGAACTTCCCAGGACGCGCCCAATCTCGTGGGACCATGTTCAAATCCAAAACGGCACCGATCTAGAAGAATTTAGTCAAATTTATTAACTGGATTATCTGTAAATGCTTTTTTTGCATAATGCTAACATTCAGGTCGAGTCTTATCCGATGATCGGGCGCCCACGATTTCGGATAAGCTACTTCCGCCCAGTACTCCACCTTCCCATGGTCACTCTTAAAGGATTGTGGTAAACCGACAGGAAATCGGAAACTGAATCCATATTCTGACCTTCCCGGCCTTATCTCGCGGTTATCCACGCCTCCCTCTACTCAGATAACACAATATTGTTACAATGATAATCACTACTTTACCCTATCTTAACTACCTTTGTTTTGCAAGGTTATCCTCTCCTCAAAGTAGACCTCGCTGTCACAAGTGGTCACCAAATATTGCCGATAATGACCCACATTCTTCCGTTGCTCTTTCCAATGCGACTCTGCCCGGCCGGTAAATTTTATGGTCAAATCTGCACACACAAAAAATTCATGTAATAAAAATTGCATGAAATTTGAAAAAAATGGGAAATTTTCCCCCAAAATTTTTTACCTTGTCCCAAAATTTTGCTGTTTGGTGACTTGTTCTCAATAATGACGCTTCCTGTGATGAGATCACCCCCAAAATACTTTTGGGCAGGGTCCCACCCCTCAATTTCTATCGAGACACCCATCCAATCCACCTGTGAATTCTCGCCACTACAAATGCGATGCCTAACTAACCGACTTTACAATAGATACCCGGGTGTTAGTGTCTCCATATCTGTCTCCGAGGTGAAAATAAAATTCACTCCAACTTGTCCTTGTCCCCGGATTGCGTGACTAACCAACACTTGAGAATTTTATGGCTGCTCTGCTATCCAATCAATCAATTGTATTTTTATTGATTTCTTTCTTTCTCGCTTTTCCACTTTAAGAAAGTAAGTACATATTTATTAAAAAAGGACAACTCTTAACTAAGTACGTACAACAAAATAACAATAGCAATACATGACATGATTTGACACTAATGACTGATAAGTAAGTAAGTGTGGCAGTGCAACACAACAATTATTTATCTTTACCTCATTTTTAATGGAATTACAAGATCATTAGTACACAATATTGCATATATTTTACAAAAAATACCTAAATCCACAAGGTTTTAGTGAAAAATATGTATTATTTTAAATTGAACATAAAATTCTTTGTAAAATCTTTGTAAAATTACTTATTTATAAATCCTTTAATGTCATAAACTTTCATATAGAGTCAAATATCTGGTGTGATGTCATCAAAATATTAGAAATTCACGAAGGAATATTTTTAAGGGCATAATTACAAGAAGATTAACTTGAGAACACATTGGTCAACAAAAACGCTCTTTAATATAATCGCTTAGTACTACATGGACTTTACATTGCTTTAAACACTCATAAAAATTAGTGCCCTGGCCCTCTAGCCTACAAAAGTATTAATTGGTATTCCATAAAAAATATTAAATTTCAATAGCATGTGATGGCAATTTGACCCGAATATCAACTTGTCCTCTTTAAATATATCTATTCACACCACGGCAGTTAAAAGTTAAATGTAGAAAAAATCTCAATTGTACGCTGCCTTATTATCGCCTCGAATCCGGTACGCTAAAGCGAGATCCTTCGGCTGAAGAGTGACCCTCTTGGCGTGTATGGCGAGGAGAAAAGCGTCTTCGAAAAAGCCCACGATGTAAGCTTCCGCCGCCTCGTGAAGGGCCTCCAGTGCCGTTGATTTATAGCGGAGAGTGGCACAGCCAGTTAAAGATACCGTAATTTCGCGAACTAGACGGGCAAACGGAGCTTTTGGGATGAGGGTGCTCGTCATTCTTTGGTAGTATTCAATCTCGCGGAGGGCTGTTTCCGGGGGACGATACCGTCGTTTGAAAACGGACGAAGGCAGGACGGACTGGTGGGAACATAAAAACAATTTAGTGGCGGAAATGTTCCCAGTAAAATGACACGTAGTAAGTAGGTGATAGATATTATCTTTTCATACCGATTTTTTTCTCTTTGCCAGTCTGCGACTGGCACTTTCTGTTGTATTGTTTGGGGGAGCGCGAGGTGACCGTACTGGCGACGACCGGGTCGAAGATGGCGACGCCGCTGGTTCGAAAAGGGCTCGATTTCGAATCGGGGACACGTTCGCTCCCATGAAAGAGACTCGAGTGCCCAAATTGTCTGTTCTCCGTGCCGCCGCAGCGGTGGAAGGGGTGGACGAAATTAGGTTGTGTTGTCGCCTGTAATATTTTGTAATTTATGGATCAATCTTCTTTATACTAAATTGCACTTAATTTATTAATTAAATTTTAACTCACCTCGTCGGCGAACGAGAACTTGCCCTCAGAATTGGAGCAACGACGGTTTCCGCTCTAGAAGGTGGTCTCTCCTGAGACGCTGACCTTCCACCGGGCTCTTCTGAAGAATTGCTCAAGTCATGTGGACTTGTCGTCGGGGCGGTTACACCAGCACGCATTGCCACTGGCAATTTTAACTTAACTTGCCGAACTGCAGACTTGTTCCCAACAAGTGGCGTGTCCTGCTTGTTCGCCCCGCGGGCAGGTCGTTTCTTAGGAGGCATTCTTACTGTCAACAATGATAAGTTAAATTTAATCACGCTCAACACTATTCAACGCTATGTATTATTTTTAACAATATGTAATTAATTAATTAATTAAAAACGAACAAAAACAAAAAATAATATAAACCTCGCTCGATGTGACAAGTTGTTGAATGGGTTGAGTGAGAGCGGTTTCCTTCCCTCGCAGCCCCGGGTTTGCGTCCGGATGAGATGAGACTGAGAATTAAATCAAATTAATTTTATTTAGAAATCAAATACGTAAATCCCGAATAATGCCAAAAATTGTTACCCAGCCGGGAATCGAACACGGCTCCCTTGAATTAATTTTAATTTACCTAATTAAAATATGTAGCGATAATTTGGCGATATTTTAATTTTTCACGGAGGACGAGGACACCAAGTCATGCAATCGTGGATGGATGTCGACCAAGATTATTTGACACTTTATCAATCTATAAGGTTACGACAAATGGCCGAGTTACAAAATAAATTTTCATTTTTAGAAAACTAAAAATTGTTGAAAATATGCCATTGGTTACAGTTGGAAATGTAATTTTCAGTCAAAGCGCTTATGGAACCGTCATGTCCGTCCGTCTGTCCGTTCGATCATTTTACGATAACTTTCGTTAAACTCGTCCTAGCGACTTTAAATTTGGTATATGTGTAGTATGTGGAAAATGAGGAGTTAAATTTGAAGATGGGCGAAATCGATTTAGTGGTTGACCGGTGGTGGTCATCTGGGTGGGTGGAGTATTTCAAAATCTGAAAATTGGCATTGAGATTGCTAATGGTGTCTAATTGAAGAATATGAATTTAAATTGGGAAAATTTTCGACTGGAGGGACCCGATACCATACCGATTGTTGAAAATTATCCAATCGAGCTGAAATTAGTGCAGAGATTGCTAATGGTCCCTGATGAAAAAATATGAATTAAAACATTTTTATGTGGAGGGACCTTTAAGGGGGTGACCCATATCGATTTTTAAAAATTGTATTAAAAAGATGAAATTCGCTCCAGACACTCGTAGAAGACTGAAATTTGGCATGACCCCGCGGGGGTAGACCAGATTGAAAAATATGAAGTAAATATTAAGATTTTTTCCACAGAGATTTAACAAGGTGACCCACATTGCTTTTTATATTGGTAGAATAAAAATGAAATTCTGTATCATGGGTAAGGGCACATCAGACTAAAGAATATGAAAATGAATATTTTTGTGGGCCCAGCCCAGAAGACTGGGACCCGTACTGGTTTTAAAATTGGTCAAGGAGCTGAAATTTTGCATGCTGGATTATGGGAACATTTTTGCCGATTACGAATAGTAGTTGGTGCAGGTCGTCTGACTAAAATTTAGAAGCTGACACTGACCATGACTCGGGCTAAATAAAGGCTGCACGTTGCAGATTTCAAATTTAATTCTCGAAATAGTAGCCTCGAGATTTTTTGCTTAAAAAATCAAGCTAAAAATTACGATGATTTCATCTTTAAGAATTAAGTCTCTATGTCTGCCCTTTCAAAAGTTATTAAAGGTCAAAGTCGTTGGTACACAGGCCCAGGGGACGTGTACCAACGATTTAAAAATTAATTATTTTATTTGTAACTCCACCATTTGTCGCAACCGTTAAAAGAGCCAAGAGTTACCTAGATACTAAATGTCAAGCAATCGTGGATGTCGACGGGTCAGAGTTGACAGTTTTAAATGAATGACAGAAATTCCTATAGCTACTAGAAAATTGTGCAAAATATTTTGGTTGAAAATTTCAACTTGAAAATAAGCGAACTTTGTTTAAGGGCCCGGGGGAAGATTTACTTGATTTTATGTTAGCAACAATAATTGCCAGGGCCCCAAGATTATTATCGCTCTGTTAGGTTACGACCACAATTAATTGACACCGTTTCTATGGGACATTTCATTTCATTTCACGTTCAAAAGCTTTGGTTTTGTCACTGCTTTTGAAAAAGTTTCCCTCAAGTCCCTCAAGTTTTTGAAAAAAGTTGTTTCTTTTGTTCCATGGATACTCAAAATGCAATTCCTGCCATTAATTTGGCAATTTTAAGCCAATTTGTCCTCACTTTACGACCAAATATCTCCACTGCACAAGAGGGCAGATCGTCAAAAAAAACTCAAGTAAAATCTAAAGATATGATTAACGCATTAAACATAATTTAAAAAATCTGCCCTCTTGTGCATTGCTGAATTTTATCGTCAAAGTTGACGTGATTTCTAAGCAACTTCCCCCAGACCCTTAATTAAACTTTTTTATTTGATCGACAAATTCACAAATTCATACGTATTTTAAACATAAATTTTGCCTTTCTAGGAACAAAATCGCTCACAAATGGGGGACGAATCCACGCCCGTTAAAGTTTTGCTGCCTCCGCGACCAGAGGAACCACCACCCCCACAAACCGCCGCCATCACGCCTAATAATGTCCCCTCTGCTCTTCCCCCTCCCCCCACTGTCACACCCAATGCCACTGAAATTCGCAGAAAATCTGGCAGACCAGACCCAGACGGCGAGAACCCTCAAGTCGCCAAGACTTCTCGAGCCACGCCGCCTAGGCAATGCTCCGGAGGGAGTAAGAAAGGACACCGACGACACGGTTCGAAAGCGGCCAGCAGGGATCTCCAACTCCAAAAGGTTATGAAACCTTTGACAGAAAAATGTATTCCGGACAGGGATCCAAAAATTGTGAGAGATTCAAAGTACAAAGCTCCTCCTCGACTAGGTATAGGTTGACATGATTTTAATTAATGACCCTGGCATAATGGCATTTTATCTTGTCGTAGCACCCCAGACAAAGCCACTGACAAAGAAGGAGAAGGAAGAACTTCGCAAGAGGAGTAGCAAATTGGCTTTTTCGATGCCTTGCGTTGAACCCCCGGAAGTTTTGGAGGCTCTCCGGACGGAAAAAATGGCCCGCAAATTGATCAGATATATGAAAAAGAGCTGGAAAGTTGAGGTCGACCCAAGCCAGGCGGAGAGAGATTTGGTTTTCAGGTGAGTTTATGGCATTTTTAGTAATTTCAAAGTTGTTCAAGTAAAATAAAGTATGGAAAAATTAGGACAACGGAAGCTGTTCACACGAGGAAGCCGGACAATTGGGAGGAGCTTTTATTTCTGAGAGAGCAGCTTATCGAAAAACGTGGCGAGAGTTCGAAACAGCGAGGATTCTTTTGCGGTTATGATATGAATTATCCCTTCATCTACGAGTTGGAGTTGGGCACGCCATTACTAATTTTCCAGAATTTGCCTCCTGACCTCAAAATTACGGTGGGCGACTAAGAAAAATAAAACTCATTGTTATTATTTACAGAAACAAATCCTAAAATATTTTTTTCCAGGCGGCAAAATGGCTGAGGATGAAGGCGTTAAAGGAGGAGTTAAAACGGGTGAGAAAACATGGTAATAACATTTCGAATATATTTTTTTACCAGAATTATCTAAACAATTTCCTCCTTCCAGAGACGCGAAGCTTTCCTCCCACGTGTCCCCAACACAAGGGTTAAACGACCAAACATCACGAGAGGAAAATTGCTCAAGATGGCTGAGGATGAAGGTCTTAAAGTAGGAGCTAAAACGGGTGAGAAAACGTGACAACATTTTGAAAATAATTTTCTTACGATTTCAGAAACGTAATAATAAAATATATCATTGTACTGAGTACAAAACGCTATAAATTTTAGACATTTAACGACTTCCCATAGGTCCACACTTTTTACAACTTTAGCACTTAACGAATTCTTATTTACATATTTCGTATGTATATCTTTCAGTCTGCAAGGGTTCCACCTATTCCCCCGCAGTCCTCTCGAACTGGGGCCGTAAGAAGGTGGATGAAAACGAAAACGTTAACTATGGTTTCGGCATGGTTCCTCCCGACTTCAAGTACGGCTTCACCGCTCTCCAACTCCCCGACAATCCGGAGCCCAACCCGTCGTCGAATAAGTAGCAATAACCTCCTCCGCTTACTGGAAAGGGACCTATGAAAGATGAAGACGCTGAAGGAAAATGCCATTTTTCCTCTCCAAGCCGATAATCTCCCCCATTTGGTGTTGTAACTTCAAATATCATCCTAATTCTGTCAATATCTCATAAAAATTCCGACATATGTAGTAAATTCGTACCGCAATACAGAAATTTCTTCTTTTGCAATTTTAACAAACTTTATTCTTTAATCAACAATTAACTGCACTCATTTACATAGGAAAATAACGTATTTTGACTCTCGTGATCTGATTTAGCCGTGTAGATGAAAAACGTGGACGACGTGAGCATACTCTGCACATCGGATGGGATCAGATTCCAGGAAGATTTCAAACTTTTCGGATTTTTCTCCAAGCGATGCAACCATTTCGGGATATCGCCAACTCGTCTGACCTAAAAAAATTCGGTACAACTTGTCAGAATTTCGGAAGCAATGCGATGATTGGTTCGTGAGTTGATAAAAAATTCCAATTTTAGTAAAAATCCCTTATTATCTTCAAAAAAATTACTAAAATTTACCAGCGGAGCTCCCTGATCGCACGGTGTGAAGTGAACCCATGGTGCCCAACCTCTCCTCGGATTCTGACCGCATCGTACGAAAGCAGTGTATCGATTTTGATAAGTAGTTACCGATTCTTCCTCTAAACAGATAACTGCCATCAGATCCAAACCTATGACGAGTTTCCCCCGGTTCCTTTTCCTCTTCAGATATGGGTCAGAAGTTAGCCCGTCGTCGTCACTGCCAGTTTTTATCCGTGATGGAGAGAAAACCCCCCGTGGAGAAGCAACTGACCACGAATCTTCAATCGAGTCGCGTTCCGTGGCATAAAATGAGTCTTCCACGCCGTCAAAAGTGGGGAAAATATGGACCAAATTTTGTAAATATTCGTAACAAATCTTCCCCAGGCATCGGAGCCATTTACAGAAAAATGTTGACTCTTCGTCATCACTGTTTTTCGTCACATTCTTTGTCAATCCAATTTTGTCTTCTTCATCGTAAAAATCGGCGGATTCCGTCTCATCGTTGTCGTCTGTGGACAGTTGGATGAGCGTCTTGCCAAGATCGAGCTGAAGGTTGGGGATGATAACCGCGTGCGGGGTGTTGAGGGGCTGATCTATCGATAAGAAGAGGCCAGGTTGTGGTAGGGAGAGTAATTTTAAGTCGGATAAGCTCTCTTCAAATAGAGTTTGCACAGATTTTGGGGTCGTCGATTCTTGTGGGGCACTTTTTAAAAATCCGACCAACTGACACGTTCCCTTCGTGGACGTGGAGGTTGTCATCTTCCTCACTTTTAGA
The DNA here is from genome assembly GCF_002217175.1 of Folsomia candida. NCBI lineage: Eukaryota > Metazoa > Arthropoda > Collembola > Entomobryomorpha > Isotomidae > Folsomia > Folsomia candida. The sequence continues at coordinate 4,151,183 of NW_019091200.1, read as the reverse complement.
ATATGGACAAGTTTCGATGTTCCATTCGTGTAATGCGTCGTTTCCGGTAGGGTGAGAATTTTGTCGAGAAAATAACGCAAAAATCGGCCAAACTCTGTAAGTTTGAGGGTGTTGTGTTAAACAGGCATTCCCCTTCGGTGTGTATAAGTTTGATAACTGGTTTAGTGCTTACCCATCGTGTATGGCTGTTCTAGAGGGAACAAAGAGTTGAACAACCTTCCAACCGATACCGACGGACAAAAGTAGGACGTTCTGAGGGAGAATAAGATCTCTTTTCGGAGCAGAGCACGGACCTCTTTCGCCTCAGCGGTGGGAAATCCCTTGGCTGCTTTTTCGTCCAGAATCCACGTGTCGAACACGTCGCTGAAGTAGAAAAGGGTGAAAAGGGCGACATCGAGGTAGGATGTGTCTAGAGATGACATGCTGGGAGGTAAAAGGTAATTTTGCGAAGCGTTTATTTTCCCACAGCCACAAACGCCGCGACGACGCCCTGTTAAAGCAAATTGTTGAAATTTACAAAATTGGCAACATTATGAAAATTGATCTGAATGATTTCTAAATAGAATTTCTAGCAGAAATTTATTTTCTACTTACCAATCGAATTTCCCAAATCCCACTGCGCCCTGAGTGGTGGAATTTCCACCAATTCAACCACTGGTGTTGACGCCACGAACGACGCGCCACCTCCGCGTCCACATTTCACTACTATTGATAACGGGGCAGGACTTATCGGAGATGATGATAACCCCCACAATTTTGAACTTTCTCTTGTAACCAATTCACTTTCAGATCTGCGATGTTTCCTCCTCTTAAATTTTTTTCTCTTCCGAATTGGTGACCTTTCGACACCTTCTTGTGTCGCTGAGTATGTCGATGTAGTAGACGACGCTAGAAGCAAATCTGGTAAACTGGAGACTTCCAGACGGTGTCGACTTTTGTTACCGAACGAGTCGTTGTCCTCGTCGTCGTCATCACTGTCATCAAAATCCAGATCACTTTCATCCCCGTCATAATGTAATTTGGTACTTTTATTAGGGTTTTCCGGATGGGGGAAGGTTTTGTATTTCATCCTCTTCTGAAAATTACAAAGACATTTTCAAAATTATGGAAAAAATCATTAAATTTTATGCCAGAAAACCGAAACACCTTCACATCCGGTCCCACCAGTGGTGGGTGTGGACTGGTATTGATCCCAGGGTGCGATGTTGATACAAAAGACGATGATGAGGACATTGTTATGTAAATTTTTTATAACAGTTATAAACTGAAATGAACTCGATTTGACTTAACGAAGATGAATAAGATGAGACGCAAGAGTGGTACAAAAACACTTTAATATTTCGTTTAACAGGTGAGAAGGACAAATAAGAACCAAGATTTACATTACTTGACTTTCCAGTTTCAGTTATTTATTTGGGTCGGATACATACATACATTCGAGTATATTTACATAAATCACGTTTTAGAGATAAGATTACATTGTGCTCATCCTCAGTCAGTTAACTAACAGGTGAGGAAATTAGTACCTGACGTTTTGTAGTTAAACAAATATTTATGTGCATCCATTCATCCTCTTTTACCGTGATATTGGTCAATTTAGTGACAATAGGTTCGAAAACTACATAACAATTTACAAAATTCGTCACTGCTATTTACGATCCCCACGATGAAAACAATCGTTATCGTCATTTCTTCGTCTTGTTGTTGTGGCGAAATTTACCTCGATTACAATTATGTAAGCTCCTTATTTTAATTACTCCAAATGGCGATAAACATATTCTTATTTACAAATTTCAAAATGAATTCTTTCAGAAACGTTACACCATCTCCGTCGGAACTCGATATCGAATTTGACACCGAATCTTCCAATGAGTCTAGTCTGGGATACTTGGATATCGACGAGGATGACGCTATCGACCCAGATGCAGTAGATTTGATTAACATTCGCGAACAAATCAACCTGCTCGTGTCAGAAGAACAACTTCCGGGTGAGGATGATGATGACAAGACATCTCAATATTTTCCCCCGACGAATCTCGTCATTCGGCTAAATCATCACATTTCTCCGGATGCTGTCACTTTTCTCGCAAAGAAGCTCATGGCGTCAAAAAATTCAGGTGGGGCGGAACTCCTGGTGCGGTGTGAACCCTTCTCGGGAGCAGGGGAAGAGGTGGGTAGTAGATTTATTGGGAAGTTAAATTAGCTAATTTTCATTTCTTTCGCACAGATCGTCCTCCACCTGACGGCCACCACGCCCCGATTTCTCGAACTCGCCGAACAATTTTCCCTCAAGAAAGTCGACGATCGCGGCCTCCTCCGCGAATTCCATGTCCGTGACCTCGACGCTTTCCTAGTCAACGACATTTTACTTGAAACGCTCATCTCCCCCGCAGAGAAAGAGCTCATTGTGTTGGCCGAGATTCAAAGTATCGGCGCACTTCCGGGCGAGGGTCACATTCCTGGCTATCCCAACCTTAAATTGCATTCGGGTCAGTCTATTTTCCAACTTTACGTTGAAGCTGGTCTCATATCGGGGTATCATCCGTTACACGATGAAAAGGGGCTGGACAAACTGCTAGAAACGAATTGGGTAGAAGCTTTCTTTGCGAATGAACCGTTCGAGGCGTTGAGAAGGTAAATTGACAAAAATGGGTCAAACCATGCACTATCAGCCCCCAGATTATGTCATGACGTTTTTTATTCTAGCTATTTTGGTGAAGCTATCGCCCTCTATTTCACGTTTATGGGATGCTACACGTACCTCCTTTCACTACCTGGATTGGCTACTTTACTCTTTGCTATAATCCCGGACTGGATGTTGTCCCCTCGTGTGGAAATTTACCTCGTTTCTGGAATGAATTTGGTTTTTATCACGTACTTTTTGAAGTTCTGGAAGAGAAAGTGTTCCGAACTGGCATATTGTTGGGGGACATTGAGGATGACAATATGGGAACAGCCTAGGCAAGGATACAGGTGAGAAAATTACAGATCTGACTATCAGGTGGTTATCTTGTTCAGCAGTTAATTTCTATTCTTTTGTAGAGGTCGCATGGCGCTTGACCCCGTTACCGGACAGTATCAACCACGCTACCCTGGGTACAAAACGCACATAAAAGTGTGGCTGGTTTCCTTTCCACTCGTCATTGTCTCCATGTGGGGTGCATATCGCGTCATGCTTTGCTATTTCATGGCAGAACAGATTCTCGCCCCGTACAAAATACGCTATGCTGGGTCTCTGCTCGGACTCGTGTTCAAGTTCTTGGGATCGATCGGATATGCCATTTCTGTCGCTGCGATGACCTACTGCTATCGAATGCTAGCTGACGAGTTGACCGAGTGGGGTTAGCTCTTGTAATTTCTTTTTGCATTTTCCAAGACCTAAGGAAAAATAAGGAAACCATTTTTCTGGCAGAGAACCACAGAACACAAACCCAATTTGATCGACACCACGTCGCAAAGTTGATTGCATTTGAAAGCGTGAACAATTTTATGTCGTTCTTGTACATTGGGTTTGTTCTTAAGAATTTGGAACTGTTGAAGCAGGTGAGGGGACTGGATTACATTTCAAAGTTTTGTTAAGTTTTATTTAAATTTCTTATCCATGTTTTTTGGTCTTTTTGATAGCAATTAATCGTCATGATCTCTGTAATGCACTTGATTCTAGCCGTGCAGGAAATCGTGATACCATTACTTTGGCGCAGTACGACCAAGAAGGTTAGTTATTATTAAATTTTCAACCAAAATCGTACATTCATGTACGATTTTAAGAAAATTATAAATTTGTTACTTTAAATTTAAAGTTTAAACCGTTTGAATTAATAATTCCAGTTTTTTTAATTAGCGGAACGAACTATAAATTTTTATTAAGAAAACTTCCAAGTAAATTCGGACATAACAAGTATATTTAATTTTTTAAATTTTACCCAAATGCAGCAAATTGTTCAAATCACCTCCAAAAATTTCAAACCTAATAAAAATCTGTTTTGTAAATTCAGTTGACCACTTTCCTCCATCGACACAGCAATTCAACGAATCCGACCTCGCCTTCCACGGGCTCAACAATTCCGGACGTCGTCTATCAAACTCTCGCTGGCAAACGGAGGTCACGTCAACAGCACCACAGATCGCCGTCGTTGCGTCACAACGCCAACTGGATCTCCCATCTCCACCACCAAGACCACGATCCAGCCGCTTTGGGATTGGTCCCACTCCTCGAGAGTGACCCACGCATAGAAATGAGTACTTTTGAGGGTGACATGGATCCCTACAAGGTCATATTAACTTATTTAGTGAACGAAATGTGAGGAAAATTGTCCCACTTTCTTGACCTTGACCTTTGACATTTTACAGGGATGTTACGACGACTATTCTCAACTATTTCTCCAATTCGGATACGTGTTTTTATTTTCGCCACTGTTCCCCCAAGCTTCCGCCATCGCTGTCGCTGCCAACGTTTTCCTCATGTACGCCAACATTTATAAGTTGTGTGCCGTATTTCAACGCCCGGTTCCAAAGCGTGTAAAAGACATAGGATCCTGGCAGGTATATCATTCATTTGTGGGTTATATACTACCAAAAAAATATGTAAAATTCGTAAAGTTAATGAGTAAAGTCTAATACAATTCTTTCAAAATATTTCACATTACGTACGTAATTTGCAAAGTTCATAAATGTATTCATTCAAGTACTTCGAAATAATTTTTTAGCAAACTCATTGAACTGGCAAATTCTAGACAAAAGCAATTTTTTTAAAAACTTCCTTTTCTCTCAAAACAACCGTTCACTGTTTTTAAATCTTGAATATTGCTTCTCTTCAGATCGCTTTTGAGCTTATCGGTTATCTCGCTGTGATGACGAACATCGCCCTCCTGGTGTCATCCGCAGGTTTAAAACAATCCGCACAGCGAGCGGGTTGGACTTCGGATCGATTTTATCTTGCTCTAATTATCGTGGAACATATTCTGATCGCGGGACGCCTCGCTGTGAACTATCTCGTCCCAAGCGTTCCCCAGTGGGTCCGGGTGGCGTCAGCAAGGACGGAATTTCAGGCTGTGGAAGCGTACAAGAAGAAGGTTACTAAATTATAGTATGTAAATATGCCATTTTTTGCAATGAACATAAAATTTGCTATATTTTTTGCAGCAAAGTACGAAAACAAGGCGAAGGTTGAACATGCGTTTTCAAATGATAAATCCCATCGTTTCAAAAAGTGATGTCAACCCAGAAGACTAAAAATAAGTTCTATGAGCGTAAATGAATGACGAATTTGTAAAACGTGTCAAATACCAAAGTTGAGTACGTTTTTAATTCTAGCAACAACGTTTATTTAATAAAATATCAAACGACGATACAAGTTTGGAATATTTATTTACTTATTGATAAGCAGTCTAATTAATTTTATGGCTTTATTTGTTAGCTTTATGCATACATAGTTTGTAGAGGTTATTTGTCCCTGTTTGTGCTTGCTCACATTGGCCGATAAGGATTAGTGTTTATCCAATTATTCATCTGAGATTTATCTGACTCATGGTAAATACGTTATTCCTCCAATAAATCGTTGTTGCATCGTTACATCATAGTCATAAATCCTACCTGGACATTCCAGTCGTCAAAAAGTCCATGTAACGCAAAACTTTCGACTAGTTGCACTTCATATACTTGTTCAGTATTGCAATATTATCTGCACATCTAATTTTGCAAACACGAATCTCACGAATCGTGTCTGGTTTATGTTTCATTCACTTGATCTGTATGAGACTTGTTTCGTCTCATCTTGTTCCATTTCTGTCTACCAACCACCTTGATTTTCCGATCGTAACCTTAAATTCGTTCTAAAAAGTGTTTTTGTTTACAAAATTTTCACAATCTTAACTTTAGTTTCCCACAAGTAGTGACTGTGACTGTGACTGGGTGACCATGTCCACCTCGGGAATAATAAGTAATCGGATCCACCACGGTTTCGGATTTATCCCGTGTACTTCCCCCGACCAGGAAAATTGTCCTCCTTCCCCCATTTCCGGTCCGTGGGAACCTAAAGGGTTAACCACTCTTTTGAAGGAAACTCCCCTCCCGATCTTGACCTTTGGTGAAAATCTATTTCAAAAATGTGATGGTGGTTTGGTCAGCTATTCCGCGTACAAATGTGACGTCAAAATGACCGTAAGGTCCCTGCCCAATCAAGTCACAAAATGTGGCCACGATTTGACCCGTCTTGTGCAAAAATGGGTTCAAAGTAGGGAAAAGGAGTTGTTACGATGTGAAAATAAATCTGCTGTAGTTGTTCCGTAAGTTTTGCATTTTTTGTATGTACGTAATTATTTTGAGGAATTAATGAAGTTGTATTTGTTTTCCTTTCAAGAATCATCTGTTCCGACAAAGCAGTCCGATACGCACGGACGGGAGAACAATTTTTCAATAAGAAGCATAAGTATGGTTATGCAATCAAAGTTAGGCTTATCAATGCTGATGCTGATAATAACCCAAAGTCTACTAAGTATTATAACTGGACCGTTTGGAAAGGGACGTCATCGTCGGACAATGAGGGAGCAATGTTCGAAACTTATATGTGCAAAGGTGAAGATTTGTGACTTGAAATTTTCAATTTGAAAGTTATTATTATCTTTTTGTGGTAGACTTTTACATGAAGCGTGCCACACTGGAGAAGAATTTCCATTTCTTTTCGATCACGTCGTTCGATTCGATCGTCCTCGGGAGGAACGTAATCTACAGATTTTTCTGCATTGGAGAAATCGATGGGGTTCAGATAAATCAGGATAACTATGACGCTGTGGAAATTAAAAGTTCGTCTGCCACGATCGAGAATTTCAATCGGTGAGTTTAAATTTTTTTAAAAAGTTTCCTGGTTTCTTTTCTTCCACTTCGACTTTACCTGAATTTACTAAATGCTATTTTATAATTTCTTAAATACCTTTAAATACATTTTCTTTCTAATTTTTAGTCGAAAACTTTCCCAATATTACGCGAAATGTGCAGTCAGCCAAGTACCAAAGCTTGTGATTGGGATGCGATCCATTTCATCGCCAATGCCACAACCAGCCTCCGTCGCCGGCGAACAAATTCTCAACGGCAATCCACCCTCACATGACATCGACACAACCTCTACGGTCGTAAACTACCAAGAAATCCGTCTCTATGACCTTAAAAATTGTCCCACTAATATGCTAGACCTACAAGAAAGCAACTTGATCAAAGCGATTAATCTTTTTCACGTAAATCGGAGGGAAATTTATCCCAATCAGGAAAAGTTTTTGAACGGATTTGTCGAAAAATCTGGAATTGTGGACGCCTACTTTGCCGAAACACCGCGGATAAGCCAGTAACTTAATTTCATAAAGTTTTTCTATGTTTTGATTATCATCATTAAATGACTGATTAGTAATGTAAGTAATAATTATTTTTTGTACAAAATGCATATGTACTTGTTTTTCAGTCGAGACTTGCAATTCTTTGTGAAACTTTGTTAAAAATTAAAACACTAAAACAATGTACTTACAATTAGATAATTCAGATAAAATACTTGGATGAACTGTTAATCAATTTTGTTAATTAACAATAAATAAAAATTTACGAAAAAAATAAGTTTGCTCAAATTCTACATTTTCATGCAAAAATTCGCACTATCAACTATTAACAAACTAATAACAACGCTCTACATCAGCACTACTGTTACTTTGGAGTGTATGGAAAGTGAAAATCCGGGTAAAACCGAATATCCGGATTTTCTCCTACCATAAAGTTTACTCAACCTCAGTATAATACCCGGACCCGGTTTGTCAAGTCCATATGCAAATCCTGTGTAACTTTGAACTTACATAATAATCAGACTTTAAATGATAACCACGGTTTATCTGGACTGATAACATCTAATAACAAAATTTGCAAAACAATCGAGCGGACGTGCCCAGCGTTGCGTATTCAACTTTTAAATATCCGACGTTAATACAGATAATTCTGTGGAAAACATCAATTTAAATTAAACATTTTCCAGACACGTACATAATTTAATATTTAGTCACATTTCAGTAGTCGCGTCGGTCCATGCAAACAAAACATGACACCTTCTTAAATAATCAACACAACATAAAATCCATATCTACACCATAACTAACTGATCTACTAAAACTCAAGTTATGTACATAGATAAATACTTAACTAATCGTCTTCATAGTAATTTAAGCCTGAATTTGAGACTAACTTCAGTAACAATAATAACTATCATGAGTCGGTATCATGTTAACGAGTCATAGAAAAACATAATTAAGCCATTCCACTACTACACCTACAGTAAACTATAACTATACAAAGAACTACTTATGCCATAATATAACAATCCTCAGGTAACTAAATTCTCAACTTAACTCCAGCAACCAAGATTTAACTAAAACTTAACTTCAGTTAAATTATCGTGCAGAAAAAAAACCCATGTTAAAAAGTTAAAATTAATAAAATACAAAATCCATATAGTTTACTTATCAGTCTAACTAACTCGCACCATGACATCTCCCACAGACAAGTAAGCACATTTCCCAAGTTTCAAATTAATTCCCCAATTAAACTCTGATTTTTCCCCCACTAGTCCAGAACCAGCCCCAGATCCAAATCCTGCCGGACTGCGATGTCGCCCATCCGCCTCGACAGCAGACCCTCCTTCCATTCACGACATCGAAATCGGCCTCTCCACCTCGACCCCCGCAATTTTCGACCCTCTTCACCTCATCTCCTTGAAACAAGCCCCCACCGAGATATCAAAACAGGTCAAAAAGGTCCAAAAGTTCTACACGGCACAAAACGCCCTTATCGACATGTTAACAGCCCCGTTGGAGGATGAATCCTCTTCCGCAGACATGGAAATCAGCTCCCGGAGGAAACAAGACATCGCGATTTACGGATCTCTCCTCGCCAACGTTCTCTTAGCATCTCTTCAACTTATTGCGGCCCTTTATTCCGGATCACTCGCGATTTTCGGTAATTTTTGGTAAATTATTACCAAAAAAGTGGATATTCAGATGGCCATTTACTTATTTTAATATAGCCACGATGGCGGACGCTTTCATGGATTTGTTATCCGGTGGAATTATTCTAGCGGCGAATCGTATGTCCAAATCGTCTTCCGAGATGCGATACCCGACCGGAAAGTCGAGATTTGAAACGGTCGGGATTATCATTTTTGGGACGCTTATGTCTACCGTGTCACTCCAAATTATTATTAATTCCGTGTCAAGGATCATTTCGGATAATGAGAAACCGGATTTAGGCGTGGTGTCGATTTCACTGATTGGGACGGCAATTTTAATCAAATTCTGCTTATTTTTGTACTGTCGACTCATCCCGGAACAAAGTGTGCAAGGTAATAAAGTTGATTTTTTAGTAGTAATTTTCAATTTATTGGAGTAAATTTTTTTAAATATTTTTTGATGTGTCTTTTTGAGATTTTTGTTTACAGTTTTTTCAAATTGGATATTTTTTTCTGTGAAAAGTTGCTAAACTTTAGGCAGTTTATTTCCAAATTTTATCCATTTAAATTCTACGTTCAAAATAATAGTACAATTACACTACTTAACTAAAATTTACAAAATTTTGAGTACCCACAATTTTCGAACTCCGTAAACAATAATTTTCTTATTAATTTCCAGTCCTCGCACAAGACCACCGGAACGACATTCTCCTCAACGGCGTCGGAGTGTGCATGGGGATCCTCGCCGATAAACTGGACACACCCGTTCTCGACCCCGTTGGTGCTATTTTCGTCGCCCTTGTCATGTTTCGATCCTGGACGAAAACTATTTTGGACCAGGGTCAACTGATCTCGGGGAAAGCGGCGGGTCCCAATTTCCTCAAGAGAGTGACCTACCTCGCCATGACGCATGATGACCGGATCATCCACGTAGAGTCGGCCAGAGCTTATCATGCCGGAGCGAAAATCATCGTCGAAGTGGACATCGTCCTCCCACCGGACATGACGCTGCAGGTCGCGCACGATTTAGGGGAAGATTTGCAAGGAAAGTTGGAATCCATCGGGGTCGTGGAGCGTGCCTTCGTCCACTGCGATTACAATTACACCCACGAACCGGAACATCAACGAAAAAAGGAATTGTGACGATAATTTTATATTTTATTTTTGCATTTTTAATTTTTTGAAGTTTAGTAAAACCAAGGACTTTAAGTTCCCTGAATATTTCCAAGATTTTATGGGAATTTTGGACAAATTAAAGGAAATCAGCCATGATTTTTTTAACTGGAAGTAAATTAAAGTCCTAGGTTTTTAATTGGAACAGTTTTAACCAAAATTTTTAACTATGATTTTTCCAGGATGAGTCGCAACAGCACCAGTGAAGTGAGAATGAGAATTGTGATGATGACCTAATTTTGAGAGAGAAAGTATGAGAGACGATTTAATTTTTTGATGAAAATTTCCATGATGTGTATCAGAGCTGAATGAATGTAGTATTATTTAATGTGTATGAATGTAGCAAGTTAAAATGAAATCAACTCAATCAGTATATTAACTTTTGAATATTTTTTAGCCAGTATTTTAAACATTTGTTAGTGAATTACATATGCAATATTTTAGAAAATTAAAAAAAATAGTGAATTCAAAGTCAATTTAAAAATGGATTATTGCAATAAATGTTTAAATTTTTCGACGTATGAAATGTGCAATTCGCAAATAATTATTCCTAAATACACAGTTCTGAACTTTTGAACAAACCGATTATTATGACTTTGATTATACAATTTTACGTCAAAAGAGGTCTGCCTAAAATCTACAGATATTTATATACATATTTGTATACCTTGCTTTCGTAGTAAAAACCCCACAAATGAAAAAAATTGCATGAAAATGCAATGAAAAAATCGTATCAACTATCTGTACATTCATTGTCTTTAAAAAAATCTCAATTTTGGAGGGTTGCTCTAAAAACTATCTATTTAACTATTTATAACTATATATTTTTAGTTTCGCTTCCTTTATCCGGTTGTACATTTTTTGGTTGTCCAGGGAAAACATTCTCAACACTTGTTCTGAAAACAATTCCGTCTGACGAATAAAAAACGCTAATCTAATCGTCTCTAATCTAATCTTCTAATAAATAATTGTTGCATTCTTCAACTCGAATCGCCTGTATCACTTTTGCATCATGGGAACTGAGCATTCCAAAGCGATGGGTGACAACTGTGACCCCGACAAAGGCAAAGATGACCCTGCTAAACCTTGTCCTGTGACTCCGCCCCCGCCACCAACGGAAGATCCCGATCCACCCCCACCCCCACCAATTACAGATGAACCGGATCCACCACCCATTACGGAACCACCACCACCAACTCAGGACCCACCAGATTGTGGTACATCACCACCATGTTGTCCAACAAAACCACCCCCACCGACTGGACCCCCTCCACCACCATGCACCTGCAGTCAAGAGCAGATCGAAAAAGCCGTCCAAGCCGCATTTAAACCATTTATCGAAGCCTTGAAAAAATGCCGACCTTGTAAAAGCCCCTCCTCTTCCTCCAAGAAGAAGAAGAAAAAGTTGAAAAAACGTCCAGCTTCTCGTTGCTCATCATCTAGTTCTTCGTCCTCGTCGCCGTCTCCACCTTCCAAGAAAAAACATTGTAAAACGTGTAGCTGTTCGGGAAAGTCGCCCAGAAAGTCAAAGTCAAAATCATCGTCCTCAAAGAAACGCCCAAGAAAATCGTGCACTCCTGTCGCCACACCCACGAAAAAGGTTCCACCGACCCCATCACCAGCTGATCGATGTGCTGGAACCTGTACCACCAAAACACCTCGGAAGTCCGACCGCGTTCCAAAACCCAGCAAGAAATGCATCGATGTCGCCGACACAAAAAAATCGACGCCTTCGAAAAAGATCAAGTCCAAACGGAACACGCGTTCATCAAATACGAACAAGTAGCAGATAACGTGTTAGTTAAGCCATTAATCATGAATCACATGTATGTAAATTGTAACATATTTAACAACAAAGTGTTAATTAAAGTTGTTTAAATCTTGAGAATGTGAAAGTTTAAATTGTCCAATTATTTTATTAACTTTTTCTCAATTAAACTTTAAATTTTCATAGTTAATTAAGGTCTTAATTAATTAAACATACTTCCAGAGCAGGTACTGATTCGCCCAAGCGGTCGAAAGAGGTTTTGAATTCATAGCCGTGTGTTGCAGCAGGTGGAAAGTTGACTCTTGGCGTTGGATGAACCACTGCGCCAAAACCTCGCCCCAATAATGGTTAACTTGGAATGCGGTAGGAAAGGCTGCATTAATTAAATGCATAAACTAGTTATTTAGTTAATTACTCATGGGAAAATTTGCATACAACTCTCAACTCACCGAGCAGAAGGATTCTCCAACTTACGAATCCCAACGCGGCTGTGACCACAGTTATCCCAACCACAACTGCGATCTGCTTGGGAGCGCTCATTCCTGGAGGCACAAAATTAATTTAAACTATGACTTTCACCAAAATTTATGAAAATTTTGATTTTTGAATTTTGATTACACACCTTTAAACTCTTCCCAAACCTTATTTGCCAAAGTGTCCTCTTGTAACAAAATTGATCTCCCATTAAACTCCTCCAATTTCATGCAAGGTCCGAAATCTCGACAAGTTTTAACTTTCTTCGTTTCCGGAACAATTGTGTCAATCTTCAAAAAATCTTCGCTTTCCAAAAGTTGTCTCATTTTTGAAATTGTGACATTTTTAGGTTTTTCTTTTTCTTCAGAAACTTCTAAACTTTTCTTGTCAGATTTTTCACTTCGTTCAGATCGCTTTCCCCAAGTTGGTTGGCCGATTTTTGGACGTACATCATTTCTTATTTTAGTAACGGGTTGATAATTTTGAAAATATTTTTCCAACTCTTTCTGCACCGCGGGGACGGAAACATTCGCTGCAGGGACGCCACGGGATTCCAACCACTTTCTCAACTCTTTTTCGTCCCGGAGGGAATTTAGGTTTTCTAATTGCGTGGCCCATTTCGAAATTTCTAAAATATACGATAGAAATATTTATAAATATAACGAATATATGAAAATTGTTTCAAAATTTGCAAAAAATGTAATTAATGTGGACAATTTTTCCAACTTTGGAAAATTCGTTTAGACAATTCACTCTGGAATTTGAACTTAATTTTCGCTAAAATTTCTCAGGTTAAGAACTCTAATCAATTAAGCTTACCATTGTTTTCCTCCTCCTTCGATAAGAACTTATCGAACGCGTCCTTCAGCTGTTTAGCTCCTCCCGCAGATGTTGATAAACCGTGAGATTCCAAAAATTTCTCTAAATTGTTCCCCTTCCCGAGCTGCCTTAATGTTTGAAGCGCTGTTTGACTAACTTTGTCCGGTTTGGAAGGAATTTTCGAACTTTTGGGTTTCTCAAATTTTTCCACTTTTTTATAACTCTTCGACCCCGAACTTTTCTCGTGAATCGTGATTCCTTCTTCCGACTTTTCTTCATCTTCGTCATCGTCCAACTTGAATTTTGCAAATCCTTCAATATACGAATTAAAGGACGCTTTGGACCCAATATATTTGTCATTATTGTATTCGACCACTCCTTTCGAGCCGATTTGGAAAAATCGAGTATTTTTTAGCATTTGTATTTCTTCAAATTATTAATTAAACAAAATTATTTTAATATTTAAAATCACAGATTTATGGCAGTGGAATTAAGTAATTATATTTATTTAGTTGTCACTTGAGATTTGTCACCTCTGATTAATGTTTACTAAACATGACAAAATTCGTAAACTGAACTTTATTAAACCGGACAGACATTTTATTTTTTAAATTTCTTAAAAAATTATACAAAAATTTTGGCACTACTGTATAATCGCTACTATATAAATCGCTATATTTGGTAGATAATTGCCTCCTTTGTAGCTTAGAGAATTCCAAGTTGTGAATGACTTGTGAGACAGAAGTGACCACATTTTATACCCAAATTTCCCCTTGAATTTTACAACTTTCCACATGTCCAGACAGTTTAGTCAGCGCGTCACCAATTGTGAATACGTGACCAAACCAAACAAATTTAACGAATTGCTTTGAAGGACACGAAAATAAAAACAAGTTTCACTGAATTACAAATGTCTAGTTTGTAACATTTAGCAAGGTGAAACTTGTGGTGAAATTTCCCATGCAATTTCTGATGACAGTTTTAGTCACGTTTACGCAATTTCTTGTATTTTCGTGGTCTCATTTCCGGTGTGAATTATGTCACAACTTTCGTCTACTATAGAGTAATATGCATATTTCAATATTGGAAATAATTTTAATAACTGGAAATAACTAGAAATATTTGGATAAGAAAGGGTTTAAAGTCCAATATAATTCGTGAAGAGTTGTGTAACTTGTGGTTTTGCCGTTGCTTATATAATTTACAAAAACAATTACTCATCATCAAGAATGATGACGAGATAGAAATGATGACGAATTAAGATTTGAGACATTACCATTTCAGATAAAGTAATGAAGTGATGTGTAACTAAAATAGTGAAAAGTGCTGCCTAATATGGAACATGATCAAACGATGCGTTCACAATTAAGTATGGTTTTTCCCATAATGTTTGAAATTGTAAAGACAGCTTTTAAAATTGCTAAAACTGCTTAAAAAAAGCACATCATACATCCTTTTATTATAGTTTGAATCATGTTTTGGTCAACCAGGAATTAACTTTGCATAATTAGCTTTACAAATATGTGAATGTGACATTTTAAATTTTGAAACGATATATCACTTGTATATTTTAAAAATATTTAAATCCTGCAAACCTCATGCATTAATTTTATTCTGTACATACCAATATTTTTTTTACTTACACACATACATATGTATATTAATTACCAAATGAGATCATATCAGAAAAAATTAAGCTAAAAATAATCCAATTTATGACAAAATTCAAAAATCAACTAGATAGTTCTATTTTTTTTTTTTTTTTTTTTTTACAAAACTGTGTTTTTACTACTGAATTGGAACGAATCGTCCACTCTGGCGATGATACCGACTAACGAAAACCTCGGGATTTAGGGGATCGACTCCTACCGTTGTGTCATCATCTCCACGTCCAAAAATGCTGTCACCACCACCGGTACCGTCGACGACCAAGGGAGCGTCACCACCACTGTCATCCATTTCCATTATAGGTTGCTCATTCGGCGTGGTGGAGCCCAACGTCGTCATCGCTCGGGTCAACACGTCCACCTCAGATTTCAGCTAAATAGGTCGTGGAATTACAAATAGATTTTGAAATACATTTGCATTTCGGCGCATTCATGTCAACAAAAAAATTCATCCCCAAATTCAGTTGGTCATCCCAACAAGAAGTGCATCAAGTTAGGATCACATTTTAATTCTGAGCATTTCCGTCACATTTTCAGAATGTCATACATTATTTCTCAAATTAATTTCATTAAAAACTGCGAGATTTTTAAGCACGTTGAATTTAAACCCAGTAATATGTTTCACAGAGTTTGCTAATTTACTAAATATTTAAATTTTATAACGTGTCTACTTCCGCATTCCGTACTATGTAAAATCGTACCTTGTAAAAAAATGCCAAAGTATTTTTGACGTATTTTTGACGTGAATAAAATAACTCAGAATTTGCATGAATGACATACCACTCGAAAAAAGAGGCAATAACTGTGCGACTCGTCTTCCGCGTTGGGACAATTCTTCACACCGTCGCACAACTGGTAATCTGTAACAGGCAAATTTTGAAAAAAAAATTCAGAAATTTTCAAAATTCATCCACATCAAAATTTCCATATATCTCACCATCGATACAAACCCATCCTCCCCCTGAAGCCGGGGTGGGGCAGAAATACTGCTTCGTACCGTCCAAGGTTGTGGGGCAATCTGCAAAAATTCAGGTAATTATTGAGATTAAGACCAATTAGTTCTCCCCAAAAGGCCATCCGCTTAATAGAAAGTGGTCCCCAGACTGTCTTTACATCCTATTTTATTGTTATTACACTGTGATTTATTCTTGTCGAGGCGTTAATGGATTAACGGATTAGTGCGACATGGCAGAGAAAATGAGAAACAACAAATTGGATCGGATTTAATTTTGGTCTCATTCATGACGGATTTACACATTTTCCCAATTACAATTTGACCGAGTGAGACTGACGCGATGCAATCTTGAAGAGTTGAATGGACAAATGTGACGCATTCGAAAAATTCTGACTTAATAAAGGTGTTTAATGAAGGTATCTAATATGCATGTAGCTACAGTCACAATTCAACCGATTTTAAGGGTAGTGCGAAAAAATGTATCGTATCCTTTATGCATGGCCCCCAAAATTCGTAACTCGATCTTGACGGACTGGCGATGAGTATCAAAGAGACTAGAAAATTTAATTAAATGAAATACGACCAGAAGGAAGTGAAATCAGAGACGAAATGAAATAAAATATATTCTTGAAATACGACACCCCTTGTTTTAAGCATAGGAAAAAGTCATTTCCTGAACTTTCTCTCTGTAATGTTCTACAATTTACTAATTTTATTGTAAAAACAACGAAATAATTGCATTTCAGAAATAGATTTGCATCACTGAAAGTTCACCCAAAATGTTATATTATGATCGTCTCAATTTCCTCGCAAATATGCTTCTAGAGTTTAATCATTTCTACTTATTACAAATATTTGATAATCCCCTTTAAAATTTTGCAATATTGTACTGTACAACTTGTACAGTATCAAACATTGATAATGTATTTCCTCAGTTAATTAATCTTAAACACTAACTCACTTACCTCCAATTTTCACCCAGAATGGATAATTAGGGTCCAAATGTTCCGGAAGTCGCTTTACCCGAGTGGAACGAACAGCATGATCAGGGCTTGTCTCAATTTCCCCAGAAATCTCAACCTCTCCGCTTTCTTCCTCTTTGCTATTTATTTCGTCGCAACCAATTGAACAAACTATGTTGGCAAGAATGACGAGGACGCTCACAACTTTTAAGCGATTCATATTTATATAATAATCCTCAAGGAAGAAGAAAATTGTGAAAAATTACTTTAAAAACTTAAAAAAATAATAAAAATGATCCCTTTAATTTGTTTGCACGTTTAAAATAAATTTGTGACCTTGTTTTGTTCGTACTTTCCTTCGTATGTGTATGTAGTAAACTTGTGGAAACTGGGCACCAGTTTTCACAAAGTTCAACAGGTATGGACCGCTAGCTCTCCCGGACTGACGACTTGACTCACTTTATCCACCGTCTAACCACACCTACACCGTGTCAAATCAAGCTAATAATCCGCCCACCACCGACGTCCTCCCGCATGTCCCAGCCACCAGTGTGTCACTTCATGAAAAAAAAGAGTTTCATTGAAAGTGAGCTATTTAGATGCATAAATGCGCAAAAACGTATGGTGAAAGTATCCCGCTACGACGCCACATCAGGAATTTCCCCCAATTTCTCCCCCTCCTTCCTTCCTCTTGGGCGGAATTTATGCAAAATTGGAGTGCTTTTACCAGTGAATTTGAGACTGATAATCTCACTTCTTCCCGTGTTGTCCGAAAAAAATGTATTGGGCATGCAAAATGTATGTAAAAAACTTTTTCCCATGTTGCATTAAATTCTGAAAAAAATGTAAAAATGTGGGTCTTCTTCCTTAAACTTTATCAAGTTTATTTCAAAATACATTTGCATATCCTCCTTACAAATAAAGTGGGGTGACAAATGTGGGGTAGCAATTTAGGGCGGTATGACCAACCTGACTTTCCTTACGCCTTGGACACCAGCACTCGACCTTCTCTTCTCTTGGATACCGGAGAAATATGCACCGCATAATTTGCACAAAATTGCATGCAACTCAATTTTACCAATTTCCTGTATCATTTCTTGGTCATGAAAATGTACGGAATACGGAAACAAATTGTTGCATAAATCGTTACATAAATTGGCCTGATGAAGTTTGCAGTTCTGCAGTGTACGAAAGCTCGGAAATTATAAATATGTACATATCTCAAAATACATCCTCTAAAATGACGTTGAAATCAGTAATGATTGTTACATACATGTGCATGCGTCCACATTTAGCACTGTGATATGTATGCATTCATCCGGCTAACTTTCTCCCACTCGTGAAATAACAGGAAAATGTCAAGTTTACCTCATCAAACTTCACTCTTATTCTCCGAAACGGAGCCTAACTTTGTAACAAGATGGATAAGGCAACAAAAGTGGCAATATCGTTCGAGTCCTCTATTGTGTAACTTTTAGGCACACGGGCTTTCCTCGTGCCAATGGTGGGAGTGGTAGTGGTGTATATTGCAGCTAACTAACAATGGAGGTCTTCCAGTGTATGCTCTCCGATTTTGAGCAAATTAGTGGGAATCGGTCACAAATTTAATTAATGTGAAATTTGCAGAAGCCAATGCTCAGGTTTGGCAGGAGAAAATGCGGCCCAAAGTTTACAAATTGTGTACTTTCCAAATTTTAAAGCGGGTTTTTTCCTATTCGGATGCAAATATCTCTGCCTACCCTGAGCATTAGCAGATTGTGTCCTTTGCAAATTTGATTCCAATTAAATTTGTGATCGATGACACTAATTTGCTCAAAATCTGTGAGCATACGTTAGGATTCCTCCCTTGTAAGGACTGCATTGGCATCCGCGCTCTGCTTCTGTTATTCCGAGAACCCAATCCGTTATCCAGTTCAATATCGTATCACAGCAACTTCGAGATCCATGCAATCCAATACGTGAACGTGTATGACAAATATTTACACAAAAACTGCCACCGGGGAACAATTCCTGCTTTTAATTTGGTGACTAAAATATCGACGTACGAGTCACTCGACACGAGCAAATTGGCCGTATCATGCCAACCCGCAGATACTTCAAAGGCATCTCCACCTCAGATTGGCAGTTAATTACTTTGTCCTTTTTTGTGCTGGATTGGGTTTTCAAGGGAGAAAACTTATACAATAGATATTCTCAGCGATTTTACTAATTTGACATTGACATGGGTGAGTTTTTATGTGGTGGTTCTATTGTGGTTGGGAAATTGATACCGTACATGCACATACATACGTAATGGTTTAATTTAATTTCTGTCATAAGACAAACATATTGTATAATATTCGCTTGGGTAAGAATGAGGCAATAAGGCAATATTTCATTATGAAATTTTGTAAAAAATTCTAAACTTATTTGGGAACCATTTATAAAGGATAATCTAATTTTTGTAGTAAATTAAAATTTACGAAAATCGTGCACTTTTAAAAATTTGCAAAATACATTTTTTAGAAAACTTATAGAGTTTACTGGATTAAAGAAATATTTTTCAATATTTTCATGACTTGTCCCAATTACACATATTTTTAGCTAACAATAAGTATTTTTGAAAGAGTTTCGTCAATTGGGCATTGCATTATGAATCTGCATGGAATATAAATATGTATTTATATGAATGCACGTTGAATTTTGCAATTATTGGCATTTAGCGATGTTTCATTAACAAGGGAAAAAGTGCATGTACAATGTATGTACTTTACAGGAACTAATTCTGCAAAGAATTTTGCAGCATGCAAATTTTCTACCTTCTCCAAAGCCACGTAAAACTATTCAAACCTCCACACTTTCCTACCAAATTGGACATTGAGGTTATTATTATTTTGCTTCCCAATAGTCAATTGCGGAAAGGTGACATTTTTAATTGGGGGCTTGAAGAGTATAGTGGCTGGGTTGTCCGTGAATTCTTGCCTTGAATGAACCGTCATAATAATGGCGATAGCGCTGGTTGCAATAAGAACCAATAAAACATCTCAAAATGATTGATTACTACAAAATGTAATTAAAATCAGTTATTGTATATGATGCTTACAACCAAAATCGGTCGGATAGATAAATAGTATGTTTTATGTTAAAAGTGTAAAAAGACAATAAATAATATTTGTTTGTACTAATGAATGGTAGCATGCACTTGCCATTATCGTTCATTTGGAAAAGGTAGAGCAAGGGAATTCTCGGGAGGCTAAATGGCCGACCTCTCCATAAGTAATAACATGTGAAGTTTCGAAATTAATTGCTCGGTCAGTTGTTGATGGATTTTCAAAATGGCGCCCGTTTTGGAAACCTTGGACCCTTGCGCGAAATATATATTTTCAAATTTTTGAAATTGGACCCCACCCACCGGTTATCCAGGTCACCAGGTCGAAAAAATGAAGTGAAACTTTTGTATCGAATTTCGAAATTCTACGTCGGGTTTCTTAAGATATGGGTACAATTCTTAGCGGATAGTCAGGTCATCGTATCCAGTGATTATCTGGCCGCACCCCCTAATTACAAGTCAAAGTGGGAGTGGTCAAAGGAAAAGTTCAACCAATTAAAGTAGAAAAAAATTAAATTTCACATTAAATTAAATTTAAAAACCCGGGCGTCATCAGGATCGATCCCGGAATCTCTCTATCTACGCACAGCTGGCTCTGACCTAGTTTTTCGAACGCACGTGTCCACACGCACAATTTTGTTTCTGAATTTTTAATAATAGAAACTTCGCCTAAGAATTAAATTTTAAATTTCCATAGAAACCTCGCACCTAATAACACGCAAAAAATTGCATAAAATTCCATAAAACTCGCAAATAATTCCATAAATTTTTATCATCAAAATAATATTTTCCATGGTAACGCACAGTGTTTTTCTTGGCCAAAGTAAATAAAACATATCACGTGATTTAAAAATTACTACAAAAAATTTCATACATTTTTCGTAATTTAATAATTTCATGAAAAAACAACTCCACAAAAAATAAAATAAAAAAATAAAAACCTACAGTGTGCAGTGTTTATATAGCCCGAGTCAGGGACAGAGTCCTCTTCCAAATGTTTGTCAAGTGACCGGTACAAACCAACTACTAATAGTAGTTGGTACCTGTCATTATGGGGAAATTTTTGTCGATTGCGAATTATTCGCAATCGTCGCTGCAAAATTGCAGCTTCTTTAACCAATTCCAAAAACCCCACTGGGTCCTCCTGGCAAAAAAATCTTAAAGTTTACTTTACATTTATTAAGCTAATCTAACCCTGCAGGACCACGCCAACTTTTAGTCGTCTACGCCCGTTTTCCAAACCAATGGGGGTGACCAGTGTGTGCAAAAAGTCAGCCTTGTTGCTATTTGTTCCTATTTGCCTATTTGCCTTTTTGCGTGCCTTTTTGAACTGTATAGAAAACGCAATGAATAGCTTTCACTTTAATTTTATTTCTTCTCATCTCGCCAATTCAAGTATGACCAATTTCTCGAATATCAGTTACCAATTTTTAAAATAGCTACTTTTAGAAACGGTATGGGTCACCCCCTAGGCTACTCTGGTTCCACTTTGTTCGCTTTTAACTTGATATACTTCCATACGAGACCATTAAGTATCACCATACCGAATTTCATCTTTTTAAGACAATTTATAAAAATCGGTATGGGCCACCCCCTAGGATCGCTCCACATAAAAATTTTACTAATTTAACTTCATATTATTTCATTAGGAGCTATTAGAAACGTCAATGGTAAATTTCAGCTCAATTAAATGATTTTCAAAAATCGATATGGGTCACCCCCTCGGGTCCCTCCAGATAAAAAATTTGACCAATTTCATTTAATGTTCTTCCTTAAACCCCATACGCAACCTATCTACCAAATTTCAACTCGATATGACGATTTTGACAAATCAGTATGGGTCACCCCCTAGGGTCTTTCAAAATAAAATTTTTTCCAACTTAAATTCATACTCTTTCATTAGACACCATTAGCAACCTCAGTGCCAAATTTCTGCCTTCTATGACAATTTTGAAATTTTGATGCATAATACCCCATCCACCTATATGACCCCCACTGGTCAACCACTTGACCGATTTCGCCCATCTTCGAACTTAACTCCTCATTTGCCCCATACTACATGTGTAGCAAATTTCAAGTCGATAGGATGAGTTTAACGAGAGTTATCGTAAGACGGAGAGACGGACGGACGGACGGACGGACATGATGGTTCCATAAGCCCTGACTCGGGCTTACGCACTTTCCCGTTTCCATGGTAACCGCGAGATTTATGCAAGAAAAAATGTTCAATTTTACTCTTTATTTTACGCACTTTTCACAGACGGACAGACAGCACGGGTACATAAGCCTTTTTTTGGGCTAAAAATCTCCGAACAAATTTTCATGCTATTTTATGCAAATTTCTCTTTCGCTTATTTGCATTTGCTTCGAATGTGTTGTTGATACACATAAGTTGAAATTTCGTATGCTGAATTGAAATTTTGAGATCTTGCTTCTGGTATGGATCAAATTAATAAAAAAAGTTTTTATACATACTTTTTAGCCCGAGTCAGGGCTTATGGAACCGTCATGTCCGTCCGTCTGTCCGGCACGATAGAGCCAAAACGGCTGAACCGATTGACTTGAAATTTTTACCACATGCATATAGGGCAAAGTTAGGAAACGAGTTCGAAGATGGGCGAAATCGGTCAAGTGTTTGACCAGTGGGGGTCATCTAGGTGGGTGGGGTCTTATGCACCAAAGTTTCAAAATTGTCGTAGAAAGCTGAAATTTGGTACAGAGGTTGCTAATGGCTCCTACGAGATAATAATGACTTCAAGTTGGAAAATTTTTTATCTTGAGTGACCCTAGGGGGTGACCCATACTGATTTTTCAAAATCGTTATACCAAGCTGAAATTTGGTAGATAGGTTGCTAATGGGTCTTAATAGAAGAATATGACAAAATTGGTAAAATTCTTATCCCTGACTCGGGCTATATGGAGTCTGCACTGTAGGTTATTTCTTATAAAATAACCACATTATTAGTCTAATAAAATTAGACACACATTAATCCTTTTATATGTGAAGGGTCAAGTATTACCAAAAATAATATATTAGTCCAAAATCAGTTAAAAAAAGGTTCACATTTTCTTGGAAAAGCCGTGTCTTTAACACAATGTGTGACTAAAAAAAATGATAAAATGTCCATGCACCGTCCATTCCATGGTCAGTGTCGTCCCACATTTTCTGATTAGTGAATGCTTATTTACTCGTAAAGTAAAATTTAAGAAAACCATTTTGAATAAACAATTAAATTATTACGAGTTCGCAACATAACTTTTTTTTTGAAATTGTGATTTTGCAACGAAGCAACAAAGTGAAAAGGCACGGTCGCTGGTCTTTTTTCATCACACGACGTTTTACCATGGGTGACAAACCTATTTCACAAATGAACTCGGGTAAATATAATTTTTTTAAAAATAACAATACGTCTTAATAACAAGACAAGTTAATGAGCAGAGGTCAGTTTTGGTGTCACAGATTTAAATTTTTTTATAATTTAACTGTGACTAAGTAACATTTACTGACAATTAATTCCCATTTTTCACTTGTCAAAGGAATGTATTGTTTAGATTTGTATCCGATATCTTTGTATTCTTGCCTGATGAAAATGACAGTAGTTCATTGAAAGCTAGCAATTTTCAACAATAAAATCAAGAAATAATCCCCGAAAACCGCAGAAATGAGTGATCATAGAAAAAAATTTCCTAGCGCAGTGATTTCCGAAATTCAAGATCGCCATTACACATAATATTGATGATGCACCCAATCCCAACGACAGGATGTTATCGTTGACCCCCTGGCGACAAAGGGGTGTGGCCATTGGCGCTTCTGCGAATACCCAACTAAAGTACGTCATGCGACATATCATTCTTCTCAGCTTAGTGAGGGGATCTCAGCCGCATAATTGAAATTTGGAAACCACACCCCCAGTGGGAGTGGTCTTCAGCGACTTCTCGATTTTAATATCACCACGTCATGTGATATATCATTTTTCTCACCAAAATCACGTGATTATCATCGCATAATCGAAATTTGGAAACCACACCCCCAGTGGGTGTGATCGTTAGCGACTTCTCGATTTTAACGCCACCACGTCATGTGATATATCATTTTTCTCACCAGAATCACGGGATATCAACGGCGTAATTTAAATTACGAAACCACACCCCCAGTGGGTGTGGTGATCAGCGACTTCTCGGTTTTAATGTCACCACGTCATGTGATATATCATTTTTCTCACCAGAATCACGGGATATCATCGGCATAATTTAAATTTGGACAGTATTGACATTGACAGCATTTTGAAAGATCCTTATATTCGCTAGAAATGTATTCAAAAATTCCGACGTGAAAACGACCAAAACGCGGGCATGAGGGAAAATAAAAAATACGGGTCTGCTTATTTGCTTTGCGTTGTGAGCAATTTCAAATTGGTCAAAATCGGAGTAAACCACGTTATGCCCACGCATTTTAACTTTAGACGAAATTATGATCGAAATTGTGAGCGGAATCTGTACTTTTCTCCCTCGCGAGAAAAATCCGAGGGTAAACGTGGGAACTATCGCTCCCGGATTCCGGCATAATTTCTCTTAACCTGAACATTATCAAAAATCCTGAAACACGTGTTTAAGTACTCGGCAAGGGTTACATGGTTTTCCTAGTTGCGCCAAAATAGGAGCGATACCTCAGGCGTCATCGCATTAGCAGAAATTATCAGAAATTATCAGAAATGTTTCCAAATTTCGATTATGCGATGATAATCACGTGATTTTGGTGAGCAAAATGATAACCACACCCACTGGGGGTGTGGTTTCCAAATTTCAATTATGCCATGATAATCCCGTGATTTTGGTGAGAAAAATGATATATCACATGACGTGGTGGTATTAAAATCCAGAAGTCGCTGATGGCCACACCCACTGGGGGTGTGGTTTCCAAATTTCAATTATGCCATGATAATCGCGTGATTTTAGTGAGAAAAATGATACATCACATGACGTGGTGATATTAAAATCGAGAAGTCGCTGATGACCACACCCACTGGGGTGTGGTTTCCTAACTTCAATTATGCAATGATAATCCCGTGATTTTGGTGAGAAAAATGATATATCACATGGCGTGGTGGTATCGGAATCGAGAAGTTGCTGATGGCCACACCCACTGGGGGTGTGGTTTCCAAATTTCAATTATGCCATGATAATCCCGTGATTTTAGTGAGAAAAATGATATATCACATGACGTGGTGATATTAAAATCGAGAAGTCGCTGAAGACCACTCCCACTGGGGGTGTGGTTTCCAAATTTCAATTATGCGGCTGAGATCCTCTCACTAAGCTGAGAAGAATGATATGTTGCATGACGTACTTTAGTTGGGTATTCGCAGAAGCGCCAATGGCCACACCCCTTTGTCGCCAGGGGGTCAACGATAACATCCTGTCGTTGGGATTGGGTGCATCATCAATATTATGTGTAATGGCGATCTTGAATTCCGGAAATCACTGCGCTAGGAAATTTTTTTCTACTTTAATTGATTGAACTTTTCCTTTGACCACTCCCACTTTGACTTGTAATTAGGGGGTGCGGCCAGATAATCACTGGATACGATGACCTGACTATCCGCTAAGAATTGTACCCATATCTTAAGAAACCCGACGTAGAATTTCGAAATTCGATACAAAAGTTTCACTTCATTTTTTCGACCTGGTGACCTGGATGACCTGGATAACTTGGAGGAGTTGCAGTAGTTCGCTTTAAGGGGATCTGTTACGAGTCCAGCCGTGAATTCTGTGAAATGAAATTTTCTCGAATATGCAAAACTGAAGAATGTTGCAGAGAAGAACGACGAATAAGACGCTGTGCCGATGCCGTCCAGCCTATACCAACTAGACATCTTGCTTTAGGAAAACGAGGTCAACCTAACCCAGTCAGTGCTTCCCAATATCCAGCAGCTCGAGAAAATGTATTCGAAGCCTGCCTAAAGAGATATCTTGAAAATGTCCAAAGAGAGTACGAAAGGAAAGAATAAGTTTCCAATTTTATTTCGGTTTGTAAGTGCAAAATAATCGCTTTACAAAAGGGAGTTCCACCGTTTAGTACTTGTAGCTTATATTATGCGAATCATGCAATCCTTTATGTAGTAAATTATCAAATTATACTTTGTCAGAATACATGTACATAGGGATTTTAACTGTTTAAAAAAATTCTATTAGTGTTTATTAATTAAATTATTTATATTCCTGCTTGGAATTGAAACAAACCAAAAGCACAATTATTTGAGAGTGTAATTATGATACATAGTTCATCAGCAATTTAAAAAATAAATTCAAAATGAAGTACAAATTTACTTGTCTATAAATAAGTAAAACAAAATATTATCAGCAATAACTTTACAATAATTCAATTAAAATTCGTAAAACAAGTCTAATCTGACTAAAAACAGGCAGAAAACATGTTCCTAAATTATTTAATGAATTATGAATTATTTAAATCATTTTATTGCAAATAGACGCGTTTTTAGGCCTTTTAAGATGGCCTTATAGATTTACCAAGATGTCTGTCTGTCCGTCCGTCTGTGCGTCCGTCTGTGCGCACGATAACTCTCTTTAAACACAAGCTATCGACTTGAAATTTTGCACACTTCATCTTCGGGTCAAAAGTAAGGATGAGTTCGGAGATGGGCATGATTGGCCAAGTAATTGGCCAGTGGGGGTCCTTTCCACCCAAATGTGTTGCCATTAACTACCAAGATGGTATTAATGCTATCTTAAAAGGCCCCGCAAAGTTGCTTGGAGTAGGTTTTTTATTTTGTTTTCGTATTTTGTAACTTTTCTATATTGTATACCTATTTATTCGCTTTACGCTGTCAAGTAATTACATCCGTTAAATTCTAAATCTGACAATGAGATCAAGTTATGCATACGTGAAATTATTCAAATTTTAAACATTTTGCAGCAAAGCATTGCGAATTTTTATTTAGACGCATGTGTATCAATTGAAGCTGTACTAAAAATACGTAATATTAGCAGAAATTGGAGATCAATACAGAAAAACTGCAAAATTAATATCGGTCGCGAATTGGCTTATCTGCAAGCAGGACACATAAATAAGCGTGCATAAGTTTAAAGCCGTCGCCACATCTCTTCAAAATCTTCTTCCTCCAGAACTGCTGGGTCGCTTTGGGAAGCTTCCGCTGGGTCGGTGTCAGTATTGCTGGCGTTCGCGGGGGCGACAGCTCGACTAGGCCCAGCGACGGGTTCATCCACTAATTCGACCGCTTGATTCTCCACAATAACTTCAGCAAGGGGGACAATCACCTCATCTTTAGCATTACAGCGAGGAAAGCAAGAAGTGCAGCAGCATTGCTCAGTTTTATCATCATCAAAATCATCTGCCAAATTGTGCTTAATTTTTAAGCCATATCGAATTGGAAACCACTCCAAAAAGTTCCCCACCGTCCAATATGGCAATTTTGACTTTGCGATAGCTTTTGCTGATTTGGGTCGGACTAATTTCCGTGATTTTGATTCACTTTGGGCAGTGCTTGGTCGTTCGGGAGAGGATGAAGTTGGTTGCTCTGTGATAACTTCGATGCCATTCTCATTTTCGTGATCAACGTCACTTTCTTCCACTTCCGGTTGCTTTGATTTTGCAAAGTCTTCCATGTAATCCTTTACAATTTGTGGCATTTTCGGGTACTTGGTTAGTTGGCCTACTCTAACAGCGTCAGGAATGGCGATACCCATCGGGAGTGTCATCGCTGTCATGTACAACTCGGCCATTTTGGAATGACTCTCTTCTGGTCGTGACCAACACCAACAACATTTCGCCACGTAGGAAACAATGCCAGTGATGACAAAAACATAAATCACGGAGAAAATTAGTCTCCCAAGGTCCAAGAGTCCCAGGCCACTCGTTAATCCCCAATTTCCTCCATGCAATCCTTAATGGTGAAAGATGTGGATGCATTTTTATGAGAGAAAGCAAGAAGTGAAAGCAAGAAATAGGTTTTATTTTTTACTTACCAAGTTGCTCAAACCAGTCGAAGCGATGTTTTGAAGTGACCACTAGGACAGAGGCAGCTTGCATGTACGTGATGACAAGTGATGTTGGGGTGTCGTCACTATCATAAGTCATAAAATTAGAATTGTGCTTTGCAGTGAGACAAAAATCAGGTCGAAATTTTTTACCCTTTAAGAAAGTCTTGAACCAGCTCAGGAACCTCATTTTCTGGGTATGGAACTAGTGTCGTGGTCATTTCATACGTTATCTCGTTGCATCCTGGGAGACATTTGCAATCTCTGGAGCCGTTTCGATTGGCTGAAACAGTAAAAACTAATTAGTCAATCACAATTGTTTTTTTTACATTATATTATAAATAAAAATTAAGGTTCATACATTCTACGCCATTTGCACAAATTTCATCATCTCGTGTCGAACAGATCCTGTTATCAGAATTCCCTGAAACGGTGTCATAATAGATTAATTCATGGTTAAGTTATTCATTAATATGAATGAGAAAAACAAATATTCAATTTATTCACGTGGATGGTACACTCTGCTGCATCCACAATTCTTTAAAGTCGCATTGACAGTGCATTCCCTCCAACAATTGCTTTCAGTGTAATTATTGTAGAATGCAAGCTTTCTTTCGGTAGCGAAATAGCAGCCCCTCTTTTCCTGTTTTGAAAAGGGTAAATTAGTATTGAACGTGTTTATGTACTTAAGAGACAGTTGACTAAAAATAACTCACTGGTGGCGCAGGTCGCGAATCCTCCTCTGCCATTATAACCCTTGGTTTAATGACATTAATCACCTTATAACCTGGAGGGATGTCCCTTCCATGATCTCGCAAGTTGGGCTCATCAAGGGGGAAATTTACCGTTATCTTAAAAAATTACAAATTAGTAACTGGTTATGTACTAAAGATACTTTCGACAGTTTTTTCGGTACCCGATAGTTGCTGGAGTCAGACTGGCGACAATATTTTCCACGTTTAGGATATTTTATGACGAATTCAAAGCCAAACCACTCCCCTTCCTGCTCTTGAAATTCTGGAATCCCTATCTTCTTGCCTCCTCGAGTAATATTGGTTTGGAAATTTTTCTTCACGTTCCAGGCTTTCCATGTGTCGTTTTCTGCTCCACTAATGTTCCGTTGCATTTTCTCAAGCATGGTAATGAATGTTTGTTGCCTAATGAAGTAATATAATTCATAATACTGAATAGTTTATGAGTAAAATTGCAAGCATACTTTCTCAATAAGTTGGAGGGCATGGCATTAAAGCTACATGCAGGGCCAGATTCTGTGTAGATATCCTTAAATAGTTCAGAACAATCCACTTGAATTGAATTAAATGTGCAAGCCAGCATCATTTCAGCGCACTTGGTGGTCCCCTATCAGGCAGGATTTGATAACAGTATGCTTAAATTATCTATATACATTTCATGATTTGAAAAAAACCTCTATGATCTTTGCAGCTAAATCCATCTCGAAAGTAGTGTCTTCATCAAAATCCAACAATCTAATGTCATTGAAGTCAAAATTTAGCATGAGACCGTCGCTTGGGTTAGGAGGAATTTCAGTTGAACGCCAGTTGGAACCTCTTAACCATGGTTGGCAGAACATTTTCATGAGAATTAGGGACTTTGTTGCTTGATTTTGATTTAATTTCATCCCGTTAAGTTTTATGACTGCAGTTGTCTCCTCATATTCGTTCTGAAGCCTAGTTTCATAATATTCATAAATTGTTCATGCGAACTTGAATGAATTGTAATACAGTTAAAATGACTCGCCTCAACACTTCCTCAAAAAATTGGTCATTGATGTTATTATGCTTCCCAATAGTCAGTTGTGGAAATGTGACATTATTGATTGGGAGTCGGGTTGGTTTAAAAAGTATGGCGACTGGGTTGTCCTTGAATTCTTGGCTTGAATGAACAGTCATAAAAATAGCGATGGCGGTGGTTGCAACAAGAACCAAGACCCAATAAAACCTATGAAATTGATTTATTGTTGCAGAAAGTAATTAAATTCGGTCGGATATTATGTAGAGGGGTCGCCCCGGGAAGTGGTGATCAGTTTGTAATTAGTAGCAGGGTAATAAACAATAGTTTCAGAGATCTTATTTTTTCGTATAATATTGAAAATATATTCAACCACGTACCCTCAAAATTTCATAAGCTTTGCTTGAAAAACAAATTTCGTACGCAACTTCAAAGCGAGGAAGTCGGGAAACGAATTTTTTGTAAGCACCAAAATTTGAGTTAGAAAGAGGGTTCGCCACCCCGGGTTTTTGTGGGTTGGGGTTTTTGGGGTTTTTGTGGGTTTTTGGGGTATCAAATCTCCGGAAAAACCCTAATGCTTAATGGGGTTTTTGCGGGGTTTTTGTAGGATTTTGAGGCAGATTGAAACAAAATCCCTTAAACTACAACTTAGATCAATGATAATTAAATTTTCAGATTCATCATGAAGTTTTCAGAATTTTCTTGTGCGACTTGAATTTCCAAATATTATGGAATATTTCCAGGTTTACATGTTAAACACGAATTTTCGATGCAACAGTCCAAGTCAATGATAACGGTTAAAATTGCACGCTGAATTCGTATATTAGATTAGTTTTTCTCTAATATATAATTTTACGAATTCTGGTTCAACCTGCCCCAGAATCTACAAAAACCCACAAAAACCCACAAAAACCCAAAAACCCCAAAAACCCCGGAAAAAAACCCACGGGGTTGGGTTTTTCTACAAAAACCCCGGGGTTTTCCGAACCCTGAGAAAGACTCGAAGAAGTCTTTACCACATTTTAACAGAGAAGGGTTTAGCCGTACAAAAATTAAGACTGACATAAAAAAGTATGGAGAATCCGAAAATGTTAACCTTAAATCCGCAGCATGAGAAAAAACCATCTAATATATCTCTCAAGAGAGATATATTTTCACTTGAAAGTGAAAACCGAAGCGAAATTAAAATGTTTTAAAAAACTTCTCAAGAAATTTCCGATTTGGTTGGCGTCAAAATGTATGGTGATCAAATGGCAGTTATTTTGA
Organism: Folsomia candida; assembly: GCF_002217175.1. Classification (NCBI taxonomy): domain Eukaryota; kingdom Metazoa; phylum Arthropoda; class Collembola; order Entomobryomorpha; family Isotomidae; genus Folsomia; species Folsomia candida. The sequence continues at coordinate 4,120,272 of NW_019091200.1, read as the reverse complement.
AAAATGAAAACCCTCCAAAAGTCCCTTATCTTCGCCTCATCAAAACATTTTGGATTCTGTGTAAGAAGTAATACTATGTGCTTTGTGAAACAGTCGATATTTTAAGAAAATTTCGGTTCCGGTAGGAAAAAATTAACAATGAATTTGCAAAGACTTCCGAAAAAGTATTATTGCCGGATGCGACTAAAAAGATTAAATACGAAGTAGATAATGGATTAAAGTCTCTTTTGTTAGCGGAGATATTACGTCAGATGTATTTAACTAACATATTATCCCAAAATTTGAGACTTCTAGAATTCTTTGACCATTTTTAGGGACAAATTTCACATCACCACTTCCCGGGACGACCCCTCTATGTATGACATGACGCTTGAAAGCAAAATCGATCGGATACATAGCATGTTTTATGTTAAAAGTGTAAAAAGGGAATAAATAATATTTAATGAATGGCAATATGCACATGTCATCAACTTCAACGATTTTCGAGTCATACAATTCAATTGCGTACAACCTATTTGACACATATCCAGCTAGAGAATGATCTTAACTAATTGGCTTCTGTATTTCTGGATCCTACAGACTGGCATACTACAGGTAAACGCCATCAAACATTTTAGCTACTTGAATTTACTTTCGATTTCCTTTAAGGCTTGCATTTGTCCGAATGAATGGAAGTACGGATTGCCTGCAAAAATATGCGGCAAAGAAATCACCGCCATCAACGGCGACAAGACATGTAAACCCCAAGCTGTTTACAACTGCACGGAACTGGGAGGAGTTGGGACAATTCCCCCGAGAATGGACTGTTCCAATCACAATTTCTGCGAAATGATTTTCACTCGAGCATGTAGAACTGAGGAATGTTGCAAAGACCAACGGCGAAAAAGGGGCTGCATTGACCTCGTCAATTATAAGTACAGGCATCAAACTTTAGGAAAACCAGACCAACCTAACCCCGTCAGCCCTTCCCAATATCCAGCAGTTCGCGAAAATGTGTTCGAAGCCTGCCTGAAGGATTATCCTGAAAATGCCCTAAGAGTGTACGGAACGAAAGCACAAAATTTATCCAGTTTGTGAATGCAAATTAATTGCTCCATACGTATGTAAATTCGTATATTACGGATGTGTAGGTACATACACATTTTTTATAGGGTTTTTGACTAATTTTTCCTTTCAGTAGGCATTCTTTAACTGATCAAGAACTTTACTGTCATATTAATAATTTTTGTGTGTACATATTACGTATGATATTATTAAATATTATTGGCTTAAATCTGAATGCAATAACTAGACTTTAGAAAAGCTGTTATTATGCTTCCCAATATTCAATTTTGGAAGTTTGACATGTTTACATAATAGCAGCAGCAAGCAGCATTGATGGATTGCTTGAGAACGATTTGCAAGTCTTTAAATTCTTGGCTTGGATGAACTGTCATAAAATGGCGACAGCAATAGACACGAGGATCTAATAAACCTAATAAAAATAAACCTAAATAAAAATAACAGGATTGGGTGCGAAAAGGAACATTATAATATTTATTACTGAATGAAAGATTATTGTATGAATGTAGCCCAAATTTTTAGGATTTATACAATCACATCCGTCAATTCAAACGTCAAACGATGAAACATACGTGTTACTAATACATTAATTCAAAACGCAATTGTGAGAATGGTTATATCTAATCCCAAGTGGTTTCTATTCTTCTGGATACTGCATATTTCAAAATTACAAGTACATCTTAAACATTTCTGCTTTAACCTCTTCAAATTAAAGTTTTTTTTAAGGCTTGCATCTGCCCGAAGGAGTGGAAGTATGGATTACCAGCCAGAATATGCGGCAAGGAAATCACCGCTATCAACAATGATAATTCATGTGAACCTCAATTTATCTACGATTGCATAGAACTTGGAGGAGTTGCCACGATTTCCGTTGAGAAGAACTGTTCTGAATCTGGGCATGAATTCTGTGAAATGTTTTCAAGTCAAGGATGCCGCACTGAAGAATACTGTAAAGAAGAACGACGGAAAAGACGCTGCACTAATGTGGTCCAGACTTTACAAAATAGACATCTGACTTTAGGAAAACGAGGTCAACCTAACCCAGTCAGTCCTTCCCAATATCCAGCAGTTCGAGAAAATGTATTCGAAGCCTGCCTAAAGGATTATCCGGAAAATTCCCAAAGAGTGTACGAAAAGAAAGGATAATTTTCCTACTTAATTTCGGTTTGTAAATGCAAAATAATTGCTTGATACGTATGATTTATAGGTACATCCACATGCTATTGCGTTTTTGATAAAAATTCTTACTTTTCAGCAGTTCGAGTAAATATGTTCGAAGCGTGCCTAAAACTTTCTCTATAAAATGCAACACCGTCAACGGGATGATTTGTAAATTCTACCAGCATTCTAAATATCTGCAACTTGAATAAACGCTTAAAGATTAAACACATTGTTTAATATTTCTAGTAATAAAATCACATCAAATTAAATACTTTTGTGAGATAAAACACCCAAATGCAAATGGTTAATAGTTAACTTGATCATGGCGTGCATATGAACGCCATTATTGAGACTGGATACTGGATTATCTAATAATCCAAGCAGTTCAAGCAATCGTTAAATTATCAACCCCCAGAAATTTTACATGTTGTGCAGAACGAACTGGCATTCATTCAGAAACATTAATTTTTGTAAATTACAAATGACACAGTAAAATTCAATAATGTTTGAAGCTTGAGCAGATTCTATACATTTGAATCGCGTGAGGATGAAGCATGGCGTTGGTTCTGGGTTCATGTGATAGAATATGCCGCTTGTGTCTATCCGCGCCAATGCGATTACAGAATTATGAAGTACACTACCAGAATTCCTTTTTAAATTTGACGTCTAATTTTTAGCAGCCTTGATGGATTGCTTGCAAGTCTCTAAATTATTGGCATGAATGAACCGTCATAAGTGGCGACACTGATTAAAACATAAATAAGGATCTACTTAAACTATAAAAATAACAGTACTGGATGCAAAAAAAGAACATAAATAGTATTAATTACTGAATGAACTAAGGATTTATACCATTACATAAGACTATTCAAATATCGAACAATCAAGCATTACAGACGGGTTACTAATACTTTTGTTCAAAACGCAAACATGAGAATGGTTATATCTAATTCTACGTGGTTTCTATTCTTCTTCTGGATACTGCACATTTCCAAACTACAGGTACACATCTGATACTTATGTCCCCTGACCTCTTTAAATTAAAATAATTTTCTTTAAGGCTTGCATTTGCCCGAAAGAGTGGAAATCTGGATGGCCAGGCAGCATCTGCGGCAAGGAAATCACAGCCATCACTAATGATCATTCATGTGAACCTCAATTTGTCTACGATTGCACAGAATTTGGGGGAGTTGCGGTTCCCTTTCGGGGGAACTGTACTGAGGCCGCGCACCAATTCTGTGAAATTTATTTATCTCGAAAGTGCCACACTGAAGAATGCTGCAGAGAAGAACGACGCATAAGGTACTGCGCTGATGCAGTCCAGCGCTTACCCAATAGACACCTTAGTTTAGAAAAACCAGGACAATATAACCCAGTCAGTGCTTCCCAATATCCAGCAGTTCGGGAAAATGTATTCGCAACATGTCTAAAAGATTACCATACAAATGTACCTTCTCCAGAAAATGCAGAACCGGCAAAGCGATGATTTGTCAATTTCATCTGTATTTTATTTATAACCTGAATAAACACTTAACGATTATACTAGATTTTTGATAAACTATTACTGGTCTGTTATACTACCGATATGTTTAAATAGATTATAACGTAAGGCTTTGTAGATTAGATAGTTAAAAATATATTTGATCCTCGGAACGCAACAGTTTTTAGCAAATTATGTAACTGTCATTCATACTTGTTAAAATTGTTAAAATTGACGCATGAGAAAGAAATTAATAAACTCATTGTTTAACTGCTTAACAATATTTTCAGTCGTAAAACTGCAACCAATTTTGTGATATAGATAAAGCACCCAAGTGCAAGTGGTTATATAAAAATAATGAATTTGATCGTGGTGGATAAGAAAACCATTATCGGGGCTGGATTATTTTATACTTACTTCAAACAGTTCGTGTTAGATTACAACCCCCAAAATTATTTACATGTTGGACAAAACGAACTGAAATTCATTCAGAAACATAAATTGCTTGTATATCATTAGCCTGAGCAAATTCTATCAATTTGAATCGCGTGAGAGTGAATCATGGCATGGCGTTGGCTCTGGGTTCAAGTGATGGAATAGTAGGCAGCTTGTGTCTATCAATTACGTGCGACAATGCGATTACATAATTATGAAGTACCCTACCAGAATTAATTGTTTTTCTGTAATATCGGAGGTTAAGCAACATTCACTCCAGGGCATAAAAAATACTTTGAATTCGTTTTTTATTTGTTATGTAGGTACAATTTGCAAGTAATATTCTGATTATCATTTCGATCCCTACATTTCGTGCTTGTCAATCACTTTTGCTTTATTTGGTTCAGGATCGAGGATAAATAAATGACAATATTTTTCTGGAGTGCACCAAAGGATTGTTTCAAAATCAGTATATGTACGGGGAAAATAGACTGTTAAATGAAAGCAAAACAAGGGTTGCATAGATTAATCGTATTCGTAAGCACAATTGACAGGATGCAAAATTTTGTATGAATATGCTTTGCAAACTGAACCAACTTGGTTCATGCAGCCGCTAGTCATTACATAATTAATGAGGATGAGATATCGATATGTATGTATGCATTGTGAAAAAGAAAGCGAACTCTAATTAAGTGGTTCCTCACTTCATAATCGTGGCTTAGATTTCAAGCTGCGTCAAAAACTGTTTAGCAAATGCTCATTTTGCAAATATAATACGCACGCTTGCAATCCCTAATTCATTTTCTGGACACGGAAATAATCGTCACGTGAATGGTGCGGTGTTTGCATTTGTATCTTGGATTTGATCTATCATCCGTTGCACAAATTGATACAATGGTGTTCAAATTTATTATTTATGAAAGTGCAGTAATATTGGTTACATAATTATTTCGTAATTATTTCGTAATTGAACAATTGAGGTCTTTGTTTATGTATGCCAAGTAGTTGTCATATTCTAAATAATAAATTGTAATCTTGTATAGTTGTTGCTGCATATTTTGATCTTTTGAAATTATACATATGCACGAAAATTAGTAGATAAATGATAGTAGATATCAGTAATACTACGTACAATACGGAAGTACCCCAAAGAGTCTCGAGCAGAATCGAGAAATAGATAAATTGATGGAGAAATTTGAGCTAAGTGATGGAGGAAAGTGAGACAGGGCAATTGATGAAGTTCAGAGAGGCAGGGTGAAACTAGGATCTGATGCAGAGTGGGAGGCAATATGAGACGGTGATTTAAAGCAGATTATTTTACACTATTTTCCAAACTAGTATCGCGATAATAGTAGACTATGAAAAATTTTAAGTAAATGTGAATGGGTTTGTTTTTAATAAAATCATTTTTTGTAAGACAAAATTAACAGCGTTTATATACTTATTTTATGCATAAGACGGATGCCAATAAATGAATAGCTTATATGTTTGCACATTTTCTTTGGTTTACATTAATTTTGAAAAATACCTCAACTCAAAGGATTTGACTCGTCATTTTACCCACCCCACAAATGAGTACTTATTAATCTGCAGTACACTTTCTTCTTTTTTCAAAAATAAGGGGAGGGGTTAAGATTTATTTGACATAAAAATAAACCGTAGTAACGTTAGAAGTAGCTCACCCTGCAATAACGAGTTGATATAAGTTTGTACCAAAGGTGCTGAATAAGCCGACAAGATAAGTACAGAAGTGTTAAGCAATTTTGCACCATTGGTGCAGAATAATTCTGCATATATATTACAACCATAAAATTTTACACCAATAGTGTAGGATAAGGCGACAAAATAACCATCTAATTTTGACACAATTCAAATTTTTGTCCTGAATTTTTGAAATCCTGGTGTCAAATTTTTGAAATTATTTCTGTTAGTTATTCTGCACATTTGGTGCGTTTTCCATCAGTACTCCTGTTTGTTTACCACCATTTTAGTAAACCGTTTGTTCGATACTAACGGTGCTACTTATTCCTTTGTAGTCCTTTCACGATCGATCTTCCGAATTGGATCGCACCATTTGCGCTACGAATTGCTAGATACCAACGGTGCGACTAATTGATTCATTAATGGACAAGGGGATTTTTAATTAGCATCAATTGATGCAAAAATATCGCTAACAGACAGACAGACAGACGGACGGACAAGAGGAATTCAATAGCTCTCATGCTACGCAGGGTGAGCTAATAAATAAATATTAATTTAGATTTTTAATGCAATTAACTTTCCTTTTCTGCATGATTAGCTAAAACCTAGTCGTAAATTAGTCTGTAATATAAATCCACAGTTTTTATGATGTGATAAATTGTGATAATACGGATTTACGTATAGATTTTACTATATTTTTGATACACCGTTAGATAAGAAAACCTTGTAATTTTATTGATAAATGATATTTTATGAATTATGAAAATGCCCCAAATAACCAAAAATTGTAACAATTTAAGAGGCAAGAGGATACAGGAGACAAGCACTGGCTCAGTTTCTACCCATGACGGCCAAAATTTGGAAAGCCTTGTCGAGAAGACGTCGCTTCAACAATTTTATAAATAATGATATGTATTTGATGATTTAACTTGAGCAATTGGAATAAATTCGTGCGTTGTTAAAAAAATTGGAAAAATGCATGCACCCTTTGCCCAAATTCGTAGGACGTTTGTAGAAAATTGAATTATTTATGAATTTCGTCTTTAATTTACTGAAATAATAAACTCGAAATATTTTCTGACCTTTCACAAACGTGGGCATCAGGTTTTACGACTTCCTTCAGTCCTGGGTACTTCAGCCGGTTAACTCCCCTGCACCAGCATTTCTTCCTTGTTTTCGTACTCGGCTTCCACTTCAAAAAGTTTTTGCAACCCTTTTTTGCATGTTTGCATATTTCGGGCATTGTACCGGATGACAGACAACGTCACCAAAAGGGAGGAACCCTGCCACGAAAAATTAACTTCAAATCAAATGAATCAAGATACGATTTAAATCAATAATTTGATCTTCGTCGTCTACTTATATATTGCCATTGCCATACATCCGCTTTCCTCTAATACAGTAAAGTAAAATTAAGATTTCGCTTACCAGTTGACCAGAGGAAGTTGAGACGATGAGATGTCGAGAAGTTGGATATTGAAATTCTGGGGATTTGGGCGAAGGTGCATGTGAGACGAATATTTGAAGAATAACAAACAAGAATATGCTCAATTTTATTTTTATTACATGTTATGTAAGTAAGCATATTCGAATATATTTCATGTGGGCTGGACATTCATAGTCATTCGTCAAATGGGGGCTGAAGGCGTCCAAAAATGTGGCTTAGGTAGAAGGTTGTGCTATATTATTGCAGGTGTAGGAGGGGTAATGAATGCGTAATGAGTGCCAAAATTAAGATTCGCACAGTTTTTGCTTTTAATAAATGGGTACATTTCCCGTATTGGAACCAAGTGTACACCTTTGTAGTAGGACAACAGGTGAAAGTAGGTGCATCCAATAAATGAGTCGAATGGTTGGCAACCTTGCCACTCACTTTTAAAAAACGTGGAATAAAATTGGACCACAAATTATATGAACATATTACAAAATCATTTATTAAAAAAATTGATTCGACTGATGAAATGTGAATTGGATTGCAGAAATGATTTATTTTTGATGAAAATCAAGTAGAAAATGGTTATGATACAAGAAATGTACAGCTTGAATTTACACGGGTGAAAATGATATCAGTTATTTGGAGGCATCGATAAGTCGTCGGAGAGACTTGAAGGCGTTGATCCTGCCTTCGCCGTGATGATGGTTGGGAAACTGATTGTCTGGAACTCCGCTGCAGATCTTTCCCATGTCGACGAGGTCCTGGTCAACCCCACCCCGCATGTGGGCCGTCACATTTCCAAAGCTGATGCTCGGGTTGTAGGCGAGGAGGAGAGAGGTCAGTCCGGCGGCGTGGGGGCAGGCCATGCTCGTCCCGGAGAGGGCTCGATAAGCATCGTCAGCCGTGTTGTAGGCGGAAAGGACGTTGGATCCTGGCGCAGAAATGTCGGGCTTCATTCTTCCGTCGGTTGTGGGGCCGACGGAGGAGAAGGAAGACAACTCATCGGTGACCGTAGTTGAACCCACGCCAATCACGTTCCGATCTCCGGGTGAGTTGGCCGTGTTGCAGGATGGGCCAGAATTTCCGATGGAGAAAAGTGGGATGATGTTAGCCGTGTGGAAAGCAGCGATTGCACCATCAAACCTGATGGATTGAAAAGTTGAAAATAGATAGTCATAAAAAACTGGGCATTAGTAAAGTAAATTTAATTGAATTTAGACTCACCAAGTAGCACCGCGACCACCTCCCCAACTGTTAGAAACGAGATGTGGAGCCTTGCTGCAGTCTGGGGCACTTCCGTCGGGACGCGTTGGACACGTGATGAATTGGGCGCATGCCAAAAGGGCGTTCTGGGCACAAGATGAAGTTGCACATCCGCGACAGGAAGTCCATTTAGCATCTGGGTAGACCCCGATCCCTCCAGCGCCACAGATCGTCCCGGTCGTGTGAGTACCGTGACCGTTGATGTCCATGGGCAACGCGTTGGCATCGTAGGGGTCGAACCATCCATATTCTCCTAACCAGTTGGCTCTCAAGGCTTCGTGGGTGTGTCGAGCTCCAGTGTCAATTGTTGACACCACGATTTGCGACGCTTTAGTCGTGGATCCCAAAAGTTCCCGAGCTTCGGCCGCCTGAATTTTCTTGACGCCCCATTCGCCCGATGGATCTTGTCTTCCACGTAAAATTGGCCCCTCGACGATCGTGTCGAGTTCAATGATTTCCTCCAACTCCAAACTCTTGACTTCGTTGAAGGAGGCGAGGACCATGATCAAGTCCATCGTGGCTCCCTTGACGTAAACCTGGTTCGTGATCCACAGGGATTTGAACTCGAATCGACCCTGGAGATAGGACAGGACGTTGGACTGAACACGACCTGCGAGGCGGACGAGGGCAGAGTTCATGGCGTCAAGTCGATCTTCTCGAGTGTCGAATCGGGTGTCCTCAATCGCTTGCAATGTTTCAGCCGTGCTTTCCTGAAAGGTGACGAAAATGTCGGCAGTTTCGGCTTGTTTGGCTGCTCGGAGGAGACGGTAGTCGATTTTGTCGCCATTTTCAGGTCGGCCTTGCGCCAATGCGACGAGTACAAGTACCAGAAGTAGCTTCATTTTCGAGTGAAAGTGTTTCGTAGTTTTTGTTTCTGTTATTTGAAGTTGTGGTTAATATTTCTTTGAAGTGATGAATGATACTCTACTCCAAAGTTTGGGTGCTTTTTATACCAAAAAATTTCATTGTCTTGTTCTCATTGCGTATCAAAGTTTTTGAACTTTACATTAATTTTTTCTATTATTTTTCCACTGTGAACTTAATGATTAAACGATAATATGATAAGCATTGTTCCGATGCGTGACTTTCGTTGAACCTGAAAATTCGCGATAATATTCAAATATGTACATTCTGCTCCACATATTCCTTGCACAATGCGTAATACGAGTGCGACATATGTATGTTTTTTTTGCAATTATCTTGTTGCATTTCCGACACAGGTTGTTGGCCGTAAAATGATCAATAATCAATTCAGTCGCATTTACAGAGTAGTTGGGTTTGGGTAAGCTGCCAATGTAAATATTTAGTCTGGATAATAAGACAACTGAATAATACGCAATGATTGATGATAAGCCCGGGTTGAATAAATTTCGTCCCATTGATGATCTCCGAGTCAAGTGGTTACCAGAAAAATAAAAATTGTGTACATTTATATATGCATGAAATAAGAAAATAATGCAATCCCTATCTTTTGAGGAAGGGAGAGATTATATAACTTTGAAATACATCATAAGGACTATCTGTACAAGGCTGGAAAGTTATGTAGACATTTCAGAGAGAAATTTCCCAAGGTAGACCAAATATTTGTATGCAGTTTTTTATAAATCTACATGCAAAAGGTTAATCACTCCGTATACTTAGGGATCTTATCAATTTAGCTTAAAAATTCCGGAATACTTAATTTATTATTTTGAATATTATCCAGAATTTATTTATAATTTGTCACCGAAGATAGAACAGTGTAGTTGAACTGCTCAATATATGCGATGATTTGAGAAAAATATACAATACAATACAAAATAAGACAGTTTTGAAAATTATTTATGAAAGGTCGCAGGTGACATGCTTTTATACTTCTTTTTTGCAAAATTGTGTATGGGTAAAATAAAAATTAATAGAAGTTATGAATAATAATAAAATGACCAAAAATATGATAAAATAAAGATCAATAACTAGTGCATTCCAAGAGCTACTAGTAAATACTGTGTCCTCAGAATCCACGCATTCTTCTTCAAAAATATGAATTTGTTGAATTTAGTTCACTATCAACTTTTTTTTTTTTTTTACACATAATCAATGTTCACTAGATTTTTTTAAATTGTAAAGCTAGATAATTCCATTTATATTTCACAGATTTTGTCAGAAACTAAATAAATTTTAACGGCATACGAAGACAAAGTTTGCGAAAGTGAGACTCCGTTAGTGGGAATTGGAAAGAGTAAAGGTTTGAATGTCAGTAAGACAGGTATGGATCCAACGTAATTTGTAAGTTGGCAATGATTTACTGTAAAATAACTGAAATTCAGTTATTTTAATTTTCAGTATATTTAATTTTGCTTGTTAAAATTAATTTAATCCGTTGGTACATTATTCGGAGATAAATAAATTGGTTAGTTAGTTAAATAAATTCATCATGGAGGAAAACGGTCACGAAAGTAAAAGGCTGAAATTGTCACAAGAGGTAGAACCGGTAGCAGTAGTAGATTTGACGCCGAATTCGCCACCGACGACGACCACCCCAAAACTTCCTGTGTGTCAATTTGGCGACAAGTGTTATCGCAGAAATCCTGCTCATTTGACAGAATTTTTTCACCCATTGCGTAAGTAAAAAAACAATAATTGAATACTTTACAAATGGAAAAAGTTTAGTTAATTTTTATAATACTGATTGCATTTCATTCAGTTGACAAAATTTATACGGCAATGTCCAAATCCGGAAATTTTTTCAGCCTCCCTACCGGGTTCGATAAGCCGGGTGTCGAGCGTGCCACGGTACTGGAACAAATTCAAATTTTGAAAGATGCAAAGCAAAAGGCGAACTCCAGTGATGATAAGGCGTTATCATCGTCTTCGTGGTCATCATCCCTCTCCGATATTAGGGAGGAAAGGAAGAGAAAATTTTTAGAATCAAGACAAGAGCAAGGTCAAAGTTCTAAAGCATCGCCGTCATCGTTGCCGGTTAAGATTACGACATCAAGAAAATCCATTCTGGACAGGTGGGAGGAGAGTCGCCCCTACAACTATTTCCTCACCAAGGTCGCCGCCATCCGGCCTGAAGCTGACCCAGTTTTATCAGCAAGTTTTAAAGGTGTATACATCAACTTGTTCACATTTTTTCAATTTTTATCAAAATCTTATTAATATATCGCCTTTTACAGACTTGTTCGACCCATCTCTTGGCGAAATAAGTGCCGTCGCTCACATCAATTTCATGATTGATCCAGAATGGTTAATGGAACAAGTCCACGGGCAACCCGGACTTCAAGAAAAACCCACCAGAATCATATTTGATGGCGTGGCGAAAGATATGCAAGGTTTAGCTGAGGCATATCCGTGGGTTAAAGTTTTCGGGGTCAAGTCTCCCTTTCCGTTTGGACATCATCACACGTGCGTTTGATCAGAAATGCAAATTTCTTCATATTTATTCATTGCGAAAATCTGTGCATTAATTTCCTAATTCCCTTTTACATAGCAAAATGAGCCTTGTCCAATACACCGATTTGTCGATGCGGTTCTTGATCTATACTGCGAATTTGATCGAATCCGACTGGGAAAATAGGACCCAAGGGTACTTGTGAATTTGTATATTTCAATTCGTCATGCGCTTGTCATAATTTTGAGTATAATTTTTATCAGAATCTGGATAAGTCCACGTTGTCCAAAGATGCCTGTTTCTTCATCTTCTTCTGATGGCGATTCCTCAACAAAATTTAGATCCGACATGATCCAATATTTATCAACTTATCCAGTCCAAGCTACCAGGGCGTGGATCGATATAATCAAAGGGGTCGATTGTTCAGAGATAAAGTAATTATTTATTTATCCGTCATCATAATTATCTTGATTTTCAGAGTATAATTGAAATAATTATTAGAGTTTACCTAATCGCGTCTGCTCCTGTGACGGCAAATTCTGGTACGTCAGGGTTTCAGTGGGGGAGCTGTAAAATGGAAAAAGTTCTAAAATCTGTGGTTGATGAAGAAACTGATCCTTCCTGGCCGTTGGTTATACAATGTTCATCAATTGGTAATTAACCAACATTGTCAGCTCTTTATTATTAGTGAATTATGTTCTGACACACTTCAATTGTAGGCACGCTAGGCAAAGGATTAGGCGATTGGGTTGAAAGCGAATTGGGTACCGCATTTGCAGGAAAGGATCGCGTACAGAAGGGTCCGATTCATTTGGTTAGCAAAAAATAAAAAAAATTAGCAATCCAAAAATGCATATCAATTCTTAATTTCATAACTTCCTGGTTGCAGATTTACCCAAGTTATCCTAACGTCAAAGCTAGCTTTGAAGGACTCCATGGCGGAGGATGTCTTCCATACTCGGCCTCCACCCATAAGAAGCAGACCTGGCTGGATAAGTATTTATGGTACTTTTAAATTTCTAACACATTTAAACAAAACTACACATTGTAATTAATATAATTAACAATTTTAGTCAATGGAAAGCCGATCGGTCCGGAAGATCCAGAGCAGTGCCACACATCAAGTCCTACTTTAGAATGTCGCCAGAAAGTGGGGTCAGAAAACTTGCCTGGTTTCTCCTCACGAGTGCGAACTTGTCGAAAGCTGCGTGGGGAAAGTTAAACAAAACCAGAGATCGGTTATCAGTCATGTCGTGGGAGGCTGGGGTGTTATTCGTTCCGCAAATTATGGTACCTATACAATGTCATTAACTTAACATTAATTTTACAGATAGTTCATTCATTGTTTTCTATATATCTTGTTTTCCATCAGGTGTCACAAAATCACTTCCGGATAGATACAGATTCCTCATCATCAGGATCAAATTCTTCTCCACCACCGCCCCCATTTCCACTCCATGTCGACATCCCCGTCGTAAAATATGGAAAGGATGATCCTCCCTGGTTTTTTGAAATTTTGCAAGCTCTAATTTCACAAAGTTCAAGCTAGCCGAAGGTTTTACGTACCACGTAAATTCATGCGTACCTTATCTTCTTATACTATTATGAACCTGTTCTACCAATTAATTGTGAATTTCACAAAAAATCAAAACAATATTTTAATGAAACTTAAACTATAAAACTAAACTATAAAATACAACTCGAAGAAAGAACAGTCCCATTCCAATCTCGCCATCCATCCAAGTACACATTCTAAAATTATACCAACTTTCTTCCTCTGATTTATTAGGTTTAATTTAGACTGGATTAGTGCACAGTATGCTACATCCACATCCACCCCGTGGGATTCGGGATTCGCTTCCTTGCTTCCGATGTGAATTTGAATTACAGAATCTAAATCTCGTCTCACTCCCCAATTCCCGATACCAAAGTCATCCCTTGCATGGAAAATGAGATTGTATGATTTGGATTCGTCTACACTTCTCCAACACTGTAAATAAGGGTGAATTAGAAGAATCCTTGTTGGTTGGTTGGGTACACCCGGGTAGTAAAAACCGGCTTATTTCCCACCCGGCCAGACACAAAAGTTAGCCGTATTGTGATTAGCATAATATTTCTATTCCAATTGATCTCGTTGGGTGGGTCGGGTCGGGTTCGTCGTCGGGGCAGAAGAATTCTCATGTAAATAATTTCATGCTTCCAAACTACATCTGCTGTTCACCCTGCTAAATAAATCAGAAATCTACTCCATATTTAGTAATAAAATAATGCCTGGATTTGGATTCATCCATCCAACCCGGTAAAAGCCAGCAGCTTGTGACTATATTTCATACAGTTTTATGCTCTCTTGATCCCATTTCTAATCCGACATGATCCACTCCAACTTCAAATCAGTTTCAGGAGCGTTGTTTTTTATTTCATGAAAAATTACATGAAATGAAATCATTCATACAAGTTTAGTTTATTTATGCACTCATCTCACTAAAAGTCCAGATTTACTTCCTTCCTAGCCCTAAAATTAGCCTGTCCTTCTCTTCCTTCCATCCATCCATCCAAATCTCCAAGGTCCAGTCAGCATTCGTCTAACGAACCATTCTTCAAATCCACACCATCATCATCTCGCTTTAGGTTTATTATCACGGTCACCTCAGCAGGGTCCCTGCCTCCAAAACCAGCACCACTTCTTTCTTCTACCCCTTCATCTCCATCCTTGATTTGTTTGTTAGTAAAAACTTGAAGGTACTTACGTACGCACAACGAGGTACACTTGGCCTTCATTAAGGCACTCACTCCTCAAGGATTTCAATTTCCCAACAGTCAACAGACACACTTCTTCCCAATAAAAACCAATACAATTCCCGACAAATTACTGTGCATGTACATACAAAAAACACTAATAATGACTTCTTTTTACTCAATCAGCAAATTGGCCGCATTTATTACTATCTACCCCAAATCATCCATTGCGCACACTTAAATATTCATAAATCCAACCCTTTTCCACCTGCCCTCGTGTACATAATATCATTCATTCCGTAAAACACTTGGATGCTTCCAAACTAGGTCAAAAACTGACATCCACCTCATTAAAAATTATCCAATCATTCATCCCCCACACGTTTCGAGGAGATAACATTGCATGATGTAAATAGGTAGGTACTTGCACGTACTATTTTTCGTGCGAAAAAGACCCTCTTTTTTGCACAGACAACAATGAGCAACATGCAATTATTTGCATCCCTCCCATCACCACCACGAAAAATAATTCATTCCTAGAATAATAATATCCCATCCGCCGAGACGAGACGAGCTATAACCTACATTTAATAATCTTTGTTCTTTCTCTCTTTCCATGCCAAACCAACCCTACACGTGGAGGAGCTCGTCGTCGTCTCACATGAAATTAATCAACCCTTTTCTTCTTTGTTTTGATAAAAAAAATTGTGTAAGATCCAACCATTTTGTGATCTTGTCTCTGGTAGATAATCATAAAATTGGTAATAAATTGTTACCCAAAATTTTCCACCAGATTCAGCTTTATCATCCTACTGAGAAATTGATTGGGAGAAAACTTGGCAATTTTTTACCCAATAATTGTTACCAGTTTTCTACCATACCCGGTGACAAGTTTGTTACCACATTACTGCATATTTCCAGATGCATAATTCCACATCATTTTTATTTTTCAACCCTTTCCTCTCCCTAAATAACAAGTCTCCCTGCACACTACAGAGCCAAACCACCAGTCAGGCACGTTTCCTTCCTTGTCCAATATCCATTGTGAGAGAAAAAACTTTATTTTCATTTCAACCCTTTCGCATCATTATTATCATCATCGTCATCGTCATCATCATCTGCATGAAGAAAAGGTTGACGGCACACACACACAAAATCCAACCCGACTCTGGTCTGGTCTGGTCCATGTAAAAACAAAAATACATATTCATTGTCAACTTTGTATGTTATTTTAGATTCAAATTTTACACAAATTCAAACACCCGACTGAGCAGGGAATACCATTTTTATTAACCGAATGCCAAATGGAATAATATGTATGTGTGTTGCTCAGTGGCTGCGGAAGCCGTGGGGACATGTGGGACGTTAACATTTCAGGATGGGGGGGAGGGAGGGGTTTACATAAGGTGGGGAGATGATAAGGACTTCAAATAACCGTGGGGACATTGTCCCTCTTTTGTCCCCACGGCTGCTTCCGCAGCCACTGGTATTCGTGTAATACGGAGTCAAAACTTTGTGTAAAAGCTGTATATCATGTCACGAATACGATAAGTTTTCCATGTTACGCATAATAATACAAAATATTCCTGTAACGTAAAACATGACATTTTTTGTCACCCTTCGACACATTTTTGGATATACATATTTACATATACCAAACAAGATCCCTAAACCATGTCCAATTTTATTTTACATATTGTACGTATATTAGTGAATTTATTGTATGCAAATATGCAAATTAGACATTTAAAACTAATACTTCTCTTATTAACGAGGTCTAAAAGTCATTCGACGCATGGTACGGGATGGGATCGTTTATTATGTATTTTACATTACACGAGCGAGGAATATGTATTGTTTCCAATCAAGACTTACTTTTTTTTTTACACTTTTTGTCTCAAAATAATATCCTTGGTCTTATTTTTTTCTTTATTTTTACTTTACCAAGTTAAAAATCAAGGTTGATTTTGACATGTAAAAGCACATCGGCATGACATACGCACTTTTGTTCGTAGGTCAATAAATAGGTAGTCGTCATGCATGGGTACGAGTTATGTGTACGTATTTGTATTTAGGTAAGTAAACGATGCGCCTCATTACGGGGAAAAATTGGGTAAGTTATTGTCCATACGGTGGGATCGTTTCCTGGAAATTGTAATCAAATTGGGATATGTGCACTTATCTGGCATGAGATCAAGAAGTGTGGGATTCGAGTAAATAATGTGGACCATTATGCAGATAAAATACGCATTTTTAACGATTTTTTGGTAAAAGACCAAGTGAATGAAATAAAAAATTGTGTGTTAGACTCATTTTATTAATGCGTACATAATAAATTGTCAAAATTTGCATCAATGTATTTGCAGACATCTTTAATAGCTTGATTTTTAAATTTGCATTTAATTTTACCACAAATTTTTCACAATTATTAATTTTTGTCAAAATTTTTATACATAAGAAAATTTTGGACAAATTATGCAATGTCATATTTGTTCAAAAATTGTATTTGTGCGATAATATAACAATATGTCTTCAGGTTCTGCTATTGTCAAGTTGTTAATTTAGATAAACTAACTTGTGACACGTATCCATCGGATATTTAAAAATATTTTTTCATCTAATTTTCCCACAACTTTTGCTAATATTAAGTTATTTAATTTTACTGATGCCTAGATAAAGTGTCGAAAAAGTGACATTTACTAAAAGTTTATTCATTGCTAAGGTTCAACACCGCATGCAATATACCTGATGTTCCATTCCATATTAAACAATGCCAGATTTTAACTCTATCTCGAATAATTTCATAAACAAATTAAATCACTTAAATTTCTCGAAAAAGTAGAATCTCTCAATCGACTTGTGTAATCAATTCCTCTTCTCCAGCAGCAATGTGTATCTCACATCATCATCCTTTTCATCTCCAACAACCAAACTTACGCATGTATTTTCCCTCCAATTCTTGTAATCATCCATATCGTATAGTAACAAACAGCCAAGCCACCAAGAATCACACCCACCAGGCCAGGCCACTAGTTGCATGCAGCAAAATCCCAACCTCATCTTCTCATAATCCGAGAACAAAGAAGAATACGTCTCAAGTAACAAACTTCTTCTTCCAACCGTCAGCAAGAAATCAGGCGACCAGTACCCACGAAATAATGTGGTAACAAAATTGGCACCGGATTTACAGTCAAAATACGTTGGTAGCAAAATTGGATTTATAGCCACTGAAATTTGTCACCGAATCGTGAACTCAAATTTGACACCGTCCGGTAAAAAATTTGGCAAGTTTTTTATGCAAGTTTCAGGGAAATTTGTTACCAAATCGTTACCAACGCGGTAGAATGGCTAAACACAGCAAACATTTTGTTACCAACTTATTTCTGGTGTAACCACTCCACGGATTCGTTATTAGCAATTGCCCAAAATGTATCCCAAAAATTGATTCCAGCTCGGTAACAAATTACAATTTCTTGTTACCACACAATTTTTTAGAGTGTATCCAGATATCCGACCCCGTCTTAAATATCGTGCCATCCCATCCCAGATATTTATATTTACTACTTGTAGCTCCCTACATAAAGCAGGTAGTAACTAAAAAAGACGAGCAGAAGATGCTCTCGGAGAAACATGAGCTTCAAAATCTCGTCCCTTTTTCCAGCAGCTCAACAACACAATATTCTTCACTTTATCAACCATCCATGTGTACATATAACTTAACGATGGCTTAGTTTCCTTCCTCGTGTTTGACGATGACACAAAAAAACGGAGAAGAAGAAGCCTTCAAGGGTTCTTTCCTGATGAGGGATGAGATTTTACATTTCAGTCGAGCTGATCAACTCCTGGCACAATTGGAAACCTTTCAAATCCATTTTTCATCTCATCTCTCGAAACAAATATTATTTGTTAACTTGTCGCATCTCGCTCGGGATGGAGGATGAAATGGATATGAAAATCTTGCAGGAAAGATTGTTATATGTACGTAAATATTGGTAAATATTAGTATATTTTTTTACAGGTAGATAGGATTTTATTCGGAAGCATGAAGCTACCGTATAAATGCTACCCGACTACTGGTCAGCACTCGCATGATAAATAATTATGAAATTAAAAACTTGGATCATATTACATATTTGCTTTGCGAATATTTAATCAATTTTTATTTTCGTAATGCGGATTTATTTATATGATTTGCATTTTGGTAATTTTCCCCAATTTTGGCACAGATATATGATTTCTATTTGTAAAAGTTAACCTCAAATTTTGGAACTTACACGAATCGACGTCAAATCTAAACAGAAAAATCAAAACTTCCTTCAACTTTTCTACGTATCTTCTGTACTTTCTCCAACTTACAATTTTTCATTTACACAATTTTTTCCTCATAAATTTGACTCCTAACGCAATAATATTTCTATTCAAGCTTTCTCTCCTAATTTCCCTGAAAATTCTCATCTTTCCAAAAATCAAATTACTTACTTCCTTGCCCTTCATTTCATTCCTTGCACACCCCATTTTATTTTTAATTACACTCCTCTAATCACACTTAATCCTAAAATTCTCACCCTTCAAAATCTTCTTAAGCACCCACCCACCGACACATTGCATCAAGGAAATAACGTAAATAAACTCATCCTTGCATACAAATAAGACATAAAATTCGTTGTCCGTTACCCACATATTCTCCGTTCTCATATACAAAAGGCGAATTATGACGCTTTAAACGAATTCCCGCTTGAATATCTCTGGTGCAAATTCGAATTTTGAGCTGATTTTCGTAGGCAAGCAAGATAATATCCTCATAAACAAGTCTGCAAAGTTTTATTTGGATAGCTTACAAAATGTCCCCTCCAGGGCCCTCAGAGTTGGAGGGTGCTGTAAAAACACTTTCCAAACTTAATTATTCATGTGGCATAATAACCAAAGAGGTCAGAGGTGAAAAATTGTTGTTATTATAACCCCAGATAATTATTGTATCTAATAATGAAAGAATCTGCACTGAATCAAATAATGTGGGCCCTCCAACATCGCTGATATTTTGCCCCCAAAAGCGAGCAATCCGAGCTTGCTTGGGAAAATTGACCTGCTGACCTTGAAAACGGACCCACTGGGTCAAATGAAGAATGAGGGTAAAGCTGGAAGTGTCCTAAGAAATATTAAATTAAGCAGTGAACATTTTGGGTAAACAGTTTTGGAGAAGGACCCGAGCTAATCAGCTGACGCGGAATCTGAAAAAAATCGTGAACTTGTTTGGAAAATGAATGGTCAAATTTTGTTGAAAATAAATTTTGATAACTTTTTTGTGTCCTCTGTCGCAGAACTATTTTATCTACAAGGTACAAGTGGCAAACTAATAAAATCACTGCATTTTGATTAGTTAAAAAAATTAAAGTTCCGCTTAGATTTTGAGGAGAACCTTTTTACAAAACTGACGGGATTTGGTAAGAACTGATTTCTAGGGGTGTAACCACTTATCAAAATTTTGTCAAAAGTACTTACAGTGCAACATACAATTTGTATCTTGGACAAAAACATCGTTTGGGATTTCTAGCATCTAAGTCGTAAAATGTGGGGGCCTTAAAAGTGAACGAGTAGCGTGCGCGAGTAGCGAGCGCATTCCATTAGGACAATTATGAAGTTAGACTACTAAACGGACTTAAAAGATAAGCATGAGCCAAAAGTGATTTTATATAGTGAAAAGCATGCTAAGTCGTTTGGTAATAGTCACAAAAATAATTTCTGCACTAGGACCTCAGAAAAAAATCTTTCGTTCGACACCATTTTATTAGAACAGCAGTTTGGAAAGTTATTTTACAGCACCCCCAACTCTGAGGGCCCTGGAGGGGACATTTTGTAAGCTATCCAAATAAAACTTTGCAGACTTGTTTATGAGGATATTATCTTGCTTGCCTACGAAAATCAGCTCAAAATTCGAATTTGCACCAGAGATATTCAAGCGGGAATTCGTTTAAAGCGTCATAATTCGCCTTTTGTAATCCTCTTCCTGCAATAGTAAACAAAATAAAATACCGTTTCCATTCCTTCCTCAAGTTTTCCAAAGCACACACAGCACACATTTCATTTCATTCCATTCCATTTCACGCTCTTGGCCAACTGTTCCATCCACAAAATACGTATGAGCAGTACTTATTTCGTCGGAAAAATATGCCTTGTTCTTCTATTTTTTTTCAAAAGTAGGTTGCACATTACATTACAAACTATTGCATTATACGGACGGGCGTATAAGGGCCCAATTTGGACAGGGGTTCCTCTTTTTACGTACTCGCGTACAGAACTTGACCACGTTAACCGTTGTTGTTTTGTGGATACGAGTACGTTAGCAAAATATGTACAGCCAGAGAGGAGAAGAAAGGCAGGCAGCAGAGGAAAACTAGTAACGAGGGTAGAATTCGAGACAAAGAAGACCACGTTTTCATTTTCCAAGGGGAACTTTACACCAGGACGGCGTGCATTAAACGTGTCAAAATTTAGATGGAAAATTCGATCAAATTTTGTGTCAAATTTCTCCTCAAAAATTTATCTAGCTAAAAATAATCCCCCAACTTTTACTACATTTTAAGACAACATTTCCAATTTAGCTCTACTTTCTGGTACAAAACCCGTACCAAAATTCATCGCAAACATACCCCAAAATATCTACGCGATCAAAACCCTCTTTCAAAATTTCCAAAAAAATTTGAACCCCCCTAAACCGAACCCAACCTTAAACTACATACACGGACACCTATAAAATGCCGGCATATGCATTCCCAACCAACATCCACACAATGCCAGCCAGCTAAGCAACTACTAACTTGTACGTCTCTCATCCCTCCAAAAGTGTAAATACATGACATGAGAGAGATATTATTGCGTATTACGAAACGAGGCGAACCTACCCAGCAACTTTTAGCTGTTAAACAACAACCGACCCCTTTCACTCTCCTTTGTGTCGTGGTCGTAGCGTCGGTTGGGATTTCGTGTCCCTCGACGCTTCACTCGAGTTTGAACCTTTCCCCCGATCAGACCACGACTTCAAGGCCTCTCCCGTTATAAACTAACAGGACAGACCTTGGCTGGTGGCTCAAAATACATTTTTATAAATAAATCCCCTTCTCAAAGGGCTCAAGTAAACTCTCACTTTTCAAGATTTGGAACTAATCTCGAGTTATAAAAGGGTTCGCGAGATCCCGGAACTTGGTAGTTTTCCGGCAAACAAAGGCCAAGCAGGAGGAAGGTGAGGTGAGGTAAGTTGAGACAAGTGTGTTTTTTTTTCTTCTCAAGGGGGATAAGATAAGGATCAAGATAAGGTGAAGAAGAACAAGATTTTTCGATACCGCTGCGGCAATCCGCTGATTTCTTTGTGTGGGTAGATTTTTACGATAAGTAGTCTAGCACCAAATGAAATCAGTGCTTGGCCCAGTAAAAGTTCGACGGTGGAGAAGCAAGTTTCAGGAAATTGGGAATTTTGGTGAGGATTGAAGATACTTTTTCTAAAAATTTTGATTGGGTAAGACAGAAATTCGGATAGCAGTGAATTCCTGCTCAAAATTTTG
This sequence comes from Folsomia candida, assembly GCF_002217175.1. NCBI lineage: Eukaryota > Metazoa > Arthropoda > Collembola > Entomobryomorpha > Isotomidae > Folsomia > Folsomia candida. Next base: position 4,098,070 of record NW_019091200.1, on the reverse strand, counting down.
TTTGTCCTATTCCTGAAAAAGGTACACAAACATTCATAATTTTATTCGAGGCAACTTGAGACAATTATTGCATCACTGTCAAGAATTCTATATCATTTTCCAAATTCCAATTCCTTTTCAAATATTTATTTATTTATTTAACCCATATAAAAAATCCCTGGAAAATTTACACATCGTTAAAAACCCAAGTTGAAATTCCAAGTAACAATTTTATTTAATGTTTGATAATTAAATATTTTCCTCGTCATCACGTCGCCAATATTTAGTTTATCATTTCTTCTCTCCTCCATCTCATTTTTCACCAATTAAACTGAAACTTAACGATTTCACGTAACAAATTATTTTAATTATCGACAACTTACACAACCAACCTTCTACCTAAACATAAATAAAATAATTAGCTTGCATACCTACTTCGTTTCCAATATCAAAGACACGATTACGCCAGATTACTTACATTCACAAACAGACAAAAGTAAGTACGAAGTAGGGAACATGACACGGAATAAAATGACTCATTCACTTCACTCACTTCATAAAATAACAAAACCGTTAGTTTAGCAGATAACGAGCATAACAACATTCTGTGTTCTCTGGTGCGATTCATGGTGTGTGGAACAAAGGAAGAAAGTGATCCAATTTCACTTCTAGCGAACGAACGAACGACGCATTTCATTTCAATTCAGGGAACGAGATGAACATGGACTGGATTCAAAATATGATGTCATTTCACCCTGATTTTTTAGACAATTACGGTTTTTTACGTTTTTTTGTATCAATATTTATTTGTCGGGTTGACTAAACTATTTATGTACGTGAATTTTAAGTATGATTGACAATGATGAACTGGATTCCATGAATTTTTTTGCAGGATTAAAAGAACTGAAAATCTTGACTCCCCGGAAATGACTGTTTTCGTTTTTGCATGGTTGGCTGGCTCTATTACAGTTTGCAATAAATTCTGTTTAATTTTTATGACTCATATGTATGTCTCAATTTTTTGTAAGGTTTGATTACAAACTTGTTTCTTGATTATGAAATGCATAAGTTAATAAAATTCTTGCTAAATCAATGTGAAAAATGTGTGTAAAGTTATTGGAATTTGAGTTTTAATTGAATTTTAGCAGTGAATAAAAGTCTGCACGTGTCAATCACTGTTTTATCATTATTTTAGCACGGTTTGATCTTTTCTTGATCCGACAGACCCATCATTAACTATAAGATTCCTCGTATTCTCGTTTCCTCTTCACGTTCATAATTCCAGGAAATGATGGAAATCTCGAGACCTTGAACTCTTGTTGTTCTCTTCAACCAGTGCATTTTTCGAAGAAAGAATGGCTCCCTGAAAGGAGGGAAATCTGTAAGAATTCTCAATAACCGACCAGACCACGCCGCTGAAAAGCACGCTATTTCATGTCATGAAATCTTCATCGGTGCCTCCTGCCCAATAATCCAGTCCAGTCACAAAAGTAGCGTGGCACCGCGTTGCATTTCATATAAGAAGACGGAGAGGAAAACAGAAGGAGGCAAATAAAGAAAGAATAGTAGGAACCCTTGAAATTGAACCTTCAGGGAAGAAATATGGTCCGTTTGGATGTGGTAGCTGGCAATCTTGGACTTTGTAACAGGTCAGGTTTTCCAGGATGAAGATGAGATTTTCAGATTTGCACGCTTAAAAATTTTGGAATAGATTTGTACCGAGGAATTGTGTAACGACCATGGATTTGGTAATATTTTACCAAAAAATACAAGATTGGTATAAATTTGGTAATACTTTGTTCTAAATTTTCATGTGCTTTGTTAGCAATTGTTTTGTTTTTACCAATTTGGTAATATTTTACTGGTGAATGATAACTCTCTAAGACGGTGGGATCAATTAGTCTTACCAATTTGGTAATGCTCTCGTTTTACTAATTTGATGATCACAAGTACATAAATAGTTATTACCAATTTGGTAGCAAACTGATCATAAAATTTTATTACCACATTTTAAAGAGTGAAATGCACTTATTCTCGTTATATTTCTCACACGATATTACCAACACCATCCGTAAACAAGTTGGATGCCTGCCTCACTTTGCTCTTCCTTCACATTTCCTATTTCATTTTCCTCTCCGTATTTGTTCAGGTCCTCTTGGAAAAAAAGCCTGTAAAGATGAGATCTCCAAAGCAAAGTGAACTTTAAGGGCTCGCCAGCCACCAACCAACTCAAGGCCAATATTCACTCTCCAGGACAATAAACAAGTGAAATAAGGCACCTTCTTCTGCTGCTTCTGAAAACAGGCCTCTAATGAATCGGATACTTAAAATTTTTTAAGAAATATAAAAATGATCTTATAGTCTGGTAGAGAATGTCATGTCATTAGTTACAGGATACCGTGGTCGATTTAGAAGTAAAAATTTACCCAAAATTAATTTTCATAAATTTTACATGATACAACGAAATTTCAGAAATTTTCCACATAAATTCAGCAATCTGGTAACTTCTATAACTATCAATGCTCAAACTTTTTCGGTGAAATACGATATTCAAGTGGTAAAAAATTTCAAATTAACCAGTCTCGACTTCCAATCTTAAATGAACTTTCAAAATTAGAAATACACTTTTAAAAATCGTTAACGGCATTTAGAGAGTCAAAACACAGCAAACATCATTTCAATAATTGCATAAATTCTTTTTACGTATTATCATTTATTATTCAATTTATTTCAACGACATACAAAAATGCCAAATAATTATCTAACGAAGAATTCATAATCGGATTATTTCCATCTATGATTTTCATCCAAAATAAAAACGTTTAGTAAAATTTTGATTTTGTAAATTCTCCAAAAATTTAACCTTTCCAGTCCCAACAATTTCCCATTCTTGTCATCAACTGTACCGAATTACATTCCAAAACTTGTAAATATATCCGAATCACGGGAAATACCCGGGCATTCTACAGCAGTCAGCTACTTTCGCCACGTACTTACTCCCATATTTGCCCAACATTACATTTCGCTTTGTTTTGGTGGGGTTGGTCTGGTCCCCCTACCCGACTTTTTCCTTTCGGTGAGTCATCCCGAAATCCACCCTAGTACCCGGGAACAAAACACCCGGGGAAAGAAGGAAGGGTGGTGAGCAACCACTTGCTTGTTGTGTATTTTCATTTTCTCGATGGGAAAGTACGTGAATGAATCACGATAAAATTCCCCAGCGGCACAAATATCATGCTACTCACTCTACTCTCCTGCCTGGATGTATGGACTTGTCGGGTCGGTGGGTAGACTAAATCGAGGAGACAGACACTCCATCCATCCAGGAATAAAAGAGAGATTGAAGGGGGACCAATTTATTTGTGCAGGGTTTCCACGATATACAGGAAATTAAGTTTTATGCAATTGTGGTTTTTGAACGACTTGGACGTCAGTTTTTTTAATAATAATTCAAATATCAAATTTTAAAGTTTTGAGGTGTCTTAACTCTTCTATAGTCGCTTACTTGTGAATAACTTTTCAAAAATTACAAATATGATTTGTAATTTTCAGCTATGCATGAATATAAATAAGTAATACGGAATATTGAATTCTGTATTTTTATTTTGTCTAAAAAACAATTGAAATTATATTTACTTGCATGATTTCTACATTTATTTCATAGTTTTTAAATTTTGTACTTAACTCACAAGTTACAAATTAAATAGATTTACAAATATAGGTTCCTCTTTATTCAGTGTGAATAATTTGTTATTACTAGAAAAGTAGATAATGAACTTTACAAATTCGTCGTGATTTCTGATCGGAGAATGTTTACCTAAAGTTTAGTTTAACAAATTAAATTAAATTATTCATACATTAACATCGGCGTAGAACATTCCCAATTTAGTCCACGAGTTGGAGAAAGTGCGGCGTAACATTTTTCCTTTCTCGATTTTGTTACATTCGTAGCTAAAAGTATTTCAAATAACGAAACCCTACCACTTTTTAGCAATCGAGCCTTACTCTATAACAGTGGGGTAGGTTTTGGAGTGTATATTTTATTCGGGAAACGATACATACATGTACAGCGGCACTCTATGTTGTACATCACATCTGTATGTATGTATCTACACCGAGTAAAAGTGAATTTCTAGCCGTGTGTCATGTCATGTCAAGTCTTCTTACACGTTCATTCTATCCGCTGGATTTTTATTTTACTGATTTGATCCATATTTACAACTTTCCAACACAACCTGAAAATCTTGGATAGTTGGATTAGCATAAGAAGCAATGAAGTCAGAAATGAATGAGAGAAATTACACTGTTAATTCTTATTATGTAGCAGCAATCTCAGTAGAATACTTTATTTTTCAATTTAATTAATTTTAGCACAAAAATTTGCACCTTTATATAATTATACGACAACGACTACTCTAGACTAGTAGATCAACTACAATGAATTAATATATTTATTAACAAATTGTACGATTTACATTCCAATAAATTCGGAGATTTGATAAATTAAACTTTCCTCAGGTTTCTTGAGGATTAGGCCACAATATGGTATCTAAGCGCTCAAATTCCATTAAATTTTCCAACTTTTCCAGCCAAAAATTTCAAAATATTTTTAACTAAACACATACATACATACACATTGCTGTAAAATTATTTTTAGATACATAGAACTAAAAATCGGGACTAAACTAGGCTCTACTACTCGTAAACGATTTCTTATCCAATTGTCTACGAAAATCATATGTTGTACATATCATCAAGTAGAAAATCGTTACCAAAGCGGTAAAAGAATTTCATAAACATGTAGTTCATGATCATTCTGTTCGGTGACAATTTTGTTACCAGCATATTTTGTAAGGCATCACTAAACTAGGTCGTCGTCGTCGTCGATGCTGGTTCCCTCCCTTCGCATATTCCGGTAGCTGGATGAAAAAGGGGTCGCGTAGGATCCTTACAAATCAATCTGATTAAAATGCAGAAGGGTCGCCGCTTTTCCATTTCTATTCACTTCTTCTGCTCAATAGTAAACCAAACTGTGATCATGGATGGAAAATAATATTGCGACGCACTTTCATTTCATTTTCCCCTCTCTCCGACGGAGACAATTTGTGCCGGTTATTATTCCATCGTGCATTTTATCCCTTCTAATAGGGACCCTGCACGAGGAATTTGGTCGATTTGGGGAGACTTATGAGACATTAAGGTGGCATTGTATGAGGGTTAGGATTTGAATTTTTGTGTCTTAACTTTCCCTTTAATGTGTTTAAATGGAAAACTAAATTTTGAAACATATTAAATTTTTACTTGTTTGACAAAACATTTTCATGTTCATATTAAATTTCGAAACATGTTCATCCCCGTGCGTTTTATAAAAATGAAGATTTTATCGCATATAAAAATCGAAAATTCTGAGGTTTACAAAGTTATGAGGTTATAATTTAGATTTTCCTTTAATTAGGTTTCAAAGTCGTCATTTTAATGCATGGAAGAAGGGAAAATTGAATCACAAAAATTCGAATTCTAAACCCGTATACAATGGCACCTTAAGGCGTCCTATGTCAACGTGGGTAAGTGGGTGAAGGGTCAAATTCGCAAAAATCCGCCACATTTTTCATGTACAGTCCCAAACATGGATTTTACACATTTGCAAAGCTTGCAGCTTACACTTTTGCTTTTACTACACGCACCCGTACCCCAGTTTTGTGGGGAGAAGAAGAATTAGGATTTATGTATGCATTTATTCCGTATTATTGTTCGATCCATTTTATGTAGTTTGGAGGTTATGGGGTGACCAACAAACCAAGTATGGCAGAATTATTATGGGGATGGGAATCCTTGCAAGCCATGTTAAATCAATGATGTTGATCACACAAGGTTTCGACGTGTATAAAAGTAAAGAGCTTTTATTATAAAATTTTAGGTTTGGCCATCACTGGAGAATTTCTTTACGAATTTTGACCAATTGAGTCAGTCTATTGGTAATGAAGGTGATTTCATTCAAAGGATACGGACAAATTCATAAAATTTGAGATTTTGCTGACTGTAACAGCAAAAAGTCGGAGGTAAAAATTTCCAATGATTAACGTATATTATAAATGAATTAGATTTTAATTCGGTTGAAAACAAATGGGAGGAAAGAAGAAGGGAAATTAAGATTTAAATGAAATTTGTGTACAAAAACGCAGAATTTCTCAAAATGCTCATGAGTCGCATAAAAATATGAATCACTGAATTACTCTTAAATCCAATTTATCTATATTTATCAAATATAAAACCATTACTGGAAATCTCCAGCCGTCATCCTCAACATGCATATTTACATTAGCTGGAAACTTCAAAACCGCCCCAATTTCAATATTAACCTTTTATTACAAATAATTATTTATCAAAAGGGTTTCATGTAAAAATTACAATATATTCTTAGTTTTTTATAAAAAAAAACAAATATTTACAATTAGAGGTGGACAAAACTTATATTTTAGTTTTTTGGCATCATTATCATCAGGGTGATTATTTTATGGAGTGTTTTCGGTGGTGGTGGTGGTAGATTATTTGATTGCGTTAAGTAACCATTAATTATGATAAGCTGAAAATTATGGCTATAAAACTTTCTTCCCAGATTAATCTCGGCTTGAATATTTTGAGCAAGACGTGATCATTCACCAGTTTGAAAATCTAATTTTCCAAAATTTATAAAAGACTTATTATACAAATACTCATATCGTTTGATTAAAATTTAACAAATTCGCATTTCAAAATTTACCATAAAAATAAGTTAAAATCATGCATAATATTTTTAATCGATCGTTTCTGTTTCTGTTCCAACATCCTCTCTGGACGACTTTGTCATATTTTTCTTCTTTTCTACTAAGAACGTAAAATTTCTGCTCTGATTTCTTAAATCGTCCTCTTGACCCACATTGTCAAGATCCGGTACGACGTGATCTTCTGTCTCAGAAGAATGGTGAGGTTTGCTCAGAGAGATTAAAATCTTGGAATTTACTGGATTCGAATTGCTTCGATTAATATTTAGTGAATTGGAATGACTATTTTTTTGCACGGTTTTCGAAAATGAACTGGATTTCTGTCGTTTCGAACGAGGAGATGGTTGATGATGATCTTTGTGGTGATTTTCCAGCTCCAACCTGTTTGACCCCTGACCTCCTGCCCTGTAGGATGATGACCTTCTGACCCCATCATCATTACCCACACCCCCACTGGACGAACTCTTAAACGATTCACTTTTTCGACGGAATGACGCTCTGCTTTTTCGGCCAAGTTGCAGCTCCACTAATTAAATCAAAATTTCGTAAAATTTTCAAAAATGTACATAATTAAAAATTTTGGGAAACATTGTGCTCACAATCTGCATCTCGTCCAGATTTTCTCCCACAAAACGCTTTACAACAACAAATCAGCAACCCAATCAGGGCCAACAGGACGATACCAACTAGTGGAATGATCACTTCTCTACAAACACATGAAAAGTACGAGTTCAAAAATATGTCAAAGTTTCTGAAAAATTTCCTTTCAAAATTTCCTAATTTAAGAATTCCTTACTTGGAGGACAAAGGCATCCCATAATCTCCGCCGACATCGACTTCGTCAACGTCAACTTCCTTATTTTTGTGAAGACCTCCCCGATTTCCAGCCATTGTGGCGGCTTTCACCATTTCAGAAACTTTCAGGGAACTTAATTATTCGATTTACTAATAAAATTCTTCATTTTTCTGCGTGTACAAAATTGTTATCGTAAAACCTTCAAATTATTATTCAAGCTCGAACTCGTCAGATCAGAGGCTAACCCACGCCACGCGAATAATATTACGGATTTCGCATCGTATCCCACAATCCATTACATTTTCATTGCTGCTGCCATTGCCATCGGTGACGCAGGAAGAAGATGTCGAAAAGAGGAGATAAACTATTACTACTGACTGGTTAAACTGCTCCTATAACGGTGTTAGCAAGGGTTGCAAAGAAATGCATGAAATGGGCAAAATTATGGATTTCATGCAATTTTTTTCAGAATTTTTCGAAATATTTAAGATCGTTCAACATTCAATTGACCAACAGTGCACCCCATTTCATAAAATATGCAAAACCTAACTTATCCACAAGTTGTACATACAGATGCGCAAAATCCAGTTGGTTATTGCCAAAATTTTGCAATACATCCCACTTTTGCACACTTGATCCTGACTGAACGAAACACTACTACGTTTAACGTTTACAAACATTTAGCATTTTTTCCTCCAATAATTTTTACCCGAGTTGTCCAACGCATATCAACATATCAGCCCAACCCCGAAAGATAACTACTACGAATATACACTATTTACAACTCTATAAGAAACCCGATCCGAAATCTATGCAAAAAGACAAAGCTTGAGAGAAAATCTTCTAAAAATAAATCTGTAGTAAAAAGTCGTGTGGTCTTGATTTGTTTTGGGTGAGATGCTTATCACACAGATTTTGGGACCATGCAAAGAGCATCATGTGCTCGATTTTAAGGGGGCACAGGGGTCAAGGCGTACTATCATTAGTTAGATAATTTATCATGGATTACTTATACGGGTCACAAAAGGGCGGCATCTGAAGAAATTGTCAAAAAAGCGGTCACATTTTTTATGCCCGGTCTCACAGTAAAAGGAGAAGATAAAGGTGAACCTTATCGAATTTAGTGTCCCATCACTCACTCACTCGAGACAAGAATTACAAGTTTTTTTTTACTTGGCAAACACAACAGAATCATTTCTTTATTTTCATGTGCGTCACTCTCGATGGAAAGAGCAATTTGCAATTTTATGTAGAAAAGTCGCGATTGATTATAATTTCTGTAAAAATGCGTCACCAAAACCATGTGAGTTTTGTTAAATGTGCAGATACTGGGAATATCTGTATATGTGCACAACCTTCTCTATTTGCATTTAATGAATTTGTCAGTAGCGCAAAAATTTGCAAAATAAAATTAATTACATTTTTAGACAAATTGCATCCTGTGAAAATTATTTCCTTGAGAATGATGACTAAATTAACTACTTTATTTAGGCATTTAAAGTACGAATATGATTTGAGAATTGCTATATTTATTTAAATTATTGGTTAGATTTCAAGGTGCGTCTGATTTTAGCGAAATGCGTTTATTTCTTTTGCAAACTTATTTACTTGCTTCACCTCACCGATGGTAAACCAAAAAATAATCCAATAATAGATAATTAGTTTGCAAGATTCAAATTTTTTGTTGCATAAGTTTACAAATAGAGAAGACAATAAACTGTTTGAAATTACATTTTATTTCTTATCCTATTTACCTAATTTCTGCAAAATTCTGTCACAATAAAATCACTTCAAAATTTAATAATGCGCCGCCGCATACAGATATTCCTCCCTCTTCAATGGACATAACTTTCCTCCCAGTAATGCTTGCAAATAGATGGTGAATAACTATGTGCAAAAATTGGCAATAATTAGAAACTTGTGTAAAAATATGCATCTTTTTTTCTCACCTCCGCCATAACGCAGCCTATCAAAGGTCCGCATGTCGCTTGAATCACCATCCACAGCTTATTTTCATCTTCGCCCTCACCTTCGCCAAACACGCGACCAGTCGCCAAAATCGCTATCGTTGCGACCAGAATGATGAGGAAGGTTGTCGTGTACGTGATAAAGGGGACGATGGGACCGAAGTAGTTGAGCTGTCGTTATTAACAAATGATTATCCAGTGCTTATCGCCTAAAGTCTTATCTTATAATATCCAGTAAATTTGCAAGTTTTTTCGCAAAATAAAGAGGAGACGATTTTCCCAAATTTACAATACATTCGTGGCCTGAATTTCCTTTGGAAATTTGTGGAAATTTCAAGTGTGCAAGTTTTACGGGAGGGTTGCAAATATCCGAGTAAATTGTTACATAGTGTGATTAATGTATACTTGTACATATGCAAATATTCACCTTCGCAAACCTTCCTAAAATCCGGATAGAAATCATGAGACAGATAAAATACGCAATGCCAAACATGAAGAACATATTTTGGGCCTTGAGTTCCTCGTCATGTTCTTCGCCATCATCATCAAAAAATTCTTTCGTGACGAATTCGTGATATCTGGCGAAACAAAAACATTTAATCAATCAATCTTTACCAAACCAAAGAAATGTATTAATTGTTAGAATAAATTGCGTAAAAGTGGCAAATAATGGCAAATAATAGAACTCAAATTCTTCAAAATTTCGGGAATTTTCAGTTTCAACTTTTCCATCTGTATTATATCAACTTGGTTAAGTCCCTCCACAAGGAAAATTGGCGTCGCAACGTCACAGTCGCAACATTTCGTGCCCAGTTTTCCAATATATCAAAAACCATTTTTTTTACAAATTTTTGCTTGAAAATCCACAAGTTTCCAACATACGTACAATTGGCTCTTGACACGTTCTTCCTGTTCCGGTGTTTCTCCAGTGTGTTCATGCTCCGAATCGAAGTGGTCGCTAATCTTTTTCTGGATGTAGAGGTATTCGACGAGGGCGCCGGCGAGGAGGTAGTTCCAGCCCCACACGACCGACTTGACCAGGATGAGGAAAAAGTGGTACGGAGTGTTGCGGGCCAGGCCGGTAAAATAGTTCAAAATCAGGGAAAACACTATCAACGAGAGGAACACGATGCCGCTAATAATTTAAATTGTATACAAATTTTGACAATAATTCAATATGTATTTTCTCTGTAAAATGAAGAATGAATAAAATTACCTGGCAGTGTAGTCGAGCAGGATCGCGATTCGTAATTTGTGGCTGAAATTTTGTCAAAAAATAGGCATTAAATTTGCAAAGGAATTGACATAATGACGGAGAAAGTGTGGAAAGTTAGATTTCGGCTTGTTTGACTAATTTTGTATTAAATTTTTGCGTAGCTTGATGAATTTTGGACCAACTTACTAAAATGCGTACATCAACTGGAGCACGAGACAAGGAATATTCATCCAAATGACCAACACTAGCATTTTATTTGCAAAGATTTTTGCCAGCCTTCTATGGCGCAGTCTTCCGTCGACGTGATGCTTCTTTTTACCGATGCACTATTAGCAGATAATGAGTGGCATAAATTGAAGTGACCAGTTTTGTGGTATAAATGGTAAAGGATAGCATTTTGTGACACCAACCAAAATATGGATTCCCAGCGTTCCAGCCTGAAGGAGAAAATAGAGCACGTGTTAAAATTATAAAATTTGAAATACTCTAACGTCAATAAAATTTGAATTGTTCAAAATTCTTCCATATTAGTGAGTATTTCCCAGAAATGAAAAATTTCTTTCCAAAATTAATTTCAAAACAAAATCTCGACATCGAAAATTCCCAAAAATTCTCACCTCTTCTTCCGACGGAGTTGACGGTGGGGTTTCGATGTCATTAAGAAAGGAAGAGGAGCTCTTTTCCAGCGCGTGTCGGGGAATGGTGTCCTTCTCCGCGCTCTGTGGGACGAGTGAGGACGCGATGTGGTCATAATGACCTGGGCGAAGGACCGGTGAAAAGAGGGGCACACCCGGCAGGACTTCACCGTCCAGTTGAGGTGGTTCTGGGGGGAGTGGTGGGGCATGTTGCAATAAACTACGGTACGACGAGGCAGCCCCATCCACCCAAGTCGCACGAATCTTGGAATCTTTCTCTTTACGACGAGGCATTATTATTTTCGAATTGGTTTAATGCAAAAAAGAAATTGTAGCAAAACACAAATGTTTTTTTTAATTGGTTTACTTCCGGTATCTTTTTTATTAACTTTGCTTATTTTGTTTGATTTAACAATTTTGTTAACAATGGTATCTTAGGCACGCTAGCATTGTAATAAATGCATTTTTTGCATTTCCATTATATATAGGTATGGATTTTCTTTATAAATACATTTTGTTTCTGCAAACCGCACAGATGTAGGCACAAAAATATGATTTTGTAAAAAAAATATGTCTATTTTAACTGGATTTTACCAATTTATTAAAAACATATGAAATACAACTAAATACATATGAAAAGATACTGTACATAAAACTAGGATTTTGCTATCAAGAAAATTTACCTGTTCTAAAAAAATCTTCTGAGCTGTTCTATAAAAAATCACGTTTAAATAAAAAATCCAACCCACGATTTTGTTCATGAAAAATTCAAGCATGAAAATTTTCATGTGAATATATACACATGTATCTGAACCCATAAAATGAACCTGTACACGAGTTAAGTTGACATGTGAAGCCCACCCTTTTCTTGACTTTACTAAATAAACAAAGTACTACACACGTACAAAATTATATGTAAGGTAAGCAATGGCATGCATTCACCGGTGAGTAAAAGTAAACTGAGACTTGATTTGAAGTTGGAGAGAGAGATCGTTTCTCAAGTTGAAGAACAGGCATTGCATTATTGAGAAATTGAGATGAAATGCATTTTCTAATGCGTGGGCAGATGCAGAAATCAAATAAGGTTATACAGTTTGGCTGGTTGGTTGGGTTATGCATTTCCATTATTACGCTGCTTGGGGACCCAGGGTTCTGAAGATGCAGTAATTTTATTAATTTTCTTTACGCCTACTCACTCGGGTGTTTGTAAAGTTGGTAAAACGATTTTAGACACTTTTTACTAATTAAAGCGTGCTTGTTCTTAAGTTTTTATAATAGATTTGTAAGTTGATTGGATTTTGTAAGCATGTTCAAAGTGTATTAAGTTTGCAAGTTGTTGTAATAAGTTTCTGTACGAATTTTACGGGTTACAAACATCCGCGTGAAGTATAAAATTGGATTACGAAATGACTGATGAGAAAATTTGAGCAAAACAAATGTATATATGACAGTTTTAGGCCTTTTAAGATGGCCTTATAGACTTGTCAAGATGTCTGTCTGTCCGTCCGTCTGTCCGTCTGTAGGCACGATAACTCTCTTTAAACAAAAGCTACTGACTTAAAATTTTGCATACTTCTTCTTCGGGCAAAAAGTAAGGTTGAGTTCGGAGATGGGCATGATCGGTCAAGTGGTTGACCGGTGGGGGTCATTGGAGTGCGTGGGGTATTGTGCACCAAAATTTCAAAATTGTCGTAGAAAGCTGAAATTTGGTACAGAGGTTGACAATGGTTTCTAATGAAAGAATTGAAAGTAAAATTTCAAAAATTTCATCTGGAGGAATCCTAGGGGGTGGCCCATACCGATTTTTAAAACTTACCCCATCAAGCTGAAATTTGGTTTGGGGGTGGCTAATGGCTACTAACGGAAGAGTATGAATTGAAATTAGACACATTTTCATCTGGACAGACCCTCTGGGGCGACCCATACCTATTTTTTAAAATCGTCATATAAAGCTGAAATTTGGCATGGAAGTTACTTATTGGTCCAAATTGAAGAATATGAATTGAAATTTGACAAATTTTTATCTGGAGTGACCCAATGGGGTAACCCATGCCAATTTTTGAAATTCATTAAATCAAGCCGAAAATTTGTAGAGATAGTTCGTGTAGTTGGTAATGGATCCTAATGGAACAATATGAATTAAAATACGAACAATTTTCATCTGGACGACCTATTGGGTGATCCATACGGATTTTTAGAAGCGTCGTATCAAGTTGAAATTTGCTACATATGCTGCTAATTGATACTAATTAGAAGAATATCCATAACTTGGCCTGCCTTGGGCTATATCAAGTCTGCCCTGTAGGTTTAAATTGTTTTACGTTAATTTACGATAAAATTTCATGCTACAATGAGAAGTCATTAAGTATCACCGTGCCGAAATTTGGATTCTTACGGCAATTTCTGAAAATCGGTATGGGTCACCCTCTCGGTTGAAAAATTTTCCAATTTCACTTCATATTCTTCCATTACATTCTTCCATTACTTCCATTCTGTATAAGCCATTATCACGCTACATGTCAAATTTCAGCTTTCTATCACAATTTTGAAATTTTGGTGCATAATACCCCACCCACTCATATAACCCACACTGGTCTAAATCTTTTCTGATAGAACCCATCTTCGAACTTGGTCGTTGGATTGCCCAGATACAGGTATGTACCAAATTTTGGGTCAAAAAAGGTCGATTACATAAGCCCTGGTTTGGGCTAAAAATTATATGCAAATCGTTCATTATAGTCTGGCTTTTAGGTAATAACGCCGTCTTAAAAGGCCCCGCAAAGTTGCTTGAAGTAGGTTTTTGTTAAATATGATAAGTTGAAATCCAATTTTGAAATTATATAGATTTCAATATTAAATAGACCATATTATAAAAGATTTGTCAATGTTTATATTGTTTATATTATTAGGTATGTTTATATTCCACCATATTTCCTATTAAACATCTATTTTTATTTATTATAATTCTTCCCACGTGCACTAAAAAACACGTAAAACACCCCACAAAATCTCAAACATTGTTTACACTTACACGACACCCTTCCCTTCATATCCCGTATTCATCCTTAAACCATAGACTTTTACGTCTCTTTCTTGAGACCCTTCTTATCGTCGTCTTCGTCTTCTTCATCATCTCTCCTTCCTCTTCATCTTCTCAACTTGGATGGGATATTTTATTTATAAAAATCTTCACCCTAAACCTAAACCTAACTAAACTCCATTCCAGTCTGGCATTCGAGTCTTGTGTAATAATAAAACATGCTGGATTCTGGATACGAAGACTTCTTTCTCATATAAGTAGATATTCATAGAAAGGAAGTGGAAGTGCATAGCGTAACATTTTTCCTATATTTTTACCACCACTACTGTTCTCTCCATTTAATTCTGTCAACGTCTTCAATAATTATCATCGCATGACGCTGGTCGCCTATTTCTGCAGGGGACGAAGAAATTCACCAATTCGCATACTCTGCTTATTATAACGGAGACTTTTACTTACAGATTAAAAAAATAAGAGTCTCGTATTTCCTCTGGTTCATTCATTCGTGCAAGTTTTTGATAAGTCGTCATTCGTTATAAAATATGTGTGACGATGCCACAATAAAATTTGTATGTATAAGAAATGAATCAGTTTGTTAAACTGGACGACTGCTGGAAGTGAGTGAGTTTGCCATTTTGAGTGCGAATCTGGCACACAAAACCTTATTCATTTCAGGGTGAAAAATAGATAATTGCATAATTATTTGCATTCATTTTTAAGGAGAAGAATAATAACGTGGAAATTTTTAGGGTGTCAGTTTTTCTGAAAATGTAAGGAGGAAGAAAAGTTTGTGTCTGTGGGTGCATGAAAAATAAATAAGCCGGCTTCCGGTTGTGATAAAAGAAGATGAGCGTGTCTACACTTAACTTTAAATAATGGAGAAATAAACTGGAATTAATTTTATAACGATATTTATTTCTACAAATTGAGAAAGTATTAAGGAAATTGTGGTGAAATGATTCGGTTAAAAGTGGTGGGTGGAAGGGTTCTATTGCTCCTCTTGTTTGTGGTACCGTCGGGATGGACGCGAATAAACGAGGTATGTATGTATCTACTGGAATAAGTTTCTTTTTTTGCATGAAAATTATGAGCAAGTATTAATGGAAAACGTGACAGAGTAAAATGTTCATGTGGGCATGCAAAATTACAGGGTTGCTTGTTTTGTGTTAATGTCTCAATATTGCATAGGTCATCCTTATTTGATTGGTATTTAATCTTAAATTGTTTTTCGACGGGGATGTCTAGACTTTATTGGCATCAGAGTTTTTAAGGAACTTTAAGGTTGTCAATGTTGAACGTATTAAAAAATAGTTTGTCAAATTTTTGTTTTCTATGAATTTGACAAAGTATTTTTTTAATTTTTTCAAAAATATTTGCCAGTACAATTTTCCACATGCATGAAATAAAATGTATTTATGTAAATAGATATGTTTCTACTATGTTCACAAAATCAGGTTCATTTTAAAGAGTATTTTGATAAATAATTGCTGCAGTTTTGCTAACGCGAAATCACATAAACATAATCGTGATAAATTCAACTTTCAATTTCTTACATGCCCGACAATCTGTTTACTTACTCACAAGTTGTTTGAGATTTAATTAAGCGTGTGTAAAAGTATTCACTCACATTGTTTAACGAGATAAGTTATTTTATCATTTATTGAAAAATTTAAAGACATTCAATTCAATTGTAACCGTCATTATAGATGATGAAATTGCAATACAAAACCCTGGAATTTTGTCAAATGCAGATTAAATTACTTTCATAGTTTTTGGCTTGATCAATGTAATTTATTTATTTGTTCTTTTGACGGAAAGTTTAATGACTAATAAATTATCTGTAAATCATGCAAAATGTTCTTAAATTTCAAAGGATATTATTTGCCCAATGTGTTTAAATCTATGAGTTGCAATTTTGAAAAAACTCTGAAAATTTCAAACTTATTACAAATGAGTACATTAAAAATCGTACTATAGACCAGAACATAAATCTCTGAATATTATGCTCTCAGCAAATCTCCATTAAATTCAAGCGGTTACAAACCTTTGCAAATTTAGCCGCATTTTGCTTTTACTACATATTTATATTAACGTTATGCTAAATAAATAATGCTACGTGAGCATAATTAGACACCAATTTTTACGAGGAACAAATTCCATCGGAATTTTTAGAAGTAACATTGCACATTCTGCGCATACTTATTTGCAAAACAATCTTAATTTGCACAATTTTATCTGTTCAACAGCAAGGAGGTTGCATCGGCTGCACGGTTCAGCCATGTTTCTGTGAAGGCGAAAAAGGTCTTACGGGCGAGCGTGGAATTCGTGGTCAAAGTGGAGCAGAAGGTTTTCCAGGTACGTTTAAAACCTTATCGGATGAGGTTATCTCTTTTGGGGCAATCTTCGAGCAAAATTGCGAATTTTTACTAGAAACGTAGATAATTCGTGAGTCATTTTTTGATTTTTTGTTCCAAAACCAAACTCTTGGTATATTTTAAAATGAAACGATTCATTCACTCGGATATTTACAAACCCAGAAAAGCTTGTAATTTTTATCAGATTAATTTTGGTTAAGTTTGTAAGTTTGGGGAGTTAAATTAGGTTACCAATATCTGAATTGTCTTAAATATATACATTCTGTATGTGCATATCTTAATTACACGCGAAATCTGCTAACAATCAAGTTCTTTAGATCAAGAATCGACGGAAGAAATCTTCGATAAGCTTTCTCTGTGACCCTGATAGATTCTGCTTCTTTGTTTGTTAATCCATTATTCAATTGTCAACAGCAGAGACCAATTGATTAGAAACTGGCAGATTGTAACGTCCATTGGGTAAAATCTTGAAAAAATATATTATCTAGCATAAAAGATTCAGATTGTAAAGTTGTGTTTATGCTTCACGTCATCGTCACGTCCTCCTCCAAACCGGATTTGTTGACTGGTTAAAATTTTTAATTGTCGTAGTAATAATTTCGCTCAGCCAATCAAAAAATTGGATTTGGAGGAGGACGTGACGATGACGTGAAGCATAAACGCACCTTAAAGTACTGGGCAAATAAATTAAGTGCGGACAATAATTATGCAACAAAAAAGGAAATGGGTGATTTAAAAATTTCATTTATAAACCTGCAAATAGTTAGAATTTTTCAAACAAAATTTTTCCAACCCAATGGGCTACTCGATCCGTAAAACTCCGCTGCCATAAAAAAATCAGAAATTTATAACGTACACACTTTGAATTATCATGTCCGTCCGGCGTTAGTCGGCGTGAACATAGTGACCATCATGACCAAGTAATTTACCACCTCACAAAGATCAGGTCAAAATTATGAAGGCATTGAAATCTAATCATGATCCGTGTGACAAGATGTGAATGGACTTGTTTATTAATAGATCAACTCAAATTTTTCAAACAATTCGATAGTTAATATATGCCAAATACGCCATGTAATTCAACGAAATTTTATGAAATATGTAGATGATTCCCTTCCACTTGATTTCCAAATCAGTCGAGAAGAATTTAAATTTTGAAAGTCTGTTGAATACTGCATATTTATGACGAAAGTTCTTGTTAAATTTGTTCTAAAACGGTTACCCCATGATGCCGATTATCAAAAATGAATTACAAAATTTCATGTGAGAAATAAAGCCCAATTTTTTGCATGCTCATTAATATAGGCGACATAGGACCAGACGGACCTTTTGGACCCAAGGTAGTTTTCACAAGTTTTCTTACGAAAAATAAATTCACTTAATAAAATTATAACTGAAGATGTTACGCGTTTTTATAGGGACAAAAGGGCGACCTTGGTAATTCTGGATCAATGGGGGAGAAAGGTTATCGGGTAATGCAAGTATTTTTATTTAATACTACTTATTTCATTATTTTGGTCCCAACCGATTTGACAAATTTTACAAACTTATAATTTAATTAATTGATGCACCCGGCAATTTTCACCTATTGAAGAATGTATGTACATATGCTAAATGTTGTTCTTACTTCAGGGCGACGGTGGCGTTCCTGGCTTCGTAGGAGTCGCAGGACGTCCAGGTAATTTAAACTGCACACAAAATGTGTTTTTGAATGAATTAATGTACATGAAATCCCGTAATTATCCATCAGCAAAAGTGTTTATTTATTACATAAAAATAAGGCAGTACCCCTAAATTCTAAAATAATTTACAGGGCTCCCTGGAACCGATGGCCTCGCAGGGGACGATGGAACAGATGGGTACATAATTTATTTTGAAACATTCTTAATAATTATAGAACAAAATATTAAGTGGAAAAGGTTTAAATACTGCACCCAACATAAATTGGTGACAATTCGGTTACCAACTTATTTTCAGCATAGTTGAACATGGAATACTGCACAATTTATGATTGCAGTCTGATTATGCAAATGACTGGATATGCATATTACTTGCTTGTTATTACAGGTGTAATGGAACTGATGGTGGGTCAGGCTTCCCTGGTCGACCTGGTGGAATTGGGGGGCGTGGAATGATCGGACCTCAGGGTAATCGGGGTCCTCCTGGTGATGCAGGTCAGCATTTACTTAATAAGCCATCATACTTTTAAGAATATGTACCATTGACACGTTGCACAGCATACGAATACGATATATATAGCATAACTCATAATAATTCATATTTATGCCAAAACCATATAAGTGAGTGATACATTGTTAAATCACAATAAGCGGTTTTAAATGTTTTGAATTGTATAAACCTGCCAAATTTCCGAAATTATCACAATTAAATTTTGGAACTGTTTTGTGACATTCAGTTGAAATACCTATTAAACGGAAGGGATTATGAAATAGAAGCGATTATGAGTATGTAATTACTGCTGAATTAGTTTACAGGAAAGCCACCATTAATTTAATTAATTTATTCGCTAATAAATCAAACAAAATTAAGCGGTTAGCCAATTTCCTCTTCTTTTCTATAAAAATCGGGGCTAATTTTTCATTATTTTTCATTAACTCAAACATCATCAAAGAAAACGTTTTAAAGTAGAACCGAAAGCGAGTAAAATCATGGCGTTGATCCGTTTCGACATTGGAACCTTATTCTATTTACTTGTCCTGTTTTTCCTTATCGTGCAACAAGTCTGGGTTGCTGAAGGTGAATCAATTAGTTAAATATTCCTGAAAACAAAAAAATATGCAGAATTTTCAAACAATTGTAAAATTTAGCATGCCGATGTGACCAATCCGGTTGTTACGGTTGTAACACTCCAGCAAGTTGTCGTTGGTCAAGGGGACGGTGGACATGTGTTGGACGCTGATCTAACATTTCAACTGACCTGGGCGGACCCTTGAAATTGTTTAAATACAAATTAATAAATTTTTGATTGGATGAATAGAAATTTTGCTGTCTGCCTATCCGTGAACATTTCGAATCATTCAAAATTTATCAAATAATAATAAACAACAATATGTTTTCATACGTTCATTCATTTATTCTCACTGATATGAAGTAAATGATGAATCTTCAGTAGAGGGTGTATGAACAAGAATTTTTCTGCATAATTTATTCTCACATTTCATAAACAATTATTTTACCCTACTTACCCTTAGCATAAACGAAACGTAAAATTTCTTACTCGATTGTAGCTTTTCATCTACATCAATTATTGCATTTTTGACTTGCATATCGAAATAACTCGCCAATAAATTTTTCTCCGTATCCCACATTTAATTACAGATCTATGTATGCATACATTCTCAATATGAAATGACGGGTATTTAATATCGTCATTCATAATAATTTTAGGCGAGGGGGGCATCAATTCTCCCGGGTATAAGGGCGATTGGGGGGAGTCTGGTCGTCCAGGTAGCCCGGGCTTGCAAGGACATCCAGGAATGCATGGACTAATCGGACCACGAGGAGATCCTGGTGACAGCGTGAGTCCATACACCTTTTAGCCATTTACATGTTTAAGTGTTATCTAATTACAAGGTTGCTTTGCTTCTTTAAATTCTAAAATGTTTAAGAAATACGTATGAATGGCGTCTTTAAGTTTTTGATATCTTACGAAACAGGGACTTCCTGGAAATTTTGGAGACTTTGGACAGAAAGGAGCAAAAGGAGAGATGAACATAATTCCACCTGGGCCAAAGGTACGCTTTACATACGTTAGCATAAGTAATTCTTCAGACTTTCACTAGTAGAAATATCACGCACAAAGTAAACCATATTTATTTTAACCGGATCAAATTTGTACATATGCTTTTGTTTCCCATATTAAAATACTAAAAATGATGTCAAACTACTGCAGATCTCATTTCTTTACACATTTTTAAGCTTTACAAATTGGAATATTCTTGAATTTAGAAAAATGTTAAAGTTTTCCAATTTAAAATTTATGGGTTTATTCCTCGAGTTTGAAGGAAAACATGAGCTTTACAACGGAAATCCATCAGGGTCAATGTTGCTGATGGCTCAATATTTATGTAAAATATCTTGTATTAATTAATTAATTTGTCTAATTATCAAGGGTGACTGGGGAGATACCGGTGATCCAGGGCCGCCTGGTCCTGGTAGCTCTGTCGTCCCACCGGGTAAGAAAAAGTCCACCCAATTAAAATTTTATTTACTTTGTCTCCAGAATGTGAAGATAAGCTACTTACTGTCTATTTTTCATTACAAAGTCATTTATATTTATCTACTATTTATGATTAGAAATCACTTTCTTACGAGGACCCAAAGGAGAAGTTGGGATTAAGGTAACTTTTCAATTAATATCTAATTTTTTAAATAACATACTTAAAGTTGTTACAATTTGCAACTCTGTGATCTGAAAAAATTGAATATTGACTGATATTAATCACATTAGTTAATGAAAGTAGGTATCCTATTTTACGTGTAAATTTATTTGAAAGGGCGAGAAAGGAAGTAGTGGGCACAGGGGACCATTTGGACCAATGGGATTGAGTGGCGTTCCAGGAAACCCGGGTGAGTTATTTATTTATTATTACGTAGCAAGAGTTAAATACTTTCTATGAGTTATCTGGTAAATAGCATCTGCACAATATAACATTCACAAGTTATACATATGTTTAAAAGTACAAAAGTAATATATACAAAAGTTGCTAAAATTCATGAAATAGCATGAAATTCAAGATAACATGGCAAATCGTAATCACAAATCGGTTAATAAGCTTGATTTTTATGATAATATTCCAAACACCAACAATTATTATTGCATTTTAAAATTTTACACATAAACAAATATTTACGCAGAACATATTCCAATTATTAGAAATTTGTATAATACACAAAATAAAATAGAATAGCCAATAATCACAGCTTGTTAATGGCACATTTTCAAAATAATTGTATAAAATTAAATACAGAAATAATTAGTTAAACAACATCATAAATCGTAACCATTTCAGGCAATTAATCTTGTTGGTATGTAATTATTACATAATCAATCATAATTATTAAAGCTTCCGCACTGCTCGCTTTCATCTACTTTTGGATGCAGAACTTTGTCCCAGTGACAACGGCGTTGATGTCCGACACAACTTGCAACATTAGCAAATGCCTTGTCCTGACAGAAGACGCATTTTACTCGTCCTCCGCTCGTGTAGTGGCACTTCTTTATATGTTCTTCAAGATTTTCCTCTTGAGAGTACGTATTGAAACAAAGCGGACATCTCCATATTCCGTGGCGCTTAAGACATGT
This sequence comes from Folsomia candida, assembly GCF_002217175.1. Classification (NCBI taxonomy): domain Eukaryota; kingdom Metazoa; phylum Arthropoda; class Collembola; order Entomobryomorpha; family Isotomidae; genus Folsomia; species Folsomia candida. The sequence goes on along the minus strand of NW_019091200.1, from coordinate 4,075,975 downwards.
GGATACACGTTTACCCACCTTGAAGCAAACGGAACATCTCAACTCTTTCCTGAGTACCGATAACGTCTTCAGCTCCTTCCGAGTGTAGTGCATCTGGTCAATTGGGGAAGAACCTACCCCTGTGGGAATTAGGATTTTAGATTTCTTCCTAGATTTTGCTTTTCCTGGAACTTTCACTTGGTCAGGTCGTGAATGGGTAGACTGTAGGTTAGTCGATTTAGCAGCAGGAGCCCGTTTTTTAGCAGCTTTCTTATGTCTTGGGTAACCAATCCCTGACATCGAGAACAATGAGTAGCGTGATATGCTTCTGCTGCCAGCAAGAGAAGGGTTTGATTCTTCATCTACGGGAGAAATAAGGCACTCCCAACCTTGGTCGTTGTTGTTCAGATGAATGTGGAAATCCTCAGGGAGTGAAAACTTCTGGTGGCAAGTGGCACAAATCACCTTATCCTCTTCGTTTCCAATGTGGGAAAATAAAGCTTTGTAATTGGGGTGGTGTTGAGCGACATGAGTGGTCCAATCTCTGTTTGAAAAGTATCGCTGTGGGCAAAGGGGACAGTTGATTCGCCCGTCCTTTTCCACGTTTCTAGAGTTTGAGCCTGCAACGTTGATGATCGAGAGACTTCTACCGGACAGTGCCAGTTTATCCACTTTGACACCCGTAGCGTTAGTTTTTTTCAATTGTACTAGTGCAGGTCTTGCTTGTGGTGGCGGTAGTCGAGATGAAGTGGTCGAAGGTTCTGAATCTGGTGCAGGGTTTCCAACCTTATCCATCCATTCTTTCAAAACGAGGCTTCCAATTTCTGACAAATCATCATCTAGGCCATCAGCCATTTCCGTTTCCACTATGGGGATAGGAATTGATTCCAAATATTGACCTTCCTGAAAATCGAGTTATATATTCATTTAATTAAGTAATTTTAAGCATAATATGAACCTTATATATATACATACATACACAATCAAAATCTACTTACATGGTTTTGAGTGGAGTTAGGATTATGTTCTGGAAGTTTACCAGATCGCCCATCATCAGAATCCGATGAGAATGATTCGTCCCTTTCTTCTGGATCCATAACCTGATCAGCAGGATCTTCACGCACGTCCAGATGTCCAATAGATGAATTTATTACCAAATTATTTCCTCCTTCAGCACCAGCGCAGTTTCGCACAATATCTTCAGTCACCGGTCTCGGCTGCATGCCCTTCTTCAAAATTCCATTCCTTTCGACAATAAGATTTCCAAAATCGGCTCGAAACATTTTGAAAAAGTCCTTCATTTTTTCAAACTGATTTGAGTTGATGAGAACATAACTTTTGTACGCCAAAAAAAGGATGAGCTTCATCGTATCGGAGGTAATATCGGGAACGGAAATCATACTAATTTCTCCAACGGGCTGAAAATCGAAGAATTAAAATTAATACCAATCAAGAAGAGTATTGTAATTGCAAATATGTTACCTGATCGTTAAACACCGTCGCCAATAATTCATATTGCGTCGCCAATATGACTTTGTGACCTTTGACCCGACCTCCATCTCCACATAAAAATACGACATCTGCAGCTTCATCCACTATTTCACCATTTTTGAAATATACTGCGCGCAGTGTAGGTTGTTGATACTTGCGGTACACAACTTTTTCTAATGCACAATATACATTTACCATTTTAATTTTACCAAGCATAAATCTTGACATATTGACCTAATTAATTCATGACTAACTTACGGGGATTTTTTTGCTTTGCGAGTACCGTGGGTGTCGGAGACAAGCACCTGCTTTTTCGACTACTCATCACGTCCGTATTGAGACCTTCTTGTTGCATCGTTAATTCTGAATATGGCGTAATTTGATCAAGTTATTAACAATTTCAAGAAAATTTCAAACTTCAAAAAATCACTCACCTTAGACTTTCCACCAAGTCGATCCGTGTCCAAAATCCAGCAAAAAAGTCCGATCTTGACTAAACTTTTAGCAAATGTATTTTCCTGATTGGTGAAAGCTGCGGGGGCCAGGGGATAACTCGAAACTTCAATTTTTATGCTATTTCGAATAATTATGTAGCTCCCAAAAAATATTCGGGTCACCGACTGTCGAGAAATTGAGATGCAGACTCAGATTTGCCCAAGAAAACTGGAAAAGTTTTTTATCACGAAAATGCATGGTTGGGGACAGGTCATTGAACTGCAAATGGTTGCAGCTTCTGGTATAAGAATTGAATTCGGTTACTATTTATTAAGCAGTGAATGAACTCTCTAAAAACAACTGGGGTGAAAATGCATGGAAATTCCATTACAATATTTATCTAATTGAATGGACGATACATGCAGACTCATTCGCATAAGAAATGGAATTCTGGTCTCACCATGTCTGGAATGTGCAACCGGACACCGTGTGGATTATGCCTATCACTAAAATATAGTACTTATAGTACTTATCCTTAGATACTGTGGATGAAGTTCTAACCCTGCAGACTTATTACACCGCTTTGTAGCATTAATTTCACGACGTCACCGGTCAAAAAAATTTTTTCCTCCAAACTGGTCCAAAATAAAAGTCTAGCATGGGAATAGTATAGAAAAATTATTTTTAGCGTTCTATGACCCCTGGGTCATGAATTAAGGGCCCCTGAAGGGTCAAATAGCGTTCCCTGATAACCCCATGCAAATGGGGTATCAAATTAATCCCCTGGACCAGGGGAACCAGAAAAATATTTTTATAAATTTTTATGACCCTTGAGTCGTGAACTAGGAGCCCTTGAAGGGTTAAATATCATTCCCTCACAACTAAAGGCAAGTGGGGTATCAAATTAATCCCCTGGACAAGGGGAACCCAAAAAATATTTTTCTGGATTTTTTTGACCCTCAGGTCAAGAGTTAAGGGCCCCCGAAGGGTCAAAATAGTAACCATGGTAACCCCATGCAAGTGGGGTATCAAATTAATCCCCTGGCAAAGGGCAAGCATAAAAATATTTTCCTGAATTTTTTTGACCTATAGGTCAAGAGTTAAGGGTCCCTGAAGGGTCAACATAGTAACCATGGTAACTAAGGTGAATGGGGTATCAAATTAATCCCCTGGACCAGGGGAATCAGGAAAATATTTTTATGCTTGCCCTTTGCCAGGGGATTAATTTGATACCCCACTTGCATGGGGTTACCATGGTTACTATTTTGACCCTTCGGGGGCCCTTAACTCTTGACCTGAGGGTCAAAAAAATCCAGAAAAATATTTTTTGGGTTCCCCTTGTCCAGGGGATTAATTTGATACCCCACTTGCCTTTAGTTGTGAGGGAATGATATTTAACCCTTCAAGGGCTCCTAGTTCACGACTCAAGGGTCATAAAAATTTATAAAAATATTTTTCTGGTTCCCCTGGTCCAGGGGATTAATTTGATACCCCATTTGCATGGGGTTATCAGGGAACGCTATTTGACCCTTCAGGGGCCCTTAATTCATGACCCAGGGGTCATAGAACGCTAAAAATAATTTTTCTATACTATTCCCATGCTAGACTTTTATTTTGGACCAGTTTGGAGGAAAAAATTTTTTTGACCGGTGACGTCGTGAAATTAATGCTACAAAGCGGTGTAATAAGTCTGCAGGGTTAGAACTTCATCCACAGTACCTAACCTACCTGAATGTATCCTTCCAGAATGTGATTGAAGCAGAGCTCGGCGGATATCGGGTGAAAACCTCCAAAATCTTGCCCTTCCATGATATCCGCCGTGCTCTGACTATGATCAACTTCGCATGGACTCTCACTAATTGAGTCAATTTGGCGAATAAACGTATAATAGATTTCTTGTTCGGGTACAAAACTCTGCATTTCTTATCGAAACCTAATTCGATAAAAATTAAAAATTTACCTTGTGACTCAGGGGGTATGACAAAATATTGAGTTTCAGCAAGCCATGTTTTGCTCAAACGTTCGTTCATTTGATAGAAATGAATGACAATAATTAACTAATTCATATTTTCATGTAGGTGACAATGGTGTCAGCGGTGATCGCGGTGATGATGGTGCGAGAGGAAAACAAGGTAAAATATTTTTAATAGCTGTCCCATTGCTTTTTACAAATTGCATATGATTTTAGATTCTGACTTTCAGAAAATGAAAAGCTTCCATTTTATTAAATAATTTTTACTTAGAAAAGATAAGTTATTCAGTTATTGGCCAGAGTTAGAAAGCACATGAACAACTCATATGCAAATAAATTGCGACAAAGTTTCCGATTCGTTAAAAAATTAATTCATATCAGATTTCTTTAAAATTTTCAATGAATATTTCTGGAGCAATTTTATATCTTTCATTTTGTTATCAAGGTCGGGAAGGTCCTGAAGGCCCTGCAGGTATAAAGGGAGCCAAGGGCGCTCCAGGTTACGAAGGAGTTCCGGGATTCGAAGGAGGAAAGGTACGAAAACCATTTAAAAACCCTAATTTCGGTTTCAATTCATTATAAGCTGTACCATAGGGAGATTTTGGAGATCCTGGGAGACGTGGTCAGATTGGTAAGAAGTTATCATCTTTACACATTAAAATGGTCATATGAATTTACTAACACAGCAAGTGTAACGTTTATATAAATCTTTCATAACGAATTAAAGTGTACCTTGAGCTCAATTAACTAATCCTTAATTTAATTCAGTGATATATTTTAATACGCAACGTCATAATTTTTTGTTGAAATAATTTAATATTTCAACACATTTAACACTTTATGTCATATCATAGGTGATCAAGGCCCTCTAGGTCTACCAGGAGAGTACAAAGAAGGCGAAGATGGTGTCGGGTCTCCAGGTCCAGTCGGCGCACAGGGACCAATTGGCTATTCAGGTGAGACCAATTAATGCGTATATACCTTAAAATAATAAATTCATAGTTCAGTTTTTGCAGATAAAACTATTATGTAAAAAATAAACTTTGTAATCAATTACAAATTTAATGGCTTAGCTAGCATATCATTTTTTCACATGTTTACATAGGTCCCAAGGGTGAATTTGGTCGACGTGGAGAAAATGGCTTCATGGGAAAGTAAGTTCATTATACGCGTTCTGAAAGCACCGGTATCTCCGAATAAATCATGCAAGTCTTATACCATCAATTTCTATTGCAGTCGTGGCCCAGCAGGACCCCCAGGACCAGAGGGAATAGCTGGAAATCCAGGAAGGCCTGGTTTTACGATGAAAGGTACGATACAAGCGTTGTATAATTGGTTTGATACCAAACTGCAGGGTCGTCCTTGCAACATGTCACTTGTAGAATGGAGGCTAATACAATAAATTTGAACACTTGCATGCTTTATACATAAATAAAATAAGTTCGTCCCTCAGATCATACATAGATATTAGAAATATAATGATAATGACTACTTTGTTTTCCCCCTATTATGTAGGTGAAGTTGGGGATTCAGGTTTTCCAGGTCTTCGGGGCCCTGCTGGATTTGATGGCGTCCCTGGAGTGTATGGAACTCAGGGAGCAAAAGGCTTTCCTGGATTAACAATTATAGGCCCACCAGGTAGGTAAACTTATTGATTAAAGAACATGATCAGGGAAGACAGTCTATTTTTGAATACCAGATTTGTATGAGTTTGTATGATCAAGTTCTTGGGGTTCATCATGTACATCTGTAACTTTGATTTAAAGGGTTGCTACTTTAAATTTTACAATGACCTATCTTAGGATTGGATGGAATTCCTGGGCGAGATGGATTGGACGGTTTACCAGGAGAAAGAGGAGATAACGGGTAATCTAACGTCATTTTTCCAAATTTAAAACTATAGCTAATAAAGGCAAGACAAACCCTGTTGCTGGTCATTAATTAAGCAGCAACTTGAACTTTAACGTTAGCATCGCATTGCATTTCATCTCGCATGAAAATGAATAACACATCAGCATTGTTATTAATAGTAAAAAATCTCAGTGTAAGTATCAATTCTACCATTTTTGATGGTATAGATATCAAGGAGCCAAAGGTTATCCAGGCGCAGGATTCGACATAATTGGACCCCCTGGACCTATGGGGACACCGGGATTAGGTATTTTTTGTAACTTGTGTACATCATTTTTTCTATCAGTTTAAATATACTAAATGAATGCATTAATTATTATTATTAGATGGCGATGTGGGGTTACCTGGTTTAGACGGAGTTCCTGGTTTTCCTGGTTTGAAGGGAAAAGGTGAGCTGAAAACTAATCCTAAGATTATTGGTCTGATCAAAGAAAGATTTTTTGTGCAAGATCTCTTATAGTTTCGGGAATGATTCCAAAATTGTCAAAGCATTTAAACATCTTCTCATTGTGATTATACTGCATTCTAATTTTATTGAGAAGTAGATACATAAATCGGAAATAATTGATTGGATCATTTATGTTCAGGTGGGGAAAATTGCGGCCCTTGTTTCGATGGATTTCCGGGCCTCGCTGGAGAGAAAGGAGAAATTGGCTTTCCTGGAATTCCTGGCACTGTGGTATGTCCCAAATACTACGTGATTTACAAGATTTCGAAACCCGATTAAAATTAACTTCTGAAATTACACGCATTCGAAAATATCGCAAAATTAATAGAAATCTAATCTATTGTTTAATAGCTATTATTTTGTTAGGGTCTTCGAGGTTTAACAGGTGAACGTGGCTTTCCTGGACCCCGTGGAAAAGACGGACTACCAGGCTTTAGAGGAGTAAGTTAACCATTTCAATTTTATTTATCAATATCATGAAACTATGAAAGTGAAAGTTGCAAGGAAGAGACCAATCTGAAGTCCTTAATCGAGTTTACATATTTATTTCCGACTCAAAAATTAATGCTTATTTTGAACTAGTATAGTACACATACGGCTAATTTTAGAGGGATATGTTTCCCAATTTCGTGTTTAAATTAAACAATTTTTATTTTAAATTATACCTAAAGTAGCAAAACTGCATAACTCACGTCACCTGTTGCGATTTGCGAATTTTCTCCTGTAATATTTTTATATGATGTTTTGGTGGTAATCATTTTTTTCATTAAACCCCTTAATGTGTCACAAGAATCGGTGAATTTCCTGCAGTGGTTAAGATTGATTTTTCCAGAGTAATTGCCTTTATGTAAATATCTATTCAAAGACCAAACTCAAAATCTAAGAACCTTAATTTCTCCATGTTCAGATACCTGGACGACCTGGATCGTTCGGTTTAGCTGGTTTTCCTGGAGAAAAAGGTGTCCCAGGTGAAGTAATAATGCCCGAGACGGAACTAATTATAGGACCACCTGGACAAATTGGCGATAAGGGATATCCAGGCCTAGATGGTGTACGTGCATTGCCAGGTAAAATATTCCTTTCAACTAGGAATTTGCATGCTGTTGTATAGACTTTGCAAAAATATGTAATATGAAAATATCCTGAGCCCTGTGATTTGTATTGCAATTTTCAATTTAAAGATCTGTTTCATAGCATAAGTATATATTCACCTAATTAATAAATGCTCTTAATAACTTTCTAGGGCCCCCTGGCCGACCAGGAGATCCGGGACCCGTTGGAACAAAGGGTTTGTTACAAACATAAAATTCAGGTTTGACATTTTGAACAAAATTAAACTACACATTTTGCCGTTTTATAGGAACGAAAGGCTTAATGGGAGATGCTGGGCTACCCGGATTTGATTCCCGTCCAGGAATACCGGGTATTTATAAAATAACAGATAATTTCTATATACTAACCATTTTCTAACTTATTTATCATCCATGTTTTCGTGGGCAAAAGAGAGAAAGTTTATTTAAACTGTATAAAGATAATTCAAGGTTTAACTAATTTTGATCCACATTAGGAATACCTGGACAGAAAGGAGAACCCGCTGATTTCTTTATCGACAAAGAAGTTCTACGAGGAGATCCAGGCTATGATGGCAGACGGTAATTTACAAAATTTTTGGTTCCCGTTAATAAATATTTTTTCAGCTTATCTACCACGAAAAGTGATAAGGATATGAAATTAAAAATATGATTAAGAAATTTTCCAAAATAATGATGACAGGTTGTTACTAATTTTGATGATTTAAAATTTGGGAATACTTGTGTCAAAATTAGAATACATTCTTCTGCTTCTTTTTGTCTCAAGTAAAAGTATGATGGATAAAATTTGCTTAAATTTTTGTTCAGTGGACCACCAGGAGAATTAGGCGAGGTTGGATTTCAAGGCGAACCTGGGGACAGTTTAGGCTTCCTCGTGATGGGAGAACACGGAGATCCAGGCTTCCCTGGTCAGAAGGTAATTATATACAATGTAGTAATCAATTAATCTTTATTTCCCAAACAGTACATGTATATTGAGCAGTAAAAAACGAATTGAGGAGCAAACGAGATTAATAAATTCTAAAATGGTAAATGCTGTGTAAAGGGTCTACAAGGAGATCGTGGCCTTGATGGAAATCCAGGTTTTGATGGGCAATTTGGTGACAAAGGAGAAGCTGGAGATCAGGTAAGCGTTTTAAAATTGCATTTACTGTATTAATGTAGTACCATTTATTTAACTCATTCATGTCTACTTATCTCAGCGTCCTGGTATTTTTGGAGAAATGGGAAGCAAAGGTTACGCCGGAATACCTGGAGATGCAGGTGAGCTGAATATGTTAGACTATAAAATGTACATCAGTCTATCTAAATCAGGGTTATTTTACCGATGTTGACAAATTTGTTAAAGCCTAATTTAAGCACAATGTTCGCTGTCGCCTTGAGACTAAAGCTAATCCTAAGTGGAATATGTACATACATACATTAGGCAAAATTTTTCACTCAACTTTCACTTGACATATTTAGTATTAAGTATTCAAACAATGCTAAATACGAAGCAAGAAACAGAGCGTTCTCACTTCACAAAAAATGCTGAAATGACTAAATAAAATGTGATCCCTTAATTCACTTTTAAACATCTTTACATTTAGGGCCACGTGGATTAAAAGGACGCGCAGGAGGAGATGGCTTTGATGGAACCCCTGGCCGTCACGGTGGAAAAGGTAATAATCACGCAGAATCTCTAATGTACATAGATTAGTTAACTCGTTAAAAATGTCAACAAATTTTTATTTGACTTTATTGGAAAAACTTGAGAAACTTTAACGCCACGGTGTAAATGTTAAGAACTAAATATTTACGTTAGTAAATAGATTGATAAATTTTAACTCGAACAGAATAGTGCAGAATAAAGGTTAACAATCGGCATGGGTAAAATTATTTTGGGAAGGTTACAAATTATAACTTACAATAAAATAAAAGTGAAAGCAAAAGCTAGCTTCATCCAGACTTTTTACTTATACTGAAGTGATTTGCAGTGGTTACACAACTATCGCAAATTTTTGAATTTCACATCTTTTATTAATTTTGCACGCACAACTTAATAAATACGATGAATAAAAAATATAATCATGTCGATCAGTCATTAACCAAAGATAATCAATAGACACAACATCATGTAAAATTATTACAAGTTTTATATTACGTACATAACTTAGGTGAAAGAGGTGACCCTGGAAGTGGTGTGTTATCCGGAGATCCTGGATTACCCGGATATCGAGGCCAAAAGGGAGAGCGTGGAATGGAAGGTAATTACAATATATTACAAACCCGGTTAATTGAAATTAGCGCATTATTTCAGTTAAAAACTTAAATCGGTTTATATATTTCATTCTGCAGGTCCTCCAGGCTTGGATGGAAGAGACGGTCCAACGGGGTTAGATGGGTTACAGGGAATGAAGGTATGTAAATGCTAGAAAAATTTTCCGACCACATCTCTTGAAAAATAAATTATGATCCGACCGAGCTTGACATTAAAAAACATTTTTATAGGGTGCCCCAGGCCAAAATGGATTCCCAGGAATTAAAGTAAGTGCAAAAGTTAACTGATAACTTGAAAACTCATTTAGCTAGTCAACTACCCACCATGTTTAAAATTAAGATAAAATGCAATTTGGATAATCATTAAATTCGGTTTAAAAGCATACTTTCTATAACGTGATTCAATTGTTTAATTTAGGGAGAACGTGGCGAACCTTTACCCGGTAATTTATTATCAATGCATTTGAAAAGCGTGTTTAAGTTAACTAATTGATTTGATTATAAATTTTAGGTCTTCCTGGACTTGTCGGATTACCAGGATTACCTGGACCGGTGTGTTTGAAAGATTAACTACATTAATTTTAGAAAATTAAAAATCTTATCTTATTCTTCTATGTAGTATGCATATACATATTTGATTCTGCAAGCGCAACCGAATCGAAATTATGCAAACCTATCTGTAATCATCATTAACTTTTGCAGGTTGGATTGCCTGGAATTTTTGGTCCATCTGGACCCATGGGTGGTAATAATGATACTAATAATATCAGGTTTTTATGAAGGTTTTCATGTGCCTATCTTAAATAACGTAGACGGGAAATTACGTAGCATGATCTCATGAGTTTTATAAATACATAAAGCTCTGTCACATATCAATTTTTCATGAAAACCTCTAAAGTTTATTATTGTACTGACCTTACCAATAAATTCCAAATTCGGTACAAAAATCCGTATTATAAAATAAGGTCAAGGACGAAACGGACAAGATGGATTTCCTGGCCCGAGGGGAGATCGTGGAAGGCCTGGAGTTCGAGGTAAGCAATTATCAACTCATTTTTTCACGAGATACGGAATCATAACTCAATTGATATCGTAACCTGACCTACATGATCCCCACTTTACTCGGTCAAAAATTAAAAAACAGAGTCGTTAATTCTTCAGCAAAGATCACCATCTACCAATGACTGTTCTTTGTTTTATCTAGGTATCGAAGGAGACGTTGGACCTGACGGACCAGATGGAAGAGTTGGCAGGACAGGTATTTGTAGATATTTAGTTTATTTCGATGTGACACCAGTTTAAAAAAATATATAAAGTTAAATTTGATTACAGGAAATCCGGGTCCATTCGCAGAAAAAGGAGATCAAGGCGACACTGGGACACCTGGTTATGTTGGCTTTAAAGGTAGGGTCATCAAATCATAATAATTTGTTGGTGCATATTCACAAGTAATTATGGTTTGAATGAGATTTCTGATAAATCTTGATCTGATCTGCTTTGAAATATTTTCCGATCAATTCTGTCCATCTAGAGCTAAAAATATATTTTTGACAATGAAAGTCTGCTTTGATATCTGATTACAGAATAATATCAGACATTTTCATATTTAACTCTTTTAAAGGTTTGCCTGGAAATCTTGGATATTTGGGAAGAAAAGGTGAAATTGGAGAGTGGGGACCTGTTGGGTTGGATGGGTTGCAGGGAGCTCAAGGAATTACCGTAAGTAAATATTATTGATATTTGATAAGTCAAAACAATAAGCTTACTTTCGTATGAAATTCATAAACTATATAAAAGATCTAGAAACTGTATATGTAAAGCTGAGCATTTTAATTTTTTCTATTACATTTGCTTAACTGAGTTAACCAAAAATTTCCATCATTGAAGTACTTTACGCACGAACCTTACATATGAAAAATGCTTGCAAAAATTTCACGCACAAAAAAATTCAATTATCCATTTTCTTAACAAAATCTGTAAAAAAAAAACCCAAAATTTCTAAAGTTTCATTAACCTTGAAATTGTTGCACAATGTATGATTTTATTTATGTCAATCATATTACACATCCCCAAATGTCATCTGAGATATATGCATATGGTATATAAACATACAAATTATTTAATGAACGGTTTCTTAATTTAGCAATTCTTTTGTAAAACTAAACTTCATATTTTGAATTAAGCCAGTGAACATGGAAAGAAGCTTTTTATGCAGAGTATATCAATATCAGAATAAAACAATATCTTTTACATAAAAAATTCTTTCGTATGCATACGAAAAATGCACAATTAAATGTACTTAAATGTAATTATACATTTAAAATTCCACTCAAAAAATTCCAATTATATTTTATTCCAATTCTCATTTTTATACAAAATTTATACAAAATTCTTCCCCCAGATTATTCGGAACTTCGTCTTAACCGTAGAACCCTCCCAATCCGTAGCCATATCCAAGGCCTAATCCGTGTCCGAATCCGAACCCTTTTCCGTACCCGTAGCCAAGACCATATCCAAGTCCGAGTCCCTTGGCGTAGCCCAGACCAAGTCCCCCGTACCCTCCGTACAAACCGTGACCGTAAAGCCCAGCCCCGTAAAGACCAGCTCCGTAACCAAATCCTACGCTAGAAGCTGTCGAAAGGTCATTTTTCTTTTCCTCTGCCGCACAAGCGACGACCACCAAGGCGGCGACGATGAAAGCGACTGCTGCCTGCAAATTATATTTAGAAAAGGTTAAAATTTTGACCGTTTGTTCAGAAATTTTCGAGTCAAATCTTACAACAATTCTGGCCATTTTTCTGTTTAGATGAGATGAGTTGCGAAGAAGTTGTTAATTAACTTGGGTTGAATAACGGTTTGTACCTTTTTGGGGAAAAATTGTGGCATTTTATACCAAAACGTGGTCTCCAGTTGGTGACATTCTTGCCGACACGACTCCAGTTATTTCAGCACAAAAAACAATTGAATTTGAATGAAGTTATCGCCATAAAATTAGCACTAAATGGCACATGGGATTGATTTCCTCATACTGTTTGGTCCATTTTATTGTCAAATTATGCACGTGTTTTTAGGCAGGCACGATTCCCGTCATGGTACCAATTTTGGTTTAATTTGGAGTTCAAGTTGAAGAAGATTTTTTAGGCAGAAAATAAAAGGGAATCAAATCGTATTTAACTATTACTGCATAGTTTGAACTGCATTATATCCCAAAAACAATGAACTCGGCGTTAGTGATACACTAAATACGTAAATAGGAACTATGACAGAAGTGAGATTTTCTGCAAATCATGCCAAAACAATTAAAAGTTAATTGTAAATACAAGCAAAATTAGAAGAACAAAATGACTAGACGAAGCTATTGTCATTGTGAAGGTTGGGATCAGGTTGTTACTTAAATTACATGTAATGTTGTAATTCCGTTAATGAGAATTAGAAATATTAAGCCATATTTACTTAATTAAGATTCATGTTATAGTTTGCATAATGTTTGAACTAATTATTAATAATCAATTACAGATAATTACTTCACTTAATTTAAAGTTGAAATTGAGTACTGGAATTTAATTGAATTGAATATTATCCAGAAATTCAAATAAGGCCAATACAAAATTAATACAACAATTCAAAATTATTTGTGTGAATACAACTCTTCAGTTCAGAAAAATAGTGGCACGGAGACAGATCACTTATTGTCATTATTTGTCAAGAAGTGTGTATATGTACATACGTATGACCAGTTTCTGTGTGATATATGTAGGTAATTACACGTTAGTGAAATTGACATCAGATTTTTAAGGACTCTTTGTAAACATGAATGTTGTATTTGCATTCGGGAAAATAAGTAACAATTTCTCCAAATTCGTGAAAGCACTAACTTATCTGTTTTTGCAGGGTGCTCCCGGAGACAGAGGCTTCCCCGGGTATCGAGGTCAGCCTGGAGATGATGCTACCTTCGGAAATGCTGGCGATATAGGAGATTCGGGTATAAATTAATTACATCCCTAAGATTTCACACTCTAAGAAATATGCACCTATTATCACTGGACGGTGAAAGCATGCGCTGGCGTGGTCAGTTATTTCTATACGTGCGGTGACCTTTGCCAATCGTGTTGCGTCACTTACTGTCACCACCGGGTGATTATAAAGTTACATTTGTGCATTTTCTAAATTTTTCTGTAACTTAATTAGGATCCGTTGGAGAAAAAGGCTACCCTGGTCGGAACGGTTATGACGGACTAAAAGGTTAGCGAGCAAAAATGTTTTTTTTTTCTTTTCATGTGCCAATCGTTTGCCACATATTGTTTTGGGAATATAGCTGACCTTAAATTAACATGGTAAACTAATGCATTTACGAACTGTTTAATAATAATTGCAGGAGAGCGTGGATCTTACGGGGAGTCAGTTCCTGGCCCAATTGGAGGTGTGGGATCGAGAGGAGATGTTGGCTGGCCGGGAATGAAGGGCTTCATGGGAGAAATTGGTTTACCTGGTGTTGCTGGACCCGCTGGCGAGCCGGTAAGGCTTTAACTAATTACGGTTTGGTTGATTCTTTAGATCAATAAGTGTGATTTTTATGGGATTAACTGTGTAAAAAACAGGGCGACATCGGAAGAGCTGGTTTTGCCGCATTAAATGGCCGAAAAGGATTCAAAGGGACGCAGGGTTTCGCAGGGAGTCCAGGACCGGGACCACAGGGACTAAAAGGTATCTAATTGAAACTAATATTTACATATTATCTCGCTCTTGGTTAATTTAATAAAAATTATTAAGTAGCTTCAGCTACTTTATGCGAAGACTTTGTCTGTCTGTCTGTCTGTCTGTCTGTCTGTCAGTCCGTCTGTCAGCAGGATAACGGAAGAACGGATTGAGATAATCGAAATCGGTTTTCGCCATTATACATATGACCCTAGGGGGAGGATTCTATCAACTTTTGGGGGCAACCGGACCACCCCCCTTGGCGCCAGGGGGTGTGGTCGGGGCAAAATGAGATTTATAGTGCAATTTGATCTATGGATGAAATAGAGTGAAATGAAGTGATCCCGAGTTGTGCCACACCCCCTCCGCGCCAGGGGGTGTGGTCGGGGCAAAATGAGATTTAAAAAAATTGAATCTATAGGTGAAATGGAGTGAAATTGAGTGTTTTCGCGATGTCATGGGAGTGGTTGGGGTGAAGTAGTCTGAAGCTACTTCCGTATGCGCGTTTGCGACGGTTTATTAGCTATGTATATGTACTACGTTAATTGTTTCACTTTTAATAGGAATGGACGGCGATCCTGGCCTTTTTGGCCGAAATGGTCTTCCTGGAGATCCTGGGGTAAGTTATCAAGTTGACAAAGGTCAATCAAAAGTATCTCTTCGTGTTACCAAAATTACACGGTTGGAAAGTAGCTTGATTCAATGATTGAAAACCATTCAGTTATCTTTCAATATCATATTCAATTGCACTCAATACTCAAATTTTAATATCGACCTCCACATGTCACAATTAAATTAAAATTACATATCAAAATTAGAGATACACAACTAAAACTAAGGGCAATGCCATTTTCGATCCAACTTCAAGTTTGCTGATTACAAAGATCCTAACGAATTGTGTCTTAATTTGAAATAATCGATCAACAAATTTGAATTTTTTGTTGTATTTCACAATGATTCCAAGTATGGTCAGTCATAAGGGATATAAGTAATACTAATTTTCTTCATTTTTACACAGCCAATGGGAAAATCAGGTCTCTTCGGATTAGCTGGCATCAAAGGATCCGTAGGAGATCCTGGTTATATGCAATCTGGGTTTGGAGGACCTCCTGGAGATTGGGGACCCAAAGGTGTCCGTGGGGATAATGGAACACCCGGATTTTCTGGAGTCAAGGGACGCAGGTATGTAACATGTATTGGTTTTCGCTCGAAAATTAATTGATAAGGATAGTGCAAGTGGTATGCATAATCATATTCCAAATTTGCACATATAGTCTCAAATATCAAACTTTTCCTTGTGAAAGTAGGAAATAATGTCTCATTTTCCACTTTAGGGGAGATCCTGGCCGAGTAGGACCCCCTGGTCTGGAGGGATCTCCTGGGGCCAAAGGTCAAAGGGGTACTACTGGACCCATCGGTTTAAAAGGTTAGTATTGGAGAACTACTGAATCCAATCAAAGTAATAAATTTCCAAACATTGTTTGAAATTTTTATTTTCTGCTGTCTCCGTACATATGTATTTATGCAAATATTTAGCCCCTGAAGCGCTCGCCCTTGCTGGGGATATAGGAGAACCTGGATCGCCTGGAAAAGTTGGCAGACCTGGCTTTCACGGACAAAAAGGAAAACCTGGAGATTACGGGAGAAGTAAGTTCACATTAACAATAATCAGGAGATTAAACATTTAACAATAATTACTCAACGAATAATCAGATGGGCTGCCTGGATTGCGAATGGTCGGACCGGTGAGAGTAGGACAAAAGGGTTTGCCTGGAGAGGATGGATTACCGGGAGGTCAGGGATTCAGGGGAAAAGATGGGTTGCAGGGAAGACCGGGTTTAATCGGAAGAAAGGTTGAGCAAATATACTTGTTTTTTCCTGACAAACAACTTTTATTTTAATTGTAAAATATTTTTACGCAATTTTAGGGAAGCATTGGCGACCCTGGATTTGCGGGATCACCGTAAGTGGTGCTAGAAAAAGAATTTGCACATGTTGAATATATTTATGTACATACTAGTTTGAGAGTTCGTTTAAACTTGAAAATATATAAATATACCACATTTTAAATCAATTTATAAATATTTACCAATATATAATACTCTAAATTTTTAGGGCTACTTCATTTACTGGCGAACCAGGCGTCAGTGGAATCCCTGGAGGTCGAGGGTTCAAGGTATTAAAACTTGTTAAACATGTGCGACGATTGAGCTTAATTTACAGTAATTGTATTCATTACACGGATAGAAGGTGTTATTAGTTTTTGGCTGAATATCGAAATTAGATTTAATTTGATGTTACATATTTTGTACGAGTACAGATTTAGACAAATCCAATGACATCACACTTTCTGAGATTCTATGTAATTGTTCAATTTTTGTGCAATTACAAAAAAGCCGTGTGATGCTATTTCTATAAATATATATTTATCATGCCCCATTTTTTAATTAGGCGTGTTGCGTTTGTCTGGATTATGACCAACCTCCTAGAATCTTGACTACTATTTAATTATTACTTAAATTTTGCAGGGCCCTCCCGGTGACTCTGGATTTGACGGGCTACCAGGATTGGATGGTCTCAAAGGTGATTAATTAATTATTCATATAGGAGTGATTATTTATATCGATTGAAGTATATAAAAAAAATGCATAGCTAATGTGAAATTGGAAGATGGATTTTAATGTGGGTAAAAAATGGTAAAAAGTATGCAAAGAAGAGCTGATTTGAAGGTCATTCGTAAACAATTAATTGATAATGTGCATATGCTGAATTGGTGATGCAGTTATATTTATCGATTAATCAGCAATTATCACTTAATTCGTAGGAATGCACGGCGATCCTGGATTTTCTGGAAGACCTGGCGCCTTTGGCGAGAAGGTATAGTGTCACATAACACAAGCTTAGCTTAGCGTAGTAAAAATTAGCTTATAAAATTTTTTCAACACAGGGAGAAAAAGGAGAGGCTGGAGTACCGGGATTTGTCACAGCTTATTCGAAGGGTTTACCAGGAAGACCAGGTGATTAATAAATACTTCAACGTAATTCTATGTTTATGTGGTGTATCTAATAGATTCTTTTTAAAGGTAACCCTGGTCGACAAGGCGCAATTGGAACTCCGGGCTTATCTGGATTACCCGGTCCGTCTGGCGAACTCGGCCGAGATGGACGACCCGGTTTACCTGGCTTAAGCGGGCCTAAGGTATTTTACAATTATAAACAAAGCTCGAATAATCATTTTCATAACATGCACACAAACACCATTAATCGAATAATTTAAACGTTCCATCTCAAAGGGAGTCAGAGGCGATGGTGGGATAGCTGGTAGAGAAGGAAATGAAGGTCGCGTCGGTCAATTCGGAGCAAAAGGTTAGTGCATTAATTTAATACTAACTTGTGCATCAATATATTTATCTTAACCTTTGACCACCCCCTCAAGGTGACCCTGCCCCACCCGGACCACCACCAAAGTCACGAGGTTATTTTTTCACTCGACACTCTCAAACAGTTCGGGACCCTATTTGCCCTACGGGAAGTACACTTCTCTGGGCTGGATACTCACTTTTACATCTCACCGGAGACGGGAAAGCGCGTGGGCAAGATTTGGGTAAGATCTTATCTAACCTTTAAGTTAATTCACCGACAAATGCATACATTCCCTGTAATAAATGAATCCATGGCTTGCAAAGTATTTTGTGTGAAATGTCAGTCATCGATCGATGAGATTAATTTTGGACTTCTTTTATTTTTCAGGGGCACCGGGTTCATGTCTCGCCAAATTTTCGACGATGCCGTTCCTCTTCTGTAATTTGAACAATGTGTGCAATTACGCGTCGAGAAATGACTACTCGTACTGGCTCTCGTCATTCGAACCACTCCCCATGATGATGATGCCCATTACTGGACTGGAAATTAAAAAGTATGTGTCGCGTTGTGCCGTTTGCGAAGCACCGTCGACCGTTATTGCCGTCCACTCACAAACCACGGATGTTCCAGACTGTCCAAATGGGTGGTACCAAATGTGGAATGGCTACTCTTTCCTCATGCACACAGACGCTGGGGTAAGCATTATAAGTTTGTTTGGGCTTATCAAGTACTAACATTCTATACAAACATCTCTTTACAAATTTCGCCACAATTTCCAAAAAAACTGACTTCGAAAATAATTCTTCAAAATTTTGTTCTGCAGGCGGAAGGAGGTGGTCAGCCTTTAGCATCGCCGGGTTCATGTCTTGAATTTTTCAAGCCGTTGCCCTTCATCGAGTGCATCGGTCAAGGGAAGTGCAACCTCTTCTCGTCCGCTTTCTCGTACTGGTTGGCTACTATTCCCGAGTCAAAGCAGTTCATGCGCCCAGAACACGAAACCACAAAATCAGGCAGCCACGAGAACAGGATATCGAGATGTTCTGTGTGCGGCAGGAGGCGACCTGATGAATTGACTGCGGGGTCAGCTCAACCAGGATCGCAGCAGGGTAGGAGGGTATCCAACTTCGGGTAGATTTCGGGTAGATTTGTAATTTTCATATAGTGGGGCGAAATTCGCAAGGGAATTGTGCTATTTTTTTGCACGAAATTAATCCAATTTCTAATCATAATTGTGTAAATGTCGATGTATCTTAATTACAGAAGCACGTGTAGTCAAATAATTATGATAGCATAAACAACGTGTGCCAAAACTATACAATTTTGCCAAAAATTTAAAATTTAAAATATTTATGTGCGTTTCGTTCAAACCAATTTTGAATTTTTGTTACCAGAATTATAAATACTTAATTAACAGAATAGGAATTGATGTACTTAACTAATTGTACGGAATTATTTTTTATGTTCACGGAGATGTAACCCGTCACCCGTAATAACACTGCCAATAATAATTACACTGCCATCTTATAGTAATTAACTATATGTAATAACTATATTTTAATTAGTATATTGTAAAGAGTAAAGTTTATATTTAATTAAAAATTGGAATTTGGATGACATTTTTAATCGGCATATATTTACAAGGGCGTTACTTGCATTTCATAACGTCTTCGAACAAAAAGTGTCACAGTTCTAAAACTATTTCACTCTCTGCTACATTACGAATGTGAAAAAAATTGCTGCTAATTTTATTGTAATGAAAAATGTGCGTATTGAGCAAATTGAAATTAATTTCTATAAAGAATTTCAAAATTTACAGCAAATGTTGAATATCTTGTTACATCTGCATACCATTTACATTAACTAATTATTATGTGCAATATAAAATAGAATTTAGATGTTTTGTGTCAACAGTAAAACGTTTACTTTTTAATGAAATTCATGGCGTTACGCCATGAATTAACTTAAAAAGTAAGCGTGTTAACCAGTTAACCCATGTATTTAACAAATCTATGAAAATTCAAATGCAGATTTTTTTTTAAAAAGCATGCATAAGGTACATACTTATGAGTAAAACATGCAAATAATCAACACCCTTGTCGTGTATTTTATAAAGTTTTTATTAATTTTGAAATTTGAATTTTTAATTTTGATGACATTTTTTGACCGGCATAATAATTCAACAACGGGTTTAAGTCTAACAAAAGCGTCACTCTTACAAAATAAACATATATCTACACGATACAATTTCTATTGAAAAAAAAACACTTGACTAATTTTAATACATTACTTTTTCACTAAATTTACCACATTTGGTTGGAGGTTTCATGGGACAAGATCTCTCAATTTGTGTATTTCTTTTTTTTACTTAATCGTATTCGTCTCCCCTCTACTTCTTCTTGTTCCAAATAAATTCTTGGAAAATTTGGTAAATACATCCCACCGTCAATGCCCCCACCACAGCACCCTAACAAAAATTTACATAGCGAATATAACCAATGTTTGTAAAAAAAAATAATAAAAAATGTATGCATCTCTAACCTGGGCAGCAACTCGGGTATGAATCAAAAACACGGAAACTTTCTGATCTCCACGGTTCTTGAATTTGAATGCAGCATATGCCAAAGCGAACAAAGCACCACCGATACCTGGACAATTACATTCAATTAGCACTTGTTAGCACAATTCGCAAATGTATCAAAACTCATGCATTCCTGCAAAACTCACCGGCAGGAACAAAGGGATTTTCTTTCGCCTTTGAGATAAACTTGCTCTTTTCCGTGTCATCGTAACTCGAACGGAAGTCGAGACGTTCGTCGCCCTGTAAAAAAATCGAAACAGGAATGAAATATAAAAATTTATACACACAAAACAGACTATAAATTCAACACCCACAATACCTGTGGCGCTCCAATTAGTACCTGCTTACTCATATCGAACTAGTTTAATTAAAACTGTTTTTTATGATTTTTATTTTAAAGCTGTTTTCCTCTCCGAGTCTCTTTGTAAACTGAATCTGCGATGTGATCCTGTTCCAAAGTTGGACAAAACAACAAAACAAAATTGGCCTTGGATGTTGTTTACTTGTGAGAGAAAGTTCCACAGTTCTACTGGATTCCAATCTTCGTCGTAACTTTGGTACAGGGTCGAACCAAGGTGATTGTACGGGAACTCTGTTCTTGTCCCGAGAGTTTGTCCTGGTTGTATAATATTCTGAAGGGCAAAAGAAAATAAAAGTTCAAAGCTTTGTTGACGGTAAATCTTCTTTACATATACTTAGCATATGTAATATACATCTTTAATTTTAAAGTAAATGCAAACTTGCATTGGAAAGTAGCTGAAGTTAAAGCATTTGTGAGAAATTGCGACTTGTTTAAAAACTTAAAGTTAGATAATCTCTTGTTTTGTTTTGCTAATAAATATGTAAACTAAGTATAAGTATATCTTTTTGCATAATTTTCAAATTTTCAAATGCAAAAAAGTTACATAAAAAATCTGGAAATTTGCCAGATGTTAATTCCATAATGGAATTTCCATTTCAGATTTTTATGCAGAAGTTACCAATATTTGTATAATTAATTTAATAGTGGATTTTGCTAAGATTGTCTTTTTGTCTTGACCCATTAGCTTCAAAACTCACAATTCGTAACTTCTTAATTAAAGCAGCAATTTCTCGTTAAAAATAAAGCCACCGACTTTTACCTGTTTCCTTCACAAGATATTTTACTTCACTAGACAAAAATTGTTTAAAAGCTTGAAGACTCTCACAAAATTAACCTTTTTAATCAACTTATGACTTGTCTGCGTGACCAGTTTTCGCAAGATGACGAAATAAATTTATAGAGCACGAGGATGTTTTCCTTGCAAAAATTATGTGGACGTGCGTTTGGACATGCAGAGCATGGCTTTCCAGACACCAGACAGACAAAAATCAGCTGCAGTTCTCACCGGCAAAATAACAACTGGAAAATGTGCAAAAAATCGGGTAAGTTATCAGTTTGCAGTTTTCTGAAAAACTGTGACTAATTAATTATTCAATATGATGACAAAAAATATAAAACACGTAGAAGGAATCAGGACTATATTTTAGCTACACTTTAAGTTTCGTTTTTTTACAAATAATAAATTGAAAAGTTTTTGTAGTCGATTTTTGTTATTAATTGCCCTAACCTAATTTATTTAATGCGACATTTACGTTATTGTTTTTCTAGAATTTAGGGGAGATCCATAAATTATGTCACGCAAGAAAGCCCTTTTTTAAGACCCCCCCACCCCTGTTGTCACGCCTTTGTCACGCTAGTCGTGACCCCTCCCCCCTCTTGTCACGTCACGCCTGAAAATGTTGTTATACATTTTTGAATCATGCAGAAAGTTGTCTTCAATCAGTTTACGTTGTTGAAACCATGAAAAATAGGGTTCGGAGGAATTTTTTAAATTGTGCAAATTGTTGGAGATTTTGTAATGTTTTAAATTGTTGCAAACTTATGACGATTTTTTGAAATTATGCAAACTTTACAAGCAAGGCCCTATGGCTCAGAGGTACGAGGGTAGGATTGTCACCACGCAGTCACACGTTCGATTCCTCTGGCGGGGAAGCTATTGCTAATCCTACTCGGCTCGGTGTTAGTACGGGGTAGGTGCTGTCTCGTGACAGGGTGAGCCCAGCCATACGGAATGGCAATGTCACTGTGTACAGCCCCTAGCAGAGTCCGTTCTCTGTGGGGATGAGACAACTTGCTACGAAATTATGGCAAGAAGTCGCCATCTGAGGCTGAAAAGCAGAGAAATCTGAGTCCTGACGATGTAAAACTGTCACATTTTAACATTTTAACATTTTAACATTTTATGGCATTATGAATTTTTTTAATTTGCAAACAATTGGATATTGTGCAAATTATTTGAAGGCTTGAACAAAATGTAGAAACCTGGTTTAAAATCTCAAAATCTGAAACTTGGTTGAAAGTTTGGATGCTTTGGATCAAAGGTCTGTTTGATATTCGGGTATATATCTAAATAATTGCGAAACTGTAGTTTGGTCGTAGTCGAAGAATTAAAATGTGAGTTAAAGTTTGCATTAAGTTAGGCCTCCAAAACGTTATGTCACAGATCGGCCGAACCCCCCCTCCCCATATGTCACACTTTGTCACGGATCCTTGGACCCCCTCCCCCCCATCTTCAGCGTGACATAATTTATGGATCACCCCTTATTTGTCAAAGATTTTGCGATAAACGTGTTTAACTTATTTGCACAGGGTCGGATGTGAACGGATTTTTCTACGGAGTCAATCAATACTAAAAAATATGACATGAAGAATCACAACACAATTCTTTAACGATAAGCCAAGAAGTAATGGCTGCCGCTGCAAATAACGTGACCGGTACCGTTTCCGACGACGAAGGACGGCCTTCCATTTTCGAACTTGTCTCCCAACAAGGTTTCGCCCATGCATTGCGACCCGCATTTTTCCACATTGTTAAGGTAAATTCGGAACTACGCTAATATACCTGCTAATATCTATAAAAATAAAAATTTCATCTTATTTGCAGACCTTGGCCGAAGGATACCCGGCCAGATGGCTACCTCCATTTATGTACCGAAACTTTGACGAAGTATACCTCGCATTTGACTCCTTAGTGCAGTGGCATTACATGTTAACCCGAGGTATTAAATATTTTCATAAACATTTCCATTAATTATTAAACTAATTGTAAGTTAAATAGCCAATGAACGACTGTCCCTTCTTTGTAGGAGCCACTCTCAGCGAAGCGTTTTACGGTTTAGAACGAGTCACCAAAAACGGAAAGATAAACACTAACAGGGTTAAAGTGTCATTTATCCTATCCGTGATCCTTCCCTACCTTACGACCAAGTTGGATAAGGTGCATAAAACCGAAAGTGATAAGCTCAGTGGCGCAGTTACAAATTCGGTACGGACCTAATCTTTTGTTTGGCATTTCAGTCTTTTAGATTTGTGGGTTAATTTTTTGTTGTATCATAGTCTTTGTAAACTGTGTAAGTATTTGTAAGTTGACGGATTTTACAAAGTTTACTCGGTTATTAGCAAGTAGCATTGCATTGAAGTATGAAATGCCCTCGATTTATATAAAAAAATCTTACAGCTGTGGACATTACATGCAATTTGTTTTTCAGGAACAAGACCCTACATCTTGTAGAGGAAGAAATCCTAAACTTGTTCTCGTCTTCATCAAAGCCTATCCATTCGTCAAAGCATTCCTCGACCTTATCAACCTTATCTGTCTGCTCCGATATGCGTTCGGCTATTCGAAATCACACCACTTGCTTTTCCTCAGTCTCGGCCTCCGCTTAACTTATGCATCTCCATCGAGGGCGAAATTTATCCAAGAGAAACAATCGGAACTTTTCTCCCCTAAATCGTGGAGGTATATTACTTGAAACCAGCTTTTTAAAAAATTGAACAAACATTGCATTAATTCTACAAATAATTACTTCCAAAAATTGTCACCTAGAAAATACTATTTGTGGTAATTATCAAATGTGCTAAATGTACCTAATTTATTTGCTATACTTTCCAGCTTCTCCCGATTTCCAACCCTCCTACTCCGCTCATTGGGCGAAAGTGTTCTCTTCGGGGTCGAAATGGGCTCATTTTTCGTCCAATTTCTCGACTGGTGGTACAACGATCGGAGAAGAGAACGCGTTACCCTGACTTCACTTCCGGTCCCACCAGCTTTAAGTGAAGCGGACCAGAATTTCGTCGCTATTACACCACAGGAGAAAAACTTGTGTCCCTTGTGCAGGAGGAGGTTCAAGAATGCGACAGCCTTATCAACTAGCGGGTGAGATTATCATATTTTATGAAGATTGCATTTATCATCATGCTTACTTATGTACTTAATTGTTCTTATTTCTAGACTCGTTTTCTGCTACGGATGCATCACGCCATATCTCAAGACTCATGGAAAATGTCCCCTTACATCCATCACATCGAATATGCACCATTTAATTAGGATATTTAACTAGTCAATTTACTCAACCAAAACATAAACTAATGATATTAATACTGCCAATTTAACAAAACTTGTGCATTTACTGTTTCACTAATTTCCGATATGTATGTAGTACATACTATGAATATCATTTGCTAAACATTTATTTTTTTAAATTAGACATACATTTAAAATATTCATATAATAAGTAACTTAAATACATACAATTTAGAGAAAAAAATCCTACTTAAATGATCAATCTTCCTCAAACTTGCAATTTGCACTCTTCTCATAACAACAACATATAATACAACCCATCTCATCGCATAAACGAAACCTGCTAACCTGCTAACCACATCGCATAAACGATCAATGTTACAATCTGCACTTATCCATGTCCAAAATAAATCAGCCTGAGCAAAAAGTTGCAAAAATAATTCGCAGTCTACAGGATTCGAACCTATGCGGGGAGACCCCAACAGATTTCTAGTCTGTCGCCTTAACCACTCGGCCAAGACTGCTTATGGAGAAAATGATCCTTGTTACTCCTTAAAGTCTCACACTACGAGTTTACATTTTATGACGATTGGGGTTATTAAACATTTTAAAGTAAATAACGGCGTTTAAATGGGCTAAATTTATACCAAAAAGGGAAAAGTTGTTGGATCGCTTTATTGTGCGGAAATGTTTGTATTTCATTATAATATGTGACATACGCGTGTCATTTGGGTGTTCCATAAAATGTAATTACTCGAGTACTAATATTTTTATAATTAAAGATTATAATGCCAATTAGACAATGCATTTTATTTTAATTTCAGTATTAAACTCCGTTTCACATTGACCAGAGGATCCGAATTATTTTATTATTTGACACCAGTTATTTTTATTTTGGCGTAAAAATCTTACAAAATAATTTTTATTTTGGCGTAATAATCATACAAAATAATTTTTATTTTGGTAAAAATCATGCGAAATATAATAATTAAATAATGTGAAATGGAGTTTAGTTCTCAATAGTTCTCATATGTACAGGGTGGTTAAAATGTCACGCCACAATGGAAAATTTTTCGATGGGAAAAATCCATAAATTTCCATTAGTTACCGAAATTTTGTCTCTAAAATGCAACATTTTAAGAATTTTGTCATCAGTTTTGATAATAATTTATAAAAATCTCAATCCCAAATCTTGTAACTAATGGAGATTTAGGGACTTTTCCCATTGAAAAATTTTCCATTGTGGCGTGACATTTTAACCACCCTGTACATATTTATGTAACTACCGATCATTGATCATACAACATAACATAATATTCATTTGCATCTAAATATCTCATCAAGATGCAAAAAATCTCTATTTTCATTTACTTTTCCATATCCGTCTCAACTATACCATACACATTCGTTCATATTTTTAGCGTGCAATCCACTTTCATGCTTTCCTAATTGCACCGAGAAAGGTAACCCAGCAACTTTCACCAAACATTTCCCCATCCATTCTATACCAAGATTATTTGACACTTTATCAATCTATAAGGTTACGACAAATGGCCGAGTTACAAAATAAATTTTCATTTTTAGAAAACTAAAAATTGTTGAAAATATGCCATTGGTTACAGTTTTGGAAATGTAATTTTGTAACCGTCATGTCCGTCTGTCTGTCCGTCTGTCTGTCCGTCCGATCATTTTACGATAACTTTCGTTAAACTCGGCCTAGCGACTTTAAATTTGGTATACATGTAGTATGTGACAAATGAGGAGTTAAGTTTGAAGATGGGCGAAATCAATTAAGTGGTTGACCTGTGGTGGTCATCTGGGTGGGTGGAGTATTTCAAAATCCTCGTTGAAAGCTGTAAACTGGCATTGAGATTGCTAATGGTGTCTAATTGAAGAATATGAATTTAAATTGGGAAAATTTCCGACTGGAGGGACCCGATACCATACCGATTTTTGAAAATTATCCATCGAGCTGAAATTAGTGCAGAGATTGCTAATGACCCCTGATGAAAGAATATGAATTAAAACATTTTTATGTGGAGGGACCTTTAAGGGGGTGACCCATATCGATTTTCAAAAATTGTATTAAAAAGATGAAATTAGACACTCGTAGAAGACTGAAATTTGGCACGACCCCGTGGGGGTAGACCAGATTGAAAAATATGAACTAAATATTAAGATTTTTTCCACAGAGATTTAACAAGGTGACCCACGCTGCTTTTTATATTGGTAGAATAAAAATAAAATTCGGTATCATGGGTAAGGGCACATCAGACTAAAGAATATGAATAATGTTCATATTCATCGAATATGAATATTTTTGTGGGCCCAGCCCAGAAGACTGAGACCCGTACTGGTTTTAAAATTGGTCAAGGAGCTGAAATTTTGCATGCTGGATTGTGGGAACATTTTTGCCGATTACGAATAGTAGTTGGTGCAGGTCGTCTGACTAAAGTTTAGAAGCTGACACTGACCCTGACTCGGGCTAAACAAACGCTGCACACTGGGATTTCAAATTTAATTTTCGAAATAGTACCCTCGAGATTTTGATCTTAAAAAATCAAGCTAAAAATTACGATGATTTCATCTTAACGAATAACGAATTAAATCTCTATGTCTGCCCATTCAAAAGTTATTAAAGGTCAAAGTCGTTGGTACACACGACCATGGGACGTGTACCAACGATTTAAAAAATAATTATTTTATTTGTAACTCCACCATTAGTCGCAACCGTTAAAAGACACAAGAGTTACCTAGATACTAAATGTCAAGCAATCGTGATTCTATACCCGAACACACTCACTTTCATAATAGTATTGAGATTAGTAGAAAGTTCAAAACTTTAGCAAAAAGTTGATTTTTTTCCTTAATTTGCATAATTAACGGTAATCATGAGTCGTCAGAATTTGCTCGAGTTGGACGAAATTACAGGTATTCATAAATCTCAGGTACAATTTACAACTGGTAGGACTAGTATTTATTAACCAATTAATGTCCACATAGACCGCCGTCCGAAGACTCGACTCCCACCCATGCCACCCATAAAGTCACGACGCATCCCTCAATCCTCCCCCCTTCAAACTGCAACGTCTTCTCGACGCCAACAAAAATACGGCGGCGATGATGAAGGAGATTCAGATTCCGCTATTGCTTCCATTTTGGATGAAACGACGCCAAAGGCAAAACCACGACCGAAACCGAGGTCACATCACCATCGCGATATTGAGGATACCGAGGTCACAACGAGGTCACGCGTTATTTTGCCAAGTAAGAATTCCTCCAGTGCCTCACTCTCCAGTCCAGGTCGTGGGGATGGACATGTCTCCAAATCGGCGTACGACAATCCCACATTCTATCGCGATCAGGGGGACGACGAAGGTCATCGAGGTCACTGTAAATCTAGTTTTCAAACTCCTCCGGGAAGAGATGAAGGTCACCATCGTGGTAACCGATTTAAAGAAATTACGACGGATTCTGAAGCAAATATGGTATCAAACAAAAGCGAAAAGTATTAAACAGATGTATATAAATTAAAATCGAGTGACATCAAATATTTTATGGCCATTTTCAGGAAGGTGACGAACCAGAAAAGGACCGTAATCCGAAAAAAGCGTCACCATCATCTAGAAAACGCAATAAACATAAGCCCCCATCCGATTCCAGGCGAGGAAGTATTTCTTCACAAAATGTGAAACAAGGCCAAGGTGGGCATGTCACGGTTGAGATTGAAAAAGAGGTTGATAAACAACCGGATGTTGTGGAGCCTCCTCCCACAAAAAGTAAGCCTCTGGGTCGAATTTGGCAGAAATTGTTGTCCAGAGGAGGGTCCAAAAAACAATCGAAACAAGAACAATCCATTGATATCGCTGAGGCGGATCCTCCGATAACCAACCCCAACGATAAGGATAAGAGCGAAAATAAGAACAAGGAAAAGCTGGAAAAAGTGAGCAAAATTGATATCGAGTCATCATCATCGGAACAAGACGATGATAACCCCACGCCTTTATCATCCCGTAAGAAACCTCCAATAACAAGGAGCCCGAAATCATTATTCCAAAAGAACAAGGACAAAATAAACATTTCTAAACCAGATTCCGACTATCACCCCCAACGGAGTCGTCATTCTCCTCCCGTTCAATTAAAACGCAGCCCAAATATAAATGTAAAAAGGGACTCCGACAGTACCAACACTGACGACGATGATGAAATCATGACAATACGCGACAAAACACGACCAACATCGTCATCCGCTAAAAAATCCGTGGTGAGGACAAAAGCACGTCCCCAAGAATCTAGTCCTCCTCAACGGAATAAATCACCACCACCCGCGGAGTATGACCCAGCCCTCTTTTTCGGAATCATGATCCACTCCTCCGACCTGCTCCCACTTGACGCCAACGTTCTTCACCCACTCGTCAAGGTCACCCTGTTAACGCAGGATGGTAAACCGGTAAAGAAATGTGACCCTTATACCGTCCAAAAATCGTCGTCGTCATCTCCAGTTTCCGTTCCCAAAAAGCCGAAGCACTACAGAGGTCACGTGCATGAAGAGAACGTCCTTCCCGTCATGACCCAACCGTTCCCATTTTCCTTTGCTTCTGCTGACCCCAAGGTCATTCCCGCCTGGGAAGAGCTTCTCCTTTTTGAGGAGCCTTATCATAAATTCCTCTCCCAAGTTGGGCATGACCTTATCGTCTTTTTCGAAATTATGGACTTCCTTCCCATGAGCAAGGTCACCGGTCCAACGTGGCATGATGGCGTGCATGGTGAGATCATATATATATTTATCTAATATTTGAAAACTTACACTAATATTTATGTACGTACATAGGGCATGACGTAGGATGGTACAAGGTCGCGTGGGGGTTTCTAAAGCCGGTGGGCGCAAACGGGATATCCAACACGGATAAGATGTTGAGACTCCAGTTGTTTAAACCGTTGGCGAAACTGAGGAAGAAGGAGGTGTTAGATGGACCGGAGGTAACTATAGCGGACAAAATTTGACCTTCACATGGATTGACATTCACTTTATTTAAATCTGCGCAAGTTTTGCACTGTGGCAATTTAAATTGTGGCTTTTTTTACTGACCAGGTCTACTCCTGGTGGAAATGCGGCCGACGAGAAAAGTTGAAAAACACGACGCTCTACGTGACCGTGAAGGGAATCTGCCCTCCAGTCCCGACCACAAACTCGGCCACCTCTCTACGTCAACTCCTCTCCATGCGGAAAGAAAACCTTACCGACGCCATCATCGAGGCACAGTTGTCCAAAAAGGACGGGGAACGAAAACGCAGTGGAAGAAAGGTATACCGAGACGCGATTTTTGCCAAATTTTCACAAAATTATGAAAAATAATTAATACAACCTACCGTACAATTTGTAACAAAAACTCGTGATTTTCTTGACAAATTGATTTACAGATTAAGTGTTTTTGTCCTTTCTAAAATATTACTTCTATTTAAATTATAATTTTAGCCTAAAAAGACCGACCCCCGCAAATCAACAGCCTGGACCCGTCTGGAAGGTCAGAGTTGTAAAGTGCCAAACAAATTGGTCGCCGCCCTTCCCTCGTCGCCTATCGAGTCCCTCAATTTAACCATATCTGGGAACGTCCACGCCGTCAAGTTCTCTCCCTGCGGGTTGAAACTCGCCGTTGGGCTGGACACCGAAGACCTCCACGCCGTCTTGCTCTTTGATGTATGTGTGTCACTAAAATCATAGACATTGAATCATATTTATTAATCCTACCCTCTTATTTAAAGATCCCGACCGGAAATCTGCTCAAGAGCTTGAAAAATCATCACGGCCTGATTTATGACTTGGCCTGGAAAGAAGTCAGTGGTGTCGAGGGGTCGTCGTATTATCAGTATTTGGCTTCTGCGTCGGCCGATTCGACCGTTTGCATTTGGAGCATGAAGAACAATAACGAGACCACTTTACGCATGGTGAAAGTAAGTGAATTTTAGTATTTGGTCAAGGTCAAATTATTCCTGATCTACATCTTCCCCTAGACCCTACATCATCCCTCTTTCGTGTACACGGTCCAATTCCATCCTACCCACGACTCTCTCGTCGTCACGGGCTGTTTCGATTTTATCATTAGAATTTGGGACATTGCCCGTCCCACGGAAAGTGTTGTCCCTACCGGCGATAAGATTAATAGTCGTCGCAATAACACGACAAGGGATCGATGGAGCGTACAAACAGCGTCGCCACTATTTATTGTAAGAAGAAAAAATTAAATACAATTTTTTAATTTTAATAAAAAAGTTACAAAATCGAAATTTAAAAATATATCCCTCAGTTGGATCGCCACTCTAGTTTTGTAAACTGCTTGACCTTTGACCCCACGGGATCTTACCTCTTTTCCGGTGATGGGGACAGCCTCCTCTTCAAGTGGAGTATAAAATCTGAAAAGTCTTTGACGAGACGAAAATCCTGGACGATTGACAGGTAGTCAGGTTACACCACCTCAAGATTTCAAGTGATTAAAACGGAATGTGGAAATTGCAGAGAAGTGAAACTGACCGAAACGGGAAAAATTCCCATCAATTCGCTATCCCTGCATCCAAATGGTATCCGACTCTTGGTCCATTTGAGAGATAACTGTCTCAAAATATTGGATGCAAATAGTTTAATTGTGTTAAAGACGGTTCGAGGATTGAGCAATGATCGGTACGTATAAATTTTCAATGCTGCAAAAATGCAAAAATTTCATATCAAAAATAAGTCACAAGAAAAAGTTATCATTCTTGCGTAAACTTCTTTTAATATTTTTTTATGAAATAATTTTGCAGCCTACAAATCCGGAGTACTTTCTCTCCCTGTGGAAATCTCATCCTTTCAGGAAACGAGTCCACTTCTTTTTGTATTTGGGATGCTGATACGTACACGATTGCCGATTTTATAACACCAAAAGGTCACCCCTCTTCCGTCATCACCTGTGTCGATTACCACCCACGCGACTTTTATGTGGCGGTGGGCTTATCATCCGCGATAAGTGAACCCAGCCCTGTCCTCTTGTACGGTTACGACTCGCCAAAGTTCTCCCAAATCGCAATGGTTCAGGCCGGAGTGGCAAAGTTCAAGTCAAATTTGCAGCATAGGAGAGATGTCAAGCCAGGTCACAGTGTAACATTCGCCAAGGGCGCGAAACGTGGCGACAGTTCAGAAAAATTTGCCAGCATCATTGATAAATTAGACTCTGCGTTAAAGGACAGTCAAAAAATGAGGAAGACAATAAGGTCAAGTAGCGTGGACGATTTGAAGGCGACTGACCAACTACAAGCCAAAAGACCAAGGGAAAAGAGTCCACATACGATTTCATTAAGGTCACGCGTAAATAGTGGGACAAATTCAGGGCATGAAAAACCGACCAAATCGCCACGAACGTATATTGAAGATCGTTTAGAGGAACTGATTCTACCAAGTCAAAAATCCACCACAACAACGGTTGACATTCATTCCGAAAATGGTGGTCAACAAGATGATGACACGGAAAAGGTTCCAACCAAAATCATACAAATTGACCATGACCAAGATTTCTTATCGCCTAAAAAACTACCAAAAACACCTGTCGAACAAAGTTCCAAGATTCCGACACGCGTAAGGTCGTCTGAAGAACGGAGTCAAACCTCAAATTCGGTACCGTCCTCCCCCTCAAGTCGCACAAGAGGACATATGAATCCCGATGACACACGTTTTTTAAAAGAACTTCAGAATAACACGATTTCAAAATCAGACTAAAAATGTCTAAACATTTTCAATAATTTTTGACGTATAATATTACCGTTTTTGTTAGAATGAATACATTTTGTGCAATTTAACCAAAAAAATGACGAGATCTCTCAAAATTTGGAATTATTACTAAATAAAATTATAATCTTTGGTTTTTCGTTTTAAATCACAAAAAATATAACTTTTGTCTTAATATTACATAATTATAATCATAAATTATGTAAATTAAATGTTCAAGTCCATCAAGCCCGTATCTGGTCCCTCTTGTTTAATTAGGGCTTGCAACTCTTTAAATCGTGGATGTGCCGAGCCCCCAGCCAAGGCGAGGATTGCACTCTCCGTCGTCGTCAACCAACATCCGGCTTGTTTCAAAAGGCTGAAAGCGTACTTTCTATAATACACAAATCACCAATTTAATAATTTATTTTCAACTGTCGATTATCAATTATCCTTAATTATTCACCTTTCCACGTGACCTCGAGAACTGCACGCATCCGCCACGACGAAAACCTCATAACCCAAATTCTTTAGGTCCAGAGCGGTCTGCTGGATACACACATGCGCTTCGATCCCACACAAAATGATGGAGTTGACGTCCGGCGTTTTCTGAAAGCAAAGATATCATAACTAAAGTTTCCTTATCTTCTTTGACTATTATAAAAATACCTTTAATTGTTCAACAACGGGGGAAAGACACATGGAAAATAGCGTCTTATCCAGCGCCTTGATCCCGTAAGCTTCAATTCCCAGCTCTGGAACGGTTTTCCCAAGTCCTATGGACAATTTAAAAAAAAACAGAACATGTAAGCGTTTCTACAAAATTATAATTGTTCTACAATTAACTTTACCTTGCGGATACTGTTCCGTACAAACGACTGGCATATCCAGAATTGAGGCTGCCCTCAACAATCGCCCCGAATTTGAAACAATTGCGTCAAAATATTTTATTGAAGGTCGAAATTTGTCCTGCATATCGCAAAGGAAAAGAGAGCTATTTTTTGGGATTAATTTCCCACTCAGGCGACCCACCATTCCGGCAGCCATAATTAATAAGGGTTACAACAACTAAACTTTAACAAACAATTTAATGTCAATAGTTTAAAGTTTATTTATCCGGAAAATTTGTTGACCAGAAAACAATTACTAATCTTTCACACTTGTTATGTAATAAACTCGTCTCATCAAAAACATTCTCGGTTTCCCACACGTGCAATTCTCGTGGCCGCTGAGTTGAAAGCAAGCAGCGAAAAGGCATGCTGTTTTTGTCAACATTTTAATATAAACTAAAAATTGTGTTAAAAATTCCATCAAAAAGTGAATAATTCTTCAATATTTGTTAAAAACTCTTGGAATTACAAATTAGTATGGCTGCCTTGAAGAAGAAAAAGTGTGGAAATTTATTCCCCGATTCTTCGTCAGATGAGGACGAATCAAATTTTGTTGGGGATAAATCATTTCCAAAAAGCGGTGGGAGTGGTGATGGCGACGAGGATAGGCCCTTATCCGGAAATCGTGTACAGGGAGACAGTAGTGGGTTCCAAATTAATAAAAATTATGCTGAACGATACGACTCGTGGAGAAATAAGGAAGAGTTGATGAAAAGTACGTGCAGTAATTAATTTTTGTGGATTTAATAATTAACATTTTTAACTATTCATCATCTACTGTTATAGTGAAAGCCCGCTACGGCACGGACAACATTGACGACATCGACTCTAATTCGTCGTCCTCCTCGGAGGAAGAGGAAGAATGGACAGACGACAAGGAGAAAGCATTCTTTAAAACGTTATCCAATCTAAAGAAAAAAGATCCCAAAATTTATGATCCAACCGTTAATTTTTTCACACCGGAAGTCACACCTTCATTATCCGCTTCAAAGAATAAGGACAAGGTCAAGAAAAAGACTGATAAACCATTCCTGCTCAAGGACCACGAACGTACCATGATTCTCGAAAAGGGTGCCCTCATCTCAGACTCGGACGATGATGACCAAGAAGAAGATAAAAGCAAGCAAAAATCTACCCTTTCTTACTATCAGGAACTCGACTCCATCAAAAAGGGTTTTAATGCGGCTTTAAATTCAATTGAGTCGGATGATGATAACGACGATGATAATGTCTTGTTAAAGAAGGGGAAACCTAAAACAGAGCAGGAGTCGAAACAGGAAGATGAAGATTATCGCCTCTGGTTGAAAGGGGAGTTGAAAAGGTGAAAGCAATTTGAACAATTTAGTTTCATGATAATGGTTGCAATTTCAGCAACTTGATTTATCTTTATTTTTTGCAGACTTGATGGCGGAAAATTGTCCAAGGACGAAGTCAAAGAATTGTCATTCCTCCGCTCGTATTGGACGGATGAGAAACTCGATGAGGGCGAACAGTTTTTAAGGGATTACATCCTCAACCGAAAGTATGTTGAGGGCAAAGATTCCAATACCAAGAATGACGACGACGACGAAACTAGAAATTACAACCAAATCGCGCATGATTCTGACGAGGGAGGATTATCAAATGACGAACAATTTGAGGAACAACGAGAAGAGTTTGAACATAAATATAATTTCCGGTTTGAGGAACCCGATCCCGAATTTGTGAGTGAAACCAAAACTATTTTAGACAGCAAAAAATACAACACTTTCATTTCAAACAAGCTATTTAATATTTCTAGATCAAACGCTTTCCCCGTACGATCGATGACTCCCTCAGGCGTGAAGACGAACGTCGAAAAAAACAACGTGACACTGCTAAAGATCGCAAAACTGAGGCAAAGGACCGCAAACGAGAACAAGTCCAGCGACTGAAGGCCTACAAGAGGAAAGAGATTCTCGACAAGTTGGCCCAACTGCAGGAAATAAGTGGCAATCCTGACCTCGATATTGACCTTGACGGCGATTTTGATCCAGCCGAGTATGACGAAAAAATGAGGATTGCTTTCAACGAGGAATATTACACGGAGGGTGACGATGACGCCAAGAAACCAGAATTTCCTTATGACCCCGAAATTGATGATGAAGGTGAGCAGATACATAAGTTATTAGATCTTGCTGATATTGATGAACATTAAGAATGATTGCGAATGTTCTTTATTCTTTATTTTGAACTAGCCAACTTTGAAGAATGGGTTCCCACTAGGGAGGATGACGATGACAATGACGACAATGATGATGAAGTACCTGGGCCATCGCCAGTTAAGAAACCGAAAAATAAGCTGGCTCACGACGACGAGGTTCTATTTTCAAAACTTTCTTATCATTTTGATTTTGAAGATATTAACTTGACCCGTAACTATTTTGACCACAGGATGATAAGGTTGTCACAAAACCTACGACTTCTACAAAGTCTGCAAGACAACAAGAACTTATCGATTCATCTCGTGGGAGAAAATCCGCTTCCGAAAAAAAATCAACCTCCCTTTTTCTCAACGCGTTGGAAAAGAAGAAGCCAAAATTCAACCCCGCCCAGCACAAGTCATTCGACCAATATTTCAAGGAATATTACGCTCTCGATTTTGAAGACTTAATTGGTGATCTACCCTGTCGTTTCAAATATAGGAATGTGCGCCCAAATGACTTTGGCTTGTCGACGGACGAGGTAAATCCGCAGTGAATAGTTATTTCAGAAATATTAATACAATTCAGGCCAATCTTTGTCTACTTTGTAACTTTACAAAGTGAAATATGTATTTGGCATACCGTTTCAAAAACCATTTCAATTTTTACATTACCAGTTTACTAAAATTAAATGTACTTATGTTCTTATTTTCATGTATGTTTTGCTAGATTTTGAAAGCAGAAGATCGCGAACTCAATCAGTGGGCTTCCTTAAAGAAAACTTATCAGTATCGTCCCGACACAGAGGAGACTTACGAGGCGCAGGCTTACAAGAAAAAAGGGGAGAATGACGCGTTAAAAAAGAGGGTACTTCTTTCGGTTTATCAACCAATAATCGGGTATGCAGAACCTCGTTATGAATTTGCAAGATTATTGTTAATTTTTTCTCGTAATAACCTAAAATATTTTGTGCCAATTTTGACATTATAATTTTATCTCTTTAGCCCTGATGAGGAAGAGGACGAACAAGAAATTGGTAATAATGACGACGGCGAGAACAACGCTGATACCACTAAAAAGTCTAAATCTAAAAAGAAGAAGAAAAATAACAAGTCGAAACCTAAAGCGGAAGTTTCACAAACAGAAACAGAAATTCCAATTAAAATTGAAGCAGACTCATCCCAACTCATTCCAGATTCTTTAGTTGAAGCCAAATCCAGCAAAAAGACTAAATCTAAAAAATTATCTGTACCTCCTCCCACAAAACTCGAGAATGACGATGAGCATAATGACGAATCTTCACTATCACCTACCAAAGAAGAGGAACAACAATCTGCTGATCCACCAAAACTGTCTAAACGGCAGAGAAAGAATCGAAACAAACAGAACAACGGACAAAAACAGCCCTCTACTGTAGATTCATCCACTTCTCCGAAAAAAGTGACGCCACCAAATGGTCATGCTCCCACAAATAAAAAGAAGCACGCCAACTCCAAAAAGGGTCCAAATTCTGAGTCCCATCAACAATCTAGTAAGTCTTTGAAGCGAAAAGCGGACCAGGGTTTGGAAGACGAGAGGTTAAAAGCGTACGGAATAAATCCCAAGAAGCATAAAAAGTGGGTGAAATATGGTACTTCCGGAGGAAAATAGAACTAAATAAGTCGCTTTATAACAACTATTACAAATTTATGAAATAAAAAACAATTCAAAATTCTTAAACTCTAGCAGATACACTTTTATCTTGAAATTATTCAGTTTATCATAAAGTTATGCCAAAGTTGTCATCTCCAAAATAACCTAAATCACCGTTGCAATGAGACTTTTCAAAATTATTTAACTAAGTAATTACGAAGCATAAATACAAAATCCCGGCTTCTCGCAATCATGACATTATATTAAAATCTCGCCCTTTTGCTTACATTAAAGTTTAAAATTATGGTCATGATACGCATGCAATATTTGCATTTCATGAACAAAGATTTCTTTTACCTGCCCCACGTGACTTAAATCGTACCAGTCAGATGATATTTTTCTACAAAACGTGTCCAGTCTTGTCTTGCTCTTCTTCCACTTGGGATTGGGAAGAGGAAATTTATCATGTCAATCAAAGTCTTTCTAAACTTAATTAGTTAATTTTTTAGCATGTAGTAATTAGTTTGTAATCGTGACAAATTATTCCTTATCATGATCTAAAAATAAATTTTAAACTTATCATGAATCATTTCACTGTATTTTTATAGTTTTAGGACTTTAGTATGTAGATAAATTACAAATTACAATTTGAGTAGAACCATAGGTAGATTATTATTTAAAGATAACTAACGACGACCCCCAAATCGTGACCATGTTGAGATTGATATGACCTGACTTGGTAAGTAAAACACTAAAACATAAAACTATTAATTATTACGAACGAAATTATAAAATTGGTAAAATTTCAGCAATAGTAGATATTACACAAAATGACTACGTTGTCAAAACCCACCGCCACGGTTACACCCCCGATCACGGTGAGAACCCATTATGGCGAAAACAACATCAACGCCGGCCCTCTTAAAGAACTCCCGGAAGTTTGTGTCGACCACTTTCACGGAAATTCGTTAAAATCCACGGCCTTCTTCCTGTCCCATGCTCACACGGGTGATTAACTAATTACTGATTTATTAAATATTTATAATATTGTAAATTTATTATTTATCCTTTTTCAGATCACATGGTTGGCCTGGAAGGGATCGACTTCCTCACCCGCCTCCGCGAGCCTAACGTTACCCTTTATACAAACTCAATCACGCCTATTTTGCTAACCTCGTTTGACAACTACCTGGGCGGCAAAGAAGGTCAAGCTGGGCTTATCAGGGCGCATAAAATCATCCCAATGGGTACACACACCCCTAAAATTATCCGGATTCCATCCATCGCCGATAAAGATGTCTATGTCACCGTACAGGTCACCCTTCTTCCCGCAGAACATTGTCCAGGTTCCGTCATGTAAGTTAATTCGTAGATTTTCCATAACACTAAATAAACCCGTCGAAGGTTATAACCTCTCACCTTTTTCAGGTTCTTATTTGAAACGGAAAATCTTCGAATCCTTCACACTGGTGATTTTCGTACACCCGTCAGCTCGTTAATGGCATTGCCAGCGTTACACCTGCCACCATTAAACGCTGCCAAACCGACCGAATTGGGCCCCCTTAAACCAATCGACCACCTCTACATCGACACCACCTTTTGTACCACCGACTACGCCAAGATGTTCCCCTGTCGGAGAGAGGTTATCAAAACTGCTGTCGATGAAATCACAAAGTATTTTAAAGAGTCCAAGCAGTCCAATGAGAATTGGATTTTTATCAAGTTTGCTGGTATTTTGCTTTTACAAGAAAAATGTCCAAATTTTTGTGAATTAATTATGTGTATTTTTGTTTGTAGCCAAATTCGCCCACGAATTCACGCTGATTGAAATGCACAAACATTTAAATATGAAAATCCACGTGACACAGAAACGTTACGATGTTTACAAGTATATACATCACACACTGCTTAACGCGGTCACATTGGACAGATACAGCACATTACTACACTTTTGTGACGATCGTGTAAGAAATACATCAAGAATCTCATTTTTAAAAATTGAAATCAGAAGCCGATTCGATTGTCACCAATTCTACAAGTGATGCGATTAATTAATTATCTTTAATTGCAGGCCTGCATTGGTGGGAATCGTCTGGAAATGAAGTTGTCCTCGATGTGGTACTCCATCCGTCCACAGATTACTAACGTTACCGCTGTCTCTCCGCTTGCTGTTTTACGCGCTCTCCGTGGTCGGGGTCGTGGCCGTGGGAGAAGTCGTGGCGTTGGCCCAGAGGGAAATTTGCTCATGGAAA
Source organism: Folsomia candida (assembly GCF_002217175.1). Taxonomy (NCBI): domain Eukaryota; kingdom Metazoa; phylum Arthropoda; class Collembola; order Entomobryomorpha; family Isotomidae; genus Folsomia; species Folsomia candida. Next base: position 4,036,697 of record NW_019091200.1, on the reverse strand, counting down.
AAAAGATGGCTACAGTGATTCGAACGCCGAAACGATTAAGTGTCTGTTATGCGATGCACCCATCGTTGGAAGAAATTGTCCATGTCATAGAATATCTGAAGCCGAAGATTGTCACACCATTAGTGATGCCATTCGCTTCGACGTTGCACGAGGTGAATGCACATGTTTTTCGAACAGTTTTCATATAATACATAGATTTCAAGAGTTTTGCGAGACGAAACGAGGCAACAATGCCGTAATTTTAATTTTTTCAACTGCAAAAATTAAAAAAAAAACAAATCTTCAAATTTTATAAGTTAATCTAGATCAACAAATAAGTTAAGCACAAAATTAACTAAATTACTTTATCTTATATCATCAGATAAAAGAGGCCTTCCGAGCTCACTGTTGCCACTCCTTCCTCTACGAAGACTATCGAACATCAAGTGAACAGATTAATGATCCGGCTAATCGACTCACCAAAAAATCTCCCCATTTAAAAGCCCGACTCAACCCTGCCCTTTTGGGGATGGTCCCGATCAAAAAGTGGGCAGAAGATATTGACCCCGACGCCTCCGAGTCTTCCGGTGACGAACAAGAAATCCAAGTTCCAGGACACACTCCTAAAAAGACGATCGTCATCCAATTTAATCGTGACCCTATTGAAGACAGCGACAAGATAGACCCCGCCTACAAATTCGAAACTTTTGCTAAAGACGATGACTCTTCTTCTCCAGAAGAGGAAAAACCAAGCACGAGTGGGACTGGCTTGCAGCAACGTAAACTAATCCTGATGGATTCCTCGTCATCGTCACTTTCGTCGCCCTCACCAACGCCGAGGAAAAAAAATGAGACCATGGCAGAGAGGAGGTTGAGAAGAAGGAAGCGAAAGGAGACCAAACGGAATAAAAACAATTTTAGCAGTCAGTCATCCAATGATGACGGTAGTCCAGTCAAAATTAAGAGAAGGAAGATGAAAGTGGGCGATCCACGGACAAGATGTATTAGTTCGAGTGTAGTAAGAAAACTGGAATTTGAAGGGATTCCCCTCCCTGGACCATCGTCACGGTCACATGCACGACCACCACAAGAGACAACTGTAACACCTGTGACCCCACCAACAACACCAACTACCAAAATTCTCACCCCTGAACCATCAACTTCAATTTCTTCCACCAGTAAAACTGTCGTGACATCATTTCAAAGTCCGAGCGGGCCGTCAATTCTGACTCCCACTCCATCCACTACTCCTACAACTAAAACTCCTCTTCCTGCAAAAACAACTTCGACATCTTCACCCTTTGCAAGACTCGACGTGCTATTCTCCCAGTCGCCTTTGTCCTCTCCGACCACCTCACCCATCAAAACTACTCCTCTCGTCTCGCCGACCAAGTCTAAATCGGTATGGTGCCAAACTCCTGGTGAAAAAACACCACCTTGTACAAGACTCGACGTACTCTTCTCCCAAACTGAACCTGACGCTGCCCTGATCTCTTCGCTACCCACCCAAGTTGTCGTCGTCCCGTCTGAAAAACCTGCATCCACGCCAAAAGTAGGAGCAGATGTTGTAATCAACGTATTATCCCAGACTCCTCCGGAAGCCCCTTCTCCGTCCACTACGGCCTCGCCTGATTCTCCCCCCATAAAAACCGTCTCACCCACTGTGACCGTTGCGGAAACAAAAGTTTTGGATGTGATTGATCTTTCATCCTCCCAAACTCCTCCTCCTCTTCCCGGTCTGTCTACCTCGACCTGTTCAACTATGAGTCCTTCCCCCACAAAAACCGTCTCAGAAACTCCCACAAGCACAAAACCAGCTTCTCCCTCGGCCTGCAAAAAACTCGACTTTCTCTTCGAAAGTCCAGAAAAGTCAGTTTTCACTTGTCCTACGACTTCACCCAATAAAAGACCCATCGAAAATCTACCTTCAACTTCCACACGGAACACAACTCGATCAAGACTAGACATTCTCTTCTCATCATCACAGTCACCTCTGACCTCGCCGACGACATCACCCACAAAAACTACGCTTGCTAAGTCATCCTCTAAAAACTTTGAACTTATCACGATTGACGATGACGATCCTGGAAGTGAAACTGACTTTGAAGTCGAGTCAAACTCTTCTAATTCGCAAACCCAGGTTATAGAATAGCAATATTAAGAATTGTTCACATTTTATCATGACAGAATCATTCAGATATATATATCATGTTATAAAAACTTTATTTATTTTTGGAATGCATGTTTTCGAAAGAAAATAAAAATAAAAATATTTATAAAATAATTACAACTCGTCCGGAATGTGTTTTTGAATGTCTTGTCTGATTGATAAGAACAACGCGATCACAATTGCCAGCAGGATCACCTTTAATTAAGAGATACGAATTATACAAAAGTCATCTTAAATTAATTACTAATGCAAATTATTTACCATAATTAAAAGCATCATGCTTCCCTGTCGGATAGTTTTTGATTGCGATCTGGCCATTTGTTCCACAATTTGTAAACGCTTCTCCACATTACAAATTCGGTCAAGGAACTCTCTATTCAATTACATATTCCCATGAAGTATAAAAAACTGGAAATATTTATAGTAGAATTAATTAACCAACTATTTGTTAGTAAGTTTAATTAGCATACTTACCTGTCCTTAGATAAATCGGATGCAATACCCATATTCAAGTACAATTTTTTCCTTCTGTATTAATCTCAAAATTTTATGAATAATTAATCCGATAAAGAAGGTTGACAGTTAAAGAATCAGGCAAAACAAACACCTGCTAAAAATTAGTGTGAAGTTAGCCTATCCTATAGGATAGGATGATGGTTGAAAAAGCCTCCTAAATGGATGAAGTTACCCCAATCGCCGATTTTGTGCTATTTTGTGCTATACGCGTTAAAAATACATCGAAAACATGGGAATTCGTTTAAACTTGTTAAAATACAAGAATTAACATAAAAAATCAACGACCAATAAATACAAAAAAACACCAAAAATTTAATATATCTATCTCATCTTTTTGCCAGCATAATTAGGTACTTTTATGTTAAATTTTAAATTTATTAGTCTCACTCAGCACCATTATACTACATTAACATCAACATACGTGCTAAGCCATATTCTTGACGCCAAATTTCGACATTTCAATTTTTATAATTTGGCCGACTTTTAAGTCGATTTCCACGAAAACTAGTCCCGATACCTGTCAAGTTAGTAATTTATATTCATTCTATTCTGACCTTAGAAGGTCATGGCACCACCCGTTAAGCATGCGCCAACAGAATAAGAAAGTATTTGGACTTTGAAACTGGCTAATCTGACTTGAAAATTTTCATTTTGGCCAATTTTGGAGTCGATTTGCTCGAAAACTAGTCCCGATACCTGTCAAGGTAGTAATTTTTATTCATTCTATTCTGACCTTAGAAGGTCACGGCACCACCCGTTAAGCATGCGCCAACAGAATAAGAAAGTATTTGGACTTTGAAACTTGCTAATCTGACTCGAAAATTTTCATTTTGGCCAATTTTGGAGTCGATTTGCTCGAAAATGAACTCCGATACCCCCCAGGGTAGTAATTTTTCTTCAATCTACACTGACCTTAGAAGGTCATGGCACCACCCGTTAAGCATGCACCGTCCAAATAACAAAGTATTTTGAATTTAAAGTTGGTCAATCTGAGTCAAAAACTTGCGTTTTGACCGATTTTGGAGTCGATTTGCTCGAAAATGAACTCCGATATCCCCCAAGGTAGTAATTTTTCTTCATTCTATCGGCATTCTTTGTAATCGAAAATAAATAATGCACAATTACATGCTTCATAAGACTTCGCCGACCAGCATCCTGACAAAAAATTTCCCGCCCCGCACTTGTCAATCTCTAGTGAAGTTATATCACAATTGGAATGTGGCCATTGTGGACTGCCATCATGCTGCCTCCACGCTTCGGCCACAAAGAATAGTTCGGGATGGTGGTAGATGGTGCCGGAATGACTTTTGTTTTCTGTTCTCCTTCGGCGTCGTCCATCAGTTTGTGGAGTCGTCCATTTATTATGTTGTCGGACAACCTTCTAATTAAATTAGAGCGAGGTACGACTGAGTAATGAGTAAATGAGAGGATGGCACAACAATTAAATAAATGTTACAGTATGTAACTTATTTAATGCTACGATTTTTAATTTCAAATTCAAATTCAATTTTCATAGGAAAGGTAGATAGGTGTCGTGGGATGAAAGTGCTCAAATAATTACATATTAAATTTAAGTGTTGTTATATCAATATAATTAGTAATCGTGCTCGAAAGTGAGACATGTCTGAAAAGTATTATCAAGATTAGTGTCAGAATATCAGAGTATTTAGTGTCCTTGTGTCTCCGTCTCTCTAGTTCACGATCGATAAGTAGAGTTATCATGGTCAATTGTATGTAATGTCAAAGTAATCGTCATTGCATAAATAAAGTTCACATTCTAAGTTGATCAACATCGTTAAGTCGTTGTTCAAAAGTAAGTATATCTTGGGAGACATAAGTCGTCGCCCAATACATTGGTCTCGCGAAGCAAGTGAACTAGACCTAAGGACATCAAGTCAAGATGGTCAACACAAGGAGCGGAGCCGGAGTTGATCATGAATCGAGGACAACAGCAGTCGGTGCGCCATGCAGCGTTGCTGGAAGCGTCTCTTCCTGTTCGTCAGCAAGTTCCGTCGCTGTCGCCAAGGGGAAGGAGAAGGAAAATTTTCTCATCGAATTGTCGAAGTTGCAAAGGAAAATTGATGACGCTGTCCGTGACATCAATTTGGCTGGTGAGGATCTATCTGACGTGAAAGAAGAATTGGAAAAGAATAAGGAAATCTTATCGAAACTTGATCCAGCACAACAACTTCAAGAAATTCAAGAAAAACAGTCAGCAATTGACCAACTAAAAAAGAAAAAGAGGGATCTGACTATTCTCAGACTGTAGAAAGACTGCAAAGTGAAGGAGCTCGAGAGACAAGTGGATCTTCTCAGAGCAAGATTCTATACCAATCTTCACATCATTGACGAAGAAGCTGAGATGGAGTCCTGTCGACATCATGAATTGGATGGCGACCTTGATGGGGTCAAAGATGATGGGGCTTTCGAATTCTATTCTCATCAGGACGATGTCAATAAGGATGATCACGTCAGCGTCACACCACCAGTCAATCCAACTCTCTCTACCGAGTTTGCACAAGTACTTGGATCAGCTTTGGGGGCAGCCATCAACCTGTCCAACAATCAGAAGTCTCAAGATTATGGAAAATTTTTTGCAAGACAAACCACAGGAAAAGACTTACCCACATTTTCTGGAGCGCCTGATGAGTGGCCCATCTTCATAGCGGACTACTCGAGGACCACTCAGTTATGCGAGTTCTCACCGGACGAGAATCTCCAGCGCCTTCGAAAGTGCTTACGGGGGGAAGCAGCCAAAGCGGTACAGTGCTTGATGTTGACACCGGAAAACTTGCCAAAGATTATGGAAACTTTGAAGCGGAGATTTGGTAATGAGGAACACATTATCACTTCGATGATTGACGCAGTGAGGTCTACGCCGCCAATCCGAGAGGACAAGCTGGAGACTGTGATCGAGATGGGAACAGCAGTGGTAAACTTAATCGCAACAGTTAAGTCTTTGAATTGTGACCACCACTTACAAAATCCTACTCTTCTGCTGGAGCTGAGAAACAAACTTCCTGCGGCGTACAAGATGCAGTTCTCTCTATGGACGAAATGACAAAATGGGAAGCAGGGAAATTTAGAAGACTTTGCAGTTTGGATGGAAATGATGATGGATTGTGCATGCGAACATGTACCACCCTCAACTAAAGATAGAAATCAGCAAGATAAGACCAACAATGACTGGCGAAAGAAGAGTCAAGTTCACACAGCTAGTGAGAAGCCAGATAGAAAATGTAACTTTTGTGACAAGAACCATCCAACCCACAGTTGTCAAGTCGTTCGAGATGCAGCACCAAATGACGGCATGCAAATGATTGCTGCTAAGAAATTGTGCTTTTCCTGCTTAACCCCTGGACACTCATCTAAGCAATGCAAAAGGAAATTGAAGTGTGGCATTGACGGATGCAATTTCTTCCATAACAGACTTCTCCATGGGGCGCAGCCAGTCCAAGCAGCTTATCGTCAGGCAGATCAGCACCGCAGCGAATCACAAGTCCACGTGATCAACGCTACTTCACTTCGATACGTTCCTGTTGAAGTTTCTGGACCAGGAGGGAGTGAAGTCATCTAATCTACGCCTTACAAGATGATGGATCCAACGTCACCATTCTTGATGATGACGTCAGAAGGAGAATAGGAGTAACCGGACAGAAAAGTTCATTCTGCATCTCGACAATGAGCGGCGAGAAGCACCACCCGGAATCTCAAGTAATGTTAAAACAATTTCAAATTTGAATTTGCAAGCAGTCAGTCTTGATGTCAAGATGTTGAAGGAAGTATTTCCATACCTGAAAAATATCCCGTTGACACAATTCCAAAATGTGAAACCAAAATTGCTGATTGGGAGTTCACACTTCGACCTTATCCAGCACCTCAGAGTGGTCAAAGGAGGACCTGGTGAGCCGATAGCGGTCAAATCAAGACTTGGATGGGCAGTCATCATGGGAGAGGAGGAGATGAGAAGAAGTCACAGCCACTCATCGTATCATTTGTGCAGTAGAGAACGAGATGAAAACTTGCACCAGATGATCAAGAACAGTTTCTCCACGGAAGATTTTGGAGTCAAAATCGTGGGGGAAAATTTGCGGTCGAAAGAGGATGTTCGAGCACTCGACATCATGGAAGCGACGACCGTGAAATCAGAAGATGGCATCTGTTTCCAGACAGGTCTTCTTTAGAAACACGACGAAGTGAAGCTTCCCGAGAGCAAGATAATGGCGTTCCATCGTCTACGGTGCCAAGAAAGAAAAATGGACAGAGATCCCGGATTTGCAGATGCATACTGCAGCAAAATCCAAGAATATCTGGACAAAGATTACATTGTAAAAGTGTCAAAAGAAGAAGTTATAAATCATTATCATCATCCACGACTGTGGTACTTACCACATTTTGGCGTCTTCAACCCCAACAAGCCTGGAAAACTACGCCTCGTGTTTGATGCAGCTGCAAAATCACACGGGACAAGTTTGAATGATAACTTGTGTCAAAGTCCAGATCTCAACAATTCTCTGGTTAGCGTGTTGATGAAGTTCCGGCAGTACAAGTACGCGTTTGCTGGAGACATAAAAGAAATGTTTCATCGTGTGTACATTCAAGAACAAGATAGAATTTCGCAAAGATTCCTTTGGAGGGGAAGGGATCGATGGAGCGAACCTGAAGTGTATGAAATGAAGGTCATGATTTTTGGAGCTGCCTCCTCTCCAACATCGGCTCAATTCACAAAAAATAAGAATGCGAACCTTCATATTGACCAGTATCCTGAAGCATGTCACGCCATCACCAAGAAACATTACGTGGATGACTACTTGGATTCGACGCCCAGTTTGGAACAAGCAGTTAAGTTGGTGCGAGAAGTTATCGAAGTTCAAGCCAGGGCCGGTTTTCAAGTTTGTAATTGGGTTGCTAACTCTCAAGAGATATTGAATTCTATTCCTGAGGAACTGAGAGCACCAGAGTCAAAACAATTGAACATTAAAGATTGTTTACCGGAGGGAAGAATTTTGGGAATGTGGTGGAACCAAGATGACGATACATTCCGATTCAAGTTTAACTTCAACAAAGTACCACAAGAAATTACTGAAGGGACAAAGCGACCCACTAAAAGACAAGTTCTCAAAGTTGTCATATCTGTATTCGACCCATTGGGAATCTTAGGACATTTGATTGTAAAAGCGAAGATATTGATGCAGGATATATGGAGGAGTGATATCACCTGGGATGATGAGTTGCCCACCACCCTGGATCTCAAATGGTCAAGTTGGTTGCAGGAGTTGAAAGGAATCACTGGGGTAATCATTCCAAGATGTTACTCGTACCGCATCCCGAAGAGTGCAGCAGTTCAACTCCACGTGTTCTGCGATGCCAGCGAGAAGGCTTTCGCATGTGTAGCCTTTCTCCGAGTCGAAGATGAGGAACAAGTCGATGTCAACATCATCATCTCAAAAACAAGAGTTGCGCCACTGAAAGTACTTCCCATTCCGAGGTTGGAGTTGCAAGCAGCAGTTATGGGAGTTCGAGCCGCAAATATGATGAAAGAAGAACTGGAAATAAAAATCACTAACACTGTATTCTGGAGTGATTCATCCACGGTGCTGAAGTGGATACGTAGCGACGCAAGAAACTATAAGCAGTTTGTTTCGCACCGAATTGGCGAAATCTTGGAGTCAACCGATGTTGAGGATTGGAATTGGATCCCCACCAAGTTAAACGTTGCTGACGACGCCACGAGAGACAACTTGGAGAGCGATCTGGGTCAATCGAGTCGTTGGTTCAAAGGAGCTAGTTTCCTGTACAAGAGTGAAGAAATGTGGCCGAAGGAGGACTTTAGAAGTAAACAAGAAGCAGATGATTCAATGGAACTGAAGTGTGCAGTAGTGAATGTGACTCGTGAACTACACAAGAATTTACTCTCACCAGAAAAATACAGTAGTTTCTGCAAGTTAATCAGAGTTACAGCATGGATTTCACGTTTCATTAATAAATTAAAGAAGAAGACGTTCACCGGAAGTGATTTGACAGTGGTGGAGCTGAATAAGGCCGAGTTATACTGGATTAAAGTTATCCAGCAAGAATCCTTCCCAGAGGAGATAAAGTCGTTAAATGAGGGGAAGCAGTTAACCAAAAGAAGTGTACTATATAAACTGAGTCCCGAATTGCATAATGGAATTATTCGGATGAGAGGAAGATTAAGTTATGCAAGTTATTTACCATTCGAGACAAGAAATCCAATCATTTTTAACTGGAAGCATCCCGTGGTAAAGTTAATTGTTAAAAAGTATCACCAGCAAAATGGTCATCAAGGTCGAGCTACAGTGGCAAGTGATCTTCGTCAGCAGTTTTGGATTATCGGATTAACAGCTGCTGTAAAGGAAGCATTTGCAAAGTGCCAGTTTTGCAAGAATAGAAAAATTCAGCCCCAAGTTCCTGAGATAGGAAATCTACCAGACTTTCGACTTCAAAGTCATGTGCGACCTTTCACCAACACCGGAATGGACTATTTCGGACCAATTGAAGTAGTAGTTGGCCGTCGACACGAGAAAAGATGGGGAGTCATATTTACTTGTCTCTCAACACGAGCAGTCCATTTGGAAGTCGCACGGAATTTGGACACAACTTCAGCAATCAACGCAATCAGAAGATTTACCAGCCGTCGTGGTCAACCGTGTCACATCTTCAGTGACAATGGAACCAACTTCCATGGAGCAAGTACAGAATTGAAAAAAGCATTATCAGAAATAAAACAAGTTGACATCGAACAACAGTTATCAAGTAATAACATCCAGTGGCATTTCCAACCACCAGCAGCAAAACATATGGGTGGAGTCTGGGAGCGACTCATTGGATGCGTCAAGAAAGTGCTTTCTGGAATAGTGGAAAGTGAAGTGTATAACGACGACACACTCCACACCTTTCTACTTGAAGCAGAAGCAATTCTGAATAAGCGACCTTTGGTGGAGTTATCATTGGACCCACAAGATCCAACGCCACTCACACCAAATCACTTTCTGATGGGATGGAGTTCGGGGTCAAGTCACAAATTCGTACCACAAGATGATACATGTGGAGAGTTCGAGAATGCCGATAAGATTGGGCGACACAATTGGAGAACTGCTCAGAGATTAGCTGACGAGTTTTGGAAGAAGTGGGTCAGGTCATATCTCCCAACATTAACAAGACGTGAGAAATGGCATCAACCTGCTAAACCTATCAAAGTTGGGGACCTAGTGCTCATCGTGGACGACCAAGCCAAAAGAAACACGTGGGAACGAGTACGAGTTGAAGCTGTCTACCCTGGAAAAGATCATAAAGTTCGTGTCGCCGACATAAGAACATCGAAGGGGTTGTATCGTCGCCCAGTTTCCAAGTTGGCAGTACTCGATGTGGATGAATCTGCGATCATCGAGGGGAAGAATGTCGTGGGATGAAAGTGCTCAAATAATTACATATTAAATTTAAGTGTTGTTATATCAATATAATTAGTAATCGTGCTCGAAAGTGAGACATGTCTGAAAAGTATTATCAAGATTAGTGTCAGAATATCAGAGTATTTAGTGTCCTTGTGTCTCCGTCTCTCTAGTTCACGATCGATAAGTAGAGTTATCATGGTCAATTGTATGTAATGTCAAAGTAATCGTCATTGCATAAATAAAGTTCACATTCTAAGTTGATCAACATCGTTAAGTCGTTGTTCAAAAGTAAGTATATCTTGGGAGACATAAGTCGTCGCCCAATACAATAGGTATTCCAAAATTGATTTCATGGCATTTAGTGACAATATATCAGACTGCATTGTAACCAATTTTCAAAGGAATTATGATAGAACTGTTGAATCCACAAATTTTTTGGGGCTATGTGTCACAATAGTGTAAAGCTTTCAAAATTCTGCATGGAGGTAATATTTTGTAGCAAAATATATTGCATCAGGGTAGTAGAACTGACGTATGGCAGTCGATGGCATCATGGCCAATCTCGATTTGTTAAAAATTAATCTTGGTCAATTAGGAACAAAAGCGGACTTTGGTCTGGGAGTTATCTTCCTATATAGCGGGAACTATATTACAAATATTGCAAAACCTGTTTTAGAATGACTCGCGGGCAACAAAGTAAAGGTTGTGTATCGGGCTTGAAATCCCCGTAGCATGAATTATGTAACATGCAGTTAGCCATACTTTAATATTAAAATGGTTGTGGATTAAAAATTTTTATCTCAATGCCTTGTAGTCCGATATAGTGTTAATAATTGGTATACAAATAATTTAAAAATATCTACCGGTCGTTGGGAAAATTGAATTTGAATTTTGAATTAAAAAGCTTAGCATTAAATAAGTTACATACTGAGTCTAACGGTTGGATAAAATGTCAGTATTTACGGATCGTTGTAAGGAAAGACAGAGTGACGACGACTTTGTTACAGAGTAAAAATAAGAGTGTCAATTTATTACGCAGAGGTTTTTGCTTTTATACATACATGTACTTAGTGCTAAAGGTTTCTACCTGAAAACTAATGTCTGGGCAACCTACCTGGAAAAACGCATGAGCAGGAAATCGCCTCAATTTAAGTAATAAAATCTTGTCCAGTCAAAATTCAAAACATCAAATTCAAAGAAAAGTTATTGCTGGAAAATCGTTAAGACTTAACAAATTTCCATGACCTAAATAGAACTTTTTAGAATGTCATAAAATTAGACAAAGCATTTTTTATCCTAAAAACTATTTTCAACATAAAATAAATCCAAAGTTGCACAAAATATGATCTCTGGATAAATTGTACTTCGAGGAATGCTTTGCGTCCGGAACACTGTAGTGTCTGGAATTTGAGTTATCTCACTTGTTCCAATTGGTGAAATTGTTTGGGCAGGTTGCGACCTACTTTCCTCTGCGTCACTCTTCCCCCTTTTAAGATCTTTCAGGCGAATATCTCTTCTGTTATGCATGTACTTGTTAGTTCGCACACGCTTCCCCCTCTTACTCTAAGTCTCACAACATTCTTCAACATGTTGTGAAAATTCAGCATTCCTCTCTTCTGCATAACAGGTAACATCATTTTGAAGATTTTCTGAAGAAGTTGGGGGGTGCTTTCTTGTTTTGGACTTCGGTAGGTTATCTAGGACGAATGTTTTATTTTTCCATTTGTAATAATAAATCTATTACGGATAAAATCGGCCACGTTCTCTGAATTTGCAATTAGATTATTCTTGATCAATCTAAACTCAAACTCGGTGCCCCTATTTGTAACTCGCACAAAGCTTGGGTACTTTGTTTTCTGCACCACTCCTCGAGCAAAAATTCCGATAAATGGAGCGTCTGTATCTTCATAAATGTTCAGCACGGATGGCGAGTAATATGGATTGGTTCCGGCCTCGACTTCCACATCTTGCACCAAGTTCTTACGTATTTTACGAAATAGATGGTAGTAGGGCGACTTTTCACGTAGAAGCTTGGTGGCGACCACATCCTCCTCGTCAAAATCTGGGGAATTTCCGTCATCTGGCTCAACGTAACCATCAAGAGCTATGGAGCTAATCGTTCAGACTGTATTGTCCGACTGTATTGTATTTCCTCGGACGTCATTCTTTCCATTCCAAACAACGTACAAACATCTTGCATAGCTAGGTTTACTTCATCAAGGCATGTACGCTCTTGAAGCTTCGCCAAGCCTCTAACACTCGCATCAACTATTTTCTTTGCATATTTGCTTGTTGCTGTTTCCCTTCTTACATTATCCAGAAACGACTTTGTCAGATGAGACGCACATAGTTGAATACATGCAATATCTCCCAAAAAGGTTGCTTTATCTTGGAGTGCGTCATAGCTTCTTCTCAAATATTCTTCAAGTTTCATGACGTTCAATGACTCTGACACAGCATGTAGCATTGCAAAGTTCAAGTCAGTGCAGATCATATCAGCTGCACTTTTAGGCTGGTATGGGCGTAATTTTTTTAATCCTCGTTTTACACTGGTCAGAGGTCCCCCAATATCATTCGATTGTCCTCTCATTAGATAGATAGATAGATAGATTTATTTATTTGACCACCCTTTTAGGCCTCCGGCCCATAGAGTACAAGAATTTTTAAATCTTATTTAAATAAACTAATATGTGTATATAGATAAATCAGTGGTGTTTGTATAACTCAGTAGTGATTAAATTTTACGTGGAAACAATATGTTGTTCGAAAAATAGACTAAATTATACTTTCTCTTTCATAACCCTAAATTATTAAATTAAACTAAAGTACAGTACAGTACACTTGACCCGATATATCTACTACATTAATTATATCCAATAACGATAATCTAATTTCTCTGGGCAGCCCACAATAACTACCCATTTACCCTATTAATATTTACATTTTGACGGTTGTTATCTCCACCTTTCACATTTATCATAATTACAATCAATAGATTAATGGCCATCATAGCTGACATAAAAATTAGCACCCAAAATCCATATTGTCCTCTCATTAGGATACTGTCAGCAACAACGAAATTACCACTCCCAGTTTGAGCCACGAAACTGTACAGTAGTAGCGAATTCCGCGGTCTTGCTGATCTCGGTTGATTTTTTGAATTTTGTTGACTTGATGATTCGGCAGATCTTCCTGCGTTTGATAGTGGTTTAAGAATTCCACCAGTTGCATCAATTCCGAGTGTCACGTGTTCTTTGGCAATCTTGTCGGCCAAAAGCTTCAGAGACTGCTGGTCAAACAGATCAACCCGAAATAGTTTTGGGTCAAGGTTATAATCTTGTATATACCCTTTTATAACTCCATTGGGATTGTGTGTGATTTTGTTGTGTTGGTCGAGTTGTTTCAAATCTTCAAACCCGTTGCAGTCGAATCGTTCCTTAGCTTTTCTTCAGCTCGTGCAGTTCGTAATACGTCATTGGTCGGTGGTACATTTCTGTGCAGCAGTTCACTCCCCAAGTGATGATGAGACCTGGATGCTGACCGAGATGCTGATGGGACTGTAATGCTGATGTGACCGTGATAATGCTGATGTGACCGTGATAATGCTGCTGGAGGAGAACTGGATTCACATAAATGAGTTCTGGGGACAAGGTCAAGATGTGTTGTTCCAGGAGGCTTTATTCACACTGATATCGAAGACTCAACTAGAATACAATTTATATGTGTGTGAGCACACCGTGCTCCATAGGATGCGAAGTTGCGCATGTAACTCTCGTCTCGTTACTAAGATGGTGCGGGTGCTCCCGTCACACCTACATAATCCAGCAACGGGATTCATTTCAGTTAAAAATACTTTAACGGTTGATGTGGTGGCTAAGGTTTTGGCCACTTTCTCCCTCTGATCTCAAATGATAGGGCGTGATGTCCGCTTGGATTGCACCAAATTGAATACGCCATACGACTCACATTTTGCTTTAACTGGAAAGCCTTGTACGGGTTTAGAAAGAAAAATTAGGTTGAATTTCATTCCGCAGCTACAGTAACCTTCTTTCTTGGCGAATGATTGGTCTTGCTTTTTCGTGGCGTAGTAATAAGGCGCTCGGCAGTTTTTAAATGCGCACAGAATTCCAGATTCGCGAAGCCGTTGTGCCAACTCATCACCACGAGCTTTTTTCTCTTGAACAAATTTTTCTGTGTCATAATTGTAAATCTTCGAAATGCTTTCAGCCGAGAAGGTAACATCGCTTTGTTTGGGGGGGATATAATTCAGTTCCTCCTCGGTGACATTTAGGACTGAACCAATTGCATCCAAGTTGGACGTTTTCCAAAATACGAGTCTCCTTTTCTCTCGTTCTCATAGGGGTAATGAGACAGTCTCTCAATCGGATTTATGATCAATTTCCGGTTCAGTCATTTCAAGTAAACAGGATGAACCGACCGTTGTCGTAAAATTGGCCTCCAAATTATCTGATGATCCTATTTGTGCCAAACTGGGATCATCGTACCCGGTGTGTGTTAAATTTTCAAATCCGCCGTCAGCATTATCATGCACATTGTCCGGATGATGGTGCTTGTCTTTGTCGTGACCATCGTCAAGTTGAGTGGAGTCAAATTCGCCAAATATTTGATGTTCTTCACGACATGTCACGCAGTACCATTCTTCGGTTTCTTCTCCTTCTGTGTAGTCACAATGCTGCATTCCCTCCCCATTCTTCTCGTAATGGTACCACGTACCGCAGCCGTCGCACTGAACGGCTGGTAAGTGGTCATCACCAGTGACGCCCCAGTTGCACCAAGTTTCATTTTTCTTCTTGCTTTTTGGAAGTAGGTAGAAATCCTTCGCTGGATACCGTCTCGTAAGTTCCCTGGTGCTAGTCGTTGGTTCACGTTGTATGTGAGTATTTTTACGAGACGCTTTCTCTGAGGAAGGCGCGCTTTGGGAAGCAGCACCTTCCGGTTTCATCAAATTTGGATGCTCTGATAATACAATTTCCTCGGGGTTGCGACGCCGATGAGGTGCATTTTTCTTCTGTTGGAATTCCGCCATTTTACAAAAAAATGACTTGCGGACTTCTTGACTGAAGTCCTCATCTTTGACGAAACTCGCCCAATAATGCTTGTTATCGAACGATACATATTTAGATTGCGCTGAATTTTTCTCTGTCTTCGTAATTTTCTTCTTTGCAGATTTTTGCTGATCCGTTTCTCCAAATATTTGCGCGAACCCACTGGTTTCAAGTATTGAGAAAAGCGCTGCATTCTTCTCTTCTGTATTACAGGCGATCAACTTATCGTGAAGAACCTTCCCCAATTAATGGAACAGGTCATGCGTAATTTTTGGCTTAGGCATTGGTGTTTAATGGTACAGAGAAGGTCCGCTGAAAGAATTATCATCCGATTTCGGATTAGTGGCCTTTAGCCTTGATTTGTTGGGTTTCGAATGCGGAGCATAATTTGCATTGTATTCGGCAAATGGTTGTTTTAATGGCTTTGAGGTTTGCAAGAGTGGGTTAGACACTGTCCAGCCCCCTGGAAGTGCTGTAAGATTAATTTCCATCGGTTAAGCGAACATAATACCAACGTTTTATTGGTCAAACAATTTAAAATCTACATACAAGCTGTCCCATTTCGCCACTCGGAAATGGAAGCAGCGTTGAATTAGTTCCTCGCTGTTTTTTTCGCATTTCTTGTTCTTTCGTTATTTTTTCACTCTCCGCCTTTCTGATCTTCTCCACATCCTTATCGTAGTCAAATTCCGCACAATGTGGAAGCTGTTCATTCCTGTATAATACGTTTTTCATTAATTATAAGAATTTGTCTAATCCAATTTGGGTACCAAAATTAAATTAAACTAACAATGGAGGCGCAAACCATGTTCAGCCCAGATTATTTTTTGACCATGTTAGTTTGGAAGAGCAAGTCTGTACAAACAACATTTGGTTCACCACTTGCGCAGATGCAAAATTCAGCAAGTTATGGGCGCCACAAGTTCGCAAAAAGTGGTCGAGAGTGAGTGAGTGAGTGTCGCGCTGGACCTTGCATCAAAAATCATGCGTTTTTGCGAACTTGTGGCGCCCATAACGTGCTGAATTTTGCGCATCTGCGCAAGTGGTGAACCAAATGTTGTTTGTAAAGACTTGCTCTTCCAAACTAACATGGTCAAAAAATAATCTGGGCTGAACATGGTTTGCGCCTCCATTGTAAGATTTAATAAAATATTGTTTAGAGACTGCAAGCACACGTATGTACATGCAAACATGGTTGCATAATAAAGTCAGAGGCAGTTTGAGACTTATGCATAAAAGTCGAAAGAGAAGGGTTTTTACCAATGGGTTGGAGCTCAACGAATAAGTTGTGAAATACACAAAAGGGAACGCTGTATCATGGACAAATAAATAGGAATCACTAAATTGGACGGCATCTTTGAATGTATAGATCTATGGTTTTGCATATGCGGTGTACATTGGACCAGGGGAAAAACTCAAACCTGCTCGATTTATTAGTAAAGTTTACGCGATGATCTTTTTTCTCTCCCTCTCTCTCTTTCGCCACACAGAAATTGATGCCATGCATGAATATATATGTATGAAGCTAAAATTTTGCCCACAAACTACGAGTTGAAATCACGAATAACTTACCGTATTTGCTCAGGAATTTCTTCTGCCTGTCTTTCGTGACTTTGTTCACGTGATTCTTTGGCATGTTACTCTTCAGATTCATTTAGTAACTCCTGCGTCAGGTCCGTCACTTTATCTGAATTGTCAACGAGTTGTTCGGCGTCAGAATGAGTCACACTCTCGGTTTCAGAAGCACTTTCTCCCTCTGCTTCCCATTCCGACACCTCGCTGTACATCATTTTTTAATTTAATCAATTTCAAAATTTGCCAAAATTACATAAGTGATTCACTTTGTTATTCGGAGCTGCAACTACGTGACTTAATACGGAGACAAGAGTATAACAAAATAATGAACGGATGCAATTATTATTAATCTTGAGTAAACAATTTGTTATTTAAATTAATATCCCGTAGATTTGCAACTTTTTAAAACAAATATGTAGTTCACAATTACTAAACCTATATATTTGATTAGTACACTTCTTGATCACTAGTGAAACTTCTTCTCATCTTCTTTAATTCTCAATGTGTTCAATAAAATTAAGAATGCACCTGAATGCCAAGAAAAATTCATAATGGTACCCAGAAACAGTACCCAGTCCGGTGAAAAGAATGCTGCAATCTAATTTCATTTATTAGTTGTGATTGCATCGCCTCACTAACAATGAGGAGGTGTGAGGTGGTTATCGCCGATATCCACCGGACTAATTTTATATTGTTCATGCTCAGAAATAAGTGGACCCGTATTTTTTCGTTTTCCTGAATGGGCATGTTTACGCCCGTGGAGGAATTTTCAAAAAAAATTTCAGCCAAAATTCTGATTTTTAATAACGCCGTAACCTTAACCTGATTTCAAAAATTAAACGCAATTTGTGTTCAGAATTACATTCCTGAAAATATAAAAATTAATTTTTTAAAATTTCAAAAATTTGATATTTTCATGCTATTTCTGAATTTTTAGAAACCCATAAAACGATAATTTATTGAAAATTAAAAGTTTTTTAAAAATAAATTTTTATATTTTCAGAGTTGTAATTCTGAACACAAATTGGGTTTAATTTTTGAAATCGGGTTAAAATTCGAAAAGTTACAGCGTTTTTAAAAATCAGAATATTGGCTGAATTTGTTTTTGAAAATTCCTCCACGGGCGAAAACATGCCCATTCAGGAAAAGTAAAAATACGGGTCCACTTATTTCTGAGCGTGAACAATTTAAAATTACCCCGATGGATATCGGCGATAACCACCTCACACTATCGCATTGTAAGTTCTCCAATTTTTTAAGACGTATTTTATTTAAAGCTTATAATTGGCTGTTAATGACATTATATGCACTACAAAACCGCTGGTACATGTCGTTTTAAATATTTTTATCAAATTTTTGATTTCACAAACTGAAGGACTCTCGTCATTTCTGAACCGATGTAGGTCATTTGCGCTTGAAATGTTCGAAATGATTTTCCCTAAAATGTGCTCCATGCTTAGTTCACTGCCAACGACGTATGGAAAGAAATTAGTTTTTAAGCGACAATTTTTGAAGCCTTTCGTGCATAACAACTCGGGTAAAAAACAAAAATTCGCCAAGTTGACTTGCGCATCGTTTTTCTTAGGTGAGGCATAGTAACCATGACCTCTTGAAAAATGCATGGTTACGGCGAAGCCTAAGTATGCGAACAGACCCCCCCTCCCAAAGTTCCACTCAAGTTTGTGGCAAAACGGCTAATCGTATCAAAATTGTGTAAAAGGCAATCGTGCAGACCTTGCTGGGTAGATGATGCCCGTCAGGTCTAGAGACATGACAATCTTATTTTAACCTATTGAAAATCGATTTTAAACTTTCAAACGACTGGCAAATTAAGTTTTACCATGCAACGGTTGTGTCGTACCTATGCTTTATTGTGCGCAAATCTATAACGCGTCATTTAAAACAAACCCGAGTAAAATTGGATAAGAAATAAAAAACTTTTCTTGGTGGCATCTACAAGTAGTCATGATACATATAATGATGGAGTATGTATTGATTATGGGGTTGCTATTAGCAACCAATGTAAATGTATAAGTCAATGGTTATAGTAAACGGTCCGTACGAAAAGAATGTGATCAATTCTCTTTGAATTTTGACGTATGTACATGTGCCGTTGAACTAACTTATTGATTTTGCCCTACCGTATGCTGAAAGTGGCATTGACTCTACACCACTTTCAACTTGTTAAATACTTAATGCATGTTCCCTAGCACCAATCAAAGTCTTATTACATACAATGCTTGTGGTGTTATTATGTATGGAATTAGAGATATGCATCATATTTCACTTTTTGTGCAAACAAATTTTTAAGCATTCGATGTAAGAATTTTATGTTTATTGTTATGAATTAGCCAATTCATGGAATGAATACAAAAACACGACACAAACTCATGGAATGCATTTCTCACGTATTTAACTTCTGCTCATAATTTTCGCACCACATATTTTTAATCGTTATAAATTTATTTTAACATAATTAAGTCGCCATAACAGTGCTGTTCAAAATTTTGGCCCAAGATGGATAATCCCAGCCAAGAGGTACATATATTTATGGCAAAATCATAATAAATACGGGTGTTAAAGAATTATCCATACAATTGTAATTGTAATTATTAGCTGTTCAACTTTGCTGACATAACCTATTCTATGATCAAAAATACCAAAACGAGATGCAAGAACAAGAGGTACAATAATCTAGCCCACAAGAACTCAATCTGGAGATTCGTCGAATCATCTTTAATCGGCACGAGTGACCCCAATGTTAGACAATTTCTCTACAATTTTGAGAAATGCATTCCATTACAAAATGCCGTGAGTGCATTTCATTTTCATATTTCATTAAGAGTGTTGCATACGTATGCTTATTGTACTTATTAATACAGGAAAAATACTATGACACTAGCGTAAATATGATTAGAATATTTATGATGGATCTCGCATCAAAATCGCAGCTGAATAATAACCATACACAACCTTCCTCATCGTGGGGACTTTTATCAACCAATATTTATACAACAAATACCCTGGATGACCGTCGGTTTCTTTCACAATTATGGGCAATTGGAAACGAAGTAAGAATTCAAACTCAGATAACTTTAGTCTGACGTATCTTTATCTAATTTTATAACTATGCAATTGCTATATTATAGGTGGACAAAATCGAAGGCGAGTCATTGGATGTACTTTTGCACAAAACGGTACGCATTAGGAACAAGAGGAAAGAGAAGCAAATATACGATCAGAATCGGTACCAACATAACCTGACCATTTCACCACCACCACAGCCCATTGAGGATAATCTCATCGTTCCATCACAAACTACTCAAGTAGCATTAATTGAATTATTAGACAAATTATATAAAAAGAGCATCCAACAATATGCTACACAACCATGTGACAATTGTATGTTGTTAATGTATCAATCACAAGCTCGTAATATTAGCATAACACCACAACCTATCACATTATTTAGTGAGATTGATGTACAGTACCAACGTCCATCTCAAATGAAAGTGTGTCAGCGTTGTAAGAACAACTTGCAAAAATTCAAAATTCCTCCGAAATCCAAAATTAATGGGATGGCATTGCTACCCATTCCCAAAGAACTTGAATGCTTATCCATGGCTGAAATACGACTTATAAGCCAAGTCAAGCCCCACATGAAAGTATTTCATACTTGTAGAGGACAAGGCCAAAGAGCCATGAAGGGGTTGGTGGTTCATTTCCCACAACAGGTTAAGTAGGTGGTGAACCAATTACCCATGACGACTGAGAATTCTGACTTCATAGTTGTTAATGAAACAAATGACAAGACTGACCTGACAAAACAACTTCGTCCGAAAAAAGTGTACGAAGCACTTAGATGGTTAAAGGATAACAACCCTTTATATACAAATGTAACTATTAATGATTAGGTTACATTTAATGATTTCCCATCCATTACTAGGGACGAAACTTTAACTCATTCCCCAATAATAAACTACAATAATGCAAACATTACCTACATACAAGTAGGACAAATGTTTATACTTAGGGGCTCATTTTGTCAGAGCCATAACATATTTCTCAATAATGCTGGCAAGCAATGCACGGCAATGGCTGCCAGCTTACGCTGCTATAGAATCCCCTTTAACCTGGACACGTGAAACTCTGGACGGAGTTTTACTGACAGGAAACGAGTACTACTCCCTCAAACAGGAGGATGTGCAGCACGACTACTTAACAGCTGATGAAGTTACTGGGGACATTATTGTCTTTGGTGGGTGTCAGGTTAGTCTTGGTATTGGGGATTTGTCAAATGCTGTCCAATTCGACGGTTATGTTAACCGGGCGCGAAGTGCTGACCTACCTCGACTGGATTACCAAATCCGACAATTCCTCACTCGAGGGTGTCAGTTTGGGATTCTGACTATCGGCCTGACATGGCGATTCTGACATGGCGATGTATGTAGAAGGAAACTTCACATACTATTTTGACAGCCATAGTCGAGGAAAGGCAGGGGGAGCCACAAGAGGGGAAGATGCGGGAGCAGCTTGTGTGCTAAAAATCGATAATGACTTAGCCCCAGCTAAGATATCCAACTTGGCTAATAGAAATTGCGTCTCCACTTCGATCCCTCGCACTGATCTTGCTAATCTTCGCTTCCTCATAACTGTTTTTAATGTGGTACGCGAGAAGCAAATTTCTTCCAATCTATCTACTCCTATTCCGTCTCCCACAAATTCACCACCACGCAAAATTCTGAGACCTGAGATTTTCGCTCCAGATTCCGATGAGGAAGTTAGCGAAAGCGAGGATGAAGACCAAGAAGGTCTTGCTTTTCCCAGCGCCGAGTTTGGTAGAGTTTTAGACATGGATTGCGTCATTGAAAGGGACGATATAATTGAGCCCGATTTGGATGCCGTCATTGACGGTAGATACGAGCTCAATCGTATTTATGGAAGTCCTCTCAACGAACATCACTAGCAGAACCTCGATCTACTTGCATTCCCAAAATTATTCCCTCATGGTGTAAACGGGTTACATGCCTTTAGGAAAATCCCAATAACGTACTTGGATTACTTCCAACAAAGAATTATGTCTTCCGAAAAACGGTTTTCGAGGAATACAGATTTTCTGTTCTACGCTTTGTCTGAAACCGATAAATATCGGGCTCGTCAAAAAATTGCTATATGCTGCCGCCAGAAATTGCAAGGCGACCCGAACGGACAGCTAGAAGATAATCTTGCAGCTCGTGACCCTCATGTTTACATGAGCGCAATTAGAGGAACGAGCTCGTTCTGGAGAAGACACTCGGGTGATTTGATTGCAATGGTCAAGTCACTCGGTGTACCTACGTTTTTCTTCACATTTAGTTACGATGACCTTAATTCTTTTGATAGTGTCAATGCTCTCCTGAAAGCGAAAAACGGGGCAGAAACACCTGAATGTGATCCTTCCTCCATTCCATACGACGAAAGGAAACAGATGCTTAATGATGATCCAGTGACTGCCGCCCGGCATTTTTCTATGCGTCTCACAAAATTTATTGCCTTAATAAAGGCCAATGGCACGTCTATTTTTGGACTCCCTTTGGTGGATTATTCAATTCGAGTTGAGTTTCAAGCCCGTGGAAGCCCGCATGCCCACTGCTTATTTTGGCTCGAAAATGCACCTGATTGGAATACTTCAGAAGGAATTGCATTGTTTGAAAGGAATATTTCATGCAGCGTTTCTGGACAATATTCGGATTTGGTATTACGGTACCAAAAGCATTGTCACAAGAGCACGTGCTTCAAAAATAGAAACTCTTCTTGTAGGTTTGCATTTCCGAGGGTGGCTTCTTCGGAAACTAAAATTCTTAATGATGACGAAATTGCTAGAAATCGAGGCAGATTTTTCGCTCTGAAACGTGTGGAAGGGGAAGAAATGATAGGATATTATCACCCTGTTCTTTTTCCAATTCTGCGTTGTAATATGGATTTGCAACCTGTGACAAACGCTATGGCCATTGCATACTATATTGCGAAATACATGTCAAAGGCGGAGCCACTGGAGATTCGCCTAGATGTGAAGGCAGCAATCAGTAGAATTCATTCTTCAAATTTACCTGCTGCGCAAAAAATGTTTCGAGTTGCTATGACTATCATGCGACATCGTGAAGTTGGGGCTCAAGAAGCGGCTTTTCGGAACTGTCATCTGTTTCTTCGGTACTCTTCGCGAGCTGCCGTCTTTCTTCCTACGTTCATGAAGGACAAACGGGTACGGATGGTTGATAGAGAATATCTTGCGCAAGAAGTTGTTCCAAAATTTCGAACGAATATTATAGATCGTTATATGGCTCGGCCACCGTTCTTGGATCCAATTTGTCTGTATGAATTTGCATCTATTTGGGCTCTGGCGCCGGCATCAAAAAATGAGGGAAATGATGATGAGGATTTAATCGAATTTCCTCAGAAGCTCCTCCATCTCGAGACAAGTGGATTCTTACATAAGTGCATTGACAGCGAAAACAGGTTTCTCGGAAAAATTTTTCGGCGCCGCATGCCAGCCGTTGTTAAGTATCCTAATTTTCATCCAGTGACAGATCGAGATGCCTATTATTACTCTCTCATCTTAATGTATTTGCCATTTCGGAAGGAGGATTTCTGCGATGAAAGCGCGCCCAGCGTCGTTTTCCAGCAAAAGCACCCTGAGTTTAGAACAAGTGTGCACAGTCCTGTAATTAGGCGTGATTTGTGCGAAGAAATTGATAGGGCAATGTTACGAATAGCTGAATTAACCGAAAATGAGAACGACGATGCTAATATTGAGTGTCCTTTCGATCCGCCATTCGAGGATAATCTTCTTGACATACCTTCACAACAAGAGGTGTTCCCAGAAGTTGCTCCTAATATTAATATTACGGAGACTGTTAATGAATTATATCGAGGACTAAACGTGCAGCAAAAGAGTATATTTCATAAAGTTCACGCTGCTCTATCTTCTACCAACACCTTCCGCTTATTAGTGCAAGCCGAAGGTGGAACTGGTAAAACCCATTGTCTAAAGACACTCACGCTATTAATTAGGAACTACTGGCCGGGGAATTGACTCATTATTGCGGCCCCCACTGGTAAAGCTGCATTTCCAATTCGTGGGGGCACTTGCCATCGAATTTTTGGATTGCATAAAAACCTATCAAAAACTCAACGCTCGAAAACTGGCTGAATTTAGGAGAATTTATTCTAGTGTGAAGTGGATTTTTATTGACGAAATTAGTATGGTCTCGTATGAAAATTTTCGCGCGATTCATTTGCGCTTATGTGAAATTTTCAACACTGAAGGGGTTGACCCATTTGCTAATAAAAATGTTGTCGTTTGGGGAGACTTACTTCAGCTTCCACCTCCGAAAGCGACAAGAATATTTATGCAACCTTCTGCATTCTCTGCTGAAGTTAATTTGTGGCGCCAGTTCCAATTTTCGGAGCTGACAATTAACATGCGCCAAGGGACCGACCCACTATCTAAAATATGCTCTGAGCTTAGAGTGGGTAATTTGTCAGAAGATAGTTTACGTTTACTGCAAGACAGACTGAATTTTGACCAGACAGAATTTGAGAATGCTGTACGAATTTTTCCAGAGAACCAAATGTGCGACGAATATAATAAAAAACGGACTATACAACTCAGACGAACCCAGCGCATTTTTAAAATTAAGGCGCAAGACACGTATGCGGACGGAACTAAGCAAGGGCGACCATACCCTGAACAATCTTTGCCTACAAAGATTGATAGAACTGGTGGATTTCCAAATGGGATAGAATTGGGTGTCGGTAGTAGAGTCATGCTTCGTAAAAATATTGATGTTATGAGTGGGAAAAGTAATGGCACCACCGGGGTGGTTCGTAAAATCGAATGGACCATTGATAAAGACCGACAGATTTCTGAGGGTGACATGCCAAAAAGAGTTTCTATTCTTTTTGATCACGAGTCTGTAGAAACCTGGATTGAACCTACAACTGTGGAATTCTTCGCAAGAGGGCAGGAAAGAGTTACTCGTCGAACGCTGCCTCTGATTTTGTGCTGGGCAATTACAACGCATAAAACCCAAGGTTCCACATTAAATCAGGCGGTGGTATATTTAGGCAGCAAATGCAAAACCAAGGGATTAGCGTATGTCGCAATATCCAGGGTTACACTTGCCGGGTTAGGCATTATCACGTTAGATCCTAGAAAGTTATTGACGACAGGGAAATTTAACCCTGCAGATACTGACGCCCTGGATGAGTTGGAAAGATTAAGGGCAACACTTGAAAATTGAGTTCTTTAAAAAATACAACTCTCAAATGCTATAAATAATAATGCATCCTTACCCACTAATAATACAGTCACAGTTTTTGGTCAATTGCACCCAACACCTTATACTGCATAAATAACCATCTCAAACCCAGCCAAAAAATGTGATTGTAATTTGAATGGAAGTTGGTACTTGCAACGGGAATTAACGAAAAGTGCAGTAGCAAGTTAAATGGGTCTCGTTAATTACGTTGGCAATTCATTCGTTTTGTTCCAATTTTAATGCTTTTTAAGTATCTAATTCAGCGTAATTCATAATTATATATAATTAGTATTACATATTTCTATCTTATTAACTGTTAAATAAAATTTTAGTACTTGGATGCAATATGTGAACTTGTAATGGATTTTAATTTGAAAGCATTTCTCATCTCATTTATGCATTAATTCTTAATATCTTGTAACCTAAAACATAAAAATAAACTAATTCTTGAAAAAAAAACTTAGGCGAGGCTTGCTGAAAAGGATAAAACAAGGTGTTATCATCATGTACTAAAACAATGTGCTAAATCAATGTTCATCTCACGATTTCTAATTTTCAGTAAATAGCCCAGCATATGCGTCTGGGACCATTTGCCTCGCCGTGGGCCGTGTGGCGATTCATTAAATTAAAATAATTTCAGAATTTATTAATCCTCAGCAGGCATGTATTGTTGGTCGGGCAGAGCCATAGGCTTGCATAGACTCAGCATGGCTCTGCCCGACCAAGAATACATGCCTGATCCTCAGTACATTTGATACACATATGGAGTAATAATTCTGATGGAATGATACGGGATTTAGTTAGATAACTTCATTATCCACAATGGATTGATGATCGAATGTACCAATTTTTAATATGAAATATATTTCAGTACACTGAATTTTAAAAACTTATATCATACCCTTGACATATATTCATACAGGCCATCAAAGGTACACTATAAGAATAAATAACCCCACACGGAGTAAAATTCTATCCATGCCAGAGTTAATAGTGTATGCACTCTCTATGGTGTACGTGGGAGCTTAAAAGCAAAAGAGTTACGCATTTTACTCCGGTTGAATACAGCGTTACTACCAGCGGAGTAACGCTTCCAGCCAGGGCACTGCGCATTGGTAACCCTCATAGGGGTACTGCTTACTCGGTACCGGGTTCTTTCTGTGAGAGCGGTATATGCAAATAATTTGAAATCTACTTAATTGTCCTTACATAATTTCAATACAAGATTTTATTAATTAATTATCAATTTTAAAATTTCATCCCCCCCCTTTCGATGGCTCTAGTAATTCGTCATCTGCAATATAGTGATCTGAAAATAAGACGGAAATTTGAATCAAATTTATGAGAATACAATTTATTGTATGATTTGAAAGAATTTCTTAATTATTTATTTACCCTCAATTTTTTACGTATTCCTGTAATCCAAATTGCTGTAGAAGTCCTTGCACTACTTGTGTTGCAATTTTCAAGTGGGGGTGGTTAGGATTAAACGGGGGTCAGAAAATAAATAAAATTCCACTGCCAAAATTACCCTCGCAGCGTATGCGGAAGGCGGTTGAGTGGGAACTGAGCTACTTTGTGGCTTCAGCCAATCTCCCCGCCCAACTCGATAACTCTGCCACGGGTAAGATATGCATTGCCAACTCTTTCTGGGGTAAACGCAAGTAAAGTGGCCTAAACAGAGTAAAGTTTGGGCAAACTCGGTGAAGGGTTGGTCACTTTACCCTGTGTAGATTTATCAATACCCCGTACAGTGTATGCAGGCAAGTAACTCAGCGCTATCATTCCATCAGAATTATTACTCCATATGTGTATCAAATGTACTGAGGATCAGGCATGTATTCTTGGTCGGGCAGAGCCATGCTGAGTCTATGCAAGCCTATGGCTCTGCCCGACCAACAATACATGCCTGCTGAGGATTAATAAATTCTGAAATTATTTTAATTTAATGAATCGCCACACGGCCCACGGCGAGGCAAATGGTCTCAGACGCATATGCTGGGCTATTTACTGAAAATTAGAAATCGTGAGATGAACATTGATTTAGCACATTGTTTTAGTACATGATGATAACACCTTGTTTTATCCTTTTCAGCAAGCCTCGCCTAAGTTTTTTTTTCAAGAATTAGTTTATTAAATCCCGCAATAAACCGTAGTAACGTTAGAAGTAGCTCACCCTGTCATAATTATTTAGACAGAAGTTAGCACTGAAGTTGCAAAATAAGCCGACAAAATAGATCATGACTCTTATACATTCTTGCACCGATGGTGCAATACAAACGGGAAAATATATAAAATGTCGGAATTACTTTCATTTAACTTTAGACCAAATGTTCTGAATAACCGCAAGTATAAAATTTATATATTTTAGCGTCAATGGTACAGAATAATGGAGCGAATAGATTAGAATAGAATTTTCAAATAATTTTGCATTAATGGTGCAGGATAATCGAACAAATAGAACAGAATTCTGACATGATTTTTGGGGGGAAATAGATGGCCCACTTGTTACGCATCATTGATTTTTGGGGGGAAACAGATGGCCCAATTGTTACGCATCATTTTTAATAACCAATTGCTCGGTACTAACGGTGCTACTTATTCCAAAATTATAGTCCTATCTCGATCTATTTGCTGAATTAACTTGCACCATTTGCGCTCGGATTGTTCAATATCAATGGTGGGACCAAACAAGTCTATAATGGACAAGGGGATTTTTAATCAGCATCAATTGATGCAAAAAACTCGTCAACGGACAGACGGACAAGAGGAATTCAATAGCTCTCATGCTACGCAGGGTGAGCTAATAATGCACAATTACAATTACATGCTCAGCCGACCCAACAACCTAACAACGATACCTAACCATACCTAACAACGATAAGAGTTTAGTAACAATGCGATGAGGCTAGCGGTCCGATTTCGACGAAATCACGATAGTTGTGGTTTCGTCAAAATCGGAGCGAGAACTTTGGTGTCGTCGCATTTTCCGCCCCAAAAAGTTACATAATTCGTTATCCCGGCCATTTCTGACCGATTTGGATACAATTTTGTACCCATGATTATTAGCTCACCCTGCATAGCACGGGAGCTATTGAATTCCTCTTGTCCGTCCGTTGACGAGTTTTTTGCATCAATTGATGCTGATTAAAAATCCCCTTGTCCATTATAGACTTGTTTGGTCCCACCATTGATATTGAACAATCCGAGCGCAAATGGTGCAAGTTAATTCAGCAAATAGATCGAGATAGGACTATAATTTTGGAATAAGTAGCACCGTTAGTACCGAGCAATTGGTTATTAAAAATGATGCGTAACAATTGGGCCATCTGTTTCCCCCCAAAAATCAATGATGCGTAACAAGTGGGCCATCTATTTCCCCCCAAAAATCATGTCAGAATTCTGTTCTATTTGTTCGATTATCCTGCACCATTAATGCAAAATTATTTGAAAATTCTATTCTAATCTATTCGCTCCATTATTCTGTACCATTGACGCTAAAATATATAAATTTTATACTTGCGGTTATTCAGAACATTTGGTCTAAAGTTAAATGAAAGTAATTCCGACATTTTATATATTTTCCCGTTTGTATTGCACCATCGGTGCAAGAATGTATAAGAGTCATGATCTATTTTGTCGGCTTATTTTGCACCTTCAGTGCTAACTTCTGTCTAAATAATTATGACAGGGTGAGCTACTTCTAACGTTACTACGGTTTGTTTAAATTCGATTACAAAAAATGCCGTAAGTCAAATGCCGCGCTGGGGAAGTCAAAATCTGCATGTTTTTGACTCAGATTGACCAACTTTAAATTCAAAATACTTTGTTATTTGGACGGCGCATGCTTAACGGGTGGTGCCATGACCTTCTAAGGTCAGAATAGAATGAATATAAATTACTAACTTGACAGGTAACGGGACTAGTTTTCGAGCAAATCGACTCCAAAATTGGCCAAAATGAAAATTTTCAAGTCAGATTAGCAAGTTTCAAAGTCCAAATACTTTCTTGTTCTGTTGGCGCATGCTTAACGGGTGGTGCCGTGACCTTCTAAGGTCAGAATAGAATGAATATAAATTACTAACTTGACAGGTAACGGGACTAGTTTTCGAGCAAATCGACTCCAAAATTGGCCAAAATGAAAATTTTCAAGTCAGATTAGCAAGTTTCAAAGTCCAAATACTTTCTTGTTCTGTTGGCGCATGCTTAACGGGTGGTGCCGTGACCTTCTAAGGTCAGAATAGAATGAATATAAATTACTAACTTGACAGGTAACGGGACTAGTTTTCGAGCAAATCGACTCCAAAATTGGCCAAAATGAAAATTTTCAAGTCAGATTAGCAAGTTTCAAAGTCCAAATACTTTCTTGTTCTGTTGGCGCATGCTTAACGGGTGGTGCCGTGACCTTCTAAGGTCAGAATAGAATGAATATAAATTACTAACTTGACAGGTAACGGGACTAGTTTTCGAGCAAATCGACTCCAAAATTGGCCAAAATGAAAATTTCAAGTCAGATTAGCAAGTTTCAAAGTCCAAATACTTTCTTATTCTGTTGGCGCATGCTTAACGGGTGGTGCCGTGACCTTCTAAGGTCAGAATAGAATGAATATAAATTACTAACTTGACAGGTAACGGGACTAGTTTTCGAGCAAATCGACTCCAAAATTGGCCAAAATGAAAATTTTCAAGTCAGATTAGCAAGTTTCAAAGTCCAAATACTTTCTTGTTCTGTTGGCGCATGCTTAACGGGTGGTGCCGTGACCTTCTAAGGTCAGAATAGAATGAATATAAATTACTAACTTGACAGGTAACGGGACTAGTTTTCGAGCAAATCGACTCCAAAATTGGCCAAAATGAAAATTTTCAAGTCAGATTAGCAAGTTTCAAAGTCCAAATACTT
Source organism: Folsomia candida (assembly GCF_002217175.1). NCBI lineage: Eukaryota > Metazoa > Arthropoda > Collembola > Entomobryomorpha > Isotomidae > Folsomia > Folsomia candida. Next base: position 4,006,779 of record NW_019091200.1, on the reverse strand, counting down.
TCTTGTTCTGTTGGCGCATGCTTAACGGGTGGTGCCGTGACCTTCTAAGGTCAGAATAGAATGAATATAAATTACTAACTTGACAGGTAACGGGACTAGTTTTCGAGCAAATCGACTCCAAAATTGGCCAAAATGAAAATTTCAAGTCAGATTAGCAAGTTTCAAAGTCCAAATACTTTCTTGTCTGTTGGCGCATGCTTAACGGGTGGTGCCGTGACCTTCTAAGGTCAGAATAGAATGAATATAAATTACTAATTGACAGGTAACGGGACTAGTTTTCGAGCAAATCGACTCCAAAATTGGCCAAAATGAAAATTTTCAAGTCAGATTAGCAAGTTTCAAAGTCCAAATACTTTCTTGTTCTGTTGGCGCATGCTTAACGGGTGGTGCCGTGACCTTCTAAGGTCAGAATAGAATGAATATAAATTACTAACTTGACAGGTAACGGGACTAGTTTTCGAGCAAATCGACTCCAAAATTGGCCAAAATGAAAATTTCAAGTCAGATTAGCAAGTTTCAAAGTCCAAATACTTTCTTGTTCTGTTGGCGCATGCTTAACGGGTGGTGCCGTGACCTTCTAAGGTCAGAATAGAATGAATATAAATTACTAACTTGACAGGTAACGGGACTAGTTTTCGAGCAAATCGACTCCAAAATTGGCCAAAATGAAAATTTTCAAGTCAGATTAGCAAGTTTCAAAGTCCAAATACTTTCTTGTTCTGTTGGCGCATGCTTAACGGGTGGTGCCGTGACCTTCTAAGGTCAGAATAGAATGAATATAAATTACTAACTTGACAGGTAACGGGACTAGTTTTCGAGCAAATCGACTCCAAAATTGGCCAAAATGAAAATTTTCAAGTCAGATTAGCAAGTTTCAAAGTCCAAATACTTTCTTGTTCTGTTGGCGCATGCTTAACGGGTGGTGCCGTGACCTTCTAAGGTCAGAATAGAATGAATATAAATTACTAACTTGACAGGTAACGGGACTAGTTTTCGAGCAAATCGACTCCAAAATTGGCCAAAATGAAAATTTTCAAGTCAGATTAGCAAGTTTCAAAGTCCAAATACTTTCTTGTTCTGTTGGCGCATGCTTAACGGGTGGTGCCGTGACCTTCTAAGGTCAGAATAGAATGAATATAAATTACTAACTTGACAGGTAACGGGACTAGTTTTCGAGCAAATCGACTCCAAAATTGGCCAAAATGAAAATTTTCAAGTCAGATTAGCAAGTTTCAAAGTCCAAATACTTTCTTGTTCTGTTGGCGCATGCTTAACGGGTGGTGCCGTGACCTTCTAAGGTCAGAATAGAATGAATATAAATTACTAACTTGACAGGTAACGGGACTAGTTTTCGAGCAAATCGACTCCAAAATTGGCCAAAATGAAAATTTTCAAGTCAGATTAGCAAGTTTCAAAGTCCAAATACTTTCTTGTTCTGTTGGCGCATGCTTAACGGGTGGTGCCGTGACCTTCTAAGGTCAGAATAGAATGAATATAAATTACTAACTTGACAGGTAACGGGACTAGTTTTCGAGCAAATCGACTCCAAAATTGGCCAAAATGAAAATTTTCAAGTCAGATTAGCAAGTTTCAAAGTCCAAATACTTTCTTGTTCTGTTGGCGCATGCTTAACGGGTGGTGCCGTGACCTTCTAAGGTCAGAATAGAATGAATATAAATTACTAACTTGACAGGTAACGGGACTAGTTTTCGAGCAAATCGACTCCAAAATTGGCCAAAATGAAAATTTTCAAGTCAGATTAGCAAGTTTCAAAGTCCAAATACTTTCTTGTTCTGTTGGCGCATGCTTAACGGGTGGTGCCGTGACCTTCTAAGGTCAGAATAGAATGAATATAAATTACTAACTTGACAGGTAACGGGACTAGTTTTCGAGCAAATCGACTCCAAAATTGGCCAAAATGAAAATTTTCAAGTCAGATTAGCAAGTTTCAAAGTCCAAATACTTTCTTGTCCTGTTGGCGCATGCTTAACGGGTGGTGCCGTGACCTTCTAAGGTCAGAATAGAATGAATATAAATTACTAATTGACAGGTAACGGGACTAGTTTTCGAGCAAATCGACTCCAAAATCTGCCGAAATGAAAATTGTCGAGTCAGATTAGCAAGTTTCAAAGTCCAAATACTTTCTTGTTCTGTTGGCGCATGCTTAACGGGTGGTGCCGTGACCTTCTAAGGTCAGAATAGAATGAATATAAATTACTAACTTGACAGGTAACGGGACTAGTTTTCGAGCAAATCGACTCCAAAATTGGCCAAAATGAAAATTTTCAAGTCAGATTAGCAAGTTTCAAAGTCCAAATACTTTCTTGTTCTGTTGGCGCATGCTTAACGGGTGGTGCCGTGACCTTCTAAGGTCAGAATAGAATGAATATAAATTACTAACTTGACAGGTAACGGGACTAGTTTTCGAGCAAATCGACTCCAAAATTGGCCAAAATGAAAATTTTCGAGTCAGATTAGCAAGTTTCAAAGTCCAAATACTTTCTTGTTCTGTTGGCGCATGCTTAACGGGTGGTGCCGTGACCTTCTAAGGTCAGAATAGAATGAATATAAATTACTAACTTGACAGGTAACGGGACTAGTTTTCGAGCAAATCGACTCCAAAATTGGCCAAAATGAAAATTTTCAAGTCAGATTAGCAAGTTTCAAAGTCCAAATACTTTCTTGTTCTGTTGGCGCATGCTTAACGGGTGGTGCCGTGACCTTCTAAGGTCAGAATAGAATGAATATAAATTACTAACTTGACAGGTAACGGGACTAGTTTTCGAGCAAATCGACTCCAAAATTGGCCAAAATGAAAATTTTCAAGTCAGATTAGCAAGTTTCAAAGTCCAAATACTTTCTTGTTCTGTTGGCGCATGCTTAACGGGTGGTGCCGTGACCTTCTAAGGTCAGAATAGAATGAATATAAATTACTAACTTGACAGGTAACGGGACTAGTTTTCGAGCAAATCGACTCCAAAATTGGCCAAAATGAAAATTTTCAAGTCAGATTAGCAAGTTTCAAAGTCCAAATACTTTCTTGTTCTGTTGGCGCATGCTTAACGGGTGGTGCCGTGACCTTCTAAGGTCAGAATAGAATGAATATAAATTACTAACTTGACAGGTAACGGGACTAGTTTTCGAGCAAATCGACTCCAAAATTGGCCAAAATGAAAATTTTCAAGTCAGATTAGCAAGTTTCAAAGTCCAAATACTTTCTTGTTCTGTTGGCGCATGCTTAACGGGTGGTGCCGTGACCTTCTAAGGTCAGAATAGAATGAATATAAATTACTAACTTGACAGGTAACGGGACTAGTTTTCGAGCAAATCGACTCCAAAATTGGCCAAAATGAAAATTTTCAAGTCAGATTAGCAAGTTTCAAAGTCCAAATACTTTCTTGTTCTGTTGGCGCATGCTTAACGGGTGGTGCCGTGACCTTCTAAGGTCAGAATAGAATGAATATAAATTACTAACTTGACAGGTAACGGGACTAGTTTTCGAGCAAATCGACTCCAAAATTGGCCAAAATGAAAATTTCGAGTCAGATTAGCAAGTTTCAAAGTCCAAATACTTTCTTGTTCTGTTGGCGCATGCTTAACGGGTGGTGCCGTGACCTTCTAAGGTCAGAATAGAATGAATATAAATTACTAACTTGACAGGTAACGGGACTAGTTTTCGAGCAAATCGACTCCAAAATTGGCCAAAATGAAAATTTTCAAGTCAGATTAGCAAGTTTCAAAGTCCAAATACTTTCTTGTTCTGTTGGCGCATGCTTAACGGGTGGTGCCGTGACCTTCTAAGGTCAGAATAGAATGAATATAAATTACTAACTTGACAGGTAACGGGACTAGTTTTCGAGCAAATCGACTCCAAAATTGGCCAAAATGAAAATTTTCAAGTCAGATTAGCAAGTTTCAAAGTCCAAATACTTTCTTGTTCTGTTGGCGCATGCTTAACGGGTGGTGCCGTGACCTTCTAAGGTCAGAATAGAATGAATATAAATTACTAACTTGACAGGTAACGGGACTAGTTTTCGAGCAAATCGACTCCAAAATTGGCCAAAATGAAAATTTTCAGTCAGATTAGCAAGTTTCAAAGTCCAAATACTTTCTTGTTCTGTTGGCGCATGCTTAACGGGTGGTGCCGTGACCTTCTAAGGTCAGAATAGAATGAATATAAATTACTAACTTGACAGGTAACGGGACTAGTTTTCGAGCAAATCGACTCCAAAATTGGCCAAAATGAAAATTTTCAAGTCAGATTAGCAAGTTTCAAAGTCCAAATACTTTCTTGTTCTGTTGGCGCATGCTTAACGGGTGGTGCCGTGACCTTCTAAGGTCAGAATAGAATGAATATAAATTACTAACTTGACAGGTAACGGGACTAGTTTTCGAGCAAATCGACTCCAAAATTGGCCAAAATGAAAATTTTCAAGTCAGATTAGCAAGTTTCAAAGTCCAAATACTTTCTTGTTCTGTTGGCGCATGCTTAACGGGTGGTGCCGTGACCTTCTAAGGTCAGAATAGAATGAATATAAATTACTAACTTGACAGGTAACGGGACTAGTTTTCGAGCAAATCGACTCCAAAATTGGCCAAAATGAAAATTTTCAAGTCAGATTAGCAAGTTTCAAAGTCCAAATACTTTCTTGTTCTGTTGGCGCATGCTTAACGGGTGGTGCCGTGACCTTCTAAGGTCAGAATAGAATGAATATAAATTACTAACTTGACAGGTAACGGGACTAGTTTTCGAGCAAATCGACTCCAAAATTGGCCAAAATGAAAATTTTCAAGTCAGATTAGCAAGTTTCAAAGTCCAAATACTTTCTTGTTCTGTTGGCGCATGCTTAACGGGTGGTGCCGTGACCTTCTAAGGTCAGAATAGAATGAATATAAATTACTAACTTGACAGGTAACGGGACTAGTTTTCGAGCAAATCGACTCCAAAATTGGCCAAAATGAAAATTTTCAAGTCAGATTAGCAAGTTTCAAAGTCCAAATACTTTCTTGTTCTGTTGGCGCATGCTTAACGGGTGGTGCCGTGACCTTCTAAGGTCAGAATAGAATGAATATAAATTACTAACTTGACAGGTAACGGGACTAGTTTTCGAGCAAATCGACTCCAAAATTGGCCAAAATGAAAATTTTCAAGTCAGATTAGCAAGTTTCAAAGTCCAAATACTTTCTTGTTCTGTTGGCGCATGCTTAACGGGTGGTGCCGTGACCTTCTAAGGTCAGAATAGAATGAATATAAATTACTAACTTGACAGGTAACGGGACTAGTTTTCGAGCAAATCGACTCCAAAATTGGCCAAAATGAAAATTTTCAAGTCAGATTAGCAAGTTTCAAAGTCCAAATACTTTCTTGTTCTGTTGGCGCATGCTTAACGGGTGGTGCCGTGACCTTCTAAGGTCAGAATAGAATGAATATAAATTACTAACTTGACAGGTAACGGGACTAGTTTTCGAGCAAATCGACTCCAAAATTGGCCAAAATGAAAATTTTCAAGTCAGATTAGCAAGTTTCAAAGTCCAAATACTTTCTTGTTCTGTTGGCGCATGCTTAACGGGTGGTGCCGTGACCTTCTAAGGTCAGAATAGAATGAATATAAATTACTAACTTGACAGGTAACGGGACTAGTTTTCGAGCAAATCGACTCCAAAATTGGCCAAAATGAAAATTTTCAAGTCAGATTAGCAAGTTTCAAAGTCCAAATACTTTCTTTTCTGTTGGCGCATGCTTAACGGGTGGTGCCGTGACCTTCTAAGGTCAGAATAGAATGAATATAAATTACTAACTTGACAGGTAACGGGACTAGTTTTCGAGCAAATCGACTCCAAAATTGGCCAAAATGAAAATTTTCAAGTCAGATTAGCAAGTTTCAAAGTCCAAATACTTTCTTGTTCTGTTGGCGCATGCTTAACGGGTGGTGCCGTGACCTTCTAAGGTCAGAATAGAATGAATATAAATTACTAACTTGACAGGTAACGGGACTAGTTTTCGAGCAAATCGACTCCAAAATTGGCCAAAATGAAAATTTTCAAGTCAGATTAGCAAGTTTCAAAGTCCAAATACTTTCTTGTTCTGTTGGCGCATGCTTAACGGGTGGTGCCGTGACCTTCTAAGGTCAGAATAGAATGAATATAAATTACTAACTTGACAGGTAACGGGACTAGTTTTCGAGCAAATCGACTCCAAAATTGGCCAAAATGAAAATTTTCAAGTCAGATTAGCAAGTTTCAAAGTCCAAATACTTTCTTGTTCTGTTGGCGCATGCTTAACGGGTGGTGCCGTGACCTTCTAAGGTCAGAATAGAATGAATATAAATTACTAACTTGACAGGTAACGGGACTAGTTTTCGAGCAAATCGACTCCAAAATTGGCCAAAATGAAAATTTTCAAGTCAGATTAGCAAGTTTCAAAGTCCAAATACTTTCTTGTTCTGTTGGCGCATGCTTAACGGGTGGTGCCGTGACCTTCTAAGGTCAGAATAGAATGAATATAAATTACTAACTTGACAGGTAACGGGACTAGTTTTCGAGCAAATCGACTCCAAAATTGGCCAAAATGAAAATTTTCAAGTCAGATTAGCAAGTTTCAAAGTCCAAATACTTTCTTGTTCTGTTGGCGCATGCTTAACGGGTGGTGCCGTGACCTTCTAAGGTCAGAATAGAATGAATATAAATTACTAACTTGACAGGTAACGGGACTAGTTTTCGAGCAAATCGACTCCAAAATTGGCCAAAATGAAAATTTTCAAGTCAGATTAGCAAGTTTCAAAGTCCAAATACTTTCTTTTCTGTTGGCGCATGCTTAACGGGTGGTGCCGTGACCTTCTAAGGTCAGAATAGAATGAATATAAATTACTAACTTGACAGGTAACGGGACTAGTTTTCGAGCAAATCGACTCCAAAATTGGCCAAAATGAAAATTTTCAAGTCAGATTAGCAAGTTTCAAAGTCCAAATACTTTCTTGTTCTGTTGGCGCATGCTTAACGGGTGGTGCCGTGACCTTCTAAGGTCAGAATAGAATGAATATAAATTACTAACTTGACAGGTAACGGGACTAGTTTTCGAGCAAATCGACTCCAAAATTGGCCAAAATGAAAATTGTCAAGTCAGATTAGCAAGTTTCAAAGTCCAAATACTTTCTTGTTCTGTTGGCGCATGCTTAACGGGTGGTGCCGTGACCTTCTAAGGTCAGAATAGAATGAATATAAATTACTAACTTGACAGGTAACGGGACTAGTTTTCGAGCAAATCGACTCCAAAATTGGCCAAAATGAAAATTTTCAAGTCAGATTAGCAAGTTTCAAAGTCCAAATACTTTCTTGTTCTGTTGGCGCATGCTTAACGGGTGGTGCCGTGACCTTCTAAGGTCAGAATAGAATGAATATAAATTACTAACTTGACAGGTAACGGGACTAGTTTTCGAGCAAATCGACTCCAAAATTGGCCAAAATGAAAATTTTCGAGTCAGATTAGCAAGTTTCAAAGTCCAAATACTTTCTTGTTCTGTTGGCGCATGCTTAACGGGTGGTGCCGTGACCTTCTAAGGTCAGAATAGAATGAATATAAATTACTAACTTGACAGGTAACGGGACTAGTTTTCGAGCAAATCGACTCCAAAATTGGCCAAAATGAAAATTTTCAAGTCAGATTAGCAAGTTTCAAAGTCCAAATACTTTCTTGTTCTGTTGGCGCATGCTTAACGGGTGGTGCCGTGACCTTCTAAGGTCAGAATAGAATGAATATAAATTACTAACTTGACAGGTAACGGGACTAGTTTTCGAGCAAATCGACTCCAAAATTGGCCAAAATGAAAATTTTCAAGTCAGATTAGCAAGTTTCAAAGTCCAAATACTTTCTTGTTCTGTTGGCGCATGCTTAACGGGTGGTGCCGTGACCTTCTAAGGTCAGAATAGAATGAATATAAATTACTAACTTGACAGGTAACGGGACTAGTTTTCGAGCAAATCGACTCCAAAATTGGCCGAAAATGAAAATTGTCGAGTCAGATTAGCAAGTTTCAAAGTCCAAATACTTTCTTATTCTGTTGGCGCATGCTTAACGGGTGGTGCCGTGACCTTCTAAGGTCAGAATAGAATGAATATAAATTACTAACTTGACAGGTAACGGGACTAGTTTTCGAGCAAATCGACTCCAAAATTGGCCAAAATGAAAATTTTCAAGTCAGATTAGCAAGTTTCAAAGTCCAAATACTTTCTTGTTCTGTTGGCGCATGCTTAACGGGTGGTGCCGTGACCTTCTAAGGTCAGAATAGAATGAATATAAATTACTAACTTGACAGGTAACGGGACTAGTTTTCGAGCAAATCGACTCCAAAATCGGCGAAAATGAAAATTGTCGAGTCAGATTAGCAAGTTTCAAAGTCCAAATACTTTCTTATTCTGTTGGCGCATGCTTAACGGGTGGTGCCGTGACCTTCTAAGGTCAGAATAGAATGAATATAAATTACTAACTTGACAGGTAACGGGACTAGTTTTCGAGCAAATCGACTCCAAAATTGGCCAAAATGAAAATTTTCAAGTCAGATTAGCAAGTTTCAAAGTCCAAATACTTTCTTGTTCTGTTGGCGCATGCTTAACGGGTGGTGCCGTGACCTTCTAAGGTCAGAATAGAATGAATATAAATTACTAACTTGACAGGTAACGGGACTAGTTTTCGTGGAAATCGACTTAAAGATCGGCCAAATTATAAAAATTGAAATGTCGAAATTTAGCGTCAAGAATATGGCTTAGCACGTATGTTGATGTTAATGTAGTATAATAGTGCTGAGTGAGACTAATAAATTTAAAATTTAACATAAAAGTACCTAATTATGCTGGCAAAAAGATGAGATAGATATATTAAATTTTTGGTGTTTTTTTGTATTTATTGGTCGAAAAATTGATTTTTTTATGTTAATTCTTGTATTTTAACAAGTTTAAACGAATTCCCATGTTTTCGATGTATTTTTAACGCGTATAGCACAAAATAGCACAAAATCGGCGATTGGGGTAACTTCATCCATTTAGGAGGCTTTTTCAACCATCATCCTATCCTATAGGATAGGCTAACTTCACTTTATGAAGAAAAGGTGTTTTCATTTCAACATTGCACTTTGCATGTAAACATACTTATAGCATATTATATGCTGTAATGCATTCCATTGTGTGGCATTTCACACCGCGTAACAATGGAAAAGGGGTGAAACAAGCCCTTCCAGAAATCAAGCGTATGAAACTGTAGAATTTTTTAAGGTATGCAAAATTATGAAACAATTGTTATGAACAATTGTTAAGAATGGCACATTGCAAGTAAGTGGAGCTAGAAAAATTGGCAGCATAAATTAGCAATTCAAGCTCTAGATATGCAAAATTGCGAATAATGATTTTTCTGTAATATGAATATTTTTCTAGTGTTATTGTGATATTGAAATAAAAATGAAGGAAATTGTTCTCCAGTCGAGTTGGACAAAAATTTAGAAACCGACACTGTTCATGACTGAAGTGATAAATGTACACGTCAGTGACGTGACGTCACTCTGGAGGTTTTATGTAAGGGCTTTAGAATGAGACAATACAAGTCTTCTAATTGCTTTCATACTGTAAAAAATATGTTCAAAGTGCAAAAAACAGTAGCCTAATTTTGTACATCATATTTTATGAACACCATAGGTGATTATGCCCATTCATTAGATTGAAGGATACAAAAAAATGCATGAAAATCAACACAATTTCACAAATATAACGCATTTATTTTAATTATGTAGATACATATGTAATTATTTATCAGGATCAATTTAATCAGTTAGATTATATTTGCCTAGCTGAATTATGAGTCGAGATTTTCCTACCATATTCTCTTATCATGTCAGGCGTATTTGAAATTCAGATTAATAACCATGGATGATGGAATGTAAACGAGCACGGGAGTACAAATTTTCACTGTATTTGCGAGATAATCGCGGATTAGCGAATGCAAATAGATTAAATAATTCGTTAATAAATACTTTAAAAACCTATTAACATGTAAAAGTATACACTCTAAATAAGCTGGTAATAAATTGTCACAATCCATGTTTGTCACCCTTTGGTAACAAATTTCCTTAGCATATGCATTTAGACTAAACATCTCAAATTAATTTCTTAGTTTGTTCATTTCATTGAGTCCCAGATTAATTATCATTTTTTTAATTACAAAAATTGGCACCGTTTGATAACAATGCCAAATATTTCAGCAAAAAATTGAAAATTAAAAAAAAATGTAAATTATATTTATATTTTTTTTTAATTTTCAATTTTTTCAATTTTGCTGAAATATTTTGCATGATTAACGATGATGTAGCTCCTGTATTTTTTTGTAGTTCAAATTCACGAAGAGTTTTTGGATGTTTTCTAAAATATATTACAATCATATAATGAGTCGAATTGTGATCTCGGAAACCTCCGTGACTCCAGTATACTGCAGTAGGTCCAACCAACATCGAAGTTTTCCTTAATCAAATTCAAAATCAAATTCGCATGTACGTACGTATGCTGAATAATTCGTGTTCATTTTCATAAATATTTTGTTTTTAAAAAACATAAAACATAATACAGATAAAACAACAAAATAAAATAATCTTTATTTTGCCCCCAATTTATTTAGAGTTAAGTTTGTGAGATACATGGACATTGATCAAGTTTATCTCGACTTGAATAATCTTCTTGATAGAGTACAGTCTTGATAGTGTAGTAGGCAAGACAAGAAATGATTCAGTTTAATGTACGTACTTTTTAAATATGCAAATATCACGGAAACCAGGAAGTTAATAAATAATTGTCAAATACTGGGCGAAATTTTCACCTTGTGTGCGTAAGCATTACCGCTTGGGTAAAGATTTATTATTACAAATCTGGTAAAGTCACACATATACTCCTTACTTGTATTGATTTGGTAGTAACTTTTTACCGGATTGGTAGTAGCTTGTTTCTGAGTGGTCAATTACCACAACATTACTGAACGGTAATGCCGGTCAGTAGTGATTTAATACCAGTTTTCTAAGAGTGTACCAATGATTATCGACGACTTTTACACTGGATGTGATACAAACGTTACTCGCAGCTATGTAATGTTAGATGAGTTTGAGTCTCTTGGACAATTAGTGTTTTTATTAGAATTCAACTCGTAACCTATTCTGCAGCGCAGTAAAATATAAATTACAAATACTTTTGTACTTTTTCTTTGTCTCTGTGATAATTTTGTTATCACATTATTCAAAGCGCATTATGATTTCGGTTTACATAATGACTAATTGTTGGCAAAGTTTAGTTTTGATATTGGTCATGAACCTCGCGTGTATTCCAGTTCAAGGTCAGGAAACATCTGAAGGTAACGTGGAAAGTTCAAATTGAAATAAGGACAAATTTAACATAGAAATGCAAAAGTAATTTTTTTCTGAATATACATAAGTACTGTTTTCAAAATATCTGTATACAGATGAATGTCCAGCCACAGAATATACAACCACTACAGACGGTTCAACTACTACAGAACAATCAACTACAGATAGTTCAACTACAGGTCCAACTACTACAGAAGAGACAACTACAGGTCCAACTACTACAGAAGAGACAACTACAGGTCCAACTACTACAGAAGAGACAACTACAGGTCCAACTACTACAGAAGAGACAACTACAGGTCAAACTACTACAGAAGAGACAACTACAGGTCCAACTACTACAGAAGAGACAACTACAGGTCCAACTACTACAGAAGAGACAACTACAGGTCCAACTACTACAGAAGAGACAACTACAGGTCCAACTACTACAGAAGAGACAACTACAGGTCCAACTACTACAGAAGAGACAACTACAGGTCCAACTACTACAGAAGAGACAACTACAGGTCCAACTACTACAGAAGAGACAACTACGGGTCTAACTACTACAGAAGAGTCAACTACAGGTCCAACTACTACAGAAAGAAAAAGTAAAAAGAGACAACTACAGGTCCAACTACTACAGAAGAGACAACTACAGGTCCAACTACTACAGAAGAGACAACTACGGTCTAACTACTACAGAAGAGTCAACTACAGGTCCAACTACTACAGAAGAGACAACTACAGGTCCAACTACTACAGAAGAGACAACTACAGGTCCAACTACTACAGAAGAGACAACTACAGGTCCAACTACTACAGAAGAGACAACTACAGGTCCAACTACTACAGAAGAGACAACTACAGGTCCAACTACTACAGAAGAGACAACTACAGGTCCAACTACTACAGAAGAGACAACTACAGGTCCAACTACTACAGAAGAGACAACTACAGGTCCAACTACTACAGAAGAGACAACTACAGGTCTAACTACTACAGAAGAGTCAACTACAGGTCCAACTACTACAGAAGAGACAACTACAGGTCCAACTACTACAGAAGAGACAACTACAGGTCCAACTACTACAGAAGAGACAACTACAGGTCCAACTACCACAGAAGAGACAACTACAGGTCCAACTACTACAGAAGAGACAACTACGGGTCTAACTACTACAGAAGAGTCAACTACAGGTCCAACTACTACAGAAGAGACAACTACAGGTCCAACTACTACAGAAGAGACAACTACAGGTCCAACTACTACAGAAGAGACAACTACAGGTCCAACTACTACAGAAGAGACAACTACAGGTCCAACTACTACAGAAGAGACAACTACAGGTCTAACTACTACAGAAGAGTCAACTACAGGTCCAACTACTACAGAAGAGACAACTACAGGTCCAACTACTACAGAAGAGACAACTACAGGTCCAACTACTACAGAAGAGACAACTACAGGTCCAACTACTACAGAAGAGACAACTACAGGTTCAACTACTACAGAAGAGACAACTACAGGTCCAACTACTACAGAAGAGACAACTACAGGTTCAACTACTACAGAAAAGACAACTACAGGTCCAACTACTACAGAAGGGACAACTACAGGTCCAACTACTACAGAAGAGACAACTACAGGTCCAACTACTACAGAAGAGACAACTACAGGTCCAACTACTACAGAAGAGACAACTACGGGTCTAACTACTACAGAAGAGTCAACTACAGGCACGGAAGAGTCAACTACAACTCCAACCACTATCACAGATGGTTCTGTAGGTACACCAATAACACTCAAACCAGCGGCTAAATTTAGACAACCATGTATAACCAGCACGACGGTACCTGTGCCAACGACGAATTCTACAACTATGACTCCCACAACGCCTAGAACTACTACTTCAACACCACCATCTTGCCGCTCGTGCGATGTCAAATGTATAGCAACGGACGCTAGAAATCGAACTTGGGATCCATGTCCAGGGGAGACCCAGACCAAAAATTGTTCCGAAGGTGCAGATGGCACAGAAGTGTGGACTTGCGATTGCGACGGCAGGTTTACGACGCCTCAACCAAATGATTCTGGATGCAAGTCCCGTTGGTTGAAAGAAGCTTTGGAATTGGCTGAAAATATACAAGACCTGGTAAGATATGTAATACTACATGGTAAATAAATTGTAGTAACTTGTTACCACGCGGTGGCGTGCATTATCGGTGTGACTTACCTCACCTAGCAAAGCAAATGCTAGGTGACAATTAAGAATTTCCTTTGCATTTTAATTGGTTGACAGTCAACCAATTAAAAATATAACTGGTGACTACAAAGCAACTGTAAAATAACCCATTCTTAACTAACAATGGTAGGCAACCAAACGCAGTGCACACCAAAGCATTACCAAAGCGGTAACCGTACCGTTACCAATTTACCGTGTACCATACGGAGGCTCCGCCACTAACACGTGAACGTTTTTGACCTTCAATTACTGGTTGAACGGCTTGGAGTTTAGGTCCCGAACATTTTTTATGTGAAAGCCCTTTTCTCGAGCTACAAGTCGGCATCGGCGATTTCAACTTCTGTACACTGATTTGACCATGGCGAAGTCAACTTTAGACCACTCGTCTCACGAAACTTTCCAAACTCCGTCAAAAGTTTTTGGGTGGCGGAGAAAAGATTTTGTTTCAGATATCCAAAGCCGAATAAATCCATGGGACTTACATAAGGTGACTTAATAGGTATTTCACTATCCTGGATGATTGTTATCCCGAGTCTAGCTTTTAAGTCCTTGGCGTAATCCAAGGTCAAAAGGGCGGTGTGTGATGACGCTGCGTCGTGATGAACTACCACTTTTTTTGTGTCCTTGCCATATGGTTTTGGGACATGAATCTCCAAAAGCGGTTTTAAAACAAAGTCAATGAAGTACTTCGTAGTTACCTTCACTTTTTGTGGAACTTTGATAAGTGGGAGGACACCACGACCAGATAATGCACCAACCACCATTAACTTGTTGCAAAAGTTTTCCGTGTGCGGGATGGTCAATCTTCTGGAATTATTTTCTTCTTTGGTTGTATAGTAAATTTTTCTATGACCGTTGGTATCTTTAAAGAAAATAATTCTTCATCCAACGACACTAGAAAGTCACTTTTATCTTTTGTCAGGTAATTTATATAAAATTTTTTGCAGGTCAGACGACGATTTTGTTTATGCTTCTCAGTCAGCTGATGGACTCGGATTTTTCTTCTTTTTTGCTTCTGCAAAATTTTAATTGCTCGTCGCACACTAATCTATGACACTTTGGTTAGACGTTCCACTGCTCTCTGGGGTGGAGGGTTGCCCTCAGAGGTCAATAGGTCAATTTTCTTAATCACGGGCCAAATTAGCACTTTTCGGACTCGGGTATGAGGCATGATGGTTGTCCTTTGGTACGAGCTTGTCGTTGTTGACCTTCATTTATCAGTACCTTATGTATCCCTGTTTTCGAAACTTGTTGTCCTTGAATTTTGAAGTGGTTAATTATGTCTGTGTACGAAAAATTAAGTTTGGAAAGTGTTTTTATGGTACCCTCTTACTCTAAGGTCAATGGTAGGGTCATTTTTGAATCTAGAGAGCTAATTTTTTGCTCAGCCCTTGTCAATAATCACATGTCCCTATGCTCAAAATTTGGAACCGAAACTCCAACCCGTTTCGGAGCAATTCAAGAGTGACCGCGTTCACGTGTTAGTAGCGGATCCTGTATACGCTGTGTTGTACTAAAAAAATCATTTATGTACTAGCTTTTGCTGCTTATCATAGACAGACGTTGAAAATGTGATGCAGCACATCAATCAAAACATTACGGAGATGATCCGTGGGAACACGAGGCCAAACTATTATGGACATGAGATTGAAGACGTGCTAGTAGGTCTGCTTCCCACCGTGGTACAAAAGGCTAGCAATTTAACACATTTAGTGGAAGAATTTAAACCCATTGCTGACGACGTGGTGAACATTACGTACATCGTTACACAATTTTCCGAGCCTTGGCAGGGTCTAGACAATGTAGGTCTTATAAAATGCGGAACAATTCACGTGCATGCTTGTAATCTAGTAAACTAATATCCCGAATCTTAAATGTGTATTCATGCAAGCGTTTACGGAGGTTTACAAATACAGAATAGGTATAATCCAAAAAATGAACTTATCCTTATCAATGACAGCTTTGAAAATTAATTCTATAAAACTTGCACAGTTTACTGATAAATTTTACAAAAGTGCAAATTGGAATTTGAGCGAGAAAACCGGGTGTATGCAAATCGCAAATACTGGACAATTTGTAGTTCTAGGTACTCGAAAGTTTTGAATTTTGCTCATTGCTCGAGTACATGAGTGTTAATGTACATGAATACATAAAAAAATCGTCAGTAAATAGCACGCCGATGTTAATAATTAATATGCACAAATAATGCAAAATAAGTATTAAACCACACCACGATGCTGACTTTTTACATTTTATACAAATCATGACATCAATTTGTCCAATCAGGGATTAAATGCATATGTACATATGTACAACCCTTTAAATTCTATCCACATCTTTCAAAGCGTATCTTGATTTCGCCGCAGTTTGTCAACGGATTATAATCAGTTAACAATGTACAAATATGTATGCATATTCGATATACTTGACGCATTGATTACAAACATTCTTGTGAATTTTCTCCCTCCTGAAACAAACTTGAAAACCCTTAATAATATTACAATTGTATAATTTGCATTTTCGCCCAGAAAAACCGATCCCGTTTCGCGACAATATTGCTGCAAAATATAGAAAGTGTATCATTCAATCTCACCGGAATATCTTCCTGCGATCCAACTTCATCCACACGAATGGAAGAATTTATTCATCACATTTATTTAAATGAAACATATTTTGTGACTTCTGCTCTGATTTCAAATGATGTCAGTGACGATCGTCCCGAATTTCCGAAATTTAACATGTCGAAGGGTACGGTCCTTAGGCTGCCTCCAAATTGGGGAAGGGAAATTTCCGGCAAAGTTGACTGGACGGGGTCATTAATTGATGCTGAATATGCCAGCTACATTCTTCCACTTCAGTAAGTTCTTAGGTAAAATAATTATTGAGAATTTTTCACAAATTTATATGATGAAGGAGAAAGTATTTCATAAAATTTCACCGTCCTTTAACAGTGTCAATTTACAATTAGTTATTCTGCAAACCGAAATTAACAGTAGTAATTTATCATCTCATTGCATTGTATTCCTAAATAAATTTCGATTACAGATCTGAAGGAAATCGAGAGACAATATATAATGGAAATTTGATATCTTTTACCGTCTCAAGAACAAGATCGTCCTGCGACTCGATAGACGAGGATAGAAAAGTTGAACTGAATTTCACAAACGGTATTAAATATGAGATCTTTTGAAGATGTCAACTTTTTTAAATAAGATTTTTTTTCTAATTTCCACCTTCAGCATAAAATAAAATGCTTTATCTAACTTTTCATTTTCAGGGCCCGGTGTCCAAATAATATTTCCCCACCGTGTGGAAGCCTGGGGCGACAAAACGGCCAATCTTCATAGAGACTTAAAACCTGGCGAAGAAAGAATGGCCGCTTTGGGTTCAGCAAGATGCGTATTTTGGGACACGGTTAATTTGTAAGTTGTAAAAAAATGAACAAAATATACATAAATAATTAATCTCCTCAAATTAGAACTTGGTCAACGGAAGGATGCAAAGTTATCGCGTCGACACCATTTGAGACAACTTGTGAATGCGACCATTTAACTTCATTTGCCATTTTAATGGATCTACACAACTATCGGGTAATTAATTTGTGTCTCTTTAGATATTCACTTCACGAGAACTTTCTACATGCAAATAGATTAGCAAATTGTTACAAATTTGGCAATATTAAACCGTTACAAAATTTCCCTTCAGTATTTTCAGTTTCTGGTTTTTGTTAGGGGGTGGACGTCGCCTTGCAATATTTGACGTATACTTTCTGCCCAATTTCTATCGTGTGCTTGATCGTCTGCGTCTTCCTGTTCTCAACGATTGTCGTTGCACACAATGAGCGGATGCTGATAACCAGGAATCTTTGTTGTTGTCTCATCGTGGGGAATATATTTGTCATCACGACGTTGAACAATCCCAGCTTCATGACCCCGGTATGGAAATTCGTAGATTCGTAGGTTTAATTCTGCATGATGTAATTTTTCCTATCAAAATTCATAATTCTTGTGCCAATTCACTCCAATATTTATAATCCGGTAAACTCCGGTCTCAAATGTTCCGACAATTTGATTACGAAGAAATATGTAAATATGTACAAAGCTATAATGCAGATTAAATACATACGTCCTTTGTTTTTCTAACACCTGCAATTTTAAGAGCTGTTGATCTGCAATAGGCTTTATAAGTTAGGTTTGTATTCCAATTTGCCGAATTTCCTTCGTAATCTTTGTTAACATTTGCCGGTTTATGAGTTTAATTTAAATATTTGCATACATTATTTAATTACATGCACTTTTTATCATGTTCAGACTGCCTGTTTCATCTTTGGTTTCTTGACACACTACGTTTTCCTGGCAGCCTTCTGCTGGATGGCGTTGGAAGGATGGTACTTGTACAAAGTGATCATCAACGTCTTCAACAACGTACTACCGAGGCGTTCCTGGATATACAATTTGATTGGATATGGAGTACCGCTAGTCATGGTGGGAATTACACTGCTAATTGGGTACATCTTTGGAGAAGGGGATGTTTACGGGGGAGAAGTGTAAGTGTTGGGGGATTTACTTTCATGGAAATATTTATTACGGTGTAAAATCTGAGACGAAATACAGGATAAAAATTTACTAAAATTTACATTTCTGAGGTTTTTTAGCAGCGTTTTAAGTTGGTTTACAAAACTTAATGATTTACACTATTAGAATTTGCGAGTGGAATTGGCGTGTATACTGAATGACGTCATTGACAAGTTACCTAACAGTGTCTCTTCAAGTTTTGACGTAAACCTTGCAGATTTCAGGAGTAAACTGTGAAAACTACCATTTCTTCACAAACTTGAAGTCTTCAAGTTGAAGCGTGACTTTCACCTGGATAAAATTATTTTATAAAATTTGTGTATTTCCTTCTAGATTTTCTTTTATTTTGCAAAGTTGAGTACACTGCTCAGATCAAGTGAATGCTAAATTACTTATTTGAAATACATAGGTGTTGGCTAGCAGGCTCATACATTTGGGCATTTAATGGTCCCGTCTTAATTGTAGTGGTGGTAAGATACTTAAATAATTGAAAAAAATATTTCAGTATTTACAGATTACTTACGTAGCGATAACTAAGAACTTTATAATTCTTTAATTCTATTAAAATTTCCGGTAATACATGTAAGAAATTCTGCGGCGCATACTTATTTACAATGTGCCGACGTTCTTTCGATATCGCTACTTTACTTCTATGTATTTTGTGGTTTATTGTCTTTTTTTGTTAAATTTAGGCGAATATCAGCATATTGACGATATGTATGGTGACAGCTCACAGGGTTCGGAAAAGTAGACAATTTCCCATGCTTAAGCGTCGAGTTTCTTCTTTATCGTGAGTTCCATACTAAACTAGCTAAAAAAATCTGTAACGATTTAAATACTCTGTTCCTTAATCCATGGTTCCTTACAACCCTGTAAACTTTGAAAATTTTTATTAAAAATTATTTTACAAACTAATACAATGAACTGGGTAAAATTGATTAAAATGTACCAGAACTTATAACGGAAAGCTTACAGGTTTACAAGTGGCCGAGTAAATTGTTTCTTAAAGATATTATGGTCGAGGAAGCATTAAAATTAGAGTCATTTTTGTATACATTGCTTATGTAAAATGGCCCTAATTTTAATGCTTTGACCAACAATTTTAAAAAACTTTGTAGGACTTGGGTTAAAGGATGTATCGCATTAAGCATCCTTCTCGGCTCGACGTGGATTTTTGGCTTCTTTGCCTTGATACCAGGAGCAGAATTGGTTTTCTCGTACATTTTTGTCATCCTCAATGCATCTCAGGTAAATATTTTACTATTCATTTGGTCATGTACATAGTTTGTAGTGAATACTTTTACGAAAGTAACACACTTTTGCAAACATTTGTGTACATTATCTTACAAAATTTGCATGTCCAAATCCTTCACAGGGGATATTCATCTTTGTCTTCAATGTCATTTTGAACAAAAAAGTGCGTCAAAAATGCGCCTCAAAACTGCTTCTCACAAGATGTGGAAAATATTTACCAAAATCTTGTTTAAGTGGACCTTCTTCTTCTACGTTTGCCACATAAAACGCAACCAACTTCCGGCGAACGTTTCCTGGGTCGAATACTGGAACCATGAAACCATGAAGAACCATGAAGTGACAGTTTTTCATCATTCTCCAAGTCGGCCGTCAGCAAAAGTAACCTTATCAGCTAATCTTTTGCAGTGATACTTACATATTAATACAGTTTATCGTTTATCATGCAACTGGCTTACAAAAATGCATAATATAAATTTCTAAGCCTGACTATTTTAATTAACTGTACAAGTATTTTTGTATGTTGGTAATTATTACCGAATGTGTGAGGCTTTATTACGTTGATGTAAATATTTTAACAGAGCACGAATTATGTATCAGTAAGATTAAAATTCCTATACAAATGTAAAATTTGAACTTTGTTGAAATTATTTTTCATATTTTTATTATTATTTTCGGTGGCACCGTTCTTACACCTGTTAATTGCGAATATGCAAATATTTTGCCAGGAACTTATTTTGCATGCATGCACAAAATGTCAATTCATAATGCAAGCATAGGACAAGAACTAATACAAAATCTTGACCAATTTAACGGTGTTATGCACTGGATACTTCCTCTTGTAATTTGATCACTTATCCCACTTCGAACCAGATAAAGGGTCCTCTTTATTCACCATAAAAAATCGATATAAGCCACCGGTTAACCTTTCAATTATGTATTTGATGAAATCATAATATAAATGCATATTTCATGTTAAGGACTATATTTAAAAAATATAATGTACTGGCTTCGGAGAATGTAATAATTAATTAATTACTGTAATTTACTAATCGTTTTCATATTGCAACATAATTTTAAAATCAGGATGAAAACAGAGCCTAACTTCGTTGACATCATTTACATGGCATATGCCCTTTAATTATGTTGAAGGATACAAAAAACTAAAGGCCTAAATTTAATGCACCACTTAACTAGCTGAAAGTTCCCACTATTTTTGGCTGTACATCCCACTAGCTGAAATCTTCACTATGTCGGTTTTTTTAGCCACCCAATTAGCTAGTGGTAGCCACTCATTTATCTGATTTCTCACTTAAAGTGATTATGCAAAGATTCTCATAAAAAGCCCAAAAATGTTGATTCCCGTCTCCAAAATCTGCGCTACTTCATCCTTTGTAGCGTCCGTCATACACACCTACCCAGTACCGCCAATTGTTATGTCCAACGCATTCCGCATTAGTTAGAGTTGTTTTAGAGAGTTGTAATATTTTTTATTGCAATCCCCATGCAATTGTCTATCAGAAACCATGTTTCGAAATTTTTTGTAACTCAAGGTGGCAAAATGATAGCTCGGAAGAAACAACATGTTGCAATTTTTCAGCAACATATTGGCGAAACTGGGTTCGCTACATTAATTTATGTATGTATTGGATGTAACAATTGGCGGTACTGGGTATTACAGTACATATATCTAAAATCTAAATTAAGTACATTACAATTGTAAATGTGGCATGCATTCACCTTGACATTTTTATTCAATGTGGTCGCAGTGGCGCAACTTGGGGGCCCCTAGGCTGACCAAAAAAGTTTTTATGTTTATGTGTCTTTTTGCATTTTAGCATTTAAGATAAATATTTTTACATTCGAAAATTCGAAACAAAATATTCAGATTTTGGTTACAGAAGCAAATACAATGAAAGTATTAAACGTTTCAAAATTATTGTTTCAAATATTTTTTGACATAAAACTTGTCAAAAATATGCATACTTATGTAGATATTTGATAACCGTTGGATTTTAAAATTCAAAGATAAACATATTGATTTTTAAAAAATACTATAAAACTTACAATGAAGAAAGTTTAAGACCAATTAAATTCGACGATCAGGAGTTGCTTTACCTAATATATTTTTTTTAACTTGTAAATTATGGTTGGCAGAAGTGGGGGCCCCCTTATGTCGCGGGGCCCCTAGTTCTTGCCTACCTTGCCTATATGCTAATTGCGCCACTGTGTGGTCGTGTTATTTCATGGTCCTCTGAAGTTCTACCATGAGGGATTTGGCCAGCAGAATAATTCTACGTTTTTCAGAACATGTTTTTGAATGGCAGCAGAGGTATGTGAGGATCTATCCTTCTTCGGTAGTATTTTTTCCTTTATACACCTATTCTTTACTTTGTTTCAAAAAAATCTCAGCTTCAGCTCTACTTTCAAAACTCCGTATTTTGAACCAAACACTAATCTTACGAATTTTTTTTGCGAGGTATATTCTCATCTTCAGATATGCTTATCAAGATTGTCACTCCCTTTATCCCAATGTACCAACTTGACAACTTGAGAACAACCCATTTTAAGTCTAATAGCGAAGTTAGTTTTGGAAAAAAATTGTAGAGAAAAAAATATGGTGAATATGTAAATGAAGATGAGTAACCTTTTGGTGATAAAATTAACTTTATATAGTAGTTTTTGGGCACAATCACTTTAAGTGAGAAATCAGATAAATGAGTGGCTACCACTAGCTAATTGGGTGGCTAAAAAAACCGACATAGTGAAGATTTCAGCTAGTGGGAGGTACGGCCAAAAATAGTGGGAACTTTCGGCTAAGTGGGGGCCTAAATCTAAGCCAAAACTAAAATAAGCTATGTAGACAAATTATACGTAAATAAATATTATGTAGATATTGCTCCACTTATCAAGGTCAGTTATTCAAAAGTGGTATGCATTTATATATAACTGAATTCATTAAATTTTTGTAGTTCTTATCATGTCGCGATTCTGAAATTCATCCAACTGGGCACGTTAAATCATTGTAAATAAGCGCAGGTTCAAAGGCGCAGTAGATGATAGAAGTGTTTTTACAGTTCTGAACGAACACGATGTATACACTTTTTATTTATTTATTATTATTTAGAGAATGTAGCGGCAGATTAGCGAGAGTAGATTAAGGACATAGTTTATTAATATAATATTAATCTCATCTACATACATATCTACATACATATATGGACAAATTTAATATCACCGTCAAAAATATTTACTCAAAATAAATTGATAACAAAAAGGTCACTGGATGTGGTTATCATGAAATTCTTCCGCTTTGATGACCACTTGCCACAGCTCATCAGCAGTGAAAAAAATAATTCCTGCAAAACCTTATTGTAAATTTGATGGAAAATTTCATCTTGGAAATTTTGGAAATTTCGTTGTCAATTTATTTAGAGTGTAGGTTATTCAATACGGACAAGTTTATCAGGTTTATCTCGACGTATCTAATCTGCATGATTAGTGGAGTGCAAATGACAAATGAATTACTTTACATGTTTTTTAATATGCAAATAAATATCACGTATGTACAAAAATTAGGGAGGAATAATTCCTAGTATTTTCTGCGAATACTGTGGTACAAATTTGTGACCTACATAGATTGGCACTTTACAGGAACGCCGCGCTGGTACGTGGTACGATTTAGTAGCTACAATTATTCAGGAATTTCAGATTTAAAAATGAATTTCTCGTTATTCACAGACAAATACGAATTTCTACAAAGTTATTTTTCTCATTAGAAAACAACTCAAATCAATTTTGTACATATATTGCCTTACTGGACGTCAATTTTTGTTATATTATTCAGAGAGTTAAAGTTCAATTAGCATAATGACAAAGTGCTGGAAATGTGTAGTTTTCATATTGGTCATGTACCTTGCAAGGGTTCAAGTTCATGCACAAACAACAAATGAAGGTAACATGGAACGTTTAAATAAGAAAACGTTTTAATGTAGAAGTAAAATAAGTAACAAAAAATAAAATAATTACATTTTCTGGGTACTCTGTTTTCAAAATGTACATTTATAGAAGATCCAACGATGTGCACAACTGAGTTTACAATAGATCCAACTACTGAAGGTCCCACAACTACAGAAAACGCGACAACAACTACAGAAACCCCCACGACTACAGAAACCCCCACAACGACAGATAACGCGACAACAACTACAGAAACCCCCACGACTACAGAAACCCCCACAACGACAGATAACGCGACAACAACTACAGAAACCCCCACGACTACAGAAACCCCTACAACTACAGAAAACGCGACAACTACAGAAAACGCGACAACAACTACAGAAACCCCCACGACTACAGAAACCCCCACGACTACAGAAAACCCCACAACAACTACAGAAAACCCCACAACAATGGCATCTACAAGTGATTCCACGATTACAGAAGAGCCAACTACGGAAGAGTCATCTACAGGTCCAACTACTGGTCCTACTTCCGAGGAAACCACGACCACAAATCCAACTACTGGTCCATCTACTTCCGAGGAAACCACGACCACAAATCCAACTACTGGTCCACCTACTTCCGAGGAAACCACGACCACAAATCCAACTACTACAGAAGAGATAACTACAGATCCAACAACGGAGACGGACCCCAGTTCAACAGTAATAGCTGGGGTCAACTTTGAATTACCATCCAACCGTCCAAAGATTATATGTGGACAGCCACCCACCAGCCAGCCGACTAATTCAACAACGGTGACTCCCACGACGCCTAGAACTACCACAACTACAACACCGCCACCTTGCTCGTGCGATGTCAAATGTATAGCAACGGACGCAAGAAATCAAACTTGGGATCCATGTCCAGGGGAGACCCAGAACAAAACCTGTCCAGAAGGTTCGGAAGGTATAGAGATTTGGGGTTGCGATTGTCAGCGCAGGTTTACGACGCCTCAACCCGACGATTCTGGATGCAACTCGCGTTGGTTGAAAGATGCTTTGGACATGGTTGAAAACATACAAAACCTGGTAAGATATGCAATACAGCATGATAAATGAGGGGTAGTAATCTGTTACTCAGCGGTGATAAGTGTATGTATTATGCGCGGGTGTGACTTGATTGTAAAGATTAGGCTTTACCGAGCAGAACAATTGTTTAATTCAATTGTTTTGTTTAACTTTACATTAAAGTTTGCTGTTTATCACAGACTGACGTGGGAAATGTGATGGATAACATTAAGAACAATATTACCGTCATCACTGGAGACAAGCCAAATTATCATGGACATGAGCTTGAAGTCGTGCTAACAGGTCTGCTTCCCACCGTGGTACAAAAGGCTAGCAATTTAACAAATTCATTGGAAGAATTTAACCCAATTGCTGATGACGTGGTGGGCATTATTTACACTGTCACGCGATTTCCCGACCCTTGGCTCCGTCTAGAAAACGTCAGTCATACAAAATGAAAAGCAATTCACGTGGACGTTTGTAAAGCAATAAAATACAGATTGTATTCTGAATCTGAATAATCTGAATTCTGAATAAGTACGTATGTATTACATACGTACTTATGTATGCAAGCCTTGTCACAGATTTACAAATCTTACACCCGAAAAGTAAACTTATTTTAAAAATTGTAAACTTGTCAATGGCAGCTTTTGAAAAAAAATTACAAAATTTTCACACTTTACTGGTAACGGGGCAAATTTTACAAAGTTGCAAATTGGAACGTTAAACTCGTGCTGATTATGAGTTTACAATGTATGTATGCATATTATGCGTAAACCTGACGCGTGGATTACAAACATTCGTGTTAATTCTTTCGATGGTAATCCGTAACCGATCCTATCCTACGGATCGGTTAATTTAGGATACGGATTACCATCCCTATCTCTCGCCATTAATTTTAAGCCCGTAATACCATTAATTTGCATTTTCTCTCAGAAAAACCGATCCCGTTTCGCGACAACATTGTTACAAAATATAGAAAGTGTGTCGTTCAATCTCACCGGAATATTTACCTGCGATCCAACCTCATCCACACGAATGGAAGAATTTGTGCATCACTTTGACTTTAGTGACAAATATTTTGTGACTTCTGCTCTGATTTCAAACGATGCTGGTGACGATCCTCCTGAATTTCCGATGTTTAATATGTCCAAGGGTTCGGTCCTTAGGCTGCCTCAAAACTGGGGAAGGGAAATTTCCGGTAAAGTTGACTGGACCGGGTCACTAATTTCTACTGAATATGCCAACTACATGCTTCCACTTCAGTAAGTGCTTAGGTAAAATTACTAATCATAAGAATAATTAGAGCTTGATTGAGCTACTCGGACACCCCAATCCATGTAAAGTAATTTTTCTTACAAGCTTTTCCAAATAAACAGCCGCCCATGATTTCTGCAGACGGTATCCCTGCATCCTGAATGAAAGTCTTCGATACCTTGATAAGTTTGGCAAAAAGTTTACTTTTAGTTGAGTAAATGTTGCACAATTTTATTTAAAGTGTGCCAAATTAGCTTTTCTACGAAATGAAATCAACAGTACTACAAAACATTTATTTCGGAATCGTGCAATGCGATCCTTTAGTATAAACGATCTCACTGCATGATTCGTAAATAAATTTCAATTTCGATTACAGATCTGAAGAAAATCGAGAGACGATATATAATGGAAATGTGTTATCTTTTACTGTCTCAAGATCAAGAACAAGATCGTCTTGCGACTCGACAGATGAGGATAGAAAAGTTGACATGAATTTCACAAATGGTATTAAAAATGGGGGCTTTAAATAAATGTTACAAGACATAGCGTTTTACAGATTTAAATAATATTTGACTTTTGCTAATAAGATGCTGTTCAAATTCTACCCTCAGCATAAAAATATTGCGTTTTAGCAAACCTTATTGATTGGAAATTTGCATGTTCAGGGGCAGGTGTCCAAATAAGATTTCCCCACAATGTGGAAGCCTGGGGTGACAAAATGGTCAATCTTCACAGAGATTTAAAACCTGGCGAAACTAGAAAGGCTGCCTTGGGTTCGGCAAAATGCGTATTTTGGGACACTGTTAATTTGTAAGTTTCATAAACTTATAAGAAAATGAAAAAAATATGATTAATTAATCTCATCAATTTAGAACTTGGTCAACCGAAGGATGCAAAGTTATCGCATCGACACCATTTGAGACAACTTGTGAATGCGACCATTTAACTTCATTCACAATTTTAATGGACCTGCACAACTATCAAGTAATTAATTCATGAACATTCACTTCCAAATTTCAATGTACATAGATTTGTAAAAAATTTATGTACATTTTTTATCATAATATGAAGTGGTTGCAATTTACAAAGTTACCCGTTAGTATTTTCGGTTTCTGGCTTTTGTTAGGGGGCAGACGTCGCCTTGCAATATTTAACGTACACTTTCTGCATAATTTCTATCGTGTGCTTGATCGTCTCCGTCTTCCTGTTTTCAACCGTAATGGGTGTCCAAAATGAGCGGATTTTGATAACACGGAATCTTTGTTGCTGTCTCATCGTGGGAAATCTATTTGTCGTCATCACGCTTAACAATCCCACCTTCATGAGTCAGGTATGACATTAGTTTGATTCTGGATATTATTTTTACTTATCAAAATTCATAATTCCTGAACCAATTCACTCCGATATTTATAATCCTGTGAGCTCCAGAAAGTTTTGACAATTTGATTACGAAGGAATATTACAAAGCTATTGTAAACTTATACAAATGAAATGTGCCCTTTGTTTATCCCAAAACTTGCAGTTTACAAATATGTATCCGCGTGAGTTGTTGATTTACAATAGATACTTTACACAGGTTTTTTACATGAGCCTAATTTTCTTCGTAATCTACGTTTGTATGAGTTTACTGACTGTGTTTCAAAAATTGTTGAGTTGTCTCATTACATTTACTTACATACATACTCGTCTTCTTCAGACTCTTTGTTTCATCGCTGGTTTCTTGACACACTACGCTTTCCTGGCAGCCTTCTGCTGGATGGCGTTGGAAGGATGGCACTTGTACAAAATGATCATCAGCGTCTTTAATAGCGCAGTAGCGAATCATTTCTGGGCGTACAATGTGATCGGGTATGGAGTACCACTGGTCATGGCTGGGTTTACACTGCTAATTGGGTACATTGTTGGAGAAGATGCTTATGGAGGAGAAGTGTAAGTACGAGGGGGGTTTACTTTCACGCAAATATTTTTAATAGTGTAAAATCTCTGAGACGAAATACGGGATAAATATTTAAAATGCGTCTTAAGTTTAAGTTACACAGTTCACAAAACTAACAGCAATAATTGCTACACACATTTTGTTCCAAATACAATTTTCAAGTGAAATAGGTGTGAAGATGGGTATATATTGACAATATAATCCTTCAAGTTTTCAAGTAAACCTTGCAGATTTTAGTAAACTGTGAAAACTTTGCACCATTACTTCACAAACTTGAAGTCTTCAAGTTGAAGGGTGACTTTTACCTCGATAAAATTATTTTATAAAATTTGTGCCCCGTATTTTATCCGAGGTTTTTCTATTATTTTGCAAAGTTGAGCGCACTGCACATATGTAAATATAACGCGAATTGTGATAAATTACTTATTTGAAATACACAGGTGTTGGCTAGCAGATTCATTCATTTGGGCATTTAATGGTCCCATCTTAATTGTAGTGGTGGTAAGTTAAATAATTTAAAAATTGTGGTAATCATAGATATACTAAAATTGCTAAGTTCGTAGTGAAATTTTTGTCATATTGTCTAAACGTCTATATAAGACGGTCAAAATTTAAATTTCGACATTTGGCCTCATCACCGTGACCTGCAACGCCCACCTTCGAACTTAACTTCTGAAACATGTTGGTGAAAACCGCATATCGAAATTCGAATCCGGTATAAGGTTATTGTGGTGGACGGACGTATAGACAAGGCATTCGAATCATAGGGATTCTGCAACGCATGCTTCTTTCTTATCTGCCAAAATTCTTTCAGCATCGCTACTTTTCCTCTATCTGTTTTTTGATTTATCATTTTTTTTTTGTTAAATTTAGGTGAATATCATCATATTGACAATATGTATGGTGAAAGCTCACAGGATTCGGAATAATAGACGATTTCCCCTGGTTAAACGTAAAATATCATCTCTCTCGTAAGTTCCCCACGAGTAATTAAACGGTACTGTACACTTTTACTTTTACACCCATAAATTTACAATTTAAAAAAAAAACTTTCAGGTCGTGGGTTAAAGGATGTTTTGCATTAAGCGTCCTTCTCGGCTCGACGTGGATATTTGGCTTTTTTGCATTGATACCAGGAGCAGAATTGGTTTTCTCGTACATTTTTGTTATCCTTAATGCATCTCAGGTAAATATTTTACGATTTATGAACTATTTAGTGTGTTAATAATTTTACGAAAGCAACACAGTTTACAAACATTTGTCTTATAATAAAAATTTGCATGTCTAAATCCTTCACAGGGAATATTCATCTTTATCTTCCGTGTCATTTTGGACAAAAAGATGCGTCAGAAATGCGCCTCAAATCTACTTGCCACACGATTTGGAGAACATTTGCCAAAATCTTGTTTAACTTGGACTTCTTCATCCGCTAATCCCACTTCAAATGAAACCAACTTAAATCAAGAGCACGGAAACCATGAAATGAGAGGTTTTCATCATTCTTCAAGTTCAAGTAAGGCATGAATACACGAAATGCAGTTATCTGATCAGCCACGTTCCAGTGATGACTATATATCAACACAGTTTACGGGTTTACCACTTAACTTACGTATGCATGTACGTGTTAAAAACATACTTACTGTTAATTGCTTTTATTTTACTACTTTTATAAATTGGGAACAAAATTATTACTGATTACCGCAGTGGTAAAGACTAGGATGATAACATGATGATTACCATACGATAATAAAATTTACTACCCCAACAGTTTCTCATCTCATTGAATTGAAAGGGGATCAACTTGAGATTTGTTGAAATTTCTAGTATTGCCGACAAAAATTGTGTTAAAAATTGTGTCAAACATGTAACTATAATTTTACAAACGGAACAAAATGATGTCCCTCTCGATTGGTGAATGTTTTGTACTTAATAAATAATTGTACATCCATCCATGTACACATAAACAATGTCTGATCTTCTTCTTCATCTCTTCATGATTCCCCATCTAGCTCACAAAATACCCAATGCAGGCCAAGGACAAGAACCTACAAAACATTTTGACCCAAACCTTTGTTTACTGTGTACTTTTGTAATTTGATCCTTCCAGACCAGATTTAGGGTCTTCTTCATCCATCAGAAGCCGGGATGAGCCATTAGTAACAGAGCCTTGCCATTATTTGACGAAAACACAGGATAATGCATGTAACATGTGAATGGCTACTTTTTAAATAATAAATTTGAAACTTCTTTTTCCTATTTATCATCTCGTCGGATTTACGAGACTATGTATTGCTTGCACTCATGATATGTACGTAAGTACTCGCTTTATCTCTACTAAAAGACCCGTTTTCCAACAGTGTTAAAGGGACAAAAATCCTTTGTCTACTAACTAGGTATACAAGCCGAGTGTGAGTGAAACCTAAGAGTATGACCCAAGACAAAAAGGTGAAAGGTCATACAGGGATTGTGTGACAAACTTAAAAATTTATTGGACTAAAATTTTATATGGCTTGCCGTAATATTGCTTTAACTCAAGTGAAGTTTTTCACACTTAGAAAATAACATGTAGGCAAAATATTTCCTAGATACTTCGGGAAAATTCCAATTTTGCGTGAGGTCATGAGATCGAATTTGATTAAAAAAAAACAATTTATCATAATAGCGGATGGTCAAATTTACGTAAAATTGTAATAAATATGTATCATTACTCGACTATCACTTGGGATCTATTTCTAGTTCAACCCCTCACAAAATATCTCAACTTTTCCAAAATCCCACATCTGTCACTCTTCCTTCCTACTCTTCCAATTCCATCTTCCACCCCCATCAAACCAGACCAAGCTTCCCTTCAGTCCTAACTTTCCTTTCCACACATTGTTTTCACAATTTATACGACAACAACTCGGTTAAAAAAATACATAAATTCAAAAATTCCAATTCATTTGGACAATTATTACCCAGAGAAATCCGTAACCTTGTAAAAGTTTTCATAGAAAATCAGGTCTCAAATCTATTAGAAGTTAACCAACTCTTACTTATTTTGGAAACCAATTTTACACCCAGATTACAAGCACCTGAGTAAATTGCGTCAACAAATTTTTCCTCCAAAGTGCAAATTTTACATACATAAATGTCCCTCTAATTATGACTTATAACGATTACGACAAGCGTGAGTTTTGGCCCGAACTTTTCCGCTTTTTGTTGGTACTTCTTACCTACGCGGTTATCGCTTTCGTATTTCTCACCGGCCTGCAGGAATGCATATCTTATCTGAACACTTATCTGACCAACCTGATCGGCGAGAAAACTCGGAAGAAAGCCATCGTTTTAAACACGATACGCGCCCGTCGACCCGATTTTTCCGATAAGCTCGACTTTCTCCAGACCTACGTTATCATGCCGTATCTTAATCGGGCAGTTTACACAAATTCGGGACAAGTCGACAAAGTGCCGCGTGGCCTGGTTATCCACGGCGGGGACAAAACCGATGTCACCAACATGATCAAAGCCGTTGGGAACGAGGTGCTTGATCCGGATCGGAAACATGTGCGGTATACGAGGTGTGACATTTCGAAGGATGCGAAACTCGTTGAATTGCTTCAGGGTGAGAAATTTATGGAGGAAAATGTCACCAATTTGGTCAAATATGCGGTGAAAAATCAACCCAGCTTGATTACCATGACTGATCCGCGCATGTTGTTTGGAGTTCAATGGACAAATTGTGAAAGTAAGATTTGCATTGTTAATTTGATATGATTCAGGATAATTTTGTACATTTAGTAGAATTATTATACACAATCTTGTGCTTATCAATCTAGATACAAATCTTTGTAGTATAAATTTCGCATAAAAAATTTGGGACATTTGTAACCCAGAAAATTTTACTCGAGTTTGAAATTATGAAGGGAAATCAGTTCATAAATCTATGCGCCTGTAGCCATCGCCAAAACCATCTCTTTATTTTGCAAAACCTTGCAAAACGAATTATTTTCCAAAGTTTGCACAGTTTGCAAGTACCCGAATGAATATGAAAATTGTAAACTTGGCAAACTTTTGAGTTTCATATGAATCATCTCAATCATAAAAATTGCCTACGCATTCAACATTTAGAATTAGTGAAATATGTCCATAAAGCTTCTTCGGAAATTTAAAAAATTTGATTTTTCATTTCAGCTCATCTGCCCATCCTGATAGAGATAGTATGCCAAGAACTAGCAAAACTAAGGCTCACTGACCAAGTATTTGTTATCTTCAGCGTGGACAAACTTAAACAAAAACAACTTTCCTATGATATTTTAAAATCCTTGAAGTTTCTCCACCTCCCAAAATCATGGACCACAGAAAAAGTAAAAACCTTGCTAATTTCGGCAACTTCAAAATGGGTCAGGGCACCTTTGTGCGAAATCTTGGACATGATGACGGAAAACTGTATGTCTTTGGATCAGAGCGTGATGGAGGAGGAAGTAAAACGACTCACTGAAACCGCTTATGGCACCTGTTTAGACAGATTTATGGAGTTTGTTGGATTTGATGAAGCCAAGACGAGAATTGGTAACGGAGAGATTAATCCATCAGTGGAGGATTGGGAGAAAGCGTGGAGTAAGATATGCCCACCGACTGAAAAATCCGAAACTATTGAAAATTTGGAACCTATTCAAGTATGCCCACCACCAGAACAATTGCCATCAATTCAACCATGCACACAAATGGAAAACGCCGACGTGAAACCCAACACAGAAGAAAATACTGCTGATATTTTGCCAACTGTGGATATCAACGACTGGGTAGAAATTTGATCAAATTTTCAAGAAATGAGTTGTATGTATGTTTTACAAGAAATTTCAAATTGTAAGCTTAACAATTTCTAAACTTTAAGACAAATAGTTCCTAATTTCTTGTCTTAAATCGATAAGTACTTTAATGTATGACATAGACTGAAAATTTGAACTTAATTAAACGTACTTATTTATGAACAAGACTGATTATGGTATTAGTGGATACTTCAAGTTGTTTTCATCTTCTAGCTTAATAAGAAAATTCACTTATTCAAAATGGATTAGATAAAGTATAGTATCAGATTTCAGAGTTATATAATTGTCAAATTGTGTTATTAATAACAACAAAAAAATATGTACTTACATAGAAATTTTAATTTTAACATTTTAACCGGTTTCCACTTTATTTCCTTAATACACTTTTTTTTATTCCTAAAGCTATATTAGCAAATCTTTGGGTTAATTTAAATCAGCATTATGAATATTGAATTTTGTAATTTCAATTTCGCTTTATAATGCAAATAACTTAAATTTTCTAATTTTAAAGCTTTTTCTTAGTGAGGCAAATACCTAATTCGTGTTGTATTTCAAAAATTAAATTGAAATTATGAAATAAATTAAATGGAACAAATACCATATTTCCTAATAATTTATACTTTTAAGGCATCCACCACGTCCGATTTGCTTGGATCGCTTCGTTCATAATACTTTGCAAAGTATTGTTTAAACTGAAATAAGAAATTTTCATGTAATGAGTTAATTGATACTTAGGAAATTCACCCGAACGTTTGTAATCCAGTAAATGATTTACCGTTTGAAAAATTATTAGGAAATTTTTTTAAAAAATAAGAGATTTTGCACAATACATATTTATATAGATTTGCAACTCAATTTTCCTTCATAATTTTTGTGAGCTTGTAACAATCACTAATTTTATTTGATTACAACCGTTCACGTGAATTGTCTCAACAGGAAATAATACTTCACATCTACATAACTTGAGTACCTTATTAAACAAAAACTTTCTCTTATAATCCACAAGAAATAAGACCAGAGTGGAAATCATGGCAAAACTCAACACAGCCCAAGAATACATTATGTAACGCCTCATTGCAGATGAATCCATCTCCCAATCCTTTGTTATCAAATAAAATGCCTTCTCTCCAATGAGCATTGTCGCCGCGTTGATATTTACATTTACGATGATCGGCATAACTGATGCATCTGCAATTCTTAAGTTTGAAACGCCACGAACTCTGCAAAGAGGCGAATATTTTAGTTTAACAAAATTAAAGAAGTTTTTAAAATGATTTTTGATTATTTTTTTTGTAAATAGTTAAATATCAACGTCCGTATTAGGATTAAATGTAATGCATAAACTACCGTATTGGGTTGTAATTAGGTTATATGTACACATGACGAAAATGCATCATTCAATGAAGTCGAAATGTATCTAATAAGTCAATTTTCGACAAAATTGCTCAACTGATAAATATTTCATTGGGTTGAAAGTCCTCATTTGTTTTTAAAAACGTGGAAAATTTACAAAGTTTACGCAATTATGCAAATATATTTACGCAGGTATGTCTAAAACTTGGTATGAATTATTGTCTTTCTGAAAAACTTACTTCAGATTTGAATCAACCACAGCCATCGGATCACTGCTTGCCCCCATTTTGCAAGTTGACGATGGATGATACATTGTTCCTGAAACAGGTAATAAAACAATTGGTTAAAAAGAATTCCAACAAAATAAATTATCAACATTTTACTTGTCACATGACGCAAATAGCATTCATAATAGGCATCCGATTTTGCCTCGTGTGATTCACATCCAGGAAACTTATTTTGTATTAAAGTTGAATTGTATTTCCTGAAAGCGTCCGTTTCTTCGAATAATTTCACAAGAAATTTGAAACCTGGATAAGAAAGAAGGATGGTAAATGAAGAAAGTATTATTGATGTTTGTAAATAGATGAATATTAACGCCAACTGTATAATTTTGCAAAATGTGGACAAACTTAATAAAATATGTAGATAATTCTGCACAGGTCTTGAAAAAATTGCGAGAGTCATTGTCTAAAAAATTAAAACGTTAAACTATTTTGTCAATTTTGGTAACAAAATGGTTAATTTGGCAAAAAATGTGGTTTTACAAATTTTCAAAAATTATGAAAGAAAATCAGCTAATTAACGTAGATCGTGGTCGTCTCTCTACTTTACAAAACTTTGCGTGAATGCGTATTTATGTATTTGCAATAATTTGCATACCATCAACCATTGCTTTAACATCTTCCCGTTCAGAAAACAAGTTGGGATCAATTAGTGGAGCATCAAACGGATTATTTGACCTTAATTTGACCGTGCCCCGACTTTTAGGATCCCGTCCAAGGAACATGATTGCCCACATGGCGTCCTGATTTTCGCCAACATTTTGCATATACTTGTCACAAATTCCCTCACTTAAGGGACCCAGCACTTTGCAATTATTCCCTCCAATTGGCATGTGATGGTAAATTATATCCGGCCAGTCTGGCTCGTCGTGCGTGCTGATTAAACCGTTTCCTTGCAGCAAATTCCAGCTGAGGGGTCCAGTACCGTTTGTGACGTAGTCTATGACCGACTGCGCTGTAAGATCGCGTTTTTGAATGAAGGAGACAGAATCATTAAGAAGAAATGGTCCAATTGTGGAAACGACGTGGTCAATGTAGTTACTTCCAACGCCAGGGAGATTTATTTTCGGCTCGATCTATGCATTAAGATAAGAAATGAAAAAAATACAATTTTTATGCTAATTTAGTACATCATTTTTGAGAAAATCTATTTAATAATTCCATTTTTCCCAAGGTTTTTGAATGTGAAGCACTTCACTCGAACAGGTCATTAGGTCAACTGCATCTTTTTAATAATTTTCGACCAGTTTTAAATTCATAAGCCGAATTCAGAGTAGAAATGTTACACATTTTAATAATATCTGATTTTTTTAATGTGCAAAAAATAAATTTTCGAAATGAACTTTAATCATACTAATTTTTTTCAGCTAAATTTACTTTCGAACCGGAAGGCTGTCGATTTATGTAAGATATGCATTCGGTGAAAGTCAGTACAAAGCAATATAACAATGAATTAACATCAAAAATATCACCTTACCCCGACAGAACGTAAATGTTCACTCGGTCCAATTCCAGATAGCAGCAACAGTTTCGGAGAATTATAAGTCCCCGCAGATATTACAATTTCCCTTTTCGCCTTGGCCGTAAAAACTTGACCGAATCTTGTATAAGTCACGCTTTCTGCTCGGCCAGCGTCCCCACTGAGATTTATCTTGGTTACTTCCGCGTATCTTAAAACGTCCAAATTTTTCTTTTGTAACGCTTTTTCCAAAAATCCATGATAAACTTCCCACCGTTTCCCGTCCAAGCCGGAGACATCAACTGGAACAAAAGCTTAAAGCCGGAGTTTTTTGAATTATTTCGAAAATAAAGTGAAGTAAATAAATGTAGCGTAAGTTTGCAAGCAAGAAAAACGCTTATTTTTGCAAAATTATTTTACAAAACGTTAAAAAATTGATGCTTTTGATCACGATGCGTTACTGGTTTTACGGATTAAAAACACCTCAAATTTCATAAGTACTTGTATAAATTAATTAATTTACTGGATGTTTGTATCGCGTCAGGATCTTCGTACGGAAATCCCATCTCAATTCCGGCAGTGATCCATTCAGTTTTCAAAGGATGGAACGTCTGCCGAGTTACATGAATTGGACCCAATTCTCCGTGATATTTTGGCGCTGCAGAATTATTCATACCGCAAATTAAGCCACAAGTTGTGTAATTTCATAAAATTATTCTGTCAAGCATTTTCAGCAAAATTAGATACTTCGTGCCAATTACATACATTTTGCAAATGATCCATCATAATTTTCCAAATTTTTAAAGTAAGGCAATAATTTCTCATGACTCCATTCCTCATCTTGCGTCAAGTTAGCCCAGGTGTTAAAATCGTTTGGGTTCCCACGCCAAAATGCCATCGCGTTCAGGTTGGAAGTTCCACCCAAGGATTTCCCTCGTGGTTGCGCAATTATCTGTGTCGTGTCATAAATATATTTATGAAATCATTAAGTACATTTCAAAATTTTGAATGCAATGCATGCACTCAAAATAAGTGGGTAACACAATTTTCATCGAGTTTGAACAATTTGACGTCCTACCGCGTTGGTAACAATTTGTCACTGGAGGAGCGATACAATTTCTAAGTCAAATTTTTTACCAAACTACATTACCACCAACCGGTGATAGATTGTTACAGCATTATTTAATTAAGCAAATAAATGTTACATTATTCGGATAAGCCAATGCGCAATTTTTTTGAGGCACGGTTTCAAGCATCCAATCCGAATCGGGATGTCCGACATTGTCCAACCAAAGGAATGGGATGTCATTTATTCCCAAAGGATCTCCTCCAGCTTCGAGGAGTAAAACTGTTAAGAAATCAATTGAAGATAGTTTTCACTCTCCAACTCAGGAACTGAGATTTAGTAACAAAAATTTTGTAAAAAAAGTAAGTAAATTCAGAACCCTCATAAATTTTTAAATGCTTCTGCTAATTTTCTTGTAACAAACAATTTTATAAAATGTACAACTCTAAATCCAACAAGAAAGCGGATATGGGAAATTACAAATAAATATTAATGCGTTAAATCATTTTTCAAAATTCCACGCCGAATTTATATTTTTGAAATAAGTAAATTCAAATAAACTTTACTTGGCTTAATTTGCATGCAGTTGGAAAAATAATTTCATAAAATTTTACGCAGTTTACAAAATTCTCTGCCTTACCAAAAACGTTTTCATTCTCTGATAACCTCGACGCTACAATTCCACCGGCAGATCCAGCACCAACTTTTCATATAGATTACAATTATTTCGATAATGGGGTAGTTATCTAATTATTTACATGCAAAATAAATATTGAAGTGGTAGAAAATTTCAGTTTTACTGGTTTATTGTGCCGTAATAACTGATTTAAAAAATCGTAAAGGAGTCGAAATGCTCAAAATGAGTTGTTCTAATCAAACAAAAAATGAAACTAAAAATGAAAAAAATCACAATTACTAGTGGTAGCTTAAAAAATATGTTTTTATGTCAAAACCGTTCATGATCTTTCACCCTTTTTCACATACAGGTTCTGAATCCTTTTACCATTTTTCAGGGCTAC
The DNA here is from genome assembly GCF_002217175.1 of Folsomia candida. Classification (NCBI taxonomy): domain Eukaryota; kingdom Metazoa; phylum Arthropoda; class Collembola; order Entomobryomorpha; family Isotomidae; genus Folsomia; species Folsomia candida. The sequence goes on along the minus strand of NW_019091200.1, from coordinate 3,969,136 downwards.
AATCATGTAAAATTTCAAATTACTATATACGATAAAATAAACTAGTTGAAATGAAATTCTCTACTAAATACTCCAATATTTATTTTGCATAGTGTAATTGTCATTCATCTACTTACCAACAATGTAGTCATATTCTGCCTCAAAACCCAGTGCAGGATTGGGATTAAATTTTTTATCAAGTTCAAAATTTTTCGTGGCCTGATGCAACGTTATATTTGCTATAACCGTGTACAACAAAGAGGGCGAGATATTGTTCCATAGTGCATTTATTAATAAACTATCCATTCCAAGGATTAATAGGTTTTTGCTAAATTCTTAAATTTACTATTTTTTTAAACGAAATTCCAGGATCAGTTTGGAATATTTTATTTGAATTAAATAATATTTATTTAAGAAATTCACACGGATCTTCCAATTAGTAAACTGGGAAGAAATGGGAGTTCTTTGCTTTGAGAAGAGATATGCAAGAAAGGTACAGAAAATGTACCTGAATAATGATTAAATTAATGTAATCACCGTAAAATTATAGAGATTCCACAAGTTTGTAGAGATTACGAAGGTAAATCCTTTTAAAAATCTTTCCAGGAATCTAAAATTATTTTATGAACCTTAAAAACCTACGGGGTTACAAACATTAGTCTTAGTCTTAATTGTCCTAGCATACAAAAATGGTACGGCATACGTATATACGACAAATATCACCGGGTTTTATATTTGCGTGAAATTCATATTTTTCCGGACACCATCAAAATTTATTACTTGTCATTACTTCATTAATCACGTCGAAGCTGCATAATTTGACAATAAATTGAGAATGTATCATAATATAGACCTGGAAAAAGATGTCATGTCGCATAATTGCGAGATAATTTATCACACATCGGTTTAGTTGCCTTGCACCAAGTTCCACCTGTAATCGGAAGCAATTGTACCAACTGCAGTTAATTGCAGGTACATTTAATGCGTTGCTTCAATATTGTCAAGCTGACACAATAACGCATTTATCAATGTCTAAAAACAGAATTACATATTTGTATTAAAAAAATGTTATTCACATTTACGCACAAAAAACAGTTTTATATGTTATGTTGTGTTATGCTATTTAAGTTATGTACTAAAATAAGAGTAAATCGTATATAAGTTGTATTGCAAGTATTAAGCGGTACGTTAATACTTGCACTAATTTGAATTTCTGGTTAATAAAAATAGAAAACCAAATATGCGTATTGATCGGAAGTAACAAAGAGGTTGAAATATGTATATGCCCAAGCTACCACACTCGTCATGAGGATCTCCCAAACTCATCGCCATCGTCTAAGGGGGACATGTCGCAGTGACGACCTCCTTAGGATAGAGTAACGATGTATTGATTACGATGTCAGCATATAAATCTCCTATGGACGTCGTTGAACCGATATCCATTGGATATTGTCGATAGACATTCTACGTTTATCGTCTCATGTTGTCCATTAATGAAAAAAGCGCGCATTTTTACAAGTACTTATTTTGTTTAAGATAGATATATACAATGAGATCGTGTTTTTTCAGCTTCCTACGATTTTCGAGTTTGATGGCTTAAAATTTGCGTAATAATGAGTAAATCAATAATCCGTAATAAAATTGGGGGCGCGCTTAGCCAGTTTTCGAGATAAATGCCAAAATGTAAGAATTTTTTGCAAATTTTGAGATATTCAAGTTTTGACTGAACATTTGCTTTAAAATGACTGGAAACAATTTTTATAATTATTTTGGACTAGAATTTGGCCGCTGCCTTGATTTCTGACCCCAGTTTTCTAATTTGTTGAATATTGCAAAATAATTGCATTTTCGCTATTATTAATTAAGATAGTTAAGATAGATATATACAATGAGATCGTGTTTTTTCAGCTTCCTACGATTTTCGAGTTTGATGGCTTAAAATTTGCGTAATAATGAGTAAATCAATAATCCGTAATAAAATTGGGGGCGCGCTTAGCCAGTTTTCGAGATAAATGCCAAAATGTAAGAATTTTTTGCAAATTTTGAGATATTCAAGTTTTGACTGAACATTTACTTTAAAATGACTGGAAACAATTTTTATAATTATTTTGGACTAGAATTTGGCCGCTGCCTTGATTTCTGACCCCAGTTTTCTAATTTGTTGAATATTGCAAAATAATTGCATTTTCGCTATTATTATTAAGATAGATATATACAATGAGATCGTGTTTTTTCAGCTTCCTACGATTTTCGAGTTTGATGGCTTAAAATTTGCGTAATAATGAGTAAATCAATAATCCGTAATAAAATTGGGGGCGCGCTTAGCCAGTTTTCGAGATAAATGCCAAAATGTAAGAATTTTTTGCAAATTTTGAGATATTCAAGTTTTGACTGAACATTTGCTTTAAAATGACTGGAAACAATTTTTATAATTATTTTGGACTAGAATTTGGCCGCTGCCTTGATTTCTGACCCCAGTTTTCTAATTTGTTGAATATTGCAAAATAATTGCATTTTCGCTATTAGCAATCCACGATGGAATAATGTGGTTTTGGTTAGCATTTTAAGTTAACCCATAAGGTTAATGATTAAACGGACTCGGTAGTTGCTCATTCAAACTTTTGTAAACGAGAATGATGTTAATAGTTTGAAATTCTGTAAATTATTCTTCTGCGTTTGTAATTGTATTTTGCCACCAGTTGAATTTGGAGAAAGCGGTTACAGCACATTTTACTGCAAAATTTGAACGGAATTGGAATTCGAAAATAACGATTCCTTATATGCAATGTGGCCAATTTAAAATGTTGATATTGATGCAAAGTTTTGTTAACCACTCAGGATTTTGTTAATGCCGCGGCGACTTGTTAGTCACACCATGAAGTCCTGCACGAGCTTATCGAAACGCCAATTACGCCGTCGTATCGAAAAAACAGTTGCAGCAACAATTAACAATTTAGAAACCAGTGTTTCTGATCAGTCGACTGCCACTTTTTACCACGACCTAAGTGCCCCTGACTTAATTGCTGACTCATTCAACAACGACCACCAAGTAGAATTAGATTCAGAAATTTATGATATTATCGACGACGACGAAATCATATCTGAGCCGTCTTCGTCCGATTTCAGCAGTGATTCTGAAGTAGAAGATAACCAAATTAATGAAGAACTGCGGAAGTGGGCAATAGAGAATAATGTGACTAATTCTGCAACTAGTTCATTGTTGAAAATATTAAAAAAACATTCGTGTTTCTCAGAATTACCAGCCGATGCTAGATCATTATTGTCCACACGCCGTCATTTTATTAAGCGGGATGTGCTGCCTGGTGCATACGCACATTTTGGACTTGAGAATGGGGTTAAAAGTTATGTGAATCAATTAAAAGTTGTGCCAGAAGTGATTAGTTTACTAATTGGAATAGACGGAATACCAATTAGCAAGAGTAGCAAAAGTGAATACTGGCCGATTTTGGCATCAATATTCCAGGATAGAAACTATAAACCGTTTTGTGTTGGCATATACCAAGGATCTAGTAAGCCTAATGATCAGAACGAATACTTACAAGATTTTGTCGCCGAGTGTAAACAACTACTTCAAACTGGGATATTAGTGAAAAATAAGTTAATATCTGTACAAATTAAAGGATTCATCTGTGATGCTCCTGCTAGGGCATTTATTACGTGTACAAAATACCATTCAGGATTTTCAGCGTGTTCAAAATGTACACAGGTTGGAGAGAGGTACGAAAATCGTACCGTTTTCTCCGATAAAATTGCGTCTAGAAGAACTGATGCCAATTTTGGAAATTCAACATCGCTTGAAGATGATCATCATTGTGGATTTACTATTCTTTCTGAACTTGGGATTGGACTTGTATCAAAACTTCCTCTGGAATCAATGCATTTGATATATTTGGGCGTAGTGAAGAAAATTTTAAATTTGTGGATTGGTGGTAAAACAAAATATCTAAAGTTCAGTGCATTTCAAATTTCCACAATTTCTGACAATTTAAGTGCGTTAAGATTTCATATGTGCTGTGAATTTAACCGACAACCTAGGTCGCTTGTCGAACTACCGAGATGGAAAGCAACGGAATTACGACAGTTTCTATTATATACCGGCTTTATTGTGTTGCATAATATTTTGCCACAAAATTATCTGACACATTTTTGGTCTATCCACTGTGCTGCTACAATTTACTCTAATGACGAATTAATTGCAAGTTATGGTGATTATGCTGATCAACTTCTAAATTTTTTTGTTGTGGAATTTAGTGCACTTTATAGGAAAGAAAACTTGTCCTACAATGTCCACGGTTTACTACATGTATGCGAAGACGTAAAGATGTTCGGCAACATCAATAACTATAGTGCCTTTAGTTTTGAAAATCATCTTGGGATTTTAAAACGATTAACAAAAAGTGGACTTTCTCCTCTCTCTCAAATTTGTGGGAGAATTTCAGAAAGGGAATCCAGTTCGCCATCACACATTCAGCGACAAGAGTTGAAACATATTCATAGCACCGGTCCACTAATTAATGGGTATGGTTCCCCACAGTACAAAACATTTGTGAATGGAAATTTTATATTAAAAATTAACAAACGTGATCAGTTTGTACAAATGAGAACTGGTGAACTTGTGAAGGTGAGAAATTTTGCCACTGATCTGGAGAGCGGGGAGGTTTGGATCATTGGTCACGCTTGCCTGAAAACTGCTCCACTTTACACTTCACCGTGCAACTCTGAATTACTGGGAATTTTTACGTTTTCCAAATTTGGACCGTTGAAAAAGTTTCCGCTCTCTGATATTTCACGTAAATATTTGGTTCTACCGAAAACTGTTGGGATATTCGCCGCCCTCCCCCTCGTCCACTGTTAGTCAAAATGGTCTTCTCGGTGGTCCATTTTCCTGAAACGGATGAGGTGGAAGTGACCCCGGACAGTTGGCTGGATCGAGAAGAAGAGGGACGACTAAAATGTTGGTGGCCTCCTTACAAAAATTCAGACAAGGTGAAGACAGCAGTTAAAAATCAGTCGCCAGTAAATTTGGAAACTTGGAATATTTATAACGCTAGGATTCTAAGGTGTTTTGGTTAGTGAATAATTATTTCATTGTAATAAACTCATTTTCATTAATTTAGATTTCATTAATAACTAATTAGTTATTTATGTACATTTCTAGCAACATACGCAGCAGCACGCGAACACTTATCAACAGCAGCATGGACGTCAAACTTGGAATCTGAGGTTGAAGAAAATGACGAAGGAAGTAGGCGCAGTGCGCGCCCTCGAGCGCTGAACATCGAGTATGAAGAAAGTTTGTCTGGGAGCAGCGGTGAGCTATCATCATTCTCAAAACCTGCAGCGAAAGATAAGATGAAGGCGAATTTCCCGCCACCGCCCGTAATATTTACAAATCGGAGCAACGAGTCAAGCTTGGCCTTAACAAATCCTGGATTTGTATTGGCACCGGGCTCAGGTACGCTTAGTCGGTTGGATGACCACAATAAATCGAATGAATCGAGATGTTCAGGTAAATTGAGTGTTACTTTAAGGATCTGTGGGTTGATGTTGTTGAAGGAGTAATAAATATTTCCTTGTATTATGCAGGTAACGCAGACAAACTTCCAGTATTTGATAATAAGCTACAAAAAAATTCAGGTAATATTTAGAACTCGGATGTTTAAGTAATTCTATATTTATTATTCAACACATCTTTAATTTTGTAGAAATTTCGCCATTTGAAAAGCATGTCGTAAAGGAACTCGCCGAACTTAGGCAACGAATGGATCTTCTGACGACGAATGTAAGAATGGTGTATGATTTATATAGCAAAGTCTCGCCAAGTGGTCGTCCTGAGAAAATTGACTACGGCTTTCCATTTGACACAATGGAAGCTTTTGATGAGCTAGAAACTTCAATTCAAGATAAGAAGATGTTTTAACAATTGGTAATATATTATCTGTTCGATGATTAAAATAGTATAATCGTACAAGCATTGGATTTCCCCTTTATGAATAGATCGTGGAGCTAAAAGAGATCGGTGGCACAAATTACAAGGAAAACATTACTAACATAATGACTCGTATGATGACATACAATCTTGGTAGTAAATTTTGCTGGGAGGGGATAAGAAAAATCAACCCCAAACGTGCATTTAAACACTGCAAGATTAAAGACGCTATTTCTGGTAAATAATTTACAATTAAAATCTGCTTCTAAGTGATACGTGAAAAGATATTTACAATTTGTAGCTGCTGTTAAGGATAATCGAAATTGTGCTGGTGTAACTGACTCGGATATCAAAATTAAGCTGGCTTCATGGTTTCAGCACGCACCAGAGAAAAACAAATCGGTAATATGTTATATAGTTTTGTCTTAATCTATCTATAATATAGGTTCGTAAAACTAGTATTTCAAAAGCGTTTCTAAATAATTGCAGGAGCATAAAGAATCTTAGGAGGAGAATTAACACATCAAAATAGGCGTCGTTGTCGCCTTGTATAATTTAATGATTGTATATTTAATGTTCTTAAATGTTATGGTTATTTGTTAATTGTTATTGATTGTTATTAATGTATTCATTGTCATGTTTTGAATTGGAAATAAATATGTGAAAATATAATATGTTCCCAGTGTGAGACTAAATACTGCGCATACCACACATACTAAGTCAGATGTCATAAAGATGACTTCAGGAATATCCCCAAGACATCCAGTGGCATGCTTCCAGAGACGACTTTTTGGCGGACATTGGCTCGTCTTACGGACGTTTTTATTACGTATCCGTATTAAAACCGATGTCGCTACGACAAACTACTCGTCTCGTTTAGATGTCTTAGAGGAGTGCAAATGACATAGTGTGGTAGCTTGGGGTACATTGATTAGTTCGTAGGTAGTAGAAAGTCAAGAGTGGGTCGGATTTCTGAAATCCCCTTAAAACTAGGGCTCATTCCGTAAAATTGAGTCATTTTTTACCTTTCTCGCACAGTCACAAATCAAAACAAAATATTTTGTTGGATTTATCTTGTAAAATAAATATGTTTATCAATTTCCCTTCTTGCATGACATCCTGGTAATTTTAAGCCTTGGTGACCTTTTGACCTTTTCAACAGTGGTGATATTTACGCCCAAAGACTTTTACAGATACGTATTCTGATTCGGCTACAACTATTAAATTAGCTCAGTAATAAATGGTATGATTTATCTTCCGGTAGTTAATTTTTTGTACATTTTCTTATAATTTAAAGAATGGGTATAGGTTAAGTACTTATTTCTTGGCAATTGAGATATTTTTAAGTATTTTTTTAGTCTGTTAAACGCTTTCCTTGTCTGGGTTTTACTTATTGACCTGAAAGGTCACCCAACTTATATTTTATTCCGATTTAAACTCTGACAATTATTTCCACGTGCATTTTTTAAAACAATTATGAATATTAAAGCGGGTCTTATATGTACCCGATCACTTTTTATTTCGGTATCAAAATGGTCAAAAACAAGTTTTGAAATCTGAAATTATTGTAGAATAAGGTAAATATATCTGGCTACGTGTCCCTAAAATTTCATAAGTTTTCCTCGAAACCAAAATTTCCTATACCATTTCAAAACGACTAAGTCGGGAAATAAGTTTTTGTAAGTCCAAAAATTTGCTCGACATTGACTCGTTGAAGGCCTGACTACATTTTAACTGAGAGGGATGTGGCCGTGCAAAAATTAAGACATACATAAAAAAGGATGGAGAATCCGAAAATGACAACCCCAAATACGCAGGATGAGAAAAAACCATCATTTCGACTCCTCCGAAAATGAAAAACGAAAAATTTGTTTAAGAAAATTCTCCATCCACGTCGGGGCCTGATGCGGCCATGAAGTCAAAGATTAATACAAACCACTTGTATCATATTAAGGCCTATAAAATGGGGGTCAAAGCGTATGCAAAGAAATCTCCAGCAAAACAAAGGGGACTGAAGAAAAAATAGTAATCGCACGACCTCCCAAGCCTTACAACAAAATCTCACCAAAAAAGTTGGTCACTGACGACGAGTCCTACGTTCTTAAAAACGTATAAGAAAATCCGGGAAGGCAATTTTTTCATGGGAAATATATCTCCCAACTGAAAACCGTAGAGAAATTCAAATGTTTTTCGAAATTTCTCAAAAAACCTCAGGTTTGGTTGGCGTTCGGGCAATTTGGGCACGTTTCGGACCCCTCAGTTAAAAAGGGCTGTGAGGAGGTACAAGTTTGATTTCGGGAATGGGGGATAGACCGTCTGATTCCTTTCATCAAGGAGTATTATTAAATAGAAAATGTAATTTTTAGACCGACCTTGGACCATTCCACAATCCAACAACTATCAAGCAAGAAATCGAAAAAAAATTCAGTTTGGCGTCGAAAAATGGAAACCCTACATTCATTCATTCATTCATATTCAATTTATTAGCATTTGATATGGCCATGAGCCCTCATCAATATAGAGATTACAGAGTTAGATATGTAAATGTAAATAGAGTAAAATAAAGTAGTCAGAGGAATAGTGGGAAAACCTGGCTATGGTGTAGAGCCAGGAAAACCACTATCACCTCTGGAAATGTGGCCCAGAGGTCCATTCGGCTCTGACTACCTACATCACCCAGGCAGGACAAATGAGTGATAGGGATCATAGGCAGATCCCGAAAGGTGATGGTGATATCCAAATGAGGACGGCGTCGCGAAGGCGGAAGCAAGACGAGTGAAGGTTGTTGGGCGGGGCGTCCACGGACCACGCAATACCTTAGCGCCCTCCCGGGCACGGGCTACGTGTCCCCTTCACGGTCACGCAGTGTGACCAGGGCCGAGCGACACTACCCACTTGCCCCTTCACCCCTCACAGCACAACCGGGTCATGGGACCCCCGTAGGCCCGACTACGCTGCCCACCGCCATGCACGACCCCGTCCTCACTCTTCCACCAACCACCCCCCACGGTCACTACCCCGATATACCAAACAATGACCTACCTGGGGGAGTCCTCCTGGCGTAGATCCTCCCGTGCACAGAGTCCGGCGAGATCCGTCTTCGCCTGATGGCTCAGCTTGTCGTTGCTGGGACGGGTGTGGCAGGGGGTGTCACCAGGCACGCAGGTGGGGGGTGTGAGTGGACGAGGCTCACAGGGCGAAAAGCCTGGGACACACTTCACTTGCCCTGGCGCACCCGCGACCCAGATGGAAGAGAGAGAATCCAGTTGCAGAGCGAGAGAGAGACACGGTTGGAAGCCAAAGAGGATCCTGGAAACCCTACATACATGCCTCATCTTCGCTCAATAAAAAAATGTGACCTATGTGTAAGAAGGAATACTTCCAGCTTTGGGAAACAGTCGATACTTTAAGAAAATTTTGATTCCGGTTGCAGAAAATTAACAATGAAGTTGCAAAGTCTTCCAAAAAATCAGTAACGGCGGGTGTGAAGTAAAAAGTTAAATGCAAAGTGGATAATGGATTAAAGTCCTAATTGTTCTTGGATATGTTGGGCTAGATATATTTTTAGTATTCTACAGAAATTTGAGATTTCAAAACTCGTTTTTGACAATTTTCAGGCCGAAGTTGCAAGTGATCGGGTATATATAAGACCCGCTCTATGTTTTCTGAATAAATTGCAACATTGCATTTTTAAATGATAATGTGTACAAAAGGGCGTTCATTAAATTTAATATTTGTCCTGATAATTTTTGAAGCCCTGTACTAAAAAACGATGGCACTTATAAAGCCAATATTTTTATCAGTACATAAATATATACATACGTTAGCATCTTACATCGTTATCATCGACCAATCGATATTACCGACTTTAATGAGCATCATTTACATACATACATCAAAGTCAAACCAAAGACTTATACATATCTATATACAACTGTGTAACCCTTACATTTAGTAATACATTTTTGGCAATGATAGGTCTCACTGAACAATTGATTCTTCAACCAGCAAGATACATACGCATGTACATATGCAAAAATGAGCTTAAATATTTCCAATATCTTTCAACTTTACAATTTAAAAAACTACTATCTACATATATACACACATGTCAATGACATTTTCTGCCCGTCTATTTTTTCAAATATTGGTTACATTTAGATTAGGCAGCAAATTGCACGTTTAGATCGAATTTATTTACATTCACTGATACATAAAGATACCGTTGAATTCGAAAATTATAAAGATTAAATAAACTAGAGCTTAAATTTCTTCCTAGAAGTTTGACCTAAAATTATTTTGTCCATTCCATACACAACGATACTCAATGGAAAGAAATTTAATACATACTTTTAGGAACGTACATACATAAACTGCGTAAATTATATAAAACTATTTTTACTGAAATATGTGATTTACTGCGTGTACAATTTCAGTGTTGCATACATACATAGCAGCATCAATTTTTTGAAGCTGAAGCTTGAAAATTTTGTAAACTTTGGTAACTTGGTAAAACTACTTTATTATAAGAGAACCCAGTCGCATTTCAATACGACTTTTCACCTTCTCATGCTACAACTACTTTCCAGAAAATAAATAACCTAAAATGGTTCCAAAACTAAAACTTGGCAGATAAAATCTTTGCAAGTCTACATCTCTCAATTTCAAATCTTATACAATTTTCCCCTAATGTTTGACGCGCAGCTTAGTGTGATATCAGAGAGGAAAATTAGCCACCTCATTTTCTTCCTGTTATCGGTAATTTTCGCAATTCTGGAATTTGGTAGTGCCATCATTGTCTGCGGCGGGAGATGGTTGCGCTTCCATAAATTTGAGGATATTCCGATGTGGCGACTCTACACGACGGGATGCATCGGTAAGAAATTAAAAATATATTTTTAGGAACTTATGCATATAAACTGCGTAAATTTAGGGGTGGCGGGTAGCATCATTATCATTTTCCACACCACAACTTATGCGGTCGCACCTCTTGTTCCAAACATTATGGAACAATTTTGGGAACTGCAGGAAACTTGGAGACGATGTAAGTAAAATTCTAATTTTTATATTTTAGGGTGATAGGGTGATAGGGTAGGGTGCAATATACTTTTTTCTAATTTTAGTAAAAATTTCCCCTTCATCCTCAACTTCATGGACTTGGGAACAAATTTTATACGTATCGCTGCAGCTTATCATTCTAGCGGGAAACTTTTTACCCGTATTGACTTCCCTGATCGGCGTGCTTATCGACGTGGATCCTTTCGGGCTTTTATTGCTCTCAAATAAATACAATACTTTCCCCCTCTTCATGTTCAGATGCTTCTTAACATCGGTTTGTATCAGGGAAGCGTATCGAATATTTTGGTTCGTGCTATTTTTTGGCGTCACAATGTGCCGATTCGCGCTAGATTTTGCCACCACGATTGGCCGACTTTGGAATCCGAAAATGTTTACGGATATTTACACCCAGTACTTTCTCCTTTATTCGGCTTTATCAGGGATATCGGAGTTTTCGCTTTTTTGCGCCATGGGAGCAACTCTCATGATTGGAATTGCAATAAACTTTTTGACATTAAGACTATATTCAAAATTACCGCTCATACTGCACCTGACGACGACCGTGTTTGCGGTGGTCATTCCGATCTTGGTGAACCTTACGTTGCCTCCGGTCGTGATGACGCATGAAGAAACGCGCAAGTTGTTGAAAATGAGGTATTTGTGGTATCGCCCGTTCAGGAGACAAAGTCCAGTTTTGTTCAGGGTGATACGTGCCATGCGACCTTTGGCCTTTCATGCAGGCCTCTTTGACCACAGATTCTTCAAGTTGCAGAGGTCCACCTTGTTCACTTTTTATAAGGTTTACGTGGATTACACGATTGTTGCATTATTGTACATTCCGGTTTAATATAACATATATTTATATATGTACATACTCTCTTTCCACGGCAAGTTGAACCTGGAGATATGGGAGACTAAACTCAGTTCAACGTTAATAAGCATGGGCCGGGATTTAGTCTTCCATATCTCCGAGTTCAACTTGCCGTGGATAGACTATATCTGCACTCAAAACAAAACGGTGTCAATATATGACTTAACCGCCTTGTTTACAATTGTGATTCCGAGTAGTAATGAATTTTTTCCGTCCGGTCATAACATTATAACTTCCGGTATCAAAATCATCATATCTCGGATTCAACATTGTAACCAAGGCGGTTAAGTCATATGTTGACACCGGCGGTGTTGATTTAACAAATTTTTATTTTGAGTGTGTGTATTTTCGAAATGTAGACTTGTCAAGTTCTCATATTTTCAGTAAAGTATAGTTCAATTTATACATAGCAAGAGTATTTAACTTCTACTTATTTATTCTAAGTTTTACTGGAAAAAACGAGAAAAAGCTTTACTTTGTTTGTCAATGTTTCGAATCGTATCTAAAATTAATTATCAAGGCATGCTTACGCAGAAAAACGAAAAGATTGCCGAAAATAAATCTATTTTTCATACATTTACTAGTACTGATAAATAGTTTGACAGAGTGGATGCAGGTATGTCCTACATATTTTTAAGAGTATGTAGTGTCGTCTATTAGGCTTACCTTGCCTGGCTTTCGCCTAAAACGTTCAGCCAACTTGACCTTTGTTTTAATTTTAAAAACCTACATAAAGAAGGACAGGGTTATAATAGCAATACCTAAAAAATTGAACCATTCGGGCCTTAGAAAGTACAGACAAACAGAGGCATAAAAGGATTTCACTCGCTAATAAATGATTTAATGTCAAATATCCAATTATTAAGACTCGCATAATATGTGCAAATTACATGCAGCGAGCAATTTGGAACCAAAATTAGCTTATCGTTTTGTAAATAAATATAATACTTTAAACTTTGATGACAATTATTTGCACACATTTTCTAACCAATTATGAATACTACCCATACATTTACCGATAATTATGCAACGCTATATTTTATTAGCTCGCCCTGCGTAGCACGGGAGCTATTGAATTCCTCTTGTCCGTCCGTCTGGTTGTTAACGACCTTTTTGCATCAATTGATGCTAATTAAACAGCCCCTTGACCATTATAAATTATTGGATACGTTAGGCGCACCATTGGTACTAAACAAACCGAATCAAATTTTTTAACAAGTTAATAGGACCATTGATATCTAACAATCGGGAACACAAAATGATGCGAAATAATTGGAGGCACGGACGCAAAACGCACCAATAATGCAGAATATCCGGGAGAAATGATCATACAATTTTGACATAAATTTTTCAAAATTATCGTTGATCGTTGGTAGGTAATTCTGCACCAGTGATGCACTATTTTTGGACTCTTCTATAATAATTATTGATCCACTTTGTTGGATTTTTCTGCACCATTGGTGCATAATTGCAAAAAATTATGTATCTATTTTGTTGCATTTTTCTGCACCTTTGGGGTAAGTTATAACCAAATCATTATTACAGGGTGAGCTACTTCTAACGTTACTACGGTTTATTTAATACTAAAAGGGCTTCATTTAATTCAGTAACATATTCTGCTCTACTTTTTCCTTCTAGTGATTTTTTATTGTACTCAAAAAACGATATGTGTAAGAACCCCTAATATAGTCCGATTTTAATACACCTCTCTTTTTTGTGAACTTTCGGTGAATAATATCCCATTTTTCTAAGGCGAGACCCAAACGTAACAATGCACCCAAAAAAATACGTGCATGGTTACGGCGAAGCCATAGTATGCAGTTAAGTGCCCACCTCAAAACAGTCAGACAAGATTGTGAGAGAACCATAAGTCGTAGAAAAATGCGGTTTCGACCAATGGGTAGTAAATTCTGTGTAGTATTGTTTATAGATCTCTGGGCTTAATCGGTTCATACCTTCATGGTGTATTTCTCGTTTTAGTGACTTTTTTTTCTGTATCTCAAAATATTCCGCTGAAAGTGAAAAATCGGCAAAGGGAAATCGAAAGGGCTTAAAAAATTATTAAGATCATTCTTTATGGTCATGAAAATCGGATGCAAAATGAGGAAGTTATGGCGGTTTGAAATTTTTAAAATTCAGTTACATCCATAGCAACTATAGTAAGGAAATTCTTTATATGTATGTGCAAATGATGGCCTGAGCCAGGGCTTATATAATCGTCACGTCCGTCTGTCTGTAAATTTGTAATGGCTCGTAATGGAACAATATGAATTAAGTAAAATCGGAAACATATTCATCTGGAGGGACCCGAAAGGATTTATTTTAATCGTCGTATCGAACCGCAATTTGTTAACAATTGCTGCCAATTGCTACTAATGTAAGAATGTGAATTTAAATTAGAACCATTAGTTTTTATTTAAAAAATATTGATATGCAATTATGAAAAAATTTGGTGCAATACTTCGGATTGGGTGATAGCAACCTTTTCTTGACTCGGGCATATCAAGTCTGCAATGTGGGTTTTTAATGACGGAGTTAAAAAATTGTTCACTTAAAAACGACAAAATAAACGAATTAAAAAAATAAAACTAAGGCGAGAGGCGCTACTAGAAACAAGAAACAAGCCCTCCCACCAACACCCCCGTCTCGCCGTGGCCCCATTAATATTTTTATATCTGGGGGGTGTAACCACAATTTGTGATTCAAACCTTTAACTACTAATGTAAACTGCATTTAAAATTGATATATAGTACAATATTATATTGCACTGCACTTTTAAAACCTATTACCTGTAGTTCTTACATTAATTTGAATTTAAACATGCAGTCTAGCATTAATCAACAGAGTCAGGATAAATAGATTCTTATAAACCCCGAAACATTTGTGTAAAATGTTTAATAAAATTGGCAAATATGTATAAAAACATTTTTTTAATTTAAGATTTTTGATTAAAGAAAATCTATATACCAGAACCAAGACCCTAAAATTTCAAGTCAATCGGTATTGTTGTTGCAAAAGTTTGGAACATATACATACCCGGACTCTATTCCTCAATCTTCGTACAAAAAATGAAATATTTACTTCTTAAAACCAACTTTTAATGCAGGCAATCATGTGATTAAATACATTCCAAATTTGCATTCAGAAATTTTAGAATTGAGCTAGCTGCTCTGGTAAATGCGTTAAATAAATAAAGCTTTCGTATTTTGATTTCGGACATTTGTGTAACAATTTTATGACACTTTCATGAAAATGACATGTACCCATGTAGGCATACATCACATTATTGGTTTTTTAAATTGTGTATAATGCAGGAAAGAATTTCAAAAAATAAAATTGTAGTTACACCCCCAGATATAAAAATATTAATGGGGCCACGGCGAGACGGGGGTGTTGGTGGGAGGGCTTGTTTCTTGTTTCTAGTAGCGCCTCTCGCCTTAGTTTTATTTTTTTAATTCGTTTATATCACTACTTTTCACAAAATAAACCCAAAATGGTTTCCAAAACTAAAACCTGGCAGCTAAAATCTCTACAAGTTCACATCTCTAAATTTCAAATCTTATACAATTTTCCCATAATGTTTGACGCTCAGCCTAGAGTGATGTCAGAAAGGAAAATTAACCACCTCATTTTTTTCCTGTTAGCGCTAATGTTCGCAATTTTAGAAAGTGGTGCTGCTTTCATAGTCTGCGGCGGGAGATGGTTGCGCTGGCGATGGTTGGCGATGGTTGCGATAGATTTGAAGATATTCCGATGTGGAGACTTTACACGACAGGATGCATCGGTAAGAAATGTAATCCATATTTTTAGGAACTTATGTCCAAAAATTCGTAAATTTAGGGTTGACGCGTTTCGCCATTATCATTTTTCACATCACAACTTATGCAGTCGCACCTTTAATCCCGAACATCATGGAACAATTTTGGAAACTGCAGGAATCTTGGCGAAAGTGTAAGCAAAATTATAATTTTGATTAATTGTTTTTACACCTGAGGTGCAATATAATTTCAGTAAAAATTTCCCCATCGTCCTCAACTTCATGGACTTGGGAACGAATTTTATACATATCACTTCAGCTTATCATTCTAGCGGGAAACTTCTCACCCGTTTGGACTTCCCTGATCGGTGTGTTTATCGATGTGGATCCTTTCGGGCTTCTATCGCTCTCATATAAATACAATACTTTCACCCTATTCATTTTCAGATGCTTCCTAACTTCGCTTTCTATCCGAGAAGCGTATCGAATCTTTTGGTTCGTGCTATTTGTTGGCGTCACAATTTTCTGATTCGCGCTAGATTTTGCGACCACGATTGGTCGACTTTAGAATCCGAAAATGTTTACGGGATTTTACACCCAGTACTTTCTCCTTTATTCGGCTGTATCGGGTATATCCGAGTTGGCATTTTTTTGCGCCATGGGAGCAACCCTCATGATTGGAATTGCAATCAATTTTTTGACATTAAGACTTTATGCAAAATTGCCGCTCGTACTGCACCTGACGACGACCGTGTTTGCCTTGGTCATTCCGATCTTGGTGAATCTTACGCTGCCTCCGGTCGTAATGACGCATGAAGAAACGAGAAAGTTGTTGAAAATGAGATATTTACGATATCGCCCGTACAGGAAGCAAAGCCCAGTTTTGTTCAGGGTGATATGTGCCATGCGACCTTTGACCTTTCATGCGGGCCTCTTTGACCACAGATTCTTCAAGTTGCAGAGGTCCACCTTGTTCACGTATTATAAGGTTTATGTGGATTACACGATTGTAGCATTGTTTTATATTCCGGTTTAATATCCATTCCAAGGATTATTTGGTTTTTGCTCAATTCTTAAATTTACGGTTTTTTAAAGCGAACTTCAAGATCAGCATATTTTGTTTGAAGTATTTAAAAAATTCACCCGGATCTTGCAATTTATAAAGTCGTAAGCAATATCTATCAAGCAATAAGTACCAATTTGCAGTTGTAGGTACATTTAATGTGCTGCTTAAATACTGTCAAAAAGCTGACACAGCGACGCACTTATTTATGTATCAATGTCTAAAACCATAATTGCATATTTGTGTGTATTTATTTTTAAAAACACAGTTCACATTTACGCACACAAAAAAAACATGTTTATGTAAGTAGGTATATTGTACATAAAGTTATATTTACTGTGTTTTACTAGGTTTTATGTACTAAAATAAGAGTAAATAATTTATACTAAAGTTGTAAGCATTAATGTTTGCATTAATTTGTTTTTCTGGCGGAATAAAAATAGAAAGCCATATACATATATATGGTTTGTATATATGTAAACCAAATATGCCGTATTGATCCGAAGTAACAAAGAAGCGAAAATATATGATTAGCATTCGTCTGAAGATGAAAGTAGTCGGATTTCTGAACTTACCGTCTTAAATAACCTCGTGTATGTATGTACCCGTAACCGTATGTATGTATGTATATACATACCACGTATATATATATACGTGCACAATGGGAAATCCGTCCAAATTATCGCTCAAAATTCCAGGAGCACTTTTCCGGAGATATTTTTGCATTATCCGAGCTCTGAGGGGTCGAAGAACTGCTCATAAAATTGATATCTAGCTTCAGCTAGGCAGGAAAAGTCGGTCGCAAGTGAAATTAACCCATGTCGTAAGGGAACGATGTCGACATGTCGAAATTTCGACATGGAGCTAGAGAGCTGAAATTCATAACGAATACTCCTCTACTCTTCAAAATACATATGCAACAGTTTTTGACCACGTCGACAGCAAATTGCCCGAAATATCAGCCGTTGAATGTCGAAATATCAAAATCGAAATCTAGTTTAGCGCCATATGCTGTCGACATGATCAAAAACTGTCGCATATGTATTTTGAAGAGTAGAGAAGTATTCGTAATGAATTTCAGCTCTTTAGCTCCATGTCGAAATTTCGACATGTCGACATCGTTCCCTTACGACATGAGTTAATTTCACTTGCGACCGAAAAATATCAATTCCAAACCGGACTTTAAAATCGGTTTTACTTCTAATTTTAAAAAGTTTGCAAATATACTAACCAAAAATTTAATGCGAAATTCAAATTAAATTTTAAATTAAGGAATTAGAGATTACAATTAATTCTTAATCCAACAATTAGAAAGATTATGTGTAACCATCACCTCCAAAAAAAGTTCGTTTTAATACAAATTGAAAACCAGTTTTCGAGTGTTAAAACCGGTTTTTCACCAAACCTGTTTTTGTAATTTTGAAAATTGTAAACAGGTTTCGGTTAAATCTAAAATCGGTTTTTATCATTTTTTACGAAATCGGAAAAACCGATTTTGGATGCCCTACTTACAGACCCTATACTCATTTTCTTAGGGAAGAGTTCAATTCTCTTGCTAGTTTCTTGAAATAAAATGTTACATGAGATAATGAATTCGTAGGTCTGAAATTATAATGCTACATTTTGTATAACATATATCAATGTTCTCATCAGCAGAAGGTACAATCTCGTAAGAGCAGATTCGGGTCTAAAATCTTTAAATTGTTGAGTAGGAACATCCGGCCTCGCAAATGAAGCACGAACATTTTCATTTTCATTACATTCCTTACATTTTCCTACGCTTAACATGCAATTATCTTTCGGAGTGTGATAGGACAATTATATCTCTGGATTACCATGGGCCATAAGGATTACCATGGGCCATAAGAATTACCATGGGCCATAAGAATTACCATGGGCCATAAGGATTAGCAAGGGCCATAAGGATTACCAAGGGCCATAAGGATTACCATGGGCCATAAGAATTACCATGGGCCATAAGGATTAGCAAGGGCCATAAGGATTACCAAGGGCCATAAGGATTACCATGGGCCATAAGGATTAGCAAGGGCCATAAGGATTACCAAGGGCCATAAGGATTACCATGGGCCATAAGGATTAGCAAGGGCCATAAGGCTTACCAAGGGCCATAAAAATTACCATGGGCCATAAGAATTACCATGGGCCATAAGAATTACCATGGGCCATAAGGATTACCATGGGCCATAAGAATTACCATGGGCCATAAGGATTACCATGGGCCATAAGAATTACCATGGGCCATAAGAATTACCATGGGCCATAAGCATTACCATGGGCCATAAGAATTACCATTGGCCATAAGAATTACCATGGGCCATAAGAATTACCATGGGCCATAAGAATTACCATTGGCCATAAGAATTACCATGGGCCATAAGAATTACCCTGGGCCATAAGAATTACCATGGGCCATAAGGATTACCATGGGCCATAAGGATTACCAAGGGCCATAAGGATTACCAAGGGCCATAACGATTACCATGGGCCATAAGGATTAGCAAGGGCCATAAGGATTACCAAGGACCATAAGGATTACCATGGGTCATAAGGATTAGCAAGGGCCATAAGGATTACCATGGGCCATAAGAATTACCATGGGCCATAAGGATTACCATGGGCCATAAGAATTACCATGGGCCATAAGAATTACCATGGGCCATAAGAATTACCATGGGCCATAAGAATTACCATGGGCCATAAGAATTACCATGGGCCATAAGAATTACCATGGGCCATAAGAATTACCATGGGCCATAAGGATTACCATGGGCCATGAGGATTACCATGGGCCATAAGGATTACCATGGGCCATAAGGATTACCATGGGCCATAAGGATTACCATGGGCCATAAGAATTACCATGAGCCATAAGGTTTACCATGGTAATCCTTATGGCCCATGGTAATCCTTATGGCCCATGGTAATCCTTATGGCCCTTGGTAATGCTTATGGCCCATGGTAATCGTTATGGCCCTTGGTAATCCTTATGGCCCATGGTAATCCTTATGGCCCTTGGTAATCCTTATGGCCCATGGTAATCCTTATGGCCCATGGTAATCCTTATGGCCCATGGTAATCCTTATGGCCCTTGGTAATCCTTATGGCCCATGGTAATCTTTATGGCCCATGGTAATTAATATGGCCCTTGGTAATCCTTATAGCCCATGGTAATCCTAATGGCCCATGGTAATCCTTATGGCCCATGGTAATCCTTATGGCCCTTGGTAATCCTTATGGCCCATGGTAATCTTTATGGCCCATGGTAATCCCTATGGCGATTGGTAATCCTTATGGCCCATGGTAATCCTTATGGCCCATGGTAATCCTTATGGCCCATGGTAATCCTTTTGGCCCCTGGTAATGCTTATGGCCCATGGTAATCCTTATGGCCCTTGGTAATGCTTATGGCCCATGGTAATCCTTATGGCCCATGGTAATTCTTACGGCCCATGGTAATTCTTATGGCCATGGTAATTCTTATGGCCCATGGTAATTCTTATGGCCTATGGTAATTCTTATATCCCATGGTAATTCTTATGGCCTATGGTAATTCTTATGGCCCATGGTAATTCTTATGGCCCATGGTAATTCTTATGGCCCATGGTAATTCTTATGGCCCATGGTAATTCTTATGGCCCATGGTAATTCTTATGGCCCATGGTAATTCTTATGGCCCATGGTAATTCTTATGGCCTAT
Organism: Folsomia candida; assembly: GCF_002217175.1. Lineage (NCBI taxonomy): Eukaryota > Metazoa > Arthropoda > Collembola > Entomobryomorpha > Isotomidae > Folsomia > Folsomia candida. The sequence goes on along the minus strand of NW_019091200.1, from coordinate 3,948,740 downwards.
GGTAATCCTTATGGCCCTTGGTAATCCTTATGGCCTATGGTAATTTGTATATCCCATGGTAATTCTTATGGCCCATGGTAATTCTTATGGCCCATGGTAATTCTTATGGACCATGGTAATTCTTATGGCCTATGGTAATCCTTATGGCCCTTGGTAATCCTTATGGCCTATGGTAATTTGTATATCCCATGGTAATTCTTATGGCCTATGGTAATTCTTATGGCCCATGGTAATTCTTATGGCCTATGGTAATCCTTATGGCCCTTGGTAATCCTTATGGCCCTTGCTAATCCTTATGGCCATGGTAATCCTTATGGCCCTTGGTAATCCTTATGGCCCTTGCTAATCCTTATGGCCCATGGTAATCCTTATGGCCCTTGGTAATCCTTATGGCCCTTGCTAATCCTTATGGCCCATGGTAATCCTTATGGCCCTTGGTAATCCTTATGGCCCATGGTAATCCTTATGGCCCATGGTAATCCTTATGGCCCATGGTAATCCTTATGGCCCATGGTAATCCTTATGGCCCTTGGTAATGCTTATGGCCCATGGTAATCCTAATGATTTTCTGCCTCTCTATTTTTTGAGTATTGGTTACATTAAGATTTATTGCACAGTAAAAATCTCTGTGATACGGAGAAATACAAAGTTTGGCCTCTTTTAACATGTGCTGAGATTATAGAGCGGGAAATTTTCCGTCCCACGGAGATTTTTATTCTGTAATAAAACTTCATTTACTTTCACTGAAAAATAAACCCTTACAAACGGATATAAAAAAAGCAGCGTCAGAATGATCGAAATGTTGTTTAAAATTACATCGTATCTGACAATTATGTATTTCTTGACCTTTGACCTCGCCCTCAAGGTTACTAGGTCAAAAATTTTAACGCCATTTTCGTGGTTAAACTTCCTTTAAAATGACACCCCATATGAAAATTAAGGTTAAATTTAATTTTGGACCACACCCCCTGGCGCTGTTGTCGGACTGAGCCAATTTTCGAGCTCGACCGAGAAGTATAAATTAGAAGCACAATGGTGAAAACGGGGTTTAATTTTGTTGGCTCATTCTAGAGATGTCCTGCTTACAGACGGACGGACAAAACTATCACAATAAGTAGCTGACGCTACTTAATAAACGTCCAGTAGAATCCGAAAATTGCAATAAAATATAAAATAACAATAAATAAAGTAGAGCTTATGGCTCTACTTCATTTTCATAGAGTGTTTAGTCTCACTCAACCCGTGCTCAATGTATTTAAATGTAATTTCTAAAATGGCATCAACTTCACCAGTATTGAGATAAATGGGACTTTTGATATTTTAATGTAAAGCTAATTTTGGGTACTACAAAACCTTGGTGTTTTGAAAAATTAGAAAATTCATTTACTATTTTTGCACACTACATTTCTTCAAAAATGAATTCAACACTCATGAAGTTGATGCCATTTTAGAAATGGCATTTAAAGACATTAACACGGGTTGAGTGAGATTGCGCGCGAACGCGTCATCCACAACAGTCTTAAATTTCTTCATAGAAGTTTGACCATTATTAGCTCGCCCTGCGTAGCAATTAAATTGCTATTAAATTCCTCTTGTCCGTCTGTCTATCCGTCTGTCCGTCTGTTAACTAGTTTTTTGCATCAATTGATGCAAGTTAAATAGTCCCAGCTATATTGTCCTTGGCCTATTTAGCATCATTGTTGTCAAACAATCAGCAACGCAAAATGGTGCGATATATATGGGGTAAATGAGGCAACCCGCATCAATGGGGCATGTTATTTGTTTCTAGTTTCCTTTCGTTGTCGGCCTTAGTTAACCTCGAAATCATGTCAAAATTGTGTACCAATTTTCCCCATTTCTGCTGCACCATTAGTGCAAACTTTAACTTATGTATCAATTTTCACCATTTATTTTGCACCATTAGTTAACAATTATTGCATGGTTCTACACAACACCAACTGGGTTTCGGCTCTCTATAAGCCCAAGACAGGTCGCTACTCCTGTTCATCAGGTAACCAGCAGGTTACGACCCAGTGCGATTTCTATTTATGAACCCATGACATCTTACATCTCAGCTGGGCCCTGGTAATGTCAACATTACCAGACCATTTGACATGCTTATACTATGATATGAAAGTATGAAAGTATATGATAGTGTGGACTGTATGATTTATTTGTATACCTATATGCCCTGGTAATGTATAGAGCAACATTATCAGGGCAGCTTGACGATAGTATGAACTATTTGTTATGCCCTGGTAATGTATGCACTGTTAATCAAGGTTTATGAGGGATGCATGTTAACTACAGCGTGTTATGATAATACTGACCGATTTACGAGTGATTAGATGGCTTTGGAAGTGAAATTACATAGATTTATATAAGAAAATGTTATATAAGAAAGTATAGAGTTATATAAGAAAATCGAGCATCAAGTGCAGGTGCACGAAAGCATTGAAAAATTCAACATCACACAAACAATCTGCCTGGTCGCCCTCCTGATGACTGCCATCATCTCCGTCATCACCGGTGTCATCCAAACCCGACGACTCCCCCCACGCCAACACCAACGCCGCCGCAGCGCCAGCGACATCAACCACTATTGACGCCACCCCCCAAATCAGCCCACGCCTCCCCCCCGTGCCAAAATTCCGCTACCCAACCCACCCCCACCTTAAACAAGAAGATCGCCCCGGTCACCACGTAGGACCCAACCCCGCCCCCCAATCTGTGCCACCACGCCCACCTCCCCGTCCACCCGACCCCAATTGCAACTTTCAAGACCATCCATCCCATCACAAACACTTACATACCTAATCCCACACATTCTTTAATTAAATTGATATATCACAAATTAAATCTTTTTTCTTTTCCCAATCTCAATTTTTATGAAAAACTGTCTAGAGCTTACCCCACACACTTACCCTATACACATTTTAAGATTAGAACTCTCCTTAGCTCAATATAAAAAAAAATACACACATTAATTGTACCTTCATGGGCCCGATGAGGCCTTTAAAAGGATAACTTAATAAATCTTATCTTATCTTATCTTATCTTATCTTATATAAGAAAATGTAGCCATCGTCAAGGCAATGCTTAGAAATGTAGACTTCGTTATCGTCATAGATTATCCAGTCATCCTTACATCTATAATTGACAACATAATGCCCTGAGTTTAAGGAATTGCCCATATGACTAACTATTAGTGTCAAACCGTACACATTATCCGACCCAGGTAATGAAAAACATCTGATGCAAATGACTTCTCCGTAATTTTTGTCCCTTGATTTGTAAAAATTTTAAGATTAACGAATAAAGTTCTTGCCAATACCAATACCAAGTTAGATTTGAAATTAACCAATCCTGAGAACTTGCACCTCTCACAGAGATATACTTGTTGCCCAGTGAAATGATTAACGCACTCTTGTAAATCCTGGGTTGACCTTCCGACGGATAGAGAAGTACACGATTCATTTCTCGTGTTTTTACAAGTGCACATAACCTCAGTTTCAATCGTGGAAACATATTCCTCTAGGGATAACCCAGAGTTGCTTAAGTTCTGCAGATTTCAAGAAGAAATAGATGGGGATCATCTTGCATTCCAATGGGGTATGATGGCATGCATTCAACTAACTGCAGCCTGGTAGTTCTGAGGTAACTCAGTGGAACTGGAGTAACTAATGCCTGGAAGAATCCTTTCAGACAACGAGATAGCTGATCTTCATTAACTTTCAGAAATTCTTGAATAGAGGGAGACTCGTATATTAAGTGAAGAATCGCGCTAATGTAGCATGTATTTCCTAAATTTGGAATTCCGAGATGAACTAAATAGGTTGGTTCGCAAATTACACCGTCTGTGGACAAATTTTCGTCAATATCCATTTTCGACTCTTCAGTTTCGTGACCTATGTCATTTTCGCTCACATCTACCTCCATTAGTTCGGTTTCTTTGGGATAACTTTCTAATTGTACATGTGATGGCAATCTATATCGTTTGGCCGAGTCACACAAATTGGTTTATGATAGCTAAAATAGCTCTCGTTGAACCAAGCCGTATCGCCATTCACGTTAGAGAAACATGCATCGATAGATGTATTTCCGTCGGTACTATTTTCGGCAGGAGTTACTAACCGGAAGCCCATTTCACCGAAAATTTGCCTCATTTGACATCCATCTTTTGCTAGGAAATTCAGGTTGAAATCACCGAAAACAATCACTGGGGTACCTTTTGTGCTATTCAGAAGATTTCTAATGTCAAGTAGAAAAGTTGTCGTACTGTACTGAGGACTACGGTATAACATACATATCTTAACATCGTTCTGTTTCCATTGAACTATTTTCAAATGTTTAGTGAAACTTAAATTGCCTTGGGAGTATTGAACATCAGATATGACTGGAGAGTATGAGTTACTCCTAAGCACCAGTGTTCCAATAGATGACTGGATAGTCGGTGAGTCTATTCGATGCAAAATAGAAAATCCTAGCAGCTCAACCATATCTGAAAGCAAAGTCCGAGTTTCACAAAAGCACAAAATATCCGATTCAATGTAGTTTCTGTCAGCAAGAATATCGTCGTAGTGTGCTCGGAAAGATTGAATATTGTGAAACACGAGTTTATTGGGATCTTCTAGGTCTGGTAAATATTTCAGCGAATATGGGAATGGTAATTTTCGCAACCTGGAAAGCTCTACTGCTACAGGATGTCTTAAAGTATCGATTGCACGTGGAGCATTGAAAGTCCCGCCAATAAATAATCCTGATAAAGAAGGTGCCCGACTCATAGCTACATATATCGCATCCCTTCTCAATCCTCGACTTGGAATATTGTCAACTGTATTTGGAATTGACAGACTGCGATTTATGAATGGAAATAGCATTGGCCGCAACCAAAGGAATTTGACGGCGAACGATTTGCATTCCTTGATAGTGCCCAAACCTATTTAAAGCCTTGGTCTCTGAGAAGATTGAGGTCCAATGCAAAGGAATTTCTAGTTGTTTGAGCAATTCCATATTGTGTGATCTTGCCAGTTGCCCTACCAATTTCTCAGAGAATTCCATAAATACAATCTTAACAGCTTTCTCTCCATTAGTTAATGGCTTTTTAATTACCCTCATTAATTTACCTGTGGCACCATTAAACAATCCGTCAGATACGTCAATATTTGTTGTGATCATATATCGAAGGCCGACTCTTAAAGCTACATGGTATGGCATTCCTCCAGTTTGCTGCAAACTTAAATATTCGGCCGACTCCAGCATTGCTTGTTGGGACGCTAGAATCTTTCCACCCTGTACTCTATCTATGGCATATGAATTATACAATGGACCCTTTGCTCGATTTATCACTTCGCGATTAAATTTATCACAATCAGCGTTGCTGTAAAACAACCATGTTGCATCATCTGGAACAATTAAGTTTTTCCTGATTTCTCTACTCTTGAACATTTTAATGTCTTCTTCTACAAGCATTCCTATTGACCGTCTGTTTAATGCAGTTGCAAACTTAGCATCATCTTTTTGTCTCATGATCTCCTTAAGCTCAAATAGTCTAAATCTATCCCAGACTGGATTTCCAATGATGGGTCCTAAAATGTCCTTGCTATCTTCGAAAACAAATTGTCCAAACACCGGACTAAGCTGGTAAAAGTCGCCAACAACTAGCAGACTAACTCCTCCGAACATTTCGTCGGTGCCTAAAATTTGCCTTAAGCTTTGATCAATTTGGGTGAACATTTTCAAGCTAACTAAGGAAATCTCATCAATTATCAAAAGTTTTAAGGCCTCATGCTTACATCGCAATGTATTACACGAACCATGATCAAGTGGAGGCATTTTTCCTCCGTATTGATTGGGTGGGAGTCTGAATGCTGAGTGCAATGTCATACCGCTAACGTTAAATGCAGCTTGACCAGTTGCTGCTGCTACTAGCACAGGAATTGCTTCACCACTTAATCCAGGTTCCTTGTCCGACATCCTTAATATGCACTGAACTATTGCAGTAATTAGTCTACTCTTTCCTACACCGGCCTGCCCATGAATTAAGTGGAAATTTTGCCCCGATCTTCCTTTCAAATTATGCAAAAGGTTCAGTAAATATCTCCGTTGATCTTCGTTCAAAGTTTTCATTAATTGGAGGTAGTCGTCTGTTGGTATCAACTTTGGAGGTCGAATAGATATAAATTTTGAAGTTGAGTCCCCTAATTCAATCGCAAAATATTGGTCTTCGGCAATGAACTCGATTGGAGTATGGTCAACCAAAGCATTGTCAAAAGTTTCCTCATCTCCCTGCGCCATACTGAGTCCTACCTCTAGCTCATTCTCAAGAAAACTTGGATCATATATTTGCCGCTTTTGTGTAATTAGATCCAAGCTGTTTTGATACACAGAAAGATGATCAATATCAAGAAGATCTTTGCTTTCATCCCGCCATGGTACATACAGCATAATTTGTTCCCTATAAAAATTTTCAGGATCTTGATAGAGGCCGAATCTGCGATATCGAATGATTCTAGAAGTTACTCTCCTAGTTATGCACCCACTATTCAGTCAAGCTTAATGCAGCTGTCGGTAGATTAGTTTGCTTCCGCCGAGGGCATGATAGTTTCGTGAAGTTATAGTTTGCGACATATTCAGCTAAGCAAAGATCATCTAATTCCCTCGGCCGCATAACATAACGCTCTAAAATTCCTTTGAGTGCTATATCGCATGAATCAGGATCCATTTTCTCCAGTTCGTCTGCAGGCTTGACGAAAATTACCCTGTCGTCCGGTCGATTTGTATTGATGAATGTGACATCACGTGAACTTTGTGTCATTGGAATTTTTAATAAACAGCAAGCGGCCTCTTGGGCGGATACCTCTGAGGATTTTGCTAAAGCATTGGCAAATGAACTTAAGCGTTCTTTCAAACTAAAATTACCATCCCTGATTTCTTTGCTAACTTGTCGTAAAAGTTTCGACACGCCTCGATCTGACTTGCTTATATAATTGACAACGTAAGTCGCGCACGCGTACGGGTCCAACACATATTGAATGTCTATATTTGCGCGCCAACATAGAAGAAGCTTCCTATTGTATGCATTTATATAAATTTCATGGGTTGCTCGCCGAAGAAATACTTTGGTTGGAACGAACTGAAAGAATGTAATTTTCTTCAGTCAGATCCAGTTCTTGAAGAAAAGTATCAAAGTTAATTTCTTCTTTATGTCGTCCAAACGTGGCAAGCTTTTCTTTAATGCTGGAAAATAGTTCTTTATATCGCTTCACTTGGTCCGGAGGAAGTGGAAGTAATATTCTAGTCGTCCTCATGGGCGGAATTGGAAAACCGAACCTACATCCTCGTCTTTTGTCTTCACAAGTATGCGAATGATTGTGGATCTGGTATGCAATAACTTCCTTCATGTCATCGGCTTCATCTTTTCTGCAGGTTATGAATTCATCTATGAATTCACAACAAGCTTGATGTGTTAGGGAGTTTTCTTTGTCAAACTTCGGAGCATCCTTAATCCAATCCATTCTATGTGTGTGTATTGACCCACGCTGTTGAACTTCTTTCCTTTTAAAGAAGTCCTGGTGTACATAAGGATGAAATATTCCACCCACGGGCTTGATCAAGAATTTGTCCATTGCCTTCTCTCGCCTGTCGTAAGCCATGACACATCCTATAGGGTCATGTCTTATGAGATCTGCTTTAGCATCGAATGTAAGATTGGAAACTTCTTTATCTGTTAGCTCAGTCCCATACTTTCTAGTGTGAAGCATTGAAATCAACTCTGGCCATTTCGTCTCTGCAGCTGATGTTGTAATAAAAAATGTTGGGAGTCCTAATTGACGAATCATAGCCATCACATCCTTTTTCTTTTCTTCTAAATATGAAGGAGAGTTCACAATGTTTGACAAAAGTCGATACCCATCATCGTGTTGAATTATGCTCTGGACACATTCCTTGTTAAGTAGGTTGCCAACAGTCACGATTCCACGTTTTTTCTTTTTCCGGATACATATATTTATGTTACTAGCGATCCTATGAGTTTGGACCAGACGGTAGCTATATAAGATCTTATCTGATCTTCTGCAACGTGGATCAAATCTGCGAGGTTCTTACTTTGCAATATCATATTATGACAAGTTAGCTTCTGGATTCAATTTCCGTTTGATTCCGCAGTAAATGGAAGGAAATGATAGCTCTTCAGCGTCAAGATCCATGAGTAATGACAGCGGGCCCATTCCTTCTCCAGGTGCTACTGCGAGGATTTGTTGATCTTCTTGCATAAGAGTTTCAGTTAAAGGTAGATCATTATCTTCACGTTGGGCTTTGTCACTGATGGATATATCTTGAATATTGTCAATGTCTGTTTCACTTTGACTAGCATCGTCTGGATTTACTATATATTCTACTATGTCTGTTGAAACACTGTTAGCCCAGTCGGATGAAAGAAATACATTTTCCTTTTTATACAATTCGGTACGTATTAAATAATTTGCAGCATGAAATACTTTATATGGTCGAATTGTTTGGAACATGTATGGATGTTTATAAGTCATGCGGCGCTTCAATTGAACCTGTACTGTACTCGTCTCATCGAATCTGCGGGGAATAACTTTAGCCACTATGTCCATGTCATTTGGAACGTTTACAACTCCCCCTCGGATTCCGTACTGACGGTCGCTCCCTAAGGATCTAATTTGAGCAAATGGTAATCTTAATACCACCAAACGTTCCTCTAAGCTAGTCATGTTCTGTAATTGATGTGGAATTGGAGGAAAATACAGCCCGTTTGACATACACAACCTGGGCACGTCACCACTCTTCTGCGAATCGTGACATGTGCCACATAAGAAGTATTTGCCATCCACTTTTAGATGAGCGAAAGGTTTCTTGGGATGAAGTTTCCTCACGACTTCCATTGTTGTCGGATGCACAGATGATCGATACCAAAGACCTCCACACGAACCACATATTTATTTAGGTTGATCAAGTATCTCAAAATGGAGAGATTTACACAAAATATCAAAATCGATCTCAGCCTTATGACGTGAGATTGTTTTTTAATTGTGTTATGCTGCTGCTCGGTCTGCTTGTAAGTTTGGTCTTCACGGCGAATAGCGTGCTTCATTCTGTCCCTCTCTTTTTCCGCGTCGTGACAGGACTCGTCCCCTCGACGGGTGGCGTGCTCCATTCTGTTCCGCTCTTTTTCAGCGTTTCTCGACGGGTAGCGTTAGGCTTTCCCACGGGACGGGACGGTACGGGATTTCGCTGTTCCGTCCCGTCCCGAAGAATGACCGGGATGAGACTTTCGGGACGGGACGGGATGGAGGCCATCCCGTCCCGAGTCCCGTCCCGAGGCTTGTCCCGACGGGACAGGACGGGATATCCCGAGGTTTTTTTATTTAAATTGAAATTTAGTTCTTTATCAATTTAAACAAACTTGGCTGTGAGTATGGGTTGCTCCTTTATTTCCTTATTGCATAAATTACACAGTATCAATTGCCATTCCTACCGACCGGCCAAATGCCAATGATTTCAAAATTTAAGTTTTAACTACTTATAGTGGAAAGTTGAGAAATCGCCATCATTTCGACCTATTTACATATATCATGCGTATCAAAAGTCAGAACTGTTATTTAGTTAATTTTAAAAACCAAATTTGTTAATTTTTTGAAAATAATTTTTAGCTATGATGGGTAGCATGCAAATATGAATTATTAAGAAATATAAGGACAACCAGCACCAAAACTCAACTACCCACACACGTCTCAAATTTTGAAAATAATATGGAAAACTCCTCAGGGTAAAATAAATATTAGACATATTTAACTATATGCATATGCTTGAAATACAAAATTACAATATGTATTTAGGGTCAACGCATGCGAAAGATTTCCATAAGATATTGTTATTTTGCCAATAACTGGAGTAAGTTTTGAGAAAAACATTTAAGTTCGGGACGTCCCGTCCCGACCGGGATGGACCGGGACGGGATGCCCTCGTCCCGTCCCGAAGCCTGTCCCGTCCCGAGATTCTTCGGAACGAAAAACCTTGTCCCGTCCCGAGTCCCGTCCCGCGTCCCGACGGGACGGGACGGGATTATCCCGTCCCGTGGGAAAGCCTAGGTAGCGTGCTCCATTCTGTCCCGCGCCTTTTCAGCTTCCCGGTAGATATAATCCTTTCTGCGCTCCGCCCACCCTTCTGTGTTTCCTTGTTGCTCCTGATGTCTCATGTTTTCATCCGTCCTTTGTAATTTCTTGGCAATAGCGTTTTTGGCAGCTTCTGCTCGACGAAACTCGTCGTGCTCCCTTTTCCTCCGCATTCTCTCTTTTACGCTTATTTTTCTGCGAGGCATGATAACTAGTCTCGCGTTAGGTAGTTACTAGGAAGTTACGTAGCTTTTTCCACGGCTTGCCACACGTTTCTCCTCCTACTGACACGTTTCCACTCGTTTCGTGCACTTGCTCCTCGTTTCGTAACCTTGCTCCTCGTTTCGTCACGTTTCTCCTCCTCCGAAAAATAGCTTCAGAAATATCCAGCAAGAAATAGCGAGGAGAAATTGTGAGGAAGAATTTTTGACAAATTCGGACCAAGACTTTTTCTCTTATTTCAATGTTTGTTTGAACTTCCGGATGACGTGATCATAGTTACAAAAGTGCAAAATTAAATGACCCAATTTCTATCTATGCTTCTGCATGACACTTTTTACGTTGGTATATATTTGTAGGTACATAGTTATTAGGTTTAAGTCGAGATTATGTAAAAATTGTCCACTTATTCTCAGGGCGAGCTATTTCTAACGTTGCAACGTTTTATTTTGTGTCCATTCCATACATAATTCGCAACGGAAATTTAAAAACATACTTTTTGGAACTTACGTACATAAACTGCGTAAATTTTATAAAACTAATATTGTAAAAATATTTGATTTGCTGACAATGGAGGTCTCCCAACGTATGCTCATGGATTTGGACCAAACTAGCGTCAATCGATCACAAATATAATTAAAATGAAATTTGCAAATGGCACTATCTGCCAATGCAAAAGCTTCGAGGAGATATTTGTATAAAAATAGGAGAAAATGCACCCTAAAGGCTGGCAAATTTTTAATTTTCCATATTTGCTGCGTATTTTCCCCTCTTTGGATGCAAATATCTCCACCAAACCTGAGCATTTGCAGATACTGTCATTTGCAAATGTCATACTAATCATATTTGTGATTGATTGACGCTAGTTTGGTCAAAATCTATGAGCATACGTTGGGAGACCTCCATTGTGAGTGCACAATTTTAGTGCTACCTATGTATATAGCAGCATTAGTTTTTCACTGAAGGCTGAAAATTTTGTAAACTTTGGTAACCTGTTAAAATTACTGTTATAGCTTCGTATCAATTTGATGTATTAAAGAACCTCTAACCAATTCGCATTTCAATACAACTTTTTACTTTCCATTTTATCAGCCAATAAACTTTTACGAAAATAAATAACCCAAAATGGTTGCCAAAACTAAAACCTGGCAGCAAAAATCTCTACAAGTTTACATCTCTCAATTTCAAATCTTAAGGTGCGTTTATGCTTCACGTAATCGTCACGTCCTCCTCCAAATCCGATTTTTTGATTGGTTAAAATTTTTAATTGTCGTAGTGATAATTTAGTTCAGCCAATCAAAAAATCGGATTTGAAGGAGGACGTGACGATGACGTGAAGCATAAACACCACTTTATACAACTTTCCCATAATGTTTGACGCTCAGCCTAGAGTGATGTCAGAAAGGAAAATTAGCCACCTCATTTTCTTCCTGTTAGCGCTAATGTTCGCAATTTTGGAAAGTTGTAGTGCCTTCATAGTCTGCGGTGGGAGATGGTTGCGCTGGCGATGGTTGGCGATGGTTGCGATAGATTTGAAGATATTCCGATGTGGAGACTTTACACGACAGGATGCATCGGTAAGAAATGTAATCCATATTTTTAGGAACTTATGTCCAAAAATTCGTAAATTTAGGGTTGACGCGTTTCGCCATTATCATTTTTCACATCATAACTTATGCAGTTAATCCCGAACATCATGGAACAATTTTGGAAACTGCAGGAATCTTGGCGAAAGTGTAAGTAAAATTATAATTTTGATTAATTGTTTTTACACCTGAGGTGCAATATAATTTCAGTAAAAATTTCCCCTTCGTCCTCAACTTCGTGGACCTGGGAACGAATTTTATACGTATCGCTGCAGCTTATCATTCTAGCGGGAAACTTCTCACCCGTTTTGACTTCCCTGATCAGTGTACTTATCGATGTGGGTTCTTTCTGGCTTTTATCGATTTCATATAAATACGATACTTTCTCCCTCTTCATTTTCAGGTGTTTCCAGGGTTCGGAAAAACCCAGGGTTTTAATCAAAAATTATAAAACCCATGGGTTTTAATGGGTTTTACCATGTTAATTGGGTTTTATTTGGGTTTTAATGGGTTTTAATGGGTTTTATTGGGTTTAAATGGGTTTTATAGGGTTTTATTAGTTTTAAGTAATAACTTAACAAAAATAATTAGGAATTTGTATCTATTCGGAAATTATTTTGTTTTATAACACTTGAAATCTGTGATGCTAAAGGATGGAGTCAATTATTGAATTGTTCCGAATTTTCATATATTAGAATAGTAATGAAATAAACTGCTTTAGAATGAATTGAGATAACGTCTTCTAACGTATAGGAGATGTATTTAACTTTTTGAATGTAGTTTTTAAGTAAAACTCAATTAAAACCCAATAAAACCCATTAAAACCCAAATAAAACCCACTTAACATGGTAAAACCCACTGGGTTTTATTCATTTACAACCCATTAAAACCCATTAAAACCCAATAAAACCCAACCCATTAAAACCCAGGTCGGAATACCCTGGGTGTTTCCTAACTTCGCTTTGTATCCGAGAAGCGTATCGAATCTTTTGGTTCGTGCTGTTTTTTGGCGTCACAATGTGCCGATTCGCGCTAGATTTTGCCACCACGATTGGCCGACTTTGGAATCCGAAAATGTTTACGGACCTTTACACCCAGTACTTTCCCCTTTATTCGGCTGTATCGGGTATATCCGAGTTGGCATTTTTTTGCGCCATGGGAGCAACCCTCATGATTGGAATTGCAATCAATTTTTTGACATTAAGACTATATTCAAAATTACCGATTATATTGCACCTGACGACGACCGCGTTTGCCGTGGTCATTCCGATCTTGGTCAACCTTACGTTGCCTCCGGTCGTGATGACGCATGAAGAAACGAGGAAATTGTTGAAAATGAGGTATTTGCGGTATCGCCCGTTCAGGAAGCAAAAGTCCAGTTTTGTTCAGGGTGATACGCGCCATGCGACCTTTGGCGTTTCATGCGGGCCTCTTTGACCACAGATTCTTCAAGCTGCAGAGATCCACTTTGTTCACGTATTATAAGGTTTACGTGGATTACACGATTGTTGCATTATTGTATATTCCGGTTTAATATGTGCATATATTTCGAAATGTAGACATGTCAAGTTTTCATATTTTTAGCAAAGTATAGTTCAATTTCTGCATAACAAAAGCATTTAACTTCTACTATTTATTTATTGAATTACACAGAAGTTTTAGTGGAAAAACGAGGAAAAGGTTTACTTTGTTTGTCAAGGCATAGTAGGCATACTTAGAAAAACGAGAAAATTTTTCGAAAAAAAATCTATTTTTTATACATTTACTAGTACTGATAGTTTAACAGAGTGAATGTAGGTACATATGCCCTACATATTTTTAATCGAGTAGTTTCGTCTATTAGACTTTCCTTGCCTGGCTTTCGCTGATTGGCCTAAAACGTTCAGCCAACTTGACCTGTTTTAATTTACAAAAAACGCATAAAAAAGAGGGACACGATTATAATAGCAATACCTAAAAACTTGAACCATTCGAAACTTAGAGAGCGACAGGACAGACCAACAGAGGGATTTCACTCTCTAATAAATGATTTAATGTAAATATACAATTATTCAGGCTTACATAATATGTACAAATTGCGTACAGTGATCAAGCAATTTGGAAGCCAAATTAGCTTAATAATTGTCGGTTTGTATATAAATATAATACTTTGAATTTTTATGGTAATTATTTGCACATAGTTTTTAACCAATTATGAATACCATACCCATACATTTACCGATAATTATGCCACACTGTACTTACATAATATGTATTTTAATACTAAAAGGGCTTCATTTAATTTAGCAACATATTCTGCTCTATTTTTTTCCTTCTCGTAATTTTTTAGCATTGTACTCAAAAACGGTGATATACTTACATACAAAGGCAACATTTGTATCAGAATGCGTTAAAATATTAATATACGGTAAAATGTCAATCTTGTTTCGGTCAATCCGGTTTCGGCATAAACATACATACAACCATGTAACCCTTCCATGTAATAATACATTTTTGATAATTATAGCCCCAACCAAACAATTGGCTCTTCAACCAGTCAAATACGACACGAGTACAAAAATGACCTCAAATATTTCTAATCTCTTGTAACTTCAAAATTAAAAAAATTACTACCTACCAAGTACATTTTCTGCCTCAGTATTTTTTTGAATATTGTTTACATTTAGATCAGGCAGCAAATTGTACGTCTAGATCAAATTCATTTTTTTTCACTTATAAATAAAGATACAGTTGAATCGGAAAATTACAAACATTAGATAAACTAGAGCTTAAATTTCTTCCTAGAAGTTTGACCTGGTCATTATTTTGTGTCCATTCCATACACAATACGCAACAAGAAATTTAATACATATTTACATACAACTACAACATACATACTTTTAGGAACTTACACAAACTGCGTAAATTTTATAAAACTATTTTTATTCAAATATGTGATTTGCTACGGGTATAATTTCAATGTTATATGGCAACATCGATTTTGACGTCTGAAAATTTTGCAAACTTTAGTAACCTATAAAGTTGACATAAAAGAACCCCTGACCCAGTCGGATTTCAATACAACTCTCTTTTTTTAACTTTCGGTGAATAATATCCCATTTTATCCCTACTTTTAACAAAATAAAGCCAAAAATGGTTTCCAAAACTAAAACCTGGCAGCAAAAATCTCTACAAGTTTACATCTCTCAATTTCAAATCTTATACAACTTTCCCATAATGTTTGACGCTCAGCCTAGAGTGATGTCAGAAAGGAAAATTAGCCACCTCATTTTCTTCCTGTTAGCGCTAATTTTTGCAATTTTGGAAAGTTGTAGTGCCATCATAGTCTGCGGCGGGAGATGGTTGCGTTACCATAAATTTGAAGATATTCCGATGTGGAAGCTCTACACGACGGGATGCGTGGGGGTGGCCGGTGGGATCACTACCATTTTTCACATGGGCGCTTATGCAGTCGCACCTCTAATTCCGAACATTATGCAGCCATTTTGGAAAATGCAGGAAACCTGGCAACGGTGTAAGTAAAATTCATGCGTACGTTTTTGCCTACGGTTCAGCTAATATTAATAGTCTGAAAAACTAATTCTTAAAAAAAAACTTAGGTGAGGCTTGCTTAAAAGGGGGAAACAAGAGGTTATCATCGTGTAGTAAAATAATATGCTACATCAATGTTCATCTCATGATTTATAATTTTAGGTGAATACAACAACAAATTATATGCGTTTCGGACCATTTGCCTCGCCGTGGGCAATTTTATGATTCAAATAATTAAAATAACTTGAAAATTTGCCCAGTGCCTTTAATATATTAAATGCACTGGGCAAATTTTTTGTGTACACATATGCAGTAATAATTCATATGAAACGATACAGGATTTAGTTAGATAATTTCGTTATCCATAATCTATTGGTGATTTAATGTACGAAGCTTGAGTTAGTTTGTAACATGAAATATTATATTTCAGAACACTAAATGTTAAAAAATTTGACCTATCTTTGAAATATATTCATGTAGGCCATCAGTATAAGCAGAATCGAATAGTAAGAAGATTGCAACTTATGTATATTTAGGTACAAGCATCAATATGGCGCACATACTATATATATACATATATGCATTGGTATGGAACAATTAATCAGGCCCACGGCGAGGCAAATGGTCCGAAACGCATATAATTTGTTGTTGTATTCACCTAAAATTATAAATCATGAGATGAACATTAATGTAGCATATTATTTTACTACACGATGATAACCTCTTGTTTCCCCCTTTTAAGCAAGCCTCACCTAAGTTTCTTTTTAAGAATTAGTTTATTTTTTGTTTTTAAGTCTCGTTAAGTTGTCATCAATAATAGATACCAAATTAAATCCTCATTAGTCTGGATGCGGTGCATATGCAATTAATTCTCCAGTGGGTGTGGATGCGTGGAACACCAAATTAAATTCCCCTGTCACCCGTGGACGTGGACAAGAAATGCATCAACATCATACATATGTATGTATATGCACACACTTAGAAATCTGGTATAATTGAATTCTCAGTGGTACCTATTACTTGCAATATGACGCCAGCGGTCTAGCTCCGATTTTGACGAAAAAATGATAATCATGTATTCTTAGATAAATGATTAAACACGTGTTTCAGGATTTTTCATAATGCTCAGTTTAATTAAACAAAGTTATGATGGAAAACGTGAAAGAGAATTTGCATTTTCACCGTGAAATTTTACTCACATGGGAGAAAACGAAACATGATTACGTCAGAGCATTAGTTATGAATACCATTTTTGTAGTCATTTCTGAATACCACTTGGTACTATTTTAATACTGGATTTCTAAAAGTGCATACATGTACATACATATTTACATGTTTAGATATTTGCATATGTAACTGCAGAGCCTACATGTTTCTATTGTGCTGGTTGCTAATAGAAACGAGTATTTATTATAAGTAATGAAGAAACATTACAAGTAACGTAACTGGCTGCACATGCTACCAAGAAAACTTTTTCATTTCTTATCCGATTTCGCTCGGGTTTGTTTTAAATGACGCGTTATAGATTTCCGCACATTAAAACATAGACGAGTCACAACCTTTGCATTGCAAAAGTGAATTTGCAAGTCGTTTGAAAGTTTAAAATCGATTTAAAATGGGTTAAAATAAGATTGTCATGTTTCTAGACCTGACGGGCATCATCTACCCAGCAAGGTCTGCACGATTGCCTTTTACACCATTTTGATATGATTAGCTGTTTTGCCACAATCTTGAGTGGAATTTTGGGAGGGGGGGTCTGTTTGCATACTTAGGCTTCGCCGTAACCATGCATTTTTTCATGTGTTCATGGTTACTATTATGCCTCACCTAAGAAAAAAAATCTGAAAGGTTTCCTGGCAGATATTTCATAATATTTTCAAAAACCAAAGAACCTCTCAGAAAATTTTCTAAGGAATTGGGACTATGTATATGAAATATATATATATATTTTTTTAATTTTAGTAAAAATTTCCCTTTCGTCCTCAACTTCATGGACTTGGGAACGCATTTTATACGTAGCACTGCAGCTTATCATTATCGTGGGAAACTTCTCACCCTTATTGACTTCCGTGATCGTGGTGCTTATCGATGTGGATTCTGTCGGGCTTTTATCGATTTCATATCAATATGACACTTTCACCCTCTTCATTTTCAGATGCTTCTTAACATCACTTTGTATCCGAGAAGCGTATCGAATATTTTGGTTCGTGCTGTTTTTTAGCGTCACAATGTGCCGATTTGCACTAGATTTTGCAACTACGATTGGTCGACTTTGGAATCCGAAAATGTTTACGGACCTTTACACCCAGTACTTTCTCCTTTATTCGGCTTTATCGGGGATATCGGAGTTTTCGGTGTTTTGTTGCATGGCGGCAACCCTCATGGTCGGAATTATATTAAACTTTTTGACGTTAAGACTATACTCAAAATTACCGCTTCTATTTCATCTGACGACGACCGTGTTTGCGGTGGTCATTCCGATCTTGGTGAACCTTACGCTGCCTCCGATCGTGATGTCGCATGAAGAAACGAGAAAGTTGTTGAAAATGAGATATTTGCGGTATCGCCCGTACAGGAAGCAAAATCCGGTTTTGTTCAGGGTGATACGTGCCATGCGACCTTTGGCCTTTCATGCGGGCCTATTTGACCACAGATTCTTCAAGCTGCAGAGGTCCACCATGTTCACTTTTTATAAGGTCTATGTGGATTACACGATTGTTGCATTGTTGTATATTCCGGTGTAGTATATGCATGGATGTAAATATGGACATGACAAGTTTTCATATACGTAGATATTTTCACCAAGTATGGTTCAATTAAGTAATACATTGCAACAACATTTAATTTCTATTATTTGACTACTTCGATGATGCTGATAATATTATTTATAAATAATTTACGTACAATTAGAGATAAAAATAGTGGTCAATCGAACTTGTAAGATATCATAAATTAAAGAAATTTCGTTGCATGAAGAAAACGTAGACCTGTTATATTCGGTAGTGTCCAAAATATACAAAAATAGTAAAACCAAGGTCATAAAAGTTGCAAAGTTGAGTCGTCCTTATTCTACATATTGTCCATTTATTGCATACGACACTTCCATAACACACGCCTTGAGACCGACTAAATTATATAATTAATATAATTTTATGGTAACATTCACATTTTAAAAAAATTTCAGAATTTCAAATCAATAAGTTTTTCTCAGTCACCAACAAAATTTTCCAGTTTTATTCAATAACTTGTACATCTTTACCTGACTCTTGAATAATTAGCTTTAATTAATAATGCAATTAACTATTTCCACTAAATTAATCCTCGTGCTCCTATTTTTCACAAAAGCACCACAACTCCACCTCGGCGTCCGCTTCACCATTCAGACACCGAATATCTCTAGCGTGCATCCCACTCGCTCTGTGAACCTGAATCACTTTCGGTCCGCGTTTAAATCCAAAGCCGACTTCCGCCTCGATCAAAAAACCTCCGGGATTCGTAACGAATGCGACGATGTAGATGAAGTCCAGGTTGTCTTGACCTTGACCTCGCATTTCCATCCTTCCCGCAGACGTGACCTCGTGGACGGAGAGTTTGCCACATTTCTTATTTTTGGATAGAATCATCTCGTTCACGTATTTAATGGCTACGGACGCAGCGAGGTTAACATTTGGATCAGAGGTGGGGTCCACTATTTTGTGGGGGTAGTGACATGCGCAGTATTCTTTCGGAATCCCTGCCTCGTCGCAGGTTGTGTTTTCCAGGATCAGCGAAGAGAGAAAGTTTGGTGTTGATTTTTCAGGAATTTTGTACCTTTCTGATTTTGTCCCATTTTGTACGGCGTACTTTTCTAGGAGGAGGAGAAGCGTGGCGTGAAGGACGAAGGGGGATGAGAGTCGGCTACAAAATTAGTATAAACGTTAAGTTTTAAAGTTCTGGAATTTTTTGAAAAATTTACAAAACTAAATTGCTTAAGTTCCGGCCCGAAAGGGATTAATTTATAGGATTAAGTTACAGTTTGAAATAAAAGATATCAAAATTATCTACTCTGAAGCAACACTTAAGCTTTTAACCCATTTTACAAATCAATCGAGTTTTTAAAATTTAATTTTGCTGGTTTTTACCACCGAAAGTGATATAATTCGAGTCAGAGTTTTATTATCAGATAATAGATCAAGTCTGTATATCGTTTGATCAAGGAAATTGATGTTACAACTTGATGACAAGGTTTTGAAACAAAAGCAATATTTTTAGTTGACTTGACATCATAAAACATTTACAATTTAGCTGAACCGTTTTTCAAAAACTGTGTCAAAATTCCATAAAAATTACTCTGCCCCAAAAATAATTCTTGATTATACTTTGTATTTCTCTCGAGATTGATTTTCGGACTGCAAACCGACATCCCCCCAATTCAGTCAAGACATACAATTTGTTGCAAAATTTGAAAATATGCAAATTGCTTAATTTTTACCCCGAAATTAAATTAAAATTAATTTACTAAATTAAGTTGCTGTCAAATAAAAGGTTACATAAGTATGGGAATAAATCGACAAATTAATTTCTTTTAAATACAACCTTCATCTCAAAATTCCTGAATACACGTTTTAATTTTCCTCTAAAATTAACCTTCTAAAATAATTTTCAATTTACATACTTTGCATTCTTCTCGAGATTCGTGCCCCATTGCGGAAACCTTCTTACGATATCTTCTCCAAGCCTTATCCAAACGAAGGGCAGCTTATCTTCATACCATCCTTGCAAAGTTTCCCTCACTGGTCCGTAGCGATACCCGTGGTCACTCATGACTATGAGTAGCGTGTTTCGAAGGTGACCTTTCGACCCGAGTTGGTCCAAGGCGGTGGTGTAGGCGTCGTCAGAATGTGCAATCCCTGTTACAGCGTCATGACTCGCGGCAGAACTCCACGACATGGCGAAGGCTGGCGATGACGAAGATGACGAGGCGTCCACAACGGACAGGGCGTAATCAAGTAACGCTTCGTCATTCGTGCGGGGACCGACACAACCCTCGTAATAATTCTGCGGAAAAGGAATTTACATAATTTAAAAAATCAAGGTTTTGTCCGTAATGGAGAGATACATAAGATGGTGAAAAACGAGGTTTTGCAGAGTTTAACCAACCCGATTTTTAAAAAGTTTTCGATTTCAAACACAATCATATTTTGTATTTTATTGTATTTCGAAAACATAAAATTGAACTAGCCTCATAGAATTTTAACGAATTTCCTGCATTTTAATATGTGTATGTATTTCTGTTGCATGCAAATTGCAAAATATTTGCCTTTATTGGCAAATTCTGCTCCCCTCCCAGAGTATTATAGCGAGCCAAATATTCTACAGTTTTCTGGGAAACTTTCAGTTTTTCATTACCCGAATTCGGAACCATCTCGACGCCCACTCGTGCTCATGCACTGCGATCATGAACGGTCTAAAATAGTGGTCGACGGGCTTCTCCGCGAAACCTGTTCTGTAGTGGTTGAACCCCGTCGAAAATGGGGAGTCCTCCGCAAACGAGGTGATATAGCCCTTTTCCGCAAATCGCTTGAAGATCCAGGGACACTTGTCAAGTGGCGTCGAGCGAGAGTAGCAACCGCGTTGCAGAGATTCCTCACTTTTTCCGGCCAACAAGGCGCAGAAATTTGGGAAAGTGTTGTCACCAACTGAAATTTCAAATTGTAAAGCAAAATTCGAAACATGAAAACATGACAAAAAATTGCAAAAATTTGCACACCTTTCGTATATCCTTTCAACTCCACGGCTTTTAGCTCTTCCAATTTCGCCACCGTTCGAGGCATCATTCTCCTAAAGTTTAAGCGAGAAGTGGAATCGATCCCAAGAATCACCACGTTTGGGGGCTTATCATCGAAATCCTTCTTATCGTCATTTTTTCTCTTATCATCACTAATTGTAACAATGGAATGGAAATCCCGATAAATCAGCCACATTTCGAAAAAGCCGAAAATCACTTCGTGACACGTTATCATACAGAATTCTCCCAAAAGTGGTCCGGTTCTCATCTCTTTGAGCGGTACGCATTCAGAATACCTTGAAAATGTTTGATACTTTTTTGTATTTTCCAAATTCTGAATTTTTAAACTTGTGTTAAAATTACTTGACAAGGTTATCCGCGTCTTTATCTTGTCTTTCAGGGGATTGAGTTTGTCTCTCAATTTGGGTGAGACAACAGGACACGCGATCCCAAGAATATCCATCTCGCTCGATGGCAGTCTTATTGAAAATGATTTCCTACAAAGAGAAAATTGAGTAATTGGTAAATTGAAAATTTTACAAGAGAAAATTTGAAAATTGAAAACAAACTAAAATTTAAAAAAATCTCTTCAAGCAAAATGACGAAATTATGTCATTTGCAAAACTATGTTTCATTAAAAATTTAAGTGAATTGAATGCGAAACAGAATTATTATACAAGGGAGTAAAAATAATGTCCAAATAACTGGAAATTGCCATATTCACATTTCCAACGGTGAACGTCCACTTCTTAAATTTTCTACAATCCTGTACTGGTTTTGATATCTTCGAAAAATGAGATTTTATCGAATCGGCCCACGGATCCAAGTTTGGAATTTTACAGTTTAGCGTATCCACCAAAAACGAGTCTTGTTTCACATTCGAGTCTAATAGATCTGAAATAATGTAAACACAAATTTCCTAAAAATTTAGCTTTATTATTGTCCAAAAATTCTGAATCAGAATTTATTACAATTGTGTCTCTGTAACGAAGCAGGTTTCCTATTTTGTAGCACGATTCCACACAAAGTTATGAAAATTAGGAAGAAAATCAAAATAAATTTGAAAATTTTTCTCTTCGTATTTAAATTTCTGAAAAGTCGCTTCATAATTTATGTAAATATTTATCTAATAGTCACGTGTCCATTTCAAAACCATAAAAATATATTGTCACAACGTGTTTAACCTGCATATATATTTAGTTGACACTCGACCTTATCAAAAATGAAATGTGTTTGCACTAATGTGGCGATTCGTGTGACAGGAACATGACGACATGTAACAGTTAAGATAAGATAAGACAAGATAAGCTCATCACATGTACAACATTGTAGTGACAAATATACCATGCAATTAAATGCTGAATCATTTTTTATTGTTATGATTCATAATTTTCATTTTAATCATAAAAATTCGGGTACTTACTGCGGGTCTTAGGTACGTAAACTTTGCAAACATGCAAAATTTTGCATACTAATCCTAAGCTTACAAACTTTTACAAAGCTGTTGACTGACGAGCATATAATTTGAACGGTTTGTAATCTGAATTTGATTTATTTAAACATTTCTATAAAATGTCTGGTATATGTATTTTCAAAAATTTACAAGATTTACACAGTTACAAAGCCTTATATAAATTTTCTTCGCCTACAAAAAATCAGTATTTTTCACACGTCGGTCAAGCTCAGGAAAAAAATATACTTAATCCGTAAATAATTAATTTTAACAAATTGCATGATAAATAATTTATTTAATGGAGTGTGCAGGCAGGTCCATATCTGAGATGATGATTCTAAGTTTAGAAATCACTTGGCCCTTTCCCCGCAATCAATTAATCATCAAAACCGACATCAATTTCCAATTAGGTGACCTAATTCTGTCTGAGGAGTGAAGTGTGGTGAAAGCAGTGGTGCTTTCTCCTCGTGCATGTCTAGCAGATTAATTTGCCGTCACGATTTCCCGAGCATTCTTGGGCTGACTCGTCCCTTAACTTGCTCCTCATCTCCCTCCCACAAATACGAATCCTGCTCCTGAGACAATGCACACTTCCACCAGTTTAATCTACATGACCCACTCTTAACAATGCGGTAACAATTCATTACCAAATTTGGCATATATTTATATGTAATTAATTCGAAATTGGTTTGGTATCGATTTTGATTCCAATACATTTTATCCAGGTTTGTATCAATTTGGTAATAATGCTTATTACCGGTTTGATAATGGCTTTCTACAAATTGTTTTCAACTTGGTAAAAGGATAAAATCTGTTTTTACAACTTTCTATGAAGCGGTAAAATTTATCCACCACGAAATTTGTTTATACCATTCCCTGCAAAACTATAACCAAACCGGTATCAAAACATTATCAATACATAGTTTCATCCATTACAAGATTACTCTAATTACTTATAATTTTTTTCTAAATGTTTCGAAATTATTAATTTGAAATAAAATTGCTGCGACTGAAAAGCAAATAAGAACCAAACGACACAGGCAGAAATCTTGTAATCTGATTAGTGCACTAAAAACCTTTGAATATCGCTTAAAGGAGTCTAAACTTTAACAAAAAATATTATTTTTTACAAAATATTTAACAATTTTTTCAAGTTTATCAAATAAAATAGATTACAAAATTTAGCTTTCATAAAAATTGTTTCCTCCAACCCCTCCCTCAAATTTTCATGAACAGCAAATAAATTCTCTCTTTGACTTTCTCCACATATATTTGTATCTGGATATTTGTATATTTGTATCTATATTTGTATCTATACAAAATATTTGTATCTGGCTGGATTACCTTCATAAACATATAAATACTTAATCTTCATGAAATTCAAATGTATTCCCTCCTCATAACTTAATACCTCTTTGGTAACAAACTATTACCACATTTCCATACTCTCACACCTCCTCAGACTAGGGGGAGAGATGCCTAAATCCGTGATTATTAAGGGTGTCCATTCTCCCACCCGGTTTCATTGCAGCCGACACCGGAGCGAATAGTTGGATTCGGGCGGAGGATGTGGAATGCTGCAGTATTTATGTATTGATTCGGACCCAGTAATACGGCAGGGAGAAAGTTGGTGAAAGTGTCGCATCCATCTCCACCACCATCCACGGACGGAGGAAAGCTCTCTCGCTCTGCTCCTGGGTGGTAGGTTTTAGCAAAAGTTATATAATCCAATCCTTCCTTCCGTGATGTGATGTGATGTTATAGTCGCCCTCCTAGAGCAGTCAGTGCCGAAATCTACCCCACTTTCAGTTCCGGACGGGCCCTAAAAATATGATCTTGGAATAAAACCGCTTCAGCGATATATTTGCTAAATCTAAAATTTTAATGTTAAATTTTCGTTAACATAAATTCAATTTTTTATGTGAATTTATCATTAAAATAATTTTGCAAAAAATTTTTGGCGTAATTCTTTCAAGACTTGTTTCCCAGTATAAAGATATGTTAACCTTGTCACAAACCGCATACAAACTGAAGTTCACAAATTAAAAAAAAAGCTTAAATATTTTCAATTTCATAAAACTAACTTCAAACTTACCTTTGACAAGTTTTAAGTTAAATATGCTCAAAATAGTTCAATAACTTTGTAGCAAAACTGCAAACTGAGCGTAATCACTGCGCTCGTAAACGCTATGCCATCGAAATTTATGTCACCTAAATACTTATGCAGCAAATTGTTAAATTGCTACAAAGCAATTGTAATTTTCACACTTAGTGACTAATTTCTCACCAATTTTTTAAGATTATACACAATTAAAAATATTAGAATGACCCCATTAAAAAATAATCCACTTCTTTTTGGTCCACTCTCAGTCACGCGCCCTCCTTTCCTCCTTACATCCTCCCCTTGCTCCTGCTTTCACTTCACTTTCTCTCTCTCCCTTTCTAACTTTCATACATTCTCTTCTCCACTAGAAAACTAAACCAGACCCGACCACAGAACTATAGTCTCTCCCACATCATCTCTCTCCCTCTCTCTTTCTCTCTCTGCTATATATCCGCTCTCCAAAAAGAGACCACCTCATCTGCACCAAAAAAAAACAAACTTTCTCCATAAACTTTCACTATTGCATTACGTCCTCCTGCCCACTCTCTCTCTTTCCTCTCTCTCTCTCTTAATCTCTCTATCTCAGAATGCTTTCATAATAGTCGAACTTATCAATTGTGTCTTCCCCGTTTTAAGTATTTCCTTGTATCCTCCTCGTCGTCGTCGTCGTGTTGTTCTTGTCCTTCGCGATTACAATCAATTAGCAGCACCCGATTCGAAAATAAAATGAACAAGGCTGGCGGTGGCAGCGGTGGTAATTCCTGTTTACGAGATTACGGCCGGATTTGCACCATCTGCGGGACATCCGCTACCGTGGTGGTGAGTGGAGTGTGATAAAAATATTGGTGATAAATAAATTCGCAATAATTTTTGCAATAAATGATTTTCTTAGGGTGGCATCTACGCTATAGCGGCCCTCTTGATGAGGTATTATCTTAGTCCAGATTCACTCCAATATTTTGAAATGGTGCCTACCTACGTTCCTGCAATTACGGTAAATATTAAAGTGGAATTTGGATGGGTTGAGGAGATTCACTCCAAGATGCTGGTTACAAAATCTGGAAATTTTGTGAGTGGGTTTCACGAAATTTTATAATGTGACGTTCCCATTAAGAGGTTTTTTAAAAAATTACGAAACTCTACCAAGGGTTAAACCCTACTCTGCCAAGTTTATCAATAATATGAAACTTTGCAAAATGTGCAAACCCCACAAAATTTGATAGATTTCCATAAATTTTCAGAAAGATTATTATGAAAAATTCGGATAACCTCCGGGTTACAAACTTGAGTGAATATCCTCATAGTTTTTTTTTCACAAATAATTTACAAACAATTGGAAAAATAATGCCCATTTTTAAACAGTACACCCTTTGCGGATTGTTAACCTTGACCTTTTCCTGGAAGAGATATCGCAACTTTATTATGGTAAAAAATTAAATTTTAAAAATTTACTTGGACGTATTTTTTACTGAATTTGTTTAAATTTCAGCTAAAATTTAGCGCATACTTGGCCCTGTGCAACTCCGTTTTGTCCTCGGTCTTTACCTTAGCAGTGATCTTTGTTAACTTGAAAGTTTTTAACGCCATGAATACCGAGACTTGTGAAATTAATGCGAGCACCAATACTTGCGGGTGTAAAGTGGAACCTTTTTCGCCTGCATTTCCGAAAGGTATGTAATTAATATTGAGCAAGTTGTGTGCAAAATTTTTGCAAAAAAATTATACCAGGAACTATTTGAACAATCACTCCACGCAAAGAACTGGTTCGAAAAAATTATGTAGGAATTATTGCAGAATTACCCCAATTTATCAATTTCTTTCGAAAAAGTAACAAATTTTCCACGTTTCAAATTAATGAAAATAAAATTTCCGTCGATATAAAACCGAATACAAAAATTTTATAAACGTCACAAAATATTGATTGAAAAAGATCTTGGACAACTTTTGTAAAAGAACGTACCTAAAAATATTTATTAACGTCACTATTAATTTTTTTTGCAGAACAAACAATAATATTTGAAAATCTCTCGAGCACGTGTACTTATCCTGTGGCCGTGTTAAGCTTTTGTCTCGTCCTTATGGTTCCTACCTCAATGTGCAGCGTGTTTCTATCTCTCTTTATGTACCGCTTGTTGGACGAGCTCATCGATTAAGGAATTCTTAACTAGTTTTAGCCTAAAGTAAAATCTACAAGTAAAATATTCAAGATAAATTGGTAACAAAATTGTCACCGAGTGTCGACAATATGAAGCTTTACCGCGTTGGTAACGATTTATCACCGAACAGAATATCGAAATTTGTAGCCAACCTTTTACGAGAGTTGTGACATGTGAGTTAGCAAATTTTTAGAGTTTTGCAGAAATTAGCATGCAAATCGTTACGAACGCGGTAGACCTTCCTCATCCTCACTCGGTAACAATTTTATTACCAACTTATTTTGAGTAAATATTTCAGAAAAAAATCAGCAATACTTAAAGTTACGTATGAAAAACTAACTAATCCATGCTAAAATAATTGGTGCCAAAAATCTAAAAATACCAAAAATACGAAAGACTTCTTTTCTCAAAATGTCGATTACAAAAAAGTCGCTGTGAAATCTAAAATTTTGTGCCACACGTAAAAAAAAGACAACGCAAATGATTGTGACAGACGACAGCACAAAAAATTTCTGGAAATTTCGAATATTATTTTAGACATTGACACATCTTATGGCTTGTCAGGGTTCATGGTCATAAAAAAGCTGGGAAATTAATTTATACAAGTTTTACGTAGACCAGAACACCACGACTGCATTATTATTACATAATTGTTCTCATATAATTATGTTCGGCAGACTAACTCAATATTTAATTGTGATGGATTAATGACTTAATTTTAATTAATTAATTATAAATATGTAAGTAGAAATTTATGTAATGGATGAGTACAAATTTATTTATTTATCATACGTACATAGACAAGAATACGAACTTATTATTGAATTAACCGGACAGAAACTTTTCTAGATGTGTATATATACTTTCGAAAACAATTTTTATAGAAATTTATGCAGGCCCAAATTTTTAGAAGTTATATACATAAATGACATTTATGAAATTGTATATTAAATATTGATGCAGATATTTGTAACCGTATAACCTTAGTAAACTTATAAATGGTTGTGCATACAAGATTACAAAGATTACGAAGGAAATTTCGCATATGAAGAGCAAAGTTTTTGGAGAAATTCCAGTTGAATTTTATAAAGAGGTAATTTACGAATTTTTTGGTAACTTTGTAAAATCCGTAAATTTTGAGAAAAAACGTTACACACTTTTACAAAATAAAAAGATCTAAAAATTCGTAAGCTAATTTTCCTTGGAAAATTTTGAAAGAGTTTGTAAGTTTACGGATTTTACGTAGTTACCAAGGCCTGCGTGAATTGGATCTAAGATTCAAAGTTTGTAAACCGTAAACTTAATTCGCAAAATTTCCCTTTTCACTAAATAATCGAAGCTCTTAATATGTGTTAGTTCATGGTTGATTTGTAAGCTTTGTAATCTTTGTAATCTTGCGGAAACATTTGCAAGTCTGAGAATTTTACTGGGTTACAAATATCCGCGTGAGAAACAGTCAGAAATACAAAAGTCGGGACGTTACTTTAATTTGGTATCAGATAGTCGATTAGGGTCGAAAGTTTAAGAGTTTTTGCTCAAATAAATACTCGCCGAGTACTATTTACGAGGTTGTTAACAAAAAATACTCATGAAATTATAGGGTCTAAAAATTAGACATATTAAATATTTACTAGTGTTTTATTATGATACAAAAAAATTGTTAATTAAATTAAAAAATTGTTAAATTACGAACAAATTAATCATCAATTTATGAATAAATATGAGAGAAGGAGATTATTGTGAGAAGAATCGGGGTCGTCGTCCTCGTCGTCAAATGTGGAACTATTATTTGCGACATTTGCCAATTTTACGGTGTTGTTATAGTCGTACCATTATAATTCGGACTTTCTCCAACTCCATGGAAGGTGGGCTGATCCGCCAGTTTGATACCAGACGTAGAACACCGTGCAGGCAAACATGATTGCCTAAAAAAGGTAGAAATACAGTTACCAGTGAATCTGGATATAGGTAGATATGCGCTTATCCAACCATATAAAAAATTTTGCATGCTGACATACCAGCAATTAAGAAAATTCGCTATTTTAACGTAACGATAAGATAACAAAATTTGAGCGAAAGAATATTTCTAAAATTTAATTTTTCTATGCAAATGGTATGTCAATTGACAATTCGCTACGTACATATTTATTCGGATGTTTGTAACTGTGTATATTTCGTAAAATTACTTTATACACTTTACAAAAATCATGGAAGGCTATTAACCTGCATAACTTTGAAATAGTTACCACCTCTGTAGAGCCTTACAACTTGTAAGGCTCGTTTACTGTGTACGGTGTACGTATTCAATTTGCATACAAATTTGCACACACTTACCAGAACGACAATGGAAATGAAGCAGAGCCAAAGACCTTCTCGATTAGCTTCGTCAACTTTGTCGATGGATTCCTTCAGGATTTTCACTTCCTGTCGAAGACTTGACACCGTCGCCTCGAGATGATGCACCAATTCGGCGTCATTATCGCTACCGCTTCCTTTCGACATTGCTGTTTGCGAGTAAACGTCAAATCTACAATATAAATTTATATAAATTTTTGAAAAATAATTTACAACGACTCTAAACTATTTCAAGATGTTCATAATTTTATTAAACACATTAACTAACATAATTATCCCCAATGTTATGCAATTTATACATTTTTTAAATGTGAACAATCTTACCAAATTAAAAACGGCACAAAATCCACTCTTGTTATTCTCTTCCGGCTGGAAGTTAAAAGGATGCAATGTTATGTATGAGCTTGTAAAGAAACCTTTTTATTTTCCGTAAGAAATGCATACATGCACCGGTTAAATAAAACAGAATGAGCAGTGTGACACACGGTATAAGCCTGGCCTGATATCAGGGTTCGTAACTACGTGTTCTGTAATCTGATTTTTTCGTTCTCTAATGAGGCATGCACTTTTTTCATTTACACATTTTCTCACTTTTTCTGTCGAGTTGGGGTATTTTATTTGTAAATCGTTGTCCATTGTACGTGTAATGTTATAGATTTGTAAGTATTTGTACATACGTGCACGATTTCTAGGTACTTTAGATATCAACTAAAAAAACGTCGGTGTTTTCATTTATCTAAACTACACCGTGATGTTTTTTAAAGAACCCTGATGCTTAGTATGTACAAATATAGACATTATTCCTCTCCTCCCACAGTACTGAAAGATCGCTGTATGTACTAATATATATGAACAGATGTACATGTAGGAGTCCATTTCATTGTTAACTCACATCCCAGTAATAAGACTTTGGTTAAAGGTTTTTATGAAAGAAAACAGCGTGGGTGGACTAGCTGAGATTTGGATGCGGATGATTAATGGAAAGATAATATTAACGTATTTTCCATACAATTTAATTTATTTCATGTGCCTTTATCTTAATTAATTATTAATTCTTTATCTTATTTAATTAACAAATGTATCAATACAAAATTTTACTAATTATCATGAAAGCATGATCATGTTATTAATAATTTTAAAATTTTAATAATCTCACCATCAAAAATATTGAAATATAATCCAGATTATTATCAGATCTGAGTATTTGCTAATAAGACACAAATACTTTTTAATATATACAAAAAGCGTATAAATTTTACAAAAACGAAGTTTTATAACATACTCATCTCATTTTTTTAGTCCGACCAGGTCACGTTGTCCAGTCTTGTAAAATAAAAGCTGCACCTTTTTCTCCTAGCAGGATGACTGGTGCGTTAATATTCGCATTCGTAATTATGGGAATTACAGACGCGTCCACGATACGAAGTCCATTGATGCCTTTCACCCTGTTGTAAAATTATAACAAAATTACTAGAGACAAATTAGCGTGTAAAGCACACTTTAAAAAATCCAGGAATAAAATTTTGCTCGAGTGACAAGTTTCGATACAAAATTATTAAAAAAAACAATCTTAATCCGTATAAAATTTGTAAAAGTTGGTAAAAAAAAACTGGTGGAAAAATGTTACAAACATGATAAACACGCTACTTGGTAATAGATTATTACCAAGTATGAAAATCTGTTACCAAACGGTGACCATATCAGTTTGGTATGTAATCAACTACAATTTGGTAGTCAATTTTAGTTTTTTTGTTACCTTAATTTGGTATCCACCACGGCCAAGGGATCCTCGGCCTTTCCCATTTTGCACGTTCCGCAGGGATGGTAAATAGTGAAGGTCAAGTGGCGAATGTAGCACTCCAAGTAATCCGGCGATCTCCACTCGAATTTTTCACATCCCTGCAATTTTCCAGGTGCCAATTTGGCCCCCACTTTTTGCCACGTATCCGTCCCCTCATACATTTCCAGGAGGAATTGCAACGCTATTAAACAAAAGTATGGTAAAAAATTTCGAAAACTTAAAAAAATACACCATTTATAATTAAATTATTACTATTATAAACATAATTTTTGGTAAAAAATCTCACTAAATACACAAATTGATGAAAGGGTACTATCATTTGGTAACATGCTTATTTCTAAACTAATCGAAAACGGAATAATGTGTTGAAACCTATTATTTATCTCTTGATAGCCAAAATTAACCGATTTTAATACAACATGTAACGAAACCAAACAATGGGCAGATTTTCAATTTTTGTAAGAATATATTATTTATGAAAGTTTTTAAAGTTTCAAATCTGTGATGACTAGCATAAAATTATTTTTAAAATTTTAAAACAAAATTATATTCATCGTCTACTGTGTGGGGGAATTCCTTTTATCTTTAGTTAGTAATTTGACTCGCTCTCACCATAAAATTGTCTACTTGGAGTGCAACTATACCACATAAATTCAAATTGCTGCTTCATTAATTTGCAAAATGGAATAGAATTTCTGACCTTCCTTCATGGCCACCATGTCGCCCGGATGGCTGTAATATTTCGGATCGATTAAAGGAATCCGAGCAGGGTCGGAACTTGCCAGTTTGATTTCGCCCGTGCTTTTCGGCCTGCCCAAGTCGACCATGACGAAATTGGCGTCGTGACCAATCCAGGGATCCAACAGGGCTTCAAGAATGCTGGGTTTGAGACCAAAAACTGCAGTAAAATCGCCCGCAATCGACTGTCGTAGGCCAACGGGAGTCTGATGAAACTCGATGTCGGGCCAATTGGGGTCCACACTTTGCGTCGTGGCGATATATCCCACTCCTGCGAGTTGGTTGAACGAAAAGGCGCCTGTGGAATAGTCAATTTGCTAATTAGTTCGTACTTTTTGATAGAATTTGCAAATTACAGAAATAATTGTATTCGGTAAAAGATTTTTATTCAGCGCACACACGAAATAAATATCTGCAAATAGTTTTAATCCTGGTGTTTCAAAATCAGGTTAGTTTGAATAAAATTATTTGCAAATAATTTTGCTGCTAACTTAACGAGTTTGCCAATTAATCTGCATATTTCTACTCACCCGTCCCATTTTTCACATATTCTAAAACACTCTGATACGTGAGATCTCGATCCGTTAAGAATGAAATGGATTCATTTAATAAGAACGGGCCGAACAAGGTGAGGACATGATCCTGTAAATTTTGACCCACACCTGGCAAGTCTAACACCGGGGTGACCTGGATAAATTAGTACTTTCTTATCAATCAACAATATAAAGTAACCTGAGGTTCCTAAATCACCCAGTTTTTTAAGCATACCCCGACCGACGCCAAATGCTCGCTTGGTCCGATTCCAGATAACATTAGCAAATGCGGTGTTCCGATCGCCCTAAAGAAAAAGTAATCAAATAAAAGTCCGAGTTAATATTATTCTCTCGACCAAAGTAATCGACCACTGTGCAATTTTGCAAATTTACACAGTTCTTTAATTTTGCAAATTTACACAGTTTTTTATTTCGCATCATTGATAAGCTCTACAAAATAAAATGACCACTTACCCCGCACTCAAGATAATTTCCTTCCTCGCCTTTGCCGTTAAAGTTTTATCGTTTTTGACATAAGTGACGCTCCCTGCGTGAAGGGACCCATTTTCGTCCTCGTCAACATTGATCTACATAAAAAATCATGAATATTCTTCATTGAAAAAGCTATCCTGCCAGCTTTAAAATGTTGATCCGATTCAGATTGTATTTATATATTAAGGTGAGACAATTCATGCCCTCAGATGTTTATAAGCCCAGTTCAAACTGTAACTTTTGTCAAATTACATAAATGTTTGAAAGTTTACGGAGTTCTATGTGGTTACAAATATCTGACTGAATTGACTCAAACACATATGTGCATACCTTAATTACACGTGAATATCTGCTAACGATCAAGTTTTCCCGACCGAGAATCGGGTGAAGAAATGCGCGATAAGTGCTTTCTCTGTGACCCTGATAGATTGTAACGTCCATTGGGTAAAATCCTAAAAAAAATTATATTGCACAGGAAATTCAGATAGACTCATGCGTTATGACTGCTTAACATAATAATTATAAGGAGTGATCGGATGATATCCAATCCGATCGGATTATCTGGCTGTTTACTATAACATGGATCCGACCTGATCCGACAGATCGGATTTACGAACCCTGCTAAGGAGTACATAAATGGATGTTTAAAAATGACGAACACACTTTTTTTAACAACGACGGCACAAAAAACTTTGAATTTTTCAAACAAAATTTTTCAACAATAATATTCTGTAAATACTTACATACCAGGGACTTGTCGGCTGTTGGGGTCAGTCGTGGTATCGAATCCCAACTCTTTCCCACCCGCAACCCATTCCTCTTGTGATGGATGATAACTCTGCTTGGAAACGTCCAATGGTCCACTCGACCCGTGAAAATCGGCTGCCATAAAAAATCATTTAAAATTTCTTGTTTAATGAAGCAAATTCAGAATTTGAAAATACAGTTTTCCACATACGATTTGGAAAAGATCCATGATAAGTTTCCGACTTTTTGAAAAATGGTAACAAGTTGTCGTAACTCCATTCGTCATCTCCGGTTGCTTTGACCCACTCGTTGTAATCTTTGGGGTTACCGCGTTGGTAAATCATCCAATTTAGGGAGCTGCATCCACCCAAAATTTTTCCACGAGGCCAAGCCAGTTGCTAAATCAGGGCAAGATAAGCATTTCCAGTTCGATAACCAATTTGATAAAGTTCTACAGTTATCTACATTGTGGCACCAAATTTACTACTTTCCACCATTTCTTATGCATACGACTTACATTGTTGTACATTGATAAGCACGCGTTATCCTGGGGCACTGTCTTATACCCCCAATCCGTCGGAGGATGGTGCAAATTATACGGGGCGAGTTCCGGAATGGAGTTCAGGAGGCTGGGGTCACCTCCCGCTTCTAAAAGTAGGACTGTAAAGCGCCCATTTTCTGAGAGACGATTCGCCATCACACACCCAGCAGAACCACCTCCCACTAAAAATAAAACCTTAATTTCAATTTTTTTCTTAAAAAAATCATGTAAAAACTGCATGCACTCACCAATAATAAAATCATAGATGGGAACTTCGCCGAAGAGAAGGGTCGAAAATGGGATTGGATGAAGCACCAAATCCTCCAACATATTCGACGCTGACCAAATATTTGTCAAAACTGAAATTATAAAGACCAGCGAACCTGCCGACGTGAGGGGGAGAGGCAGTTGGAGGAGGTTAAATAAATGGAGATGCACTTGAACAAAGTTATCTGCCATTATGCCAATTTTTTTTAATTGTATCTAATTTGTATGCAAATTACGCTAATTTACTGTGAATATTCAGATTTTTGGGATCAGATTGTACCCATATTTAGAAATCAATCACGTAGAGCAAGTCTCGTTTAATGGAACGTTGCTGAAGTCAACAACGTAGGCCAGTCATGACACGTTTCAGTTTCAATGTATGTAATAAATTACTGTAAAATTAGCATGAAAAGAGCTCATAAGCTGACCGAAAAGAGTTCCAATTTTGAGTATCCCTTATTTCAAAGGGTAAAAATAACTGTTGTTTTATTGCTGGACTTGACATTGTTAAAATCAATATGCTTACATACTTATATCTAGTTGCTACTTTACTATTTGTACTATTGAAAAGCCAAATATTTAACAAGTTTATTCCAATGTGACCCAACAAATTCTGTTAAATGCGTAAGCTTACAAATGTGCAAATTTGCCAAGATTATGAAGTAAATCGGGTTACAAGTCTATCTTACACATAGATAAATTGAATTTTCCCATTATAAACTTATACATATTTTGCCTACATACAAATTTTAGGTATATGTTTTTGAAAAGTGGCAATATTTTTATAAATAGAAATGCACACTTTTGGAAAAATTTCAGCGATAAATGTCCAGATTTCAGGATGCTTGTCTTAAACTGGAAAAAATAAACAATGAATCGCATACAAAGGAAACTGAACAATTTTGCACATTTTAGTGGGTTGCAAATATGTACTGATATATCCGAGTGAATAATCTCAATTATTTCATGCAAAATTTCATCCATCCATCCATCATAAATTAGGAGCTTCATTTCAATTTTCAGCAATTTTTGGAATTCTTTATCCAAGTTCTATGGATCATTTATATTACATAGGTATGTATAATCCTGCTTCTACATATTACTATATGAAATCAATACAATTTACACCAATTTTAAAATTATATCTTCATTCAATTGAAAGAAATTACAAGATGGTATGTAACACTGAAACATGATCCCGACCTTCACAATGACAATAGCTTCGTCTAGTCACTTTGTTCTTCTAATTTTTTAACTTTTAATTGTTTTGGCATGATTTGCAGAAAATCTCACTTCTGCCACAGTTCCTATTTACGTATTTAGTGTATCACTAAATAAAGAGTTTATTGTTTTGGGCATATAATGTAGTTCAAACTGTGTAGTAATCGCTACGATTTGATTCCCTTTTATTTTCTGCCTAAAAAATCTTCTTCAACTTGAACTCCAAATTAAACCAAAATTGGTACCATGACGGGAATCGTGCCTGCCTAAAAACACGTGCATAATTTGACAATAAAATGGACCAAACAGTATGAGGAAATCAATCCCATGTGCCATTTAGTGCTAATTTTATGGCGATAACTTCATTCAAATTCAATTGTTTTTTGTGCTGAAATAACTGGAGTCGTGTCGGCAAGAATGTCACCAACTGGAGACCACGTTTTGGTATAAAATGCCACAATTTTTCCCCAAAAAGGTACAAACCGTTATTCAACCCAAGTTAATTAACAACTTCTTCGCAACTCATCTCATCTAAACAGAAAAATGGCCAGAATTGTTGTAAGATACTCCAAAATATTTCTGAATAAACGATCAAAATTTAAATTTTTCTCTAAATATAACTTGCAGGCAGCAGTCGCTTTCATCGCCGCCGCCTTGGTGGTCGTCGCTAATGCCGCCGAGGAAAAGAAAAACGACCTTTCGACCGCTTCCAGCGTCGGATTTGGTTACGGAGCTGGTCTTTACGGGGCTGGTCTTTACGGTCACGGGTTGTACGGGGGACTTGGTCTGGGCTACGGCAAGGGACTCGGACTTGGATATGGTCTTGGCTACGGGTACGGAAAAGGGTTCGGATTCGGACACGGATTAGGCCTTGGATATGGTTACGGCTTGGGAGGGTTCTACGGTTAAGACGAAGTTTCGAATTTGAGGAAAGAATTTTGTAAAATTTTGTATTAAAATTTTGAACATTGAAATAAAGTATAATTGGAATTTTTTTAGTGGAATTTTGAATGCTAACCAATACCACCGTAGATGTAGGTCATAAAAAAGATGCATCCATTTTGCCAAGCCAAATAGTTTTAAAAAAATTGCATTATTATGAATGACAATGGGCTTCCTATTGGTTGAATGTTTTCATTCCAAACGTTGATTACACTTGCGTTAGCTTAATTGAATAAAAAATAATGAACTTCAAAATAAAAATCAATATCAAGGAAATATGAAAATTTCGAAATTTTTAAATCTAAATAATAAACTTTATGCGCTGTTAAAATAATATTTAGCATCAATTCTGACATTTCTCCAAGAACAAGACTCATTCGATATCCAATTGAATAGATAAGCTATATAAGTTTAAAGTTGAAGTTTTTTCCAAGAACTTATTTATTACTACCAAAAATTCTGTATATATGGGATGATTTCTGTATTCTGCTAAATAGGTATATAAATACATAAGTATGTATGTATATACATTCGCTATCTTTATCAGATTGCACTTATCCCACAGAGTATGATATAACAATGACTTATCCATACTTCATATTGTGCAATTAACGATATTTTCATGAATATTGATTACAGTTTGGAAATGTTTGCTGTCACAAGCCCAAGAAAAACGTTAAATTATCACTTCTGCATGGCTGAATATCTCTGATATATGTAGGGACTTATCTAGATACACGTCGTACACATCCCTTAGAGTATTATGAGTATCAACGTTATCAATATATTTCATCATTTTCCTACTCAATAAGATATCAATAGCAAACAATTGACAAAATTTTCAATGAATTACAGCTTTCATATTGACATGTGTGGTTTGCAATATTCTCCGAATAATTTGTTTCAGCTAGATGATATGAATTTTATTTCAAGTTGCTGTCAAAGTGGTTTTCAATGAATTGGGTGTAAATTTCCACTAAAATTAGATAAGGTATTCGTTTTAATTTTACACCTCGTACACCTCGACGGATATAAAAAGAAACCAGTACTGACTGCTTGCCATAAATTCAGTCCTTCTCTGCCTCAAACGTTCTAGAAGCATCTGCTAAAAACTTTGATAACACAATTGTCATAAAATTAGGTTCTACTTGGTTACGATTTAGTCACAGAACGGTAACGATAACTTAGGCGAACTTCAACTTATTACAACACTAGAAATTTCCAAAGTTTCCAAGAAAATTCTAAATATTTAAATTATATTACCTGTCGGTAGTAAATCGTTACCAAATTTGGTGGAACTTCATTTGTCGAAAATTGTGTAACCGACTTAATCCTAGAGAAGTTAACAGCCGAAAATACTTCTCGTCATGATTTTTTCAAGAATTACTATCTTATTATTGCTTGTGGCAAGTTCAACTGCTTTCGTACAAGAAATGACCCTTCATTCAGGGTTGAGTTGTACAGGACCAGGATTCACTTTTGAAACAAAAGAGCCAAACTTGGCAAATTGGGAGTTTTTCTTGCCCTCAGTGCAATCCATAAAAGTTGTTGGATGGTAAATCACTGAAAATTAGTATATTGTTTATTTACATATTTTGTAAGAAATTTTTAATTAACTTCATGGCATTAAGTTAGGAGTAATTTTTACTCATTTAACGGCGTTGCTCAAATAAGAGGTATAATTGGTGTTTATTACTACCTACTTAGATTAGACTTTCCATATTTTCCAACTTTAAACTTAATAAATTCGATTTTAAGCGATTCTGAATGTAAAGTTTAAAGACGATTATCCTTTAACGGCCTGTATTAGTCTCCGACCACCCGATACTCACAGGGTAGAATTGAATTTCCTGTCGTTAATATTTATCCATTGTCACATAATTTTATTGAAATTGCCTCAAAATAAAAATTTAAGCAATTGTGGGACTTCGTTCTTGATGAAGATTGGTACATATTCATTGTAAGTCTTTTTACGCAGGTGGTACTTTTACACTGGAGTCAACTTCAGCCCTTATCAGAGTCACACTAATTTCAGGTCTTCAACATACTGCTTCAATTCTACGTATCCCACAGTTTCAAAATCTTTGAGATACGTAGGCCCCTTGGAGACTACCACTCCATCTATTTCTATTTATGATGGAGCGAGTGCGGTCAGCACAGAAAAAATATTCACAACCTCAGCTGCAAACAATTTTGGCTTCGAGGCAGAATATGTCATAGTTTCTGGCATGTCAAGTTGGACGCTGTATTATAATGATGACTTCACAGGAAATACCACATGTGTAAATGGTAACGGCGGCCTGGTTGGTTCTAACCGCAACTTTCGGTCTGCTACAATGGGATGCAACAGCCTCGAGAATAAAGGAAACGCCACGAAAATTGGCAATCCTCCAACGTATACTTTTTCATAAAAATTACAATTTTATTTTACTGAAATTTCACTACAAATTGCAAAAAAAATTATAAACACAAGGAGAGTAACAAAAACATTACACTAAAAGTCAATTTACAAATTAAAAGATAATAAATATGCATAGTCGCAAACGGAAACTTTTACGACTGATTCATGTATAATATAATCATAATAATCATTTAAAGCGTTGTTTTTTATTCAACTTGGTGAAGATGCCTACGAGATCAAATCATCAATCTTGAAAATTTCTTGAATGGAACATTCTCATAAAGAAAGAAGTATTTAAGTGAACTGAAATTCGATAAGATTTGTTCCCCAAAAAAATTCCAAATTCAAATCCAAATAATATAGAATTCATATGCTGCATTACTGAAGTTATACCTCATACATACATGGAAAATCACATGGTTAAACTCGTAATAAGTACATTACATGAGTATGTAAGTACTAATACACAAACATGAAAGCAACGATTTTATTCCAATTACATATTACACCACAATTAAATATATAAATAAGCAATCAGATCATTGGGATGATGACGATTTATGCTGGTTAAAAAAAGCAACTGAATCAATAAATCACTGTTTGGTTCAATAATTAAGTTGGCATAATCATATTCTTTAGCCTTCCCAGTAATTAAGTACAACCTCATAATCTTCAATACATCCGCACATACTGTGCTTGACTACATAGACACAACCCAAAAAATAATTAGAACTCTCATTTCTCAACTGAATTGACACCTCGATAACTCGTGCACGTAAAAGTTTGCTTTGGTTGACGTACATACATAAGTACGAACACTCTAAATAGTCTGGTAACAAACCAAATATTTTAGCAGCGTTTGATTTATTTATCAAACCTGGTAATCAATTTTAAGTTATAATTTTTAATTTCAAAATCAAATAGATCGTGTACTTGATACGTACATGCAAAATGTCTTAAATAAATCTTGTCTCATATTTAATTTAATTCACATATTACACGGAACACCAAAGATCTTTACATTCCAAGAAAATAGAAAATCTTCATTTTTCAAGAATGCATATGACAAAAACAACTTGCTCATCAATCAACCAACACATTTCAAGTAAACCTTGCAACAAATCTTCTTAAAAAGTGTCCGTATTTTATACACGTCTTTAATTTATGTGACTAATGACATTGACAGGCTAGTTCTCTTCCGCTGTAATATTTGTTAAATTGCTCCATCAAAAAATTAAAATATATATTTAAACTTCGTAAAATGGGAAGACATTCGTTGACAAATGTGTGCACAAATATGTAAAATAATTTGTCTTCAAATTTGAAGTAGTGGAACAAGTGGAAGTTGGAAATAATTTTTGCAACTATTGCAAAAATAATTGATTGCTTAGAGTGCATTAATTAAGCTAAGAAGCTCCAGTAAATTCAGAGATAACAAATTATACTCTGACTGCCCATAAATAATAAGATATGAAACAACTCATGGTCATTTTGCTCTGCAAAAACAGTTTTGTGATCAAAGTCTCAAAGTCGTAGCATCATTCAGACAAGAATATTCACCACTTGGTTAAACAATCTCTCAAAACTTATCCCAAAACTATATACGTAAGTTAATTAAAAGTTTGAGTATTTAAATTTAAGGTACGAAAATTTTTTTTAGAAAAGAAACCTCCAATTTAATATTTCAATGTTGTATTTTTAATTTGATTTTGGACATTTATATTTATTTTTATACATTTTACGCCATGCTACAGATGAACTTTGATGGCAAAAATTTATCGCTAATTTTTGCATACTCTATAAATTATCAAAACGTATAAAATTATTGCACAAATTTACAAAATCAATTGTAACTCAAATTTGTTAGTTAAATCTTTATCTTTGCAACGACAAAATTCAGACAACTCTTTAAAATTTTGTTAAAAAAATGAAAGTACACTCTGTAAATCTCACGTTTTATCCTCATTTTAATTTACTAGAATCTCAATTTACTCCACTTTGTTTGTAAATTAATCAAGCAAGATCACATACAATCTCTGATTTTCAGAATGGCTGGACAAACACAGTTTCTTATTTTCGCCTTGGTCATCCTCTCCATGGGTTTGATGTCCGCAGTCGACGCTGGATATGGGTGCAACGGTCCGTGGGACTACAACCACAATTTATGCTCCGTCCACTGCCTGTCGACCACCCTTTCCACCGGGGGCTGCCGTTGGTTCACTGGATTTTTTAGGTGTCACTGCGACTAATTTGCAATTTTTGAGTGGTGTTGTTTCATTTTTTATGTAAAAAAATTTAAAAAATATTAAATTTTGAAAATGTTAAATTTTGTACCTATGTACATAGTATCTTGAAAATTTGTCTGTCATAACTAAAATTTGAACTCTACAGTCTATTGCGTCTTAAAATTATTGCAATCTGATTTGTGTACCTGTTACAAAATAAAGTTGAACGTTTCTCGAATATTTTAACTAATTCCTTTTATAGCGGATATTTGGAACCAAGTAAAATTCCATTTATGTAAGTAATTTTTAAAGCTAATGAAATTAATAAAAATTACACAAATATTTATTTTCCAGTAGAAAATAGATGAATTAACTAAGCTAACAATTTGAGCATATCATATAAGATCCAAAATGATGATTATTCTGAAGAATCGTTATTTGGAGGCATTAATCAGTCGTTGAAGGGATTTGAATGCGTTGATCCTGCCTTCGCCGTGATGATGGTTGGGAAATTGGTTGTCGGGGATTCCGCTGCAGACCTTTCCCATGTCGACGAGGTCCTGGTCAACCCCACCCCGCATGTGGGCCGTCACATTGCCAAAGCTGATGCTCGGGTTGTAGGCGAGGAGGAGAGAGGTCAGTCCGGCGGCGTGGGGGCAGGCCATGCTCGTTCCGGAGAGGGCTCGATAAGCATCGTCCGCCGTGTTGTAGGCGGAAAGGACGTTGGATCCTGGTGCAGAGATGTCGGGCTTCATTCTTCCGTCGGTGGTAGGGCCGACCGAGGAGAAGGAGGACAATTCGTCGGTGACCGTGGTGGAACCCACGCCAATCACGTTTCGATCTCCGGGTGAATTTGCCGTGTTGCAGGGTGGGCCAGAGTTTCCGATGGAGAAAAGTGGGATGATTTTAGCAGTGTGGAAAGCAGCGATTGCACCATCAAACCTGTAGAGTTGAAAATAATCATTAAAACTGGGTATCAGTAGAGTAAATTTAATTGTATGAGACTGACCAAGTAGCACCGCGACAACCTCCCCAACTATTAGAAACGAGATGTGGGGCCTTGCTGCAGTCAGGCGCGCTTCCGTCAGGGCGTGTTGGACAGGTGATGAATTGGGCGCATGCTAAAAGAGCGTTCTGGGCACAAGATGAAGTCGCACATCCGCGACAAGAAGTCCATTTAGCGTCCGGATAGACTCCGATCCCTCCAGCGCCACAGATCGTCCCAGTCGTGTGAGTCCCGTGACCGTTGATGTCCATGGGCAACGCGTTGGCATC
The DNA here is from genome assembly GCF_002217175.1 of Folsomia candida. Lineage (NCBI taxonomy): Eukaryota > Metazoa > Arthropoda > Collembola > Entomobryomorpha > Isotomidae > Folsomia > Folsomia candida. The sequence continues at coordinate 3,906,247 of NW_019091200.1, read as the reverse complement.
GTAGGGGTCGAACCATCCATAATCTCCGAACCAGTTGGCTCTCAAGGCTTCGTGGGTGTGTCGAGCTCCAGTGTCAATTGTTGACACCACGATTTGCGACGCTTGAGTCGTGGACCCCAAAAGTTCACGAGCTTCGGCCGCCTGAATTTTCTTGACGCCCCATTCGCCCGATGGATCTTGTCTTCCACGAAAAATTGGCCCCTCCACGATCGTGTCTAATTCGATGATTTCCTCCAACTCCAAACTCTTGACTTCGTTGAAGGAGGCGAGGACCATGATCAAGTCCATCGTGGCTCCCTTGACGTAAACCTGGTTGGTGATCCACAGGGATTTGAACTCGAATCGACCCTGGAGATAGGACAGGACGTTGGACTGGACACGACCTGCAAGCCGGACGAGGGCAGAGTTCATGGCGTCAAGTCGGTCTTCTCGACTGTCGAATCGGGTGTCATCGATCGCCTGCAACGTTCCGACCGTGCCTTCTTGAAATGATACGAAGATGTCGGCAGTTTCGGCTTGTTTGGCTGCTCGGAGGAGACGGTAGTCGATTTTGTCGCCATTTTCAGGTCGGCCTTGCGCTAAAGCGACAAGTGCGAGTACTAGAAGTAGCTTCATTTTCAAGTGAAAATATGTAATTGTTCTTAAAAATGTTATTTGAAGTTGTAGTTAATATTTCTTTTCAGTGATGAATGATACTCTGCTCCAAAGTTTGGATGCTTTTTATACAGGGTTTGGCACGTAGGTGGATACGAATTTGACCTTGAATAACCCCAGAACGGTTTGTCGCAGCGGGTCAAAATTTTGAACAGACGAGCATGTTATCCTCAAATACTTGTGTGCAAAAAACCAACTCTCTACTTTGTTTGTAAATTAATCAAGCAAGATCACATACAATCTCTCTACTAAGTGAATGGAAAACGGTTTCGAAATCTACAATCAATAAGGTATTGAAAAATATAGGTGAAAAGCGATAAATTTTGAGTAAACGGCAACCACCACCCCCTGAAAGAAGGCAAAAAAAGTGTTAATTCCGGCCGTGTTTAGGAAAAGTGACCTCTTGACCTCAAAAGACACTCCACCGACCCAAAGGGAAATTTTCCGTAAGGTTGGGGTGTCTAAGTGTTGAGTGAAAAGAGAAATTTAGATTTTGAAGAAACGACGTCGTCGGAAAACTCGTTTGTATCAGCTGGCCGAAAAACAAGAAATAACTCGCGCCCGTGTTTACAAAAAAAAATTATTTGAATTTTCTGTCAAGGAATCAGAGTGAGTTATTGGTGACATTTGACGAAGCACTAATTTCTCTACAAGTTACTAATTAGGTTCGAACAGTTTACTGCACGACAAATGCCGAAAACAATTCACGCAAGTTGGTGCTTCCGCGTGAGGAGAACTTTTTTAAACAGTTTATGGTGATGGGTGCAATGTCGGGTCGTGGTATCCTCCCACTTATCAAATTCCACCAAAAAGTGAACGTATCTGCGAAGTATGATGTGGACTGTCTATTTAAATCACTTTTAGAATAACATTTTCCTAAATTGCACGGTAAAAAAAATAATTAAGGTGATTTTTCATCATGACGTAGCGTCTTCCCGGACGGCAAAGTTGACCTCAGATTATGCAAAGGACCTTGAAGCTAGGTTGGTGATAAAAATCATTTTGAATAGTGAAATACCTGTACAATCCCCAGATATAAGTCAAATGAACTTATTTGGGGTCGAATACTTGAAAACAAAAATTTTTCTGCGGAGACCGAATTTTTTAGACCGAGTTTGGAAAAAGTTAAAATTACTGTCTCAACTTCTGGGGGCTGTGGGGGAGGCATTTTTGAAAGTAGAGAGTTGGTTGTTTGCACACAAGTATTTGAGGATAACATGCTCGTCTGTTCAAAATTTTGACCCGCTGCGACAAACCGTTATGGGGTTATTCAAGGTCAAATTCGTATCCACGTAAGTGCCAAACCCTTCTGTACATAAAAAATTCGCATTAGTCCGATTATTATGGCGTGATTGATAATTGAATTTCTGGAATTGGACTGATTATTTTTACCTGATCCGTCGCAAATTGACGTCAGTTAATGAATATGTAGTGCTGTCTTAAACCATATCAGACGTAATTATGTATGTAGGAATATTTTTTATCTATAAATCTGTGTTCCAGGTAAACAAATAATCGGTCAGTGTGGTGTGACCACGAGCGATCGTCATGTCCTTTGTCTTTAATATTTTTGCCTGGTCGTGACTGACAGGGTCATATATATCGATTTCATGGTTGTAAAGTGATGATCATTTTTATGAATGGGGTAATTGAATGGTCATAATATTAATTACTCACCTACATTTACGTATGTACATAACATTAGAAAATTTCGTATTCCTGGAAATTGATGAACAATGATTTTCTTATCTAATCTGTCAAACAATGTGACTCAAAGTTTGCATCTGTTCAACGTTCATGCATAATATCACTTAATTATTTATGATTCTTACTTTGTTTACTGTGATGCGATCGATATGGATATAGAATTATTTGGCAATTTTGTAATTACCATATTTTTTAAACTTGTCGAAGATTTTTTTACTGGACTAAGCAATTAATGTTAATTGAATTACGTATATGATATATTTAACAAAAGAATGCGGCCCAAACATATTTTTCACACAAAAAAAAATCATCAAAGCTAATATTACTTTTATTCTTATCCGTACTATCCCGTACATACAAAACACATTTTAATGTTCAAATCCAATTATTTAATCCAATTAATTATTTAATTGGGCACATGCCAAAAGAGCGTTCCGGGCACAAGATGACGTCGCACATCCACGACAAGAAATCCCTCCAGCGCCACCAATCGTGTCCAGTTCAATGATTTCCTCCAACTTCAAACTCTTGACTTCGTTGAAGGAGGCGAGAACCATGATCAAGTCCAACGTTGCTCCCTTGACGTAAACCTGGTTCGTGATCCAAAATGATTTGAACTCGAATCGACCCTGGAGGTAGGACAGGACGTTGGACTGGACACGGCCGGCGAGGCGGACGAGGGCAGAGTTCATGGCGTTAAGTCGGTCTTCTCGAGTGTCAAATCGGGTGCTCTCGATCGCTTGCAATGTTTGGGCCGTGCTTTCCTGAAAAGTGATGAAAATGTCAGCAGTTTCGGCTTGTTTGGCTGCCCCGAGGAGACGGTAGTCGATTTTATCGCCATTTTCGGCTTGTTTGGCTGCCCCGAGGAGACGGTAGTCGATTTTATCGCCATTTTCGGCTTGTTTAGCTGCCCCGAGGAGACGGTAGTCGATTTTATCGCCATTTTCGGCTTGTTTGGCTGCCCCGAGGAGACGGTAGTCGATTTTATCGCCATTTTCGGCTTGTTTGGCCTCCCCGAGGAGACGGTAGTCGATTTTATCGCCATTTTCGGCTTGTTTGGCCGCCCCGAGGAGACGGTAGTCGATTTTATCGCCATTTTCGGCTTGTTTGGCCTCCCCGAGGAGACGGTAGTCGATTTTATCGCCATTCTCGGCTTGTTTGGCCGCCCCGAGGAGACGGTAGTCGATTTTATCGCCATTCTCGGCTTGTTTGGCCGCCCCGAGGAGACGGTAGTCGATTTTGTCGCCATTTTCAGGTCGTCCTTGCGCTAATGCGAAAAGTGCGAGTACGAGAAGTTTCATTTTCAAATGAAATTGTCTATTGGTTCTTGGTATTGTTACTGTTTCAATATTTGAAGTTGTAGTTAATATTCCATCGGAGGGAATGATACTCTCTCCAGCGTTGGAGTGCTTTTTATACTTAAGAAATCCGCATTACATAAATAGTCTGATTGTTATGGCGTGATTTATGATTCAATTTTTGGAATTGGGGTGATTATTTCTACCTGGTCCGTCGCACATTGACGTTGAATATGTAGTAATATCTTAATCCATATTATCATAAGTTCATAATTAAGTTGTTATGTTATTTAGTTGACTGGTGCGACCAGCAGTTTTTTTAATAAGCACTTAAACTTCTCTAAATCTCTAAATCTGTGTTCTAGGTAAACAAATAATCGGTCAGTGCCTGATCGTCATGTCCTTTGTCTTTTAGTATCTTTGGCTGGTCGTGATTGGCAATGTAATAATCGAATAATCATAACACCAACATTTACTACTTCCGGACCGTCCATAAATTATGTCACGCAAGAGCAAGAGGTGGCTTCAATGATATCACGCCTATGTGACACATCTTAAAGGGGGGCCTCTAGAAAGTCGCGATTTTTGCGTGACATAATTTATGGATCTCCCCTTTCTCTTTTACGTACATAATGTTAGAAAAGTCCGTATTCCTGGAAAATGATGAACAATGATTATCTTAATCCGATCTGTCAAACGAATGTGACTGAAAGTTCTCATCTGCTCAACGACTCATGCATAATACAAGTTAATGTGTATTATTTACAATAGTCTTACTTTATTTACTGCACTTGGACCTGATGTATGCATGTGTATACAGCAATTCAGTAATTACTATATTTTTTTGTCAAAGATTTCTCACTTAATTATGCCAATAATTTAAATTGAATTACGTTGAAAAATCTGTGGCCCGAACGTATTTTTTCACACGGTTGACGGTGTGAATCACACCACAAAATAGAATAGAATATTATCAAATCTAAGGATCGATATTAATTTTATTCTTATACATAAATACAAATAACGTTTACACAATTTTGTAATCTTAAAATTCCAATTATTTAATCCTTGTCAAAATCCAATCAATGGTTTCCAGAATTTCCTTAAAGCTTGGACTATAATAAGGAAAAAGAATATTAAAATTTCTAAATTCATCACTTTTATCATAAAGTCCTTACTTCCGCATGAATCGCAACCATTGGATCTGGATCGCTATTGTTGATGTTGATATCTGCCATCCCGTTACTTCCGACTGTAATCGTTTTACCCGTGCACCTCCCACCTTCCACGTTTCCGGAAATTACGTCACAATATTGACCGGGGGAGAGACACGTCTACAAAAATTTAGGACAACGTAAATGTTGTTATTAAACTGTCACTTGACGTCAATCTGACATCAATTCGCATGAATTTCATCCGACAACTATATATTTGATGGACAGAATTGATACCTGAAGGCTCAAAATGAGTGGCGAGTTGTCATTATTAATCGCAATGAATCCTCGATCTCCACGACAAAAGGCGATCTGATTGTTCCCGTTGTCCACCCAATCGTTCACCCCAGTTCCGGCCACGACGTTACGGAACTTGACCATGTTGTAGATTTGACGCCAACGATGTTCACAGACCTTGAGTGGCACGTGGAGAAATTTGTTAATATTACGGGCACTGGTAAGTACTTTTGCGAATTATGGTAGGATCCCAAAGTTCCCGTGCTGAGGAGGTATACAGTTAAGTTAAGTTAAGTCAGACCCCTTTAGCACGGCAGCACTGGGATCCTACTGTATTCATGAAATACTAAATTTCGAAACTAAAAACTTGAAAAATTGACATACCCAGCCACCACCGCACGTCAAATCAGCATTGATTGGGACATCGTCAATATTTCCGTTCGTATTTGGTGGTCCAATCTAAGTAGTTCAGAACGTTTTTAAAAATCCACTGACAAAAGCCTACTGGCAGTTTAAAACTTCGATTCGTCTAAAACTACACAGAAATTTCACGGGAAAAACGACATCAAATTTAAAAAAAACTTGGTGTTTCCAGAAACAGGAGTTGAAAAATGGTTTTTCAGGAAATTTCTGTCAGCAAAATAAAAAGGAATCGACGGCATATTTGCTCCTTCATGTTCATACCCAGTCATTCTCGAAGGGTGACCAGTCATAGGACGACATAACCCTTGTAATCCCATAGGGATGGGCCAACATGAAGGCGACAGCCATTTTATACAGACGGGATACTCGATAAGTTAAAATGTTTTCGCCACCAGCGCCATGACCTCGCTGGTTATCGTGGTTATCTATGAAGACGAGGGCATTACTGTTCGGATACATGCCCCATCCTTCACCTGAAAGGTATAAATGTAGTAGAAATTTAAGTAGTTTTAGTGACTAGAATTTATTTGGGTAACCATTTAGGAAAAATACATATATCGGAATTATTTCACTCAAACTTTACAATTATTTATGTATTTAAAGTGTTTAAACTCTAACGGTTTTATGAAATTTTTGACCTATTTCAAGCTCTGGAATAACCATGTTTTCTGCATACCCCAATTGATGAGCCATTTGAGCTGGTTCAATCCACGGAATGCTTCTCCCAAGAATTTTCCATATTTAAACTCAGTAACTCGACCAAGGCCAAAATATTCGTCCCCACTGATCGCCTCGCCCCCCAGGTCGATCACTTCCTGGAAGAGGAAAGCTCTAGCGTTGGCAGGAAAACCGTGGTCCGTTGGCAGGTTGTTTAGTTGAGAAAAGATGGCTTGCATATCGCCAGGCCACATGTGCTTGCTCGCGTCCACCCTAAAAATCAAATTCATTTAAAGTCACACTAACTTTCTTAAATTTTCATACTTTCTCGGATTTCGAAATATTTTGAAAAGCAAGCTTTTGATTGACAAATATCAACTATGTACATACATATTGTAAAAACGCGTCAAGTTTGCAGCTCTGACGTCACTGTGCTCCTATCCTACGGTGTTGGCTCACATGGTAAGGATACGAGCACAGTGACGTCAGAGCTGCAAACTTGACGCGTTTTTACAATATTTATAGACTTGCACGACACCAATTTGGTTATCTAATATTAGCGTAATAAATTCAAAAAATCCTGAATTCTTTATTCGGACCCTAAACTTATACAATTTAGAGTATTTAACCGATGTTGACAATCAACCATAAAAATGCTATTTCTGCATCCTTCAAATACCTAATTAAGTATATTCCAAATATTCTCCAACAAATTGGCACAGCTAATAAGTAAAATATTTGTAAATACCGCATTACCTGAAGCCAGCCACACCGTAACCAATTAATTTATTGAGATAGCCGATAAGCATTCCGCGCACGTAATCCGTCCCCATTTTCAAGTCTCGGAGACCAACAAGCTCACAATTTCTGACCTATAGTAGAAATAATTCGGAAACCAAATTATCAAACTTTCGAAATGTTTCGAATTTCATTTTTTCGTAAGTTTCCGTATTGATATTATTCACATAAATAAGCCTGCTACTTACCTCGATTGGATTGTTATAGTTATCGATTGATCCTGACGGATTTGGACATTCGTTTGGATAACTGTTAAAATCCAGCGGTCCGAATGGTACACCTGAAAAATTTAATTATTAAATTAATCTTGCATTACTACAAAGATACAAAAAATTGCACTGCACAAAATTGCAAAAATTTGCAAGTTACACCCAGAGCAACATACCCGGGTATTCCTTCGTTCCTCCGTTGTACGGACTTCCTCCCGTCCCGGTGCCAACGCTTCCCGAACCAGTCATGTGATTAATCACGGCGTCAACGTAGATACGAACACCGACCGTGTTACATCGACGAACCATCGAGGCAAACTCTGCTTCCGAGCCTGATCGAGTATCTAATTTGTAAGAGACGGGCTGATAACGCTCCCACCATGGGCGGAAGGGGTCATTGATAACCGCATTTTCACCCGGGGGAGAAACCTGGAAACATTTGTAGAAAAGTTTACACATAAATATTATCAAAATTAAATTTACGAAAATTATCATATTTAGTGTTTAGTTTTCAAAGTAAAAGACTGTAGTCTCATAAAATATTTCAAAATTGTGATAATTTAGCAAAATTTAAATAACTCAATTTAATTTCAATACAAAACTTAATAATTTCTATTTGTTAAAAGAGCATTTTACACACTTAAGTTGACTCACATAAAACTCAACGAAGGCTAATTTCGACCATGAATCTATATTTCTACTGTTATAGATTCATGATTTTGACGCAATGGATTGACTCGTTACTGATCATTACAATAAATACTCCCTCAAAATTTCTTCTCAAAATTCGACTCAATCTACTCAAAATTCGACAGGACTTTCAACTCCTGTCCTTAATTTCGAGCTGAATCTCTCATTCCATCCATTTCTTCAATTCGACTTACTTCCACACCCAAAACTAAATACCAGAATTACCTGAACTCCACCATATCCATACGGCCCCAGGAATCGTTCACACTCATCCGCAATATTATTCCACTTCCATTCAAAAAGATGCACGATCGATGTCCTCCCACCCGTAAAGTGCGCTTCCCATTGTCCCCGAACGGCCACCACGGCTAACGACACAATCACCAAAATCGGGACCACCCTTTTCGAAAACATTTTATTTTTATGTGGTCACAAACTACACTCTAAAATCCAGAGTGGTCCAGTCCAGTTATCCAAACTGCTTATCAATGACACTTTATATATGCGGGTCTATTTTTATAACTGAACCAGTTTGCATAAATCAATTAAATTAGCGATATGTCAGCAGTGACAATTGTGTGATTAGATTTCGAATGCCACACACATTTTTTTCACCTTATCATGAGATGAACACTCGTGAGTTGGATATGGTTAAATACTTATCAAAGATTATCTCCCGTACATTTTTTAAGGCGTGATATGTTATAAATCTGTTATGTAAAAAGTTGTGTCTGGTTTATGTAATTGTTTGTATTTCTATGACCATCCCTGATGTGAATTCACATTTTGACAATTATTGATCACTCTGTGGGAAAAAATTGTGTAATTCTGACGCCAAAAGAAGAAAAAAGGAATTTATGAATATTTTAAACGTAACGATAGATCAGTTTGTATGCACAGTAATTATACAACCGTTTACAAAATAAAAACATTTGGAGCCGATTTTCCTCCCCAATCTTTGCTATTTTTTACTACGGTGAATGTATAAGAATATTTCGTAGCATTTGCAATTATTTCAAATAATTCAATGAAGCCGTAGTCGATAAATATGGTTATGAAATTTATTTTATTTTATTTCGGCAGGTTATATAGCTTACAATAATTTTAAACAAACAAATTCATCCCCCGCCATTAATCTTGACCAGTAATTTAATAATTATAATATTCATAATTTTCATACGTATATAATCTCACTATTTTTAATGTTCTTCGATATAGTAGCGTTCATCAACTTCAAAGTCTCGTCGTGACGGCCCATACATGCTGCGGGGACAGAACAATTACAAAATAATTAATGTGCATGTATTCATTAATTAAGCAAATGTCCAGAAATCCAACTATTTTTCTCGAATATCTACTAACAGAATTATCTAACCCTATTAAAACGTACAAATGTTTTCAAAATTTTAGAAAAAGGCGTACAATCATATCAATAAAGTAAAATATGATACAAAATAAATTAATCTTGGATTAATGTACTAACAGTTGCAAGTTGAAATTTTTAAATTATGTACTGTGTTAATATTTTTGATAAAATTGCATAAAAAATTTATCTCTCGTTAGCAAAATTTTTGAAAATTAGTGCAAAACGGCTGCGAAATTGTGGGCATTTTGTAAATTTAAAAATGAAACACAATTTGTGCAGATTGTTGTTGATAATTGGTCAAGAAAGAAAACATTTTGAGGAAAAAAACTAAAACTCGTAAAAACCCACGTCTGACCCAGTAAAAATTAATTGGATTTCAGGTTTTTACTCATTAAGCTTAACTTAAGCTTTCTTTTTAGATAAGATCTTTGTACACGGCAACGAAATTACATTACAAATGGAGACTGGCCGGATCCCTAAATTTCCCATCGGTCCCATCCCTCTTAAACTCTGGGTGGTACCTGACCCCTCTCCGAGAGTGGATCCTCCTCAGAAAAAAGTAGACGAACAAAAGGCCCAGGAAATTGTACGCAACAAGAATTCCTTGATAAATTTGGAAATTTAACGGCTTTCGACGCAAAAGGCCGAGACTGGCGTCCATTCCGAGCAGCAGGGCGGAGTGGAGGGCCATTGGAATGTTTAACGCGAACCAGGAAACGACAAGGTTGTAACTTTTCTGAAATTTCAGAAAAAAAAGTTTTTCTATTGGGAAACAAAAATTTCTGAAAGTGGAAATATTTTTTTAGTAGACGTGTAACGCAGTTGTGAATTACAATTTGTGATACAGATATTTTCAGTGGTTCCCAACTGGTTTTAATCGAACGATTACGAAATAATTTTTTATGAAATTTTTTTATGAAAATCTAATAAAATAAACCAGATTTTATGAAAAAGATTTTACAACGCTAACCTTTCTCGCCCCCGTGTACAAAACCACAGCGTAGGCCAACATGACCACCTTCACGAATATCCAGGACGCCCAGACATGCAAGTCTGACTGTAGCGGAGAGTGTGGCATTCCTGAAAGCATCGGAAATGTTTTTGCATGTTCATAATGCTAATCATAAGTTTGGTAACAAATAAGTTTACCAAAAATAATTCCCAATTCAAAGCGTTTTCGGTGACTGCATAATTTTTTTATGCATAAATCTCTATTGCATAATTTACCTGATTTGAACTGATAATGTCCTACATGAATATTACACAGTAATTATACAAAAGACGTGTTATGCTATTATGTAATGAAGGATATGGTCATTATCTGAGTGTGCATTATGCAAAGTCACCTAGGATCATTCAAAGAGGTCTGTTAATTTTGCAGTTTTTAAAAATGACTCATTTTTAAAAACTCATTTTCTCATTTCAAATGAGACGATTCTCTCAGAAATATAGAAAACCCTGCTGTTGTTGAGTCGTAAACTTTAAAAAAACCTGTTCTCAATTTTTTTTGCTAGTTATGGAAAATATAAATCAACGGCGTAAAAGTTTGTCTTAAAATATTCAATTAAATTTTTACAAATGTTTGTAAAGTTATATACATTAAAAATTTTGCCAATTACCAACATCCTCCACGGTGATTTGACTGGAATCCGGTGGTCGTAATACGATGGAAGGAATTCGCTGAAAAATGCTCATTGTTTCCTCATGTAAGACATACTTGGCTTGAAAAGATTGCTTCGTTGCGGTGAAATAGAGGATAAAACTGGACGAGATCATGGGAAGGAAGAGTTGAACGGTGGTCAGAAACTATTAGTTCACGAAAAAAATTGACACGAATTAACCACGATTTCTTTAAAATACACGAAAAAATCAAATAAATAAATAACCAACGAAATTGCTTACGACATTTGTCACCGCAAATAAAGTCACCCGGGTTTGATACGTTACGCAACAACATCGGCACCGTCCTTCACCCATTTTTTAGTTTTAAGAAAATTTTTAGAAATGAACAGAAACTTGCAATTTTTTATACATGCATTTGAAATCTGTAGTGCCCACTAAAACCACATCTTTAAATTTAAAAAATATGTATACCCATAAAATGTATACCCATAAAATTTACGAATGTATGAATTATGAAACAAAATTTCCTCCAAATTTTGATTTCACAACTCAACTAAACCTAAAGATCGTATATACAACTTGACGAACAAGACCAAGTCGAGGAATGATTTTGGCCATGACGGTTTAACTGGCTTTGTCATTTCGTTTCATCCAACCAAATCTAGCATACTATTTACATGCATTACATGACACTTCCACTAATAAAAGTGACTTGTGGAAAAAAATCTTTGCAAAACATAGCACCCGACTTCAGTAGTTACATACAAAGCAAAAAGCGGACAGAAGCTTGCCATGAAATGAGTGCAACTTATTAAGCCAATTCACAAATTTTTTATAAAAGCTTTTACATCTCATGCAACACATAAGTATTTCTCGTGGATTAACAAACATCAACTATTCGCATCCTTTCGTTGAGTCTAATTTATCTCCATGAAAATAAAATGCCATCAAATTCATTTGTCACATGTTTACTTTACCACCCCGGTCCAGTGTCACTCAAAAACTGAGTAAATTAAATATGTACACACAGGGTTCTTTACACGGTGCTTGTTTTGTGAAAAGCGATTTTTATGTGATAAATCGGCTAGTGTTTTTTGTTTTATTTTTACAAAATTTTCTACAATATTTGCTACATTTATTATTGGGAAAGCACAGTGAAATTTCTCTGAAACATTTGTCAAAAATAATGCAATTTGAGTGGTTGTATAAATATATTTAAATATTTGACTGCATTCACAGATTTTTCGAAAAATTTTCGAAATTTAAGAATTTAATCTTTCTCCCTTAAAAGTATGTATTTAGTTAAGTTACATATATAGGCATGATCTGCTTATTTCATCCTGTAATATAAAAAGTTTGATGTTTTATGAATTCGAAATATGCAAATCATACAGAATCATACTCCTCTTAAATCTTTTATTCATTACGCAAATTCATTGCACAAAAAAAATCATTTTAAATCTGCCGTGACTTCCTCGATCTGAAGACCTTGTTGGCTGAGACCGGACCTTGGCTTCCCATTTTTATCCGGAACGGTTAACGTGATACCACCACAGGACGAAGTTGCCGAAGAGATTGACCCGTGACCTTCCATCCCACCAGTACTACCAGCACCTCCACCACTTGCGCCAGAAATGGCAATTGAGGGTAAGTTCAAAAACGACCCGGTTCCGGTTCCAAGTCCTTTTTCACTCGACGCATTTTTATTTTGGGCCTGCAATTCGCGCAGAAACTTGAATCCGATGTACAAACCTGTTAAATGGAAAATTTAGACATCAGTAAAGATATTGTGCAAAAATCATTTGTCAATCTTCTACTGAACAGACTTGTTTTACAAATGTTATTTGTAAAATGTTAAATACAATCATTTATAAACAAAATTTGGGCAATTTTTTCAAGGTCTTCTATTCAATATTGACGTTTTCTTGTTGTAATCAAGCTAAATATTAGTATCTTTCCGTTTGACACTTTTGTTTATGAAATTGAAATTTGGGACTTTTTCATGATTTATTGCAATTTTTTAAAAAAATGATACTAAATATTTGCCTTGCAATTTCGCAATAAAGAATTTCCATAACATGGATGGACTACTAAGCTTACCCAGTTCTTCCCAATGACAAGGTAGTAATCTTTTACAGATAAAATGCATAAATGATTTCTTGAGTTTTCTAGTTAAAAGTGTCAAACTTCTTTAAAAATGAAAATTTTTATAACATCTGTGACACAAGTTGGAAATTTTGTTTCGTAAAAAATATAAAAAATCCTGAAATTCTTCATGCCTGTCTCAATTTTTATATGATACTTGCATTTTCAAGTGCATCTAAAATATAATAACATTTTGGAAAAGTTGATGCAATTGTTTGATATTTTAATATTAAAATTGCTAGAAAATGCTTGCAAACGGATAAAATTTTGAATTTACCTACGAGACGATACACCGTAAAAATCATATCGGGTATCGCAGACATCCACGAAGTTCCATACACGAGATTGATAAGGACCACAATTTTAAACACGACAATGATAACCATTCGGATGTTCAGCCAGATCTGACACTTATTCGCGTCTCTCTAAATAAATACACATTTTAAAAAGTATATTTTGCACGTGCAAATTGAATCCGCAATTTAGTAACAAACCGATTTCACCCCATCCAAAAATATGCAGGAGATGATGAAGTCAACAATTGTTAGAAACATTATAATCAAAAAGACACCCATGTCCTCCGCAACGTCCTTTTTCTCTACAAAAGAGTAAAAATATTTGCAAAAACTGTGCCAAATAGTAATTAGCTTTACAGCGAGGAAATTTATTATATCTATCTATCACCCAGTACACTCATTAAACTTGCAAGTTTTTGAGGAAATTCGTAGATTAAAAAACCACATATCATCAAATTAATTGTCCTGATCCAGGTTTCTTAATTTAATTTCGCTCGCTATATTTAACTATTTTATTTCGCTATTTTATTTATCCGATATATTTCGAATTGGCATTTAAGCGATTCGTCTAGGTTTGTTTGAAACCAAAAAAATTTTGCAAAATTTGTGGAAAAATTATTATAAAAATTAGGAAACGCCCTTGATCGGGATAAACTTTTACGCTGATTTTATTTCATGGTAATTGTGAACTTGTAGGTTTGCAAATTTACTGGAGCATTTACTGGTTTATGTCTGAAATTAGTTTACTCTATTCATGACGAAAAAAGTGCAGCAAAATACGCAGGCGATTCACATAAAAAATGGTGCACAAAAACTAAAAATTGCACACCTCGAACCGTATTATACGACGCTTGCCTCTGTCCAAAAACATCATCCGTCACGATATCCAGCACCCTTGTGGCGTTGTGGGACTTGCCGATAATTTCAAATGCTAACATCATACTCGACCCAAGCACGAAAAGGATGAGCAGGACGGAAGTGCAAATCTAAATCAGATTACAGAAATTCGGAATTAATAAAATTAAGTAGGAGTTAAAAGTCGTTTTAGAAAATCTTGCAAACTTTGAATAATACTGAAAGTGTTAGATTGGACCGAATGGCTGGCGACATAAAATTTATATTTATCGCTTACCACATCAATAATCGCAATCACCATCGCCGCATTTTGCAACGAGTGGGTCCCACACTTTAAAATTTTTAGTGGCATTTTTCCCCAAAAAATTAAAATTATGAAGTATACAAAACTATTAATTCTTAAATAAAATCCAATAGTAAAACCGAGCCCGCAAAGTATGTAACAAGAACTGAAAGTGTTTATTGAATTAGTTGCTTACAGAAAAACGTACAACTTTACAATTCACACAATTATCTCTTCTTCTTCGTCGTTGCTTTACCAAACTAAAAACGGTGCATAAGTAAACATAATATTTAATGGAAGTAACATACCATATCATATGTAATGGAATGGAGGGCGAAGTGATAATTAAAAGTAGACGGGTGTTAATTGGATTTCTCAGCGTAAGTAATATTTACCTAAAAATGTAATGCATACAAGATTTGAAGTTCATAGGAACGACATTGGCATACTACAAAAGCCACGAATCTCTTTAGAGTCAGTCTTAAAATCAGAATTTCTTCCTTTATGTTTAGTAACAGGAAAGGTCAAGGCCAACCCATGACAGTGACACTACTGGTCTGGTCATATTGACCATGACGCTAAAAACGGCACACAACACTTGTTCATATTAGCACACTAACGAGGATAAAAAAAACATTTACAAAATTACAGAATTTCGTAACTTTTTGACATCAATTTTGTAAAAAAAGAAGTCTTAAATAGCCTTAAAAGTTGTTCATAAACCTACTCGATTGGCAATATAAACTTATTTTTTATACGATTTCCATCTAAATTTCATGCCCATAATTTACATTTTATACTAAAAGCTAATTTTACATGGATACGATTTGCGAAAAACTATATGTAAAATTTCAAAAATCTCAAAATTTCCTTTCACGGATATAACGACGATGGGAGATAAGTGCTCGGTCCTCCCATCCCAATACTCCTCTGGCAATCGTGACACTGTCGTTCGCCCAACAATCGGTCTCTTTCTCCGGGGGATGAAGCAGTTCCCCTGTCAAATCTCCTCCGAAGAATTATCTGAGCGACCAGGATGACCCCCAAAATTGGTAAGTTTACTCCCCCCGCGATCACAAAAACGGGCAGAAAATCGTGCTCGTGTCCCGGGACGAAGTGGAGAACAAGGAACGTTGCCAAAATTCCCAAAAGGATACAAATGAGGGAAATTAAGCAGACGAAATTTTGAACTCGAACAAGGAAACGTTGGTTGGCCGAGGTCGTTGAAACGTCTCCGGTCAAGACCCGTTGACACGTGTGACACGTGGGAAGTGGCATTGTCGACAATTTACTGAAATTTATAGTTTTTTATGTATCATGATAAGATATATTATGTACAATTTTTTCTTCTTACCCAGTTCGGTCAAATTTGCACAAATTCGTGTCAAAAGTATAAAAATAGTTCATGCAAACTTTTCATCTGGCTGATTTTTTCTGTATGTAAATCCTGGCAACTTTAACGGATTGGAGTGAACTGAAATGGATGAGCTCTTATCTGCACGAGTTAGTAATATTCAATCCTGATTCCAGCAGGGAATAATTTACTGCCTTGGGTTCATTGTGTACAAAAGATAAGGAAATCTCGAGTCTCAAATTCTGGTTTGGGTTTATTAACTAAAATTATTAGATGATGATAAACTAGAAAATGTTTAAACTGCATATCTAATGACCTTCCCTAAAATTTATATTGATAACAGTAGCAAACTGAAATATTTACAGTTAACGAAGTCTTATCAATATTTACTTGGAATCAATTCTAGCGTTTCGTTCGTCAAACTAAAACTGGACACTTTCCAATTTCATGCATCCATCTCATTTGTGTTTACTGTACTGTACCTCAATATGTTTTCCACTTTCCTTATTTATTTTAGAAGCACAAATAAATAAGTATTTGATACTACGAATGTAAACTGCTCCATATTTCCCAATCAATCCAGAGAGGGACGTGCATAAAGGATGTGACCGATTTGATGGTGCATATGCATGGGTCAAGGCCTCCCACGTGTAATCTCACAATCACTCAAATTTGTCCGAAAACTTGTCACATTCTTCACGCAACGTCCAAAGGAAGCAACCCATCACAAATTACGTTCCACTTCATCGAAATGCATAAATATTCCAATAAATCGATACCCCAAATTATTAGTCATTACCTGATAAATTTGAGAATATGAGTCATGAAAAGAACAACTTTTACATTTACATGTAGTCTTCAACATCGAAATGCATATGTATTTCTCATTATTTTTTCAGCTCCTTTTAACGTGATGATACAACACATAATATGTAAATTTATAACTTAAAACATAATTTCCGGAATAAATAATATGTATGATGCAATACCATACACTCTCTTAATTTTTGCAATTCAGTAAACTGTGCAAGTTCTGTAAAATTAAATTGCAAGTAAAGTGATGTTCTTGATCGGTGTAACAATATTCATAGCCCGAACTACATTCGTAATCTTTGGAAACTTTCGGAAACTTACAAAAATTCGAAATTGATAAATCTTAATTAATATGTGATGCATGCAAGTCGTGACTCCCCTTAAAAAGCGAACTAAATAATATATAATAAACTATAATAATTAAGCCTCTCAATTAACTACAACAATTATATTGAGCTTCTCTTAACATTTAAATAAATTCCCCATTACACAAAAGCGAGTCCCGTACCAAAATTAATTCCATAATTAAAACAAAATCATCCATTTCTCCCTCGAGATTTCCACATCTCATTGCATTTCCTCCTTTTAAAAATGTATTTAACAACAAGGCCACAAAGACGACAACGATTTGCCTACAGTTTGTCCACTCAATAATATATAAGCAACTCCGAGAGAGATACATTCCTCCGTTAACAATTTCTACAACTTTTACTACTACGAGGAGTTAACAACAATTACTTTTTTCACTAGTGTGGCTTGGTTTTTAGTAGTTGCATTGATCATCAACTAACAATATCCATCCAGTCCAGCAATAGATATACTAATTAATTAAGTGTATGTAATACATATTTAGTTCCAGAGTTCGTAATAATCTCGTATCATTGTCAAATACATGATCATTTAGCTAACTGTACTTATAATAATTCATGTCATGTCATCTCGTCATCACTTAATCACATCCGCCCTTCATATTCATATGTTTGTGATGATTGCTGTGAATTTGCCACTTCCTAATAATCATAATAACAATTTCTCTTGTGCAGTTTTTAGCACGGATTCCATAAGCAGAACAATGCTAATTATCACTACATAAATATTTTCATAATATTGCACACACCATTTCCATTCCATTCTTGTCCTTGAATCGGATTGGAGTTTTGGTTTGGTTTGGTTTGGATGGCTATTTATCATTATTATTCATTCGAGTCTGGCGTGAGTTCAACTTATCTATAAAAAAAATAACTGCCAACTATGACATATAATATTCCGTGATATGACAAAGCTCACATAAATTCCTGGGAAAAAGAAAACAAATTCACATTTTTCAAATGCTACCCTTTTACATTTTAACAAGTATGGCATTTAGTAAACTTTTGACTAAATTGAGTTGAACATTGAGGATACGAAACTTGTGCTTAAATCGAAATCGATATGTCACTGGGTAGAAGTTTAACTGAACTTGATTAATTAAGGAATGTAATATTTTGGAGGAATAATTTAAAATGATTAAAGCTGGATTTTTTTAATCTCGATTAAAAATGCGAGTCAATCGCGGTCAGCGATGATCCTGCACCGATGCTGCTGCCGCAACCTCCACTCAGACCAGTGTTACTTCCCATAGCCTGCGGTGGGGGGAGGATGTGGACTTGCGACCCTTTGCTTCGATTGTAGACTTGACCGATGTTAAAAGGTTCGAGTTTAGGGACGTTAGATACGGAAGAACCACCTAAATTAGCATTAATTTAGATTTAAATATCCCTTGAGTTTATAACTGAGGAAGAGTACGTAGACTGCGTAAAACAAAATTTTATAAAATTTCAGACTTTAGGTTACAAATGGTACGCATCTTCTCGAAACTTCGTCTTTTGAAAGATTCTTTCGAGTTTTTTGTAAAGTTCACGCAGTTTACATACAATTGCAGTTAACAATCAATCAATCAACCCACTTTTCTGATCCGCTGGAATATAGTTCGACAAGTGAACCGTTGGCAAGGGAAGATACCCCGGAGTCATCGGCATCACGTCGAGATTGACTTGTTGCAAGGTGGCGTCGTCATTTTCGTCGTCGAGTGATACGATGCCTGAACTTCTTCCACAAATAGCCCACATGTGCTGACTGAAAAAATGAGACTGAATGAGTTTGTGTGTATGGTTTAAAAGTTTTACAGCTTATATAATTTTGACCGTTTTTACAGGTCAATTAATAAAAACGAATAGTTTTAATAAAAATGTTTTAAATATACCATACCTCGCTCGGACCTCGTACATCAATGAGTTTTGTGGTTGCTGAGAATTTCCGTCGTCAACTTGCTTCTTCCCAAACTTTGAGATTTCGATCAACATTGAGCACATATTTCCCACTCTACAGAATTCTGTCCCCTTGTGCGGCTCTACTTTCGATTTTAGTTCATACAGAGTCTGACCCCGAGAAAAAAACATAAATTATTTTTTAAAAGACCATAACTTTTTTATATGGAAAAAATATTATGATTAAACCCCACCTTGAATTTCTGCAAGCAAATGTAATACTTGTAAATTTCCGCCTCCCTCCGGTCAGCTTTAAATTTAACTGAAAATTCGAGCCGGAATGGAAGTTGATCTTCCAACTCCAAAACTCCAATCTCCCACATGTATGCAGCGCTCTTGCCAATATCCAAAATCTAATCATCAGTCCAGAAACATTGTCAAAACTTTACAATTGGAAAATCCGGTCGTACAATTATAAGTTACGTTATTTACCAGCGATTGTGACCTCGGATTCAACGCGACTAACGGAATATCTTGGGAATTAGGTGATTGCACGGTCAACTGGTGTTCCGAGACTTTTAAAGAGTTGTCCGAATTCCCGAGAAGAAGGACTTGCACGAATTTCCGCTGCCCGACAGAATGCAGTTTGTACGACGAGATAAATGGGGGGATGAAAGTGAGGGAGAGCTTCTTCTCGTCGCCGGTCCATGGACATTTTACGATCAACTAAAATTAGAATAAATCGTTAACTAATTTTCTCAATATGACAATAAATTCGGGTTAATACTTTATGCTCAAATACGGTGCTGTCCTTTTGCGTGGCGAGGTCTGCTTTAACCGTGAGTGGGATCGAGGCGGAGACGAAGGGGTCCGTAGGTGGCATGGAGATTGCAATTTCAGACGATGCGTCGGACGAGGACGATGAGATGTGTTTCAATTTTAGGCCTAACGACGACCTTACGAGTAGCACCATTCCCTAGAATCGCACAAGTTTGAAAATATTTAGTACAGCGTTTTAATTATCTCGGGTTTAAGCTTACTAATTACAAAATTAAGTTATGATGCATAAAATCATCACAACTTGTACCTCATCGATAACCCGACTCCCCGTGTCCACCCTGATCACGACTTCTTGGTCAATGCCCGCCACCAAATTTCCAGCCTGCACCGAAATGTTGGGTGGTTCTCGAGTTGCAGAAAATTTATACCGGCAGCCCAGTCGGGGAGAGAGAAGCTCAAAATGCTTGACTCCAATGGATACCTGGGCGAGACGGTAGTTCCCCGGAATGGAAACCTAGTACCCACAAAGGCATAAATTAAAATTATAGCCATGATTTCAACCATAATTTTCTCTATACCTTTGCCGACAACGTGATATTATTAGCACCGGGATGTATTGTGATATCTCTCGTGTTGGCCACTTGGCTAAAATCAGTCTTGAACACTTGCGTCTCTCCTTGTACTTGGCTGCTGTCTTTCCTCCTATGTGAGAAAAAAAATCCCTCAGGTTAAACTTACAAATATTACGAAAGAAAATCAGATTACAGTGTTTGCAAAAATTCTGATAAATCGTTGCCTATTTTTTGCAAATCTCACACGCACCTTAACGATTGATGAAGATTATGGCACGTCAACTTCCCAGAAATATACTTTTCATTGTTTTTCACGTCTGTTCCCACACCCACCATCGTCACTTTATTAGTTCCACTCCCTCCAGATTCAAATTGCTGTCGTAAATCGACCATGTTCACGGCAGGGTTCATTTCCATAAGGGCGAGCGCGACGTCCTCGTCTTCGCAGGTGTATGCAGGCGTCGTGCTCTCTTTGCGGGCAAGAGCTTGTTTTCCGGACAAGTTTTCAACCACATCCGGCTCGGGTAAGGAATCTTTTCTTCTCTGTTGCTTCCCACCTCCAGATTTTCCACCCTTGGAAATATTCTCCCTAAAAAATAAAATTCAAATTATCAAAATGTCTCCGACAATTGCAAAATTTTAACTAAACAATTCCTCACCCTTGCACAAAAGTGCCTGTCGTGAAGTAATTGACCTGTTTTGGGACATGGTCACACACAACGATCGCCATTTGCACCAAATTACTCACAATTGGGCGAGGTAGGTTTGAAACGAGGCTCAAATCTACGACCACATCGCAACTCGGGCCATGAATTTTTCCAGAAGATTCCACTTTTACCGAGGTGATGAGAAACGTCTCTTCCGTGGGTGACATGATGAATCGATCTGCAATTAAATTACTTTATTGGTTACAATAATTAACTACGTAATTAAATAAATATAACACACCATTATTCTCCAACTTTGTCAAACAGGTCATCATCTCGTCGAAAAAGTGACCCCTTTCCGGCTCGCTGATCGCTTTCGAGCATGCGATTTGTGCACAGGTTCGAATATATCTGCAAAAATTAGAATTATTGTCAAGTTTGATAAGCTACACATCACAATTAGTTAGATTACCTGTCCGTATCGTTCACAGCTTCGTAACACTGAGCAAGTTTTAGCAGCACATCAATCGTCAATATTGTCCACCTGTCCTCTTTGAACGTGTTGAACGCCTCCGTCAGAAAGACGATGGATTTTCCGTAGTCACCCAACTCCATGTAGTAAGAGGCGAGGCTGAGGCCTACTTTTCGGGCAGAACGAAGACGTCCGATATGTTTATACGTCCCCATGGCCAGCTCGCAGAGCTCCTGAATACAGGAAATCAAAATTACAGTAACAATTGTTAAAATTACAATTAATTAACTTTTTAATAATTATAATTTTTGTAAAGCTTTCATAATAAGTATAAATTTTATTAACCAGATAATGATGTTGAAACTTCTCCTTTGACGATAACGCATTTTTCAATTTTTCAATCGGAGTTTCTTCTCCTGGGGGTAATTCCGGGAGGGGAAGTTGCATCTCGTCACCGGAATGGTTATTACAATTAGAATTATTAATCTCTCCTGACCCATTTCCGTTTCCATTAGAGTTGGAAAAATCCTCAAACGGGCTCAGTCCAGACGACAGACTTATCACTTTGTGGAGATGATCACTTTTCAACTGACTTTTTGGCAGCAGGCCGCACAATTTGCCCAGTTCGTAAAGCTGTAAGATTAGAAATAGGATAAATACGCGTATGCATGCTCCAAGTAATCATTCGCAAAAAATCTGTAATACCTTCTCTCTCGCGTAGTCCCACAGGGAGGCAGTATGGACGGAAAAATCTAGCTGATTTGCATGATGTTGTGGGGTCTTTCCTTTCCGTTTAGTTCCATCGTTAATCTCCACCTGGCTCGAATTCACTTCCGAATCTTCCTCCAGTTTATTATTCGTCATAGAAGAATTTGCATTTGTAGCTGACAATATGGCTAAATTTTGGTTTGAAATAGTCCCCAGTATTTCTAAACACGAGACAAAAACCCAACACGAAATTGACCCTTCCTCGCTGAACGTCACGTCCAAAATGTTGAGCTCATTAATACAAATGTGGAGGAAGGCTAAGGACCTTTGCGCCAACTCGTTGAGTCTCCTCTGCTTCACAAGAAGAATGGCTTGTCTGGCGAATAAATAGTTGCGAAAATTCAATAGGGAAACGCTCGAGTTTCGTATCGTTTCCCGAATTTGAGGAATAATTTTGTTTCCGCCCGAATTTGAGGACAGGATTAGCGCGGGCCAACGGTCACCGAAGCGTTGAAAGGATAGCAGCCATTTTGGAGTGTCTTTAGAGGAAAAACATCATTTTTTTTAGAAATTATAAACTTGGCACAAAGAATTTGCAAAAAAACTAACCCGTAAAGTGCGAATTTAGCACAAATTGCGTAAATAAAGCGTCCAATTCGTCATATTGTACTAAAGATTCGTCATAAACTTGCAACATTTCCAGCACAAAGGCGAGTTCCTCCTTAAAAACGAAATAAACTTGTTAATTAATTACTCTCATACTTATCCTCACCTTATCCTATCTAACCTGGAGTAAAAAGTAATGACAAAAATTCCACCCAGCCTCATTTCTCTTTTCCCTCTGGGCTCGCATATTCTCTTCAAATTTGATCAAAGTTTTTGAATACGAGGCCAAAAGTAATTGACGAATCCGGTGCAGCATCGAGTTTAAACTTTCAGCCGATTTGGAATCAATTTTTGCCGGATCGGCGACACAGACACAGCGTTCGGTCTGTTTTTGGGCAAAATCATTCTTGATCTTGTCCAACACAGAAGAGCGGGGGAGTAACTTGTTTGTCTTTTTATTGTCCGAGGGTTCGACGAGGATAATGAGCCATTCTTTAACGGGACAGGATTTCACAGAGTTGAGCCAGCTTTGAATTACGTCCTTCGTCGTGGCCCGATACACCTCGACGTCCTAGAATTTTATAAGGTTTCCAATTTAGCAACACATTTCATAAAACTTGTTAATTGATTAGTAGGAAAAATTACAATAAAATTTGTATAAGCAAATACGAAATTTATCATGACTTGTCCCAAAATTGTAACAATCGACAAGAAAATTTATTATTCATGGATTTCCTGTTCAAAAACTCTACTTTCTGAGACATTCCATCTGTTGGAATGTTATCAGCACCAGCCAATTTTGTGCCCAACTTATCCTCAGCATTAACTAACTTACAGAACAATCCGTCCAAAAAGTATGGAGCATGGGTTGATCCAATAGTGACGTAAGGACCGGGCTTTCTCCACCGGAAGTAATACTCCCACCCTCCCCAGTGGAAGGAGGAGGGTCAAACGGGACAAATCTAGGATGGAGGTGAACATGTTTCGTCGTCCTGCCATATGCCCTCTTCCACTCGACGGCTTCCACCCCGATCCCCTTTTGCAGGGAGGGAACGACTCCTTGGAAAACGGGAATTTCACCAGAATCTGCACCAAACCCAAGCGTTTTCAAGTTAATTCCAAGTAAATCGGTTACAGAATCGTAGTAATATTATCAAATTACAAGTGATTAGAGGTTTATTGTCGGTCATTTTCGTCTTAATTTTAAACAGTTGCCAGCCTCATCCTTTCCGTTTTTAGTGGTAGTGGCGGTAGCAGAGAGCAGGTTTCAGGAATTTTCATACTTATCAGGTCTCATGATAATCTGCTGAAGAAGATAATATTCAACATAGTATAAATAATAATATTTTCTACTGTTTCTGCTAAGCTTTTTTAAGAAGTTTATAATTTACTAACCATTTTAAATTACAATCGTCCGCCGATTGATGTTAAATTAAAGTTAACTCTCTCCCTCTTCAATTAGCGACTAATTTTACCATTTACATTAATTCCCAATTTACTAAACACTAATTAAATAAAGATATTTCACTTAAAAACAAAACATCACATTTTTTTACCTTTCTTCGTCACACAAGATACACATCATGTCCACTTTTTAACCCGTCTTTTTTACACCAGGAATAATTTCCTAATGTCTAATGAATAATTCTGTCAAGATTTCAATTCAAAAGCACAACCGGAAATGAATTGAAGTTAAAAATTTTCACTTTACAATTAAATTAAACATCCACCTTCTTCCGAATAGACAACACAAAATTCGGATCTACTGCCGACGCAGACTGCCCCACTCGCCATTTCGCCCATAATATTCGCAAATGTTGCAAATCCGTATGCAAAAAATTCGCCTTTTCATAAAAAAATTCTTCGTTTCAAATGTCTTTTTTATTCCTGACCTTAACTAATCTAAACAAGAATGATGTTTTTTTAATGACCTAGTGTTTTTGGTCGACACCAGTAAATCCGATTTTTTAATATTTTGCCTATGATGTGATAATATGCATAAGATCCGACAACAGTATAAAAGAAGTGCTTTTAAAGAACTCAAAATTTGTTTGGACAAAAATGCTCTCTTTCACTAGTCATAATTCACGATAATTGTAGATAATTGTCTGTTAAAGTTACTATTTTCCGAAACTAGTGAAATCACGTTCTATAAAAAAAAGGTTACGCTAAAAAATCTTCGAAAAAATTGATGTGCAAAAAATTAGGAATGACAGTAAAAGTCCAAAAGGATGAATTAATTACATAAATTATTTGCATTGTTCGAATTACAGAGTATTTGTATAGCTTCTAACCGCGTTTCAAACCCCGTCGGAGACATATTGATTGAGAATTTTTTATTATCTTGCAAGCTTTCGAATAAACATGCAGTTATTCTGCATCAGGCAAAGCATAATTGAGAATCTCAATTTGAGATTGACAAACTAAAAATCATGTCAAGTTCTATGAGTAAATTCAGTAATTCAGTTGGTAAAAAATTGCCTGCAGTGATATCATATGTAAGGGGCCAAATGGTGACCTCGGACGCCTATCCGGATCAAGTAGATGTTTTTCAATTCCACTATATAGCATCGGTTTTTTTTCAAGCCAATTAAGCATATTTCTTATATTTTATTTATCAATGTGTTAATAAAAGATTCAGTGACTTGTGAAGAATAATGTGAAATGGTTTAGAGAATTCCCACAGTTGACATACTTGCATAACATAACATGTACCTTCCTCATATAGCATGTCCAAATTAAATTAATTGAAAATTCGGAGCAAACTCTGGAACTTGTCGAAGAAGTCGGATCGTACATATCTACAACACATGTCAGGTTTCTAGTAAATTGATATAGTGACATTGCACCCTCCAGAATATAAATACATTCATTTGCGTATATTTACATAATACTGCGGCGCTGGTTAGCTTTTCTAAATGATGATGTAAAATGATAACAATGCATACTCTGCGAGTATATTACACATACAATTTATTTATATTCCAACACGCAAAATCCTTAAACGCAGCGTAATTGCAAAAAATCCAGACGTTGTTTGTCCTTGATGAAATGTATTCTCGTTTGTGGGCGTCAAATTCATCATTTTGTCCTCATTTTGATTCAAAAGTTCACACAGACTGTCACATACGTATGTACATATGTATATATATATGTGCATACATAATGCCTCTTCAGATATGCATGCTGCATGGGAATAATAAGTGATTATATAACCTACTAGAGTAGAGGCCCGTTCAAGAACGGGTTCTAGGCTCCCAGAGGGGGTGTGCCCATAGCGCAAAATCCCCTACGCTACACTTCAAATAATTCCCAGTGGAGACTTTGTCCATTGTCATAATACATATGTACGTGCATCAAATCATACATTTCAATTTCCCTGATCACGGAACAATTTGACTTCCCCCTCTTGTAGTGGCTGCATAGGTAACTACTTAAATTCCCATCGCGTGGGGGTGGCTGCATAGGTAAACACTTAAATTCCCATCGCGTGGGGGTGGCTGCATAGCTAACTACTTAAATTCCCGTCGCGTGGGGGTGGCTGCATAGCTAACTACTTAAATTCCCGTCGCGTGGGGTGGCTACATAGCTAAACGTTTAAATTTCCACAGGATGTGGTGGCCGAATGACAAAAACCTTAAATTTCCAGAGAGGGGGTGACTAAAAAACAAAACACTTAAATTTCCAGAGAGAGGGGTGATTAACTAACAAAAAACTCAAATTTCCAGAGGGAGGGGTGACTGCATAGCAAAAAAGTTAAAATTCCAGAGAATAGGATATGAATTTTATGCTGCTGGTATGTTTACAATTCTACTGCAAGAAGATAGAGACAAAGTGTCGCGGCAGAGTCATCATGGGTACGCTCAATGGTGTAGCGGAGCACACGCTGGTTGCGTAAACTCCATTCAATAGTAGTGGGGCGAGTTGCATTGAGAGCCACAGGGACCCAGCCAGCCAGGCAGCCAGAACTTAACAATAGCTCTTTATGTATATAGATAATGTATGCATGTATGTAGTTATTTATTTTGTTGGGTTGTGGTTGGTTTTAAGTGGGAGGAGGAGGTGGGCGTGAAACTTGGAGGACTTGTGGATAAATGTGTTGTTGTCGGTCTGTTGATCAGATCCGACTGAGCGAGAAGAAGAGAGTACCGCGGTGGCCAGTCACGATGGTTCAGTGGTGGGGCGAGTTGCATTGCTGGAAGACGGACCCAGGGACCCAGGGATCATACTAACACTTTATTATTAGTGATTTACATGTTAATCCTACCAAAGTTATATCAGAGGCGTATAAATAATAACAGCTTTACAGATGCCAGTACCAACTGTTTTTCAATTTTGTGGTATTATGTAAATAAGTATTTTAAGCCTGATCCGCCATCCATCCACGAACAAGTTGGAGATAAGCACTGATCTGGATTATGAGAACTGAAAGTGAGGGAATATGTACAGAAATGAAATATTATATACGACAGTATATGTACATCGGTCGAGAGTTGACAGTACGGCGTATGGCACTATCTACATACAATAATGCAATATCTTAAACCCAATAAGTTTGACCTTCTGTTGATATTCGAGGTCATTCGATCATGCTTACATTCCATGTATAAAATTTACACATCTATCTATTATTAAGGCGTTATATGTATGCATTCATAATATCATTATTGTGTGTATTCATCCGTAATTATCATTCTGTTTCACTCATGCCAATACCTATTTCATAATTGGTCGTCGTACGTTGTGGAGGTGGAAATCCTTCGTGACAATTTAACTCCGATTTTCATTTCAATCAAGAAAATGGCTCCTAATTTGTCGGGAAAAATCGCCCAAAATGATGAAGAACCACCTTCTTCATTTCCCGGCATATGGAAAACACCTTCTGGAAGGGAAACCCCATTTCGGTCCGGGTACAACTGGATGGAAAGTATGTTAAATTCAAAATTTAATGGAATTTTCAAAAAGAAATTCATGCATTTTACGAGGACAACTTTATCCCAAAAGGCAAAAGACTAGATGACGATATCGGGAACCTATGGCGCGTCCATGATAAGCTGTACGACCTGACCCCATTCATCCATAAGCATCCCGGAGGTCCAGATTGGCTCGAGTTGACTCAAGGGACCGATATCACGGAGGCATTTGAAACCTCCCACATCGTCAATGTGGACCTCGTGGAGAAAAACCTGGCTAAATTTTACGTCCAAGATGCCACTAAACCTCGCATTTCGCCATACACGTTCAAGGAAAACGGCTTTTTTAAAACACTCAAAAAGAAGATTGCCCCAATCATGACGACGGTTGGGACTGGCCCCACGAACCAAGTGATCCTTATGCAAGACGGCATGGTGGCCATGTTTCTGGGCTGTATGCTACTCGGGACATGGCTCGACTCCACCGTTCTGAAAATCATTTCCGGTTTTTTCCTTGCCGTCCAACTTATCGGAGCACACAATTTTTTCCATCTGAAGGACAATTGGAGAAAATACTATTTTGATTTGGGCTTGTTGTCCTCACACGAGTGGAAAATTACGCATTCCCTCAGCCACCATTTGTACCCGAATACTTTAATGGATATTGAACTGGAATTGTTCCCGACGTACCAATTTCTGCCGAACAGACCGAAGAATTTCATCCTTCGGTGGTATGGACCTGTGATATACTCGCATTTGCTATACATCGTCGGATTCTGGATGGAACTGGGAAGAAGGATTTTTAAAATTGCGATGGGCGAACAAAAACTACGAGTTGAAAATGGAATCGTATTTTTACAACTTGTTCCACTCGTCATGATTGCTCCAACGGTTCAAGTAAATAAAATATTCAATTAAAATGAGCATATTTTTGTAATGCCCAAATGAAATACGGGATGATAATTATGTAATAGGCTGGTATTTGGTCATGGATTTTTATCCATTCGGTAGCATCTTTTACTTTCCTCACTCAAGGAGCAAATGCTGCCCATCATCATCCCGACGAGTAAATGGAATTATAGTAAAATTAATTAAGCTAAATGAAGTTAATTATGACTCTTGTTTTTCTGAAAGATTTCATGATGGTGATGAAGCAAGACCGGATCCGGATTTTGGGTAAAATTCTGCTATATAATACATATGGGCAATGGCCGCGGAAGCCGGGAGGACATTTGGGACATTATTAATAACATTGTAGGATAGGGGAGAGAGGGGTTTATATAACATGGACAGATGGTGGGGACAGTGAATAACTGTGGGGACATCGTCCCTCTGTCAACTCCGCGGCCATTGCATATGGGTCGATAATAATAATTATTATCGATAATTAATTAATTATTTCTATAATTATTATAGAAAAAAGTTGATTAATTAGTAATTAGCTTTTTTCCTGTTTTATGATTAGTTTATGCCAACTCGACGCGACCCGAGACAAGATTGGAGATCATCATGAGAATAATCTCTGGGTGATTCTCGTGACCTTTGGGGCACATCAACTGCATCACCTCTTCCCGACGATATGCCACTCGAAATTGGTTCATATTAAGGATATATTTGAGCAAACAGTGGCTGAATTTAATGAAAGTTATCCTCGACGTTATCAATGGGATATGTATTGCGGCACTTTTAACCAATTGGCTAGAACTGAGACCAAACAAAAGAAGTATGGCAAAAAACGCGAGTGATGCTAAACAATGGTGATTTGTGGTCACAAGAGTGTAATATAATTTTACAGTTTAGTATAATCCTTAATATTAAACGGTGTGTATATAATAAATATGTAATACGTATTATGTATTATCACGAATTAAGTAAATAAATGCAGTATGTAAATTTTTAATTTGTTCATTTGAGTTTATGAAAGTCAAATGTCTTGAAATAACCCGCATCAACAAGTTTCGCAAATACATAGCTTTTGATTTTTTAAAGAATTTAGAGTCCGGTTTTCTTGTTGAGATTTACTTTAGGAATTTACGAAATACAAATATGCACACTAACTGGATAACTGGAAATGACAACACGATTATTTATATACTAGCGTATAGCCCGGCCAAGGCCGGGTTCTAGAGTGGGGGGTGTGCCCAAAGCGAAAAATCCGTCATACTATACTTTAAATAATTCGCAGTGAAGACTTTGTCATACTACATACATACATCAGAGTGAGGGTTTGCCCAAATCATACTGCATTTTAATTAACCTGGTCACAGTACAATTTAATTTCCCCCTGTGGGGGTAGTTGAATAGTTAATTACTTAAATTCCCGTCGCGTGGGAGTAACTGCATAGCTAACTATTTAAATTCCCACGCTTCACGCTCCCGTTAAGTTCCATAAACCCCGTTAACTTCTACAATTAACGCCAAGCTATTGACGGATTCAGCATCAAAAATACATTCGAATTGATATGCGACATAACGAATAAGCCATATTTGGACACCACGGTCATGGCAAGGTCACGGGGCCTCGGAGGTCAAAACCATTAATGGCGTTGGATTCAGCGTAAAAAATACATTCGAATTGATATGCCACTCGCTGTGGGTAGAGTTTCTCAAACTAAAATAATTAATTAATAGTGTTTATCAAGATCACTTATCATGATAACCACTATTGATGAGTGATGTATGTATGTATACTGCTCACTCACTCAATTTACTTGCACACTGCAAATATACAAAGACATTTAATTTGAGATTGATGGCAAGCGTACGTGAAAGTCACGTGCAGGCGAAGTGAGACTCATGCAGAAAATTCATGCATGCAACCGTTGCTCCGCGTCCTTCTTTGTCTCCTCTACGGGGCAATTTGCATTGAGAGCCACAGGGACCCAGGCAGAACTTAACACTAACGCTTTATGGAAGTAGATGTATGAATTATGTACATATGGATAAACGCTTTAAGGATAAGTCCGATCAATGTAATCAATCAATGTAATTCCACGGTCTCATGCCACAAAATCAGTATTTTTGCTGTAAACTTATATGGTTTCGGACTTACGTAAGAAGGGTGAAGTGAATTGCTTCAATGCTATATTACAATAGGTTTGTATGCATATTTCCAACCTATGCAAGTTTTATAGTTACTGCTCAATAAAAATAAAACTCGGGAACAACAGGTAGTAATGTTTTTTGTACAAAAGACTTATGAAATATGCATGAATTTCATGAATTGAAATATTACGAGGACAAATTACGTCAATTTTGAGTTTAAAATTGTATTTCGGAGAAATATTTGCAACGGAGCTAGCACATTGCTCAATGAGTTATTTCTGGCTATTAATTTCTATTCTCGTACTTATTTTAGGAATTTCGCCAATACAAACTTTACCTTGGAATCCCTCATCAAACTCGGGGGTACATACTCGTAGCTGTATAAATACATATAATTAAAGCGATTACAATGTGATATTCTTTTTAAGCGGAATATGGAGGATCCAGAATATTCAAAATTTCAGCCGATTCCAGGCCCTATAACGTGAGACTTTATGATCCAATTGTGGGAACTATTTCAGTTTTTCCCAAACTAGCGAAATAAATTTATATAAAAAAAAGTTACCCTAAAAATCTGATATGCAAAAATTAGGGAATTATAATAAGACTGCTGAGTTGAGGTCAAAATGTGTACTGTGAATCGTCAATCGTAAAATTGAAATGAATAATAAAATTATATCGCTTAATTTATTTAATTTCACAACATTTCGCCATAACTTATGACTCTTAAGTTACATATTGCAATTTTTAAAAACCATGCTTTAATTGTCCAGAATTTGATTATAGTCCAGCTCGGCGATATCCCCACATCGCACCGAGCAAATGTTTGCAAATATCCGCTGTCCGCTGTCTAGACTCAGGATCTCCAAGTAAAGGGTTGGCTTCGACGAAATCGGCTGAAACGAGATGACCGTGACACATCTCGAGTAAGGTGAGCGCCTCACGGAGCGTTAAACCTCCTACAACTGATGTCAAAATAGAAGATAAAACCACCCCATTCCAAATTTTTATTCAAACTTTTAAAAATGTTCGTAAATCAAATCGGAAATTGACAAAAAAAATTAACATCAAAAATATTTATCAAAATTGAAAGATTGTTGCTCTCACCCGACGTTCCTGTGCAACTGCCAATTTCAAAGTCGTCCATGGAATCAACATCGAAAGAGAGGTGAACTGGTCTGCTGCCCCCGAGCGAAACGTGGTCCAACGCTTGCTTTGTAACCTCGCAAATTCCGAGCCGATCTACATCCCCCATCGTGTAGGTTTTGATGCCGAGACGCTTTATATTCTCTCTGTGAATATATTTCCATTTTTGAGAGGAAATTTTAAAATTTGAAAGAATCGAAATGAAAATATGTACCTCTGCGCTTTGGGGTTAAATCTTCCACCGATCTCCCGGAGGCCAATGTAGGCAATATTTTTGGCAGGAATTCTGCAAATTCATGAAAAGTTGATGATTTAATTTGATGCCAAAGGAGTAGTGAAAATCTACTCTGACGGACAAATCCTAATTGAAGCGTTAACCAATTTTTGACCAAAGGCCACAAATGAAAGCAAATTCTTGCAAAAAATCATTAATTGTATGTACTTTTGCACACTAGAGTTCACATCGCTTACAAAACGGAGACCGAATTTTTGCAAATTTTTCTTGATGAAAAAGTCACCGTGAATTTACAAACTTGAAAATATTTCACCTCGGAACCAGCCAGTTAAATTGAGTGGCCAAACATTTGAAATCATGGGCCAACTCTTTGACATGAAACCCCATCGGAAGGCCATGCAGATTTCCAGAGTTTGTCGTGTATGGCGTGTTCAGATCAGCATGGGCGTCCACCCACAGGATCCCGATGTCTTGACGCGCCTCCGACACCGCGGCCAGCGTCCCGATCGAGATGGAATGGTCACCGCCCAAAGTGAGAGGGACACGGTTGTCGGACAGGATTTTACGTGTGGATTCGTAAATCTGTAATTTTCAAAGAAATTGCATCTATATCGACAATTAGTTTCACACTTAAAAAGAGTAACTTATTCAACTTTTGGAATTTTGATGCAATTTCAGAAATTCGGAGATTAGAACTGATAAATGGAATTATGTTCAAAAAAATTCTTTAATTTGCTGGAAACTATCTAAGATTTCCTCAATTAATAAACACGACAACTTCTGAAGATACAAAAAATAAGAAAGCAATGAGAATAGATAGACTTTGGTTCAAATCGGGTTTCAAAATTCATATATCCCATCAAATTCACGTGTTAAGAAACAAACAAAAAATACGAATCGGGTTATTTTTGGTTGCGAACAAAATAAAATGAGTCAAACCTTAGACTCGAAAGATAAATTGCCATGTTTTGACGCCAAATGTACAAAATAGATGATACGCTACATGATTTGAACTTGTAGATTTATTGGAGTACTTGGCGCAAATATGTAATTAGAGAAAGTAATAGCAATACCTGATACTTGTAAAAAAATACGCAAGTTGTTGGTCAGATTTATTGCATTTATTTGCAAACTGGCTTTCTTTCGTACACTGATTTTATTTGCATAATATTTTGAAACATAAAATATGAACTGGATAGCTCACCTGAAAATTAGCTC
Organism: Folsomia candida; assembly: GCF_002217175.1. NCBI lineage: Eukaryota > Metazoa > Arthropoda > Collembola > Entomobryomorpha > Isotomidae > Folsomia > Folsomia candida. Next base: position 3,873,037 of record NW_019091200.1, on the reverse strand, counting down.
TTGAAATCGACCCGACATTATTTAGTGGGACACAGCCTTCAACAATCGTTGGGCTTTTGTCCCTCGTCTCGTCAAAGGTCAAATCTCCGTAGTCCTTAATGTCGTGGCCAACTGGATTAAATATATATACAAATTTTTACATGATAACCTAACTACAAAGATAAAATGTTATCAATTTTTATGTAAAACCTTCGTCCACCAAAAATTGAATAAATCCAGATCCTCTAATCAACTCTGGACCATGGATTAGACCCGATTTTGGCTGAAAAATTAAATTATTATGCAAAACTCCCATCGATAAAAGCTTATCCGCTCCTATTATAGATAACTTCGATTTAAAAATGTCAAATCTTGTCACCTGTCCTCCACCATATCCGGCACCTTGCACGCCAATGTTTAAATTTCTGGTGAAAAAACAATTCCCAGTGTTAAAATTCAGATCCTTTTTTAGTGCACATTGAAGCTTTGCAAGATTTCGCCGTAAAACTGAATTCATCTTCGTATTTTTGTAGCGTTATAATTTAATATAAATGTCGCTTAATAAGTAATTACGAGTCGTTAATAGCGAATGATTTAGACGAATGTTCACTAACTAAATTAATGAGCAATGCGTTCACAAGTGCATACAGATTAAAGTGTTTCTACATAAATTGAGGTGTGTTATTTTGTCAAGTGCTTGTTTCTGATTAATAAGTGCTTGAAAAAAGAGGGTTTGGTGTATTTACATACTTATGCAAGCAATATCGGTGACATTACGTCACACCAGATCAGTTCTTCGAGTGCATCTGTTCTTGAGATTAGTTTTGTCAAATTATAACAGCATCGATCATGCACATTTTACATTTCTCTCTTTATATAATGGCTTTGTAATAACTAAATATGTGTGATAAATTTTATTCCTGTCTATGAAAACGAGGGCAAATTGATGTTATTTTATCAAGTTTGAAAAATTCTCAGCGATTGCTTCCAAATTTTTCACACCCGGAAACGATTTTTTTTAGATCAAAATGTCTATTTACTATTGAAATGAATCTGATGATAATTTAAATATTGAATAAACTTCATCTGCATATGCAACTAACGATTGTTGTAAACCAGGCAAAAGTAACTGTACAATTGTATTTACCGTCGCACGCCAATATTTATATGTATGTGGCCTTTATTCATTCGTACTTTCAATATTTGTACAGCTTTTTTGCCATAAATTTTGGACCATGCAGCAAATCTCCTTCAAGTTTATAACAATCCACTCATACATAAAAATGTATCACATTCCTACCAGAAATTCGGGAACTTCGGACCCACCAAAAAAACGGAGTGGGTCAAAACCGTGTAGAGTCATCATTTTGGCTGGATGTCTCATTCTCCTGTATTTTCTCACTTTTGGAAATTTGGGAATTACGGACTTGGGTAGAATATTTAAATCAATTTGAATAATAATTTGAACAATAGTCTGGGTACATATGTTATTTACTAAATCAATTTGTTACAGAATTCATAATTCACTCAAATATTTGAAATTTTGTAAACTTATTACAAACGTTTCCACCAGTTTACGAAAGATATAAATCTACTCATACATACAAATATATATTAAACGTACTCTGAGAAACCTTCTGATTATTATAATGATAACTTGCAGACTGGAGAAAAGATGCCTCGTCGACCGCATTTGTAAATGTTAAGACAGCTTCACCGTCATCCGAATTAACCCAAGAACCGGAAGTTGAAGCAGACACCCAGACTTCCCTTCCTGACGACCCTTTCCTCCAAGAGATTCAATTTGTGCAAGAAAATTTCGAAAAAATGGAGCAAACTGATCCGAAACTGATTCGCTACGTCCGAGCGAGATATTTGACACCACCCCCACCAAAAGAAAAACCGTATAACTTAAAGTACCCAGAATATCAGAAGACCACGTTGGGAAAGTGGATCAGGACATTCTACAAGAACAAGGTAGCATAATTTGACGCACTAAAACAAATGTTGATTCAATGCAATTTTTCGCCAAATTAGTTTGCCAAATTCGTCAAAGGAGAGAAATTGGCGAAAGTTTTTACAATACAGATCAATCTGTATTTTGCCTATTTTTTTAAATGTATTCTGTCCAATTTGTCCAGCATTTTGCTCAGATGAAAGGGTTTAACAATTAATTCATAAGCCACAATTAAATATCTTAATTTTTTAACTACGCAGCGCAACGGGGTCTTTTTCGAAGCTGGCGCAAACTCTGGCGAAAGTACGAATACAATCGAGTTGGAAATCGAACTTGGGTGGAGTGGAATTTTGGTCGAGTGCAACCCCAGAATAACTCCGGAATTGAGAAACGTGGCGAGAAAAACGTGGATAGCGACGGTCTGCTTGTCGATGAGCGGATATCCAAAAGTGGTACTGATAAGTGGTACATTAGGCTAATTCATAGCTTTCCATCACTAAATTAATACCGCAAATTTAGGAGAACATGTCCATCCCGACGACGTGGACGTACAGCGCGAGACTCGGCCCGGCCTGGGACCTGGGAAAATTCGGCGTCAATTCGACTTGGTCATATCTCGATGGGATCGAATCTGTCCCGCTGTATTCCATCTTAGCAGCTGCTGGAATACAGGAAATTGATTATTTCTCTTTTGATATTGAGGGTGCAGAATTCGCCGTTCTTAAAAGTTTCCCCTTTGATAAGGTGGTTATCAAGGTGAGTCAAGTGCAAATATATCTTTATGAATGTTTTTTTTATTTGAAATGAAATTTTTAAAAGGTTCTCATTCTTGAAGTTTACTTTTACTCGGCTGAAGAAAAAGTGGAATTGACAGAATTATTGAAACGAAATGGGCTCATTTTCATCCGAAATATTGAAATGGATCAGATTTATGTGCATGAAAGCGTCATGGCTGAAATGGACGTGGGGGTTGAGGACTTGGCAAAGTTGTAGTTATCAAAATAAATAAATAAAATATTGGTGTGTTGTATTTTCGGTAATTAACGAATGCTGATATTATCAATTTCATTGTGATCTGCATTGTTCTCAACATTTTGTCCCGATTATATTGAAATTCTTGTCCCCAAGACTTGGGACAAAATTTACCATAAAGGACGTAACTATGACGTAGCTATATTTTTAACACATTGATAAATTCAGAAATTTTGCACCACAAAAAAAATTATCCTGAAAAAACTAGCGAAGTTCTTTGCATGCAACAAAATCGAATCAAATAAATCACGAAAATGATGCAAAATGGAGAAATCTTCTCTGGAATATCCTTCCCAATATTTGGAATTATTGGTGGCACCATATGTCGCACCCTCATCAACCAAATAACACCCGCATCCCCCGACGACGCGCGAAGAAGGGTCGCCACATCAAAAAATTGGGAATCCTTGCTCCCCTTTGCATTACAGTATTGCATCTGCGGAACCTTTCTACTTTACCATGTCGTCATTTGGTTGGGAAATGGGGTCATATTTTTTATCAAGTTTGGCAGCTCCCGAATCTGCAATTTCCTCGAGACGGTAAATCATTTCATAATTAATCACACCACAAAAAACAAACAGAAATGATTTTCCTTCTTAAAAACAGTGGAAAAATGGTCACATTTCCGTCCACATTTGGCGACATACCGTATTAGCGGGGACATTGGGGTTCACGTGGAGCAGATGGGACACCAAAACAGTCAGATGCCTCGAGACTTTGGAAGAGAGGGATACCGACGAGTGGTGGAAATGGCTCATGCAGCTCGAAGTGTATCCCGTGGGGCTAAAATTTAATTGGCAATTTAATTATTATCAATAATAACTTAATTAATTAACCAATTTCAGCGATGGAGTCGAGCCTGGATGCGCACGATGGTGGAAATTTACTCGGACGTTATTGCTGTATCATATTACGTATTCTTCCTGGCGATAGGCCTTCTCGCCGTGGTATTGGTTTTTGTTAAAATTCAAGCATTTCAAATCTTGTAAAGTTCGCAAGGTTATAAAATTGCGCGATAAAATAATCAATCGGTTATCGACATCGCAGCGGGAAATTCTGCTTCCTCTCCTGATCTGTTTTGAAGAACATTTCCTCTCTCCAATCTTGTCTTGGGCTTGGCGTCGGGACACGATAAATTACGACAGCAACACCACCATCACGACGATCTGCGCCGCTGATGCAGACATTCCACACACCGCGACGCAATTATTGAACAAGAAGATGGAACGAATGGAGAAAATGAGGAATGAATTGGAAATGCTTAAGAAAACACGGACAGAAATTGAACCGGAAGTGAATATTAATACAGGAACAGCGAGCAGTCAGCTATCGTCATCATCATCGTCATCATGTCGAATTACAAGTCGTAGGACGAATCGAAACCAGGTTCCAAGTCGAGGACGATGTTTATGGGGTCATCTGCGTGATGAAGTCGGGAATCGAGAACGATCTGGATTTGTCCTTAGAAATCCTTCCCAAAATGTTCGTGAAGTGCTGCTTGTCGAAAAAAATAAGTGATAATTCTTCTAACTAGTTCTAACAAACTCGTCATTTCGCTTTGCTCATTAAGTTATCGGTGTCAATTACGTAATTACTGTACGGAATCTAGAATAAAAAATGCAATTGGTTTTCTGAGAATTTTGGCTTACCAAACCTTAAACAAACTCAGACGGAGTTGACCTTAAAATAAATTAGTTTGCTAAAATAAGAGCTTTAAAGCAATTTTAAATTCCTGGAAATATTTTTTGCAAATTAAAAATGTGTATTTGTAGCCTACAAATTTTGTAGGTTGTTTACATTTGCGTCTCATTTACTATTCATTTGCAGACTGCGCAACTAATTGTTAATTGTCAATTTTGATTGAAAATTTTTCAATTCACAAAAAATATTCTCAGGCATTTCAGACTAGGAAGCTTATTTATGGCATATTATTAATAGTAACTCTCTCCTTGACCTCTGCTCTCTCAAATTAATCACATTTTTTTGTGCACGGTTCTTACATAATTAATGCACATATGTAGTGTCAATTAGTAGTTTTAATTATCCGTCTGCGTCGTAAATGAAAATCAGCGCATAAAATCTTACGTAAATTTGCCAGTGATGAGAATTTGCAAACTAATAAATCCAACTGAAATGTCCATATAATGATATAACAATCGTTTACATACATCTACTCGACGGACAGTCTTGATTATAATTCTACAGATTTTTATTTACAAAATTCACAATTAAGTACCTGCGCTATTTTTATTCTCATATCTTTTCCTCATTACAGGGTACATTCAGTCAATTTCACTCAATTTCGCGTCTTGTGCGCAAAAATGTACTGCAAATAATTATTAGTTATACAATACGCAAATATCTATGCATTCACAAAATGATATAATACGCGTGCCTCGTGGTGTGCATGCAGTCTCCACTTTTATCCGCTTCGTTAATTATTATGTTTAGGTAATTTAATGTGGGTGGCTATATAATTTCCTTAATAAAGCAGAGTTAATTTTAACTGAAATAACAAGATAAAGCGTGAAAGATAACATTTCAACCAAATCCATTTCGTGCAGTTGAGCTGGGAAATTAATTTTATGGGTCGTGCTGCAAGCATGCGATAAATCTATAAATTTCGCAAATTTCGCTCTTCTTCTCTGATTATCGATTGGTGAATTGAATTAATTGAAGATGTTGTTCTCCTGAAATGATCATAAAATCCTGTGTGCACAACCCCCTAAAATATTTCATACATTCCGTGTGCATACATATTTACGGAACACTGCTACATTAAATATATATCAAAAACATATCCGCGCAAATATGTAGAGAGGAATCGTTTTTGCAGAAACTCTTGGAAAACAACTTTTTGCATAAATGCATTCATACAATGTCAAGTTCTAGAATTTTTCACCAAAGCATACAAAAAAAATTGTGCCGGAATCTGAAAAATGGTTATATTTGCTTGCACACCGTCTTTGATGAAATGATATAAATTACAGCAAAAACAAGGAAAATAACAATCTAACAAGATTAAATGCGAAGAGAAGCCTGCTTGTCCAGCATAATAATTAACTCCACAAGTTCGGACTCGTCTGCCTGCACAGGGCAAGTTTTTACGAGGTGCTCAACACCTGCAATTAAAATCCTTGAATGAGAACGCAATAAATTGATATAAATTCGCACATCAATTTCTCACATATGCAAATATATACTTGACTGATTCGCACAATATGGTGCCACACAAGAAAAAAATATTCTCACAGACGCATGTTACGAACAAAAACTTATGACAAAGATAACGCCAAGGATTACGTATACCTATGGACAAATGCAGATTCTTGGTTGGATTAGAGTGCTGAATTTTTAATGCTTTGTCTACTACAAATGTGCAATTTGCTAATTAATGGAGCATTTTTATTGTAGAAATAGACAGAGAAAAAATATAGATGTTCTTGTAATGACCAAGAGGAAGGGAGTCAGTCAACCTTCCATGAAATTTAGGTTGTACGTTTATATCGCTTCAAATAAATATACACTAAATTTGCTCAATCCAACTCTAATTATGAATGTGAATTGATCCCGTGATAATACAAAAGAAGGAAAACTAGATTTTTAAGAAGTTACAATTGGCTTCACATAACTTTATGTAATACTATTTTCGTTGTAAAGACAGAGTTGAATCATACTTAAGTACATATGCTTAATTAGTCAGACACGGCTGGGCTCGAAATAGAATAGAGTTTTTTCAACTCCAGACTTGATTTTTCTTATTTTTTTATCAAGCTTTTCATAATTTGGGTTTGTGCTGATCAGATTGGAAACCGAGATTTAACTCGTGTTTCACATCCTGTCCAGATTTAGACCACGTGAAGGGTCACTAGTTTGGATAAAAACCGGTTTTTGCAATAAATATTTTGCAATTTGTGGTAACATTGGCTATGATTGCGAAAATAAGTAAGTAAATACACCAACAACCAAGTTCTCCATGTTCAAAGTTTTATTAGCCTCGTACTACAAGAGTTTTTTACTCGTCATAAACTTCTCTTTACTTGCGTGTAAGTTCAAGCCAAGTTTACACCTAAATTGTGATAAGTTATTTAGTTAATTCAGTGTCATCATCTTTACAATTTCTGGATAAAATCATCACCTCACTTAAGTAAATAACTTCCGCTATAAGAAACATCAAGATGACACTGGGTCCTAATCATCCTTAAATTACCGCCGACCACAGGCCATGATTTTACCAGAAATCTCGATTCAATGCCCTCCCCCAAACCGAAATCCCTTTATAGTTTTTACTAATTCGCAACAATTTGCACCGTCGTGTTATAATTTCGCGAAAAACAAAAGTGACATTCAACCCAGTCATTGGTACGTAAATATTGACATTACATTTACATGTAGCATTGTTCGCCAGAAAGGAAACGATGTGCGAATGTGAATCGAATCAAGGTGCACGACGGACACGCCACGCCAAGTGAGATGGATGAGGACATCAACAATATCAACATTCCGTCAAGATCAAGAGACCACAAGGGCATAAATACAGTTTGTGATCCAAGAATTTTGACTTACCAATGTGTCTCATACTACAGTTATGATAAAGATAAGATGGCTTATCGATCATGCTGTATGCACGGCCCCCAAACCTGACGCTAACTTCTTACTAATCAAGACTTTTTATTAACACAATTGTCACAATTTTACCATCTTACCGTCCTTTATCTAAATACACTGTTTGTCTGGCGGATGCGGTATACGTACAAGGCGCGTCTAATTCTATACATGTGTTGACACTTGGTGACCATTTCGTTTCATTCATTGTTGTTCAAGTTCAGATAATATTAGACATTTTTTTCTACTCAGTGATAAGATACCACGGATAAACGACCCTTCGGTGGATACGACCAATTAACGACGAAACTTTATTATTACTGCGCTAAAAGAATGATTACGCGTGTCTTTATGTAAATTACATAATGTAATGCATATTCATAGCGCATATGTATTTAGGTATGTACATATGCATTATGATACCCGTCGTGTTGTTTTGTTATTAAGTAGCTATTAAATTAATCTAGTAAAAGTTGCGAATCTGCATATCACACATATGTACGTAAGTACCTGTCACGATTTTTACGTAATTATGCAGTTTAAGAAGCATTTACTACTGCTGGACTATTATTTAGTGCAGAAGAGAGAGTGGTGAGACTCGCTGGACCAGTTTGTATTAAATATTTATATGAAAATATTTAGGTTAGCCGGTTCCCCTTGTAACTACATAATTTGTGCATCTTGATGTTATGATCAACAATTTGGGACAACAAGTTTTTCAGCAAAATCTGTACCTAAGATCGAGAGTTGTCCAGTTGAGTGGGGTAGTCCAGTCGGTGTATCTTAATTGTTGGCAGTGGTCACGTCGCCTTTTGTTACTCGCGTCGGAACATATTTCATAACAGGATCTCCTGGTTTTTTTGTGCATAAATAAATTGATCTCGGACAGACCGGTTTTTGGGGAAGATGAGAATTCCCCGTCAAATCATGACGACGGCGTCCTGGCCGGTCGCCTCGGTGGGTGTGCCGCTCCTCATCACGGCCGTCTGGGTGCCTATTCTTCTCTCCGTGATGAGCACGGTTCCCACACAGTTGAGACTGTGGCGAAGAGCAGATCAACTCCTGGACAGAATGGTGCTCAAGGACGGGGAGAGTTTCGACTTCATAGTGGGTAAGGGAGGTGGCTTGATAAGGTCTTATCGTAAAATGTGGGACGAAATATTAACGCCATAAGGTGCGATTATGCGAAATAATCTGTGATTTATCTATTTAAAAGGTGGCCACATTTTGGATAAGGTCTTATTATAAAATGGCACACAAAATAGTGACGCCATATTCCGCGATTTTTTCACATTTTGAATTTCAAAATATTTTCCCTCAAAATTAAATAATGTTCAAATTTTGAAACAAATTTCATGAATTTTTTCAATACTTTAGTTGGGGCTGGTCTAGCGGGAGGCGTGGTGGCGAATCGTCTTACCCGGTCGGGTGCGAAAGTCCTGCTTCTCGAGGCGGGCGGAGAGCCACACCCCTTCCAAATCGTGCCCGGTTTACTCATGGGGATGATAAACTACCCCGAGACGGACTGGATGTTCAGGTCGGTGCCACAAACGAAAGCGTCGCTTAACTCGATACGTGCCGAGAGCAGTTGGAGCGTGGGAAAAGGTATCTGCTCAGTAATTTAATCAATTAATTTAACAATTTTCCTACCTAAAATCAGTTAAATATAATTAGATACCAAGTATGATGCATTTTTGCTTAATTTGTGGGTGCATGCAATGCAATAATTGCATTTAAATTACTAGCAAAATTCTACAAGGAATCGGGCATTAAAAAATTATTTTCAGAAAAATGCAATTAAATTGATGTAGTCATTTTACTTCATATCGATTAATTTGATAAGATTTCAAGCCATTAAATTATTCTAAGCAAAATTTATTTAGCTGTGAAGTTCTTTCAGGTGTTTTTGAAATTTCCGTTAAAAAGAAATAAATAACAAATAGTAAACGAAGGAAATAATCTATTAATAATTTTGATGTAATTTTTGTGATAATTGTGGAAATTATGATTCGCTTAAAGGGCTAGGTGGTACCGGGACCCTGAACATCATGATCTATCTCCGGGGTCATCGGAAAGATTTCGACAACTGGGCGAGTCTTGTGAACGACTCGTCTTGGAGTTTTGAAGGGCTTATGCCAAACTTTAAAAGTATTGAAGAGTACTCCGGAAAAATGGTAAAAGTTGATGGTGAGTGAGTAATATGATACAGACACACATCAGTTTGCAAAAAATATTATCAAAATCACATTCGCAAAAAAATAAATATCTCACAATATCATAAAAAATGGATTCAGTGTTTCCATTTAGTGCAAAAACTATTCGCAAAAATTTCAAAGCATTTTTCCCCCATATTAAATACGTGTTAAAACTTTTATTTAATGAAATTGAACCGGAAATTGACCCAATATTATGACCAGAACGCTACCACGGCCGCCGGGGCGACATGCTTATCGACGAGCCAGACTATCTCGGAATTTCGGACGAATTCATCGCCGCCGCCGGTGAATTTGGATATCCTAAGGTCGACATGAATTCACCCTATGGCGCCGCTGGCTTCGATCGGATCAAATACCCGATCCGAGAAGGGAGAAGGATCGCATCTTACTCTGCTTTTATCCAACCCGTTCGACACATGGAGACGTTAACTGTGCTTAAATATGCAAACGTTAACAAGGTCGGTTATCAAAGATATGAAAAATATTTACATAAGTAGTTAATCATGATCTTAACAAAATTCAGGTCCTTATCGACTCGAATGGAAACGTGTATGGCGTCGAATACGAGAAATTCGGCGAAATCAAAACCGCTCTGGCGACGAAGGAGGTCATTCTATCGGCAGGGACGGTAAACTCGGCCAAAATATTGATGTTATCGGGTATCGGGCCAAAGGAGGAGTTAAGCCGTCACGGGGTATGACAAATTATTATTACACAATGTCCAATTATGACAAAAACCTACACGACCAAAATTATGCCTCATTGTCCCCTTTCTCCTGCCCCCAGATCCCCCTAAAACAAGACCTCCCCGTCGGCCACAATCTACAAGACCACCTCGGCGTCTACCTTGGCCCTTTCTACGTCTCCCCACCAGCTCAAACCCTCCGCATGGAGCGTGACCTTTCCCCCTCCTCATTCTCATCCTGGCTCACATCCGGCACTGGACCTCTCTCCTCGTCCGGTGTGCAAGCCTCGGGAACTTTCACTTCGTCCATCGCCGCCAGCCGAGGTCAACCCGCCTGGCCGGACGTGCACCTCTTCCTCTTCGGCTACTCGTCGACATCCTCCGTCGCCAACCTTGTCGCCCACGCCTTCAACCTGGAGCCCGTCGAGATGCAGGAGTACTACAAACAGGGCGATGTCGACGGGCGTGACTCGTTTTACCTCATTGTCACGGGTGCGCGACCCTTGTCCCGTGGGTGGGTCAGGTTGAAGTCCTCCATCCCTGGGGATCCACCCCTCATCCAACCCAACTATTTGGGCGACGGGGGAAACCAAACTGATCTCGCCGTGTTGCTCGAAGCGGTGAAGAGGTCGGTCGAAATGGTGGAAGATTCGACCTCGATGGGTAAAAATTTGGGCGCCGTCTTCACAAATGATAAACTTCCAGGGTGTGAACTGTTCGAGATGCGGAGTGACGAATATTGGAAGTGTTACATTAGTCGGTACAGGTTAGTTGACGTGGTGGTAACAAAATAGTGCAAAATCTGTGACAATTTTGTTACCAAATTTACAATAAATAAATTTTAAAAAACAAACTTAGGTGAAGGACGCGCTTAAAATATTAAAACAAGAAGCATTAAAAAATGTCATAAATCGTTTAATATTTACTAACTTTTACTTCACCGGAGGCCCAACTAACACAGGAAAAAAGGTATACTTTCAAGGATTTGGAACAATTATACGAAATGCGTAATATGTATTTGTATATTAAACTTGCAAGATTTGAATGATTATCTTTCAATAAATCGCGACACCTCTTATAGAGGAAATTTGCTCATGTTCTGGCGTATTTTTAATAACTTCTGTAATGCTGCCCTTCATATTTAATCAAGTCGTTGGTTTAGCTACATTTATTATTGATTATCATTGCTTTGAAAATTTAACAGTTGGGCCCCCGGTGAAGTAAAAGTTAATAAATATTAAGCGATTTATGACATTTTTTAATGCTTCTTGTTTTAATATTTTAAGCGCGTCCTTCACCTAAGTTTGTTTTTTAAAATTTATTTATTTAATTATTTTTAGTGATTTGTGAACTTATATGCATAAAATCATATGCAATTATAAAATCTTAAACGTTGTTAATTCTCCTGTTTGTGGACGCTTGGCATACCAATTTAATTCCGCAGTGGGTGTGGATGCGTGGCATGCCAATTTAATCCCCCAGTTTCAAAATTTTAAGGATTGTTCTGTTCTGTCAAGGATGCCTTGACACTTAGCGATCTAATAATAACGTAATTCGATTGTCTAGCAACATTGGATATGTTGAGTATTGAATAGCGATGCTGAATAAACTATCACCGCACGTTAGCAACCAGTAACTTAACACGTAAATAGGTTGCCTAATGCAAATATTTCAAAAAGCTCTAATTCCGTCAGTTTTGATCCGATTAAGTCGAACAAAGGCTTACAATTTGCGTATTATCCTGGAGAATAATAAAAATGGCAAGCCCCCGGTCGGAAACACTTCCTTGATGCCAAGAAATGGATTTGAAATTTTAGGCATCGGACTTTCTACCTGAAGGAATTAGAATTTTTGAAAAAATAAAAAAAAACGTATCTGTAAAACAGAATTCTCTGGTTTTTTTGTTTCAGCATGTTTTCCATGCAACGAACGGTTTGGGCGAAATCTCAGTGCGACCTTTTCAAAGTTGCAGCTGATTGCATACCTAGGCTTCGCCGTAACCATGGTGATCTTTTAACATGATCACCTTATGGTTACTTTTCCTTCACCTAAGAAAAATTTCAATTTTCAAAAATTTCAATTTTCAAAAATTTGAAAAGTTACCTGGATCGGAATAAATCAATGTTCAATTTTACAAATTTCGCTCGGGTCAAAATTTTCCGAAAAATCTTCAGCGTCCAAAATTGATTAAATTTCTCCAAAAATTTGGTAATAAAATTGTCACAGATTTTATACGCTATGTCGCTTTATACGTAACGATTTACTACCGAAAAGAGGCAATAATTAACAAAAGCTACACAAACTCGTTGAAAATTTTACAGTGTACATATGTTGAATTGATAAGTCATGCTTATATTTTTTTACTCAACAGCGTTTCTCTCCATCATCCCGTCGGCACTGCTCGCATGGGTCGGGCGGACGACCCGCTTGCCGTGGTTGATACCAGACTCAGAGTTCGTGGGATTAAAGGACTCCGCGTTGTCGACTCTTCTATTCAGCCAGTTATCATCGTCACAAATTTGGGAGCGTCCGCCATGATGATTGGCGACAAGGGGGCGGAAATGATTTTACAGGATTGGGCGCAGGTTAAGGTCAAGGAAGCGAAAAACCGACAGGAAGAAAGACTTGACGCTGGAAAAAGCAATGGCATTTCGGAGAACGAAGAAGACCTCGATTTTAACAGGTTGAAACGCAAACGAAGACTTGATTAGTTGAAAAATGTAAATTTTAAGAGTGGTCCTATTAGATTAGTGCTTATTTTGTGATATGTACAGGTTACGAAGTAGTATTATTAATATTAGTTATATAATGTGCAGCCTATTTATTTCCAAAATATACAAATCGATTGCAATTACTATGTATGTCCCATTTATTAATCAATATTTCGTGACGTTACATCAATTAATAAACTAATGCAATTAAATATAGTACCTTTATTGGACTAATATCTAATTCTCAATTCTGACCCGCACGGTATATTTAATCAAATTCTGCATCGTGTTTAATTTCGGTTTATATATGTTAATTCCGTCATGATTTCTGTACGCAATTTTGATGGTAGTTTTCAGATGAATGTCTGAAAAGATGCAACAAAATTTGACAAAAACCTAAATTGTATTTTTTATTAAATACGCAAAAAATGTCACTCTTTATTTATTCAATAATTTCCTCAGCAAGTAACATACATATTTCAGTTTACATATTTAATATAATTGCTAAAATTTATTTATTATAGCCATTCATTATTTCGACAGTTTAGAAATGTCTCGTCCTATTGGGAAAAATACTGTTATTATAATTTTGAGAACTTGAAGATGAGTATCCTTGCAAAGTATTGTTGTAATTTGTCATGTTAATTTGTGGCGGACCAAAATTTTGATAAGGTGATGCATTCTGATAAGGTGGATGTGTCGGGTGATAAAACACCTCTGGGGGAGTTCTTTGTCCAGGAAATATTTGAGAAGAATGCGACATTGACGTCGGCACGATATGGTCACTCGAACAGAACGACGACTGCTGTGGTATCATCGCTTCCTAAAAAATGAGGCAGTATTAAATTATCATAATTTCAGAAAATTACGAAAATTTACATACATCACATGAATAGAAATCTGCTCCACCACGATAATCACCACGTCCATAGGATCGATGTACACTCGATTCCCCAGAGGAAAACTGGTCAAGAGGAAGCACAACTCCGAGTGGTCTTTGGTTATGGTGTTGACCCGAGTTTGACCCCGTTTTCGGTGTCACTTCCTCCCGTAATCGGTGACCATACTCAAAATTCATCCTAAAAAAATCATAATTTTAATTTGTTATTGAAATTTCTCAAAATTTTAATTTCCTCACCCTGCAAATGGATCACTTTGTCTCGCTGCCCCCTCAGGAAATGTGAACTGTTCCCCTCCCGAAAATCCTGCCCCCGTATGAAATCTATTCCCAAGTGCTGTCTCTGACCAGGAATTTCTTCCCGGATTCCTCCCAAATTCGGCCGACATAATTTGTCCCCTTTCCGACGCGGAGGTTGGTCTTATCCTCGAAGATAAGCCAAATTGATGATACTCATCTCCTCCCCTGGCCGCTCGAGGGGAGGGGAAACTCTGACTCTGCGTCGTACCACTGCACGTGGTCGAAGAGGCCCGGGAACTTTGAGAACTCGCATTTGAATCACGCCTCGGCTGCCCGCGCGAGTTTAAAAGCCTGCTTAGCGCTGTCATCTCCTTTTTCACGAGGTTCAACTCGGTTGCGACACTCCAACCGGAACATTCTTCAATATGCGTGTCCAAACTGGGGTCGGGTGTGGCGTGGTCGGTGGTTTCCAACGTCATAATCTCGTCCAGATAGGGTTTTACTACGTTAAAGCGGTTACCTTGGGTGGAAAGTTGTTTCAGTTGCGCCAACTTTGCCCCGATTTGTTCCATTTGGCTGAGTTCACGGGAAAAATGGGTACGGAATTTTGAGTCGTTTCCACCACTATCGAGGAGAGGAGGAGAAAGGTCGTTGTTGGTGAGGGAGTCGGCTTCAGATTCGATTTCGGGGTCGGAAGGAAGGTCAAGGTTGAGTTCTAAGGTGGATACTGGAATTGGATTGGCGTTGACGTCTTTCACCCATTCGGTGATGGATTCGAGTCGGAAATCTGGAAAAAAACACATAAAAAGTACTAGTTACTTAGAAGTTTGACCCAAATTTTGTATAAAAATTTCAAAATTCTTCCAAAAATGGAGAAACCTTCGACCATTTACCTTTCTCCGCGTCTCCCTCTTCCGGCATAACCTTCACCAAAACCGGAATCGTTCCAACCCTCAAGAAATTCCACCCAGATTCTGAAGAACTTGACTCTGATCCATCCTCCGAGTCGTCACAATTCGACCAACTCCTCCCATCCACTGGACTACAGCTTGCAAACTGCTCTACACAGATCAACGCTTCGTCGGCATTATCATCCTCCCCGATTATTTCCTCCCGCAGTGGAGGCGGTGGCGATTTCCTCTTCCTTCTGACGGGAATTATTTCCATCTCGTCCAACCCATCGTCACTTGTCGTCCTCTTATCCAAACTGTCATCTGAAATATTGTCGTCCTCCTCGCCCTCGCTGATATCTTCAAACGTCACGACTTTCTTATTTTCTCTCAGCTTATCAAAAATTGACGGAAATCTGGGCAATTGCACCGTCCCCGGGGACAATTTCTTGTCCTTGTCCTTATTCCTCACCAACCGGAACTTTGACCCTGTCCTTATCTCCTCCACTTCCTCCTCCTCGTCACTTATCGCCTCTTCCATCACCTCGACGCATTTGTGGTCCTCCACCGTGACGAATTTTCGCACCCATTTCTCCACCTCGTCACCACTTTCTTCATCACTCAAGCTAAAAAAATCTTCATCCTTCCTCACCACCGGAACCCTGATGACATTTTCACTCTCCTGGAAAACCAAGTGTTCCACTTTAGGCTCCAAAATCCTCTCCGCATTCACCAAAGTTGGAATCCTATGCCTGATCAGGGGCGAATTTCCTTCCATCAAGACATCCGGAACGATCCCTAATCGCGCCTTTTCGGCGACCGGAAGTGCGGCCAGAGAGCGATGAATCTTCTCCGAGATTCGTGACGGGTGGTCTAAATGTTGTGGGACTGGGTATTGCACCGGAAGCAGGAGGTTGACCTGGTTTTCTGTCAATTTCTTCACCACTTTCGGACAATCCTCGTCGACATCGGGATCTTTGACGGGGTTCAATCTGACCTCTTCTTGTCGCCATGTGAGACACTTGATGGAATTCGAGACTGGGATAAAAACCTCGTTTCCCACCGTGGTTTTCTTCGTGGTTGGACTGCTCGGTGCGGAGGACGGTGTTATGCATGTCGCCGCCTTTTTGATGATAAGGTTGGCTTGACTTGTGGCGTCACTTTTTCCCGGGGATGAATTTCCCATCGCCGTGTCGACAGATCCCGCTCGGGAGCGGGCTTCTTGTTCTTGTTGGATTTTTAGTTGCTCGCCCTCAATCGCGTTCCAACCCTCGAGCGCGTTTACTAAGCGGTTCCAGGACGCGCGTGGGGTCAAACTTCGCAAGATGCCGCCGTTCTGTGGGAAGATAGGTGTACGGTTAGGGCATGATAAGTGTTTGTTAACTGTGTAATGTTAAGTTCTTATCAGGCATGCAAATTAAGCAGGCAAAAATAAGTAAGAAAGAGTGAAAGAAAGTGAGAAAGTTACGTGTAGAAAGTTCCACCGTGCCCAAACAGTGTCCCCGTTTGGAGAAGGGTATTGAACACTGGGAGTCAAAGTGGTAACATGATTTCGAGGAGGATGCAGCATTTTTTGGAAAATAATAAAAAAAGTACAAAATTGAGAGTAATTAGGAAATTGTGATTAAAAATTAAAACTATTTCAGTAATACAGGTACATAGCACGATTGCTTGACTTTTAGTGCCTAGTTACCCTTAACGGTTGCGACAAATGGTCGAGTTACAAATAAAATAATTATTTTTAAAATAGTTGGTGTAAAAGTCCCTTACAAATACACCAACTATTTTGACCTTTAATAACTTTTGAACGGGCAGACATAGAGACTTAATTCTTAAAGATGAAATCATCGTAATTTTTAGCTTGATTTTTTAAGCTAAAAATTTCGAGGGTACTATTTCGAAGATTGAACTTGAAATCTCCAGTGTGCAGCCCGAGTCAAGCTCGCTGTTATCGGTCAAACCGACCATTTTGCATAGAATTTTATTGTACCAAATACATTTTACTAATGCACTTTACGCCTGTTTTTTGTCAAATAAACAATGCGTATTATGCATTGGTGAAAATTTTAACTAAATATAGGTTTTTAGCCTGAATCAGGGCTTATGTACCCGTTATGTCCGTCTGTCCGTCTTGCGATAACTGTCGTAAAACTAATCGTAGCAATATAAATTAAAATAGGAAAAATTTTCCGAGTTTATTAAGTTCGTGTTTTGTAATGGTTTATATACCAAAAATAAATCACAAAATTATATGCACATCGTTCATTACGAGTCCTGCTCTCAGAATAATGCCATCTTACAAGGCTCTGCAAAATTGTTGCCTTTTTAGCCTAAGTCAGTTCTTATGGAACCATCATGTCCTTCCGGAACACGATAGCCAAAATGGCTGAACCGATTTAGCTGAAATTTTCAGAACGGGTGAGACCGTAGGGCTTGATCCATACAGATTTTTCAAAAATATGTCACTCCACAAGTTTAAATGCATTTGGTACATTACAATTTCATGGAAAATGGTTGGTTTGACCGACAACCACAGAGTCTGACTCGGGCTCACTGGAGATTTCAAGTTTAATTTTCGAAATAGTACTCTCGAGATTTTTAGCTTAAAAAATCAATCAAAAAATTACGATGATTTCATCCTCAAGAATTAAGTCTCTATGTCTGCCGATTCAAAAGTTATTAAGGGTCAAAGTAGTTGGAGACTCAAACGCCCTTTTTGAACCAACGATTTTAAAATGAATTTTTAATTTGTAACTCGACCATTTGTCGCAACCGTTAAGGGAGACTAACGTTACCTAGATACTTAAAGTCAAGCAATCGTGGGTACATAGGTATTCGGGTTTTTTTGTTGCTTAGAGAAATTAATTCGGGAACTTATTCAAATTTTCCGCGCATTTTACTACTAGTGGCTAGGAAATTTAATTGAGGTCTTAATTAATTACCTTTGTACTGCCCAGTAACATGCAATGGAGGCAAACTATTAAAACACTTATTAGGAAATATATACAAGGCAAAGTTTACAGTGAGGCAATTCACTCAGATATTTGCAACCTACTCTGATTTGCAAAATTATTACAGATTTTTTGCAAAATATTGTAATTTTTTTGCAAAACTATTCCAGATTTTATGCAAAATTATTTAAAAATTTTCTAAAATTATTCCAGATTTTCTGCAAAATTATTACATTTCTTTTACAAAATTATGACACTTTTTTTGCAAAACAAAGAGTTTCGCATAGTGAAACCTGATTTTTCTTCCGAAATCTAGATTTCAACGTTTCTGAGTTTATGATGTTTACGTGTTGGGTTACAAATTATAATAATCTGAGTGAATTGCCTTGATAATTTTATTAGAAAATTTTGAAGGCAGGAAGTAAATCTTAAGATAAGAAATAAATGCAAATTATGCAAATTATTAAATTTTTGTAACGAAAATTTTATGGAAAAATCGTACTCACACTTTGCGCCGTCCTTATAATTTTTGAAAGTTTGGAAATGTCCTTTTTAATCTCAAAGGCGGACATGATCGAATACAGCGCTGCTGCCGAAGGGGTCGCGGAAGTTGACGCCACAGACGATGCGAGTCCGATACCGATTCCGTTATTTAAACCGAGTAAAGGCGACAAATAATTCAAATTTATTCGTGGCTTATTCTCAACAAGGCGCGCTCTCTGCGCAAACCGGAAACTGTTCAGGGTCTGAGCGTGCGAACAAGACGCGGGAGACGCGGCTGTAATATAATTAGTTTATTAATTTATTTTGCAAAAATTTCGACAAAAATGGCACGAATTTTTATAACACCAAAATATACAACTTTTTCCAAGGTCGCCGCCCCGGAAAATATTCTAGCAAGAATGGTTGGTTGGTAGTCATTTATTCTCATGCTATTTCTTGATCAGACTGATCAGATCAGTACAATTTAATGACTAGCAAGAAATTTATCGTCGCGAAAAAAAATGCAAAATTTTTTTTTTTGCAAAAATGAAATACCTCACTTTTGCAAATATCTGCACAGTAATTTTAGTTAAAATGATGCAAATTACTAATTAAAGAACATTGCAAGTTATTCATTTACGAATTTATTTAAAATCATGCGCTTATAAAAAAAATGTGTTAATTACTGACGGTTTTTTTACTTACTAATGATAATTGCAGTGGTCGCATTTCCACCCAAGGAGTCTTTTAGCAGCCACGTCAATGCGGAATCTCTATACGGAATGTACTGTGCTTTCTCGGCTGAATTAAAAAAAAACAGGCCAAAATAGCTTAAGACGCACAAGATAACAGAGAAAGATAACACGTTATCGTTGTTCCAATTACACGTTCCTTTACCTACCTAAAGATGAAATGACGTTTCCCAACGCTACAAGGGATCGATTGATATCGGCCCCTTCTGCGAGCAAGTTCTTGGCTGTTGCGAATCCTGCCTTCTCACTAAAATTGCAAAAATCAATAGAAGATCAATTAGCCTTCATGGGGGCGGATTTTCACCAGGGTTCAAAAAAATAGCGAAACGTAGAGCATGCCATGATCTTCTAGAAAGTTACTTCTCTTAAAAAATCATTACAAGCCTGACAAAATTCGTAATTTTCCTTCTTAAAAAATAAATTAGCAATTTTCAAACTTGAATAATTTGTTTCAAGATTGTATGCAGAATTTGTTGATGTATGAAATTATGATAAAGTTTACCCATAAAGTCAATTTTAGAAAAATTTTAATTTTGAATGTTACTTAATGATTTCTACGTCGTCTAATTAACTAATAATTAACAATACTCGTTAACAAATTTGACTGAAAATTTCATTTTTTAATTCAAAGCAAATCCGTATACCTCCTTACGTAATTAAACTTCATATTAGTGAAAAAATAATAATCGGAGTTTTATTACACCAAAACCAGCTCAATTTACATCACATTTCAACATAAAACGGCACCCTGCCTCCCGACAACGAGGATGACATCCCATTTATTCAAATTTATTGCCCAATTAGCCACCCGAAAAGTTCAGACAATTACAAACTGAACAAAACAACACCAACCTTCCAGCCAGATCGACCAAATGAATCCGATTTGTAATCGTGGTTGAGCAATTATCCGATTTTTGTCGCGTTAAGTAAATCGTCCAAATGGCGTGACTCCGACTGCTCCGATGGTTCGAACCCGTCGTCCCAATCGCTCGACGACATTCACCTTCCCACAGTAAATCTGAGAGGCAATGTTCTTCCGTAACCTCCAAACGACGGAGATCTATTAAAACAGGATCAATAAAATGAGATCAATACAAGTGCACCAAAGTCGCGAATAGCCTAGTAAAACGTGCAAATTTTATTTAACTAATTTGCACAATTTGGATGAGTGATTGAAAATCATATTTGCATTGTAACCCGATTTTTTTCAAATTCTTTGTAACTTTGTGTATTTTCTTATGGAGGGTGTAAACCTCGGAGTATAAATTTGATAATTTATGAAGACTTATAAAACATTAAAGGGACGTTCTTCGTATAATCAACTTTGTAACCCCTGTACGTGGTTTTTATTTCATAAAACTACAAATCAATTCAAAACTGAGAAATGTAAGATTTTAGCGACGTTTAAGTAAAAATAAAACGATGGAGTAAATTGTAATATTTTAACAGATCGACTCTACACGGCTTGCGCATCTAAAATCATAATTTTCTATTCAAATATTTATGAAACAATTATCCATGTTTTATCCAAAATTCTTAAACATCTCAAAAATCATCTAGAACTTCTATTTATTTGTACAATATGCAAAATATTTGCAAAACTTTTTCAGAATCGTTGTTACAATATAATTATATAGTTCACCTTACCCTGCACAAGTGGCCCGAATTGGGGATGTTCTCGCAGTTTTAGCACACCCCCAGAAGGATTCAACAAGTCACGAACTTTCTCCCTGTAAATTTCCATAAAGCTGACTTCCATCCGAAACTTATTACCCCCATTTCCTTCCAACTTGTCCCAAATATTGAGACAGAGGCGTGGAATTAGACCAGGGTCGTCCTGCACGATGGGCGAAATTTAATAATTTAATCCGAATCATTGAGACTGAACATATCTCACCTTTGACCCCAACATGGTATGCGTTTTGCCCGTCCCACTCTGACCATAGGCGAGGAGACAAGCGTTGTAGCCGTCCAGCACGGACGCTTCCAAGGGGGACCCATTTCCTTATAAATTTCGGACTGCTGGGCTCCTTCCATACGAGCAGAGTTACACCCCCTGTCCAACCTGAAGGCATGGTCGAATTGAAATTGGCGATATCTCGGGCGTGAGTCGGCACTTGGACTTTCGGGAACCTGGTTAAAAGTAATGTACATGTTTTCATACTGATTTACTTTGTAATCTTGCAAATCGTGTGAAGTTGTAATGGGAAATTAACACAGAGTTGTAAATATATGTATTTATACAAAACTTAAAAACAAATAGTTTGCAAATGTCAGCATTATAAGTTTACGTAGACCATGGTGTTTTTTATGTTATTTGAGTTTGAAAACTAATTTAGTAAAGATTACAGATTTTATAGCGTTAGGTGCCAATTGAATTGTTTTACGAGCTTATAGACTATATAACTTGTAAAGTTTACTTTGTTTCTGAATTTTCGAATTTTTAAAAATTTCGTAAACTCTATAAGCTCGAAAAAAATATATGCAATTTACGAAGTGACAAAATTTTCACGCATCGTAAACTAACTTACAAAGCACACTAAATATTTATTATGACCCGATTTACCCGAATATCTGTTACGAAGGCAGAATTATTTTCAACCGAGAGAACCACCGGGTATCCACCGTTCAATTCTCTGCAAAGAATTCAAGAAATCAACTATTTTAAATTGTTTCAATTTAAAATTACATTAGATTTAACAAACTCTTTAGACAATTATTAAATTTTAGTGTGATTCACAATAAAATTTTGAGCATAAGATTTACTAAAATTTTGAGTGATAACACAACAACTGATCTTTTGCTTTAAATCAATTTCTTGACATAATTTATTACCGTTCGGAGAGGGGACGCACGCGAAGGGCGACTTTAATCGTGCTCATTTCACCCAAAGAAGGGGAAAGTTTCCACTAATCCGTTTCCTAAACTTGTGGCAACGTAACCCTTTTTCGTGGTCGGAAACAATCCCTTTTGTTTAAAAATATATGAGGTACAAACACAAAAATATATTCCTCACTTTAACAAGTTAAATGACGTAAAAAATTATGAAACTTTACTTTTTAGCTAATAATATCACATTGGTACAGTTTATGCGTCGTATTAAAAATGCGTTTCACATTTACTTTTGTTCAAAGTATTTACAAGATTCGATTATATCGTTCATCTAATGTGACTCAAGATATTAATGCATTCACTTCATTTGATGTTTGTATAACCCAGCAGAACTCGTAGTTTGCATTGCACAAATTTACAAAGATTACATTGGAAGATCAGTTTCCATTGTCAAACTTGCACAGATGAGGAATTCACTTTTTCGTAAAATTTTATAATTCTATAGATTTATAACTATCCAAGTAAATTATTGGTATTTTTTAAATTTCTCAACGCCATGCTAAAAATTCCTTTCTACAACTTATGGATTTTTTCACAAATCATGTAAAAACTCCAGCTTGAAACTTGACACAAACTCCGACACAGAAAAATCTCAACATGAAGGTTATAATAACCAGAAACCAAGCAGTCTGCTGTTCTTATCCCGATTCTACAAAGCGGAACATCTTTTCCGATTTTTGTTTTTCCCTTTACAGATTTCTTCTTCCTTTTAAGAGACGAGTCAAGCTGGGAGACGAATACTAACTCAAGTCAATCATTTCATTTCACTAACCACATTTCTTTCCTCACGAGGAGGAAAGACTTATCAACAGTTTTGTTAAGCAGAAGTGCATGCATTGCATCCATCTCAAATGAGTACACATACTCGAGCTGGTTAAAATAAATCGTAAATAAATACGTACAATATCTCGCCTCGTTCAGTAAGTTAGGCAATGTTTGACTATAAAATTGTGCTCGTAACTCCCGAACACATTTTCTTACAGGGTTTCTAAACCATTTATTTCTGTATTTCACTCAAACTTTGTAAATTTTTTTTACCCAGATTTAGAAACATCTCTTTTAGGCTCAATTTGAAATTGGTATGCAATACTTTGTCCATTGCAATTTTTAAAAATGTGCGACGAAATTTATAAATAAATACATTGTGGAAGTAAACTTTGTCAAGAGTCATCACTTTAGCACACTTTAAGAAATAAAATAAAACACAACTTTTAAAGGTGTGTCATGCGTCAAAACGTGGAATGATGCAGGTACATGTATATTTTGATTAGCTCTAAATCTTGAAATAAATTAGTGCTATAATTCGATGAATCGTACATGCTTCTGTTTTTATCAATCAAAAATTTAATACACAAATCATTTTACAAAATTTTGCTAGACATTTCTCATTTGTATCTTAATATGTATTTGCCAAAGTTTATTCTAGTAATGCCCACCAAAGATTACAAATCATGCAAATGGTAAAATGCATTGGACACCCTACAAATTAAATCTCTTCTACTTCATGCGAACCCTGCTACACGAAACCCAACAATAATATGAAACATCCGATACCAGTTAAAATTCATTCTGCGCTTGGATCCACACTTCGAAACTTGTCTATTTATAGAGAAGACTGCTGCGAAGGGGGGAGCAAAAGAGGCAGAGCGAGAGCATGGTAGTCTGTCAGTTAGTTAGCAAATGTTGATATTTTCCAACCAAACGTTACTCATTGCGATGAAATTGAATGGAACAAGATCAAATTTCATTTTTATCACAGATTTGTTCCCTGATTTATGAGAGGAACAAGTGCAGTTGATGAAATGGCGAGAGGCGATGTAAAATAACACGAATTATATGCAAGACACAAATTTTTATGGGGATTTCCTGGAATAACAAGTTGGAATGTTGCATGAATGTTGGATAAATAAATATGTAGGTACATATTCCGATCTTTGTAAACTGCGTAAACTTACAAGTATGCAATGCAAGGATTATGAAACGAAAAATATTGTAAATTTGCACAGATCAAGGGAATTCTTTATTTTGTATGTAATATATCTACATATTTACGTAATTGCTTATGCAATTGAATGTAAGAGAAAGTTACGGATCGACGGGTTGTAAAAATAGAAGGCATTACCAAAAACAATTTTAACTTTAATTTCAACACAAATTGTCATCGATAATTGCCCAAATTATTTATTAGGAATTGAACAACAAAAACTAAATTTCGCAAGAACTTACATCTTTCGTAGTAAACAGGTCTCCATACATATTTGTATATTAAATATTATTGCCAAAAATTTGCCCAAATTTTTCAACAAATATTTCCAAGCATTCTAAATAAGTATAGGAATTTCACGTAATCCATAATCAGACATATGTACATCCGAGTTATTTGTCTCACAATCAGTTTAACCATGATTAATTTTCGCAGTACTTATTATTCATTCCTATTCGACAAGAATTTTATCCTCTCCACGGAACAGTTTTTTTTATCACACGACTAGCAAAACATGTTGACACGTCGTTCTGCCTTAGCGAAATAATAAACATCGGTGTCCTCTTAAAAATTTTAAACCAAACTCAAAGCTACTCGATTTGTACGTTCTTTTTAATCATTTAAAACCCAACTTTCAGCCAAAATAGCTTATATTTTTTACTACCTAGATACTCAACCATAAGTGCTTCTTGACATGTTGTGAAAAGTACTCTTAAAAATTCCCTGGAAGTTTTGCTATTAATTTTGCTAATTCTGAGGAATTACCTTTCCGGTATCAAGACTTTCACCATTTGGGGATGTATAATAATTTGCAAATTCTTAATTTACACAATTTTTATATGTGCATATGAAATACTTAATTGAGGTGAGATTCACTGAGAGATATTTGTAGTCAAATCTTGTGTATAAAAAATCACATCGACATAAATTAATTGAAAATTTGCATCCTTGTAGAAATGTAATTCTCAGCAAACATGACCACCTACAAATTGTATGTACATGCATAACGATTTTCCACCAAATACTTACAAATTCATAACCTTTGCTACGTTATTAAAATGAGATGACAATCACCACAAGATGACAATTTTGAAATAGAAAACTTGCTGTTTTCTTCTAATACAATCTGAAAATGTGTGTCCAACAGCTGCTTAAATCTGCTAAAATATTTCGAAGAGTGAAGTGAACGAAGGGAGGACATAAACTGTAATTTGTTTCAAGATATGAGTTCTCAAGAGATTACTTTTTTTCGGGTCGAGTTTAATTTGGATCGGATTTGATGACATGGAAGAAGACATGTCTTCTTCTTCCGCATTGCGTTCTTAAGATCCTCTCCAGCACAAAACGAAATCAGTTCAGTTTCTCCTATTTGAAAAAAATTGGAAACGAATGAAATTCCTGATGTTTCGTTAAGTAAACTCGCCCATACGTAAAATTACAGCCTTGAAACTAACGAGATAGAAAGGTTCATTGAAGGATTGAGATTTTAGGAAATAAAAATACTTGATTTATGTAATTGTAA
Source organism: Folsomia candida (assembly GCF_002217175.1). Classification (NCBI taxonomy): domain Eukaryota; kingdom Metazoa; phylum Arthropoda; class Collembola; order Entomobryomorpha; family Isotomidae; genus Folsomia; species Folsomia candida. The sequence continues at coordinate 3,847,240 of NW_019091200.1, read as the reverse complement.
TTTGTAAATTACAAATTGTAATGAAAAAATTGATTTTCATTTAATTGCTGCTTTTATTTGTATGTATTTTCAATAATCCAATTCCAATTTATAATTCCAACCCTAATTAATCCAAATAAAATTAGTATTAAAGCTGAAATTTATTACTCGTAGCTAATTTACATTTCGTAAAATTTCTGACAAATGAATCTCCTCTTTTCTAAACAATTCGAGCTTGCCATTGATCCAATGGAATGGATCAAGCGAGTCTTCCATCCACAACAACCAGGACAATCGCCACCCCCATCCCCAATGACGCAGGATCTGACAAGTGGGGGGCACTCGTACCAGACGTATGAAGATTCGCCAGGCATGGGTCCTCGAAACAAGAATGGCACATCGGGGTCAAGGGGTTCATTTGTGGTACTCCATCTCACTTCCTGGGTGAAATCTGGCCCTAGATGGGCTGAAGTCCAAAACATATCGCTTTCATTGCGCTCACCTGAGAGAAATAATTCGGAATTTGGAAATCGAAATTAAAAACAAATATTACCTTATCCAAAAAAAATGGTCAAAATTTGGATCTTTTGACCCGAAAGGTCACAACGGGGTGAAAATAAGTAGGTCTTACCATATACAATTTGCAGGTATGAATCTATCAATGGCATCTCATCTCCTTCAATCGCTGCCAGTTTCATGTTGTATTTATGGCATTCAAATTTAGCTTGAGCATAATCCTATTTCTAAAATTTTGAAAAATTATGGTAAATTTTCTTGATTTTAATATGTAAACATGATAAAATACTGTTATTTATAATCGCGTCGGCGTATTGTATGTATGTTCTTACGGGTCCACTCTCCGACGAATTGTAGTAAGTTTTAGGGCCAACATTTCCAATGGGAACGAGCCATCCAGGATATTGAGAAATTACGGGATTTGTAATTCCACAAACTATTAAAGCCAATGACAAGATGGACTTGATCATTTTTAATGAGGTACTTTTTGTGCTGGACTCAACGAATTGATTTCTGAATACCTGGAGCTCATTTGCTTTCTCTTTTATACCGGAATACCTGTGAGGAAAAGTACAGAATTGTGATGTAAATGATGTGACAAAAAAATCAAAATGTCATCGTCACAGCACCGTACGAGTTGTCATAAGCGTTGTGGTTTACGTATGTACAACACTTGATTGACATGTACGTCTGCAATATCATCAATCATATAGATATCAGTGTAATGGATTAAGGATAAGGATAAGGACAGGATGGTGCTTATGCATGCATACCCATGCCATGCGTGCAAATGTCAATAATTTCGTTTTGTATGCGTCAATTGTAAGAAGTATTTTTAAAAAATCGCGAAAACAATGTATTTTGACAGCGATAAAAAGTTAAACCTATTTTCCTAAGACTGTTTTATTCTTTATTCTCCATGCAGATTCTCATCTTTTTGTGGGTATAACGGCCCTGGAAATCTAACCCCTGAGAAGAATGGAGCTCAAAATACTTTATTTTGACAAAGTATTTTCCTACCCCTGTAAATTATAAGTTTTTAAATTCCGACTCTTCTAGACTAAACTAGCCGAAATCGCCGCCATGCGTGGAGCGTCCTCCAATGATTACACCGCTAATTACTAAAGTTCTGGAGGAGTACAAAATTACAACAATTACAACAATGAATATAATCAATACTCTGGCGACGATACGTACGACGAGCTGAATAATATGTTCAACAAGTGGATGACCCCAATCAAACGCGAAGGAACAACGCACCATGAAAATTCTGCAAGAAAATAAGCTCGAAGAATCGTCCTATGTCCGAGCGCCAACATGCGATCTTGTAATAATCTTAGCTTGTATGAATCATGTAATCTTGTGTAATAAACTACCAGATTCTGTGAAATAAATTATACATTATGAAAAGAGACTGTATTTTAAATGTGATTTTATTTATTTTTGGTGCATATTTGTATTACATATATTTGTTACATAATTAAACCAAATTATTCACTTTCTGCTGGAGATTGAAGCTAAAGGGAGACTAGAATTTTATTTGAGAGCATAATTATGTATTGGTTCATCAACAATTTTAAAGAATCAAATTAAGTAATTAAATGAGCATGCAGGATTCTTCAATCACTAACGGCTACGGCCGGTGTTTCTGGGTTCGGCCGTAACTCAACAAAGTTATTTTTTTTAATTATTTTTAATTGTTGGGTAGCAGCGGCTACCCAGCCTTATGTAACTGCTTGTCCGTTCGTCTGTTTGTCTGTTTACTCCCAGAAATTAAATATGTAAAACAATTTTGGGTAACTATGACTCGGGCTATACACACTCAATTTAGAAATTAGCCAGCAATTAAAAAATAGTTAAAAATTCTTTCGTTGACCCAGTTACGGCCTCACCCCTAGTGTAAATTGTTTCAAATCATCCTGATGAGCATGCATGAATAATAACAGAATGCATAGTAACTGGGATATTATTATTACGGTTATTTTACCATTGAGAGAAATTTTTGTAAAACCACAAGATGACAATTTATATTTTTTAATTTCTATATTTCATAATAGTATTTCACATAAAGCCGAGTTTTACTGCAAAGCTAGACTTTTTGAAAGAATGTCAAGATTTTAATTTCATTACTGCGTACGAGTGCACAATTCATTAATTTTACTTAAATCGACTTACGTCTATGTCCTCTACGACATGTACGTCAACGTCCATGTATGTGATGACAATTGATGTTGGGGTGTCGTCACTGTCAAAATTATTAAATTAAAATTGTCTTTTGTCTAAAATGGCATATAGTGAAACAAAAAATCAGGTCAAAATTTGTATTACTCTTGAAGAAAGTCCTGAACCAACTCGGGTAACTCATCCTTGGGGTACGGAACAAGCGTCGTGGTAATTCCATACGTCACCTCGTTGCATCCTGGCAGGCATTTGCAATCTCGGGTGCCGTTCGAGTGGGCTGAAAAATTACAAACGAGTTAATCAGCAATAATTGTTTGTGTTAATTAACTACACACAAAAATTGCCTTCTTACATTCTACGCCGTTTGCACAAATTCATCTGATAGGGTGGAACAGATCCGGTCATCAGAATTCCCTGAACGAGCGTCAAAAAATAGATTATTTAATTATTGCGTTATTAATTAATATGAATGAGAAAAACAAATATTTAATTTCTTTACGTGGGTGGTAAACTCTGCTGCATTTACACTCATTTAAAGTCGCATTGACAGTGCATTCTCGCCAACAATTGCTTTCCGTGTAATAATTGTAGAATGCAAGCTACATTTGCTACGTTTGAGCTACGTTTGAGGTTAGGGTTAAATTTATGTTTCCCTCATAAATGTGTTTGCGGCGCACAAGTAGATGAACTAGGCTTACATGGTCTTTCATGTAAAAAAAGTGCTGGCAGGCACTCTAGACATACGCAAGCCAATGACATTATAAAGAGAGCCTTAATTTCTGCAGGCATACCAAGCATTAGGGAACCATTAGGGTGTTGTAGGACAGATGGAAAAAGACCGGATGGTCTAACACTAATACCTTACAAACAGGGACGCTCACTAATATGGGACTTTACATGTACAGACACTTTTGCCCCCTCTTATCTCTCTCACACACTTAGACATGCTGGCACAGCAGCAAAACTAGCCGAGACCAAAAAACACAAACTTTACTCTGAACTTGAAAAACAATATATCTTTGTTCCGGTGGCTGTTGAAACATCTGGAGTATGGGGGACGGAAGGGTTGAAGTTCCTCACAGATGTTGGGAGGAGGATGAAGGATGTCACTGGACCAATGTCAACAACATTTCTCATTCAACGGATCAGTTTGGCAGTTCAACGCGGGAATGCGGCATCAATCATGGGAGCTGTCCCCAGTCAACGAGGATTAGAAGAATTATTTTATATTTTAAATGATAGGTCGTTTTATTTACAAAAATCCTGTAAGGGGCCGAATGGTGATCTCGGACGCCTATCCGGATCAAGTAAAGGTTTTCCCAACCCACCAACATCGGGTTTTTCCTCTACTCCCCAAGCCAACTAAGTGTATTTCATAGTTTATCAATGTTTATGTTAATAAAAATTAGGTATACATTGTTAAAAAAAAATGCAAGCTTTCTTTCGTCAGTGAAATAGCAGCCCCTCTTTTCCTTTTATATTGAAAAGAGGAAATTTTATTGTAGGTATTTATTATGTAAATATGTACTTAAGAGAGAGTTGACTAAAAATAACTCACGGGAGGCGCAGATCGCGAATCCTCCTCTGCCATTATAACGCTTGGTTTAATTACATTGATCACCTTATAACCTGGAGGAATGTCCCATCCATGATCTCGCAAGTTTGGTTCATCAAGAGGGAAGTTTACCGTCATCTTAAAGAATTATAAATTAGCAACTGGTTAATAAAGATAATTTTAAAAATAGTTGTTTCCATCCTCGTATTATTATTGAAGCAATTTCATCGGCATCTGAGGACATTTTCTTGAAATATTTTTATTGCGAGCTTTCTTTCACAAACTGTGAACTTCGTCAGGCAAAGTTTTTTGATAGAAAATTAAAAAGTGTTGTACATCAAGATCATAATTCATCTCTTAAAGTATTATTTATTATTAACATAAACATTGATAAACTATGAAATACACTTAGTTGGCTTGGGGAGTAGAGGAAAAACCCGATGTTGGTGGGTTGGGAAAACCTTTACTTGATCCGGATAGGCGTCCGAGATCACCATTCGGCCCCTTACATGATTTTTGTAAATAAAACGACCTATCATTTAAAATATAAAATAATTCTTCTAATCCTCGTTGACTGGGGACAGCTCCCATGATTGATGCCGCATTCCCGCGTTGAACTGCCAAACTAATCCGTTGAATGAGAAAAGTTGTCGACATTGGTCCAGTGACATCCTTCATCCTCCTCCCAACATCTTGGATGAACTTCAACCCTTCCGTCCCCCATACTCCTGATGTCTCGATAGCCACCGGAACAAAGATATAGTTTGTTTTAAGTTCAGAGTACAGTTTGTGTTTTTTGGTCTCGGCTAGTTTTGCTGCTGTGCCAGCATGTCTAAGTGTGTGAGAGAGATAAGAGGGGGCAAAAGTGTCTGTACATGTAAAGTCCCATATTAGTGAGCGTCCCTGTTTGTAAGGTATTAGTGTTAGACCATCCGGTCTTTTTCCATCTGTCCTACAACACCCTACTGGTTCCCTAATGCTTGGTATGCCTGCAGAAATTAAGGCTCTCTTTATAATGTCATTGGCTTGCGTATGTCTAGAGTGCCTGCCAGCACTTTTTTTACATGAAAGACCATGTAAGCCTAGTTCATCTACTTGTGCGCCGCAAACACATTTATGAGGGAAACATAAATTTAACCCTAACCTCAAACCTATTGCAATCCTGAAGGAATTATCGTCTAAAAGTGTGCCTAAATTCCTCGATGGTAAAGCTTGCAACCATGCACCTGATTCTTTTGACCTTGATGCCAAAATCCTAGCAGTATTTATTGGGGTGGTGGATGATTCCAGGATACGTGAAGATACGTAATTGAAAATTGGACTTTCCCAGGATGATTGAAAAGAAGTAATTGTACTGCGAGGTAGTTCTTCACAACTAATTGACTTCCACAAGTCCTGCGCCTCGGTCACAAGTGAATCGGACAAAGCAGTGACATACGAGGGCAAAATTAAAGAAACCAAGTCAGTGGTGGCAAATGAAGATGCAAGAAAACATGGAGTTGCTAATGTTTTAGATTGTCTAATTCCTAAACCACCTAATTTAATTGGTAATGCAATTTCTTCTAAAGACAAAGGATTAATTTGGCAATTTGTAATTTCTTCTAAGGCATTATGGAGCAATGAATCAAACTCCTCTAGCAAATGTAGAGATTTAAAAATAGGGGCTGCCCTTAGTAGATAAACTAATCGTGGAATAGCTAGTGAATGTTTCAAGAGATAATACGCAATATGGCTTGGAATGGAATGCAATCGACCAGCCATGTTAGTAAAAGCGTGAATCTTTTTGCGGAAAACATGTTCAATAGATTCAAGAGTCAAAGGTGCACCTAAAAGTTCAGCATTTTCCTGAGTCATACATGAAATACCTGGTGCAACTGATTGGAAAGATTCTAGTATACATTGCGTGTTAGTTTGTGGACCTAAAACTGAAACCTCACATTTATCAAAGTTCAATTCTAAACCTACTTCATTTGCACATGAGATAATATGTTGAAAATCGTCTAACACTGTAGTAGGATTGCCACCTAATGTACCATCATCTAAGTACCACATATTAAATTCTGACCCTAAATTTGAAATGACTGGATGCAAGGTTAAACAGAAAAGTGGTGGACCTAACGGATCTCCTTGTTGAACACCTCTACATGAATCAATTAAAGAAGAATTCCACACAAGACTGGATGAGAATCTATAGCACTGATTAATATAAGGATGCAAAGTTGGTACAAGTTCGTGAACGGATGAAAGCAATTTCCCTCTATCTACCATATTAAATGCATTCTTAAAATCGATTTTAAGGAAGGCTGTAGGTGATTGATGTGGAAAGGAAAAGAATCTACGGGCAGCGTGTGCTCCTGCTTCAGCACCATTTTTTACGTTGAAACCTACTTGGACTGGACTAAAATAATCCTGAAAGACATGATTCATGACCTTCACACAAATCTTTGAAACTATTCTACGATAAGTGCAACCTACCGCTATAGGTCTAATACCACCTGATTTCTTTTTAAGGGCCGTAAGACTTGCACCGTAAATGAAAGGACAAATATCTAAAGGAACTTTTCCTGCTAACATAAAATTGCAAAATTTTGTAAGAGATTCTAACAATTGAGTTCCTACGTCACCAGTATGTTCTAGATCTTTCAGAATTTGTGGTCGTAATGCATCTAAACCCCCTGCTGAACCACTAGGAAATGAGAATATTGCTGAGATAACCTGCTCTGTTGTCGTAGTAAATGGTGGAATGTTAGGCTCATCTAAAACAGTAAAATTGTCTAAAGATTGTTGTGGGTGCTTTTCTACAAGTGTGTCCAAAGTCGCTGAAGAATTGGGAGCGACAACATCATCTGATGTTAAAAGCCGTATCGCGCCACGAATATTTCCTTCGGAAACTTTAGATATGACTTTTGGCCCTATGTCGTTGATTTTGCTACCTGACTTATCAAAGACTGAATTTTTGGATGAAAGTGAAATGAGATAGTCCTGATAAGTATTTTTATCTAAGGATTCAAAAATAGATAAATTATTTCTAATTTTGTTGTTAAGACTTTGACCATTCTTTATATTTGCCCTTGAATCACATTGTAATGTTACATATGGAAAAGTCAAAATAAGGTGCCATGCCTCTGGTGTGTTTTCAGTTATGCATTTATCTATGGCTGACTTGATTGATTGTGCTACCGGAATTCTACAGGCCTTGGGGCATTGTTTGAGAGTTGGACAATTTTGCCTAAGAGAGGAAATAATAGATTTGAAATCAAAAACAGTTTCTGGAACTTGTTCTGATTTTAACTGGATCCCTACGTAATGATATTTCGAAGCGCCATGAAATTCTGTCCTAAGTCTTGAAAATGAATTTTTTATCAATTTCCCAATTTCTGCATCGTTTAAGGGTTTGAAAATGCCTAACGAGTCCTGTCCATACGCTTCATGTAACAGATTTTTCTCAATTATACCTCCTGGGACTATATTGTTATTTAGCCACTCTAATGTGAGAGATGTACATGTTGCCTTGCTAGATATAAAATTTGAAAGTGGTGTACTTAATGTAGAAATTGGTTGTGATGCACGTGGATTTGTAGAGGGGCTTGACTGTGTAATTTGACTATGTGTGCCTAGAGTAGACTGATTTGCAGGCGACGGTGTGTTTGAGTTTACTTGGGGGCCTATTTGTGTATGTATTTGGGACAGTTTGCGCAGAACCAGTCATCTTCAGGAATGGCCTGCAAAAGAAGACAAGAGGTGTGATACCACAAAAGACATGCAGAACATTCTATCCACTCATCTGTTGCTGAAGATGATGGTCCTGGGCAGCCCGACACCGGACAGAAAAGGTCATCGGAAACGGGATTTAAACCCTCGGTGGTTTGGGGGAGCGGTCGGGAGGATGTGGGAGGAGGACATTTTCTTGGTCCTGTCCTCTTCTTTTGCTTATTCCTCTTCTTTCTTGGTCCTGGATGTGGTCGTGGTGAGGATGATGATGGCGGCGGCAGCGGGGACGATGACGGCGGCAGCGGGGACGATGACAGCGGCAGCGGGGACGATGACAGCGGCAGCGGGGACGATGACAGCGGCAGCGGCAGCATCTCTTAAACAATATTGTTATCGTAAATACGGGTCATGGCTAGTAATGATCAAATTTTAAAAAATTTAAAAAATTAAAAAAAAAAATTAAATTAAATTTAAAAAAAATTAATTTTAAATAATTTTTAAAATTTTTCCGGTAGCCGATAGTTGTTGGAGTCAGATTGACGACAATACGCCCCACGCTCGGGATATTTTATGATTAACTGAAAGCCGACCCATTGCCCTTCTTGCTCTTGATACTCTGGAACGCGGATGTTCCTGCCCCCTCGAGTAATATTTATTTGAAGATTTTTATGTGCATTCCAGGATTTCCAAGCATTATTTTCTGTTTCACCAATATTACGCTGCATTTCCTCGAGCATGGTGATAATGTTTGTTGCCTGATTACGCAGTACATACAATTAATTACTATATAAAATATGGTGCGAGTAAAAGTGTAAGCATACTTTCTCAATAATATGGATGGCATGACATTAAAATGCAGGACCAGATTCTGTATAGATATCCTTAAATACTTCAGAGCAATCCACTGGTATCGAATTGAATGTGCAAGCCAACATCATTTCAGTACACTTGGTGGTCCCCTTTATTACAATATACATTTGTTTATTATAGTACATCGTTATTAAATCCTATAATTTAATCAATTTTAAAACCTCGATTATCTTTGGAGCAAGATTCTTCTCAAAAGTATTGTCTTTACCAAAATCCATTAATGGAAAGTTATTCAAGTCAAAATCTAGTCTGAGACCATCTCCTTGTTTTGGAGGAGATTCAGTTGGATACCAGTTGGAACCTCTTAACCATGGTTGGCAGAACATTTTCATGAGAATTAAAGTTTTTTTTACTTGATTTCGATTCAATTCCAGATCGTTATATTTGATGATCTCAGGTGTTGCAACGTCATACTGTTTCTGAAGCCTAATGTAATAAATGCAATCGTGAATATTTCATGCAAACTTGTAGATACGTGATCTCATCGAAAAATTTTAATTGCATTAAAATAACTTACTCTCCTACTTCTTCAACAAATTGGTCATTGATGTTATTAAGCTTCCCAATAGTTAATTGTGGAAATGTGACATTTTGAATTGGAAGCCTGGGTGGTTTGAACTGTATAGCGACTGGGTTGTCCTTGAATTCTTGGTGTGAATGAGCAGTCATAAAAATGGCAATGGCAGTGGTTACAACAAGAACGAGGATCCAATAAAACCTATAAAAATGATTGTTACATAAAGTAATTAAAAGGCGGATGCCGCTGACGTTAATAAAGGCTAGTAAATAATATTAATAAGCGGCCATACATTTGCACGTATGTAGCACCAACCCCTAGGACTTTTGAATTATACAAGTAATTCATATTCAATTGTGAATTGTAGCTGTGTAATTGCACACTTGAATCCATTAGGAGAAAATGGGGTTAACTAATTGGTTTTTATATTTCTGTGTACTACAGATTGACGTACTTCAGGTACTAGTACACACCTTGAAGAGCCTAAAAATTATTTCTTAATTCAATTTCTTCCAGGCTTGCATCTGCCCGATGGAGTGGAAATACGGATTGCCAGCACAAATATGCGGCAAGGAAATCGCAGCAGTCAATAATGATCATACATGTCAACCGCAAGCTATCTACGTCTGCACAGAGCTGGGAGGAGTGGGTTCAGTGAAATTTGAAAAGGACTGTCTCGGGCTAAATTTCTGCGAAATGATTTTAACTCGAATGTGTAAAACCGAAGAATGTTGCAAAGAAGAAAGGCAAAAAAGGGGTTGCGAATACGCGGTCGATTACAGGTACAGACATCAAACTCTAGGAAAACCAGGTCAACAGAACCCAGTTAGTCCTTCCCAATATCCAGCAGTTCGGGAAAATGTATTCGAAGCATGCCTAAAAAATTACCTCGCCCGTGTACCTTCTCCATAAAATTCAAAAACTCGTCAAAGGGATAATTTGTCAATTTTTTCTGTATTCTAGTAAAGCCTAAATAAAGGTCTAGTATTTGACTACTTTGCTTGATTTTTCACAAAAATTCTTACTGGGCTGTTAAGTTGCCGATATATTTATTTATAATCAGGTGGAAATATTGAACTTGATTAAAAACGCTCAGGCTTGGTACATTTGGTTAAAAATGTATTTATTCCACGAAACAAGAAAGTTGATAACAGCCTAACTTTCATTCATGATTGTTAAAATTTTTAATATCGCCGCACGACAAATGACAGGCTTGTCCTCTTCTTGCCTTAATCGAACAGTAATGAAAGTGGCAAGATCCAATAAAATGTATAAAAATGATGACATAAAAATCTGCAGGATATGTATGGTAATGGGTTTGAAAATGAACAATAAGTAGTTATTTATTACTAAATGACGGCATGGTAGCATAACACCAAGAATTATAACTTACACAATTCTACGCATAACTACAATTACTAACTACAGCTGTATACAGCAGGAAAATGGTCAACACTAAGTTGCTGCTATATTTCTGGTTACTAGAGATTTCGAAACTGCAGGTACAGATTATTTCATTTGTTCTTTGCCAACTAGAGAATTTCAATATTTAATCTGTCCTTAAGGCCTGCACTTGTCCGAAGGAGTGGAAGTATGGAATACCAGCCGAAATATGCGGCAAAAAGATCAATGCCATCAATAACGAACATGCATGTGAACCTCAATATGTTTACAACTGCACAGAACTGGGGGGCGTGGTAATTCCTGACCCAAAAATGAGCTGTAAAATTTCTCGGCATTATTTCTGTGAAATGAAATATAGTCTAACATGCAAAACTGAAGAATGTTGCAAAAGAGATCGACTACGAAGGGGATGCGCCGATGACGTCGCTACTATTCCCCTCAGACACCTAACTTTAGGAAAACCAGGACAACCCAGTCAGTCCTTCCCAATATCCAGCAGTTCGAGAAAATGTATTTATGGACTGTCTAAAGGGCCCTACACCTTCTCCGTAAAATTCCATATCGTCAAAGTGATGAATTGTCAATTGCATCTGTATACTAGTAACCTGAATAAACGTCAAACCATCCTTGATTATATTTTTACTGGGCTGTTACTTCACCGATACATATTTACATAATGTAGTAGATACGGTATTTAGAACCTGAAGTTGATTTTATTTACATACTTAATCTGGTATACGTAATGAACCTGAATTAGAACGCTCAGTCTTTATTGATTGGTAAAAATCTATTTAAATCACGAAACAAAGAAGTTAACATCGACACAGCTTCCATTCACAATTGTTAAATTGGTAAAATATCGCCACACGACAAAGGGACGAATAAACCTCTTGAGTTCAACTAGTCCACAATATTTCGAATCATAAAATTGCAATCAGTTAAATACTTTTGTGCTATAAAACACCGAAGTGGAAACATAAATTTAATCGTGGTGGATGAGAAAACCATTACAATGTAAAGAATGGAAATGGGCGATAAATAATATTTATTAACGAGTAGTAATATGCACAAAGCATGGACTTAGTTTTAGGACTTTATCAATTGTGAGTAACCTATGTACTCTCTTTCCACGGCAAGTTGAACCCGGAGATATGGGAGACTAAACTCAGTTCAACGTTAATAAGCATGGGCCGGGATTTAGTCTTCCATATCTCCGAGTTCAACTTGCCGTGGATAGACTATATAGCTATTCAGTACAAGAATGGAGTTGACTACTTGGTTTCCATATTTCTGCATACTCCAAGTGAACATAATACAGGTGCATGTCATCAAACATGCGTCCTTTAACAACTTGAAATTATAAAATAATTCTCTTTCAGGCCTGCATCTGTCCGAAGGAGTGGAAATACGGGTTGCCAGCGGAAATATGCGGCAAAGAGATCATAGCCATCAACAAAGATCATTCCTGCGAACCTCAATTTGTTTACACCTGCACAGAACTGGGGGGGAGTAGGAATAGCTCACCCAGAAATGAGCTGTGAACTTTCCGAGCAATATTTCCGTGAAATCATATTGCCTGTAAAGTGCAAAACTGAAGCGTGTTGCAAAAAACAACGACGAGAAAGAGGTTGCACCGATGGCGTCGCTACCGTTCCCGCCAGGCACCTAACTTTAGGAAAACCAGGGCAAGAGAATCCAGTCAGTCCTTCGCAATATCCAGTAGTTCGAGAAAACGCATTCCAAGCGTGTCTAAAAAATTACCTCGCCCATGTATGTACCTTCACCATAAAATCCAAACCTGTGATTTGTCAATTCTGTTTGTATTCTAGTAACCTGAATAAACGTCTAGTTAAATTTGATTAGTATGCTTGATTTGTGGCAAAAATCATTATTTATTGGGCTGTTACGTTACAGATGTAGTTACATAATCTGGCAGATATAATGAACCTGATTACCTGAAGTAGAATGCTCATACTTTGTATATTGATTACAAATCTATCTAAACCGCCAAACAAGAAAGTTTGCATCAACTTTCATTCATAATTTTGTTAAAATACTTATCTCCAGATTATTGAGTTGTTCTTAGATTCTTGGCTTGAATGAACAGTCATAAAAATGGCGATAGCAGTCAGCAGTAGTTATTGCAAGAGCCAATAAAACCTATAAAAATGATGAAATAAAAATCTACAGGATTCGGTAACGGGTTGGAAAATGAACAATGCGTACTAATTTATCACTAAATAACAGTTTATGAACATATCAGCAAGAATTGTAACTTATACAATTACATGCGTAAGTAACTCCAAATTACTAACTACAAAGCAGGAGCATGTTCATAACTAGGTGGCTGCTATACTTCTGGATACTGGAGATTGCCAAACTACAGGTACACATCATTTGATATGTTCATTGAGCATTACAAAATTTAAATAATCTGTTCTTAAGGCCTGCACTTGCCCGAAGGAGTGGAAGTATGGGCTGCCAGCCGAAATATGCGGCAAAGAGATCACTGCAATCAATAACGATCATTCATGTGAACCTCAACATGTTTACATGTGCTCAGAACTTGGGGGAGTGGGAATAGGTCCCGTAAGAATGAACTGCACAAGTTTCGAGCACCATTTCTGTGAAATGAAGTTTAGTCTAGCATGCAAAACTGAAGAATGTTGCAAAGACCAACGACGAGAAAGGGGTTGCACTTATACTGTCGTTCGTCTTCCCGACAGGCACCTAACCTTAGGAAAACCAGGACAAGATAATCCAGTCAGTCCATCCCAATATCCAGCAGTTCGAGAAAATACATTTTTAAACTGCCTAAAAAAAAGTTCTATATATGCGTCTTCTCATTAAAATTAAAACTTGTCAAAGGGATGATTTTTCAATTCTATCTGTATTCTAGTAATTCGAATAAACGTCTAACGTTGATTTTTGATAAAAATTCCTACTTAGGTTGGCGAAATATTTTCATAATCTGGTAGATGTAATGAACCTGAATTAGAACGCTCATACTTTGTGTATTGATTAAAAATCTATCTAAACCGCCAAAGAAGAAAGTTTGCATCAACCTTCATTCATAATTTTGTTAAAATATCGCCACATTATTGAGTTGTTCGTAAATTCTTGGCTTGAATGAATAGTTATAAAAATAGCGAAAGCGGTAGTTATTGCAAGAGCCAGGATCCAATAAAACCTATAAAAGTGATGAAATAAAAATCTGCAGGATTCGGTAATGGGTTGGAAAATAAACAATGAGTACTAATTTATCACTAAATAACAGTTTATGAACATAGCAGCAAGAATCATAACTTATACAATTACATGTGTAACTTCAATTACTAACTACAAAGCGGGAGGATGGTCATAACTACAGAAGTAACTACACTGTAAGTGGCTGCAATACTTTTGGTTACTACAAATTACCAAACTACAGGTACGAGATGCACATCATTCTGTGTTTATTTTGTATCTTTAACTACTACAAAATTTAAATAATCTGTAATCTATCCCGAAAAGGCCTGCACTTGCCCGAATGAGTGGAAATATGGACTGCCAGCCAAAATATGCGGTAAAGAGATCAATGCCATCAATAAAGATCATGCATGTGAACCTCAAGATATTTACGACTGCAACGAACTCGGGGGAGTTGCAGTACTTCACCCAGAAATGGACTGTAGTGGATCCCGGCACCTATTCTGTGAAATGGAATTTAGTGTAACATGCAAAACTGAGCAATGTTGCAAAAAACATCGACGACGAAGGGGTTGTACCTATGCCGTTGGTGGTCTTAAGAACAGACATCTAACTTTAGGCAAACCAGGACAACAAAATCCAGTCAGTCCTTCCCAATATTCAGCAGCCCGAGAAAATGTATATGTGGACTGCCTAATAAAAGTCTCCGCCTATGCGTCTTCTCAAAATCGTCAAAGGGATGATTTGGCAATAGTACAAAGTACAACAGTAACAGAATTAGTTGTTCTCCTGTAATATCGTAAATGAACGATGTTCAATCCCAGGCATTAAATATTCATTGACCAGAGCTCGTTTATTAATTATTTATAAAGTACAATTTGCGAGTAATATTCTCATGATCATCCCGACGCTGGTAGTTCGTGCTTGTCAATCACTATTTGCATGTCTGGCTCAGGGGATAAATAAATGACAATATTTTTCTGGATTGCACAAGGGGATTGTTTGCACGGAAATGAATGGATATGTAAATGAATATCGTTAAACGGTGGCATAACAAGGGTTACATATTTACATAGAATCGTGAAACACAGTTCAAATTTTTGCATGCTGGACAAACCGTTTCGGTTTGGTTTATATAGCTAAGAATTTATGAAGATGAGATGTATATATGTATTTACATGCAGATTAGGACTGCCAATGAGTTCGAGTCAACTCATTTGACTCATTGAGTTAGTGAGTTGAGTTGAGTTGAGTTTGAGTCAGTGATTTTTCTTAATGAGTTGAGATGAGTTAACCCTCAACTCAGCTCAACTCAACTCATTGGCAGTCCTAATGCAGATGTACTTTAAAAAATATTGTCTAACTGATTCCTCACTTGATAACTGTGGTTTCGATTTTAATTTCAAGCTGCCTCATATTCCGTTGAAGACTATTTTTAGCAAACGGATGCAAATATGATACGCACGCACGCATGCAGTTCCAGGACACGGAAATCATAATTGTCACGTGAATGGTGGGGCGTAGATCATTAATACCTAAATAAGTGCAAATCGCGTTTTTGTCTTAGATATAATCGATCATCCTTGCATAAAGTGAGAGAACAGTGTTCAAATTAATTATTTTTTACGTTACAATGAGGTGGTATTAGCCTCATAACGATTTAGTACTCGAACAATTGAGACTGTATTTTTGCATTTGTATTTATCCGATAAATACAAGATATCAAACAGAATTATATTAGACAGAGCAAGGGGTGGAATGCGAAGTGCAATGTATATATGCAGACAGAGAAAGTTGAGCTAGTTGATAAAAGAAAGTGAGACACGCTCACAGACTATTGATCCGATATTTAAGATTTAGTACGGGAACGTGTAGATTTAGTAATGGAACGGGAAATTTCAACGAGGCAAGACGAGACTAATCCTAAGATCTTATTCTGTGAGGCAAGATGAGACAAGGTTCTGATGCAGTCTGTGAGGCAAGATGAGACTTCGTTCTGATGCAGTCTGTGAGGCAAGATCAGACTGGGATATTATGCAGCCTATGAGGCAAGATGAGACGGCGATTAAGTATAATAAGACAATAGGAAATTAATTAATTGAGCTGAACAACTAAAACTCGTATCGTAGGTTTATAAACTTCTCTAATTTACTAAGCAAAAGTAAAATCAAAATGTTTCCTGACCTTTCGCAGACATGGGCGTTAGGTTTGACGGCATCCTTCAGGCCAGGATACTTCAGCCGGATAAGCCCCCTGCACCACCATTTCTTCTTGGTTTTCTCACTCGGCTTCCACCCAAAAAAGTTGATGCACTCTTGTTTTACGTCGGTGCATATGTCGGCCATTGTGCTTGATAAGTGACAGGGTCCTCCAACGAGGGGGACGCTGCCTCGAAAAATTAGTGGCAAATCTATACAATCACAATACGATTTAAATCAGTAAGTTAATCCTCGTCTTCTGCTACCCTTAATTCTTTCTATTAAAATTTAAGATAAAATATGCATTAAATTTTAAGATTTTGCTTACCAGTTGCCCAGAGAAAAGTGAGATGATGAGATGTCGGTACACAATGGGGCCGCCTTATGGTAGGAATTGGCATAAATTATTTTGTGACTTTTTTTGAGCTATTTATGCATATGAGGTAGTTTGGGGACGGATGACACAAATTATATGACTGTAGCGCAGCCACACCCCCTGGGGGAGGAGTTATCTCCATTTGAAGGGGTGTGGCTTTGAAAACTATTGCATTCGATAGATCTTTGAAAGCTAACCCAAATTCATATAAGTTACACCAACGTACGACGCTCGAGAGCAAAGTTATCGGCCTCCAAACACCGAAATTTTGCATTCTGCGCCCTGTTTGTGACCCTGTGGCGCAGTGCGCGACCTGATTTATGGTTTCGTAGATATCTCAAACGACGCTATCCATGTAGGGGTGTCACCTCCAGCAAGAGATTTGATGACGTCACGCCTCGTTTGGCCGATTTTGGATTTTTTGAAAATCGTCAAAAATATAGCCGAAATAGCCTAAATCTGCACACTCAAAAATATTTCGTTGTATTTATTAACGAAAATTCGAAAGTTTACAATTTATCTACTGGACCTCATCCTCAAGTCTCTCACCCTTCAGCCATATACCGAGCTTTACTAGGTTTAATGCTAGCAGCAGGGAAGGAATACACATTAAGATTTCTAAATAAATTATCACACATATTTTTGAGTGTGCAGATTTAGGCTATTTCGGCTATATTTTTGACGATTTTCAAAAAATTCCTGCGGCCAAACGAGGCGTGACGTCATCAAATCTCTTGTTGGAGGTGACACCCCTACATGGATAGCGTCGTTTGAGATATCTACGAAACCATAAATCAGGTCGCGCACTGCGCCACAGGGTCGCAAACTGGGCGCAGAATGCAAAATTTCGGTGTTTGGAGGCCGATAACTTTGCTCTCGAGCGTCGTACGTTGGTGTAACTTATATGAATTTGGGTTAGCTTTCAAAGATCTATCGAATGCAATAGTTTTCAAAGCCACACCCCTTCAAATGGAGATAACTCCTCCCCCAGGGGGTGTGGCTGCGCTACAGTCATATAATTTGTGTCATCCGTCCCCAAACTACCTCATATGCATAAATAGCTCAAAAAAAGTCACAAAATAATTTATGCCAATTCCTACCATAAGGCGGCCCCATTGTGTACCGACATCTCATCATCTCACTTTTCTCTGGGCAACTGGTAAGCAAAATCTTAAAATTTAATGCATATTTTATCTTAAATTTTAATAGAAAGAATTAAGGGTAGCAGAAGACGAGGATTAACTTACTGATTTAAATCGTATTGTGATTGTATAGATTTGCCACTAATTTTTCGAGGCAGCGTCCCCCTCGTTGGAGGACCCTGTCACTTATCAAGCACAATGGCCGACATATGCACCGACGTAAAACAAGAGTGCATCAACTTTTTTGGGTGGAAGCCGAGTGAGAAAACCAAGAAGAAATGGTGGTGCAGGGGGCTTATCCGGCTGAAGTATCCTGGCCTGAAGGATGCCGTCAAACCTAACGCCCATGTCTGCGAAAGGTCAGGAAACATTTTGATTTTACTTTTGCTTAGTAAATTAGAGAAGTTTATAAACCTACGATACGAGTTTTAGTTGTTCAGCTCAATTAATTAATTTCCTATTGTCTTATTATACTTAATCGCCGTCTCATCTTGCCTCATAGGCTGCATAATATCCCAGTCTGATCTTGCCTCACAGACTGCATCAGAACGAAGTCTCATCTTGCCTCACAGACTGCATCAGAACCTTGTCTCATCTTGCCTCACAGAATAAGATCTTAGGATTAGTCTCGTCTTGCCTCGTTGAAATTTCCCGTTCCATTACTAAATCTACACGTTCCCGTACTAAATCTTAAATATCGGATCAATAGTCTGTGAGCGTGTCTCACTTTCTTTTATCAACTAGCTCAACTTTCTCTGTCTGCATATATACATTGCACTTCGCATTCCACCCCTTGCTCTGTCTAATATAATTCTGTTTGATATCTTGTATTTATCGGATAAATACAAATGCAAAAATACAGTCTCAATTGTTCGAGTACTAAATCGTTATGAGGCTAATACCACCTCATTGTAACGTAAAAAATAATTAATTTGAACACTGTTCTCTCACTTTATGCAAGGATGATCGATTATATCTAAGACAAAAACGCGATTTGCACTTATTTAGGTATTAATGATCTACGCCCCACCATTCACGTGACAATTATGATTTCCGTGTCCTGGAACTGCATGCGTGCGTGCGTATCATATTTGCATCCGTTTGCTAAAAATAGTCTTCAACGGAATATGAGGCAGCTTGAAATTAAAATCGAAACCACAGTTATCAAGTGAGGAATCAGTTAGACAATATTTTTTAAAGTACATCTGCATTAGGACTGCCAATGAGTTGAGTTGAGCTGAGTTGAGGGTTAACTCATCTCAACTCATTAAGAAAAATCACTGACTCAAACTCAACTCAACTCAACTCACTAACTCAATGAGTCAAATGAGTTGACTCGAACTCATTGGCAGTCCTAATCTGCATGTAAATACATATATACATCTCATCTTCATAAATTCTTAGCTATATAAACCAAACCGAAACGGTTTGTCCAGCATGCAAAAATTTGAACTGTGTTTCACGATTCTATGTAAATATGTAACCCTTGTTATGCCACCGTTTAACGATATTCATTTACATATCCATTCATTTCCGTGCAAACAATCCCCTTGTGCAATCCAGAAAAATATTGTCATTTATTTATCCCCTGAGCCAGACATGCAAATAGTGATTGACAAGCACGAACTACCAGCGTCGGGATGATCATGAGAATATTACTCGCAAATTGTACTTTATAAATAATTAATAAACGAGCTCTGGTCAATGAATATTTAATGCCTGGGATTGAACATCGTTCATTTACGATATTACAGGAGAACAACTAATTCTGTTACTGTTGTACTTTATAATTAGTCGCATTGTCACGTGGATAGATATTTTTGAGTGTGCAGATTTAGGCTATTTCGGCTATATTTTTGACGATTTTCAAAAAATTCCTGCGGCCAAACGAGGCGTGACGTCATCAAATCTCTTGCTGGAGGTGACACCCCTACATGGATAGCGTCGTTTGAGATATCTACGAAACCATAAATCAGGTCGCGCACTGCGCCACAGGGTCGCAAACTGGGCGCAGAATGCAAAATTTCGGTGTTTGGAGGCCGATAACTTTGCTCTCGAGCGTCGTACGTTGGTGTAACTTATATGAATTTGGGTTAGCTTTCAAAGATCTATCGAATGCAATAGTTTTCAAAGCCACACCCCTTCAAATGGAGATAACTCCTCCCCCAGGGGGTGTGGTTGCACTACAGTCATATAATTTGTGTCATCCGTCCCCAAACTACCTCATATGCATAAATAGCTAAAAAAAGTCACAAAATAATTTATGCCAATTCCTACCATAAGGCGGCCCCATTGTGCGGTAGGTTGGGTTTTGAAACTCCAAAGAGGTGGACGGAAGTGCGTGGGAGACGAATATTTGAGGAGTGAGGAACCAAAATGTGATTAATTTAGATTTTTGCATATGTAAGTCTGTATATTCTACTATATTTCATGTGGGCTGGACATTCATAACCATTCGTCAAATAGGGGCTTAAAGGCGTCCAAAAAATCGGCATGGATAAAAAGTTACGCTACATTTTTAAAGGTGAGGGAGGGATTATGAATGCGTAATGAGTGCCAAAATTAAGATTTGCACATTTTACGGAAGTGTCTTTCGCGTATCAGCATCAAGTGCACACCTTTGTAAAAGTGCAATAAGTAGGTGGAAGTTGGGGAACCTTTGCCAAACCAAACATTTCACTGTCATGTAAAAAAAATATGAAATAAGATTTGACCACAAATTACATGAATATATTACGAAATAATGCTCATAGAACAAATTGATTCACCAATAGAAATAATTACTTCAGAATATGAAATATGCTTGAAGAATTGATTTATTTTTGATGAAAATCAGGTAGAAAATTGTTATGATACAAGAAATGTACAGCTTGAATATACACGCATGGAAATGATATCAGTTATTTCGAGGCATCGATAAGTCGTCGAAGTGACTTGAAGGCGTTGATCCTGCCTTCGCCGTGGTGATGGTTGGGAAATTGGTTGTCTGGAACTCCGCTGCAGACCTTTCCCATGTCGACGAGGTCCTGGTCAACCCCACCCCGCATGTGGGCCGTCACGTTGCCGAAGCTGATGCTCGGGTTGTAGGCGAGGAGGAGAGAGGTCAGTCCGGCGGCGTGGGGGCAGGCCATGCTCGTTCCGGAGAGGGCTCGATAAGCATCGTCAGCCGTGTTGTAGGCGGAAAGGACGTTGGATCCTGGTGCAGAGATGTCGGGCTTCATTCTTCCGTCGGTGGTAGGGCCAACGGAGGAGAAGGAGGACAATTCGTCGGTGACCGTGGTGGAACCCACGCCAATCACGTTTCGATCTCCGGGTGAGTTGGCCGTGTTGCAGGATGGGCCAGAATTTCCGATGGAGAAAAGTGGGATGATGTTGGCAGTGTGGAAAGCAGCAATTGCACCATCAAACCTGCAGAATTAAAAATAATCATAAAAGCTAGGCATTAGTATAGCAAAGTTAACTGCATTGAGACGCTACTCACCAAGTAGCACCGCGACCACCACCCCAACTGTTAGAAACGAGATGTGGGGCCTTGCTGCAGTCAGGCGCACTTCCGTTGGGACGCGTTGGACACGTGATGAACTGGGCGCATGCCAAAAGGGCGTTCTGGGCACACGATGAAGTCGCACATCCACGACAAGAAGTCCATTTAGCGTCTGGGTAGACCCCGATCCCTCCAGCGCCACAGATCGTCCCTGTCGTGTGAGTACCGTGACCGTTGATGTCCATGGGCAACGCGTTGGCATCGTAGGGGTCGAACCATCCATAATCTCCTAACCAGTTGGCTCTCAAGGCTTCGTGGGTGTGACGAGCTCCAGTGTCAATTGTTGACACCACGATTTGCGACGCTTTAGTCGTGGATCCCAAAAGTTCACGAGCTTCGGCCGCCTGAATTTTCTTGACGCCCCATTCGCCCGATGGATCTTGTCTTCCACGCAAAATTGGCCCCTCTACGATCGTGTCCAGTTCGATGATTTCCTCCAACTCCAAACTCTTGACCTCGTTGAAGGAGGCGAGGACCATGATCAAGTCCATCGTGGCTCCCTTGACGTAAACCTGGTTCGTGATCCACAGGGATTTGAACTCGAATCGCCCCTGGAGGTAGGACAGGACGTTGGACTGGACACGACCGGCGAGGCGGACGAGGGCAGAGTTCATGGCGTCAAGTCGGTCTTCTCGAGTGTCGAATCGGGTGTCATCAATCGCCTGCAAAGTTTCGGCCGTGCTTTCTTGAAAGGTCACGAAGATGTCGGCAGTTTCGGCTTGTTTGGCTGCTCGGAGGAGACGGTAGTCGATTTTGTCGCCATTTTCAGGTCGGCCTTGCGCCAATGCGACGAGTGCAAGTACTAGAAGTAGCTTCATTTTCAAGTGAAAATGTTTAATGGTTTTTGTTTCTGTTATTTGAAGTTGTAGTTAATAATTGTTTGAAGTGAATGATACTCTTCTCCAAAGTTTGGGTGCTTTTTATACCAAAAAGCTTCATTGTCTTGCTCTCATTGCGCATCAAAGTTTTATGAACTTTACTTTAATTTTGGGTGGGATTTCAATTATTTTTCCCAGTGTAAACTTGCAGATTAAACGATAATATGAAAGCATTGTTCCGATTCGTGGCATGAGTTGAACTTGAATATTAGTGATAATCATAATACATTGTACTCCACATTATGCAAATATGTATTATTTCTTGTCCATGCACTGCGCTCAATTGTGCTGCAGATGCCTGTTAGTTCACACATTGCATTTCCGACATGGGTGACTGGCCGTAAAAAGATCAATACTTTATTAATTCGCAACAGATTTACCCAGTGTGGTTGGCAGATAAGCTGCTACTGCAAATATTCAGTCTGAAAATAATAAGTGATGAGTTATGATAAGCTCAAGTTGTCAAAAATCTCGCCTCATTAATGAACTTCTGAAGTGGTGGATATATATGAATCACGCCTTGTTCAGATTTCTGGAAATTTTGTTTGTAAAAATTTATACGTGAAAGTCAAATGAATTCGTCTGTATTAACTATGAACTTGTGGTAAAAAAATCAATCCCACATTTTGGATTCTTTTGTATAATGAAATGCTTTGTGATTTTGTACTGAATTTTCTAATTTTGCATCCAGAAGTAAGATTTCAATTATTATTTGAATTTCATGAAATGTATTTAAGTATTACGAAAAGTTAAAATAAAAATTGCAGAAATTGCAGAAGAAATTTGACCCCAATAAATTTTCAGTACAGGGTACGAGATGTGATCTCGTGGCTGCATATTTGCCCTTCTGGTCCCTCGTTTTTCGTTCTGTAGGACGAGAGCAACGCCAAAGCGTCACTTTTAAGCTTTTTCGCCACCATTTAAAGCTAACAAACCTTACTTCGACACAACCTGTGAATGGATTTACTCTATCGCAACTCATTATTTTCATGGGTGACAAAAGTCATGGCATGCTAATCCAATAATTTAATAAATCAGAAGTACAGCTGGACATAATCTGTGCTTTTTCATGCTTATTTATTGTACCGGAATTTTACATGCACGTTTTATTAGAAAGATTGGTTTTAGGGCAAAAAATTTGCTCCGAGCTAAATTGTTTCCAGGGGAAGAGTTACCCAGATGCTAAACGTCAAATTGACATAAGATGATTTTACTTCCTCGAAACTATTCACTATAATTAAATTCTCTCCTCAAGAATTATTTCAATGGACTCAAACGGTCCGATTGCCTGGGATGTCAATTCCGCCCCCGCCTCCGAACCCCCGTCCAACTATGAAGCGATCGAATCTTATGATCAACCTCCACACCCCGCGCCTCCGCCGCCCAAACCCCCAGCGCCTCGCGGTGCTGGCTACAAACTCATGCTGCTCATTTGGAAGGTATAAAATACATAAGCAATCTTAATTCAAGAACTGTTTTAGTTGAATCCGCTTTACATATTTTTGAAGAATTGCCTCATCCGGAAAAGACACTGGTTTATTACTGGGATGGAAATTATCCTCCCTTTGGCATATATATGTCTGACTATGTACACATCGGGACGCGAAAACCCAACGCTGTTACAGGAATCATCGTCACCGCCCCGAAGGCACGAGGGCGAAAATAATCACCAAATGGATTTTGATTCTGATACGTACTCGAACCGGTTTGACAAAACGTACCTGGGAAGCTCCTGGCGATGCAAAAGGAGTTCAAATATTAGTCGTTGCATAATTGGATGGGCACCGGAAAAGGAAGGTTCAGGAAATGAGGTCGATGAAATAACTCGCGTTGTGAATAAACTTGAAACTATAATCTCACCAGATATTGGTAGGTGGAATTAGTAAATAGGTTGAATTTGCATGAAAAACAGTAACAATTTCACAAATATTTATTTCTATTTCGCTAAAATTTTCGAACAGAATGGGAGTCTTTCACTTCAGAAAAACGCATCGAAGACAACGTGGCACAAAGCAGTTTGAAAGATATCAAGGACAAAGGTCTCAAAGCCGGGGTTATCTTCGGCAGGGGCTTATCCTCCATTCGCAACAGAGGCGAGGGGACGTATCCCTACAAAATAAGAATGATGGCGATAAGAGGGTCCGGGTCGAAGGTTTATGAATTTCAGAAGGAAGATTTTCTCGTATTACAGCTAAGGACGGAACAAGCTCTGATAAAGAGTTTAACGGGGAAAAGCCCAACCGGAAATGTAAGTGCACTGTTAAACATTAAAAAAAAAGTGCAATATTGAGAATGTCTTGTGCAGATCCATCTTTACAACACGGATAACATGAAAAATGAAGCACAACAAAGATCAGGACCTATAAGACGTAGTTCTAAAATAACACCGTATGCATCCACATCACGCAGTCCTCCCTCTCCAATGGTCGAATTCAAGACAGTGTCCTTAGCCCAGTCGTTAATATTTGGCTTTTTGTTCATGGTTCCCTCGATTGTCGGGAGAGTCGTGGGGGAGCGAGTAACCGGGGTCAAAGTAAGATAACTAATGCATATTTAGGTACATATTTCTAGTATTAATAAATATGTATGTATGCACAAGTTTTTTCACATTTCTTTCAAACATTACCACAAAAAAAGGAACTATTTTCCGCAAAACTTTCAAGCAGAATGCTATCAATACGATAACCTATTTGTCTGTCGCCTAAATATTTTTAGGAGCTAATGAAGCTGAGCGGGGTTCCGAATTGGGAGCACTGGTTGGCCTGGATTCTGAACTCGATGGTCCCTCTGACCCTCTCCGTCGTGGGGGTCGCCATGATTGTGACATGCGTTGGTTCAAGACGCATGTTCTGGGGCTGTAACGTGGTTCTTCTTATCATTCTTCTCGAAGCTTTCGTCCTCGCCACAACGACATTCTGCTTCTTCATTTCGACATTTTTCACGAAACGTAACCTTTGCATTTGATTTGATAATAATAATGCAAAGTTCTTATTATTTGTGAAAATTTTGGTGAAAAATTATCTACCTACTAATTATCTGATATTTTGGTTAGATGTTTTTTTAAACTTCTTCAAACCTTTGTCTTTGTAGCCTCTTTGGGAACCTGTGTCGGATTACTTATTTATTTTGTGACTGATGCGGCGACTGTAGTCCTTGGGTTCGGAGCGTATGCGAAGTTAACCTTTCTGGGAAACTTCTTCGTGTGCCTGTCGCCGAATTTCGGGCTGGTAATGGGCTGCATGATGATTGGAAGATTTGAAAATGGGGAGACAGGTATGAAACGTGTATATGAAAAAAGCTATGAAGGCTGTAAGTGTAAATGTACTTATATTTAAAAAAAAAATTAAGGTATCACGTGGGGGGATCTTTTCGAGCCGGCTACACCCAAGGATACAATGACCTTGGGATATGTCATCCTAGCTTTGCTAACCGCTGCGGTTTTGTACCTCGTGTTGGCCATGTATCTGGAAAACATCATGCCAACCGAATACGGCGTGAGGAGACCGTGGCACTATCCCGTTTCCGTAATTTTCCGTAACAAATATTTCGAAAGCTAATAAATCGGCTAACTTTTTTACACAATTCTGGCAAGCTGTGTAAGACAAAACCGGGCAATTTCTGTTTCCAGGACTTGTACCAGATGTGTCAGAAAAAAAGCACTAAAGTTACTTCCGGAGTTGTGGAGTCTGACCAGGATTCTCTCGAGAAACCAGGTTTCGAAAAAGAGCCGGAAACACTTAAAGCCGGTGTCGTAATATCGAACTTGAAGAAATCCTTTGGGCGGAAGAATGCCGTTGATGGGGTGTCAATGACCATGTATGAGGGCGAAATCTTTGCACTTCTAGGTTCGTATTTTTATTATGCGAATTTTGTTGAAATTTTTTGCACGGTTTTGTATTTACTAACGAAATAGGTCACAACGGAGCTGGAAAGACGACAACGATTTCTTGCTGCACCGGTGTCATGAGTCCGACGAGTGGGAGCGTGGTCATTAACGGGGTCGATATCGTTAAAAACCCGAAAGCAATCGGGTCACAGGTTTGCCTATGCCCACAGCACAACCTCCTCTTTGACGACCTTACAGTCGATCAGCACTTAGCATTCTTCGGACGGGTGAGTCGGTCAAATATGCTATTTTTCAAAGATTTTTCTCGTTAAAACTGACATTTTTTCAGTTAAAAGGCATGAGTTCGTCGGCAGCTAAAATTGAACGGGGTCAAATGTTGAACAGACTCCGCTTGACAGACAAGGCAAATTCTTATTCAAAAAAATTATCCGGGGGACAAAAGCGAAAATTGTGTTTGGGAATTGCCTTGATAGGAGATGCGAAGGTTGTCTTTCTCGATGAGCCGACGAGGTTAGTCGTTTAGAACTTACCCATATATTTCGATTTTGTTCTCAAAATCTAAATTTTGCAGTGGATTGGATGTCGAAGCAAGACGAGCCATTTGGGACGCTTTACTGGTTTGCTGGTTTATTTTATTTCGCACATAAATTTACTGAAATTTTGGCTAAGTTTTTAATTGTAATTCAGGCTGAGCGAGGCAATCGGACGATAATTTTGACCACTCACTTTATGGAAGAGGCGGATGTTCTTGGCGACAGGATTGCCATCATGGCGCAGGGCAAAGTCCAGTGCTCCGGAAGTTCAATGTTCCTCAAGAAATACTTTGGTACGCGAAAAAGAGCTCTAACTTGTGCCTATCTTACAATTACTAATCTGAGTTTATCTTCAGGCGCCGGATACACATTCCACTTTACGATGACTGGAAATAATGGAAATAATGGAGACAGCATTTTAGCCGTCGTGCAAGGTCACGTACCTACTGCGACATTAGAAAAAGGCAAAAACGCCGGTGAATTGAGTATCACTTTGCCCACGGAGGACTGCCCGACGTCCCTCTTTCCCAAAATCTTCAAATCCCTGCAAGATAAGCAACAAAGCCTTGGAATTATATCAATGGGCATGTCGCTTACCACCATGGACGACGTTTACATCAAGTACATGCGTACAATATGGCTATTTTCTTAATGTTCTGAGCATGTCGTACAATTTTCAGAGTGGACGAGGCTTCATCCGCAGGTAACAAATCGGACCCGACACCAGCTCCATCTGTTGCCGTAACTCCGGCTCCAAGTGAGAGTCATAGCGTGGGTGTGGGTTCAACATCCCAATCGATAGCACCAGCAGGATCGGAGGACACAGTCGCCGAAGTACCGGAAGTAGACCCGGAAGGTAAATCAAATCAAGATAAGTATTTATCAATGTAAAGAAGCTACAGACCTCTTTTTACAGATCTTAACAAAGACATTGTGAAGTCCCGTAATCGTGGGGTCACATTATGGTGTCAACAGTTTGGTGCTTTCGTTTGCAAACGGTTCTCGTATATACGTCGAAAATGGAAATCGACGACGACACAGGTACACATGCAATTAAGTAGCTCTGGGATAACGTAATTACGAAAACTTTGCTTAACCTTTTAAAATTGAGTTTCCCCCCTGCACAGGTCGTGCTCCCCGTGCTTATCTTCATCTCCTGCATCCTAGGAGCAAATCGTGTAATGTACGAAACCATGAAGACGGATGCCCCAAGTGCACAAAAAATCGGATTTGAACCATACAGCGACAAAATTGTGAGTGCTCCCAATTTGAAAATTTACAAGAATACAAATTAGTTTATATGACGTGGCTTATCTTTGTCCTTGTTTCAGATAACGCTTTATAACGACATCAATGAGGTGGTACACATGTTGTTATTCTATCAAAAATCATGTTCTCATGTTCATATCTTCACAGACGCTCAATGAAGCTACGTGGTCTCATATAATCGGCCCTTCTGCCAGACAGGCAGAAGGGCCGACACTGCAGGTGGATCCTTAGCCGTTGAACTTGGACGACTGAGTACCCTCCATTTGTCCACATTTCAGACAAAGTACATCTTCGCTCTGGAGCTCAATGAGACAGAAATCACTGCCTTTTACCAGACAGGCGTTGAAACAAAATTCAATAACGAGGACGCTCTCGCGCTGAGTTTAGCATCCAACGTCCTCCTCGCAATCACGATGGATCGACGAAGCAATGTTACGCCACATCTTGAGATGACGACGCACCCCTTCTCACGCCTGCGCAATCTTGGCGAGATGGAGAAGCTGATGAAAGAGGAAAATTTCGGTTTGATTCAAGCGGCATTGTGCGGTGGCGCATTTCCCTTCGGACTGGCCATACTCGCCACAATGTTTATCATTCCGTTATTGGAAGAGAAAATCTGTAATGTGGGTTGGATTTCATTTTATATATATGAATTAATATATAATAGTAGCTTACAATGCGATGGTGTGAAGTGTGACGCTCCGATTTAGTTGAAATTTTGGAATTATATGTAGTCCAAGTCAATACAAAAAAAACGTTTTTTGCTTGAGGTAGTTTGTGCGAGGGTGGGAATGAGTCTAAATATTTGAGGTCAAAGTTGAAAAATGGAGGATTTTCCCCTCCGAGAAGAACGAAAGTGGAGTTTGCTTCCTCCGCTTGGTAAGAATCGCACCTTTTTAACCTTTGACCTTAAATATTCTGACTCATTCCAACCATCGCACAAACTGCCTCAAGAAACCTTGTTTGTATTGAATTGGACTACATAATTCCAAAATTTAAGCCAAATCGGAGTGTTACATTTCACACGATCGCATTGTTAGTTCTGAAATTTGCCCCTTATGCTTTTCTACAAATATATTTGTAGGCTAAACAACTTCAACTGATGACCGGGGCGAGTCCGTTGATCTACTGGGGCACCTGTTTTGTATGCGACTTTGCCATGGCCTTTGCAACAACTTGTGTCATATTCATTTGCATATTCTGTGTACAAGACAAGCCAATCTATACTGATAGAGGTGAAATAAGCAGTATGATTTTCAAAAATTTTGTTTCCAAATCAGCATTTTTCGAAATTTTTAGGTATCTTATTCCTCATCTTGATCGTGTCAGTTTTTGCTTCCATCTCGTTAGCACACTTGTTTAGCCTCGCTTTTAATAATGTTACGGTCGGATTCGCAGTCGTGCTGATTATCCAGTTAATGTCTGGTGAGTGGATTTGCTGTTTTTTTAAATAGGATGGGTGAAAAGCCAGTTGCGTCGGAAGTTGGGAGGGGCATATGGGGACATTAGCATTGTGGGATTGGAGGAGGAGCGACTTATTAACATGGGCAATATTATAATTTTGCTGAATTTATGGGTGGGGGCAATGTCCCCTTGCTTCCACAGCCAATGTGACGCCCGGCTTATTCCCATTCGGAACGTGGTCTGCGAGAAACATTTCGAAGCGTGGGTTCGATTTGCGTTTTTTTCGGCAATCCCGTGGGAAAAAATCCCATATAGACCTAAAAAAAGGGGGATGTGGCCCCCCGCTTTCCCGGAAAACGCGCTTTGTTTGCACCTTTGCACCACAAATCGTTTCCAAGTTTCCCCCATTTTATGCATCACTTCGTTACATTTCATAATTCAGATAAATCAAAAAAAATAAACTAATTGATCAAATTATTTCATTTTTAGGAGTGATTGGTTCTCTGGCAAGCAGCAATGAGGGTGTGGAAGGTTACACCACGATGGTCGCAGTAATGCGAGGACTGTTCATGTGGTTTCCAAGCTTTGGTACCACACTCTCCGTCATCAAGTTCCTCACCGTTGCAATGAGTGACCATCGTTGCGCCTATTTTCCCAGCGAGGGGGAAAGTCTGATCTGCGTTCCTGGCATGGGCGAAGATTGGAAGGACTATGAGAGGCTGATAGCTCACTGTTGCCGTAAGTACATTTTCAAATTGAGAATCCAAACCAGAGTTCATTTCTGGAGGATTTCTTATGTTGTTATCTGAGGTTGCCAGATAATTTCCTAGATTTACAAATGATTGGAAGTGGACACATCCATGGAATAGAATTAGGGTCACTTCATTTGCATAGATCTGCTATGCCGATTCTATGCAAATCTTAGAAGGTGTCTGGCAGCCTCAGATAACAACACAGAAATATCCGACCAAGATATCAACTCTGGTTTGGACTGCGAAAAACATTTACAAAGACCAGGTTAAATGTACATATAGCCCGATTCTGCGTTTTGTTAACGATTCATAAAGTGTTTTGAGGTCATCTCGAATTTCTAAATTAAGCTACTCGTGTCAAGTAAATAGCCTAAATCACTAGTAAATACTACATTTCCAGGCTGAACGTAGAAAATTATTATTTGAAGGGTACATTTATAACTCAGAATTTTGTCGTTTTTTTAAATTTCTACAGAAGACTGTTCCATTTTTCCTGAAGCAAAATGCCTCCATGAAGTAGAATCGTCTTACTTGGTGTGGACAATGACGAAGACGATGAAGACGACGATGATGAAGCAGGTGACCCCAAGGCCGACGCATAAGCCGTGGACTTGGCCGAAGAATAGGCCGACGACTAGGCCGAGGCCTTGGCCGAAATATTTTCCACACCCTTCCTTCGCGGAGGAAGAAGAAGTTCGCGTGGTTGAAATATTCCGGGCCGGATTGGGACAGGAGTTGTTCTACATTTTGCTTGTTGGAGTCCTCTATCAGATAATCCTCCTCCTTCTCGAAGTCGTGATATTTCCATTGTTAAAAAAACACACGGGGAAGGGAGGAGCACCTCAAGTTGATCAAGGACAAGTTGACCCTGACGTGCAAGAAGAGGCTGACAGGGTGAAAGAACTCGTTCAAACACGTAAAGTTTTATTCATTTTAAAGTCAACGTAACCGTTCAGCATTATTTTTCTGACGTAGGAGCCACTGACCAAGACGCTCTCGTGGTGGAAAACTTTGCCAAAATGTACGGACCCTTTGCTGCAGTGGCGGACGTAAGCTTTGGCGTCCATCACGGCGAATGTTTCGGTTTGCTTGGCGTGAATGGGGCTGGAGTAAGTGCAGTGCATTTTTACACAACAAATATGAAATTTTATGCAATAAAAATCGCCTAATATTTTGTAATATTCCTAGAAAACGACGACATTCCGTGAGTCATAATTTTATCAAATTGTGCAAAAATTGCACATTTCATAGTTTCGCGATAAAATTCCCCACTTAATCCAGGTATGCTCACGGGGGATGAAAGTAGGACGAGGGGTAACGCTTACATTTCAAATACCAGCTTGACCCAGTCAGGAAGTGCGTTTTACTCGCGGATTGGGTACTGTCCCCAATCTGACGGAATTATCGGCGTGCTCAGTGGACTCGAGATGGTCCTTCTTTTCGCCCGCTTGAGAGGAGTGAAACAGGTCAAAAACGACTGTGCAGAGTGGATGGAGCGAGTGGGTCGGGACAAAATCATTGATTGATTATTCACATTCATGTTTGTATGACCCTGAATTTTGGTTTAATTCATTATAAGGTCTGACTGACAGTAAGGACGTTCAGTGTCGAAACTACTCGGGAGGAATGAAGCGGCGTTTGAGTGCGGCTATGGTAAATATGAAAAGCTTCAAGATTGCGAATTACGCATACTTAATCAAGGCTAAACTAATATGAGTTTTCAGGCTTTGGTTGGAGATCCTGACATCGTTTTGCTAGACGAACCGGTAAATTATTCCTATAATTCTGCTGATATCCAGAATATTTTGGAAATTCTGATTTTGGAAATTTTTCTTCAGACAAGTGGCGTTGATCCCGTGAGTCGGAGAGAATTCTGGAAAATTATCATGTCCACGAAAGCCTCTGGCAGAGCGATCATTCTCACATCGCACAGGTAAAAGCTAAAAAAAAAAATACGGCGACTTCCGGTTTTACTCATGCCCACATTAATTCAAAATTTTTCCATCCAAGCATGGACGAAATTGAGGCGTGCTGCTCCAGGCTGGGGATCATGGTAAACGGTCGTCTTCAATGTCTCGGTGGCGTGCAGTATCTCAAATCCAAGTTCGCCCAAGGCTTCACCTTATCCGTCACCTTGACCCAAGAAGCTCTCACGCTTAACCAAGAAGTAGAGGAGCTAATTTTCGAAATTTTGCAAAAGTTTGATCCTTGCATGCTCAGAGATAGACACGCGGTAAATAAATATTCACATACAGAACTGGGAGACATAATTTTTGGAGTTTATTACTCGAGTTTGTCCTAAATGCCTCGTTTTTTTAGACGTCATTACAGTACCAAGTACTAAACCCTACGATCCCCTGGGACGTTCTGTTTGGCAAGATGGAGGAGGTCAAGGTCAAGTACGAGAAGCTTATCGCGGATTACTCAATCACGGAAACAACTCTTGAGGAGGTTTTCCTCGCTTTTGCACGAATGCAGTATCCAAGTCGATACGCGGATACTAAGTGCCCTTGCAAGTGCGGATGATACCTTAAGGGTGGGTCTGAATGAAGTGGAAATATTTCTAGCGCCATCACTGTCAAAGAAGTTAGTAGAAGAAACTTAATAAAATAACTTCGATATTAAACATTTTCATTTGGTCACTTGGTATTCAATTTCCACCTTCGTTTTACAATAATTTATCGAGAATGTAGAAGTAAATGAAAGTCAAATATTTTTAAGTACGGGTGGAATGGTCCCAACAAAATGGTTCACCGATAGTAATAATTTTTTAGCAATACAAAGTTGGTATGCAGCAATGATTTATTTTTGATTAAAATCAGTTAGAAAATGGTTATGGTACAAGAAATGTACAGCTTGAATATACACGGATGAAAAAGATATCAGTTATTTGGAGGCATCAATAAGTCGTCGAAGTGACTTGAAGGCGTTGATCCTGCCTTCGCCGTGATGATGGTTGGGAAATTGATTGTCGGGGATTCCGCTGCAGACCTTTCCCATGTCGACGAGGTCCTGGTCAACCCCACCCCGCATGTGGGCCGTCACATTTCCAAAGCTGATGCTCGGGTTGTAGGCGAGGAGGAGAGAGGTCAGTCCGGCGGCGTGGGGGCAGGCCATGCTCGTTCCGGAGAGGGCTCGATAAGCATCGTCCGCCGTGTTGTAGGCGGAAAGGACGTTGGATCCTGGTGCAGAGATGTCGGGCTTCATTCTTCCGTCGGTTGTGGGGCCAACGGAGGAGAAGGAGGACAACTCGTCGTCGACCGTGGTCGAACCCACGCCAATCACGTTTCGATCTCCGGGTGAGTTGGCCGTGTTGCAGGATGGGCCAGAATTTCCGATGGAGAAAAGTGGGATGATGTTGGCAGTGTGGAAAGCAGCAATTGCGCCATCAAACCTGAAGGATTGGAAAATTGAAAATAGTCATATAAACCTGGGCATTGTTAGAGTAAATTTAATTGAATTTAGACTGACCAAGTAGCACCGCGACCGCCTCCCCAACTATTTGAAACGAGATGTGGGGCCTTGCTGCAGTCTGGGGCACTTCCGTCGGGACGCGTTGGACACGTGATGAACTGGGCGCATGCCAAAAGAGCGTTCTGGGCACAAGATGAAGTCGCACATCCACGACAAGAAGTCCATTTAGCATCTGGGTAGACTCCAATCCCTCCAGCGCCACAGATCGTCCCAGTCGTGTGAGTACCGTGACCGTTGATGTCCATGGGAAGTGCGTTGGCATCATAGGGGTCGAACCATCCATAATCTCCGAACCAGTTGGCTCTCAAGGCTTCGTGGGTGTGTCGAGCTCCAGTGTCAATTGTTGACACCACGATTTGCGACGCTTTGGTCGAGGTCCCCAAAAGTTCACGAGCTTCGGCCGCCTGAATTTTCTTGACGCCCCATTCGCCCGATGGATCTTGTCTTCCACGCAAAATTGGCCCCTCTACGATCGTGTCCAGTTCGATGATTTCCTCCAACTCCAAACTCTTGACTTCGTTGAAGGAGGCGAGGACCATGATCAAGTCCATCGTGGCTCCCTTGACGTAAACCTGGTTCGTGATCCACAGGGATTTGAACTCGAATCGCCCCTGGAGGTAGGACAGGACGTTGGACTGGACACGGCCGGCGAGGCGGACGAGGGCAGAGTTCATGGCGTCAAGTCGGTCTTCTCGAGTGTCGAATCGGGTGTCATCAATCGCCTGCAAAGTTTCGGCCGTGCTTTCTTGAAAGGTCACGAAGATGTCGGCAGTTTCGGCTTGTTTGGCTGCTCGGAGGAGACGGTAGTCGATTTTGTCGCCATTTTCAGGTCGGCCTTGCGCCAATGCGACGAGTGCAAGTACTAGAAGTAGCTTCATTTTCAAGTGAAAATGTTTAATGGTTTTTGTTTCTGTTATTTGAAGTTGTAGTTAATAATTGTTTGAAGTGAATGATACTCTTCTCCAAAGTTTGGGTGCTTTTTATACCAAAAAGCTTCATTGTCTTGCTCTCATCACGTATCAAAGTTTATGAACTTTACATTAATTTTGGGTGGGATTTCAATTATTTTTCCCAGTGTACATATTGGTAAACTTGCAGATCAAACGATAATATGAAAGCATTGTTTCGATGCGTGACATAAGTTGAACTTGAATATTGGTGATAATAATAATACATTGTACTCCACATTATGCAAATATGTATTATTTCTTGTCCATGCACTACGTTTAATTGTGCTGCAGATGCCTGTTAGTTCACACACTGCATTTCCGACATGGGTGATTGGCCGTAAAAAGATCAATACTTTATTAATTCGCAGCAGATTTACCCAGTGTGGTTAGCAGATAAGCTGCTACTGCAAATATTCAGCCTGGCGACAATACATAAGTAGTGAGTAACGATGAGCTTAAGTTGTCAAAAATCTTTTCGGTTGATTGGCAAATATGCAGCCATGCTATGAGATCACCCAGTGGTTGACCAGTGGGGGTCACCGGAGTGGATGGGGAATTACGCACCAAAATTTCAAAATTATAGTAGAAAGCTGAAATTTGTTACAGAGGTTGCTAATGGCTCCTAATGAAAGAATATGAATTGAAATTAGAAAATTTTTCAACAGTAGGCACCCGAGGGGGTGACCAATACCGATTTTTCAAAGTCATCCAATCGAGCTAATAACTAATTTCCAATTTCACGGTTAACACATAATATGTGTTTTCTAATATTTGTTTTGTAATATGTAATTTTTTAAATTCCATGTACAAATTTTCAAGTACATAATTTCCAGACATCGGAACAAAGCGTGAATCATACATATATCCACCACTTGACAAGTCTATCAATGGGGCGAGATTTTGGATAAATTAGGCTTATCATTACTCATTCCCTATTGTCGCCAGGCTGAATATTTGCAGTAGCAGCTTATCTGCTAACCACACTGGGTAAATCTGCTGCGAATTAATAAAGTATTGATCTTTTTACGGCCAATCACCCATGTCGGAAATGCAGTGTGTGAACTAACAGGCATCTGCAGCACAATTAAACGTAGTGCATGGACAAGAAATAATACATATTTGCATAATGTGGAGTACAATGTATTATTATTATCACCAATATTCAAGTTCAACTTATGTCACGCATCGAAACAATGCTTTCATATTATCGTTTGATCTGCAAGTTTACCAATATGTACACTGGGAAAAATAATTGAAATCCCACCCAAAATTAATGTAAAGTTCATAAACTTTGATACGTGATGAGAGCAAGACAATGAAGCTTTTTGGTATAAAAAGCACCCAAACTTTGGAGAAGAGTATCATTCACTTCAAACAATTATTAACTACAACTTCAAATAACAGAAACAAAAACCATTAAACATTTTCACTTGAAAATGAAGCTACTTCTAGTACTTGCACTCGTCGCATTGGCGCAAGGCCGACCTGAAAATGGCGACAAAATCGACTACCGTCTCCTCCGAGCAGCCAAACAAGCCGAAACTGCCGACATCTTCGTGACCTTTCAAGAAAGCACGGCCGAAACTTTGCAGGCGATTGATGACACCCGATTCGACACTCGAGAAGACCGACTTGACGCCATGAACTCTGCCCTCGTCCGCCTCGCCGGCCGTGTCCAGTCCAACGTCCTGTCCTACCTCCAGGGGCGATTCGAGTTCAAATCCCTGTGGATCACGAACCAGGTTTACGTCAAGGGAGCCACGATGGACTTGATCATGGTCCTCGCCTCCTTCAACGAAGTCAAGAGTTTGGAGTTGGAGGAAATCATCGAACTGGACACGATCGTAGAGGGGCCAATTTTGCGTGGAAGACAAGATCCATCGGGCGAATGGGGCGTCAAGAAAATTCAGGCGGCCGAAGCTCGTGAACTTTTGGGGACCTCGACCAAAGCGTCGCAAATCGTGGTGTCAACAATTGACACTGGAGCTCGACACACCCACGAAGCCTTGAGAGCCAACTGGTTCGGAGATTATGGATGGTTCGACCCCTATGATGCCAACGCACTTCCCATGGACATCAACGGTCACGGTACTCACACGACTGGGACGATCTGTGGCGCTGGAGGGATTGGAGTCTACCCAGATGCTAAATGGACTTCTTGTCGTGGATGTGCGACTTCATCTTGTGCCCAGAACGCTCTTTTGGCATGCGCCCAGTTCATCACGTGTCCAACGCGTCCCGACGGAAGTGCCCCAGACTGCAGCAAGGCCCCACATCTCGTTTCAAATAGTTGGGGAGGCGGTCGCGGTGCTACTTGGTCAGTCTAAATTCAATTAAATTTACTCTAACAATGCCCAGGTTTATATGACTATTTTCAATTTTCCAATCCTTCAGGTTTGATGGCGCAATTGCTGCTTTCCACACTGCCAACATCATCCCACTTTTCTCCATCGGAAATTCTGGCCCATCCTGCAACACGGCCAACTCACCCGGAGATCGAAACGTGATTGGCGTGGGTTCGACCACGGTCGACGACGAGTTGTCCTCCTTCTCCTCCGTTGGCCCCACAACCGACGGAAGAATGAAGCCCGACATCTCTGCACCAGGATCCAACGTCCTTTCCGCCTACAACACGGCGGACGATGCTTATCGAGCCCTCTCCGGAACGAGCATGGCCTGCCCCCACGCCGCCGGACTGACCTCTCTCCTCCTCGCCTACAACCCGAGCATCAGCTTTGGAAATGTGACGGCCCACATGCGGGGTGGGGTTGACCAGGACCTCGTCGACATGGGAAAGGTCTGCAGCGGAATCCCCGACAATCAATTTCCCAACCATCATCACGGCGAAGGCAGGATCAACGCCTTCAAGTCACTTCGACGACTTATTGATGCCTCCAAATAACTGATATCTTTTTCATCCGTGTATATTCAAGCTGTACATTTCTTGTACCATAACCATTTTCTAACTGATTTTAATCAAAAATAAATCATTTCTGCAAACTAACTTTATGTTCATAATTCTATTAACTTATAACCTTTTAAGCATTTACATTTTATAGTCGAAAATGGGGAATGAACTTTGACCATGAATGTCATGGAGAAAAATTTTACACCAAGTTTCCTAAACCATGGTGTTCATGTCATATTTTTTACACATCGAAAGACCAAAACCATGTTAGTCATGGTCGCAAAAATTTGCATTGCAGGACCAATACCATCAAAGTCATGGCGATTGTTTTTGCAAGAAAATACTTTGACCATGACATACAAGGAAGTCGAAAATAATAATTTCCACAGCTTTTTAGCCCGAGTCAGGGCTTATGGAACCGTCATGTCCGTCCGTCCGTCCGTCCGTAAACAGGATAACTCTCTTTAAACACAAGCTACCGACTTGAAATTTTTACCATGTGCATATTGGACAAAGTTAGGAATCGAGTTCGAAGATGGGCGAAATCGGTTAACTGGTTACCCGGTGGGGGTCATCTGAGTGGGTGGGGTCTTATGCACCAAAATTTCAAAATTGTCGTAGAAAGCTGAAATTTGGCACAGAGGTTGCTAATGGCTCCTAATAGATAAAACCTACAGTGAAGACTCCATATAGCCCGAGTCAGGGACATAGTCCCTGACTCAATAAGTCAGAGCCCGCTTCTAAATTTTTTTCCGAATTGACCAACATAATATCACCAACTTCCGTGTTGTGGATGGTTAAAAGTTTGTTAGATAGTTTCTATTATTTGGTCCCAAATTTTTGAGCAAGTTACAGATCATGTGTCTTGACCACCATGACCAGTGGGCTTCTTTAACATCCTGAAGCTCTAAGCTGTATGTATGTGCTATCCAGCAGTGGTTTTCAGCCTCCATATCAAATTTCAGCTCGATATAATGATTTTGAAAAATCAGTATGGGTCACCCCATAGGGTCACTCTGGTTGCACTTTACTCACTTTTAACTTCATATTCTTTAATTAGAAGCCATTAAGTACCATCGTGCCGGATTTCATTTTTTTAAAGTAATTTCTAAAAATCAGTATGGGTCACCCCACAGGGTCCCTCAAGATTAAAATTTTTCCAACCTGAAGTTATTTTTTTCTATTAGGAGCCATTAGCAACCTCTGTATCAAATTTCAGCTCTCTACAACAATTTTGAAATTTTGGTGCAAAATACCCTACCCACTTATATGACCCCCACCGGTTCAAAACTTTTCTGATCGAACCCATCTTCTAACTCGGTCGTTGCATTGCCCAGATACATGTCTGCACCAAATTTGGTCAAAATTGGTTAACTCGTTCGACAGTTCGACTGACATGACAATTACATAAGCCCTGGTTCGGGCTAAAAATCACGACTCGAGAAAAAGTCAGTCTTTGGATGTAATCCGAATATTTTAACGTTGCAATGTGATTAAAAGTCAACAATAATTACTTAATAAATTTCGTAAAAAATTGATATATGTAACTAAGGACGGATCTTTTTAATTGTTGTGTTTTCGTCCGGCACTTCGTGTAAAATTGTTCGCCATGACATACATGGTCAAAATGCTTAAAAGGTTAACAATTGACAATTTATAGTCAGAGCGAATTTCTTAATTAATTCGTGATCTGATTAAAAGAATTACCGAATTTTTCAGTGTGTTGCCTAAAATCGTTTAATTATGCTGTTCAAAGGTGTATTAACGACGTATTTTCTTGTTGTTCTGGTCCTTCAAGAATTTTGCTCTGGACATCCAACCTTACCAGATCAAGTGACATCAAAATTAAACGGTATTTCTGACGGCTTTCGAAATTACGAATGACTACCAAATTATTACAAGATGCACTAAAATTTTACGAAATCATAAATTATGCCCTTAAAAACTATTTAATTTTTAAATTTTCTTGAAACTTTAGACACTTCTACAAGTCTCAAACAAAACAAATTCGGCTTGGACAGTGCAGATTTACGGACTAAATTATCCAAATCGTTGTCTCAATCTCCTCCCGTTTCCGACCCTCTTGACGAAGGGAACTCAACTAATTTGAATAATTTGGTAATATATTTGCTTTGATAACAGTTATACAAGTTATGCATTGTATTGCGGTGGATCGAAGTCAACCGGACAGAATTTCTACGCGCCAAAATCATACTATCACTATAGTATACTATCACTTATTGCACTTGGGTGATTCACGGTAAAGACATCAATGCTTCATTTCGCAGCAGATTTACCCAAAGTGTTTGGCAGATAATAAGTAGTCTGGGGACGAAATAGATAAGCGAGGATAAGCTCCAAAATCCACGTGATGAAAGTAGAGTCAAGTCCATCAGTGTCCCTTCTCTGTCAGTCCCTTCTCAGCATAATGTGTCGAAAACTTATGAACCTGGCAGCTTTGAAATTTTATCCTGAAAATTAGTCAAAATAGGTTAAATAGTTGGCACTATCTGAATCACATAAGTACGCATTTTTACTAATTATCTAAATGCTTTAATATGAGGGTATTAATTTTTGTACTATCTATGTATACAAAAATATTAAACCCAAATGCACAATACCAATTATTGTTGATTTTGGACGATTAAGACTCGGATCAAAGCTTGGAACTACAACTTTTTGCTAATTTAACAATTTGTGTGACATGCAATTTTTGTGTATGTATGTATGCAATACTATATTAAGTATTTAACCCATTATATCATGCGAACTGATTACACTCGTCCATGATAAATATTTAGAAACCATTTTGATCTAAATTAAGCCAAATTAATTGTCTTGTCATTCTCGCTTTATTTACTTTAATAATTACAAGATAGCTTGCTTAAATAGTAGGTAGTAATTAATGTAAGTTAAGCCTTTTATTAACTTGTACGTGCATAAATGTAGGAGTTCTGCAAAAAGGACGTTCATACAACAACATTTCAAGAAAAATTGCGAGTTTACACATTTACTGAAAGCCCCAATTACCAGAGTTGCGTTCATAAAACCTTAATAACTTAAATTTCGAAAAGTTACAAAATTTACAAAATTCTACTAAAATTACGAAAACAATTTCAAATCTACTTTTTGCATCCAAGTAATTTTACAAGATTTACAACCTTTATAAATTTATTTCGAATAGTTTCATACACAAAATCGTATTTTCATCAAAACCACAAAAATTTCCACGTACAATATGCACACCACACGGTCGAAAAATGAAACTAGTTTTACAAATCAAAAAACATTCAAGTCTCCACAAGTATACTTACTTATTACATATTTATTCATATATATCCCTACGTACACACGCTTAAATACGTCGATACTTAACACCGTCACGGTAACGCAGAATTACATACGTGTCTACCTACGGTTAAAAGTGCAAATTTAGCCTAAGCACATAACTCACGCGGATCCTTATGCATGTAACAATGCGGCTTTTCGTGTTAAAATGCACTGCATTTTTTATCACGGCTTCAATCAAATAACGGTTTCGGATGGATGCGTCCCCTCTTTGAGGAAAATATTTAATGTTTTATTTATTTCGTGCACCAATTTTATGCTTTATCGCCAATTTCAGGAAGTAATTTGCCCCCCAATTTGTACTCGTTTTTTAATTGAGAATCATTAAATGTATGTCTGGCTGAGGTACCTCTGAGGTATTTTTTCAGAAAACGGAAGGAAGGAAGAAATGACTCCAAAAAAGTGGCAGTCTCATCGACGCGAAGTCATCAATGTAGTCTAAATCTAAATCTGGTGGGGATTATTCTAGTCAAAAAATGTCTTGTGGGTGAGATTTATAAAATTATGATAATTTCACAAGATTAGAAAAAGTGAGATGTTTTTGCCAGATATTTGATAGATTTTATCAAAAAGTTTGTGTGACAAAGTTTGTGTGACAGTTGTTTCTTGTGATGGTGGGGACATTGATAGTTTGTGCAATTTTGGCGAGGGAGAAATTGTTGGAAAAGTGAGAAATATTTTGGAAATTGGTTAAAATTTTGGGAAGTCAAAGTGGGTTTGTTTAATTAAATAAGTGAGAAAATGATGTGACCAGTATAAATTTGTGTTTGCTAAAAATTGGAAAAATTATGGAAGCCAAACAAGTCCGGGAACATTAAGAAAGCTGGAAAAATAAGAAAATTTCAAGAAATTTGTAAAGCATGGAGACACAAGAAACCTGGAAAATCTGAAAATTTCAGAGTTCTGGAAAGTGTAGAAATTTAAAAACTGTGGTAAATCTGGAAAATATGGAAATCCAGTAACTTAAAAATTATGGGGACGCAAATAATTTTGAAATCCAAATCACCACCGATAAGATTTCCTCCGCTAAATAATTCCACTGCGAAATTTTAAATTCTAAAATCATGGTATTTGCAAGCGGAATAATTCGTTCCGTGACGCAGTTACGGACAGTTTTGCAATCCGTGCTCTTTGTCCCGTTCGCGTACATTTTCTTCTTTAATATGATCCCCAGTTTTTTGGTCGCATGGGACAGTGCGACCAGACTTCAAGACAGATTCAATGATAACTTCAGGGGGCGAGCGAACACGTACGACTTTATCGTGGGTAAGGTTTTATCAAAACGGTAGAGAACCAACTTTTAGGATAATTCTATCTTTAGAAAGACACCATTTTTTAAATAGATATTGGCAAAATTCACGAGTGTAATCCGGCAAAATCGTCACCCTTACAAATCGTGCTACAAATTACTTATCTTATTTTTTACCAGCAAGATTACGCGTATCTACAATTGGCCGACTATGAAACTTGTACAATGTGAATTTCAGATTTAACTTTAGATTTATATATGTAAATTAACTTGGTTTAAGGTTAATAATTAAATGCAGAAAAGTTTTTCGTATGAAGTATGCATTAATAATTAACAGTTACTTCCGGCATTAACTTTATTTATAATAGGCAAATTGAGTCCCATGAGTTGCATATTGATGAATTTATTTCCAGCAAGCAGGGCTCGTATGTAGGTATTACCCATCGTTACCTTACTAAATTTCCAGTGATGACATAAATTTGAATTATTTTTGCAGTCGGAGGAGGCACGGCCGGATCGGTGGTGGCGAACAGATTATCAGAGCTTTATTCCGTCCTTCTTATCGAGTCTGGTGAGTTGATATTTGGCCTTGTAAGATATTACAATGTCAAAATTTTATACAATATGCAATTTAGTTTTGTATAAACCATGTGTTAAATCATTGTGCCAAGATCATAAGAATTTGCAATAAGAATTTTTTACAAGTCCATAGCGAGTGTGCACTGTGCACTACTTACATATGTATAATTATGCACTTATGCATGCATTATCTGTAAGGCTGGCTTTGTTTTGTTGTGTTTCAAATTTTTGATTTTACAAAAGAAATAAACTATAAAAGAAAAATTTTGCCAATTTTGTGTGTGTAAAATGATAATTTTTACATTTGAAACATTGTTATTTCGTTTATTCGTAAAATTCCAGTGGCCAATGCCCTTTAATTAATTTAGTTTAATTTTTGAAGGGCACACTTGAGAAAGAAAGATTTTGATTTTTACCCAAGTTTTAATTCATAACCTATAAACATCCTTTTAATAACTTGGCAAACCGACGAAAATATTTCTGTCGTTAACATCAAACTGAAAATTTGCAACAAAAATTCATAACCTATAAACATAAACATTTTTACCCAAGTTTTAATTCATAACCTATAAACATCCTTTTAATTACTTGGCAAACCGACGAAAATATTTCTGTCGTCAACATCAAACTGAAAATTTGCAACTAAAACTAAATTTTTGCGATCTTACTCCAGAATTTTGGAAATTATGTTGCTTGCTACGTAATACTTATCTAATATCTTTAATTTTTTAAATTAGGCGGTCCAGCCAACCCTTTAACTCTGATTCCGGCGCTCACTTTGAATTTGATGAACCGTCCCCAATCCGACTGGAGGTACAAGACTGTCCCGCAATCTCGAGCTTGTCTAAATTCAATCAATCAGGTTAGGAAGGAATTGAATTTGTGCAAAATATGTATTGGCAAAAATTTGCATAATTTAATACTTGTTAATGAATTTACACACTTGGCATGCATAGCAAAAATAAAGTGTAATTTAAATTTTGGTCATTTAAGGAATGCCTGATATCTGCCGGAATGGCGATGGGTGGATCCAGTACGTTGAACCACTTGGCCTTCCTCCGCGGTCATCCCTCTGATTTTGACGCTTGGGCGAGAATCACTGGAGACCGAAGTTGGAGCTATGACCAAGTTTTGCCATTTTTTCGAAGGAGTGAAGAATTCATTGGAACTTCG
This sequence comes from Folsomia candida, assembly GCF_002217175.1. NCBI lineage: Eukaryota > Metazoa > Arthropoda > Collembola > Entomobryomorpha > Isotomidae > Folsomia > Folsomia candida. The sequence goes on along the minus strand of NW_019091200.1, from coordinate 3,803,694 downwards.
ACCGATGGTAATTATGAGTAATTTTGTTTTGTTTTTTTGCAAATCATTTAAAAAATACGAAAGGTTGTGAAAATGAGCATTAACCAGTTTTTGAAATTCTGAAAAATTAAGAAATAACTTTGTGCATCATCTTATCTCTAATGTAAATTAAACTAAATATTTTAAAACTTGGCACATTTGTATGTTTTTGAAAATAAGGTATGAAATCATTGCATACTTTATTTTTGCATACCTTATATTTAAAAATTACATAAAATCCTTTAAAAAATAATTTTCTTATTCCGAATGCGAACAAAATGTAATTTTCGCATCGCTATTTGTGTTGTGTACATTAGCTTGTCCGGTTTTATGTGTACATACATTTCGGCTTTCAATTTACTGTTATGTTCCTTTATAAATATGACTTCCGAATTATGTGAAAACCAAATTTTCAACGTTTACACGTAGAAGTACTTACTTATTATTCGGTTTCCCAGTTTTTCCGAGATGCAAATTTAATTACAAATTCTTACCCTGACTAACCAAATTATTTGCATATAATATTTCAGCATCTGCTCGAGGTCGAGATGGTGAATTGCGCATCCGGGAGCCAGATTATCTGGGTCTTGGATTAGAATGGCTTCGCGCCGGGGTCGAAATGGGATATCCTAGCGTTGACCTTAACGGCCAACATGGACAAGGTATCGGCAGTAGAAATTTTTCAAATGCAAAAATTGGTACAACATGATAGAATTTTTCCAGGATTCAGCATCCTGCAATATCCACTTCGTCGTGGGATGCGCCAAACAACTGACGCGTAAAAAATTAAATATTTTTTTTTTAATTGAAACTATTTTTGAAAATATTTTGTTTTGTTTTAAACTAAAATAGAGCCTTCATCCTGCCAATTCGGTTAAGTCCCAGGTTACGTGTACTGAGCCACACCCTTGCTACCCGGGTAAATTAAAAATAACCGAGTTTGCCAAAATAATCTCAATCGCAAATCCTATGCAAAGTCAGAACTATTTCAAAATTCTTCTTATTTGGGGAAACAATTTTCATAAATTTTTATTAGAGTTAGAATTTGTTACATATTTAATATTTGCAAAGCTCAATATTCATTTCCAAAATTTAACAGATTCTTTTCCGGGACATGACCAATATGGCGTATGGCGTGGAATACGAACGTTTCGGACGAACTGAGCTAGCAATCGCGCGAAGGGAGGTGATCATTTCGGCGGGAGGGGTAGGATCCCCGAAGCTCTTAATGTTATCTGGTGTCGGGCCAAGGACGCATTTAGAGCAGATGGGGGTAAGTAAATAAATAGCATGCAAAATTTTTATTACACGATTTTTACGAAATCGATAGAACTGGGATTTTCACAGATGGTAAAAATCGTGAACTTAAAGGTGGCAATATTTTTATGTAGGTCGATAATTTGAATTTGGTCAGAAATTGATTTATAATACAAGAAAATGGTTGGTGGCAAAAATGTATTTGATATTCACGCTACTGATGCCACACCTATGATATACTTACTAATAATTATGCATATTTATGTAAATATAATTAAGTATACTCAACTCTTACAATACAAATTTGACTTTCAGTTCATTACATATTTTGCTGATTCCGTGTTTGGGGCGACAAAATAAAAAATAATTGTACAATTAAAAAGTAATTTGACTAGATATTTGTGTACGTCCATTACAAAAGTTTGTGTAATGATTATACAAAACGTTATCAGCTTTGCGTGTTACAAATACCCGAATAAATTATGGATAAATTCGAATTATCAAATAAATTATCGGGGCTGTCCAAACCACATTTATGCCAAAATTTTCTTTTCAAAATTATCAATTTTTTGTCAAAAATGATATATAACTTTTCTAAATTTATAGATCCCACTCCGCTCTGACGTTCCCGTCGGTCGAAACCTACAAGATCACTTGGGCGTCCCGTTAGGCCCATTTTTCTTCACGCCATTAACCTCACCCGCATCTGCGCGCTCGTTTCTACTCGATCGTGACTTCACACCGACAAACATCGTGTCCTGGATCGTATCGGGTCGTGGACCGCTATCAACGAGCGGTCTGCAAGGCGCGGGCGCTATTTCGTCCATGCCAGCGCGTGCGCGGGGAGAGGCAAATTGGCCCGACGTCCTACTTCTGTTACACGGCCAAGGGATCCACTCCACGTATGCAAACACGTTTGCGACTGCGCACTCGCTTCAGGTTTGGTTTGATTTCTTTAAAATTTTGAATCGGGTTTTATCGATGGAGATTTGGTTAAAAATTTAATGTTATAAAGTTTACGCATTTACAAAACTTGACATGATTTGCCTTTACAAAATTCATGAAAGAAGTTAGGTAATTAAAAACACTGACATTACTAACAATGGAACCTCTTTTCAAGCTACACGAGATAAGCTTAGTGACTTATGCTAAAAAATCATGGTAAAAATTAGAATTGACGTGGCACTTATCTTTCCGTTGAATGGGCACTTGGAGGTCAAATATTTGAGGGCAAAGTTCACAGTAGCGGCCTGTTTTTTCTCTCAAGCGGGCGAGGGGATGAGTGAAAATTTTCTCCTTCGAGGTCACTCCGCTCCGTTCTCGTACGCTCGCACATCATTCAATGCATATTATTTTTGACAAAATTTGACAATCTCGTAAATTGGTGCATACATTCATTTAATTTTATATTTGCTTTTAAAATCCTACTATCCACCGATCCGTAATAAAAAAAAGTGACGATGGGTTCAATAAATTATAAGTGCATATCGATTAATGAATATGCATTCCAAAAATATACAACGAAATGTGGCAATAAAAATAAGTCAACTTTAAGGATTGTGATTTCTAATTAATTAATACATTCATTAATTATACGAACTTATAATTTATTGAACCCATCGTGACTTTTTTTATTACGGATCGGTGAATAGTAGGATTTTAAAAACCAAATATAAAATTATACGAATGTATACACCAATTTACGAGATTATGAAATTTTGTCAAAAATAATATGCATTGAATGATGTGCGAGCGTACGAGAACGGAGCGGAGTGACCTCGAAGGAGAAAATTTTCACTCTTCCGCTCGCCCGCTTTAGAAAAAAACAGGCCGCTACTGTGAACTTTGCCCTCAAATATTTGACCTCCAAGTGCCCATTCAACGGAATGATAAGTACCACGTCATTTCTAATTTTTAGCTTGATTTTTTAGCATAAGTCACTAAGCTTATCTCGTGTAGCTTGAAAAAAGGTTCCATTGTAAGTGCAAACATAAATGTTGATAACATTTTTTTAAGAACTAACAATTAAGTAAATTTGATATTTAGATATGGGCTCCTTTTTTGTAAAGCGTCAACCGTGTAAACTTTATAGAATTAGGAGGATGTCATTGCCTTTGGTAAAATAAGTGTATATGCGGCATTTGCAAAGTGAGAATTTACTGATATAGGATTCGAAAATTCACTCGATTGATTGTACCCCAAAGTGGTGTAAAAATCATTTTATGCACAATTAGCTGGGTCACAAATTAGGCCGAATTTTAGAAAATTGATTAACTAGAATGCCAAAAATAGCATTTGAAAAATTGTCAAATTATTATGTACTTCGCAGGTACATCAGCTATGGTAGTTGGGCAAGATTTTTTTTAAAGTTTTCAAACTTCCAATTTATGCTTTTTTCTGTTTTCTGACCTGTTCAGGTACTATGCTTGATAACTTTCCTACTGACAAATCCTCCATAAACTTGATCTTTTAACATAAATACTAAAATATTTTAAGATTCGATTCTTGAACTTGAAATTACTCATTACTCTTACATTTTAGTTTCATTTAATCTTGCACACAATAAGGAAACGCAATTAATTAATCTATGTAATTTACATGAGAGTTGAACATTTCCTTTGTAACCTTTGTAACCTTGTTTTCACTTTATATTTTTCCTACTTACTTCTTGAAAATAAATTAATTGTAGGTATAGTTAATTAAGGACAATTTTAAAATGTGCCATGTTACGGTGCCAATTTTGAAATTTGATCATATTTAGTGCTGTCTTGAGCATGAGAGATTCTTTGAAATCTATCATTCTTGTTGGAATTGCATAATTGTGTGATATATTATAGTTTAATGATAATTAATTTTACACAGTTTACAACGTTCACGTCAATTCAGTCAGTAGAATAATCATACCTGTTCAAAAATTCAGATTTCATTCAAAAGTCAGTCATCCCGATTTCTGACTGAAGATTTTCATTCACATCAGTTTCTTTCAAATTCATTTCATTTCACTTCATCAGACTTCATCTCTTGCATGTATTAAGCATAGGATGAAAAATGAAATGAGTGAGAAATCCTTTCATTCACACTCATTCATCTGAAATGACGGAATCTTTCAATCATTTTCATTCAAATCACAGGAAATCCATTTTCATTCGTTATCACTCACCATCATAATCACTCAAATGAATGAATTTGAACAGGTATGAGAGTAATAACTTGAAAACTACTACTGATTACTTCCAGGAAGACGAGATCACGACGTATTACGACCCCACCTCCAACGCAGGCCGCGATTCGTTTCATATTCGGATCGTGGGTGCGCGTCCCACGTCGACGGGTTCGGTTCTTTTGGCGTCGACTAATCCGCGCGACCCGCCAATTATAAATCCTCGCTATTTGGATGACGCTGGTTCAGCGGATATTCGAATTTTAACGGAAGGAATCACCGCAGCATTGAATCTTGTCGAAAATTCGACAACGTTCCGCACCCTGGGCGCAACTCTGGGTGGAACTTTGTTACCCGGGTGTGAAACTCAGACCCCGCGAAGTATGGCGTACTGGACATGTTACATCCAACGCTTCTCGATGAGCCAGCACGACCCTGTGGGGACTGCAGCGATGGGTGCCGTGGTGGATAGCGATTTGAAAGGTGGGTAGATGGTAAACTGCAAAAATGTTGGGAATTTTTTGCATAATTTTTTTAGCACAAATTATTAATTGGCATGTGCAATGATTTGTCTTAAATACTTTCCGAAGTAAAAACTTCTCATATCTTCTGGTTAGATATTAAATTTTGTTAGTATAATCAAATAGTGTTGTTCTTGCCATATATTTTTTTAGAAATTCGGCTTATTTCTTATTTCAATTTTAGCTTCTGAAGATCAGAATTTGCAAACTCTATCATTTTTTGTGTTGTCATTTTTTATATGGCAATTTGAGATTTACTGAAGAGATGAGACCAAATTCGTAGCTTCCTTCCATGAAGCGTCCTTTAATCCTAGCTTTATTAGTTGAAAAATGCAATATTTAAATTGCTGAACATCTTTTTTCTCAATTCCAAGCCCTTGAATTACTTATTTAATTTACCGTAAATTTAGTATCATCTTGATTCCATATATAATATTTTAGTGACAATTGATAGATTTTCACTTCATTTAGATTAGTTGGAACGAATGAAATTTTGTTAACTAATCCCAAATCTTGTGAAGCAACTTGGTTGTCAGAATACCGACCCTGATCCCTAATTGATTTTTTTAATTTTATTTTTTTCAAAGTTCGCGGCACCCGCGGTCTCCGCGTTATTGATGCGTCCATCATGCCCACCATCGTTTCCGTTCCGACACTCGCGACGACAATTATGATCGCGGAAAAAGGAGCCGACTTCATTTTACGGGAGCATGGCGCAAATTCAACCCAACTTCCATCCATTGGTGGCATTGTGACATCAGCCGTTTTTGGACGGAACGGCCTCCTTGTCCGGAACCCTATCCAGCGCTTCCTCGCATCCGAATTCGACCGGATGAACCCACTTCCTTCCTTATTTCGAATGCCGTTCAATCGCACCGATTTCAACCCGTTTTCCCGTTTTCTGGGTTTCTTTTTACCGGCCGGACAACAACAACCGGGCACTAACCCGGGACTATTTTCCTCCATTTTCGCCATTTTAAATCCATCCACACTGTTGGCAAATTTGCTAACCCCGCCGACCCCACCTCCACCAAGGGTCAGGCCACGACCTTTGCTAAATATTTTGCAACAGTTGGGAGGAAACGTGGGTGGCGCTGGTGGCGGGAATCGCCCTTTCGCCACGAATTCGACGACAAACAATAATTTATTCGATATCATCTTCCCTGTGAGAAATAACACCATCACGTTGCCCAATCCCTTCCAAGACATTTATCGAAATCAACAATTAAACAGTAGAGATAACAATTTTAACATTTTCGGGTCTCTATTCGCCCCAAGAGCGACGACCCCCCGGCCACCCGTAGTGAATAACGCGTCGCCTAATCCCCTCTCATTTTTACTCGGAGTGGGCCAGAACTTTCAAAGAAATCCGGGTTTAGTGCAATCAATTTTAAACTCGGCGGGTCCTAGGGGACAAGTCACGCCATCTCCGGGACGAGTAGTGACATCCTTCATACCGCAATTAGCTTCAGGTTCGTCCCCACTTCCGGTCACGGCGGTTGGACCAAGTCCGATTTTATCAACGCCACCGACACGATTCTGGATAACCTTGCCGAGAACGTCGACCACGACGACACAAATTCCTGTGACGACAACATTGGCGCCTGCAACAACTCCTGGATTGGTCGAAATTCCACTTTTGTCCGGAGTAAATGAGTCCATCCCGTCCTTCACGGTGCCAATTTTTCGTGTAAATGTCGACACGACGGTGACGCCTGTTATACCAGTCGCCACACCCACAACTGCGCCTGCGCCTTCCACATCGACCACTCCACTGGCCCCAACTTCTGAAGAAGTGGGAACAATACCCACAGAAAGTAGTGCTGCTATCGAGGATACCGAAGTAGTCACCAGCATCCCGCCCATCACGGTTGACATCGTCGACCCCCCAGAAAACGTCAACGTAACGTCAGACGCCAACCCTTCTCCCGTCGTCGGCGAAACTGGGTCGGACAACGATATCGATAATCTCCGCACAATTCGATTCATAAGTCACGAAGCGGACAAAATTCGCCAAATGAACCAAAATTTCCACCACGGGAACGAGGTTCATTACAACGACAACGACTTCGCCCCTGCCGCAGAAGACCCCACGCCGCACGACTTGCACCATGAACCAGTCCCCTTGGATTATGATTATGATGAAATTGTGAAAGATGCAAATTATAAGGTGGGAGGGAGGAATATAAATAATAATAATTTTGAAAATTCTGGGAATCCTTATGAAAGTGTGGATGTCGATTATGGGGATGATTTTAGCTCAAATTTGTATAAATAATATGATAATGTATAAAATTGTGTATTTCTCTTTAGATAAAATTGACTATTTAATTTTTGTTAAAATTGTGTATATATTTTGTTGGGAAAATATTTTAAAAATAAAATGAGACATGAAATTTATTGAGCGCATTAATTTCAACCATGCAGAATTTACCTATCATATGTAGATTCTAAATAAATTCGAAGTATACTTATTAAAATATCTAGTTTTGTGTCTGCTGAAGCAGATTTTCTAAAGAAAATCCTATATTTTAAGTCAAAATTTTTGACGATACTTGATGAAAATCCAGTTTAGAAAATCTGGTATTCACGTTCATAGTTGAAAATTTTACAAAACTGTGTCCTTGTTGTGACGTTTAAACGCCGCATAACAAATTTTATAAAAATTTTAATGCCTTTTGACATTAAATGTAGATTCTACGTTCGTGTCGTTTGGATAATATTTCTAACCTGGAGCTGGAATGTCACATTTAAGACTCTTTTCTATTTTTTTTGCCTATGTCTCTTAATTTTGCAAACGTTTGTAGATTTACATATATAGCATACAAGTTTGTGAAAAATGTATAGTTGGCAAGGTTGGCGTGAATTTCGTCATGACTTGCAAAATTAGCTAAAATTGCCAGTTGACCTTCCCCAGTTCACGTTGGATAACAGCGTCATGTGATTTTAATGATGTAATTCGTGACTATGTAATACTTCTGTATATTCCCCACAGAGAAGTATCGGGTGACATATGTATTGAATCAGTGACGTCCCACTAAATTGAAATGGCATGTTTTAAATTACAGATAAAAAATGATGACACTCATTGAAATGCATGCTTATCTTTAGTAGCCGTGCATAAAGGGTGTAATTAATTTTCTGAAATATTTTGATCGTAGCCTGTATTTTTTGTCTATTTTTTCAAATTTGTTAGCAATAGCTGACAAATTATTACAAAGTTTATGAGAAACTAAATATTTCTAAAGTTGGCAGTCAGGTTTATTGGCGAATTGCATATTTGCAGCTTCATCATGCCAAGTTTGATATTGAACTTTGCTCTGATGCCTCCTTAAAAATCATCCATTCTGCACGGTCACTGTCCAATGTCCGAGATTGAGCAGTGGGTTGGCCACATCTAAATATTTGACAACAGGTTACATAACTTATGTAGCATAAGTGTACTTGAGATTAAATAAAAATAGGTTGGACAGGCTCGTTGGCAGTCAGTTTGTTCAATTAATTCTGGAGATATTGTTCTAAATAAGGTAGTAAAAATGAGGAATTCAAATTTGATTAGTTGCATGGTAGTAGTGCTCGTGGCTTATTTTGGCCGAGCAGACGCCGCCGTGTGGAATGACTTTCGAGGTAATTTTTGCATTTTTACTGTTGTAGTTTTTCGGAAACTTTGTTCTGATTCATTAATTTTTAGAAATCACCAAATAGAAATAAAGTTCATAAATTTTTAATTATTATGAAATTAAAGTTTGGATTGCGTATATAATTGTCGTACAAAATTATGATCCATCCCAAAATTTAATGTTTTTTAATCTTTTTAATACCAAAATTTGCAGTGAAATACGACATCAATCCAATCGGAAACTTTAACCGTCAACCACAACTCGAAAGTGGTGCCATTACTCTCGGCTGGGCCCCCGTTACTACTGGCAATGATTGCCAAAATGGGGGCGAATATCTTGGATTTCGTTACATCATGCCGGGTGATAATTCCCTCGGCCTAATTTACGATGTCAACGGAGTCATAGCTGGTCTTCAGATGATGGTATTATTTCTATTTTTTAATTTTTAAAAAGTGTGCAAACTTTATTGCAAACTTTTTCCCCTTTCAAATATCTAACAGATTAAATGTGTATCATTTTTTAAACTGAGCAAATGAAATTTTCATTTTATACAGTTTGCAAAGTTCGATCCAGGATCTGTATAAATTTGCAATAATTTTGCGAGATTATTTTTCTTATCTTGTTAGTTACCTAGTCTTGACCAAATCAAGGATTTTAACTTGTTAATTGTTCGTATTTTGTGTAACCTCAATGCCAAATCAAAATTATTTTAGATAGTTTAAAATATGGTTACAAAATAGGTTTCCGGTATTCCACGGTGTGAGTAAAAAAAATGAAGCTAAAGTCGATACCTTTTTTGATTTAGCTACCCCACGACCTTATCCTGCCAAATAACACGTTCAATTTTGGGGCAAACACCTTCTTCAAGAACGTTACTTATGATAAGGAGTACTTCGTATTAACGGCGTACATCGTCGAGCCAGGTGAGTTTTAGCATTTTAATTACATATGTATGTATGCCAAAAAGTATGAAATTTTGCTCATATAAATTCGCAGTAAGGAAGTATGTATTTTGAATAAATAAATAGCCTCCACATCAGCCAGCCACAAAATCTCATAGTTTCTGATATTTTGTAATGTCAATAAATTCTAGTAATAAACATTTTCAGGGTATTTTACAACGTTTCAAAATTTGTGAATTATAACTTTTTGACCAATCCCTTTATTTACAATATTTTGAAATCGGTGTAATCATCAACCAGTATTAATTTTTACCAAACTATGATTTTGCTTTGTATAAGTTCATGTTTACTAAAAATCTAAACTTAATTTCCCATTTTTTTATTTCTTAGAAATCATCTGCACCACTGGACGCAACGAGTCGGACCTGATTGACGTTGGAATTGGGACAGGCGTTTGGGTTCAGGATGGAGCCAGCCCTGGAACGTATCTCCAAATCCCTGATTTGAGAGAAGAAGCTTTAAACTCGGGATGGTCGAATAACAACTGTTTTGGAGGAATGGGTACGAAAATCAATGAATTTCGTAATTGTTGGGTTAAAACGCCGGAAAATATTTTGTTACAAAACCCCAATGTGTATGGCCAAAGCAGATAGATAATGCATTATCTATCTGCATTATAATGTAGGAAATATGTCCAAAATGACATAAATTTATGTCGATTCCATTGGCATGTGGTACATACAACTCTGCATGCGAAATGTCATTTCATCTGGTGATTCAATTTATTAGCAAAAGTTGTGTCACTTAAAAACAAGAAATGTTGTTTTGACCAGTTAAATCGGCGTGGGGATTTATTTTTGCAACCTATTTGTGCAAGAATTAATTTGAATAAGTAGAAGTTAACTACTGTAGTTAACAACTTCTAAATAAGTTAATTAGTAAGCTTGAGAGGTTTGTGAAATTTGACGTGAATATACAAATAATAAACTGTCGTAAAATGGAGAATTTGTTATTAATTGATGATTCGTATTTCAGGAACGCACAGCTGGTATCGGATGGAGGATTACGAGGCGACCAACTGTACCGAACAAGTGCCCGTTTTCGGCCTTTGGAGCAGAACCATGGAACTCCAAGGCTTCGGTTTTAGCGTGCCGGGTACCACGGTCAATAAGAATTTCGAAAATCCACCCACTGTGGCCATGCAGGTGAGTCATGAAAATAGGCATGCTTTCTACCAAGCTTTGTTACCGACATGAGGTGCAGGTGTACGGAAATTTGGGTACGGAAATTTGGGTCTCGGAAATTTGGGTATAAGGAAATATGGGTATCGGAAGTTTCTGTCTGCAGAAATTTTGGTCTCGGAAATATGGGTAGGGATATATTTGGGTATGCAGAATTTTAGATATGGGAAATTTGGGTATGACAAAAAATACTTTTCAACAATTGCTCTTCGGAAAATGTGGCGCCCTTAAAAGGGCCATTGGTTGTGCGGTATCTAATACATATACCAAGTCAAAACCATATTGGCATTGAATACATGCCTTTGTATATTTCAATTGTTTGAATTCCGCCACGGTTTTAGACCTCGAAACTGGCCTGGGCGAAAAATTCCTGTGGGCGTCAAAAAAAATCGTAAACGGTCGTACGATAACTCATTTTTTTCGTGAGGCCTTGCTGCATCCAATAAAAAATATTGGAAAGTCGAAAAAAAATTATCTATAGAGTTTTATTTTTGGCCTCTTATTTTGAATCTTTAAAAAAATTCTGACCTTTGACCTGTCTGTGACGCTAAAAATCGACGACGCGGAAATTGCCCGTAGATACTTTTGACATTTGTTCCCGAAGTTCGGAATTTTAGAAATTGTGGGATCATATCGAAATAAAAAATATGTCGTTGCATCTACAATTTTGTTATATACTGTAGCTCATGTAATTACTTTGTAAATAATCGGCCCTTTTAAGGGCGCCACATTTTCCGAAGAGCAATTGTTGAAAAGTATTTTTTGTCATACCCAAATTTCCCATACCTAAAATTCTGCATACCCAAATATACCGCTACCCATATTTCCGAGACCAAAATTTCTGCAGACCGAAACTTCCGATACCCATATTTTTACCCATACTTATACCCAAATTTCCATACCCAAATTTCCGAGACCCAAATTTCCATACCCAAATTTCCGGGAATCGAGGTGCATAGATGATAACCTGTAACGTTTTTTTTTTGCGCTAACTACTGCTGAAAATTGTAGATTTTTTTAAATCTTGAAATTATTGATTATACAAACTTCATGTCTTTTACATAATATCAATTTTGACAAAATTGTAAATTTTAACCCAAAATTGACATTTTATCAGATCAATAATTTAAATTGCGAACAGTCAATTTCCTGGTCACATTTTATGGTTGGCTTTAATTATACCAATAAACTAATAAATTATTGCAGCTGAGCATATCTACTTTTGGAAATATTATAAACTACTCTGTTCTGTATTTCAAAAATTTTAAATTGAAATGAAATGCAGATATTTACTAATTTGATATGCATATTTTCAATAAAATACGTTAGAATTTAAAAACTCGAACGCACATTGAACAATGTTTGTTATCAATGTGTAAAGTAAATACAAGCCTTTGACGTGCATGACTCCAATTTTTACGGGATAAAGTATATATTTATTGTAAATTGTATCGTATTTTCGAAACAAAAAATCAATATTCCTGTAATTTTTCTAATTTTTCGAAATGTGTATTCAGCTTATAGCCGGAGCTCCAGCACCACAATGTCTCTTCGATTCCAACAACTTGAGTAAGATTAATGTTGATTAAAGGAAAACATTTAAATTTAATTTATTCCATAATTATATGAACATTGTAATGTTTTATAGTCGGAAGCACAACGATGCACGTCTACTTCATCAACAACCCTTGGCTGATTGCTTGTTGAGGCTAAAGTATTACAAAAATTCAAGAAAAATTAGCAATTTATTTATTTATTTAGATTGACTAATTGTCCGTGAAAAGAATTAATAAAATCACTGATTATAACATAAGAACCGTGTTACATATGCACATAAGTTTTCACAATGTGTAATATACAGTGAAATTATTTGTGCGTCAAACTAGTAGATAACAAGGAACTGCAAAAATTTTGCATCATTTTGCATCATCATCACCATTTGCATAAATCCATAGGGTTAAATATATAAATTAAATAATAATATGCATACATAAATCTCACTATGCACATTTTCTGCAATATGGGCTTTCCGTGCGGAATAAATTCTGTCTCTCGTGAATGCGTCAAAATATGTAAATGAGGTGACAAACACAAATAATTCCACTGTATATTTTACATCTACATTTTAAAGTTAATAAGTATTTGGAGGGAATTCAGTGCACGTTTGTATACTCAAAGTTCTTTTTACCAAATTTTCTAAAATTAAAAGAAGCCTTTTTTGGAGTGCATAGTTGCATTTTTCTTTGTATTCTTCATAAACTTGTGTAGACAGATATTAAAAACTTCCTACGGAATGATTCCTTTCAGAACTGTTATTGGTATATAACTATTCACGTTTCTCCAAAAATGTACCGGGCTGACGTCAAAAATAACTAATTGTAAGTATTATGATATTAAATATCAAGTATTTTAGATAAGAGCCTGGTTGAATAGCGACGGCGCAGCAAGTTCGGCAGGTTTATGATCAAATTTTTAATTCGAAAAGCCGTCATTACCATTTTTTATTTCATAATTTGGAAAAAAAGATAAATTAAAATTGAAAAAGGAAATCTAAATTGTACGAATTTGTATACATATATTTGGATTTGCAAAATTATAATTATTAAAATAATTAAATCAAATAATCACTAATCAAATTTAATTACTCCTGTCAAGTAGGTGTAGTTGAAAAATCTCGAGTTTTTCACACACTCACAACCATATTCCCCAGGGTGGTTCTCAAGGATTTTGACCTAGGTCCCTTGAGTGACCTTCCAGAAATGACCAAACTTTTTGCACAATATTTAGTTTTTACACTCTACTTTTTGACCTCTTGAGGTCCTATTTGGCACACGGACTCGCAACCATATTCCTAGAAATGGTCAAAAGTACATGTATTTTTAATATAATTGTATTTTGAAAATACAAAATACGTATTTTGTATTTTGTATTTAAATACAAAATAATCGAAGTATTTTGAAAATACAAATGTATTTTGAGCCAGCATTGGGAATTGTATTTTGTATTTTGTATTTTACAATTGGAAAAATGTATTTTCACTTCAAAATACAAAATGCTTTTCGAAAATACAATTATGTTAATCGCGCTACCTTGCCACCAAGTAAATGCGGAGCGAGCACACGCGAGAAAACAAGAGAACTTTTATAGAAGGTTTAAACGGTAACTGACAACTGAAGTAATTTCGTCAAGGCCTTTAGAGTATTTTTTGGATTCGAAAATTCTGATAACGAGGAAGATGAGGTGGACATTGAAGGGCTTGATTTTCTTGACACACATCTGATATGATCTGCGAGATTCTAATTTAGACATTTCACTGTCATCCACCTTTGTTCTCAAGTCGCACAAACAGTGTAATGAGCACTTCGAAAATAAGCAAGCAATTATGTAATTTTCGGTTAACTTGTTTTTTTAAATTACTAAATCAGGTTTACTAGTGTAAAGAAATATGTTAAATTTTTTGGATCTACTAAATCCATAAAGCGTGGAGTATTTTGTATTTCAAAAAGTATTTGGATACTAATTATTGTATTTTGTATTTCAAAAAGTATTTAAATACTGTATTTTGTATTTTGGCAAAAAATAATCAAAGTATTTTGAAAATACAAATGTATTTTGGGCTCTGAGGTGTATTTGTATTTTGTAGTTTGAAAAAATGTAAACCAAATATTACACAAAAAGTTTGGTAATTTCTGGAAGGTCACTCAAGGGACCTAGGTCAAAATCCTTGAGAACCACCCTGGGGAATATGGTTGTGAGTGTATGTGCCAAGTTTGACCTGAAAAGGTCAAGTATTACGGTCACTAGAGTGTAAAAACCAAATATTATGCAAAAAGTTTGGTAATTTCTGGAAGGTCACTCAAGGGACCTAGGTCAAAATCCTTGAAAACCACCCTGGGGAATATGATTAGCAATGTGTGTGCCAAGTTTGACCGCAAAAGGTCAAATATTAAGGTAACTAAAAACGAGACCCTGTTTTTTAGGCGATTTGTGCGGGATCGAGCCTATCGTTGTGCGCGCATAGCCTTGAGATTCGGCGGGGTAAGGTTATCTTGATGCCACTGTACATAAGAAGATTGATTGATTCCCTCCTGTAATCTTGTCACATATTATTTAGTAAGAGTCACATGTAACAAATAATCACCGATTTTTACTCATTTCCACATATGCATATTAAATAAGTAACACATTTCCTCATCGACGACCACTCATCTAGAGTAATTAGTCCAATTAAATAATTTGTGATTAAGATTATATTATTGCCCTTGTTCTACATTCAATACACTCATTTCAATCGGTATCTTAATAATCTACTTAAAACTAAGCAAATGGGGACATGCGGGAAGGATGTCATCAAGTTATTGCCAAATCATTGACACAAAATACTTGGTAACAACTTGCTACCGAATCGTAACAATAATTTCTTAAAAATTCTCGGTCATAGCAATTTTAATTTCGTGTAAATTTTTGTTACATTTTTGTTACAAATCGTTACCAACCCGGTAAAGCTTAATGTAAACAATTTTATTAACTTATTTTGAGCGTAATGAAATCCTCCTGAAAAAGCAACTTACTTACTGCACCGTCCCTCGTAATAGTAAATCCAGCGGAAGTATGTTACATTTATCTGTTTCGGGATCTCCTCAGCGGATGCCTTATAATAGCAAAAACTAAAAGTAGCCTAGAAATCCATCCACCTCCACTTGAAGAACGCATTACGGTGAGAAATCCACCAGGTAAGTTGGACCGTGGGAAGCGATAAAGTCGTTTCCGTATCAGCACAATTTGCCATTACGTACTTACCTACAACGCTTCCATTAATTAACTAACCAACGTTTCCATTGAGGAGCTACATAATCCAACCTCGAGGGTTAATAATGCTGCGACAACAATAACAAATTTATCAGGGACAAAAATCAGGTAAAAATAAGTAAAGTAGATCATCCCTGCATTTACTTGTGTATGTACCTCTGAATTTCGTATGTGATACCATAAATCGGATCCTTTGTTTAATTAGGTTATCTTAAAAATGGCACACAATTATTACGAATCCGTCAATTATTCAGTCTTCTTGATGTCTGTCGTATGTACGCAATCAGTTCTTCTAGTCTCTTCTCACGTTTGCAAAAATCATTGCAAAAAATTTTATTATTCATAAAAAATGAATTTTCAAAATTTTAAAAACTGTTGGAAACTTTCACTCTTAATTTTTTTACTGTACTTTCTCCCCCGTCAATTGGTGACTTGTGTGAAGATAAAGTCTGGAAAAGTGACGACAACCACGCCGTCCAGTGATCAACAGTTTTTTAACCCTAAATTTAATCCGTCCCAACAAATAGTGACGGACGTTTTGACCCCGACACGTGACCAAGTTGGGGGGAGGAGGAAGGGGAGCGGGAAGGGGAAAAAGGGTAAAAATAGTGGGGGTGCGTGGACCCTGGAATATCCACGAGTTCCGGGTGAAAATTTGAGTTTAAATGCAAATTTTAGTAAAAATCAGGACACATTTTCGACACAGAATTCACTCAGGAATTCGTTTACTTTCTCACCCACGGGATTAGAGGAGGCGAGTTGGGTAGGAATTGGGGAAAATGGGTGAGTGTAAAAAAATAAATTGGAATTTTTAATACGAAATATAATTTACCTCACCTCCGGTGACATTTGACTCTTTCAAAATCTGAATACATCGTCATCTTCATAAATTTATTTTGGGTTTCTGAATTTCAAAAATTTTCCACCATTATAATAACGCTATAATGGTAGATTGTAGCATGTTTTTTCTTGATGAATGAAATAATACCAAGTTCTTAACCCCGTACCTTGAATCCATCTACATAATTAGTTACTTACATATTTCAAATACTGCTCGTATTTTGTATTTGGAATGGAGATGACACAATTTTTTTAATCCGAATTTATTATTGTTAATTACATTACGAAAATTAGTTTAAGTAACATGTGGGGCAAATTTTGTTGTGTTACTTATTCAACATAAAGACTGCCATGAACTACTCAGAAGAGATTTAGTCAATGCGATTTTCCTAATTTTTAAAAATAAATCACCTCATATTTAGAAGTACTTATTTAATAGTCGCAGAAACGTGATTTCCACAAAACAGTAAATTGTGCAAATTTTTAAAGATTTTTGCTACAAACTTTTAAATTCAAATGATGTGCGCAAGTTCACAAAAGAGTTAATTTTTTTAGAAATTACGGCACTTAATTTTGACAAAGTCTTAGGATTAAGTATGGGAGATTGGGTATTTGTAAATTTTCAGATTTTATCAAGTTTCTCAATTATACAAACATAGCGCAAAAATTTACAAAATTTCGGAATTTTTGAATTTCTATAATTCTTCATTGTTCAAAATTTATTATAGCGTGACCCACAAATCTCAAGCCGTGTCGTCAACGCCCACACCCTCGCAAAATTATGCCGTTCTCAACAGACAACCAATATTGCCACCGGTACCGCTCCCAACGCCAGAACCACGTCTGCCCGCAGATCACTACACTACGCCTACTTCAGTTTCCGTAAGTTTTCGATAAATTGTGGAAATTTTGCTGTAAATTTCTCGAATTTTCTAATTTTGCTGCAAATAACTCACCAACAAATGTTGCTAGCATAACCTGACGCTACCAAGTTTGGTAATAGTTTGTTTCTGACTTGGTTTTAAGGTGCCATAAATTGATGACAAATTTTTAATTTCGCAATTTTACCCCACTATTATCAGTAGTAAGTAAATGGGATAAGACGCGATAGAGTAGTTAACTATCCTAAAGTTGAAAGAAACGCTTCACATTTTCTTAATCTTAATTTTTTTTAGTTGAAAAAAAGTAAATTTGGAAAATGTTTCGTTAAGAAAATACAATTTTTACATGATTTGTGCCCATTGGCAAATAATTACGTTGTAAACCACAACTAACCGTGAGTTGACATAATTCAATGGAAAATGTGTAGCTGAAGACTTTGGATTTAAATTTCGATTAAAATAAAATTTCGTAATTCTTATTTTTCTTCAAAGGGACCATACAACGGAAATATGAGTGTCATGTGATTCCTAATTTTTGGCTTAATTTTTTGACATAACTCGCCAGAAAATCCCGGTATAGCTTGAAAAAAGGTTTCATTGTATGTCGCTTTGGAAATGTGTCAGTTCGACGTCAAAAAATTGTAGCGCATGTAAAAAATGATAGCATAGATGATTGAAAGATTACTAGATAAGACCCTAGGTTAGTACAAATTGCAATTGAGTGTCATTTAGAACTTCTAAATTAAAAGTTCAGCCCTATTTTTATGCAATTTTCATTTTCTACACAACTTAAGACGCGATTTTGATTCTGAGCAGGACACCGCATTCGAACCGAATCAGGTCCAATTTTACGAACCATTTTCTTAACTTTTACGTACAACTGATCAATTTGATCCACACATTTCTGACGTCGACTGGAACATTTCCAATCGAGAAATATTAGCGGTTTGCATCAAATGTTACGTTAAAATGTGTAGAAAATATATCGTACAATTGCACCAGATCCTGTGTCCTCCTAATAAGCAAAATCCTATTCTATTTTATCCCGTGGAAATTCAAAATTGCATATAAATTGCAGAAACATTGCAATAAACTTGCAAATCAAGATTAAATTTGACATTCAAGACATCTTTTAGTCAACTTTGCAACCTTTTTTTACAAACACACATTTCTGACGTCGAACCGATGCATTTCCAAATTTGGAAAAAAGTAATCACTAATTTTAATCAGTTTGATTTTTTAGTTATGAATTAAATGACAATTGTGGAGCTCTATATATATTTATGCATCCATGTGCGTTCGGATTTAAATTTTCAGTGCAAACTAAGGGATGCATGCACAAATTGTAGTGCGTTATTTTGCCCACGGCAAGACCTAAATAATTCGGGAGGTCCTTTCAATTTTGCAAATTATCACAAGCTTTTATTCAAATTTTAATGAATTAGTAATTTTGAATAAAATATATCCCAGAGGTGACTAGCGTAACCTTAATTCCAATTTTAATTAATTGATAGAAATTTGTGCATAAAATTTAATTTAGGTAACAATGTTTGGCTTGTGAATACATAACACAACGAATTTATAAATGGTTATACATTCATGTTTGTCCTATATATTTTTAGTTGAAATGAAATTTGTGTAAAAAATGCATACATATTTAAATTACCAAAGTATACGTTTATATAAAATTTGGTGAAATATTTTTTTTATTAAATATTTATTTGGTATCCACAAATTTCTGAAATTCTAGCAATCTTACAGGTAAATCGAATCGGGCTATATGTGCCTGACACAGACGGCGAAAATGATGACGATCGAGAAGATGAGGATTCACATTCGGAAGAAAAATCAAAGGAACATTCAAAACGGAAAACTAAAAAGAAGAAAAAGTCCAAAGAACGTAGGCATTCTCAAAAAAATCGTAGCGATTTGTCCTCCAGCAATGATGATGGCGATGGACCACCAGGCACGATGGATGTCAAGGTAAAGATTTTATACAAATTGAACAATTTACTCGAATATTGTTGACCTATTAAATTCTTGAACATTAAGAAACTTTGGACAGAGGTTGGGATTCAAATATGTTTTACCGAAATAACAATTTTATGTTATTCTATAAAAAAAAGGCCAACAATTAGTCATCTATTTCTGCACATATCGTTCAAGAACATTACAAATACTTTTGATTGGAATTGAGATTGCACAAAATAGATTTTTGATCAATCTTAAATTCTACAGAATTTGTTCTAATAAATGGTACTTTCATAAAATCCGTATCTATACCAAATAGTAAATGTGTCTGTGAATCTTATAAATTAAAAAAGAAAATCTCGCGAACTTTATTTAAATATTTAAAAAATTACTAATTTAATTTATGTAACACGATTTACAGTCTACTGACAATGAGTAAAAAATCAGAGTGAATTGCTAACCTCAGTAAACTGAAAACACAAAAAGAAATTGCTGTAATTCGAGTATCTAATTATCAGAATACAAAAGTCTTAAAATTTTCCAGCTTTTTCAAATTTTACAATTTTTGAAACAAATTGCAAAAATAACTTTTTCAAATTCAAATGTTTGTATATAACTATTAATACCACCTTGCAATTTTCCCTAGATCCAGCAACTAGAACAGCTCGTTACCTCTCTTTCTAAAAATGTGGACGTGATGCGCCAAAATACGCAAGTGATCTCGAAGGGTTTCAACATCTTGTCGACACGCTTTAATAAATTGTCCTCTGATCAAGACGAGCTGAGTTTGAAGCTGGACAAAAAATTTGTCCTTGTCGAAGAGGGTATCATCCGCATGCAAAAGGTAATTATTTCTAGTTTGCATGTTTCTTTCTTTGATAATTTAGTGGGGAATTGTGCAATTTTTTTACTGCGTAAACCTTGCAACATACTTTTACATTGCTAATTATACGACGATTTCGAGATGATGATTCTAGTTTTTATGTATGTATGTAAATTATTTAGATACGGACTAATCTGACAATGAGTTTGTTAAATTCGTTTAAGATTACACAGTTACCAAGGTTAGCCTGAAGTTTTTAACACATTTTATCAGGTTAAAAATGAAATAAGCAATGCATGGGTTTACAAAGTTGTTTTGTAATTGTGTGCATATGAATCTCTTTGTCCAATCTTACTTAAAAGCAAATTGTGCTTTTATGGTCAATGTGCAATAAAAAAAGCGTAATGGGTGAAAACCAAATTTTGTCATAATCATTGCTAATTTTGAGTAAAGTTTTACTAAATGACAGATTTTAAGATCCGAGTGAATTTCATGATTTTAATTTCAGAATTTTACTTTGTTAAAATTCTTTCAGTGTCATCTTGATTCTATGTAAATTCAAATTTTATATTTGTTGGTAACATCTATAAGATTTTGTAGAACTTGTTGGGATGAGATGAATTTTCTTTTTCCGCTATAATTCCGGTGTATTTAATGTGAATGAATTTTTACACATTTTGGCAAATTTGATATCAATTCCTCACCTTTGTGTTTCTTAATGCTTTGCAGGAAGTTGGAAAAAAACTTAAAGACATTGAAGCCAAGGGGGAAGCTGGAATCAAAAGTTTGAAAAAAACTGATCAGGAATTACTACAGGTTAGTTCGGAACATTAATGAGATTGTGGAAGGATTTTCAATTAAAGAAAAGTTTTAAGCAGACTACTTAAATTATGAATATTTGAAATATTGATAACGTTTGTAGTTTGTGTAGTTTTCACAAATTAGTAAAATTTCAGATAATGCAAATCCTATTAATTTTTTGCAACGAATCGGAAATTTTTTTAATTCGTTGAGCTCAAATTGACACAAAATTGAAAATCACTGTTTTTAAATGAAGACAAAAAGTCGAAAATTAGGGAATTGTAGGAAAATTTAGACAATTTAACATAAGTTATCATGTTAAATTACAAAATTATTAACGATAAGTATTTGTATCCGCCTTATGCATTTTTGGTCATGTTGTTATGTCATATGTGTCAAAGATTCATAAAAAGTTCATACTCTTCATATTTTTTCTGCTCAATGTTCCCCAAATTAATAATTTTTTAAATTATAAATTTATTTTTCAAATTATAAATTTTTTTCGACAGTCCCAAATCAACACGAGCCAGGAACACAAGCGTTGGATGGAAACCCTGTCAGGCAAAATTGTCGGTTTCAAGACGGATTTCGACAACGAGTCGAAAGTCTTGGCGGAAATGGTGAAGGCGTTGGCGGAAATTCAAAAGAAGGAGAAAGGCAAGTTGGACCAATTGGGGAAAAATTTGGACGCCGAGATGGACAAATTACGGGACACGTTGGAAGAACAAAACAAAGAACAGCAAGACAAGGGGAATGAAGAAGAGGCTGAAAAAGATGCCAATTTCCAGGAGAGGGTCGGACAAGATAATTTGCTTCTGGCGAAAAGGGTGGAAAAATTAGAAATGGTAATGAAATTTTTAATTCCGACGAATTGTTAGAAAGTTTCCGAAAATTATGATTTCACCTCGTCCAGATTTAATCATGACAAACAGATTTAGAAACACGTTGTTTTTATTTGCGAATGTTTGTTATGACTTTTGGTATTTTATTATTTTTATTCAATTTTGAAATTTTATTTCTCAAAATTTCAAAATTGATAAATTATTGAAGCATGATTTAAAAATTTGACTTAACAACTTCATTTATTAAACCATGTCTCGAAATTCTGAGCTTACATATGCTTGAGTTTTTTTTGCTGGAAATTTCCTATTTCTTCGCAGAAAAATGGAATTTTGTGAAAATTTTCGTTACACACATGCAAAATTATGAGTCGTACCACAATTATTCGTATCGTGGTAATATTATCCAATATTTTATTTGTAGTACATGTTATGAATCCCAACATCATCCCCTTCAAATTTACATATGCATTTCCAACTTCATAACTTTTAGTAAAAATAAAATAGCAGATTAACAGCTTACTAACAATCTTTCACGATATGAGAGTAAGGTAAAAATTTTGGAAATGAATTTTTGGCGTCTTGGTAGACACAAAAATGTCTTAAAAGAAACGCAAAAGTTTGGCTACCAATTAAATAATTTTGAAGCCACATATGTGCAAAATATGGACTTTAGTTGCGAAACGGTCCCGTAAATTCCAAATTTTCTATATATTCTTGATTTTTTTTGGCAGAGCTTAAAATCCACTCAAACTTCGATGCGAAATGAGTCCGACATTTTCCAACGCGAACTCGGCGACCTTTCGAAGTACGTTGAAGACAAGTTGAAACGATTCGACGAGTCATTGCAGGACCAAAACATGGCGCACAATATGGCTCATGAGCACATTTCAGAAAAAATGGATTCCTGGTCGTCCACGTCGCCAACGATGCAGTCCCACTTGGCTCGTGGAGATGATATCGAGATGATTGAAACCAATCCGATTTACCCCCTCGTTTTGGACAGGTTGTCGAAATTGGAGAAAAATGTATCCGTCTTAGAAGAAAATTATGGAAAAACTAATGAAAAAGTGGAATCCATGGAGGACACGGACTTGTCGATTTTGAGTAGAATTGCGGATTTGCGAAATGTATGAGCAATGCGAATTTTTAAATGGGCTTTGTTACAAATATGAACATACTAATTTTTCAGAGCCATGCGGCGGAACTGAACGGTACGAAAATCGAGGTGGCGCATTTATTTGAAAAATTGTCGAATGCAGAAACAAAATTTCGGGAAGTTTTAGAAATTAGGGAAGGAAAATCGAAATCGAGAAACAATCCAGAACTGCAATTCACACATGATGGTGACAACATGCTGATGGAAATTGGTGGTTTGGTGAGATCATAATTAGCCTGATACGTACAGTATGCTTTAATAATTTTAATAATGATCACCAAACTATAATGCAAATTTTCCGCGAAATGGAAATTTGTTACTATTAACGGAACGTTTGGTAGCAAATTTCAATTTTGTTCAAAACTATCGATGCTTGGCAAATTGTTGCAATTGGGAAAATTGTATCTTGTTTAATTTGATACAATGCACTCGAATTTTGTAACGAAGTAATAATTCCATAAAATTATTTTACAAACTATTTCGTATTTTTTGTAAACTTTTTAAAAAATATTTTCAAATTTCCGGAGTTTACTCAATTGCAAATATTAGAGCGAATTTTATCAACATCAAAATCCGTTGAGGTGGTTTTTTCTAACTGAATTTTAACAATAGAGTATGGCCGACCCTACTTTCGAACCACCACGAACCGAGGCGGCCCCACCGCAATCGCTCCATCGCACGACGACAGATTTCTACACGACGGTAGGACTTGGAGCTGACGGGGGCCGAGATGCGGAGGGCGTTGTTGTGCTGAAAGAGAGGATGGACTCGGTTGAAGAAAACGTAGCAGAATTGTGGCGCAGTCAGAAGGAGATAAAATCAGAGGGGATCGAATTGATCAGAGATTTGCAAGAGGTTCGAAAAACTAGGAAATTTTATTTTGCGTTTCACTGCGCTAGTTTATAAATTTTCATAATTAAAATTAATTGGCATTATTTTGGAAAATGCAAAGAAAATTCTAGGTTTGAATTTTATTTCAATGTTTTTTTTTAATCTTTGCAACATTTCACATTTGCAAAGATTATTTGCGAAATTTTATTTTTATTGAATCCATGAAGAATTTTGATGTGCTAAAGCAATTACAAATTTCCAGACTTGTGACATCTATGTATGAATTTAATAATTTACTGTATGCAAATTTCATGCATATTATAAACAATATAATTATGAACATATTTGCTAAAAATTAATTTGCCAATTGTTTAAATCAGACCCAAGCCAGATCACAGAATGATGCCGAACTCAACCAGAAACGGATTGACGCCACCACAAAAGCGTTATCCGATCTCGTCAGAAACACGACTTATCGAATAATCGCCGTCAAAAGGCAGATTGACGACTTGGAAGAACTTTTGAAATCCGATCGCCGTGGCGAAAGTCAAAACGATGAAGAACCTCAAAATGAAGAGGTCTTTACAAAATTTTGAAAAATTTTAGAATTTCAATTTGGCACATTTTTTAAAATTATTTTGGATTTGCAGGTTTCCGGCCGGGTTAAAACGTCGTCTCTTATTCCGGAAGACGTTAACCTACTGAGGGAAGAGATTCAAAGTGTGCGAAATATTGTGGACGATTTGTTATCATCGAATAAAAATGTGACCAAGGCGCAGGAATTTTTTCTGCTAAAGTTGCTCGAAATGGATCAGGTTTGTGTGAATATTAATTGAATTCTTAATTAATTTGCATTCAAATGAAATGAAAATCTCGAAACTAAATACGACTAGATTTATTATTTTCCATAATGCCTCGAAATCCATCAAAACTTTGATCGAGTTTCAAACATTTTCATTGAACCAGTTATCAGCTCACATATTTACTTGTTGATTGGTTTATTGGCTGATTGATTGGTTAGCTTGAGAAATCAACGCTCTAGAAGTAATCTATTACACAACCCTTAATATATGTGTTGTCAAAATTAAATTTAAACGACGTGGATCTTTGAAAATTTGTAGCAAATGCAAATTTGTAGCAAATGTTTGAAACATCTAGATACAAAAATTAAAATAATAACGTAGAACAAATATTGGTAGGAAAAGTACATTTATCTAAAGGTCAATTATACATGTACACTTGAAAATTATAGATTTTTTTCATAATTTTTGCCAACAATTTTCCGTATTTTTTTTTACAAATTTCTATCAGGAGCATAAAAAAGACAACGAAACTCTGGCCGAAGGACTCTTTTCGTTAAGGAACGAGACGGAGGACACCTTTTTAGAAGTGGCGAGATCCGAAGAACGCCTCAACAAAGTCGTTCAGCAGTTTGAAATCACAGACGTAAATGAAATATTTATAACGTTACAAATTTCTGGTTTAGCCTTTCAGTACGTCAATTTTTATTTTGCAGGCTGAACAAGTCAAAATTCGTGAAGAGTTGTGGAACATAAAGGATCGTTTAAACGGCTTGGAGGAAAATTATGTTAATTTGTGGAAAACAAATAAGAAATTCATCGCCGAATTGGAACAAGTTGTTAACAGCGTGGATAATATTAATTTGGTAAGTGAATTTTGCAGATAAAGAGTTCTGTTCAAGGGTTTTGGTGTGATTCAGAAGTGCTTGCCATAAAAAAACACCTGGAACAAATTACTGCAAGAAATTGTTTTTTGCAGGCATAATTTCTTGCAGTAGTGCAAGAAACGCCGAAATATGAGCACGCCCTGTTAACTAAATATTGTTGAAAGTGGCTCAAGTATTTATTTGTAATCGAGTAAATTTTGTAAAAATATTACACAAATTTTTACAAAAAATCAAGGAATTCTAAAATCTAGTATTTGTAAAGTCGTCTCTTAATTTTCATAAACTTCTATAAAACTGAGTTTACTACCCGCATGAATTGACAAACATCGAGCTTAATAAATTACACTAGAATTGATTTTCCTTATTTTGTCACAGGTGCACGGGAATGAATTGCAAACCCTGTCCACCGATTTCTCTTTGAGTAAAGACAAACTCGAAAATGTGACAAAAACTTGGCGAAATTTGGACAATCGGTTATCAAACGTGGAACTTTTAATGGACATGGACGTCGCTGTGAGTAAAGATGAAAAGTGAAAAATTCGTGTACAAAAAAATACATAATTTCCATTTTTATCCTGCAGCAAGGTCATGAACCTAACACGAGTGAACTTTCAAAATTAAAAGGCCGTCTCGCAAACACGGAAAAGGATGTTTCCGAACTATGGAAAAGTTCAGAAATCTTGTCCTTCCAACAGCAAGTGATGGCGGAAAATTTCAAGTTTTTGGAAGCTGTAAATTATTAAAAGCAATGAAATTACTAATTTACATAAATTAAAAAATGACGCTATTTACAGACACATGAAAACGATACGAATGTTGCATCAGGAGAAAGAAATCGTAATCGACATGACGCCCAGGATTTGAAATCACTTTATGCAAATGTGACAAAGCGATTGGCATCGGTAGAAAAGGTACGAAACAATGTTTTTTTTAAATTTTAAAAATTTATGCGTCAGAATTTTAGCTCTTTCAATTATGAATGATTTTCATGAATAACAAAAAATTAATTGGAACGCTGTGTGAAAATTCCCACTTCAACATTTTAACATTTCCGAATGTTCCCTAAAATATGACCACTTTTTAAATCATCCCCAGTGCACGAATCCACCGTACGAAACGAAAACTATCAATTTCCTCATTCCTGACTGGGCAGCAACTTCGAGTTCCGACGGCGGGCTGGAAGATGCCTATTTGGAGTACGAAGTTGGCGGTCTGGTTGGTGAAGAGTCTAGGTGGAAGGCTTGGTTGGGGCTAAATGGAACTCATCTCACCCTATTTAACATGTTAGTCAGGGCCGAAAATGGGATGTGGAACGAGTTCGAGGTCCAACTAATTGACGGAGATGGTCGAATTTTCACAACTTGTGAGTAAAGAATTACGACAAAGTTGTTTCAATAAGTAGATGTAAAACCAGATCATTGAATAAAATCGGGTTTAATTACAGTTGGGCCAGAGCAACATCTCTATGCTCGAAAAGGCGACAGCATTTCGGTGTCAAACGTTGTATCCCGTCAGACATTAGAAAACCCCAAATTTGGTCTGCTATCCAGAAATACGCTTCGATTGAAGGTCAAGGTTCGTGTCTACCCGAAGGTGGACAAGGTCCAGTCTGAAGTGGTAAATTAATTAATTTGACGGTTAATTGCCCCCAAAAATTGAAAAAACTCGTATTTAAGCAAAATTACAATTTACCTCCTTGCGCAATTTAGAACACCCAGAAACAAAACCCATCCGAAAAACAGCTCGTTTTATGGGAGGTGAAAAACTTGGCGAATAAGTTGTCGTACATTGCAAAAAATCAGGACGAGTTATTCCGCGAGTTAAATGTGACAAAGGAGTTCGTCGCAGGTCACTCATGGAACGGATTCAGTTTATGGCGTGCGGGTCTTTTAGCGAAAACGATAAGTCGCCAAGTTTATCTCGGGCTGAGCGTGGATTTAGTGCAGGCTGACGCTGACTGGAAGGCGTTGGAGGCAGAATACAATGTCACGATGCTCGACGCACATGGCAGGATTGCCAAAGAGTTTGGTGAGTGAGTTAAAGTGCATTCTAAACAATTTGGTAACAGTTTGTCACTGAAATTCTGCATGATTTTTTCCCAGTTTACAAAAATTTTGATTCAATTCCACCGAAATATTTAGCAATTTTCGGATTTCTGATGTTTACACGAATATCTAAATGCATAAGATTGCGGAAGTTAAGCCTAAAAATTTATAAAATTACTCAGAATTTTATATTAACTTAAAAACATAACTGTAATTGTGACCCGAAACCGAAATTTTTACACTTTTGACTTTCTTACCCCCGAGGTTACCCCTTACCGAAAATAATTTTTCTTAATAATATTCTTCTAATTTTTTGATAGCCATTTCGCCGAATGACTTCATCTCTGTGTCTGCCCGTCACTCGTACTTCATGCTGTTGGACGATGTGGCGGAGATTTTGACCCGTGGCGACGCCCTCGCCTTCCGCATCAACTTTGACCTAAGGGCAAAACGGAAGGCCTATGACGTCGAAGTTATCCGATAATTGAGAATTATGCAAATTAGAGTATTTATTATGGTGTCGGTACAAAGTAGTTATTTATTGAGTTGTTTTGTATTTAAATGATAAGATTTACGTGGGTATTTTTGTATGTAAATAAATAATTAAAGATTTTATTACCGTTGAAAAAATTAATTAGTCGGGTTTAGAAAGATTTTTATCCATTTTTTGTTACCCACTTGTAAAAAATGCATTTTATCCTGTTGTGACGAACTATCTTATTTAGCTTGTTATTTGTTACCCTTTTACGATTTGTTTATCCGACATGAAAATCATCCAAATTGGAAATATTTAACTTTCTGGATTAATTGCAAATGTGAAGTAAAATTATCATTCACTTACTCAAAATCAAGTACGGACACTTTTTTTATTAACAGTTTTCGTCATTAAAATTCATTAAAATTTTTATTCTAAACTTGCTAATTCGAAATTTTCATTATATATAAATCAGGACGATTTTAGCTTAGATTTCTTCTTATCCTTTCCACTACTGGATCCACAAAAAAGTTTAAAAATTGCTTTAAGTAGGAAGCAGATTAACTTGTACGTAAAAAGAATAGCGAGAAAGATGCTGCCCCAAATGTCGAGTTGGCGTTTCTTCCACCACGGAAGGTGGACTGACTGGGGGCGCAGGTGCGTGGCGTTGTCGTGACGTAAAGCGTATTCTGTCCACCAAACTGCTGTGTCCACGGGACGGGCAGGTCGGTCGCGAAAAATTGTCGATAGTCGTTTCATATTGGTGGAAAATCTGGAAAAAATTACAAATGGAAGTTTATTATGAGGCAATGCACACTGTTTTTGGTAACTTTGTAAAATCCGCAAAATCCGTAAACTTCAAAACTGTTGTAAATATTTCTGAGAAAAATTAGCCTACTAATTTTAGTAAGTTTGCTCAAATCAAGGGCGTCTTTTTATTTTGTCATTTGTAGAAGTTTGTAAAATTATTTTACAAAATTACGGACTTTACAAAATTGGACTCTTTGAATTTCCTCGAAAATTTGGAGTCACACTGACAATGCGATTTAGTGTGAACTGTAACTCCCCGATTTGGTTGAAATTGTAAAATTATGTGGTCCATGTCAATATAACCAACGTTTCTTCCGGCAGTTTCCAGTAGTTTGTGCGATGGTCAGAATTTTGAAAAATATGCGATTTTTAGCACGGGTAGAGAATGGAAGTTGAATTTGCTTCCTTCGCTTGGTAAAAATTTTCAGGTTTGTCCTAAAATATTTTCCCAAATTTTGATCATCGCACAAACTGCCTGAAGAAACTTTGGTTTTATTGATATGGACCACATAATTTCATAGTTTCAACCAATTCGGAGGGTTACACTTCACACCATCGCATTCTTAGACTATCAATTTGTAACTCTTTTACTGCATTAAGTATAAAGTATAAAGCTTGAAGCTTTGAAACTTTCACTTTCAAGCAAAAACCCGAATTCTCACTCTTTGTCGTCTAAAACGCGTCGAATTGCGGTTGTGAATTTGTCCTCCGTGATGGTGGTAATTTCCAATTGGACGCCGACTTTACGCCATTCCAATTTGTTGGCGTTGTAGTCTTGCTCGGCAAACACGGGGAACCTGTGTATTTATAAAAATATAAACAAAAAAATAATTGTAAAAACTTTGAAATTTTCTTTGAGAATAAATAATAAAAAAAGCAAAATAAAATAAAAAATACGAACGCAATGAGTGGCACGCCGTTGCAGATTGCTTCCTGAATTCCGAGCAAACCACCGTGTGTGATAAATGCTCTGATTTTAGGGTGGGCTAAATATGCGCAAATGTCAAATAAAAAATTAACCAATTACACATAATTTATCAAAATTACCTAAAATGTCCTGTTGGGGCATCCACTTTGCGGTGTAGATGTGGGCAGGGAGGTCCTTGAGGGGTTCGGCGATATCAATTTTCCATAGAATTTTAATATTCCTCAATTTTCTTAAAGTATTAACGATCTCGTTTTGAATGTGAGGAGGAAAATTTGCAATCTCTACACATGATCCAAAACTCATATAGATGAAGCCTTCATCCTTCTCGCCGGAAGGGGTGGAGAGAAAATCAGAAATTTCCTTGAGAATAGGTAAACCAATTTTTTTTTAGAAATTAAGGTCCCACAAGTTGTGAAAATTTATTTGCAGAAAAATCACATCATAAGCCTGCTTAAAAATCAAGTATTAGCAAAATATTTACGAAGCTTTCACCAACTCAAATGATTAGGTTTCTTGTTTCGAAAAAATAGTTTTCCAAAATTTTGTTTAGTAATTTACTCCGTTCGGTTTTCGTGAAAGTCGATTGCCAATAATTTGATTTTTAAGGTTTTTTGATTTCCTCAAGCTTTGAAGATTTTATTTGACTTTTAATTTTTTATTTATTTGGTTTTTGATTTATTTTTTTCATTTTTTTATTGTTGCAATTTTAAAATTTAAAATTTTTAAAAATTTGTGTATTTTTTCAATTTTTTAAGTCTATTTTAACAAATTTCAACCTGCCGATGAATACATACAGATTGAAATTTTGTGCCAAGATTCGACCACAAAAATGTTATCAAACTTCGTCATTTTCCTTTTTTCCATTTCGTCATTTTCCCATTTTCGTCATTGAGAGAAAGTCGGAAATTTCCTTAAATAAGAAGTAGAAAAATCGATAATTTTTGAGAAACATTTCCAAAACCATTTCGAAAATCTCATTGATGGTAAGTGTAAAAAAACAAGTAATGAAGTTTGACAAAATAAGTACGAAGCTTTCATCAAATTAAATCATTACGCGTTGGGTTTAATATATAAGTTTTGGAAGAATAAAGTCGTTTTCTAGTAATATGATTTTTTTTAAGAGTAGGTAATGTCTTTAATTTCATGGATAAAAAATGTGAACTTCGCGATAAATAAGTGCAGAATAAATAATTGTGTGCCAAGTTGCAGATGTTATCAAACTGACAGCGTCATTTTTCGGCACTTTTCATACAATTGTTGTTTGCTTATCAAAGACCAGACAAAAGATGTCGAATGAAGATGTGTGTATAAAAAATGTGACTCGCACATTTACTCAAAAACCAGTTGAAAATCGTTTTTGATCCGACAACTAATTCCGTCACCACCACCAAATTATTTATAGTGTACGGGATATGGCGCAAATGCAAACGAAATGAAGCAAAAGGGTGAAGCGACACGGTCACGCGGTCATTGAACGTCAAAACCATCTCGATTTTTGAAATCTTATAATGCGATGGTGTGAAGTGTAACCCTACGATTTGGTTGAAATTTTGAAATTACGTGGTCCATGTCAATACAACCAACGTTTCTTCAGGCAGTTTGTGCGATGGTCAGAATTTGCCAAAATATTTGAGGACGAAGTTGAAAAATGTGCAATTTTTGCACGGGAAAAGAACGCAAGTTGAGTTTGCTTCCTCCGGCAGGTTAAAATCGTCCATTTTCAAAACTTTGACCTCAAATATTTTGCCAAATTCTGACCATCGCACAAATTGCGTAAAGAAACGTTGGTTGTATTGACATATGGACCACATACTTTCAAAATTTTAACCAAATCGGAGAGTTACACTTCACACCATCGCATTGTTAGCTCTAAACTATGATCAATAAAAAAATACGACACTTTTGACCGTTGGTCTCATCACTGTAGCGCCATGACCTTATGACTTACAATGCCCATCTTCAAACTCATCCGTACTTCAAAAATTAGAAACACTTTAGCAAAAACTACATGTCAAAATTCAAATCCGTTCTAAAGTTATCGTAGATGGACGGACGGACGGAGGGATAGGGCATTTCCATTAAGGGATTTCGCTTCGCTTCACCCATTATTATATGAATTAAGTTAACTAAAAACTGACCAACCTTGGGGAGCGGTTTCGTCTTCTCGGCGCAGTGCATGCCCCCAACTGAGACCACGTTGGGTGGGAGTGGTCTCGCAAAGTCTTCGCCGTAATGAGTATTGGCTAAAACGAGGCTGGTGGATTTTTCAAAATCTGACGCGGATGGAAAATCAGGGGCGAGTTTTTCCCGAAAGATTTTCTCCAGGGCAGGAAAATAGAAGTTTTCACGGAGAAAGGTATAGTACATAGGAGTGAAGACCCCCTGAATACGACCCAAGAAAGATAGCGATGCTGGTGGAGATGGGTGAAAAGTCTGGTCAGGAATCCAGGAGGCTTCGTCGGGAAAGCCGATCGTGTCTACATACCTGAAAGGGAGATGTTCGCATATGTTACCAATAATTGGATAAAAATTTTGCAAAAAATTTTGGATTTTATGAATATTTGTACTATATACTTTTATGAATATATATAGCATTGTACAAATGGGGCACAAATATTGTTCGAAATATGAAAATTGTCACAAAATCTACTGATATTACATGATTTTGCCAATCACATATGGATCTTTCTCACCATCTATAATATTTTACGACGCTTACAAATTGCAAAATTCTGTAAACGTCGTAAGAGTAGGCAAAAATTTCCGTCTTTACACTTAAATATCTATCCAAATTTCTCTAAATTTCTCAAGTAAGCAAAAACCTGGCCAATGCATAGGACTATTATACGCAAATATAAAAATTTTGCATTTTACCCACCAAGGGAACGGATTTGCCGTGTTGAACAACACGAGTTTCGAACCGTGAAGATACGTCCAACCATACGCGCATTCGTTCGCTAATGCGTCAACGACAACCATGTCGAATTTAGTATTTTTGACAAAGTCGACAAAATTTGTGTCGTTGAAAATCGTGGTGCAAAGATTTATGCCATGATCCAAGAGCGTAAACCAGTTCCACTCAATTCTTCCTGCCACACGGTCTTTGAAAAATGGTGCCTTTTCGTCGAAAACCAGCCAGGGGACCATCGATTTAGGGACGTAGTCCGTCACCCCTGCGGGATTGGGCGATTTGGAGGGAAATGGCGACACAAAGGTCACGTTGTGACCTCGTGCCGCAAGACTTTCGACGAGAGGCCAGGCAATGATTCGGTGCGAATATGAGGATAATCTGTAAATTAAGGGAAATGATTTTAAGCCACAATTTGAGAAACAACTTGCATTCGTAATATTGTTCAACAATTCTGATGCTTTAATTTTGTGTAAAACCGAAGCAATTTACACTGTCTTGGGTAGCATTATAAAATCCGTAAGTTTTGTAAACTGGCAATTATTAAGTTTACAAACTTTCACATATAAAAAGACGATGTTGATATGCATTAACTTTTCCTGCATATTTTCCCTGCATATTTATGTAAAATAAAATATGTGAACATTTGCCAGCTTATATAGGATTTTATTGTTTACGATATTCCCAAGACTCTTAACTGTGTGAATTGCATCACCGCTGCATTAAATAAATTGCTTTATTAAATTTTACTTACCCGAAAAAAAACATGATATTTACTCCATGGCTAACGTTCAGAGTTGTTCCGATCAAGATGATGAGTACCAGTGGCAATTTAAAGTGCATGTTTTTTTTGCAGGAAATTAATTCTTAAGCTATTTTAAACTTCTTTTTTTAAAACTTCAACGTATTTTCCACACAGGTGAGAGCACCACAACGTCCAGACGAAATATGAGTGAATATTCATTAACTTCATGCGTGGACGATGGCGACTAATAAAAACCGGTGAGAATATTACGTAAGGGGCTGTGCATAAAGCATTTCATTAGTTCGAAGGAGACCAAAAGTCAAGACATCCTACACATAACTCCATGTTAATTACAGCATGGGTCACGTAACTCTCAAGGGTCAAATTCCAGACAAATGGATACCATTCTTTATGCACAGCGCCGAATTATAGCCAGTAGACCTTCAACCTTGAGTTGATTGCAGAGGAACATGTGACATGACATGCAAAGTCACATAGGATAATGAGAAAAAAGTGTTTTGTTAAAAACCAGATCGTATAAATGAGTCTGTATGCATGTATAAATGCATACATCCAATTTAATAATATTTGGATTTGATTGAACGTAGACAACCTGTCTCGACTTTACGGATAAGATAACGAAACAAAATAGCACGTAGAATCTCAATTAAATTTATAGGTATCAACTCAACGAACCCAATGAATAGCTTTTGTCGTCGTTTACTGATCAATCATTACTGCAATTCAGACGAATATTAGCCCAGAAAACTTCGAAAGGCACATGAGTATTTTGCACATTTGCAAATATCAAGTGCTCAATTAATCTTTGTTGTAGGCTCTGTGCAGCTTGATATTATTTAGTCGCACACAAGTAAAACACACACTTCAATAACTTCCATCCCAAATTTCAGGACCCTCTTTAATGACTGATCCGATTTTTTTTGCGGTTCTGTATCTTAAGATACAGAATAGAATTCTATTTTGTCAAATTTTGGACATAACTCAATTTGAGATTAATCAATGCAAAGGGTGTGACGACGAAATTCTTTACGCTGCAAAATTCTCACTTTTCAAAGCATTTCCGTAAGTGCAACACGATCATGAATATTTTGGTGGATACATGATTTTTTTTGTTAGTCTGTAAGTTCTGACCGTGACCACATTATGTAGATTCAACGATGACGTTTTCTTTACGATGGACTATTCATATTTGATTTTCGTTTAATCGGTTTTACATACGTTGTTCCAATCCCTGGCACCATTTGGGCAAGAACTATTCGCATGAAATTTGTGCATAGCCTTTGTTTTCCTGGCAAGTGGATTGTTGAGGTCGTTTTTCATCCTTGAAAAAAATTTGTGTTCATACCATGACGTTTTTCAGGCCGATCCGAATTTTGGTGAAATTTTTTTCACCTACGATTTTCCCCGTTTCTAAGACCTATATCTTCATGTTATGATGCTTATGCTTATGCATGATTAACACTTATCTTGGTTCCACTTATGATAAAAAATTCCACTTAAAAATGTTGACGGGATCATTAATAACATTTGGTTTTGTCTCAAGGGTGGGCCAAAAAATGAATATTGTCGAATGAAATCAACACCCTCTAGATATGCAATACAAAAATTCAAGTCGTCGATTTCGTCTATTTTTTTGGTAGCCATTTCGCCGAATGACTTCATCTCTGTGTCCGCGCGTCTGTCTTACTTCCCGTAGTGGCCAAAATTTTGGCCCGTGGCGACACCCTCACCTTCCGCATCAACTTTCGCCTGAGGGCAAAACGAAAAGCCTATGATGTCGAAGTTATCTGACAATTTAGTAATATGCAAATTAGATAATTATGTATGTACGTATGTAAATGGTAAGTAGTTATATATAGAGTTGTACCGTATTTAAATGATAAGATTATCATGGGCATTTTTTGTATGTAAATAAATACATAACAATAAAGATATTATTATCGTTGCAAATTAAATTGTTCAGGTTTCGAGAAGTTGTTTTTTCCTATTTTTTACTTATTTAAGAAAATATGTAACTTACACCGTTGACGGTCACAGTGGTGGATCTTAATTACTGTTTAGACTGTCAATTGTTAACGATCTGTTGAAACGACGTGAAAATCATTCAAATGGGAAAAATTTAACCTTTTAGGTTAATCGCAAATGTTAACTCGTACATTTTTTATTATTAATCCTTTAAATTAATGGCTTTAATTGGTTCGTGACTGGTAGAAAAGTATGAAACAATAATTTCTCATGCGAAAAATAAATTCACTTGCACATTTGCAAGTGAATTAATTTTGTCACGTGAAATTTGAAGTAAATTATTTTGCATTTACTCAAAATCATATACGGACCCTTTTCTTATTAATAATTTTTAAACATCATCGTCATCCAAAATTCAATAAAATTTGATAATTTATAACTTCCATTGCATATAAATCAGGATGATTTTAGCTTGGATTTCTTCTTATCCTTTCCACTACTGAATTTGGAAAAAAGTTTAAAAATTGCTTTAAGTAGGAGGCAGATTAATTTGTACATTAAAAGAATAGCTAGAAAGATGGTGCCCCAAACGTCGAGCTGGCGTTTTTTCCACCATGGAAGGTGGACCGATTGGGGGCGCAGGTGCATGGCATCATCGTGGCGTAAAGCGTACTCTGTCCACCAAACCGCAGTGTCGACTGGACGGGCTGGACGGTCGCGAAAAATTGTCGATAGTCGTTTCATATTGGTGGAAAATCTGCAAGACAATTTTAAAATGGAAATTTATTTAGAGGCAATTGAAGTCTTTGGTAACTTTGTAAAATCCGTAAACTTACAAACTTTTACAAATATTTCTGAGGAAAATTAGTTTATGAATTAAACAAAAAATTAACCCATATCAAAGTTTCATTTTGTACATGTTTGAAAAATTCTTTATAAAATTATGGATTTTTTAAAGTTACCAAGGACTGCGTGAATTGCCTCGGAAATTTGAGGTCGCACTTTGACCGTCAAAGTTTGACGATTAATTTGTAATGATTTTAGTCCATTATTCAGAGTGTGGTTTAGTCGGAAAATGATTATTTCTTAATCCATGCCAGTCGTCAGACTTTGGAACTTTCACGTTAAAGTAAAACCCGAATTCTTACTCTTTGTCGTCTAAAACGCGTCTAATTGCCGTTGTAAATTTGTCCTCCGTGATTGTGGTGATTTCTAATTTCACGCCGACCTTGCGCCATTCTAATTTGTTGGCGTTGTAGTCCTGCTCGGCGAATATGGGGAACGAGATGAGTGGTACGCCGTTGCAGATTGCTTCCTGAATTCCGAGCAGACCAGCGTGTGTGATAAATGCTCTGATTTTAGGGTGGGCTAAATGCATATATATGTGCAGAAATCAAATTAAAAATTCACGATTTAAACACATAATTTATTAAAATTACCTAAAATGTCCTGTTGGGGCATCCACTTTGCGGTGTAGATGTGGGCAGGGAGGCCCTTGAGGGGTTCGGCGATATCCATTTTCCACAGAATTTTAATATTCTTCAATTTTCTGAAAGTATTGACAATCTCGTTTTGAATGTAGGGAGGAAAGTTTGCAATCTCTACACATGATCCAAAACTCATGTAGATGAAACCCTCGTCCTTCTCGCCGGAAGGGGTGGAGAGAAAGTCAGAAATTTCCTTAAATAAGAAATAGAAAATCGATAATTTTTCAGAAACATTTCCAAAACGTCCTAAAAATTTATTTGTTAAGAAAATTTCAGCGATGGTAAGTATTCCCCTTTTGTAAAAAAAGCAAGTAATTAAGTTTAACAAAATAAGTACGAAGCTTTTACCGAATTAAATCATTACGCATTGGGTTAAATAATTAAGTTTTGGAAAAACTTAAAGTCGTTTTCTAGTAATAAGGATTTTTTAAGGAAATGTCTTTAATTTCAGGTATAAAAAATGTGAACCTCGCAATAAATAAGTGGAGATTAAATTTTTATGCTGATCCTAAGAACTTAGGAAGCAACTTTGCAATCGTAAATATGTTATCAAACTGACAGCGTCATTTTTTTCGGCACTTTTCGTAAAATTGTTGTTTGCTTATTAAAAACCAGACCAAAAATGTCGAATGAACATGTAAGAAAAATGCCACTCCCACATTTACTCAAAAACCACTTGAAAGCCGTTTTTATCCGACAACTTTTAATAATTCCGTCACCACCACCAAATTATTTATAGTGTACGGGATATGGCGTAAAGTAAACCGTTGCAAACGAAATGTAGCAAAGGGGCGAAGCGACACGGTCAAACGGTCATCATACTTCAAAACCATCTTGATTTTTGAAATCCTCGCTGTAAACTACGTTTAACACGATCAATACAAAAAATTCGACACGTTTAACCATTGGTCTCATCACCGTGACGCAGTGCCCTTATGACTTACAATACCCATCTTCGAACTCATCCATACTTCAAAAATTAGAAACACTTTGGCGAAAACTGTATGTCGAAATTCGAATTCGTTCTAAAGTTTTCGTGGATTGACGTGGATACAGACAGACGGACGGACAAGACATTTCCATAAAGGGATTTCGCTTCGCTTCATCCCTTAATAAATGAGTGAAATTAGGTAAAACCTGACCCACCTTGGGGAGCGGTTTCGTCTTCTCGGCGCAGTGCATGCCCCCCACTGAGACCACGTTGGGTGGGAGTGGTCTCGCAAAGTCTTCTCCGTAATGAGTATTGGCCAAAACGAGGCTGGTGGATTTTTCAAAATCTGACGCGGATGGGAAATCAGGGGCGAGTTTTTCCCGAAAGATTTTCTCCAAGGCAGGAAAGTAGTAATTTTCACGGAGAAAGGTGAAGTAAAGAGGAGTGAAGACACTCTGGAAGCGTCCCCAAAAAGATAGTGATCCTGGCGGAGATGGGTGGAAAATCTGGTCAGGAATCCAGGAGGCCTCGTCGGGAAAGCCGATCGTGTCTATATACCTGAAAGGGAGATGTTCGCATATTTTAGCAATATTGCAAAAATTGGGTAAGGATTTTACGAATAATTTTTGTATTTTGTGAATATTTGTACTATCTACAAATTTTATGAATATATACAGAATTGTACACATGAGTCATAAATATTTTTCGAAATATGAAAATTGTCAAAAAAATGTACTTAAAAAAACATTGCATGATTATGCCAATCATAACATGTGGAACCTCTTCACCCATCTAAAATATTTTACAACACTTACAAATTGCAAAATTCTATAAACGTCGTAAGAGTAGGCAAAAATTCCGGTCTTTATTAATGCATTTATCTTTCCACATTTCTCTAAATTTCTCAAATCAGGAAAATCTGTCAAATGCATGGTACTATTACATGCTACGCAAAACTACAAATTTTGCATTTCACCCACCAAGGGAACGGATTTGCCGTGTTAAACCACACGAGTTTCGAACCGTGAAGAAACGTCCAACCGTACGCGCATTCGTTCGCTGACCCGTCAACGACAACCATGTCGAATTTAGTATTTTTCACAAAGTCGACAAAATCTGTGTCGTTGAAAATCGTGGTGCAAAGATTTATGCCATGATCCAAGAGCGTAAACCAGTTCCACTCAATCCTTCCTGCCACACGGTCTTTGAAAAATGGTGCCTTTTCGTCGAAAACCAGCCAGGGGACCATCGATTTAGGGACGTAGTCCGTCACTCCGGTGGGATTTGGCGTCTTGGAGGGAAAGGGCGACACAAAGGTCACGTTGTGACCTCGTGCCGCAAGACTTTCGACGAGAGGCCAGGCAATGATTCGGTGCGAGTATGAAGACAATCTGTAAATTAAGGGGAAATGATTAATGCGTGCATATTAAGCAGCAATTTGCGAAACAACTTGCATCGTGGCGCCAGGCATTCGTAATATCGTTCAACGTTTATATTTGTAATGCTTTAATTTTCTGTAAAACTGAAAAAATTTACAATGTTCTGCGTAAGTTTTGTAAATTTAAAATTGTTTAGTTTACAAACATTTACACATAAAAAAACGAAGTTGATATGCATTAACTTACGGCGATTCTAAGCTGATTTTTCCTGCATATTTATGTAAAATGTGTGAACATTTGCCAGCTTAGGATTTTAGTCCTTACAATATTCCCAAGACTCTTAACTGTGTTAATTGCATCACTGCTGAATTAAATAAATTGTTTTGTTAAATTTTACTTACCCGAAATAAAACATGATATTTGCTCCATGGCTAAGGTTTAGACTTGTTCCGATCAAGATTATGAGTACCAGTGACAATTTAAAGTGCATGTTTTTTTTGCAGAAAATTAAATCGTATTTAGGTATTTTGATTTGAAACTTCTTTTTTAAAACTTCAACCTATTTTCCACACAGGTGAGAGCACCACAACGTCCAGAGAATATAGATGAGTGAATATCTATTAACTAACTTCATGCGTGGACGATGGCGACTAATAAAAACCGGTGAGATATTAGGTAAGGGGCCGTGCATGAAGGATTCCATTAATTTGAAGGGGACCATATAGGTCACGACATCCTACTCCATGTTAATTACATCATGGGTCACAAACTCTCACAGGTCAAAATTCTAGACAAATGGATACCATTCTTTATGCACAGGGCCAAATTATAGCCAGCCACTTGACCTTCAACCTTGAGTTGATTAGCAGAGGAACAGGTGACATGACATGCAAAGTCAGAGGATAATTAGAAAAAAGTGTTCTGTTAAAAACTAGATCGTATAAATGAGTCTGTATGCATGTATAAATGCATAAATCCAATTTAATAATATTTGGATTTGATTGAAAGTAGACAATCGGTCTCAACTTTACGGATAAGATAACGAAACAAAATAGCACGTAGAATCTCAATCAAATTCATAGGTATCAACTCAACGAACACAATGAATAGCTTTGGTATGTCGTTTACTGATCATTCATTACGGTAATTCAGACGAATATTAGCCCAGAAAACTTCGAAAGGCACATGAGTATTTTGAAAATTTGCAAATATCAAGTGCTCAATTAATCTTTGTTGTAGGCTCTGTGCAGCTTGATATTATTTAGTCGCACACAAGTAAAACACACACTTCAATAACTTCCATCCCAAATTTCAGGACCCTCTTTAATGACTGATCCGATTTTTTTTTGCGGTTCTGTATCTTAAGATACAGAATAGAATTCTATTTTGTCAAGTTTTGGACATAACTCAATTTGAGATTAATCAATGCAAAGGGTGTGACGAAATTCTTTACGCTGCAAAATACTCACTTTTTCAAAGCATTTCCGTAAGTGCAACACGATCATGAATATTTTGGTGGACACATGATTTTTTTGTTAGAATGTAAGTTAACGATGACGTTTTCTTTACGATGGACTATTCATATTTGATTTTCGTTTAATCGGTTTTACATACGTTGTCCCAATCCCTGGCACCATTTGGGCAAGAACTTTTCGCATGAAATTTCTGCATAGTCTTTTTTCCTGGTAAGTGAGACTTTTTTTTATTGTTGAGGTCGTTTTTCATCCTTGAAAAAATTTGTGTTCATACCATGACGTTTTACAGGCAGATTAGAATTTTTGTTAAATTTTTTTCACCTAGGAATTTCACCGTTTCTAAGATCTATATCTTCATGTTATGATGCTCATGCATGATTAACACTTATCTTGGTTCCACTTATGATAAAAATTCCATACTTAAAAATGTTGACGGGATCATTAATAACATTTGGTTTTGTCTCAAGGGTGGGCCAAAAAATGAATATTGTCGAATGAAATCAACACCCTCTACATATGCAATACAAAAATTCAAGTCGTTGATTTCGTCAAATTTTTTGGTAGCCATTTCGCCGAATGACTTCATCTCTGTGTCCGCGCGTCTGTCTTACTTCCCGTAGTGGCCAAAATTTTGGCCCGTGGCGACACCCTCACCTTCCGCATCAACTTTCGCCTGAGGGCAAAACGAAAAGCCTATGATGTCGAAGTTATCCGATAATTGAACATTATACAAATTGGATTTTATGTATTCATGTAAATTGTGTTGGTACAAAGTAGTAATCGTTATGTCGTATTTTTTAAATGATAAGATTAACATGTGCATTTTTTGTATGTAAATGAATAAATGAATAAATAATTAAATATTTTATTACCGTTGAAAATTAAATTGTTCAGATTTGGAAAAGTTTTATTCTCTTTTTTCTGTTGCCCACTTCAGAAAATATGCAATTTAGGCAATCTCAACTAATGAATCTTAATAAAACTGAAGATTGTCCATTATTAATTATCTGTTGCAACGACGTGAAAATCCTTCAAATTGAAAAAATTTGAATGACTTTTTTTATTAATGATTTTTAAACATCATCGTCATCAAAAATTAAATAAAATTTTATTTGAAACTTCTTACTATATATAAATCAGGACGATTTTAGCTTAGATTTCTTCTTATCCTTGTTGGATCCGGAAAAAAGTTTTAAAATTGCTTTAAGCAGAAGGCAGATTAATTTGTACATTAAAAGAATAGCGAGAAAGATGCTGCCCCAAATGTCGAGCTGGCGTTTTTTCCACCACGGAAGGTGAACCGATTGGGGGCGCAGGTGCGTGGCGTTGTCGTGGCGTAAAGCGTACTCTGTCCACCAAACCGCAGTGTCGACGGGACGGGCAGGTCGGTCGCGAAAAATTGTGGATAGTCGTTTCATATTAGTGGAAAATCTGGAAGAAAATTTTAAAATGAAAATTTTATGAGGCAATTCACACCGTTTTTGGTAACTTTGTAAAATCCATAAGCTGACAAACTTTTGCAAATATTTCTGAGCAAAATTAGCCTATAAATTTTTGCAAGTTTACTCAAATCAACGGCGCCTTTTTATTTGTACAAGTTTGTAAAATTATTAAGGGGTGAAGGGGAGCGCCTTTTTGGAAATGTCTTGTCTGCTACCACATTTTGACATGCAGTTTTCGCCAACGTGTTTCTAATTTTTGAAGTGTTCGAAGATTGACGTTATGGGTCTTAAGGTAACGGCGCCACGGGGATGAGACCAACTGTCAAACGTGTCAAATTTTTGGTTTCTACCGTTTTAGACGTAGTTTTGGGAGAGGATTTAAAAAATCTACATTTTAACGTGCCATGACCGCGTGACTGCGTCGCTTCACCCCTTAGCTACGTTTCGTTTGCAACGGTTTATTAAGTAGCGTCAGCTACTTATTGTGATTGTTTTGTCCGTCCGTCTGTCCGTAAGCAGGATATCTCCAGAACGAG
This sequence comes from Folsomia candida, assembly GCF_002217175.1. Lineage (NCBI taxonomy): Eukaryota > Metazoa > Arthropoda > Collembola > Entomobryomorpha > Isotomidae > Folsomia > Folsomia candida. The sequence goes on along the minus strand of NW_019091200.1, from coordinate 3,761,187 downwards.
TCAACATAATCAAACCCCGTTTTCGCCATTGTGCTTCTAATTTTTAGTTCTCGGTCGAGTTCGAAAATGGGGTCAATCGGACCACCCCCCACCGCGCCAGGGGGTGTGGTCCAAACTTTAATTTTCATGTGGGGTGTCATTTTAAAGGAAATTTCACCACGAATTCAAAGATGTTAATATTTTTGACCTTATGACCTTGAGGACGAGGTCAAAGGTCACAAGATTCATAATTGTCATATGGGGTATCATTTTAAAGGAAATTAGACTGCGATTTCAAAGACATTAATATCTTTGACCTTATGACCGTTGGGACCAGGTCATATACGGAAACTTTAAAGGAAACTTGAATCGGTCTGACGCTACTTATTTACATTCGTTTGGAGGGTTTATTTTACAAAATTACGGACTTTGCACAGTTTCCAAGTAATGTATGAATTTCCTCGGAAGTTTGGAGTCACACTTTGAGACTATTAATTTGTAAGGTTTTTGGTGCATTATTCAGGTGACGATTAGTAGGCAAATGAATATTTCTTAATCCATACTAAATGCCAAACTTTGGAACTTTCAGGGTAAAGCAAACCTTAAATTCTTACTCTTTGTCGTCTAAAACGCGTCGAATTGCAGTTGTGAATTTGTCCTCCGTGATGGTGGTGATTTCCAACTGGACGCCGACCTTGCGCCATTCCAATTTGTTGGCGTTGTAGTCCTGCTCGGCGAATATGGGGAATCTATGTATTTATAAAAATATAAATAAAAAAATTATTATAAAAACTTTGAAATTTTCTTTGAGAATAAATAATAAAAAAAGAAAAAAAAAGAAAAAATACGAACGCGATGAGTGGGACACCGTTGCAGATTGCTTCCTGAATTCCGAGCAGACCAGCGTGTGTTATAAATGCTCGGATTTTAGGGTGGGCTAAATGTGTACAAAAAATAAAAAAAGTCACAAATTACACTCATAGTTTATTAAAATTACCTAAAATGTCCTGTTGTGGCATCCATTTTGCAGTGTAGATGTGGGCAGGGAGGTTCTTGAGGGGTTCGGCGATATCCATTTTCCATAGAATTTTTGTATTTTTCAATTTCCTTAAAGTATTGACGATTTCGTTTTGAATGTGAAGAGGAAAGTTAGTAATTTCTGCAAATGATCCAAAACTCATGTAGATGAAACCCTCGTCCTTCTCACCGGTAGGGGTGGAGAGAAAGTCGGATATTTCCTAAAGCATTGTCAAACCCATAATTTTGCAGATCACACGTTGTAAAAATTTATTTGCAAAAAAATCACGGTGTAAGCCTTCTTAAAAATCAAGTATTTAAATTTAGCAAAATATTTACGAAGCCTTCACCAACTCAAATCGAGGCTCTAATTATACGAAACTATACGAAATTATACGAAACTGAATAAATTGAACGCCAAAATAAAAATAAATCGTATTAATAATAAAACAAGGTCGGATTCGGTTGATTCGGCTAATGTAATCCGAAACAGCAGCGGCCGTTAAGTGGCGACTCAGAGGTCATAGGACGATAAAAAAAAATTTCCTTACCAATATTCATATTAGGCTTCAACTTTGCAAGATTTTTGGAAAAGAAAATTTTGGGCCGGTGACGTCGCAAAATTAATACTACCATGTGGTCTCCAAACTTTTCACTCTAAGAGCCTCATTGGCAGTAAACTTTGGTTCACAAAACTTGTTTTCCAAAGGAAAACAATTTGTTCCTCCGTCTGGTTTCCGGTTTTCAATAATTTGATTTTTTAAGAAAAAGTCTTTCATTTCAAAAAATTTGCTCCTCGCGACGAATAAATGCTGATTTCGTGCCAAGTTGCGCCCACAAAAATGCTATCAAACTTCATTTTCGACACCTTTCATAAAATTATCGTTTCCTAAAAAACCATACCAAACTTGTCGACTTAAGATGCAGATCAAATGTGACTCCCGCATTTACTGAAAAACCAGTTGGAAACCGATTTTGATCCGTCAACTTATTCAGCCACAATAATTACGTCTCGTATTTCACGTATTTTAAATACGTGACATATGTAAGTGACAGAAGTAATTAATTAAAAAGAAAACTCAATTAAAAACCTTGGGGAGCGGTTTCGTCTTCTCGGCGCAGTGCATGCCCCCCACTGAGACCACGTTGGGTGGGAGTGGTCTCGCAAAGTCCTCTCCGTAATGCGTATTGGCTAAAACGAGGCTGGTGGACTTTTCAAAATCTGACGCGGATGGGAAATCAGGGGCGAGTTTTTCCCGAAAGATTTTCTCCAGGGCAGGAAAGTAGAAGTTTTCACGGAGAAAGGTGTAGTAAAGAGGAGTGAAGACACCCTGAATGCGTCCCCAAAAAGATAGCGATGCTGGTGGAGATGGGTGAAAAATCTGGTCAGGAATCCAGGAGGCTTCGTCAGGAAAGCCGATCGTATCTACATACCTGGAAGGAAATATGTGCATATTTTAGCCATAATTACAAAAATGAGATGATATATTTGCACAAAGTTCTATTTTGTTGAGTGTAATCTTCAAATTTTGCGAGCATTTTACAAATGTGACACAAATATTTTTCGAAATATGAAAGTTACTTAAAAAGTATAGCATGAATTTGCCAATCGCAACAGAACTTCGCCCATCTAAAATATTAAAAATATATCTAATTCATATATAAATGAGCGACGCTTACAAATTGCAAAATTCTCTAAACGTCGTAAGAGTAGGTAAAAATTCATAAAAAATCCTCGCTTTACATTTATCGTTCCAAATTTCTCTCTCAAACCAGAAAAATATTCCAAATGCATTGGACTAAATGTTAAGTAATAATACAAATTAAGTATTTTTCACCCACCAAGGGAACGGATTTGCCGTGTTGAACAACACGAGTTTCGAACCGTGAAGAAACGTCCAACCGTACGCACATTCGTTCGCTAACGAGTCAACGACGACCATGTCGAATTTAGTATTTTTCACAAAGTCCACAAACTTTGGGTCGCTTAAAATCGTAGTGCACAGATTTACGCCATACTCCGTGAGCTTAAACCAGTTCCACTCAATCGTTCCTGCCACACGGTCTTTGTAAAAGGTCGCCGTCTCGTCGAAAGACGTGAGCCAGTCGACCATCGATTTAGGGACGTAGTCCGTCACTCCAGTGGGATTTGACATCTTGGAGGGAAATGGCGACACAAAGGTCACGTTGTGACCTCGTGCCGCGAGACTTTCGATAAGAGGCCAGGCACTGATTCGGTGCGAATATGAGGATAATCTGTAAATTAAGGGAAATGATTTTAACCCACAATTTGCGAAATAGCTTGCATCGTGCCGCCGAGAATTCGCAATTATAAAACCCATAAGTTTTGCAAAATTACAATTATTTAGATTACAAAACTTTATGAATAAAAAAGACGGCCTTGATCTGCATTGACTTAAAAAATTGCATATAACCAGATTTTTCCTGCATATTTATTATTAATGTAAACGATGTAAACATTTGCCAGCTTACGGATTTTTCAGTGTTTACGATATTCCCAAGGATTGCATTGCATGAACTGCATCACTACTGCATTAAATAAATTGCTTTATTAACTTTTACTTACCCGAAATAAAACATGATATTTGCTCCATGGCTAACGTTAAAAGTTGTTCCGATCAAGATTATGAGTACCAGTGACAATTTAAAATGCATTTTTTGCAGGAAATTAATTCTTATACTATTTTAAACTTCTTTTTTTAAAAACTTCAACGTATTTTCCACACAGATGAGACCACAACAACGTCCAGACGAAATATGAATTAATATTAACTTTAACTCATGCATTTATGATGGTGATTAATAAAAACCGGTGAGAATATTAGTATTATTACGTAAGGGGCCGTGCATGAAGTATTTCATTCAGTTGAAGGGGACCATATATGTCAAGACATCAAACATATAACTCCATGGTAGCTATAATAACATGGGACACATAAACGTGTTCTCTCAAAGGTCAAATGGTAGAAAAATGTATGCCATTCTATATGCACAGTTCTAAATTATAACCACTAGACCTTGAGTTGATTGAAGAGGAACATGGCAAACACGCTGGAGAGTAAGAAAAAATAGTGCTCTGTTAAAGCTTATATACATTGTGTATCAGTATATGAATCTGTATTTCTGTATGCACGTACAAATACATACATCCAATTCAATATTCACGTGGATTTGACTGGACGTAGCAAAACTGTGTCAATTCTGCGGATAAGATAACAAAGCAAAATATTACAAAATATTAAAATCTCAATTAAATTTACAGGAGTGTCAAATCAACGAACCCAATGAAACTTGTATAAATTTTGCATGTAATAGTCACTCACAGCAATGTCCAATATGTTGTCACATGAACATTACTCAAAAACTCATGAAAATCACATACCGATTACACATGTACACATTATACAAATTTTCAATGATTAATCATCCCTTGTTTGACCAAATAAAAAATAATAATTACACAATAACACCCATCCATACAGACGAAGAGGAAAATTCATGGTTTCTAATCTGTTTCTGCTCCCACAATTAATTTTTTTCTCGATCTTTACGAGATATGCACCCTTTAAATAATTTTGTACACACACACGACCAACGAAATTTGACGAGGAAATATTGAAGCAACAGGATTTATTTATTTTAGATAATTTGGCAGTAAATCGCAAGAACACAGCTTGGCAAAATTTTAATTTGCATATTTCTTCTTCAATATAGAAGTCTCGAATAGTAATAGCTGTTGTCGTAAATTGGCGTATAATTGTATGTGGGCAGTGTTCGGTAATATCTCGTCGTGGTGACAGTTCTCGTTCGTGGGGGTTCAATGTGGTAGTGATAGACGGGCGAGTACGTCTCATTCCTCACCACCGGGGGCGATGGGGGCGCGTAGTAGTGATATTGCGGTCGCGAAATGTGGCGGTAGGTTTTATAAATTGGCTGCAAGTAGTTCGTAACGGGCGGTGGGGTTCGAACGGTGAGCGACATGCCAAAGTCCGATCGATACCGGGAGTAGGGCAAGATGTCGTCGTAATAGTAGCTGGATCGATACCGCGGATAGTCGTAGTAAGTGGATGGCATTGTTGACCAATCTGTAAAATTGGGAAGGCGATGTTAGTAAAATAGTAGAAGTTAAAAATCTGAATGATTTATTAATTTCAAAGTCGCTTTCTTAATAAGATATTGCCAAAATGTGTCATTTTGCCCCCAAAAATGCTCTAGCTTTAACTTCAGCGTGTCTAGACATGCAAAAATTTAAGGCCAAGCAAGTCGATTTTTTCGGGGTAAAACAAAGTGGCAAAATCCATTTAGGCAAATAAATCCTGGTGGCCTAAAAGTTTGACCTTGATATAAAGACTTTTGATATTAAGACGAATACTATCTGCTGCGACAAATTAGCAAATTGCCAATTAAACCTAATGCGATTATTGGTAATTTAAATTTTACCGCCATAATATCTTCTGGGGACGGTGATAAGTGGATCGTAGAGAGAAAGGGAAGAACTCGGAGGTGCGGTTGATGACCGGTACGAATAGTGTTTCCGGGACACGACCTGATTGGCGTCGTCCAGCTCAGAAATGGCGACGTAAGGGCTCAGAGCGCGTGAAACTGGGGGAAAGTAAAGTATTTTTTAATTAAGGAAAATCCTGCTAATTGATTACTTAATTGGTCTATGTATGAACCTGATCTGGCCCGCAAATTGTCGCCCAAAAGATACCCAAGTGTAGACATATTTCTCCTGAAATTCCTAAAATTCAGAAAATTAGATTACTTCAAGAATGTGGAAGGCATAGGAAAAAAGACGCCAACCTTTGAATGCGGAATGGAGTCGTGCTTCCTATCTCTTCTGGATTCTCGGTTGAACTAAATATCTCTGTGGGATTTTTACTAGCTTATTTCAAAAGTGGGTAAAGTGTGGATAAGTGTGAGAAGGTGGGTACACGCTTAATAAATTGGTAAACAAACTAATTGTTCTTGTTATGAGGCTATAAGCTTGGGGACGATTTGTCAATGAACGGTAGATGCATGAAAATCGACTTGTGGAAAATTGGACCGTTTTATTTTATGAAACAGACTCGCAATCTGCCAAAGGTTTCTGCAAGTAATATTCTGCGGAAAATTGTCTACTCAAATTTTCTAATTAAATTTTTTCAAAATAAATTTTCCCATTAATTTGACACATTCTAGTAGTTTTTTGGAAAGTGACGTCCGAAAATAAAGGCATATGCACCGAAATATTCGATGTAAGAAATTTTCGTATAAAAAACACTCTAGCATCAATGCATACTAGGAGAAAGTTTCCAAAACGTTATTTTCTTAGAGTATTTAATAATAATATAATAATAATAATTAGAGTATTTAATAATAAGTTATTATTACTAGATACTCTAAGGTTATTTTCCTTTAGTTCATTTACATCTGTCCTCAATAAAAAAAATGCTTAAATTATAATTTTTAAAAATTGTGTAGTGAAGTCAAGCAAAATTTTTGCAAACATGTTAAATCTTAATTGTACCCCATATAAATATTGTCGGTTGAATATAACACATTAATATTCCATTGTTCCAGTTGGTAAATTATGTTTAATTATAATTACTACTCATAATATATTTAATTTTTTTACGTTTTTAACGCTGCTTTTTAGTTTCACGACAAATTTAAAGTTTGAAGTAAATATTTAAGTGTTGCGATTTCCTACCAAATTATGACCACACACGGGTTGTAACAATTTATCAAATCAGTTTGCGTAGCCACCTCCCGATTTCTTGCAAATTAATTATTTAGTGTGCAAGGGAGCCGGAAAGCATAGAATTTTTTAACCGTGACTCACACTTTATGTGTAGGCAGAGGAGTAGGAGTGGGTGAAGGTTGGATGGATAAAACGAGAGTAGGTGGTTGCTTATCATGACTAAATTTAGCAGATTGGTTCTACGTGGAGTTGGAAACATGCCCGAAAAAGAATGTCCACACATCAATTTATATTTAGTATTCATAGACATCAAATCCATAAGCCATAACCTTTTACAGTTTTAGAGGGGAGGAGAGAGAGTGCAAAAAAGTTACAAATTTCCCATCATGAACGACCCAGAAAGTGGAGTAACAGATTTTGAGATGATATTGCTGTGAGCAGGATTTAATAAGATAAGAATATTTAGCACATTTTTTGTATACAAACTGGAAATTCGTGAGGTTTCTACAGAGTAAAATCTGTAAACTTGCACAGATTATGAGGAAAATCAGCGTGTGTGGTAAGTAATCTATCGCACGTAAACTTGCCAAGATCAAGGACGTCTCTTTATTTTGGAACGGTTCAAATATTTGCATAATTTTCAGTTTACTGGATTACAAATTTAACATTCGAGCGTTTGTTAATAACTTATATACATAGTTAATGAATGAAAGTTGGTAACAGATTTATTACCGAAAATGGACACCGTTACGTTGATAATGATTTGACATTGGTTGTATTATAATCTATGTAAGTTATCCAAATTCAGAGAAAGTATTGTTGCCTTTCGATGGGAAATTGTAGCAAATTCAGAGAAGCTTTGCGTACTCTTTGCACTCGGTAACAATTAACAATTTTGTTACCAACGTATTTTTAGTATGCTAATGTATAAACCTTAATTACATGATTTATTAAATTTGAGAGATTTATAAATATCAGTGAAATCTTCGGAAATTAAATAGTAATAAAATCAGCCCACAGTCGCCGTGGTTGAATTAGTTGACGATTTGCACGTGCATTTTCCAGCCTTGCATTGGACAACGGTCAAATTTGGATGATAGCTTCGGCAGGCGTTCCGACACGACAACGGCCATCCGTACAAACCTGGACACAAAATTATGTAATTATTTTTTGTGCTCAATTCTAGGTAGCTTTGTAACCTTGTAAATTTGTAAAATGAAAAAGAAAACAGTTCATAAAGGCATTGAAAAATTTGGGAAGAATTGTAGCCTTTTATTAACTAAATATCTTTGCGTCAAAAATTTGGCAATTTGACAAGGTTTAAACAGTGGCAAACATTTTTATGTTAAATGGTTGAAAATTTTTATAATTATGTGACTTACTTGAACATCCTGCTGGGCAGGAGGTACACCGAAGACTCGGTTCCGTCATTTGACCGTCAGTGGCTGTGGAGGTGTTAAAAAGCATAAGTTGTTTATTTATTTTTTATTCTTTAATTCGGATTACATTTGTAAGCGAAAAATTTGAATTAAAGGTTGAATTATATTGAATTATATATTAAATTTACTAAACGCTAGAATTTTTTTTGATAATTAATTATGAAATTTTATTTGGTCTTATAAAGGCATATTTTCTAAGGGAAAATTAAAAATAGATTAAAATATTTGCAAAAAAATGTCAGGGCTCTTGAAAATTTATCGTTATATTTGCATAAATACATAATTCTTAGAATAAATTGCGAAAACTATTTACTCAAATATTTGTTTGTCGCTACACTGAACTACCTTTTTATTATGTAACTTTATTAATATAAATTTTAGAAAAATCGTATTACGACGCCTAAATCTCTCCAAATTAATTAATTCAATATGCAATTATGAATTAATCTCTGGGCACATTACATAATTTGTAAATCATCAATGATTTTAAATGATTATTAGAAACAAGTGCTTTTTTACTCACCTTCTTGATGCATGATTAAGCACACTGAGAACAACAGTGTGCATGTCGTGGTTACAATAAATTTTGTAAACATTTTTGCAAACTTTACCCGATAACTCAATTTGGAAGGTTACTTTCAACTTTAAATATTGTTAATGTAAATCTGCCACAGAATTAGCTTGACGACAGAGATTAGACAAAATAAGAAATCACATGTGATGCGATCCAGCAAGAACAGAATTGCAATCTGCAACGCAAGTTAATACGTAATGTAAACTGCTACCTCATCATTTTCGTCCAGAGAGATAAATATGGTGCTAAATATGCATATTACATACATGGAGCAAGTAATCACCCCCGAAAATATATACGTAGGTATTTAAAAATAGGTATGCATAGCAAGGTTGGGTAGGAATAATACTTTACCATGCATACATATTTATCTTGGGACTGTGTACAAAGGATGTGTTCAAAAAATTTGACCCAAATTTGACACAACTTACCCAAAAATGTGATAAATTTAACAATATAGGAAAGCTAGGATGTCTAGGATGGAAAGCTAGGAACTGGAAACCAGCTTGTATTAAGCAATATTTGTTAACAGCTGAATAAAGAATTATTTATCTACTTACATCTTTACATATTTACCCCCACCCCCAAATATGAGTCATATGCTGTATGCAAGGTCCCTTAGAAAATTTATTTAATAGTGTTGGCTGGAGACCATTTATGCGTTTGTGCATTAATTCTTATGAGATTAATGATACGATGACGCATTTTGAGGGGAAGTTATGTACATAATATTTACACAGATCTGAATGCATATATGTTTAACCTTAGAAATTAATGTGGTTTCAGTGTGCTACGTACGAATGCAGCATTTTTGTTTGTTATGTAGATCTTTACTTTTATTAAATACAGGAAAAATAGAACACATGTGCACGAGAGTGATGTGATATGTATGTACAATCCACTTCACATAAAGTTTTGTAACTTTTGTAACTTATACTGTCAACTGCATGCTTACTCTGTAATTTTTGCAAAGGTTGTAAATTTTTTTTAATGCAAGAGCAATTTGACATACGTAAAAGTACATTCACATTCAAAAGAGCTTCTTTCTTTCAGCCTTATATGTAAAACAAGTTCAGAAATTTTTATCGTTCACAATGTTGAATGCTGCGTGGCGTGAATGATTAATTTAAGTTACTGAACAACCATGTTATCATCACAAAATAGAACATTTGACAGTGTAATCACGATATTATTATCTGCCATCGAGTTTGAGGTTTTCAAAAGATTGCAAATTTCGGTCACCGATTTGAGGTCTTCAAACGTGTCCATAAAAAATTTTGTCGTCGGTATGAGTATTTTTAACGGTGTATGATCTTTCATCTTTAAGAACCTCAACAATTGTACTGTTTTTATTGCAAATTGCTCTCATTATGTATGCATAACATTGCTGAGTTCGGCTAAATGGCCAAGCACTGCAAAAATGGTTATCCCTGCTAAAATCGAAGTCAACGTGTCTGTCACGCTAAGAATTAGGACATCACTGAAGAAAAAAATCAAAATCAAATTTTGTGCTTTACTTTGCAAATAATTTTTGCATACCGATAAATATTGTGTCTGAATGGATTAAATGACGCGAACATAGCTATCGTTCCAAATCCTGTTCCTGAACTAAATTTATGGAGGTAATTTAATGTCTCTCCAAAAATAATATGAATTACCCTTTAAATATTTAGGAAGCTACCTACGTGGAAAACAACCTCTTAATATTTTGAAATCTTTTCTCCTATTAAATAGAAGGAGCCCCTCATTTTGCATATCATAATTCTTGGTCTGGCAAGTTAAGGGCCCGGGGGAAGATTTACTTGATTTTATGTTAGCAACAATAATTGCCAGGGCCCCAAGATTATTATCGCTCTGTTAGGTTACGACCACAATTAATTGACACCGTTTCTATGGGACACTCACGTTCAAAAGCTTTGGTTTTGTCACTGCTTTTGAAAAAGTTTCCCTCAAGTCCCTCAAGTTTTTGAAAAAAGTTGTTTCTTTTGTTCCATGGATACTCAAAATGCAATTCCTGCCATTAATTTGGCAATTCTAAGCCAATTTGTCCTCACTTTACGACCAAATATCTCCACTGCACAAGAGGGCAGATCGTCAAAAAAAACTCAAGTAAAATCTAAAGATATGATTAACGCATTAAACATAATTTAAAAAATCTGCCCTCTTGTGCATTGCTGAATTTTATCGTCAAAGTTGACGTGATTTCTAAGCAACTTCCCCCAGGCCCTTAACGTAAATCGTTAACTTTGATCTTAAAAACATGATATGCGTTTTGTCTAAAATTTCTAAATTATCACTTGTACACAATTTTAAGAGGTAAGAGGCAGGTTTCCACGCATGGTATTTCCCATTTAATTCAAAAACCACCTAAAGAAGCATTGCTGCACGGCTGCATACCAAACCTATAAGAAGTTATCAACATGTTTATAAATTATTTAAACAAACAGTATGCACGCCAAAATTGGCAGCTTTGTTTGGGTTGGCAAAATTTTCAGGGTTGTGCATACCTTAGCCTCCAGCATTTTATCCCATTGGGGTTCAAGGAAGTATTTAATTCCTTGCCAGGCTCCGCTCAACGTCACGCCTCTGATTAATAAGATAAGCAAAACCACGTATGGGAACAAAGCGGTGAAGTATGCTGAAAAAACGTTATATAAATTTTATACGAATTAAAATATGTAAACTAATTTAACTTGTGGACATGCAAACATAAAGCATGTGATCGATTTGAGGGGGTTATAGAGTCCAATCTTTCTGTATTTAGCAAAATAAATAGGTAACAAACAGTTACCAAGACGGTAAAAAGTGTGTCAAGTCTCATGTAATCTATGACCATATAGAGCTGTATATAACAATTACTCACTTATGTTATGTCAGGCATTGTGCACAGGCATCCTATTATTACCACCAAATAGCAAGTTGTGACTAATTTATTTAGAGTGCATATACATGTAATTGAATTTGAACTGGTTGAACTCATTGAATTGAACTTATTTATGATACCTTAGTAATGACTTAAACACTTGATACACCTGATTCCATATTGTGTAATATGTATGTGTTGCAGATATTATCTCAAATTTAGCTCACATGAGACAGAAACATGACTTACTGACGCAAAAAAACGAAAATTTCGTTGAGATTAATTCACTTACCTATAATATGTCCACCTGGTTAACAATTCTCTAAAATTCAAGTAATCAAGAAATCCTGGAATTTTTAGCCACGTAAAGTTCCATGAAATTTTTCATTCTTGTCATTGTCACACTTGAAACTTGACATTTTCGTAGAAAATTCAGACTATTGATTTTTGAGCCATTGTATTTTTTACTGTTTTAATGTACATACATTCAACATGATATCAAAAAGAGGAGTTTTTAGGATGAGTCATAATTTTCCTCGATCGGAGAAAAATTTTTGTATATAAATGCAGATTTGCAATGAGAGAAATTTAGTGTAAAAGATTGCAGAATATTTACATATTTGACAAAATTAATTTTTAAGTTGAAAATCTGAAAATATGGAAATTACCATTAGTCATGCGATCGCAGTCATAATGTCCATTTTTATATTGGTCATAGAACCCACTGTGTGCACCCCATTGGCAAATCAACACATACATATTAGCGACAGGGATGGGTAAAAAGACTACATAAATTATGTAACATAATTTGCAAACAATAATTAAAAAAGAGATTCACGGGAATGTTTATACCTTCGTAAAATCCAAAAACTTTGTGCAAATTTTTCGAAAAAAATATAGCTACAAATCTATTCAAAACTTGGACATATCCAGGGCGTAAAATTTTGTTTAGTAATTTTTGAAAATTTAAAATTAAAGATTTTCGTAGATTGTCTCATACGATCATATCTAGATCTGAACTCCAGTATGCCCAGATTGTTGGAGAGTATAACTATTTCTTGTTATTGTTTTCAAGTCACAACGATTTCCCATGGACCCTTAAACGCCTCGTTTTTGATGACTTGCGACGATTGAACTTTAGCCAGGATTTGACACAAGTGGAGCCCTGGGCAAGTGATGTCATGTCTCACACGGATATTCCCAGAATTAAGAGGGGACGATTGGGTGGACAGGTATTTTATTACTCATTTTATCTATATTATAAGCTGGCAATGTTTGTTGGCAACGGAAGTGAAAGTAATTTTCCGAAACGGAAGTGAAAGTGGAGAAAGTTAAGTTTCGAATGGCCCGAGACAGACATTTCCAGCTAATTACATATGTATGTAAATAACAATAAAACATTAATTATGTGGAATTATGAACAATCCCACTCAATTTTTCCTAAATAAGCTCTCGCCCAGAGGGAGACGGATTTAGACGCTAGTTAATTTATAATACTAAATACGTACATATTTTATTTTAAAATTCACAAACTTACAAACATAAAGAATCGGCTATGTACATTTAAATAGTAATATCATTTTACAACATTACATAGTTTACAGGATAAAAAATACATGAATTAATCAAATATGTATCCTTTTGTAGTTTTGGGTAGCTTACACAGATTGCACGAGCAATTACAAGGATTCCGTAGCCATCACTCTGGAACAAGTGGACGTTATTAAACGACTGGTGCAAGAATATCCGGATGATTAGCATTTTGCAACATCTTCCGCAGGTAAGAATTTATTCAAAAAATATTGCTAATGCACGAAGGTTTAGCAAACAAACGTGGCTAAAAAAAAGTCATTGGGCCTCCTCAGACACACGAAAAAATCGTCGTTTCTAATTTAGCTAAGTTTTTCGCTTGCTTCCTGATAAGCGAGCTCTGGGATAAGCGAACAGAAACTCAACTCAGAAGTGGGGTTAAGGTCGGTTAGCTGAAGTCGAAACAAAATTTTACAATTTTCATAATTCTTGCCATGTTATCGATAAGCGAAAAACAAAGCAAACTTCGAAGCGACGATTTTTTCGTGTGTCTGAGGAGGCCCATTGTTTCCCCTAAATCTTCCGAATTTGCCTAATTATGTATGCAGATTGAAGATTAGTAATTTTTCAACGTTTACACCTGTAAATATTGCTTCAGGTTTGAAATTACATGAATTTGGAACTTTGTTACCTTTTTGATCAGATAGCTTTAGTATTTTTCTAAATTTATCCAATTTACAGTCTTTGCATTAATTGCCTCGCTAATAACAATTTTCATTCTTAAAGCGAAATCAAACTTTCACTTATTCTCCACAGATATCGAATATGCGATTGCTAACAATAAAACGGCCAGTTTAATCGCGATCGAGGGAGGTCACTCAATCCAGTCTAGTTTCGCAATTTTGCGACAACTGTACCAAATGGGGGCGAGATATATGACACTAACCCATTCCTGTAATTTACCATGGGCCGACTCATCGCCCGTCGATGCGGGTTTATTACCCCCGGCAAATGGAGGCTTGTCCACCTTTGGTTTGGTGAGAAATCGAATCAACTTCGACGTTTGTAACCGAGATAAACCATAAAACTGACTATTTATATAAGTTTCCGCAAGTTTGCAAAAAAATCATGTAGTAAAATTTCTACGGTTCTGTGGGTTACAAAAATCGGCGTGAATTGCTGTTAAAAAAAGATTTCATGAAAGTTATATTGTGAAAAATTGGCAGGAAGTTGTAGATGAAATGAATCGCCTCGGAATGATGATTGACTTATCGCACGTTTCGTCAGATACTATGAAGGCTGCCATTATCAGGTCGAAGGCACCCGTAATATTCTCACATTCTTCTGCCAGGGTAAGTTGCATGCAAGTATAAATGTTAATATTTGGTAACATTATGTTACCGCTATGTTACCATTATGGTGATATTCTACAAATAAATTCCGGTCAATGGTAACAAATCACAATTCCCGGTCACCATAATTCTAATATTGCGGTACGAATTTATGATTATAATTTTAACCGATTTGGCATAAAATTGGAATTTCTTTGGTAAAACTATGACCTCTGGCATATTGTGAAACTATTCTATTCATAAACCGCTAATATAACTCGTAGATTTTGGTATCATATTTTACAAGATTGAACTAATCTGTGTAAATACTTTTATAATCTCAGACAATATGTAATCATCATCGCAATGTACCTGATGACGTGTTGCAAATGGTGGTATGTTAAATAAAATTGTCGATATTTTAGCACATGGAGCACATGAAAATTGGCAATTTCTTACGTTCATAGAGAAGCAACAGGGGAATTGTGATGGTGAACTTTTACTCTGTATTTATTCAATGCGACCCGACAAAAAATGCAACAATGGAGGACGTTATCGGTATGAAATTAAGAAAAGTAAACTATGCTTGCGTAAAAGATGTTCATTCATTAATCACAAAGATCTCGACGACCAAATTTTTTTCCAAAACTCTCAAAGAAACACACAACCAATTTTTTTAATGGCTGAATAGTAACTCAAATTGATTGATATTGCAAATTTTTAGAAATATTTGTGATGACAAATAAACCGTCGCAAACGCGCATACGGAAGTAGCTTCAGATTCACTCCACCCCTACGACAGCGGGGGAACACTTAATTTCAGTGTATTTCATCCATGTTTTTTAATTTCACTGAAAATCTCATTTTGCCCCAACAACACCCCCTGGCGCACAGGGGGTGTGGTACAACTCGGGAACACTTAATTTCACTCTATTTCAGCTATAGATTCAATTTTTGTAAAAATCTCATTTAGCCCCGACCACACCCCCTGACGCCCAGGGGGTGTGGCACATCAGGGATACACAAAATTTCACTCCAGTTCATCCATAGAATCAATTGCACTAAAAATCTCATTTTGCCCCGACCACACCCCCTGGCGCCCGGGGGGTGTGGCACAACGGGGGAACTCAAAATTTCACTCCATTTCATCCATAGATTCAATTGCACTAGAAATCTCATTTTGCCCCGACCACACCCCCTGGCGACTGTGGGTGTGGTCCGGTTGCACCCAAAAGTTGATAGGATCCTCCCCCTGGGGTATTATGTATGATGGCGAAAACCGATTTCGATTATCTTTATCCGTTCTCCCGTCATCCTGCTGACAGACAGACAGACAGACAGACAGACAGACAGACAGACAAAGTCTTCACATAAAGTAGCTGAAGCTACTTAATAATCATGCCCGACCATAAACATGTATTGATTCATATATTTCATACCTTTTAATTGTTTTACAGCTCACATTGAACATATTCGAACAATCGCCGGAGTTGACGCAGTTGGCATTGGGGCCGACTATGATGGAGTGGACTCGGTGAGTACACACTGTTTTTTGCCAAAAATAGGCATTTATTTATGTGTTATGCAATTGTTTTAAAGAATTGAGATAATTAAAGAACCATGTAAATTAATTTTGTTAAAAATTGCAGTATTTTTTGTAATACTGCCTTGGTCGAAATACATAGATAATCCAATCAGAGCACCCAGATTGCTTTATCAAATTTAATATAAAAGTGTAATAAAAATTCAACAAATTATCTGTGATATGACGTTATCCAGGTTCCAATCGACCTAGCCGACGTGTCTTACTACCCCGTCCTTTTCGAAGCCTTAGCCCAGCGTGGATGGACGGATGAAGATCTGGAGAAGTTGGCTGGACGAAATCTTTTGCGCGTTTTTCTTGGCGTAGAACAAGTAAATACATACGTACCAATTCGAAAATTTGAAAAAAATTACTCTGAAATTTGAAATCTTAACTATTTATTTGTTTTCAGGTTCGAGATTTGCTAGCAAATCTTCCCGTTCAGCAAGACTCGATTAGAAGGGAGGACGTTGAGAATGCAAACATAAGCGTGGATTGTGTTTCATGGCCGTTCATTGATGACAGTCGCGTTGCCGAAAATGCAAACGTTTTGGCTTGAAAATGACCCAAATTTGTGTTCCATATTGAATTTAGCATATATAATTGATTGATATATAATAAATGATGATCTAAATTAATAACACACCAACTTAAGTTCTTAATAAAGAACATTTGTCATCAATTTGCATATTATTTATTGTCACATTTAAATATTGAAGTATTCGGATCTTTGTACATTTCATTCTTTACTACTCTTAATTTACTTCCACAAAAGAAATCACTGATAAAACAATGACATTTTTTGTAGATTTCCTATGTACATATTTCATATTTGCAATGCAAATCAGTCATATGCTTTTGCATATGACTGATTTAACACAAATACATACATGCAGATTTAACTACATTTTCTTAATCTATTGTTGCATTTTAAAGATCCGGCTCTATTGTCGTAAATCCAATTGTATTTGGTCAACACTAATCACTAAATAAAATGAAACCATAACTTATACACAAATCGAATATATGCAAAAGTTTAGCCCGCATTAATTAAATAAATATCTTACAAGTTGAACTGGTTTCGCTTATATCCAAGAGCCACCAAAATTTTATCGTCCTCCCCTAAAATAATATTTTAAAAGTAATAATTTGTTAAATTTGAACTACTGATGATGAGCAAATCTGTGTCCAGCAAAAGCAGTAAAAGGGTCTGTGGGATACCACTAAAAAATTGAAACTTTCCCATAATTTAGAAAACATTAATAGAAAATTTTTCGAAGTCTCCCTTGTGACCTGTTACTTTTTCGTGTGTGTAGGACAGGACACGGTCAGATCGAAAAAGCTCGTCGGGATGAAAGCCCTTAACAGGGACCAAAGGAGATATCCAAAAATTTTATAAGAAACAAAATTCTGTTAGTGTTTTCTAAATAATTACAAGGTTTCCAATTTTTTTAGTGGTATCCCACAGACCCTTTTTTGCTTTGCTCCCTCTCTGTTTCTGGGCTTGCTCAGCATCAGTACCAATGCAAAACAAAAAATGACCGTTAATTGACCTAGTTGGTCTTGTCCAATGGGAAAGGCTTCTTCAACTCGTATGTCTGGATACAGGATCCTTAACTGTGGACATGTACGAATTATGTATCCCAATGAAGAGTTATGGCTTCGTAGCATGGCTTCCGTGAAAGGACCAAACTTCGCCAAGCCCACGCTATTATCTTGTCCTGCATATTTAAATAATACTAAATTACTTCAATTTTTCAAATAAAATCAAGTATCAATCCCAAATACCGCATAAGTGTCTGGTTATAAAATTATGTATTTATGGCATAAAATACAATTTAAACTTCTTAAACGTTTAAAACTTCGAGCAAATATTTGCCAACAATAACTATACAGATAACTAAGAAAACTCTAAAACTAATTGACAATTAGAAGCAAAGTACATAAAAATCGGTGTGAAATAGCATTGCTTGGCAAAATTCGAGTAAAATATTGACTCGAATATTTCAACTTGCCATTAATTTTAACAATTTTTGAATGTCCAACTTACTTTGAACTTTAAACTGCATGGTGACCGCGCCCTTAACGTTTTCCGAGAAGCGAATCATAAATGTACCCACGGCACTGGCAGTAAGGGCAGCCTCGAGTTCGGAAGTGCTGATAAATCCGGTAACCTTATTTTCTATCCATTCCCTTAGAATGACGGGTGGTGGATTCATCAGCAACTTTAAAATATTAAACAGCCAATTTGCCAAAGTGACATCCTTCCTTTCCCCAGAAATTACGAATTTTAGAGGAGTTTCATTGCAAAATCGGTCTCGAGTGACAACATCCTGTCCATCCGTGCTACATAGTTGCAGTAATTAAATGTTTAATTTAATTCAAAATGAATTCGGAAAAATAAGTCGGGATCAATTTTTTTAAGGGACCCTAAGTTTAAATTCGCAGGAATATATTTTTTATTGCTTGCTGATTGATACCAACTCGGTTGCGCTTAAGAAATGCAAATTTCGTCATAGAATGCACTTACCTCCTAGTTGCCAATTTGGTCTTCAAATACTCCTTATTTTGATCACTTAACCTTCTCCCTGCGTTGCTAAAGTCGTTATCTATCGCTTCAATAAAGTGTAGCCAAGATACTTCGGCGGGAACGGCGAACGGTGTTCGGTGTAACGGGGCAAAGTTGACGTCCCAAAGCAGGGTGGACCACGCGTCGTGATATAGTGAGACATTCGTCGTTAGGATGAATGGATTTGAGAGTCGATGAAACTGGAAATGTAATTAAAAACATGCATCGATGACCCAACGTGCCATAATTATTTTTGTCACGAGGAAAATCACGGTATGTATTTGTAACCCGGCAAAATCAGTGAAAATTAATAACCAAATGGGTGTGCAAGTTTACTACAGGAAAATACATAAATTGCTAATTCCCACAGATTAATGCCGTCTTAAAGAGTTTCAAATTGATGAAGAAATGCGAGAAAATTTGGAGAAGATACGAGAAAATTTTATAATTTGATCAAGCATTCGTAGATTCTGAAGAATGATATGTACAAAATGTGGCTAATTTGTGTACTGTGGCATTATTGTTACGGGTCACCTCATTTGCATAAGTCTTATTTTCCCCATTTTCGGCGATACGGGCCGATGAATAAACTGCCTCTCGCTAATGTGTCAAAAACATGCAAATGAGGCGACTACCTGGAAGGGTTCGCAGTATTTAAGACTTAAATTTTAAGTACTTACCTGGATCCATTCCTCGAGTCCTTCATCAAACAAGAAACCACTGATATATACGCACGACTTGATTTGTCCCCTTCTAACTCCAGCCGCGTGGAATCTTGTCATTTCAGCAAATTCCCGAAACACAATTTCATACTGGTTATTATTAAAATCCTGAGTTTCCGACACGACATTATTGAATTTGAAGGCAACTTGTTCTTCAGTAATGTCACCGGTGGATGAAGTTGCCACCATTTCGGCGATCGGTTCGTCTATGATGCAACACCGCACCACCTGAGTTCCGCTTCCGTTGGGAGAAACGGAACCAAATCGGTAGTGAAATAAGAGCGATTTGATACGAATTGTCTTTTCTGCGGTGCCAGCCGAACTTAGATATTTGTTGGGTTGATTGGTAAATATGAGAGAAGTATGGATCAATTTTTGCGTTGCGTGAATTGCCTAAAAAAGTAAGCGAATAAATATTCAGAATACTTCGTAGCCAACTAGGACTAGGAAATTACTGGAAATTTCACCCCTTTGCTACATTTCGTTTGGGACGGATTATTTTTGGTCAATTTTTAAATACTAACTGTAGTGGACACCGATTTTTTTTACTAATTCCCATTTCGCAAGACCGAAAATACGTATTTCACACTATGGGAAATACCAGTTCGGAACTTGCAAAATTGTGGTGACGGTTTTGATAAGCAGTTATTTACATGACATACCCTTTGAAATGGCGTAATTCCTTCTTCATCTTGCGTGTGTAACTGCATCATGTTCTTCAAAATTTGCACTGTGTGTCGTAATCTGGTCTCGATATTTCGCGCGACAACCGCAAAGGCCTCAAAACCCGTTAAATCGTTGGCATCAGTAATTCGTCCCGTCCAATTAAGCCTTCGCTGATTTGTATTCCAATTTTTCATTTGGAAGTCCAAGCCGTCAATTTCATGCTCTAATTGGTTAAATTCGTGTCGAAAATCCCCGTTGTCCATGTCGAAGTTTCACTTTCAACCCCGTTAAGAATTTAAGGATTTTGTAGGAAGTTTTCACAAAACTCTTAATAAAATAATTGGAAAAGAGCAAGGAAATCTTTTCTCAAGTCTTGATTTGCTTGAAGGTATAATTTTAAATGGATGTGTTTTTCGTAATAAATATGTACACATGGCACTGGTCGTTTAGCTTTTTAGAAATTAATGCATGTAAAACGATAATAATATTCGATGTATTACATAATATCTGTACTTTCAATTTTCTGCGAATATATACTTCAATATATATATATACTTGTAGGTATACTTCAACGTATACATGTAAATGTATGGATACACATATATACAATGTGTGTCATAATTACATATCTATGTATGTGTAAGTATGCAATTATGAATATGGAGCATTTTGGGTGACGGTTCATCAAGATCAGAAGAACTTATATCTTGCTGTTTGGACTTATCCTTAGATGAAACTACCAAGTAATTCCTTATCTAATTCTTTATCTTCGGCGTACTCACTAAATAAATGCAGCTACTAAATATACGTGTAAAACTCGGATTATACATGAAGCAGCGAACTTTATGTTGCCTTTACATCGATTCTTAAATTTACATAGAAGAGAAAGTGGTAAATCTCGTTTTTCATTGTTGTACCCAAAGTTTGCAAATTTGAACGGGAATAAAAAAAATATGTAGTTCTAATCGTCATAACTTTTATAATTTAAATGTCCTGCTCCTGCACATGTATGTACATATCTTCGTAAAGTCTGAATTTAGCTATAACTTTACAATTTATATTGACAGTGGAATAATTGGATTGCTTTGCCAATTTACAAAATTCCGAAACCTGACACAAAAGTATATGGAAATTAATTGTAATTAAATCCATTTAATGCTTTCCAATTGTTTTATGGTGCTAAAAATTGGAAAAGTTATTTTAAGTGCTTCGAAAATTAGTTTTTTTTGTTAAAAACGATTTAAAATTCGACTAAATAACAAACGATTTAAAAAACGAAAGCATAGCATCTGTCCATTTATCGGTGTTATAAAAATAAAATGGAACCCATCCAAATCTAGATTTTACAAGTGAGAGACTTATGTTTTTAAATTTCAAGATTGAACTTTGCATACTTCTCGACCTGATTTACACATCTTCGATGGCTCTTACAAATAAGTAAATAGCGTCGTCGAGCGGTAACTATACATATAAATATTACTCTGCATCCGGTAATATTTTGCTACCGCGCGGTAGCAAAATGATCGTGACCACCACCCCTTCATTAAGTCACGTCTTATCGCTCGATTTCTTAGAGTGTGCTGGCAAAATTGTTGCGCAAAATTCCAAGTAAATATGCACGTCGGAGTTAACGTAGTAATCAACTCGTTATGATATTTACTATATGTACGTAGAAAATCTGTGGTCTATCCGTGACACGAAAATAACTGTATAAGGTACTAGCGTATAAGCCCGTCTCCCGCCGGGCGAGAGCTTATTTAATTTTCGTGAAAATTAAGTCGGATTGTTCATAATTCCAGCGAATCATTTTTACTATATAATTAGCTAGAAATGCCTGTTGGCGAGGGAAGTGAAACTTTCTCTGTTATTACTTCCGTCACGGAAAATTACTTTCACTTCCGTTGCAGACAAACATTTCCAGCTTATAATATAGATATGCATGCATACATATCTACACGATATTGAATTGCAGTAGGGTTCGCGATCGATGAATACATTTATGTATATGCAAACTTACTTATGACTTATGCATAATTTGAATTCTTAATTTGTGACATTTTTTATTAGATCTTTCACAAGTATATAATTGTACACAAATGTTTACACAATGCTGCAGGAATTATTCCTTGTTTGATTGATAACATAATTGAAATTCAGACGCCATGCGAAACTAATAAATATGAGATTACCATATTTTAAATTTTTTTAAATATTGTTGAAAGTTGCTTCGTTGGTGTCTGCATTATTCGATTTTTCAATTCTTCCATGGGAATTATGAGACTTTTCAGCTAGAGAAATCAAGTACGTACTTGCATACTCTCCATACCAATATCCATCCACGTACAGGTAGAAGGTAGGGAACATCTTGATACGATGTTTTCCAAGGCTGCGGCACACCTTTGTTAAAAAATTATTTCAACGGTTAATAAATTTGTGTGCATTTTATCTCATTCAGGGAAGCAAATGCATAAGCGTGTAGATAACATTTAAGAATAATTAGTTAATCTTGCAGACATACAAAGCTTACAAAACTTGATCGAATATTATGAGTTTACAATACTTTTCAGATCAAAATGTACATAAAATGCAAAAAATGACAAAGCAACCAAAAATCCACACCTTTTCAGTCTCGCGGTTATATTTACAATCAACGGCGCCAAATTTAACCTCATGTCTGGAAAGGATGGCAGCCTTAGTAAACGCGCGTCTTGCTTTTAAACTGTGCCAACACCCTATATAAAAATTTGATTAGTGTACAGGATAAATTTTCGCCTAAACTAATATCCAAATATTTCTAAAGAATTGTCAAATAAAAATAAGAATTTCTCACCATCAGCGTAGTACATTATGAAAACATTGTCATATTTTTTCACAAATTCGCCATGGACCGTTGTATTAGTCAGCATTGTGATATATTCGAAGCCTGGAATCCCATTCCAAAATGTTTGATTATACCCGATTTCGGGAGGTGCGTCGTTTGCCTGGATTTTCAAAGAGAGTAATTGTGTTTGTCATAACAAATTTGCATAATCCTAAGGATCGTATTGCGGTGCATCAAAGTCAACCGGATGGATTTGATTTGAATTTTGGCCCGCCTCCAATGTTAATAAAATGGGCACGTGATTTTGGCGCGTAGAAATTCTGTCCGGTTGACTTCGATCCACCGCAATACAATGCATAACTTGTATAACTGTTATCAAAGCAAATATATTACCAAATTATTCAAATTAGTTGAGTTCCCTTCGTCAAGAGGGTCGGAAACGGGAGGAGATTGAGACAACGATTTGGATAATTTAGTCCGTAAATCTGCACTGTCCAAGCCGAATTTGTTTTGTTTGAGACTTGTAGAAGTGTCTAAAGTTTCAAGAAAATTTAAAAATTAAATAGTTTTTAAGGGCATAATTTATGATTTCGTAAAATTTTAGTGCATCTTGTAATAATTTGGTAGTCATTCGTAATTTCGAAAGCCGTCAGCAATACCGTTTAATTTTGATGTCACTTGATCTGGTAAGGTTGGATGTCCAGAGCAAAATTCTTGAAGGACCAGAACAACAAGAAAATACGTCGTTAATACACCTTTGAACAGCATAATTAAACGATTTTAGGCAACACACTGAAAAATTCGGTAATTCTTTTAATCAGATCACGAATTAATTAAGAAATTCGCTCTGACTATAAATTGTCAATTGTTAATCTTCGTAGTTGCAGGATTTTTGCCGAGTTTACTTACTGAATAGGTTACATCAAAGCCATTTCATTCCCATGAGAGATTGCATGCATATTGGATTGGACTTAACTAATGATAAATAAATACAGTAAGATATGCATTATATCAGGCTGAACAAGTCATTTATAAGTAATACAAATTATGTAAACGTGACAAGTACAACTTTACTCACACGTATTATAAACATTTATTCAAGTCTGATTACATATGATGCCATTTATTTGCACAATTTACATGCATATGTCATATGTGTATAATGATATTTTAAATATCTATCATGTATCTTTATGTGCAGTTATGCTCGAAAGAGTTTAAGACGAAATAAATCAATCAAGCAGTTAAAAAATCATACATCTATGTTAGTGTATGTATAAATTTATTTGCACTTATTTTTGTCATTCTTTTATTTTTGCTTGACTAATTGTAAGTTATGCATATAAAATTTGATTGGTTTTGTTTCACTTAACGATTTATTTTTAATTCGATGCCAGATTTAAACTAAATTATGTACAAACTATCACTGGAGTATCGCGGCAGCTTCGGCATAGTAATTGTTATTGTCTTCCAGGTCAGACGTCCCAGGTTCGAAATATCTCAGCGAGTACACGGCCCACCAGTCGGAAATGTAGTTAAAACTGGGTCTCTCTTCAGGATTTAAGTTCCAAGTGGATTTCATAAGAACGTAGCTGAACATAAGAGAAAAAACAACAATTTAGAATTAAGATTCATATTTTCAAGTAATGCAAACGTATATAATTAAGTCAACGACTATGGATAATTTCCGACTTCCGGGCAAAACTTATGTAAAATCTAGAAAGAAACTTGCTCCATGTTATTGCATAGTTCTGGCTGCTTCAAAATATTTCCATTTTGCAAAAAAGTGAGAAGTTCTCCAGCCGAGGGTAGATTTTGATCTTGATAAGGTTCACCCCCGAGAGAGAACAACTCCCATACGCACACCCCGTACGACCAGATATCCGCTTTGAGAGATATGTTTTCTTCCCTCTCCAGAACCTCTGGGGACGACCAGCAACACGCCCGTTGCTTCAGAAATATGAAATAAATATTAGAATTATTTCTGAAATTACGTTTTCCAGCTGGCTGAAAAAAACTTTTTAATTCAGAAACGACTGGATCAAGTCTTCAATTTCTTAATTTTCTGTTACCTCGACATAATTTCTTCTCGCTGTGGGGGTCACCATTGAAGAAATTCCGAAATCGCCAATAGCAGCGGTCATATTTATTCGCAACATGACATTTCTTAATGCAAGGTCGAGATGAATAACGTTTTTGTGGTGGAGGTATTTCATTCCGAGGGCGATTTGGTGACACCATTTCCGCAGTTGAAGTTTTAAACTGTACTCGTTCTCAGGATTTTCAGCGTCACTGTGGAAAAAAATGTATTTGGTACATTTCATTACAGCAATTATTTGTACATTTATACTTGAATTACAGATACTAAAAGTGCAAATGTGTCCATGTCTAACTTTTGTTCATATTCATAAAAACTATGAAATTAAATTTGACTACAAATATGTATTGTAAAAAAACTACGCGTAAAATTATAGCCGTTAATTTTTAAACGTTTGCAAAATATGTTAGTAGTTTTTCCAAACGTGTACGGTTTACTGCGTAACAAAAATTCTAGTAAAAAGAGTTTGGGCAATCGCTCTTCTATATAATTCTGCATTCCAAAGTTTGGAATCCAAACTGTTACAAAATGACTTTTCGTACAAACACTTTTTGTCAGATTTTGTAAAAGTTTAAGACTTAATATGTACGCAGTACTTATTATTATTGGTTTAATTATTGCTTTAATAATCAAACTCACTGTGTCACATTATCTCTACAATGTTCCAACAAAGCTTTTTCCCTCGCATAGCTCAAATGCTAGCAAAATTTCACCTGAAAATATAACACGTTCATAATATACTTATTTATTTACAGTTAGGATTTCAAGTTATATGTTCATGCATCTTTGCTGTGCTTTATGTGACCTATTTGAACCCTACCTTGCAAAACATTTTGAATACAAACTCCCAAAAATTCCAGGACGTGGTGATGCTTTCCGACCAAGTCCAATTTCTCGGCTTCATTAAGCAACGAGTTTAACTGGGCGGCGGACGGATATGAACATTTGATCCGTTTTACAGCAGCAGTTACATACGCAGATCCGACGGTGACCTTGGCCGGAAAAACCGACCCGAAAAATCCCGCTCCGAGTTGAGTTGATTCTACAATTCGGAAATAAATTGGTTAAAAAATCATATTCAAACTTTGTTATTCACGCTCATTTGGTTTCATTTGTCAATTCAAAATTTCCCAGATTATGCGCTTATTTGTCATAAAAGCGGGGCAAAATGATTTCAGACTGTTGTGAGGAATTATTTTCACGAAATTTCGAAAACTTCATAAAACTACGAAACTTGGTGGGAATTACCTAAATCAATTTGGTCGCTTAATATGATTTTTCTCGAAACATCTAAAAGTTTTTCAGGGTCCTCTAATTCTCTCTCCAGACTCCAATCGCAATCGGTTAAAGTAAAGTTTCGAGGTGCAAATCGCCTCAAGCACATTTTCACCGTGAATCTAAGCATCGAATATGTTTGAAGTTGGATACCAATCGAAAATATTAGGGAGATTGCAGTGCCCCAAAGGATAATGGGTGACAGAGGACATCCAGGGTCTTCCGATTCTGGAATAATCATTCATCAAAATATAAATTTATTAGTATTTGTGCGTTTAGCATGCCTTTGTGGCTTGAACGGTTAGGTAGGTAATACATATTTTATCATTAATTGGTAGTATTTTTTTACCATCGGTTTATCTTTGTCTAATTTGTAATGACACACTGTAAATAATTTCGATGCCAAACTCTAATCTTAACGCGTGTTTACAAACTTTGGCATTTTGGATTGTATTTTTCCTCATAAATTTAAATTTCGCAATGAAAAGTATATTATGAATATATTTGCAATTGCATGCCAAATTACCATCACATAGTGTTACACTACAACCATAGATATGTAATTAAATTCATAAGCATGTACTATTTTACTGCCCGGTAATATTAAAAATGTAATAATGGATACTCTGCCATACAAGATTACGTACACATGCAATAAATAACTGCCCGGTAACAGATTGCTACCGTTTTACCGTATCATTCTAAATCTCATATTTCAGTAATGTGTTTGGGATAAAATATGAGGTCCAATTGTCTCACCAAGATTGTTTATTTTGTTCAACGGTTGCTGAATTGATGCTCGGACACCTCCTCGTGCTAATTCTTTTACATCAGTGTCATCCATGTCAATATGGTTTTCATTTTTAGGTCCATCATCATCGATTTTGGGAAGTTCATGGTGATTCATGTGCTCCTCTAATTCTAAATAAGAAAATTAAGGACAATCGTCGTTTCATATGCAATATAGAATTACAGATAATTGAAACCCAACTTGAAAAATAGTATTCTTAATTTTTTTTACAATTTACATAATTGTAAAAGCTTCAATGATTTGTGGGCGTTGGTCTTCCGGTGGGCGCTTGGTAGGTCAGAGGTGAGTGCAGTCGGGACGGACTGGGATGAATGTTCCGGAAGGACACCACACAGTTTGGAGGCGTAAGGCCGTATGTGCGATCGGCAGCCCCACTTATGATGTGAGATACACGAAAGTTAATGTTTTATCTGAATTTAGCACTCGAAATAAGTCACCGAAATGTAATACGCGTCCCCCGAGAGTTATAGTTTTTACAGAGCAACTGGTTATCAATTTATTTTACGTAGCCGGAGGATTTTACATTTATATATCAAGAAACCAAAATATATTTAGAGGTTGTGGAAACTGTAGAATTATGGGGGACTTTAGGATGGCAGTGGTGGAGAGAGGAGATACGTCTTGGTAGACACCGGAACTCCGTCTGCCTGGATTCTTGGACAGACGACAGTATATGTCCTTGTTGAAGGAGACGATGTCCTTCAGTCGATGTATGGATAATTTGGAGTGACTGGCCGGTCGAGATATCGATGTATGAATATGGAGACGAGGAAGAGATAGGAGGATAGGAGGGGAGGATGCATATGATATGCATAGTTCCCTCAGGACCCCCCGGGAAAGTAGCGGTAGTCCCTACCGTGGAGTGGGGCAAATTTGAGACAAAACGGGGCGAAAAAATCGGACGTGTCCATGTGGAGTTGTCGTCTTGGGGCGGCTGGATGGCCAGTGTCACCATCGTGGTAGATAGGGATGCGGGGAAGATTGTGTCGTCGTCATCCGACTTGAGGAGATCGTCCTATTCTTGGGGTGGGAGTTAGCTGTAAAAATTAAACAAGATTGGACGACCAAATTAATATGTATTATGGTCAAAATATAAAAAATTGTAGGGGTTAGTAATTTTCACACAGATTTTTCGTCTCTTCGGCAGTTTGTTTGTAAAATTGACATGTACGGAAAAAAAAGTAAAAGAAAAAAATTCGGCATATCTGTGTGACAAGATTATTATTTATACACACCAAAATTTTCGGGAATGATTTAAAAATTGACTCTTTGAGTGAAAATACGTGTATACTTGCAAACACATTTTGTGTGTATAAAAATTGGAAAGTTAGTCTGTGTAGATAAAAAGTAGTGTGTGTGTTAAAAAATTGAGGAGTAAAATACAATACGTTTTGTGGTATTGAGTAAAAAATTAAGGTAAAATCTGGGATTTTACAGTCAGAAAATTAAAAAACAACAAAATTAACAGAAATTGGTTTAAAATTGAAAAACAAGTCAATAATAAAAATATAGGAAGTTTTTTATGTAAAAATTCGGCAAAATTTCGGCTTTTTTCATTTTTAACGTCTAAAATCGCCTGGAGAGTAGCGAGATCGAGGATAACGCGTTCGTGTGCTACGACACAAAATTGTTTGTTCTCGTTCAGATTCGAATACTGAAGACTCTTCAGACGGAGTGGGGTCAAAATCGATACGGGGTTCGTTTTGGGAGGTCCCACTGGCGACAGAAACGCTTGGCGACGTACTATAAACAGAATAAGCAGATTCAAGTGACGAAGAACCTGAACTACAAGTATTAAAATATTGAGAATTATGTGAATTCGACTTCTCTGAACTACGGGCATTATCATTATTATCCATTGGGGGGTTAGGATTGTGGGAAATTGTGCGTGACGCAGGTCTGGAACTCTGTCGCGACGGTGGCGGGACTCCAACGGAAGAGTTTGACCTGTATGGGGCTCGAAATATAGGTTTCTTAGTTAGTTTGTACATTAAATTTGGTTTTTTAGTAAAAACAGGGAGGACATCAAAGTCAAAATCAGAATCTACAGCATTTTCCGAGTCAGATATTTCTGACACATCTTCGCAGACATTACCAGAGTGTATTTCACGCTGATAGGGTTTCAATTCTCTTACACTAACGCAAAATTCTAAGCGATTTTCGTTTCTTTTCTCTCGTTTATCTAAAATTCTATAGACGTTCTGGGAAATTTCGGCAATAATCATAAATGGGCCTGACCATTTTGGTCTGAATTTTGCAACTTCGCCCTCACGCGTGTCATGATTCACTCTGAGGACCAAGTCACCCGGTTTATATTGAATTGGCTTATGTTTGAGATCAAATTTCGCTTTCTCCAACTTCTGAAAATGTATGGTGCGACTACGTGCCGCATCCAAATTTACTCTTTGACGAGTTCTAAGTGCAATTGGCTCAAATTACTCATCATCAACAATTAAAAATGGGTTTTCAACTTCTGAAGGTAAAATTGGATCATAACCGTATACTAACTTGAAAGGAGAAAATTTTGTGATTTTATGAACGGCAATATTGGCAGCATAGGCGGCTGCTGGGACGAATTGATCCCAATTTTTGTGCGACTTATTGACATATTTAGCAATGATACTCTTAATTACGGCATTTTTCCGCTCGCAAACACCATTAGAATCTGGTTTATAGGGAGCTGTGAACTTTAATTTTATACCTTTTTGGAGGCAGAAGGCCTTGAATTCGTGACTTGTGAAGCTACTACCTTGGTCGCAAACGAGAGGACAAGAGTGACGATACAGAACATGTTTCAACAGAACCGAAATTGCTGACTTTGTGTCTACATTCTTTGTCGGCCACGCTTCAACATAGCGCGTCAAGTGGTCAACAGCTACAAAAATGTACTTATTTCTGTAAGGCGTAGTAGTAGGAAAAGGACCTTGAAAATCGATACCAATTCTTTGAAATGGCAATTTTGGAGGAGGGTCTGGTTGTAAAGCGCCACGAGTAACAAAATTTCTACGATTATAAAATTGACATTTTTGACAAGATTTGATATAGCGGTGAGTATGTATATACATGTTCCGCCAATAATATTTCGTCTTTAATGCGGCATACGTCTTGTAAAAACCCAAATGACCGAGCACACCATCATGAATCTCGTTTAAAATTTTTACCCGTAATTTGGCAGGGATACACGTTAGCCACAAAGGTGAGTCTTCGTTGTGAGAAATTTTACATAAAAGATCGTTACGAATAGAAAAGTCTGCACTTTTAGAGGTTAGCATTTCGGAGGGATGCTTGGGATTCAAAGTGACAGCTTCGACAAGTTCTGTAATTTTAGAAAGGGAGGGATCTGCTTTTTGCATAATAATTAATTCTTCTACAGGGACAATGCTGCTTTTCGTCTTGTTCGTCTTGTTCGTCTTTTGTGCTTGTATAGCGAAAAAATGTTCGTCGATCTCAAGTGGATCGCATTTTGAATTAGGGGGATTTACAGGATTTCGAGACAAAGGGTCTACGTCCGTATGAATTTTTCCTGCAATGTGTCGAACCTCAAAATCATACGGCTGTAGACGCATGATCCATCTTGCTAACATGTCTTTTGGATCCTTCATGTTTAGCAAATAACAAAGGGAATGGTGGTCAGTGACTACTGTAAAGTGACGACCATAAACATAAGGTTTAAAATGTTCAATGGCATAGATTGCGCCAAGTGCTTCTAATTCCGTTGCGCCATAATTCCTCTCACATTTATTCAAACTACGAGAGGCGTATGCGATAACTCTAGGAGTATCGTCCTGAATTTGTACCAAAGTGGCACCAAGTCCTAGCTTACATGCGTCTGAATGAATTTCGACTGGGGAATGAGTATCAGGAAATCCTAAGATTGGGGGGGAAACTAATTCTTTCTTTAACTTAGTAAATGAATTTTCGCAATCAGTATCCCAAATAAACGGCTGGTCTTTCTCGGTTAATTTTCGCAAAGGGGCAGCAATTTTAGAAAAGTTCGGAATAAATCGGCGATAATAAGAGCAAAGGGACACAAATGACTGAACTGCTTTGACTTTCAATGCTTTCGTTTTCTTTTCGTAAGGAGGAGGAAAATTTTGAACCGCATCAGTTTTAAGTGGATTCACTTCCATGCCATCTTCAGAGACTACGTAACCGAGATACAATAATTTTGGCTGTGCAAAGGAGCATTTTGTGGGTTTCAATTTTAGATTGGCGGCTCTGAGTGCATCAAAAATAAGAGTCAAATGATCAAGGTGTTCGGCAAAAGTTTTACTAAAACAAACAATATCGTCTAAGTATACGAGCGCAATAGTCCACTTAAGATGACCTAAGACGCTGTCTACCAGGCGGGAAAAGGTCGCTGGTGCATTACACAGGCCGAAGGCCATGACCTGCCATTGAAATAGACCGTCAGGGGTCACAAAGGCGCTTTTCTCCTTATCGGCTTCATTTAATTCTACTTGATAATACGCTTGATCACAATCCATACTACTAAAAATTTTTGCACCGCCTAATCTGTCAATTGCATCGTCAATTCGGCTCATAGGATACGAATCCTTCTTTGTTACCTCATTTAATTTTCTAAAATCACAACAAAATCTCCAAGACCCGTCAGGCTTGGCTACTAAAACAACGGGAGAAGCCCACGGAGAGTTAGAATGTTCAATAATACCTTTTTCTAGCATGTCGGCACATTGTCTAGCAATTTCTTCTCGCTCTTTTTGTGACACTCTATATGGTCGCTGGCGAATAGGAGCAGCATTCCCAGTATCAATAAAGTGTTTTGTTAAATGTGTACCAGTCAAATCCTGAGAAGAGGAAGCGAAAATGTCGGCATAATTTAAAAGAAGTTCACGTAGTTCGGCTGATTGTTTTTCGGTAATGTTGTCACCCATTTTAACTTTTGAAAGGAATTCAGGAACATTGGTTGAATCAGAATTTGAAAAATTTGGAGGAGGTTGAGCATTATCGGAGTTTTCATCATTTTCAGAAGTATACAAAGACAAAAGAGATTCTAAACGAGCTTTATTTAAGTCGTCAAGATTGCATTTAATTTGTGCGTCGTCAAATTCTTCACAAGTACCAATTGGGGTATTTTGACAAAGTTTAATTGGTTTACCAGTTAAATTGGCAATGAATGTACGACCCGTACCATTCGAAAGTGAAATAATAGTTTTTCCAATTGCTACCTGTTTAGTTTTTTCTAATTCCCGACGAGGCGAAATGAGAATATCACCCGAAAAACTACTGTTAACAAAGACGTCCACTCGTTTAAAAGAATGTGGCTGAATAATGCATGAACGTGTAATACGAATCGACTCAACGGCTTTAATAGTATTCGGCAAATCCGAAAAATCAGAATTAGAAAATGAAATTTGAGAGAATTTTGTATTGCTACTAGTGTTCGAGGTAAATTGAGAAGAAGTCTCCGATTTAGAGAAAGTTGAAGTAGTTTCGGAAGGAATTGTAATTTGTTGAGAATTGTTGCGTCTATTTCGTTTTCGCGTGACTCTGGGAGAATTTGCAAACTGTTTTGGCTGTACTGGAGATTCATTTTGAACTTTTGATTTTTCCGTATTGTTCGTACTAATGGGGGGATTTGGATTGGGGGGAGGAGGGGATATATTAACCATGGAGGGGTAAAGAGAAACAGGAATATTTTGTTGCCAATTTTTGTCACATTTAAAATCAGCTACGCCAAATTGTAACTCTCTTTTCTTAATATTAATTGTAACGTCGTACGCGTACATAAAATCTGTACCAAAAACTAAATCATGGGAAAGATTCGGACAAATAAAAAATTTCCATAAAAATTGTCGGCCTTGAATATTGATTATAATTTCTGCACTTGAATTAATATAATAAACTTCATCATTTTTAACTGAAACTTTAATTCGAAACGGAATACACGGAGTAATCCGGTGAACGGAAACAGGGGTCAATAATTTTAAAATTTCTGGATTAATTGCGGAAATACCTGCACCAGTATCATGTAAACCTATTCTTACAATATTTTCAATTCGTACTGCTGTGTGCATTTGTATCGGCTCATTCGGCTTATCGTCATAACGTCTGGGAAATTTTTGGCCTAAATGATAAGTACAAGGAACTGAGAGTACAGTGGCTCCAGTAGAAGAAACACTCTTTTGTTTAATTTTCAAATCGGCTAAATATTTAATATCGGCATGTGTGACATACGGCTTATTGAAATTAGGAGGAGGAGATTTGGATAATGGGGGGAAATGATGAGGAGAAAGTCGAGGCTGGTTAGTATCATTCGGATAATTTTTATAAGAATTGTTATAAGAAGTTGTGTTATTAGAACGTCGATAATTTACGAATTTATTATTATTATTGACAAAAGGAGCTAATTTCGCCCGAGGGACCCGCGTACCCAGGCGCATTAGTTTTCCGAATGATTATTAGAATCATCCCGAATTCCCTGGATTTGTGGATTAGGAGGAGGATTATGTACAGTATTGTTGTGTCTTGGCTGTCGCCAATTGTTGTCGTGATTTCGAAATTGTCCATTATTAAAATTGCGATTTTGATTAAAATTGTGTTGATTGTTAAAACGTTGATTATTAAAATGTTGATTGTTAAAAGGTTGTCGTTGATTAAAATTTAATTGTTGTCTAGGAGTAAAATTGTTGTGTTGTTGTCGGGGTGGATTAAAATTGTTCTGATTATTGAATTGTCTTGGATTGTTGTGTTTGTGTTGTTGAATAAATTGATTCAATTGGTGGCATTGTTCAGTCGTGTGTGTATGTGTACCATGAAGGGCACAAGGAAGGACAGTGGGGGGTTGTGGGGTAGGTTGAGAATTTTTCGGAGCTTGGTGTTTCTGAACACCAGCCAGAATTACACTGTCAGCTTCAGACGAAAAAGCTTTAGGAATAGTTAAACTGTGTCGACCCAATAATTCGTCAATTTTTCGTAATTGTTCTAAGAAAGCGTGTGCATCTGCACACTGAGAAGAAGTAAATTGTAATTGAAGTTTAATTGGAAGTCCCTTAATTAATTGTTCTACAATTTTACTGTCCGTCATATTAGGATCAATATTGCGTAAAATACTCAATTTAGAAGTTACATATTCTTGTGGATTAGATTTCTCAGCATAAACTAAAGCTTTGTTCGCTTGCTTGTGTGTACTAATTTGAGAATCATGATTAAAAAACAGTTTAAATTCTACTAAAATTGCTTTCCACAATTCGTCATAATCATTGTTACAAGTGGTAACTAAATTAGTAGCATATGTAGGAACTCTTGAGTTGAAAAAATCTAATGCTTGACCTTCTAAAATTCGGTCTAAATTTGTAGAAATCCACTTTGTTGTAACATGATGTTCGGCTAAATCGGCAGTTAAATGAGCAATAAACTCATTTACGTCAGTTTTTCCGTCAAATTTACGAAAATATTTGATAACCTTATTAGGGTGTTCGACTGCAGGAGGGTTCGACATTTTGAAAAAAATTTCCAAATAAAATCTCAAAAAACCAAAATAAATCAAACGACTATTCAACAAAATTCAGAATTATTTCCAAATAAAAACGACTTATTTTTCACTTTAACTTAACATTAGGTTGCCTTTGCCAGTTTCTAGCATTATTTCATAATATTAAAATAGAATTGTATGCATTTCCCAAATAGAAAGAGATAATTTTATGTACCCTTGTTTCGACCATCATTAGAATAATGCGGCATAAATAGAACAAAGGAGAGGAGGAATAAGGATACTCATGAAGGTTGTCCCTCGGCTTGATTGCCAAGGCTTACCCACAACTGCTCGCATACCCAGGATCTGCAACCATGAACCCGCAGGCCTAGCCTTCGTCCCCTGGCTCACGACGACACGAGCCGCCGCAACATTGACCACCGTGGTGTAGCTTGGGTCAATGTGAGGGACGGTGCCTTCTTCGGAGTTGAGTATGGGTAAGGTAGGTTGTGGAAAGGTAGGTAGGTAGGTAGGTAAGTAGGAAATGAATTCAGATTTTAAATATGTAAAAATGGTCCTAAATTGGAATTTTGGGAAATGTCTCGACTAACAAATGCATTGATGTGTAATAAAGTTCAACCAAACTTTGAATAAATGAACACAAAGCGAATTATGCATGCATGCCAACACACAATTTTTCTTTTCTTCTTCCTTGTTAATTAGCATAATGGTTAGTAATAATCAAATAAGTGACGCTATTCTAATGAATAGAACTGTCCTAACAAGAAGTGACCTTTACACGGACAAGTGTACGTTAAATCGGCTTATTTTCGAAATATATCGGCATATCGGCATTGTTTTCTATAGAAAACCGTCAATCGTCAAAGGCAAAATAATATTGAATGTATTTAAAAAGATTTGAAAGAAATCGAGTCAAAAATAAAAGTTTTAAAAGAAATTATGTATGTACATTTGTAAAAATATTCCTCTCTTTTGAAGAATATGTCATATTTTATTTAAAAATCAAAATTGAAAAGTGTGTTCCTCACACAATGTGTAAAATATATTTCTGGATGTATGTATAACATCAAAATGTAAAAGAAATTGTTAAAAACCCGATTTATTGTACGTATGTATGTACTGATTTACGAAAAGAGAAGCTGGAGGCAGCTTGAGACAAGTTTGCAAAAATTTTCTAAGTTTTTTTGAGAGCACTGGGGCAATGTGAAACAGGTAAGAAAAATTTGGGCAGAGTTCTGTTTCGATCTGACCACTTTTTAAAATTTTTCAGAAGTTTCTGTAAGAAAATGGGATAATGTGATACTACTCAAAAAAAAAATTTCGAAGGGTTTTGTTTAAAAATTGCCTTTTTTCATTTTTACTTTTCAAAAAATTAACCTCAAAAAACTCTCTCAAAAGTATAGCGTCTTTTTGTTAAATAAAAATGTAGAAAAAATGTTTACGGCACCTTTTCATGATTTTCATCACGGCTTAGAAAGATACGAACCAGAAAATCCGAAGTTTTATGGAGAAGACGGCGTGGTCCACTCGTTTGGGCAGAATGAGACAAAGGGGCGTCCACGAATTCGGACGAATTTTCGGGCAGAGAGGGGTCCAAAAAAACGATCTCAGGTCATCACGTCTGTGGCGATGGGTCTGGTGTCGAGGTACAACGAACAAACTCGGTCGGTCTAACCACGTCTGTGGGCGTGGATGTGGTGTTGAGGTACAAAGAACGACCTCTGCCGGTCTAACCACGTCTGTGGGCGTTGGTCTTCCGGTGGGCGCTTGGTAGGTCAGAGGTGAGTGCAGTCGGGACGGACTGGGATGAATGTTCCGGAAGGACACCACACAGTTTGGAGGCGTAAGGCCGTATGTGCGATCGGCAGCCCCACTTATGATGTGAGATACACGAAAGTTAATGTTTTATCGGAATTTAGCACTCGAAATAAGTCACCGAAATGTAATACGCGTCCCCCGAGAGTTATAGTTTTTACAGAGCAACTGGTTATCAATTTATTTTACGTAGCCGGAGGATTTTACATTTATATATCAAGAAACCAAAATATATTTAGAGGTTGTGGAAACTGTAGAATTATGGGGGACTTTAGGATGGCAGTGGTGGAGAGAGGAGATACGTCTTGGTAGACACCGGAACTCCGTCTGCCTGGATTCTTGGACAGACGACAGTATATGTCCTTGTTGAAGGAGACGATGTCCTTCAGTCGATGTATGGATAATTTGGAGTGACTGGCCGGTCGAGATATCGATGTATGAATATGGAGACGAGGAAGAGATAGGAGGATAGGAGGGGAGGATGCATATGATATGCATAGTTCCCTCAGATTTATATTCATATATACCTTCCATTGTAAATGGCTCGTCACGGGAAATTGGCTTAAATCCAAACGTACTAAGACCTTGCACAGAACAAAAGTATTGGAGTTGTTAAATAATTATACATATATATAATTCACGTAAAAACCTTTGCAAACATTTGTCTTAGGATTATTTAGCATAATTTTTTGTCTCTGCTGTGCAAAAATTGCACATCTTACGAGTTTGCATTTATGCAAATACTACAGAATAATCACTTACTGAAAACAGAAGGGGGTTGTCTTCTCCTTTGTCTGCCAACTACTTCCGGAAAGTCAAACAAGTAAGATGAATCTGCTACATCGTTTTCAACGTCAAGCTTTTTCCCATCGCCGGACAAACCTGACATGCAAATTGGTACATGAGTATTAGAAATCGGAGATTTGTGGTTTAATAAAACCAATGAATATGAACAACAAAACAAAATTATTCACTTTCACTATACAAGTTTACTTTATCTAAACTTTTTTTAATCACTGCCAAATTTTCAAGTTAGAATTTATTTTTGAAGTCATCGTAATAAAAATTCTTCTGATAAGTCTTAATACTTACTTTCCAATGGAATAAATTCGCAGGAAAATAGGACGTGAATTTGTATTGCAAATAAAAACAAGAAGATTATGATTTTCAAAAACATTTTTGTAAATTTAATCCACTGTCTGAAATATTAAATAATTTAGACTTTTTGAAATTCTTGATAACGTTATTTTAAGCGGTGCACCGACTTTTAGTGTTCACAATATTTTTAGTGTTTACATATCTATAATGGGATTAAATCAATCACATCAAATTAAATCAAATTTGACATATACAGCTCACAAATAAATAAAAAAACATTAGATAGCCACACAAATGACGATTTCTTGGTAATCGCACATTAAAGATATAAGTTTATTATCGTATTAACCATAAATGCACATGTAATACATATCGTAAATAAGGAGCTCGACATCAATAAATCACGTGGCATGGCATATTCACGTCAATTTCTGATTTCCAACAGGGATGGACTTCACATAATTAAATCAGAATTTAATTGAGTAATTATGTTAAACCAAAATGTCTTTAATAAATTTTCAAAGAAAATATCACACTTTATCTAATTCATAAACTACGTTTGCAAATATTTCCAAAATAATTCGTGACATTTTTTAAAAAGTATTCCCAATTTTGAAGACACCCAGCTTTTTACATATGAACAATGTGAATCCCCCCATTAATTTACATCTTATTTAATAAGATCCCATGAACAAATGAATGCAAGTGAAAAAAATTATCGTAATACATAACTTATGATGGTTATTCACTCAAGATGGATATTCATTATGTTATACTTTGACCAAGTCAATATATGTATTTATAAGTTAAATAACACGATTTGATAACAACTTATCGTACTGTCAATCAGTTCATGTATGTATTTAGTTGTCGTTCTGATACTTACCTCGTTAACATTGCGCAACAACCTTAATAAAATTTGTTAATATTAATATTTCCAAATTTTGCTATACGACTAAAATTTCAGAAGCTTATCTACAAATATTATTTATTTTCAAACTTGAATGGAACCAATATGTGAATTTATTGGTGCAAAATATTGTAAAACTATATACCTATAGTATATGCAAATATTTCACATTTGCATACTAAAACACAGCAGTTTGTGCAATTGAATTGGAGTATGAATTTTAATTTTCAGGTCAAAAGCATAGCGACGGATACAACGACATGGACGACTAAAACGGACACATGTGAAAATAAAGACTCTCTTCAACACGATTTTATCATCGTTGGTGTAATTTTTGTACTACTGATTTTGTAAGCGAAACAAGGATTCTAATTTTTCTGAAATTGTGTAAAATTTAAATTGATCAATTTGAAAACTTTTGTATAACATAAGCCAAACTTTCGGGAATTTACACGGTTTACTGGCTTAAAATACATAGGGTTAAAAATTAATTAAAGATTACTAACTTTCAATTATACTACCTGCAGATTGGAGACAAGTACAGTTTTTGCTGTGTTGGTGATTAAACGTGTCGAACGGATTAGTCTAATCGTCCAGGCGTTTTCCAACTTTAAAGAGAAAAAAAGTGTGCATATTCTCTTACAAGACTTGAACATCATGAGATCAAGGCCTCGATCTAATTGTCACAGAAAAGTTATCGGGGTGGAACAGCTTGGACAGGAAAATCGTGATTTTTCTTCATATAAATTGACGAACGGCGTGTACTTAATTAATCCTGAAAGAGGTATAGAATTAACCAATAATAAAATTCAGTAATCCACGGCAAGCTATGTAACCAGAAGAGTTGAGCGTTTTCAGAAACCCGATCCGATCAGTTTCTCGGATTAAAAAAAAATATCCGATCCGATTCGTTTTTAATTTAACAAATACGGATTACAGTGTCGGACAGATGTCTACGTCCACATAGTCGCGTCAATTTCATTTTCAAATTGTCACTGAACTACTGAACCAATTTTCATCATTGATATATCAAATTCTCACAAATTTAACGTAATTTCATAGCACATTATTAGTTTTCCGCTAAAAAATTTATTTTAGGCCAGAGATGTATTTTAATTCAAAATGAAAACAATTGGATGGACAAAAGTCAACGTCCAGTCAGAGAAAACATACAAAAAAAACTGTAATTTATAAGGAATGTTATAACAATTAATTTTTAATATTTGGTTGGGCCTCCGTTCGCTTTAAGGACGGCTTCAAGGCGTCGAGTCATTGAGTTTACCAAATTCTTGGTCACATCTTCAGAAATGGTTTCCCAAACTTCACGAATTCTGGATTTAAGGCCCGGAATTCCTGAAAAAGATTATTTTCTTATTTCTCTTTCAATGTGGTCGCACAGATGCTCAATGGGATTCAAGTCTGGAGATTGGGGAGGCCATTCTAGCTTCGGAATTTTTTTTTCTTGAAGTATTCCATGGTGGACTTGGCAGAGTGTTTCGGATCGTTGTCTTGTTGGAAGGCAAATCGTCGTCCAAGTCCAAGTTTTCGAACAGATTCCTGGATATTACGGTCAAGTATTCCCTGGTACTTGCATTGGTCCATAATTCCGTCAATAAATTCCATTTTTCCTGCCCCACTTGAAGCCATGCATCCCCACACCATTACCGACCCGCCGCCGTGCTTAACTGTGGGGTTGAGATTTTTTGGATTCAAAGCTTCTTTTGGATATCTCCACACTCTACGACGCCCATCTGACCCAAAGACATTGAACTTTGACTCGTCAGTCCATAAAATATGTCCCAGAATGTTTGTGGCTTGGAAATGTGGTCTCTGGCAAACTTCACTCGTTTGGTTGCATTCCTCGGTACAATAAGAGGCTTCCGAACTGCTCTGTGGGATTTCAAATTTCCCTTATTCAGTGTTCTTTGGATGGTCATAGGACTAACCTGTTTGCCGAACATCTCCTTGATCTCGGTAGATAGCTTTGGAGCACTAAGTGAGGGTGTAACGTTGACTTTGTTGAGCACGTGGCGTACTTCTCGGTGAGCCAAAATGGGTTTTCGACCACTTCTGACCTTGTTTTGGACTGAACCATTAGCTTTAAAGTTCTTAATGATTGTCTGGATGGTTGTCCTTGCTAATTTATACTTGGTCCATATTTGTCTCTGCGACAGCCCCCTTTTTGTCCACCCTTCCAGTCCTGAATGACAAGATCTCGAATAGCGATAGGAATTTCCTTGCGTGTCGACGCCATCATATTTTTCTGGAAGAAAATTATTTAAAAATTAATGCGGCATATGTTATTGATAGATTTATTAAGTTACCTGATTTTATAAATTGGAGAGATTTTTGTTGTTGACAATTAAAGTGAAGTGGACGTAGACTTTTGTCCGCTCAAATTTCATCCTCTCTCGCTCTGCACTATGATTCTCAGTTTTCCCAGAATTTTCAGAAATAACTCATATGTTTTATGAAATTACGTTAAATTTGTGAGAATTTGATATATCAATGATGAAAATTGGTTCAGTAGTTCAGTGACAATTTGAAAATGAAATTGACGCGACTATGTGGACGTAGACATCTGTCCGACACTGTATGTATTCAAAAAATCGGATATCCAACTCAACCAAATACTCGAAATTTGAGCATTTTGTTTCGTAACAAGCGATAAAGTTGAGAAACTCAGCGAATTTTATAAGATTTACGAAGTTTAACGTTATTTAGGTTCTTGGCGATCGACGCAAA
Source organism: Folsomia candida (assembly GCF_002217175.1). Taxonomy (NCBI): domain Eukaryota; kingdom Metazoa; phylum Arthropoda; class Collembola; order Entomobryomorpha; family Isotomidae; genus Folsomia; species Folsomia candida. Next base: position 3,720,182 of record NW_019091200.1, on the reverse strand, counting down.
ACGGGGATGTAACAATTTTGTCTCATCGTGGCGTGACTTTGAATCTAGCGAAGCAAAAATTTATCGATGTTCTCGTCACGAGAGGTACGACACGTGAGGCAAATGAACGTCTGCGAGATGGTGCCCAATATTTTGCTGCCATCGGAGAACGTGACAACATCGTAAAGTTTTTCGGGTTCCAGGATCTTCCATCTGGTATAAAACATTATTAATATATTTAGTGAATCACGATGATTAAGTAGTACGAATTTTGTAATCTTGTAATTTGTGAAGTCCTGTCAAATTATTTTATGTCGAATATGGGATTGATTTTCATATTTCTGACTTTCTTTGTTAAACTTTTGATTTTAACAGGGTCAATATAATACGATATAAGTAACTGTTGAGCAATTTAAAAAATACTAATTTGTCTATGATGTTTTTGTCAGATTTACTGAGGAAATTCACGTACTACTTGTCAATATTGTAAAATCCGCACAACTTACAAAGCTTACGAACAGCCAAAGTCAGATAATTGGTTCCGAAGAATTTTACCAAATTACTCTGTATTGTAAAAAAAAGTTTATGCGAGTAATGTGCATTTGTAGCTTTACGGATTTAGGATGTGTTCGAGCTAATTTTATAAATTAATTTGTAACCCGACAAAATCACACCCGCCCTCAATTTTCCCATTTGTCAAGAAATTCGTAAAGTTTTAGAGGACTTGTAATACAAACTTTGTACGTATGATTGCACTTTTGCACAAATTTTGGTTTCCAAATTGAAAAAAATACACATTTATGAAATTTTTGCAGGAAATTTTTGCAGGAAAATATCGCAATTAGAGTATGTACATAAATTTTACAGAGGCGTCACCTAATTCTAGCAAATCTTTAAATTTCTGCACAGATCGTATCTTTCTGGTTTCGTAAATTTGTGAGGGAGGCAGCCTTCTAAATCTGTTGAGACTGAGACGAACATCTACAACGAGCACGACTTTTGCTGACAATTCGGATGGAGATGCTAACTACGAACAAATGTAATAATTAATATGTAATTATTACATAATAATTTTTAAACTATAACCAAATTAGTGGTCATACATTGTCATGGTCTGGTAACAAATTTGTCCTATAGTATTTAGAGTTGTAAACAACATAGTTTGGTAACAATTATCACACAACGTTAATAAAATTGCTGCATAGCATATTTCTACCCCAAGTTTTTTTTACCAAAGTACTATTACCAAGTTTTATTTTGGTGTTAGTTTCAGTGCCCTTAAGTAGTACCTAAATCCGTCAAATAACTACCTCTGAATTAATTTTACAATTTTAAAGGTGTAACGCCGCAAGTTTGAGTCCCATCCCAATTCCCCGACTTATCACGTGGATCATGGGTATCGCTCAAGGAATGGTGTATCTTCAAGAGAAAAACGTAGTTTTCACGATACAATTATTTCATTACGAATAATTTAATTAAAACTTCAAGCTCCACATTTTCCTATAGATTTACGGGGTTACTTTATCCGCACGAGATATCTGGCTGTCGTGGGATTATGTTGCGAAAATTTCTTTGTCGACCTTGACCGGATTTTGCAATCAGGAATCAGTTGAGGTAAACAAGTCAATTTCCACAAGTAAATTCGTAGTTTGTTTAATCGGGTTTTGAATTTTGACGATTTTTACACTTGTGAAATGCAAAAACGAATTGCAATTTTTTCATAATGAATTTTTCGGAAACAAAATCCTCAATATTTGCTCAATAATAAATCTGAATTTCAAATCTAAATTTTGACAGAATGGCGTGGACGAGGATCCCGAAAGAGTCAGGTGGACAGCTCCTGAAGAGCTTTTAAACCCTTCGGGTCATGTCCTTGACCCGCATCATGGAATAGACGTTTGGTCTTTTGGAGTCTTAATTTGGGAAATTTTTTCATGTGCCCAAACTCCATACTTTCAGTGGCGTGATGATGACAATTTGGAAGAGAATTTGGCATATTTCTTACATAGTGGGGGTCGCTTAGATGTTCCCAGCGATTTTACACCGGAAGCAATGTATGCATTCAAAATACACTAAAAATTTGCCTCTATGAAACTCTACCGTTGGTAACGATAATTTTTCAATCAACGGTAAAAACGAATCCAAAGGCTGATAAAAATTCCTCACTGGAAGGCGGTTAATTTGCATTTCTAGCCAATTATTGTTACCGTCAAATGGGTATCTTTGCCGCAAGTAGAACGCCATGAGATCCTACTCGAGGAGTGAACGGTCCGTGTTGTTAGAGAGTATTGTATAAAACTGGTGGTAGCATTGAGGTTAAAAATTTTCATGCAGATATGCATATTAATATTTATCACTGGATTGACAGATGGGACATCATGATGCTATGTTGGGATGTGGATCGCAAAAAAAGGCCAAGTTTCTCTCAAATTCGAGAAATGTTTCAGAATTATCTTACATCGACCATGTTACCATCAGAAGACTAGAAGATGTATAAAACATTAAAGATGAATTTGGCCAAAATTATTAAATCAGAATAATAAACTATGTATATTGCACAGTTTACACAGTCAACAGTTCGCATCTAAAATGCAACTTTGCATAAGACCATTGATAATTTAGAAAAATGCCCATGCAATTGACTCAACCGTATTTATGAACGTTATAGAATCTGCCTATCTGTATTATTCCATAGGATATCATGGATATCCGTAATTTTCCAATCCAGTTCGCAAAATTTTATACAGTTTGCAAAAGTTTGCGAATACGAGAACGCTCGACGAGAAATCTCTGTATTCCATCGGTAACCATGTACACAAAGAATAACCTCTGACTAACAAAGTTTAGGAAAATTTTTCTAAAGTAGACGGGCATAAAAAAGTATGCTTTTCACACTGAATCAAATAAACTTTCTTCAAAGTATCAAGTTTTCATCGTTTTGGAATACCTTCCACTTATCGTACTTCCGGATTTCACTTCCTTCCTGACCCTTCGTGACCAAGGAGTTTTTCCTCTCCCCGTATTCTTCCTCCTCGACAAGAAATTGGAACTCTTCACTATGTCTCCTCACCTCTCCCTCGTGGCCATCGTCGCCCTCGCCGTCTGTGTGATAACTGGTGTCACAGGTCAGCTCTATACGAGGGTGGAAGACCTCATGACAATCTTCAAGCCTAAACTGGGTCCCTTAAAGTGGCCCACCACTGCCTTAAAGAATCCTCCCATTACATGCTTAGTTATGGCGAACCGGTAAGTCAGACCAATTAATTTATTCAATTTAAGTAATCTGGTCACTCCAATTTTTAATTGGATTAACTTATTTAATTTGAATTCTTTAATTTTACCATCTTCAAAAGAAATTTGAATGTTTATCACTCTCGCGTCGCCTACATGGAATCATGGGACCGCTTCCGCACCGAATACAACGACAAAATCGATCCATCCAACTTTAATCCCCACTATTTCTGCGCCAACGTCCCCAAGTTCCGTTTCATGAGTAAGTAAAACAAAACGTCGGTATAATCCAAGATTATTGGACATATTCATGTGATCTCTATCATTAAATAACAAAAGTGGCACATTTTTTGCCTACAATTTTAGGAACAAATTGTACTAAACATATTTTTTAATTAACCGCAGGTTCTGACGTAATTAAAGAACCAGACAAGGAAGATTTCTCCCGCACCCCTCACTCACAGTTCTGGATGGAGGAGCCGACAGCTTGGTTCTGGCACAGGCGTTATCACGCAACCCTAGAATTAACCGCTGAACAACTCATGACGGGGAAGATATTGGGACTTATCTTTCGTGTGGATGTGACAGGAATCAAAAGCAAAGGTCGATTTCTGAAAGGTGACTCATAAATAATTTTACCCCGCTGTGGAGGACTTTACTTACAATGCGATGGTGTGAAGTGTAACCCTCCGATTTGGTTGAAAGTTTGAAATTACGTGGTCATTGTCAATACGTTTCTTCAGGCCGTTTGTGCAGAATTTACCAAAATATTTTAGGGCAAAGTTGAAAAAGATGGGATTTTTAGCACGGGAAGAGAATTGAAGTTGAGTTTGCTTCTTCCGCATGGTAAAAATCGCCCGTTTTTCAACTTTGCCCTCAAATTTTTCGGCAGATTCTGACCATCGCAAAAACTGCCTGAAGAAACGTTGGTTGTATTGACATGGACCACGTAATTTCAAAATTTCACCCAAATCGGAGGGTTACAGTTCACAGTTCACACCATTGCATTGTTAAAACCACAATTATGTATCTCATCCTTAGGCTGGTACCATTTGAACATCACGCTTGCCATCGATCACAATTTATCCAAGGACGTGGATGGTGTTCTTGTACGTGTCGACAACCAACGCTCAGCCGCTGAGGAGGTGTTGGCCAACCACGTGATTGATAAACTAATAGTGACGGCACGAGGCCTTACGCTCGCCGCGGGGAGACCTCGACCTCCTTGCGAACGTTGTAGACCCTTCTCGGAAACGGGACGTCCCCCATTTAAGCCGGAGCCTCGGCCAGTCCGTCGCGTGTGGGTGGGTGGAATTGGCGAATTTGTCCAAGACTTTCCCCCCTGCGAGGAGGACGGCTATAGAATGAAGACGGAGTACGTCAAGCAACAGTTCATGTCTTGTGGAACTGTCCAATTCGGAGAAGCTCATGTGAACAGTTAATTATTTCGTAAATATTATGACAAATATTGAAATGTTCTTATCATTTGTCCCTTTAGTACGGAAATAACTTCTACTACACGCGGACGCACAACGACAAGAAGACCAAGTACGGCCAAACCCAGGAAACTCTCAAGGGTGCGGCTGAGATCCATCTCAACTTTAAGTTCGACAACTCTTTCTGCAACCGCTACGCTGAGATTGACTTTGTGTAAGACGAATTTCTGTCTATTTTGTTACCCTAATTTTTCACAAGTCATTCCTTCTCCCGTAGAGTAAATGGTATCGTGATGAACAGAAATGTTACGCCTGAATCCTTCGACAACTGGGCCCACCACCCGTCCGGAAAACCTCGCAATGACAAACCTCTTGAATTCGTTTACCGTGAGAACTAATCCAAATTCGAAGATAACCTTTAAATTGTATCAAATTTTAGATTTCTTTTCCCAGCCGTGCAACGCTCGGTATCCACTCGAATCCTGTTCTCCTCCTCGCACGCGATGCACGCCCCGATCTTCTACGAAAGTGCCGACCCCATTCCGCGTGGCGTGAAGACCGTCCAATGCAGCCATCCACTGCAGGGCGAATGGGTAATGAATGACGCCCAGCCATTCCAAATGCCCGGAACTACAACGCTCCATCGCATGTCCGTCACTGCCGGGGCTGACCTCAAACTCAACCCCAAAGCGACTTTCGACTCCACCTTCGGCGGCTCGATCAAGTTCATCTTCGGCCTCCCGAAGGATCTCCTTCTCAGCGATGTCATAGAACTCAACTCCCCGAGTGACGATGTCAACGCTTTTGGACTTCGCCGCACCTCCACCTACCAAGCCCCGCTAACCGAAGAGGTTGGAGGGGAAATGTGGACACCATTTCGTGATATTCTGGGCCATCCTCAAAAGCAAGGACATCCTGTCTCGGCCTGGCTTTCTATCATCAGCATCGTCACCCGGGAAATGAACGAATTCGATTGGGAAACTTTTATCGCCACGGACGATCCAGATCCGACTAATCCTGACATTAAAAATGGAAGCTACTGCAACCCACGTACCATGTTTGATTTAATCTATGAGCCAGGCCCCACATATCTGGCGCACCCGTACTACGACGTGACCTGCTTGGGCGTGGAGTCCTTCAAAAATACGTCGGGTATAATAGTCAGAGCCGTTCCGTACCTAGCGAATGATGCCGAGATTATACAAAAGGGGCGGGACGCAATGTTCTACAAAAAGTTGCCTCCCATCACGGGAAGGTGCGTTAATTAATTAATTATGTTAATTGCATTAATAACATATTATATTCCACCGATTCCTCGTAATTATAGGTGCAGGCCGCTCCTTTGGTGGAATGATGGCGTGGGGAGCTTGAGGGCAGCAGCGCCCAAATGCGACGACTTCTTCCAAGAGTACAGGGACGGCAAGACGAAGGGTGAGTGACACATGACCAAATTAAGAAGTGGAAAAATTATAATATTTCACAATCTGATGAAATTGCTACTTAAAACTGCCTTATGCCTCGTTCAATCCGTCATTTTGCAGCAGATTTAATTGTGCAGTTTTCCTAAGTTTAGCTACTATAGTATTTCTGACCTTGATTCACCGTTTTTTTAGACCCCGCCCTTGCAAGGCTCGTGAAGATGGTTGATGAACAGCACAAGTCGAGAAGTCGAGAGAAATGGAAAGACAAGTACGAGGAGTCGGCGAAGAGGAAGGTCATGGTTGGTCTGTGTGGTGCGATGGAACAGCTGAAGAAAGACTACCCCTGCGCCATCCCAGTTCCGCGGCCATTCACGACCGCACCGACCACTGTCAAGAGTAAGCGTTACCTTCTTCTGGCCAACTTAATTCTGATTTATACATGTTTCTGTGCCAGGTTCAAACGAGTCTGCGGCCCAGGAAAGAATTGCGGGCCAGATGAAACACTCCAATGCCTACCTGCGCGGCATGGTTGTGAACGAGAGCCCATACACCGTCTACATCTGGGTGAACATCAAGCTTAATCGATCCTGGTGATTTATTGGCTGTGCTAATTTAGGCATTTGTATTTCCACAGGATTCGAGACTGATTCACGGCGTGATTATGACCATCATCGTCATGTTCGTCACCCCGATATCCTTCTTTCTCACGCGATACTTCAAGGAGACGTTCATGAACACGCGACTTATGCTGCAACACCTCTGGTTCTTTGTGAGTCTAGCCTCTCTCTAATTTTGAGAAGTGAAACTTACCTCTGACCTTTAGGTCCACCTTTGGTCTGCGATCGTGACGCTACTTTTGTTCTTGGTCGGGATGTGGCGTCAGGTGGAGACGCGCGGTATCCTCGGCGTGAGTCTGCACCCTACGGCACGAACGCATCGAGTTCTTGGCTGGATGTCTGTCTCCATCGCGGCGACCATGCTCGTCCTCGGTGGCTTTCGATGCATGAATCGTACCGTGAGAGGCATCATTATCATCCTTCACTCGCTCCTCGGATATTTTTACTACGTCCTTTGTCGTGAGTAAATGTGTAGATTTGATTAGTAGGAATATAAAATAGGGTAACTTTTGACCTTTGACTTTTTGTATACGAATGTGACATTAGTGACCTGTATGATCACCTCGATCCGAATTCCCGGTTCCCCTGCAGCTTTTCAGGATTTTTCCGTGGTGTCTTTCGAGTTGAAGACTTTGGACAGAGAGGCCGTTTTCGTTGTCGTTGTGGTCTGGATCATATTCGACCTGGTGATGCATATCGTCATGACGGTAAGGTCACGGCAGTAGGAAACTTGTGCACTTCAAATGATTGAACTTTGACCTTTTTTTAATTATCCGCAGTTTCGGCAGTGTATCAATGATGGAATCATGAAACTGACACGTGGGCGATTCTATTTCATCGCACCTATCCCCGTCGTCCTTGAAACTGATCGGTTCGACACTCCTGTGAGGCAGACATGTAAAATATTTGCTGTGTAACCTTTGACCTAATTATTTTCATTTTGTGTGAAGGGTCATCTCACTCGGATCTGGATGCTACGGGCTTACTCCTTGGTGGCTTTTATCGCAACAATCACCATCATCTGCTTTATCTTGGGTCACTCTCCACGCGGTAAGGGATTCGGATTCATGACCTGCACCCACCATCCAGAGAACTTCGAAGTCAGGACGGAGTATGAATGTCCCAAAGGGTGGACCATTTAAGAAGAACAGGTTCAACGTTCCTGGATGTTGTCATTTTAAATACGTCACAATTTCATCTTTACTGTTGTTCGGAGAAAATTCTCCGGTATGTTAAGTGGAGATTTCTGGCTTGCAATGTCAGACAGCACTTTCCTCTTCTTCGGATGACAAAAGTGACGAAAATGTAGCGTGAAGTATAGAAAATTATCATGAATAAGGGAAAATATTTCACATTTTTGTGTGTTAGCTACAAGTTTAGTAGTAAATTTTTGATGTCATTACTGTGACATGGTTCATGTTGTGGCAAAAGTCTGTAAATTATTTTCATATTTAAATTGGATAAAAATGTTTCAAAAACTAATTGGTCAGGTGTTAATTTTACAAATTAATCATTTCAACCTGATTCCATCACATACCTATGTAGCGTCTTCCTTATCGTTATACATAATCGGGAAAGTGGTAACTCCAGTCTTAACGAATATTTAGACAATAAACCTGAATAACTCCTATCTGACCAGGTCACGTGCATACATATGTCGACAGAATGCGAACTATATGACCTCTGACTTAATATTTATTGTCATCCCAGAAATAAGGTATTAATTCAATGGACGAGGATAAATAAAATGGTAGAAGCGGTGGTTGTGGGTTTAAGTTAATGAGAAAGCATAGTGGGTTTGATGTTGAAATTTGATGTCACAGGAAATTTCGAAGATCATGAAAAATTGTGCACCTAATCGCGCATCAAATATTAAGCTGGGAATGAGCATTTATATTTTATAAGGAGAAAAACGTCCCTGTAAAAATATCCTTTCTGGGTAAAGCAAACACGTGTCATTTTTTGTTAATAAAAGTAATAAATTGTGTGCTTTACATCTTAAAAAATCGTCTGTCTGGCTCATCTGCCGAGATAAACCGGCTCGTTTCTAAATAAATCTCGGGAAAGTTGAAGCGAAAAAAGTTCGATCTTAATCTGCCCACTTGACGCCTTTCTGCTAAAAACTTCGAGAAAAAGTCGTGTTTTTTGTTTGTTAAAAATCTTCTTGAGCTCAAGTGACTCAGAAATTCATATACTTTCACTCATCGCACAGCTTTCTCTTTTTGTGCATCACTTGATTCAGTACAGTCGTGAGATGTAACTACGAAGAAAGTGACAGTTATGCATTTTCACAAGTAAAGGACACCATTAAATGCGATTCCAGTTTATTTTACTCTTCTCGTCTTGCGATTGCTTGGGAGCATTATAAGAAATATGAAACATAACGTTTCAATTATTGCAATGAAGGCTTGAAAAAATAATTACAAATTTTAGATTCGAGTATTAGGTACTCTTTTTATTATTAAGATACCGTTAATCAAACGTATACAAAATTAAGCTAAAACTAATCCTAAGTTATCAACAAATTAACAACACATTTCTATGTAAAGATATATACATAATAAAGCTGGATTAGAAGTACTTCAACTTTCTGTCTTTCTACCAAACTTTCTAATATTTAGCAGGCGACGTTTTAACTTTTACTGTCTCAAATTGGTTTTTACAATGTATGTACAAGTTGCATCACCAAATTACTCAAGCAAGTATATTTACAATCCTCCAATGCATGCACTTTATGCATCTCTAACATTCCTACGAAACGGGGAAAGTTTAGTGGTGTGTAAAAAGTAATATCCGAAATATGGATCCAACTGGAATGGACAACAATCCAAAAATGTCGGTCTGCAAACATTTCAAGGACGCGAACGTATTCATTCCATCACATCATCCACTGTTCAGCATCGACCCCGGAGAAAGTCAATTCAGACCAAGTATTGAACTTGGGAGATTTCACTCTTAGAATTTTGTATACAATTTGCTTATCAACATTTACCCGATCTTATCAAGTTGGTAAAGTCACAAGGTTACGTATTCTGTAAAGCTTGCTGGATGTTTTTACTGATGCATGCCAATAAAACGTGTACCTTGGTCCGTACGATCACAAATTTACCATACTGGGAAATTTCTGTAATTGTGCAATTTTTAAGAGTGGCGTTAACTGAAGTGGATTCCTCTTCTGTCCAAGCCATTAGATGAATGATGACCATAATGGCTTTCTCCTTCTCTTCTGACGGACAGTCATCCCCCGTTCAGAGCGAAGAGGGAAACAAATTGATCCGTTGAAATCCATCCCAGCCAACAACGCCAAAATTCAGTCTCAAAAGCCTCCCCACTTTCTCCACCCGTTTTCCTCATGTTGGGATCCTCGCTAAGTGTTTCGCTCTTCTTTTGTCCCTGGACAGGTCTGAGGCCTTCTTGACGTGGCGTGGGAGTCGGTGCATCTGATGACCCAGAGTCCACGAGGAATGTCACACTTCAAGTCGTCGTGTGGGTGGGGAGGACTGAAAGCCAGCCCCGGTGGAGAAAGTTGAAGGTGAAAGCCGGTCAGCCAAGATTCTGCCCCGTGTGCGATAACGCGTCCCAAATTATTTATCGGAAATCACTCTATCAACTCCAATTTCAATCAGAGAGTGGATGTGGTTACACAAAAATGTTGAGGCTCGAGGGAATTTTACTCTAAATAATTCTGTTTAGTATTTCCAACCTAAGTAAATGCCCCAAGGTTTGTAGTAACTTACGACCGATTTGGTTGCAAATTGTTACTTATATTAGTAGCAAATTATTCGAACAATAATTACAGTTTCAAGCTAAATTAGTACACTCCGTACTGGATACATCAGTGGAGTCATACTTATAACTACCACACGGTAACAAATTTCTACCAAACTATTTAGCGTGTACATAACTGAATTAGCGGGAGAGCCGGACATGTGCACCGCTTTCTCCAAACGGGTCGTCGAGTGAATGTGTCGGCACGGTTGGCTGGTCCCATCGCATGTCGCTCTCTGACTCTGTCACATATTTACAAGCAAAAAGTCACCAGCCACGAACCCTGAATAAAACCAGGGAAAATGATATAGGTAAATATCTATATCATTTTCACTGGAATAAAGCTAAAGAGATTCATTCATGATTCTCCGTCAAGGTCGGGTAAGTCCTTTCCTCATTAATTATATTACTGATCAGAGTGGACAGACACGTGGAGTCCACTTTTTGCAAGTGTGACAGGAAAGTAGCACAAATTTGAGAGAGAAATCTTCCAGATTTAATATCATCAGAAAATATGATGTCACAGTACAAAAAAAATACAAGGTATGTATGTAGATACTTGAATATAATGAACTTTAAAATTTCATTTGCTGGTTAAAATATCTACTTGTTCTCGCATCAATTTCGGTAGTTTTTTATGACAAGTTATTTGTACCATGGTTAAAAAGTAGTAAAATTGGTTAATCTTAGTGTACACGCTTACATCTTATTATAGCCAGTGTTTTACAAATCGGGCGCTTTCACTATAAGAATGGACAGAAAAATTGCTCGTATTTTTTTACGCATATCATAAGTTTGTGCTGAAATCAGAAATCATTAGAATTACTTTACATGATAAAAAGTATTTAAAATTAAAATTTCATTAGTGTGTGTGGTCGTAAATAAATTGTTGCTCAAACGTTCATTTCAAATTTAACAGTTTACTAGATGAATACATATGTAGTCGCTAGCATGATTATTATTTTCCTTTCATCGACTTCACCGACGGCACATTCAAACTACGAAGATCTCTTATCAGCAGGAAATAACTAATTATCTAGATAAATACCAACTACGCATCAGATAATGCATACATTCAATCAGCAAACATCCGTCATGTGGGTATCTTTATGCTCTGTAATTTTTAAACGACGTTTTGTCTGACGATTCCCAGCATTATTGAGTAGATACGACCTTTTTATTAATAAAATAATAATTATTTGGTAAATTAACCAAATATTCTACAACGAGAACTTCTAAAATCTCACAGCACACATTATACTTTATCATTATCCAAAACAGCTCTAAAAAATAATTCAAAGCCAGAATTACCTGTATAAGTGCTACCTACGCACATTTAATCAGCCAACATCCGCCATACGTGTAGATAATTCTAAGCGATGTTTTACTTCACAATTTAAAGAAATGTATATGGTGATGGTAATATAAACATAAATCCGACATTCCAACATTACTACCTAAACCCTAAGCTTTTCTATAATAAGAAAAAAAAATATTACCACAAAAATGATTGCTCGTGCTCTAACCTCCTTTATAAAACGGTACCTTTCCATAGCCAAATGGATCACGGTGTGTCCCTTCGAATGGGAAGACTCCTCCCACTCGATTATCCTCCGAGGCCTCAAACACCAGAAAACCGTTAAACGTTGGCTATTTTTTCATCTCGTTTACGTAATCGTAGAAACATTGCTGGTTGCTGGTAAGGAGTCGGACCTCAGACAAAATTTCAGAATGCTCATGTTCCTCGCGGGGTATTGGATATGCATGGTTTTACGATTGGAGAAAAATGTGGACACATTGCCAATGGCGTTGCATAATTGGTGGATTTCAAAAAGTTCCAAGAAAGGTGAAAACATAATGTTTTAGATGTTAAAATCCAGGGCTTTCTAATTAATTGGTCAATCAAATTAATTATCTATTTAATTAACTACCATATTTGAACTAATTATTAATTACTAATTAACATTAATTAGTACTACTGAAGCTAATTCAAATTGCTAATTAATTATAAAATCACAAATTAATTGGTCAATTTTCCAATTAATTAGCTATTTAATTGACTTAATTAGCAACCTCTGCTTATTTACTAATTACCAATTAATTAGACAAAATATGTTTTTGCTAATTACCAATTACTAATCAAATAGACATGTGGCTAATTAAAAAGCTCTGTTTAAATTTCGCAAAAAAATACGACTTAGCATTTTTCTTTTTTTACAGAAACGAGTAACTATCAGCCCACCAGATTGGTGACTTTATGCAAACTATTCTTCAACCTGGTTGAGGCCTCAATGTGGGAGGTTCCTTTGTTAATGGCCACGGCGGGATATCTTTTCCCATGTGACACCCCGTTTCTAGGATCCTTTTTAACATGCTCATTTGGCTTGGGGAGAAATATCGTGTTTGAATTGTTCGTATTCCTGTTCGAATTTATGACTGCGTTGGCCATTGTCGTTGCAACAATTCATTACTCTTCGTACACACTGGTAACTTCGATTCTGATTTTGTACACGGAATGTAAATCGTTTTTGAACAAACAATTTGCCAATATTGGGGAATCGTTGGTTAGTTTTCGTGAATTACAAATTTTGGAAAAAGTGGTCAACAGCATTATTAGATGGCGCCTGCTTCCTGGTGTAATTCTAATTGTGCCAATCATACAGATTCTGGGTTGCTTCGAAACGGTGATGCTCCTTAGGAGGGTCAAGCTCTTAATTCAATCATGTTTTTCACAATTTACGTAGACAGCGTTACTTTCACTTTACTAATTTTAAGCCCAGCTGCTCAACTGTATGTGTCAACAGGAAAATGGTGGTCATCGTGTGGTAGGTTGGTTGGAAAAGGAAAGTATTACAGTAGGGTGGTCAGATCATTAAAACCGGTGAAAGTACAATTTGCAGACAACTTTGTGGATCATTTGACTCCATTAATGTTTCAGGAGTTTTGCGCCCAACAGACTGGTTCTCTACTGCTTTTTGCGCACTCACAATAAAAATGATAAAATGAACAATATATTCGGGTAGAATTTGCATTCATAATATATGTTATTTATAGGTTATTGTAATATTAAAATAATTATTGGCTGAGTTTTAATATACTTTTTAACAAGTCAACCCTGCATTAACAAAATTTTTCGTTGTTCACAAAATCCGAGATATGTGGTGAATTTTTTCCAACGAATCCACCTTATCGTGAATATGAGTCAACGCAAATTGCACACCAAAACTGTACAATTCGATCGTGGAAAAACTAATAGCTAACTTGCAATTATTTTGCATTATTCAACAAATTGGAAAACTGGGGTCCAAAATCGACGCAGCGAATAAATTCTAGTCTAAAATAATCTTTAAAATTATTTCGAGTCATACTAAAGCAAAGATTAGTCAAAATTTGAATTTATCTCAAAATTTGCAAAAAATTCGCACATTTTGGCTTGACGCGCAAAAACTACCTATCCGCCACCCCAATATTATTACGGATTCTTCATGTACGCAAAGTTTCAGCCATCAAACTCGAAAATCTTTAGAGCGCCGAAAAAACGCTATTTAATTGTATATATATATCTTAATTAATAAGCAAAGCGAAATATATAAGTAGCTTCTCGTAAAATTTATTTTATTTTTGTCCGGGTTTCCTATAAAAATCTCAATACTATTGATGTATCAGTCAACCAATTTAGATTTTAGAATTACAGAATAAATCATCCAAGCTTCTGCATCAAACAGAAAATGAATCACGAAAAACGCAGTAAACAAAATGATGTTGTCAATAAGACAAAAATATGGCAGTAGTGCGAAACGGGAATAAATATTTTACTGATTTAACCAAAAACAGGAGGAAATGAAGACGTATCAATGTCTCGGGGGACGATTTTGCAGCAACGAAGGAGCAGAGGGAGAAAATAATATGTTTCCATTTACATGAGCTTTCCATCCTGCCGTCAATTACGATAATGGGAAATTCGTACTAAACACAAAAATAGGGAGAGGAAAGCACACATAGCAAAACACACAAAGCACACAAAGCACGCATACAACGTTAGCATAATAAATGATGAGAAATTTGAAAATGTATCAAAGTTAACAGACAAATAATGCTTGTTTTTAGAGCATATAAAAGGAATTTTCAAGGTTAACAATGTCCGATAAAAACAAATCAAAACCATGTAAAATATCAAATTTTTGCATGATTTTGTAATAGATCAATCACTGTTTTTGAAAATCGAGCACAAATCGATCTATTATTTGTGATCTTGAAAAAATATCCTTACATCCAACACTCAAAACAAATTTAAATTAATTTGGGATGCATGACAGTTTAGCCACACATTTAATTTATTAACAATTTTCAAAAATCCAACAGGTATGCAGAATGCAACGCAGGTGATCGTATTTTATTCCATCATAAGCAAGTTGCAAGCTACGAAGATAAAGTCAAAGCCTTCCTTGGACTGCCTACTTCCTTGAAAATTGCACGTTTAGCCAAGCAGAAAGCCCGTGAAAGCAGGTGGAGAAAGCAGTTCTCCAATTTACTCACATACATCAACTTGTTCGTTACTTACTTCCTTGTTCTTCTTTCATCCTCTGTTATTTACAACCATTAGTATAAATTATGTGCACGTGAAAGCAAAGTGATGACGATAGCATGACTTTGATACGTAAACTCAAAGTCGAAATGCTGTACAGAGAGGAAGAATAAGAACACGAGAAAGTTGTGGAGAAAGTGAGCTGAATTCGCTTCCCTGAACTTAACGATACAGAACAAAGCTACATTCAGTAGGTGAAAGTCATATTTTTAAAAGTCATATTTACAGATAGTTTGTTTGACAAAAATTATTTTGCGAAATACCTAAGAACATTTTTTTATTGAAAGGTTGGAGGACATTTATGTAGAAAAAACAATTAATCCATATTTAAGAAAAGTGCAAATTTTAAATAATTTCATAAATTTCCAGGAAATGTTTTTGTTTTACATTTTTTTAGATTTTGCAAAAAAAAATTGCACGTGATACTACATACTGTGAAGTAGAATATTTCTGAAAGGGATTTCAATTTTCTTAAAAAATCCTCCATGGCCGCTTTCACTCGACGTTTATTGTCAGAATTTATCTACTACTTTATACCAGTACTTATTTCGCTTACCTGTAGTTGCTTGAGCTGGAGAGGAAGTGGAGAATTGGCGTTAGATAAGCGGGTTATCTAACCAAGTGAGAAATCGTAAACTTCAAAATGTTATCCGTAACCACTTTGAACTTTCTCCCAGCATCCTTAGATACGCGTGACGTCCAAAATATGTACGTGATGTGTGAAGCGTAGTCTTTTCTCGTGACGAATAACAAGAAATTTTAGAAAAGCTGCTACCCTCTCATTTTTGCGCATCCGGTCTACCATGCAATTTACTCAGCGATTGATCTGATAGTGGGCGTTGAATTAGGTTTCATTCAGCTTCAGATCATCTTGCAGAGAAAATACGGCTACCAAAATACTAACTTAAATAGAATTTGTCATAATGGTGAAAGCAAGATCTTCAAATTAGTAACCAGTATAAAAGTAAATATGGGTATGGCATATTACATGCTATTTTACATCTAATTCTATGCATAGGTCTTTCTATGACCCTTTTTTAATAACGTGGGATCCAATTGACGAAATATTCCGTAAAATATTTCATTCAATTAAAAATAGTGTTAAGTATAAAATGTAAGTTGTAAAGGTTAATGTCCAATCTGGAATTATATTGAAAGTTGCATATGAAAATATGGCATGAGATGAAAGGTGTTGAAGATAAACATAATTGATGAATTTTTTTATAGGCGAAATGCAAATTCACAAAGGTTAATACCCAATTTGAAACGGCATATTTTGAAAATCTCGTAAAGATTGATGAATGTGTAAAGGACAATTTTATAGATATCAAGTACCTTAATATTAAATGTTGGACGTGGTACACAGAAAATTCAACTTTATTACCATTTCAGGATCCCATGGTCTAAAGCAGTGTAATACGGTTGACATCTTTCCTGACCCGGTTTTTGATCCGATAATTATTCCACAAACAGCATATATTATGAAGATATGAATCTCTTTTCTGCAAACTTCAGTATGTGCAAATATGCAAAGTAGAAACCAAATCCCTCAAACAGAATATTATATAAATTGCTACCGATGTTTGTAAACATCTTCAAAGAACAACGTGCTTATATTTATAAACAACAAACAAACACCCACGCCTACTTTCTCTTCCTCGATTTCCAACAAGGGAAACATTTCCTCTCATTCTTTCCCACTTTAGTGAATCATTCATCAAAATCAAAACACGAAAATGTGGAAGGATTAAGTTCCGCCGAATAAAGAAAGCGATCAAGAATGTTCCTTATTCCGTATTGTTTTCGACAACCTTGTGGTGAAAGGTTCAAGCTCAAGGAGCTCAATTACTTCGTCTACTCGCAACACAACAACCGATTTGACTGGCGAGAAGAAAGCAGTGAATAAATCCGTGAAAGGCAAAGGTTGTCTGAAAAGGGACAACTTTCCCCAGTTTTCTGTACCGATGTTCACCTCAAATCGGCACTTTTCTCTATATCTTTCCAGTTCCCATTAGCCATAAATGGTCACCAATTAACAAGATGAGAATTTTATATAACACGGACAATTATAAACATTTTTCCGTATTCAATTTTTACTAATAGGTTCTCGTTTTGTAGGTCAAAACCTGACCAACCCCATTATTTACAATATCATACTGCGTGATTCTTGGCACGAAAATAGTTGGACAAAAATAGTTACCACGTAGTATCAACTTGAATTCAATTATGGTACGTGATCCGGTTAAGGCACATTTGCTACGTATTCTTGGATAATAGACGAAAAATGTATACAAGAAGTCGCAATATTTCTATGAAAGGTGGAATGCTTTGTTTTTGTTTACCGTTTGCTTTTTTGAATTCCTGGCAGATTAATCGTAGATAATTTTGGAATTAACGGCTGCAGTCCCGTACATATATCAATACCTGGGGAGGGAAGGTGCGGGGGAGTGGATGCAGTGCCGAGGTGACCCAAGAGATTTAAGATTCAGAGATGCGAAGGCTAAATTGGTTTGTAGTCTCGTCTAATCGAGCGGAGCAGATGAGACGAAATGCTGCCATGACCATGAAATGAAGCACTTTCACTATTCACGTACTTTCACTCACGCCAATTATATTATTCTACTGGTAAACTTGGAAAAGGTAAAGGCACGAGGGAAAAGATTTAAAATGGAGTTATTTCTACATCCCATTTTTTCACACGTCAAGCGAAAGGTTGTAAATTTCAGGAAACTTAGCAAATCGAAGTTTAGTCAAAGATGTACAAATACCAAAACCTACATTATTATCTCAAAAATAGTTTGGGATTTTTAACAAACGAGAAGAGTTTTTAGTTACCACAGGTAAGATAAAATCGAATCGATGAATGTACATAGTTACTTCAAGATAGGAATTTTTTTCGAAAAGGTACTTAGAATTGTTATATATTAATTTGAAATTCTTCTATTACCTTTTTACATGAAATGTACATGCTTCCACAATGGATGATATTGATATAAATTACTATAAAATCGGTCCCTCCAATTTGAATAATCTTCTTAAATCCTAACGAAAGACGATCATAAAAAATAAAAACTATTTGTATATTCACTGCCGAGTTTGACCTTTCACGATTTCCAAACTTTTTATGTGAGAAGAAGACGCTGAAAATTGTAATTCGTAACATTAGAACAATAAGGAAATGATAGGTGTATTGATTATAATACGAGTAAATCTTGTTAATAAATTCAACAAAATAGAACGGAATTGGAATTTTGTATGTAAACGTAATAATTTTATGCTGACCATAATAAAAAAAACATTGTAGCACTACAGAACATTTCACATCAACAATTGTGACTCAATTGTTATCCTTTGCAGTGTCGACTAGGTCGACTCGACCTTGTTATGTCATCCTCCACGGCATGTTATCAAATCAAATATCTATATAACAAAGACAAAATATGTATGTATGTATGTAGACACGGCTAAAATCGCATTATACTTAATATAAACAACAAATCCGTACTTTCACCCCCTTCACCACAGATGCAAACAAATCTTGTGGATTTGCTACCTTGATTTTGTCTCACTTCGACGAAATTTGGTTACAAATTGAATTCGACACATGAAACGGATGGACTTTCTCCATGTAGAATAGTCAGTCAAGGAGGAATCTCTCCATGTTAAATTGCACTCCAAATCTGTGGAGACACAGATTTTGCGAATATTGCTTCCCTACCTTTGTTCAGCTTATGCCAGAAGGTCGCTGGTTAACTGCGTCGTTTCCAAACACTTTGATAAACCCACGTAGAAATGGCTCAGCTACAAGTTGTGTGAGAAATTGTCCCTTATGTTGTACAAAATTTTAGTTTTAAGGAAGTTATTGCTATGAACGGGTTGCAAATCGTTACCTTGTGGTGTGGTAGTACACATGTGTATGCGGTAATAATTTCATAAAATACTATCTCTGATAAGGAAGCTATAATTGCATTTTTCATTTATATATGCATCATCTCTTAACAAATCTTTGAAGTCCTTGGTAGTATTGTAAAATCTGTAAAATCTGTAAACGTTTATAAAATTTTATACATTTTTGTCAAAGTATAACTCAGATTAAGGGAGTCTTTTTATTTTGTAAAAGTTTGTAAAAATATTTTACAGAATTTTACAAAGTTATAAAGGACTGCGTGAATTGCTTCTTTCGAATGCTTTACAGATACTTTGATCATAAAGAACTAACCCCCATTTTCACCAAAGCGTATTTACCCTTTGAAAAGAGAAGACTTTATCAAAACTAGATAGTTTTTGCTAAAATAAGTATGTAAAGATGCGATTTTTTTCACATTTGCATTTCTTTCATAATGCGTCCAAATTTGGTATCATGTGCAAAAAACCACTTCACTTTTTTTGTTTATCTTCAAGATTACGAAACTTACCCAAACCACTCAACAAACCTGCATTTTCCGATTCGACGAGCTAATCCTGATAGAATTTCTTTTGACATACGTCCCCCGTATCTCAATCGCTAAGATTAGTGTGTCATTTATACGGCATTATGCCATTTTTGCATAATCTTTAGTACCCTCATGGATATATGTGACATATAGATTTCAAAATAGAACTCTTAATCCATCATGTCTTCATATTGGCAGAGAAAGCAGCGTCGTTTCTCAGATTTCGTCAACATAATCCAACTCGCTCCACTTCACCCTTTCAGTCTTTCACCTCCATTGAAGAAGATGATAAAAATTCAGTTTCTTCGATAGGAGGGAAAGTGGAGGCAAGGGTTCTCCCCAGTTTTTTCGGTATGACACAAATCTTGAGGTGCTTCCCGGTTTCATCTTTGTAGGAAAATTTCATCCCATTTTTTGTGCGTCGTGATTTCAAGCAGCGAAAGGAACACTGGTTGGGATCGAATTTGTTTCATGAAACGGAGAAAGTGCATTGACGATGTTTGGACTCTCATGTAGACAAAAAAGTGTGAGATGTGACGTGAAATGTTAACTGCGGGTATATATCTACACATAATTTCGAGCATAAATCATGTCATCGGATTTATGTAAATATGTAGATTACCATGGTCAGATTTCTATAGGTTTCTAACTTGTCCGAAATTCTATGAGGTCTACACGGCCCACTCAATTTCAAGGAAGTGCGAAACGTACTTAAACTAACGTGTTTTTTGCACTATTTATGTTGCTGGACTTAAAAAAGCACTAAATATAAGTGTTTTCTAAATATATTTTAAATGCTGAAATTAGCAGGTCCTACATTTATTATTTATTAAACTATGTACTACTTTTAAAATCTAACTTTAAATAAAAATATATCTGAAAAGCTTTTCTCTTGCTGAGGTTCTGGACAGGAATTACACTTCAGTCACGTTTACAGACGTCTGTATAACCGGTCAGTTAATTTGATTTATTTTTAGTAGCACGTTAACGTTTGTCCAGTTTAATAAAAACTTGTCCTACAACTCGATCAATACGATTTTTCTGAGATGTTTTTGTTTTTGTCAAGCGTATAAAAATAGACGTCACATATCTTTTGATTGAACTTGAAGAGTTGTTTCAAGTATTGATACGAAGACGATACGCTTGTGATTGCGGAGGCAGTTTATGGCAGTGAATCCAATAAAATATACACTTTAATCCCACGCGGATCTCACTTTTTCTCCTGAATTTGTTTTATTTTGTATGCTCTTCAATCTCTTAGATCAGAAAGTCGGATGTTTTTTTAGTAATTTTGGAGAAAGTAAACTTTGTTTTGCTTTGTTTCTCAACTCTTGAATTTGGAAATTTTGGGGAATCTGGGTGACAATAAAAGAAGCTTTTTCAGAGGTTAAAAGTCGCATGATAAAATTCGCATGATAAAATTCGCACATTTGACTAATAATAATGATAAGTAGATTTGCGAGATCACCAGTTTAATAATCATTTGTGAATTCATACACAAAGTCAAGTTACTTTGTTCGAATATGTTTATTTTGAAAATCGTATTTTGAAAATCTTGATTTTAAGTTCCGGCCACTCCTCCCTCGAATGCTGTGGTCGAATGCACAAATTCTAATTGTTCCGGTATTTCTGTATCTTCAGACTACTCAAAATTGTTAAGCGCAAAATAATATTTTCGCACGATGACCCTACGTGCACACATAATCCATACAAATACAACTCCAATTACAACTTTCTCTTATCCACTATGCACAAAATTTTCTAGTCAACTCTAGAACGAGATGAAGATCGGTACAAAGTTTGTTCATCCCCAAAATACTATAAAAAAGTACAATTGGAGAAATCGAGTGTCTCACTCACTCAAATTGCGAAAAAGAATGTTGAGAGCAGATGCAATTCTGAGCAATAAATCAACCCTCGACGAGTACTTTTACAGTTCTCCTTTTTCTGCACAAAACAAAGCCAAGATCTCCAGTTTAGTGAAGTTAGGTCAAGTCAAGGCCCACAGTCCGATTTTTCGGAAAGAAAGTGTGCCGAGAAATAACAGTTTGTTGCGTTCTTATCTTTTGAGACTGATTAGGATAACTTATTTCTGACCATATACAGTCTTAGTTTGTCAATCCTTGACTTTTTTATGTATGCATATTATTGACTTTGCCTGTTTCTAACTTATATTCCGTAATTCTGTCATGCAAAGGTCTGCATGTTTCGCAAATATAAATTTTGTTACAGGAACAAGGAGTTTTTTACACCTAGAAATACAAATACATGCCCTCTACTTATTTGGACAATTTGGGTTTATTTTTAGTTTTTAAGTTTCTAAAGTGTTTATACAGAAGCAACAGATTTTTCACGTTTTGGCAAGCTCTAACGCAACACCCTTTTATATAAAATGTTAATTTATTCATTCAAACACACGGAATGAGATTGTCTCTCAAAAGTGCTTACACTTACATAAGTGTACAGTATTCTGATTTTTTTCGTATTTCTCGATTTATTTGTTTGTTCGCGTGGGTGGAGAAGTAATTGAAATTCGGTTCACAGATTTAATTTCATGCCTTGAAGAATTTAAGATTTTCTAGAATTTGTTTAATCTTGCCGTCATTTCGCAAAATTTATTTCAAATGACTTTTACATTGTGAAAAGTAGGTTGAGTTGTGGTACATCGGAATTTTAGATTACGAAGCGTATAATTCAGAATTTTTTCATGAAATTGTGTATTATTTTGTTTTTTAAAATGCGCGACCTTGTCTATCATGTCACAGTCGTCTTATTGAAATTCAGTCTGATAAAATCTAACCCAGTTATTTTCATAGTTTTCTTCCTACAAATATATCTGTAATTTCAAATTCAATAAGGTTAATAAATGCCCAAATGTCTGGCTTTCTGCAAGTTGAGTAATGACTAATAATTGACGTTTCCTGTAAAATAAATAAATGTTTTGATGACAGTGAATATATCAAATTTCATGACAGTGACATCGGTTGTCAATGTTTTTGCCAAGGTCTATTGTACCCATTGTAGGTGGGGATCATTTCTGATTGATAAATTTGTATGTATTTACATATTAATGGTGTTGTTTCAAAGGGCCAATTTTTATAAAATTATTCTGAACCATTTTTTAAAATTACTTATGATATTATCCAATAATTTGTCATTTTAGCTTCTGCATGATCAATCATCGCGTAGAGTCATTAATGACTGCTGCAAATTAATAGCCCCATTTAATTATGCATAGGTAGTAATATTAATGCACAATTGTGAAATTCACTCGGATATTTATACGTTACAAATAATACGATTTGTATTCTTTCTGTGTAAACTTGTATCAATTTTGCTGGGTTACACTACAACCGAGTAGATTTCCTAAAAAATATTCACCGAATATGATGAATATGATTGATTGAGTGTTATTAGATTTCAAGAGCTGCCGACTAGCCACGAGATTATTAAGTCCATGTGCATGCGTTGACTGCGTGAGTGAAAGAAGGAAAACAATTCGCAATAAAAAACAATCCATCAATATATGTACTACCCAAAATCAAAGAGATATGAACCAATCGATAAAAAAACTATTGATATTTTTTTTATATATCTCTGTATTTGCATGCAATTCGCGAAATACTTTACAGTTTAGCAATGTGCCAAATCAAGTATCTAACAGACCAGATTGATCAATTTTGAGTGAATTTATGAATCAGTTTATGATTAAACTTAATCGTGCAGACCGAAGACATTGATCAATAAGTATTTACCGACCACCATTTCAGCTAACTTACAAGAACTAACTAATCCTAATCCTCAGAGGTAGATCTTCAGGATGTTTTGCTTGCAGATTATATCGACGTTTAAATTATTGATGTGGATTTGTTCAAGAATGATGTTTTCGCAATTTTGATGCATTTTTTGCATAATTTGCATAATTTGTACAAAACAATAACTCTCAGTACACAGTAAACTTTACCAAGGTCAAAGTACTCTCAATTTGTGAGACGGAAGTTGTTTGGACAAAATTTAGGAAGTCAACTTGGCCGTCCCGTCGTCGTCTCCATTTCATTCTCTCATGTTCGATAGAAATGATTGATTACGACCAACACGAAGGTTGAAGAGATTTTTTTTCTGATTCATAAAAACTCGGTTTATGTAACCAGTCAACCCTGCAAGTTGATGCTGTAATGATTCGGTTATAAAAGTTACCAGAAACTTATCTACCTCCACTAGCTTAGTACTTAATATTGCGTTACAGATCCGCTATATATCCGCTAGATCTGTATATCCGCTATGCGTTATTGGTTAAATTTGTATTCCATGAGGAAAAACTTCGGGGTTTTTCTGGGTTTTTTTGGGTTTTTTTGGGTTTATTTATTTTACATAAAAATGCTCAAAATTTTATGCTGAACCCGAAACTTTTCATTGATCCAAGTTGTAGTTTAAAGAATTTTGTCTCAATCTGCCCCAAAATCTCGCAAAAACCTTGCAAAACCCCACAAAACCCCGTAAAAATCCCTATTAAGCATTAGGATTTTTCCGGAGATTTGATACCCCAAAAACCCCAACCCACAAAAATACTGGGTAGCGTACCCTGACTATTCTTTTTTTAATACTACATACTAACTATGCTAAAAAGAGGTTAATCACGTACTTATATATGTACATAAATGCTAATGTGCAAGCAATTTAAGGTTTTCCCACTAGGTTTATTCATTTGAAATCAAGCTGGGAATTATGTGTATGCTATTTTTACATGTTTATAGTGCTTAATTAGCAATAGGCTAAAAATGTATAAATTCTTCTTATAAAATTCTGAAAAATATGAAACTTTACCAGAAAATAACGAATGATCTTTTTTATTCAGATTAGATTAAAATTCAAATCAGTTCACAAATAAATACGACCCTTTAGTTAGTTAATTAGAATTTGCCTTAATTTCACTGCAAATTGCATTCTAAATATATAAGTAATTTTATGAGTGTCACGTTATAAGGTGTGTACTTTAGTTCAAGAAATCATCGCTGCCTTTTCCCTTTTTCCCTTTGCAAGCAACCTTGAAAGCTTCGTCCATGCAAACATCAAATTTTTCCCATTCCGGGCATGACTCAGTTTTTGCTGTTGGCCTTGTGTATGCAGGATCTAAATAAATAAATGAGAAAAATTGAGAAATTTGAAATCAATTTTCAGCAATTTTCACGTAGCATGACTTACTGGGCTTGGCGCACCCATCCACGGCCGCAACGATGGCGTCCTTTGATTTTTCATTGGCTTTACTAACGCCCAAATCGTTAGCTTTACCCTTCAGCCATTTCGTGTCAAGTTTATTGTTCACAATGAATCCGTCGTAATTGTAGGCCAAGCAAAGTTTGGCACACTAGAAAAATGCATAAGATAAGACCCCATATAGAAATTAAGACGTAAACTTATCAGTGGCCGCGGAAGCTTGAGGGGACAAAGGGACAATGTTCCCACGGGTATTTGATGTCCCCATCCTCTCCCCATGTTATATAAGTAATTCCCTCCCTTATAATGTCCCCACAGCTCCCGCAGCCACTGAAACTTATCCTTTTAGGTGTGTCACCTCATTTGCATAAATTCCACTATGCCCATTTTCGACGATACGGGCTTTCCACGGTGAATGTCTGGGTCAAAATATGCAAATGAGGTGACTACAACAAATAATTTGACCATACAAATTCATCCGTGATGTCCAAGCATTTTGCGGCAGCGGCAAGAGCATTAGGGACCCAATCAAGGGGGAGGGTTGGGGTTTCTCCGTTGCAGGTCCCGTGTTCTTCGATAAACTTGTTGATTTCGAACTTCTTGCATTCCTACAAAAGTATTAATAAAAAATAAAAATGCAATTTTTTTAGGGCTTTCTCATCATGAGCAAGATAAAATCATAGTATTGAGTGAGATTGTAAAGTAAGTATTTACCGAATTTTGGACAACGAATAGCACCACGAAGAAGAAAATGGAAACAACTTTCCTGGCGGAAGGCATGCTGCTTGAAAAGTTTAAGGTGTTTCAAGTCCAATATGACAAATGTGACTAGGCAATCTATCAGAATATATGGGTATATATACATATTTTTGTTAGGTTAGGTTGGGGTAGGTTAGTAATTCAACACTTTGAACAATTGAAAACGTCACAAATTAGAAACAATGGGAGGTTATATAGGTAAAGGGTTGGGAAGAATGTATATATCTACGTGTCCCTGGGAAATAGGAATGCAGACGATGATAAACCTTGTATAATGTTGGACCCTGTGACTCCTTGATTTTGTTTTTATGTACATCACATCAAGCATATATGTTTAACATGTAGTTCGAAAAGACGTAATCGCTGTGCTCGACTTGTGAGAAAAAATGTATGTTTATGTATATAATGTTCATAAAATTTAGTATATTTCATGGTTTGTTGTTCATTCCATTTCATTGTTTTATTAGAAATGACGTGATTTAACTTGGGTTGGTGACGAGTGGTGGACAAACGGTTGGAAGGAAAGTTTTTTAACGATATCACTGATACCGTAAAAAAACTGTGTGCAGTGATTGTGGGCGGGGAGAATTTTTTAATGCTCATAAATAGTTATGCATGCACATAATGCACTTTTATTTATCAAGAATTAGAGAACAATTATAATGCATTTGTGTTGTGCTCTAATTGAATTGAGCGTGTAGCCATGTTCTTAAATTAGAAGAATTTGCACAATTTTTGATTAAGCGCATATACTTATTTGCTACGGTTTAAAAAGCCGCAGGATTTTTTAAAATGTAGACAAAATTGCGGAAATTTTAATCCATCATACGTCAAAATCGTTAAGATGACGCTATTTCGTTGTATATATTTTAATAAGCGTTCAAAATTACGACCGGGTCCCGTCAGGTAAATTAGTAGATTTAGTAGATTCCTGCAGAAAAATTCGGTTTTACGCAATTATTCAAGTTTAAAGAAATTCAATTCCAAAGTGAACTTACTTTCTCGGATGAGACGCAAAAAATTAGATGGAAGTCAAATCGAAATAAAATTCTTCCACCATGAAATTTCTGCTTCTTAATAATATGCATAAATACTTTTCTCATGAATGGATGGATTGGATAATCGTAATATGCGGTTTAAAAATATGTGTTAATAATGTGTTACCGAATTGTAACTTTCGAAGCTTAGTGTTAATTTATTACCAATTTAGATAGTAAGAATGCAATGTGTTTATCATTCCATCCCAAGTTACTGAATTATTTATAGTCTAGGAATTTGTGACTAGAATTTTTCAAAATGGTTTATTTTTGAAGAATTGTTAAATACTCAATATTTTGCAATTCTCAATTTTGCAATTCTTAATTCTATTAAATGTTAAACGAAATGCTTCTGATTTATGAGCGAGTGTTCCGCCGGATCACATAATTTTTTAAATGTGATGAAGAGTTATTACGTATAAAACTAGGTATTCAGAGTCTGGCATAAAAAAGAGCTTCATACGCAAATAAATTAACACACTTGTTGATTATTTACTAAATTCGCTAATTATCAAGTTAACGAACAGATTCGAATTAGCTGAATTTTTTTCAACTAAAACCGAATACAATCAAATCTGTTAACTAATTTTTCGTGTATTTTCACTTTGCTCGTCGTTACAAATTTTCATGTTAAACACGTCACTTTAATTATCAAGCTCAAACAGTCAACAAAAGACGAAATAAACAACTTGTATAAAAAGAACTGAAACTAATTGTTTTGTTGGTTATTGATTTAATTTTGCCAATTGTGTGACGTAACGTATATAAAAAAATTCGCACGTTAACATCCCTTCGTGAAAAGGGGCAGGTCCATTTCACAGTGATATTTTATTTTCATACCGTCAAGAATTTCAATGCAGTACTAATTTCCTCCACTGCACGTGCTGTATCGATTATCATAAATTTTGCAACAGCCGACAAGCCAAGTTTGCACGATTTTGCATCCTGAAAAATATATTTATTTGCGTTGCGCTTAAAAATCAAGACGCGAAACATGTTGATGTGTTTGTCGGTCGGAAAAACAACGTCCTGGTCAAAACAAACTTATTGTTCAAATCGTCACGATTATATGAAATGATCTGATGACGTGAAAAGTGATACCCGCATCCGATCCGATCCACTCATCACTTGCCTTGTTTTCACTGTTTCTGACGGGAATATGTACGTGATAACTTTGTAAAATGGGAGTGAGTAATCAACCGTGTGGCAGGACTCGGTTTGTGTGTACACGCTAAAAAATGTGGTAGTAATTTGCTACCGGGATGGTACTGGTACTTGTATTGATTTGGTAGTAACTTCCTACCGAATTTGTATTAGTTTGTTTGTGAGTGGTAGGGTGAAATTTACGAAATTTGCCACGACATTACTAATGCCCGTTATTACCAGTGCCGTTAGAGTCATATAAATGTGTACTCCGGTCGGTAATGATTTAATACCAGTTTTTTAGGAGGGTATGTATGAATTGCCGGTTTATGAAATAATATCTACTCGTACGTAACTTTGAACAAAATTGTAATGCCCCATTTCTAATTATTGTACTGTACTTCCAAGGATTAAAAGCGTTACCATTTAGTAGTAACATGTTACCAAACTGATATTCCCCCAGTCGGATGGGTTGATAACAATCTTTCAAAAATATAAAAGTGTGCATCATCCGTTGGTGGATTTCTGTTAGATTAAGCTCTGCCTCGATGGATGGATTGTGCCATGTCGTTCAGTTTGACATGATATGTGACATGATATGACCTCGAGTCCTTCCTGCGTTTCTCTTGTCTTGGTCAGTATACGTACAAAACAAATGGATGAAATGAAATGGTAGTGACCGGGGACTGATAACGTCAAACTAGGTTTGGAATCCATACATATCGACTTTTTGAGCCAGTCAGAAATTCTCTCTACAAGATCTATGACAATCTATTATGTGACGGTGATGTATGATTCTGTGAATATGACACTAGTTAGTCACTCGTGGTATTTGAATTTATTACCCGGTTGGCAATAACCCAGATGAAAGGTAAGTTGTCACGATTTCTTGTACAATAAAATTTATGAAATCGTAATCTCAGCTAGATTTTATATGTAACCTTGACAGGAAACTGGTGATAATAATTCCAAGAAAGAGATAAGTAGATGAGTGAAAGCAGCATCAAAACATAATTTCAATGCTATCGTGACGTATGTATGATGAATCTCGGTCCCCATTTCCGCACCAGCGGAAATGGGGACCGCTTTCATTTTTCAAATAATTTTGCATGTAAATAGCTTAGGTTAACACTTTAGATAGTTCTTGAGGATAGAAAATTCCTAACACCTTTTCCCCTGAATTATCCATTATGGAATATGTCATAGGTTTGCTGTTATGAGCTTCGCTAATTTTGTAAATCTTGTCTGTAAAAGTAGGGGAATAGCCTTTCCTGAAAAGCGCTTTATTTATTTTAATTCTAACAAAATCTCCTGATTTTAATTTCGGTTTTTGATGCTTCATCATAAGAACATCTTTATTACTCCGAAACCAAACATCCATCTGATTATACTTGTTGACAGACCTAGGCGAACATTCAATAATTCTGTTTGCTCTCATTATATGAATCTACTACTTCTTGTAAAATATCATAATACACATTTGTTTTTCTATATGTGAAAACTTTTTGTAATCTCGTCATCAGAGTTCTATTAAACCTTTCGACCATTGCTGCTTTAAGTGGCGAATGGTTATGAAATAATTTTATGTCTTGTTCCTTTAATAAATTATAAAATTGTTTGTTAAAAAATTCTTTTCCTTCGTCTGTTTGTATGAATTTTGGTTTCCGATTTGAGTTTAGGATTAATTCCTTGAAAGACTCTGTTACTGATTTTCCATCTTTTTTTCTTAGAGGTTTAACAAAAGCAAATCTACTTAGAGTATCTATTACTGTTAATAAATATTTTGTTCCCTTGTTTAATCTTGAATATTTTGATATATCTATTAAATCAGCTTGCCAACAATAATCAACTTCGTGGGAAGTCATTTCACGTCTAAAAAATTTATGCTTCACAGATTTGTTTGTTGTATATGTTTCATAATGCTGTAGAAAAGTTACAGCATCCTTCAGGGATACTCCCGTTGCTGCAGATAACCGATGTGGTCCACCAAAACTTCCAATATGTTTTGGATTAAAGTAGATTTCTTTCAAAAGTTTGTGTTTTCATGATTGAATTGTTTGAAATATCCGAACGCAATGTCTATTTTTCTGAATACAAATATCGCTGAGACTATTTGCACATTTTCCGCTACATTCGATTCCACATTTGGAACATTTTGGAAAGTAAAGGTTTGTTTTTACAAAGTTTGATACTATTTTATCATTCACAAGAGTATTTTCTGAGTTGAATTTATTTAAAATTTTATCGTAGGACAAGCCACGGTTTCGATTAATTAAGAAGTATAAGCAATACCCTCCACACAGATTGCTGGGAATTTGACTGAAATTGAGATGATGACTGTCTAACCTTTTTCTCGTTTCTTAATGCAAAATCTTCAAATTCTTTTCCAAAAAAACCTAAAGGCATTCCAAAGCTATCAAAAAATTCTAGAACAGACGATTCAGTTTCTTTGTAGAAAGCTAACCAGTGCATCCCTGCCTCGTTTGAAGATTGGTTATTACTAATAATTGCAAACGTTTTTGAATTAATACTATCTAACTGATCTTTGGCACAAACAGCTATGAAAAGGTTCATAGAGTTGATTAAGGCATATCGAAGTTGTAAAGAATTCATTATTGTACAGAAATTTG
This sequence comes from Folsomia candida, assembly GCF_002217175.1. Classification (NCBI taxonomy): domain Eukaryota; kingdom Metazoa; phylum Arthropoda; class Collembola; order Entomobryomorpha; family Isotomidae; genus Folsomia; species Folsomia candida. The sequence continues at coordinate 3,689,929 of NW_019091200.1, read as the reverse complement.
TCTAAATCTGTCAATCTCCAAGATTTTAAAATGTTCAGAATAAACTAAACAATTTACCGCTTCAGGCAGTGCCTTAGCAAATTTTAATTCGATTCTTACACATCCGTTTTTTTTCCAACTGTAGTGCAGAATCTGACCCAGTAGACTGATTAATGTCAAATCCAAAAAATGTCTGACCACTACAAAATTCTTCTCTGTCAAAAGTCAAACCTTGATCTTGTCCTGCTGTTCCAAGAGAACAATACAGTAAATAATATGGCAATAACTTAATATCACTGTCAAAATCAAGTTGTAAACCTTTAATAGGATAGGGAACATTGTTCACACTTAATGATATATAATTAAGATTGTAATGGGGAATACATAAGGATTAACGTCATAGTCCCCAACAAAACCCTTACTCGGAATTAGACAGATGACAATTCTAGTTGGGATTGTACCAAGGAAAACGTTTTCTTCGATAAAGGATTGTGACGATTTTGGAATTGAAAAAAATTTTACTTCTGATTTTTTGAAGGGGTATCGAGCACTATGCCCTCCTTCAAGTAGCTTTTGGTGAGACAAGACAATACTAGGATATAAAACATGTTTTCTAATAAATAGACTCGCATCAAGGAATTTTACTTTGGGATTAATCGCGGGACTACCTGAAGCAAGTGCCCCGCACAAAAGGGAAAACGTTTCAACAGCTAGTGGTAACTGTTGTGTCATTCAAAATATATCGATGTTGATAAGCAAGGTCAAATTTTAATTTATCAATTAATTCCACCGGTTTCGAGGCTTGAATCCATTGCTTTCTTTTTTTGTAGCCTGTGTTAGTATCTTTCAGCGATCCATTATCAGTGTCTTTGTAGAATAGTGGACAAGTCGCTTGGGAATTTATGTAATCAGTTCCGTATGTCAAAACTGTTTCTAAATAAGCTTTGTACATGTAACAGGTATTGCTGGTTTAAACAAGTTGATTATTTATACTAACATCACATTGCGAAAACAGGGAATGCATAAATAAGTTAGAAGTACTAACCTCTGCTGCTGCTGGTAAATCTTTTCCATCCGATGCAACAACTTTTACTCTAAGATAACAGAAATGGTCAAACAAGTCAAGATATTGCGATGCATTTCCAGTAATTCGGAAATCAATTTTTGCATCGTTATCTTGTATATTTACAACAGGTTTATATTCTGCGTAGAAACTGGATTCAACCGTTGTGTCTGTAGGTGGAAGACCAAATAACTCTACTTGTCCCCTAATAGACGGTTGAGAGAATTCGTTAATTAATGCCATTATCCAAATATATCCCGTTTACTAAAAATTGATCTTCTTTTCTTAGGTGCAGTTGGTGTTTTTCTCTTGTTGCCCGATTTTACGGATGAAGCTTTAGATTTCTTTGGGTTGGACGAGTGATGTGATTCGTGCAACACCTTACACTCTTCTGACGTTGCACCTAGTAAAGCTTTTCGTTTTCTAGAACCTAATCCAGCTCCTGCTTGGGGTTTAAGAATAGATTTTCCAACCTTTTTAGCCATTTTAATAGCATTGGATTTTAGGGCTGTTTTAATTGATTGACCATTTGTAATATCAGATACTGTACTCATAATTGCAGGCGCTGCATGAGGTAGAATATATTTGGTAATGAGCGGTAATCCATATCGACCGATAAATCCCAGAATACTTCCTAGACCACCTCCTTTCTGTCTATAACCTCTAAACACGGGTATGCCTTTACCAATTTGATTCTCTAACACACGGTGATAGTGTTCGTGGTGAAATACATGAACATGCTTCATTTTTTAGACTATTAGTAGTGCCCTGGAAAAAGGATAAAAACTGTATGAAGCTTCGTACGCTAAGCAGTTGAATAATGGAAGTTATCAAGAAAAGTCTTTACTTATAAACGAAAAATCATGTCATTTTACCTACACCTACTCCTAGGTCCGCTCTCATTCCATATTGACAACGCGCAATGCTCACATGCTAAAGCATTAAAAATTCTCAACGATTTATCAAGCAAGATCATTCAGGAAGCATCCCCGGACGAGATACGAGCACTAAGTGAAATTGCTGTAAATATATTAAAAGGTCGTTTTCAAGTAGACGAGGAAACAAGAAAGAAATTACACAAACACAAAGATCAAATCAGGGAATTATCAAAAAAGTCAAAATCACATAAAAGCAAGAAGGAACATTTAGTACAGAAAGGAGGTTTTCTTCCATTCTTAATGACACCCGTGCTTTCAGCTCTTGGTGCAATAGCAGGACGAGCGATTAGTTCACACTTAGGGTTTTAAAAACTAAATATTAAAATGTCGCAAAAAATGAGAGTTGTTAGTGAAGACGAGTATTCCCAGCTTCTAAAAAAGACCAACACAATGGAGCATGCTAAAACTCACTTTTTTACGGACAAGGATCAGGAAGCTACATCAGTTTTTGGATCCTTAATTTCGGAGGATATTAAAGTCCAATTGTACAGTAGTTTAATGAAACGTGTAAATAATCAGTTGAAAGACATTTTAGATAAACTTATTTCCGTTAGAATGGTTTCTGGTGAAGATAAATCATCCATAGGAAAAAGTAATACTATCTCCACTAATGAAACTCCTCCACCTGTAACTCCTTCTAGCACAGAGTCTACTCCAGTTGGTTCCCCTGAAAAATTCACGTTATCTGAATCAGATATAAAAATGCTGAAAGAATTTCCTACCACTCAAATGAATAAAGCTCACAATTTGCTCGGGTTTTTAAAGTGTCATCCTGAAATGATAAAATGGGATAAATCAGGACGAGTAACTTTCTGGGGAAGTGAGTTTGAACCTGACTCTAACATTTCGGATTTAATGAGTTACTCCATTAGAGATTTGAAATGGACCACATCCCCAAACGGAATCAACAGATTCCTGAGAGTGTGTAAAATGTTAAATGTCCCTGCCGCTCTATTTTCAACTGTAGTGAGAAATGATCTTATGGGTACCTTAGATTCTATTCCTCTAAAACAAACAGCTACGCTCAGTGCTCATAAGCTGTCGAGCTTCAGTGCATGGGAACTGTTAAACCAAAATGATGCTCTGAATAAAACCTTTGACCCATATCGTACTCCAACGGGAATTCCCCAAAGACCTCGCAACACTAAGGACGTTACATCAAGACAGAAGACTTCATATGGTTTCCCACATGATAGAATGGCTTTTGACTGAGGTATTCGTTTTTGAACAACAACAACAACAAAAAATTCCTTCTTAACTTTGAGGTCTGGTTTGTGTAAAAAAATTGTTTTAATAATTTAATAAACTATGCTAAAGTAGTACGACATATTAGTGATATGTTCATTGTAGTGTCAGAGCTCATGCGATTCAGTTCTAATCAGATAAGGTTTTCCGTATTTATTTTAAATACTAAACATGGTTCTCCAAGATGAAACTTTTCCAACTCTGGTCTATAAACCATACGATATTGATAACAAAGATATGTGTCTAAATAGTGATCGTTTAGCAACATTCAAAAACTGGACCGGAAAATGTAAGCAAAATCCCAAAAATTTTAGTGAAGCAGGATTTTACTCTACTGGATATGGAGATCAGCTTTCTTGTTATTATTGTGGAATAATAATCCATAATTGGCTGCCAAGTGATGATCCCTGGATTGAACACTCTATTCATTCAAGTGACTGTCCATTCCTCTCTTTGCACAAACCTAAATTGCAGACTATTTTATCGAAGGATTTAGACCAAAGTTATACTTACCAAAAATATAATGTAATTTTGTAATGCTTTTATATATTTTCAGTTTTATCAAAATAATTATTTTATTGTTTTATTATTTTTTTATTACAGAGTCTATGCAAACAAATAAATTCGTCAAAGGATGAGAATGGTGAAAATCAAGAAAATGCTACTCTTACACTCCTTCATAGCCTGATGGAAACATTTCTGTGTTCGGTGTGTAAACTCGAAGAAGCTAATTACATGTTCACTCCATGTTGTCACATTTGCTCCTGCTTTCCATGCTCTACTACCCAAGACCTATGTCCTATTTGTAGATGCCAAATTAAGGGAATAACAAAAGTTTTCAAACCTTAAACTGTACATGTTTTATTTATTATTTATATATTTGTAATTGTAATCATTTTATTGTTATGTTTAAACTGTACAATAATTCACTAAATAAATAATTGGTACTTGTTAATTTTAAATATTTTACTTGTTGTACGTAGGAATCAAAAAATGATTGTGAGCAAGTGTACTAATTCCATCGGGTAAAATAAAACGTTTCGAATCAAAACTATGCAAAGCTACTTTTGTATAATTTGCAGTTGTTAGTTTATGATTCTTTGAACGAATCAAATTCATTCTGCACATATATTTTGTTTGCTCAAACAAAGTCTCCATAAAAGCTTTATGAGTTACATGTTTTCGTACTAAAGATTGTTTGACTCCTTTCATAGCAATCTTATGGATATTCTTACCTGCAAAGGAATACATTTTTGGAGAAACACCCACAAAACTATACATGATTTTTCCGTTACTCTCGTCCTTCATTTTACCAATCACTTTTTTATTTTCTGTAGAATAAAGTGGATGAGTGTGGTCAAAATCACTAAAGTCAAAATCATTTTTCACCAGTCTTAAATCAGCATAAAGATCAGCGGGTTTAATTTGATAGGCTAAGCTGTCCGTATCTGTAAAAAGGAACCTGGCTTTAATTCCATACCATTTTTTGATCTTGTCATAATGCCAAACCTGCATAAACAACTTGCTGAGATCTAAAACCGAAAACGCTGTATATATTGGCTTATCCAATACAATACTAGGTTTACTCATGAAAACAAGTACCAAGTTTGGAGAAAGAATCTCAAATTTTCTGAAGTTCGAAAGCCTGGAATAGTATTTTGCTGTTTCAATACTATTAACTATATATACATTTTGCTGATTCCTAACATTCATCATGCTACGTCCAAAAATTGCGTTAACTATTAGCTTGAAAAAGTCTTGCTCAGATTTGTTTGTAGCTTTTCGTCGTAAATCACAACAAAGGTTTACAAAATCTTTAAGCCAGGGCCTTTGAACAAATTTAATTATCTTATGAATCTTTGTTAATACCATTCCCTTCTCCAAATAATATTTGAGATTTCTATAATGCACTGGATACATTTTTCTAGATCCTAAATGAGGAACTAATTTTTTCTGCTTTTCTGAATATTTAATGTTATAGGAAGTTAAAAGCTCCCGCTGATGCTTCGAGAGTTGATTCATGGAAATTGTAATTTTCTCCGGAGCTAGTGAATATTCGTTGTGCTCGCTCAACAGGTGGAGCTCACAGGGATATTCTAAATTGACAACCAAAATTCTACCGATTTCATCCTCATCACCCCATGCCAAAATATCATCTATACTTAAATTATCAATGAACTCTTGACTTTCCCATTGAAAATCAGAAACAGGCAAAGGCTGCTGAAGCGCCTCACCGTACAAGTTGTTTTTATCAATATAAAGAAGAAAAGAGTCTTCCTTGACTCCTTCTTCATAATCTTCCATATACTTGTTGTAAGCTTCAGAATATCTATGAGATATCATAGATACTCCTCCTCTAATGCCAGACTCTATAGTATTGTACATGTCTTGATCAGTAACAAGTTCTAGCTTAACTTTTGTACTCAGAAGAGCAGCATCCCAGCTGAAGCCTGGGAGACTAAAATAGTGACAAGGGTCAAGCTTAAAGTTAGAAATTGCCATATCCCTGTAGCTTTCAAAAACGCATGCCAACAGAAGTACATCTGTTGTTAAATATATGTCGTGGTACGAACCCAGGTCAGTGCATTCGGATTCAAACACTGACTTACCAAAATCATAATCCTCTTGTGAAATCCCTTCACAAGTGAGGGTGTTATAAAACTCAAAATATGGATAGACACCTTTCCTTGAGAGTTTTACAGCCCGTTCTTTTGAAAAATGTTGTATCATTATACCAAACTTGTCATCAAAGCCTTCGGGTTTTGCATGAAGGTTTGTTACAAGAGTATCTAAAGATTTGGGAAGATGCATGAAAGAATCTATGAACATGAACTTATCACAAATAATGCCTATAAATTTTTCAGAGTTTTGAGGGATAACGAACGTATTCCCAGAACCAAATTTCGTTGCTGAACTTAACAGCAGGTGAGAGTCATAATTTCTAAAATTATGCATAAGTACAGGGATTTTGACTTTTTGAATATACGAAGCATTACATTCTCTATGAGCAGCTCCTCTAAATAATCCAGTATTGTGATCATGATCTCGAACTTTTATAGATTGGTGATCAAAATCATGCTCACAAATGTGGCAGGAATCTGCCATAGAAAAATCATATTCTTCCTCTAGAGAAAGTTGTTTCATAGCGATATGGATTTTGTTCCTTTGTATGCAAAAGCTAGCTTGTAGATTCACTTCATCTATAAATTTGTCAATGCTATTTGGACCACGATATTTCGATATATGAACCAGTTTCTTATTTGGGCCAATTACTGCAAGATTATATCCTGAAATTTTGTGTTTATCTATTGAGGTCGTACTGGTATTATCGTCTGTGAGCATTGCTTCAAAATCTCCATACATCACAAAGTTACACTTTAGTTTATTACTAAGTTTTTTACTCTCAAAAGAGCAGAATGGAATTTTTCCATCAACGACTGAAGGAACAGAAACCTTTTGAGTTTTAAACTCAAAACACAACTGCTGATGTGAATCAAGACGCTTTTCATCTCCGAAAGTATTCAAACAATTGTAGCAAACAAATTTTCGATGATGTCCCTGTCTGTTGATTAGGCGAGAAAAATTCAGGATAGACATGTAATGCCCATGTTGCTTAAAAGCATCCTGAATGTATAGAATGTTTACGATTTTATGCGTTCTGCTATTTGCATAAGGTGTTAGGCGTAAAACGTTAAGCTGCTCTTCTTGATCAATACCAAACACATTAATACCAATTTTAATATGTTTGTGCCGCTTTTCGAATGCTATGATATCTTTCAACGATGTTGGAAACTTTAAATCGGAGAGAAATCGTAGTGAGTTTTAAATTTTTCATATTGAGATATTCTTCCACGATGCCTGTTATCTACTGAATCTCCGTGCATGCAGATCAGAAAAGCTGAAACAAAGCAATCATTTTCCTTATTATCGGGATTCACAATGGCATTCTTATTTTTCAGATGGCTGGGAATGATGCACGAACATCCACCCTTTAATATTTCAAACTGAGCTGTTTGTATATCACAGCCTTTCACTTCATCTAATATCCAACCACTGCCATTTCGTTCGAAGATTTCCACATTATTATCGATTTCATTAACCATGTCACAAAAGATTCTATTAATGTAGAGGGGACTGAGGATAATTTTAAGAGAAGAATTAAAATATTGTTCTGTTGTTTCCATGAATTCTACCTCTTCTTCATCCACGCTTGGATGAATACGTTTAAATTTACACAAAAGCGTTATTTGAAACTTAATGCTATTATAAATTGAAACATTGTGAAATAGAATCTGATTAATTTTAAACTTAAATCTATTAAAAAAATCTCTAACAGAAATAATATTATTATCCTCATGTGTATTTCTAAATCTGTAAGTTTTCATAAAGCCTTGAAAGGCTTCAATTTCAGAGAAAGGGAAAGCATTCAGTCGTAGCCCTCTTCCTCTTTGATCAAATTTCATGGATTTTATAACTCCTCTTTTATGAGCTTCATTGTGCTCTAGATCAAAAATGTTGGCTGAGAAGTCACAATATTCACATCTATGATAAGTATTCATATGTACTTCTAACAATTTAGACGACCTGAATGACATGGTACAATATTGACACAATTTTCTCTTGTTTTCATCTCGGTGCCTTAGTAAATGTGACGCAAAATGCTGACGATTTAAGAATCTCCTAAAACATTTCAAGCATTGGAATGTTGTCGTCTTAATACGAGGAGCCTGCCAAAATAAAACAACAATCTCAGTAACTATCAACAGTTTATACACATTCTTGTCTAAGTGATCTCACCATTTTCTTTGTGATGTAAATCTCTCAACTATTATTAGGTTGCTCCGAATGAAGTACTCATACACTAAGCACGGAGAAAAAAAAACAAATTTTGAGAATTAATTGTATAAATTTAAACTTGGAAATTTAAAAATAATAAATAAATAAAAAATAACTTACCAAAATTTCCAAAATCAAAGTCAAGAAGTGTGTATTCTAAAAAATGCTTGTGAGAAAATATGTATAACAACATCTTTTTTTATATCTCGGCGTGACGTCAATATCTTAATACCAGGAATGTGTTTACATATAATAAAACATACCATCACTTCAACTCCAATACTGTAAAAAATATTAATTACCACTTACCACTATTAACCGTATTTTGTAAATAATTGAATTAGTAACCCCTAGGGAGTTATTACATTTTTACGGTATGTACTTATTTTGGAATTTTTTTTTTGTAAATTACTAAGACTATAAAAACAATTGGCAAAATAATGAGCAAGTTAGTCAATGTTTCAACATTACGTGCAAAGGATTTCCAAAGAAGAAATAAAAACTTTAAAAACTCCAAAATGTCTCGGTAAGTTTTCCTAAAACACAAATAAAATAATTTTAAGAAACTAAACAAGCTTTAGGAAAATTTTCAAATGTTGATAAAATATAAACTTGAAATCTTAAATAAATTCCAATATTTACGTAAATTTTAGCAGGGATAAACGCAGTGGCAAGATCACGGAAAATCTTAGAGGAGGCTAAGCCAGGAAGTCGAGAGTCTGAGGACGCACGAGCTTTTCTTCTTTCTCACCGTCGACAACCTGAAGTCTTTGACGCTGGATTCGTCGTAGACGATGATGAGGAGGAACCAAGCGGACCTTTCACTGATGAGGAGGAGGATGAAGACGAAGAGGACGAGGATTCTCCGTCTGAGCCAGAGGAGGATCCTGATTTTGTTCCTGCAAATGAACATTCGCAAAAACGTAAGATATTTTATTTGATTTATTAGGTCATATACTTATTGTTCATTTTTAATTTAATTGTAAATTGTTTCTACTATCAGGGCTGAACCTCGTGGATGATTTGCATGCAGTGCCTAAGTCAAAGCGCAAAGAACCTGCAACCAAATCAAAGAAACTGGAGCCAGTTGTTAAACTGAAAAAGGTTGATTTATGTACGGAGCAGAAACGACGACGGGAAGCAAGGGAGAATGCAGCTGATGCGAAGAAGGTTGACGCTGCTTCCAAGAAGGAGCTAGATGCCGCTCGTCGAAACCCGTTAAGCTTGTTCTACACTGGTCCTGAAGAGAAGACAGTCAAGGCTGCTGCCGCCGCTAACAAGAGGAAGATGGCTGAAAAGGGTAAGATGTCAATAATTATTTTAAAATGTTAATAGGGAAATTTGTTGTAATCATAAGCTTTAAATTTTTATTTCTATTAATTGCAGAAAAGTCCCCAGCGGAGAAGAGAGGTCGAGTCAAGAGTGTTCCGCCTTCTGCTGTTCCTGTTCCTTCAACGGCGCTTGTTCCTGTTGCTCGTACTACGATTCCTCCTGCAAGCTCATCATCATCAGCTCCAGAGCTGATGATGATGCACATATGAAGCATATGTGCCTTCATCATCTTACAAAGGTCCTATTTCGCTTAATTTTGCTCCCGAAGGGGAAAGGAGTGACGATCCTAGTGGACAAAATATTGTCCATTGGGAGGGCCAGCTAGGTCAGGGGTTTTGGCTAAAACTCCAAACTTGGAGAAAAAATGGGCAGGCTTATGTCTGCATCAGAAAGAATCAAACCACAGGGACAAACCTGTCGTTTAAATATTTTCAATCGTTGGTTGCAGCTTGCAATACCCTGCAAACAAAGATTGACACAGACCCTGATTATACTACCTGGATCCCATAAATCCTTTCAAAATTAAACTGAAATCTATTTTTTCTTTACCTCTCTTAAGCTGAACAAGTTGGTTGGTCAGAGGAAGTAGATTCTAATCAGGGCGTCTATAAAAATTCGGAAGATCTTATAATTATTTCAAATAACGATTATATAATGGGACATACACAGTTTTTTCACTTCTTGCCTATAACACTCCAAAGAAAATTAAAATTTGTTAAATCATGTAACGTAGCTATGACTTCGATTTTCCAAGCCAAAGAAAGCTTTCTTTTACCTGACAATTTTTGGTATCCCGTTTTGATGGTATCTCCTCATTATATGGATTGAATGTAGTAGTTGATTTCCTACATATTTCAAATATATAAAAATAAGTCGATAATTATAATAGTTTGACTAACAATTGAAGTTTAAATAAAAAATGTATAAATATTAACCTTCTAGATGACTATAGAACGGTCCACTTTATTAGGAAGACCTTTGAAAGTAAATTTCCAACAAAGTTGCACCCTCAATCTGCTGGTTATGATTTGTACTGTCAATCCGGAGCGTTACTTAAAGCAGGGGAAATGATATTGATGGATATTGGGATTCAAGTTAAATTACCGTTGGGCCATGTTGGTTTGATTAAACCAAGGTCTGGGTTAGCGTTCCGGCATAAAATTGACGTCATGGGGGGCGTGGTCGATGAAGATTTTGAAGGAACTTTGGGGGTTATGCTAATCAACCATGGGAAACTTCCATATCAAGTTGAACTTGGGGATCGCGTTGCTCAGTTCTTGATTATAAAACTCCATAATGGACCGTTGAAGAAGTCTACGTTTGATGAAATTATTACCACCACAGCACCTGTAGCTTCTCGGCGTGGAGCCAAAGGATATGGCTCCTCTGGAAAATAAAAACGAGCAATTTTTACTATATTCAATATAAACTAAGTAAAATTTACTTAAACTTAAATATCTTCGCAGCTAATGTTAAAATTTCACCATCCTTCCTGCACGACCCTTGATTCAATAAATAAAACACACGCACAAACTTAATCCAAATATTTAATCTAATAACTGAAATAAATGTAATCAAAAATGTTAATATTTGTTACATAAAATGTCTCCTATATTGAACTGTACCTGAAGAACATGCTTGCATTAGTTGGTGGGCGAGCTCCTTGTTGGAGCTACTAGTGGAAGAAACTTTTCTCTCTTGGTCGAGTTACTGTCACTTTCCGCTGTAAGACACAATGTTGCAGTAAGACGGAATATGTAACTTGAAAAGAAAGAAAAAATAATAATGAAAATCATAACTAAAATCTAAAATAATTAATGAACTAAGCATACCAAGCTTAATTTTGCAAATATTTTGCAATGAAACATGCGTATTTTCATATGTACATATATTTCATGTAACCTACACACTTACCAGAAAATAAAACCTTCATTTATCATCCTATCTTTGGTGCTGTTGTTACAATTTATTGATATCAATCTCCATCCTGTATGACCCTTCATCACACAAACACACACACACACACACACTTTTGCAAGTATTTATTTTTAAAATAATCTCCTCTCAAATGTGAATATTTTCTTTGCAAATTGCACGTTGCATTTAAGTTGATATTAGTAGTAGTGAATAACGTGCATGGCTTACATTAGTTAATGAGCAAGCTCCTTGTAGCAGCAGCTGCTCGGAGAGAAAACTTTTTCTCCTGGTGGAGCTTTTATTTCACTGGTCTCCCATCCGCACGCTAGGGTGCGGAAGCACCTCGCTAGTAGAAGAAACTGCTAGTAGAAGAAACTTTTTTTCATTTTAATATTTTGTAAACTTTCTCTCTTTCACTGGTCGCACTTCCGCTGGAGCGGAAGTGCGACCATAAGATCATCATATGTACATAAAAAGCATTGGGTTCGAAAATAGTAGAAAATTTTATCCTCTTTCACATTTCCACACAAAATCACTCCTTTTCACTTTCACTACTTGAACGAGATTAATAAATGTGAAGTGAAAGTAGGATTACTTTGCAGTACGCAGTATTGAAGTCATGCTACTTAAGCCGCACGCGTGCGGCTTTGGTAAACTTTCCACGTGTCATGATTTCGTCCAGAAAATAATTTGCATTTATTATTTTCACAATATTAAAGCAGTAGTTTCTACCGACTTATTTTTTTGGCATTGCTGTATGCGCACGAGTACCTAAAACTGAAAAAAATCTAAATAAATCTGTTCCCGATAAATATTTTCATCCATTTATTTCATCGTCGTAACAGTTTCACATTTTTCAAATTTGGTTTAAAATACTTATGACCATTACATAAATAAACAATGCCATTGAAAGTTAGATATTTGCAAATACTTTAATGTAATTAATTTATTGTCCACATAAAACTTTAGGACCCTTAACATATCTACATATCCATTTATTTATTTATAAATTACCTAATCAGTAACTAATTAAATATATTTCAAGCAATTAAAATGTGGCGTTTTCCTTACGCATATAATTTACTTTTTCTCGTATACAAATTCACCACACCACACGAAATTATCTATATTAGATTTTATTTCAGGATGGCATTGACAAGGTTGGATATATATCTTTAGACAATTAATATTATATATACATGTTTTTTATAAGTTGCTAAAAAGAGACATGTACAAATATTGTGTGCGCATTAAAAAAATCAAAAATCTCAAAAAATAAAGTAACTTCGTACGTACAGAACTTTATGAGAAATACAAAAATTAATAACTTAAGTACATTTGATAAATTAAATTAATTACTTAATTAATCCTTCGTGAAAATGGGACCCAATAATAAATGAAACTACATACAAACATACACTTTACTACAGTGTTTTATTACGAAATAGTGCAAATTACGTATTTAGGTAGGCTACCGTATTGTGAATAATTTCTAAAATATTAGTGATATCACGTATCAGACTGACATTTATTTACTTTGGGTGATGATCGTATACTGGGAAATATCACTAAAATTAATTGTTTCTCTTGATATTTGACACTGTACAGTTTTTATCACGAATAATATAATCTCCCTCGAAGAATATTCACACGCAATTTGACTAATTAGTGACAAAACTTAACGATTTTAGCACCTTTTCGGTGCTACGAGATCAACCGGTCAGACACATTAATTAAAGAAATGCCTTCCAATTGTTATTTTTAACATTGAAGCAATTCACGCGGATATTTGTAACCCAATAAATTGTGTAAAATGAGTTTGCAAATTGTAACAAGGTGAAAAGACGTCCTTGATCTGGGTAACTTTACAATACTGATTTTCCTTGGGTATCTTAATTTAAAAATTTACACGTTTCGATTACCAGTGGCCGCGGAAGCCATCTGGGGACATTAGTAAATTAGCATTGTAGAATAGGGAATGGAGGGGTTTATATAACATGGGCAGATGATGGGGACATCGAATAACCATTGCCCCTCTGTCTACACCCTTCCGCGGTCACTGTCGGTTACAAGTATCCAACAGAATTACAAATAATTTTGTAATAATTTAATATCAGAAACTGTTAAAAAGTGGGAACACAGTTTGCAATTAACTGGCAATTCAATTTTTTGTCCCTATGTGAATCCACTCCTCCCTCACCTTAGACGCGGACGGGGTCATGAATCTGGTCAGAGTCGTCGAGCGCGGAGGCATTGGCGATGGCGACATGGGCGCGGCTCAACTTCCTGGCCACGTTTTCCTTATCATCGCCGTACTGCTGGTGGTAGAACTCGCGTCGCATGAGGGAGTCCAGCGTGGCGCAACGGAAGCACAGAATTTCTTTGAAGGGGCGCCGGAAGTCGCGGTTCAGGGTGGCGTAAATTAACGGATTGAGGGCCGAGTTGCTGTACCCGAGCCAGTTGAAGACTGACCAGACCCAAACGGGAGCGTCGGTATCTGGGAAGAAATTAGAGAAATTAGAGAAAGGGAAAGTTAAGAAATGTTTTAATTTCGGAAATTAAATTTTATAAGTAGATTTAAAGATAAATTTGAATATTTTGATATGCAGAAGTTCAGAATATGTATGCAGCTAAAGTTTGTTGTATTTTAAACTCAATTTTTATGTTGATGGTGTTAAAAAATATGAAATAAAATTGATGGGGTTAAAATATACAAATATATAAATTAATGCCGCAGTAATTTAGAAATATATACGTATGAAACTGCCAACAAGTAGATAGCACGTTTTTGCAGGTAGGCCATCGGTGTGACATTTATTCATATGACCTGCACTTTCAATGACAATTTTAAATTCAGACTTTTCTTATTAACCAATCAACCTCTTTTTTAACCTAGTAATATTTATCATCCCACATCTACAATTCCGTCGTTAATATATTGTAAAAACGCGTCAAGTTTGCAGCTCTGACGTCACTGTGCTCCTATCCTACGGTGTTGGCTCACATGGTAAGGATACGAGCACAGTGACGTCAGAGCTGCAAACTTGACGCGTTTTTACAATACCTAAATAATTATACAATTTACACATTTTGCACTTTTCGTAAATCTCCTAACGGCGCATAATCCACTCAACTTCCATCCAAGTTTGCCACTGTCAAATAAACTAAATGGCTGGCCACCCTCTACTCTTCTTCCATAGTAATCTTTGTAGAGTCAATCAACTAATTTGTGCAATGTTGACTTTGACTATGAATACTTCCTTCAATATCAATAAGATTGCTCTCAATTACTGCACGCGCTGTCAATTTTCTGACTAGTCTCCCAGTCTGAGTTGATTCTTCGTAGTAAATGGCAACCTAAACCGTGTTGACATTCTCGGAAGATTTAATTAACTGATTGAATTTGTGAAGTCAATCTGTATAGGTGATTCCCTCACTTCCGGGAACTTTCACAATTATCTTTACTACGTTGATATTCGACCCCAAGTTTGTAACTGGACGTTGTAAATCTATTTGTGCACTTGATACTTTGATTGAACCTTCCTGACATTGCAACTTTCACGTCATACGACGCTTACACTTCCTTGCAAGATTAGGGGTCAAGGTTCCTAAAGCTTTACGAAAATCTGTTGTGGCGTGGCATTCTCGGATATTTGGAAACTGTGTAAATTTTATAAATTTACAGTGCAAACTTTTACACAATAGAAACATGCCTGTAGATACCCAATAGATACATATCTGTGTAAATTTGCAATATTGTCTATTATTATTCTGAAATCATCATTTTATGTCATAATTTTTGCAAACTGGTCTTAAATAGGAATCTGGTACATATGACTCTACCAACATGGTAATAACAAGTGTTATCGGTAACGAAAAATTTACCACTCAGAACAAGCTACTACCAAGCAAATTCTTACCATATCAATGCCAGTAGAAAGTACCAATATATATGTGATTCTACCGGATTTTTTTTAGTGTGCAGGTTTCACCAAGTTTATTACGCCTAACGTTTTTAGATTCCTCCTCCACTGCTTAGTAATTGCACCTAATGCTATAATTTTAAATATGTCATAAAAAATCATATATATCATATGCATTAAATACCCGTGATGACTTTGACTCATCCCTTTTACTACGTCATTAATCCGTCTGTCTCATTTTGTGAATGTAACAAAATACAGTCTAAATAATCCACCCCCCCACCCACGCTGATGCAAATCGATTGTTTACTTTGTAAAATATCTACCCACGCTTTTGCGCAAACTAACTATTTTCATATAAGTCTTAATGATGGCGTTAACAGATAACTTTACCCTTCCAGGTCAAACAGGATTTCACCTCTACTGTAAATATTTACACGACGAGTCATTATTCTCTTCTTGGAGAAGATAACGATTCTATGTACAAAAGCAAAACAGATAAATTATTGTAAATCAAGATTTTAGGGAGATTTCGATGCCTGAATTTTTTTTCGAAAATTCGGGCCAATTTAACAGTTAGCAATTTTGACGTTCTGCTTTCACCTCTTGGTTACATGTGTTGTAAAGGTAGTATTTTTATAACTTTATTGAATATTTTGGGAAAAAATGTTCACAACTTACCGTTAAGTGCCAAGAAGGGACGCATAATTGCAAGGATAAAGAAAGGCTGAAAATAATAATTAAAATTCAATTTAATCAGTTTAATTAATTTAATTCGATTCAACTTTAATTAGTTAATTTAAATTAATATGACTCACCAGCCAGCAAACTATAAATGCGGTCATAATAATTCCCAGTACTGTTGATGCCTTGTGCTCTTTCAAGCCCCCAAATAATTTCTCTGTAAAGTTAGAAAAGACACAAGATATTAGTTGTTTATACATTATTAGTTGTTTATACATAAATATAATTGCAATAATATATGACCGATTCAATTCCACACAAATTTCACGAAATTACTCGAAATTATCATAGCACGGGCATTAACAATCAGTTCAGAAATTGGGAAATTTCACAAAATCAGACCAAAAATGCTTGACATCGCATTTTTATGCAAATTTTTATGCATTTTTATGCATTTTATTTATATTATTTTTATGTATTTTATTTATTTTATTTTTATATGCATTATTTTTATGCATTTTTATATACTACATTTCTATGCAAATATTTTAAGAGATTTCGTAATCTGATATGAAGGATACGTGATTACCACATTTTACATAACTAATTTTTGTTCTTTTGTTCCATTCTTTTGTTTAAAACCCACCACGCCCTCTGAAGTTTATCTGAAGTCCATCGATCTAACTAAACTTAAAATTATTTGGTAATCGTTAAGATTTGCATACATAATTAACTTTCACTCCATTGTTGTAATATCTCGGGTGATATTTACTCCTAGCTAATTACGACTTTCTACTAGCCCATTTAACACACAGAAAGTGAGGGCAAAGTTGAAATACGTAGTGGGAAAGTAAAGGAAGTAATCATCCTCGCGACGCTAAAGTTCTTTCATTAGAGAAAATTCTATGAAAACTAAGTGACAAAACTATTTCGTAAAGTTAAAAGTTTGCTGAGAAACGGAGGGAGGAATTTTGGACTCTTTTAACAACTTTTGACATTTTGAGCTTTCTTAGTTGGCGGCGGGATTGATGAAGCGTTTTTAATCCGGAGTTAATTAAGTGTCCAGGTCGAAAAGTGTATGGATGGAGTGACTCTAATTTTAATGGGACGTTGATGATGATAAGGTGAAAGAAGAGGGGAAGATAAGTAAGCATGTTTTTGTCCCTGAGTGAAAGAAAAGCTATTCATTCATTTGGTGAAATGAGGATTAATTCATTCGTGAACTGAAGAGTTCTTTCATTTTTAAGCTGAGAGATCAATCTGGCTAAAATAGTGAGAAAGAAGTCGAAATGATCATAGGGCAGATTTCAGATGTCAGAACGTTCTTAATGTGAAATTTGTGAATATGTTCATTTTAGGTCCCAATTTCTGATATTGAGGTAATTCACGCAGTCCTTTTGGTAGCATTGCAAAATCCGTAAATTCTGTAAACTTGTAAACGTGTACAAAATTTTTAAAAAAATTCTAAGGAAAATAAGCTTACAATTTTTGCAACCTTGCTCAGATCAAGGGCGTCATTTTATTTTAAGTTTGTAAAACTATTTTACAAATTTACGGATTTTAAAAGTTACAAAGACTGCGTGAATCGTCTCATAATTTTGAATTTCTTAAACATATTTCCTTAATTTTTTCGCTTACTCCTCCTTTGTCAAATTAATTAATAACTTTATTCAGCCCATTTTCATATTAATCTATGATTAATTACTCGTTTACAATTACGCCAGCTTTTACACACAATTAGTAACATTTGCCAAAATATGCACAAATTTGCAAAAAAATCCACTAACCTTTCTTCAACCTATGTAGCGTCGTTGTCGGGAAGAAATAGACTCCATTGGTCCCCTGCTGCTTGTTATTGTTGACATTGTTGTTCCCCGCACCTCCTCCGTGCGCAGTCCCGTTGCTCATGGCAACCACCATGGCGGCAGTGTTGCCTCGGACGGAGTGACCGTTGCGAGTCGGTGTGGCCGCGGTGGTCGTAACCGTGATGAGTGGAGAGCCCGAACTGCGACCATAATGTGAGTGCGCCGAGGCGACCGAGTCCTTCTTGTCGACGGCGACGAGGGAGGAAGACGCCGCCGAGGGGCGCTTGATCGTCGTCGTGGTCGTCGCCTTCCACGACATTTGCTTCTTCTTATCCGCCACGACCCGTAAGATCTTAAAGTACACGACCAGCATGACGAGAAGAGGGGCGTAGAAGGAGGCGATCGTAGCGTAAATTTGGTACCTGGAAGGAAAATAGGGCATATAAAATATCGGCATTTTGTTGAGATAAGAAAAATATGAAAAAAATGTATAAATTGGGGAGTGAAAGTTTGGAATTTTTGAGGGAGCAAACCCATGCAATTTTGTACTTGGTAAATTTTTCTGACAGGTTAACGAGGGCAAGTAAAATTAAAAAAGTAAAATTAAAATTAAATTAAAGTGTTCTATACATATTTTTGAAATTTTATCATACTATTAATTCATTGCAGAATCGTAACGTCACTATGAGAATTTATAATTAAGAGGTAAATCGTCTTTGAACAGGTGTATTATGATTTTCTTGAAAATATAGGGCTTTAATGGAATTAATATCACGGAAAATTTACCCTTATCATTAATTTCGGTTGCTACATATATATATTCATTCATATTATATCTTTCTTCACATGCTTATCTTTCCAGGAAGATATCCCACCTTTTGGCTGTTTCATCCCTCCTCTCATTATAAATACAATCCATTTGAAAACATATTTAGAAACCACAACGCCCCACAAATGAGATGCCACATATACCAAAATGAATCTAAATAAGTACGAGTGAACCTTGGATTTCAGTTTCAATTTCGTCATATTGGATTCTGTAGTGCCACATAATAAGTCAATATAAAGGTATAAATACAAGAACATGGTGAAAGTGTGGCTGGCACAGAGCCAGATTGGTTCATCAGTTATTGTCTCCAGTTTACAAATCGGTTTGAGGATTTGCTCATTCGACTTCGTAATGCACCTGTTTCTTCTCCTCCACTCCCTCCACGAGAGGAAATTTGGTTACAAATTGGATTCGATAAAGAAAAATGGATATGACACGCTCGACTGGATCAGAGGAGAAAACGGAACGAAGGACAGTTTCACTTTCACTTTGGAAGTATTGAGGAAAGTGAAAGTGAAACCTGTTATCTGTTTTTTCCAAAAAGGAGTGAACTTGCATATCGCAAAATTTAGAGACAAGAATAAGTCGTAATAAAATACAAAATTTTAAAATTTGCACAATATTAGTTTTTCTGTTAGTAAAACACTATCTAAAAATAAAAATTATTGTAAAATTTAACGTAAATTTTGATTTCATACATACGACATAGGTAACACCGAAGCCTTGACAAATTAGGTACACTTTAAACAAGAGTAAGTCGTATGTAATGCAATATAAAACTTGAAAATTTGCGCTACACTAGTTTTTCTGTGAGTCAAACACTTTCCAAAAAGAAACATTTGATTGAAATTTTGAAAATAAATTTTGATTTTATAAGAAAATAAGTCCGACACCGGAGACGACAACCTTGACAAGCTTCCTACCTACGACTCAGCTAATACTCGTCAATTCCGTCTTGACCTTGCCGTCTGATTGGCATCTGTCTCTTGGCGAGTGGTGAAAGGTGGTTGACATCTGAATCAGCCCCACCCGGCCAACTTAACCTAACTGAACTTTCTCCTGCCACTAATGACCCCAATTCTGGAGGGAATGCAACCCCGAAACTTTTACTCATCGCCTTGGTGCCGGCATCTTATCACGAGTTGAGACGAATTCTCAACCTTATCTACATAGTCAAATGGCATCTTTTTGCAGGTTTCTATGCAAAGCAAAAGTGGGGAAAAAAAGCGGGGGAGAAAGTATGTATAAGACTTTGAGAAAGTCGATTTATCATTCGCCGCCCACAGTCAGGACGCTGCTTTCTCCGACTTGGTGACTCGTGCATGCATAATAAGTAGCGATGATGTAAACGGGACGGCAGTAAAGGAAAGGAGATAAAAGTTTGATCTTACATAACAAACTTATTGCACATTTTCTGTAAAATATGCTAAAAAATACTTGCAATAAAGTCCAATTGTGTAAAAAATAATTTGGAAAATTTCATTTTTACTACTGCATGCTCGTAACCGTTAAGACAAATTTTGCAACGAACGTCATCAAAACCAAGGTATGAGATTTCTTAGTTCTACTTTTATTCTACTTTTAGTTTGCAAATTAAAGTTTTTACTTGCACATTATTAGCAAATATCATAATAAGCAATTGACGTCTTCGACACAGACGCGACTCACGATTGTCAGTAGAAATGTTATGAGAACTCTAAACTGTATGCATACATATGTACACATGCTCTTTCTTTCTTTTAGTGCTCATCTGCATAATCTATTTTACCATACTTTACGTTACGGAATGGCATAAAATTGAGACGGATGTGACACTTTTATCAGATTTCTTGTCCTGCTTCGTTATTTAACACATCCTGTCGTGTATGTACTTTCAAATGTCCGTATGCTACGAGGGGACCTTCGGAATGGATGTGACCGATTTGGAGCATACCTGTTCAAAAAAACTTTGTTCCTTCAAAGTTCAGTCATCCCGATTTCTGAATGAAGATTCTCATTCATTTTCACTCACTCATTTTTTTTCATATTCATTTCATTTCACTTCATCTGACTTCATTCTTACTTCGCCCCATGTATTAAGCATAGGGTGAAAAATAAAAGAAGTGAGAAATCCTTTCATTCACAGTCACTCATCTGAAATGACGGAATCTTTCACTCATTTTCATTCAAATCACAGGATATTCATTTTCATTCAAATCACAGGATATTCATTTTCATTCAAATCACAGGATATTCATTTTCATTCAAATCACAGGATATTCATTTTCATTCAAATCACAGGATATTCATTTTCATTCAATATCATTCTCAATCATAATCAGTCACATGAATGAAAGTGAACAGGTATGATTTGGAGGGGGTGTTAATCATGCAATTCTTATTAACCGAGGGCAAGATGATATTCTTCCCATGTTGACATGAGGCTCACAGGTCACCCCAAATTCTTAATGGACGTCCCCTCACGTTATGTAGCTCTAAATTTAAGGAGAAAGACAAGCTTTCTCTTCCCCGCACGTGGACCAACTTTTCAAAATAAAACGCAGTACGAAGAAAATGGAGTAGAATAAAACAAAGCGATTTGAATGTTTAAATGGATTAGGTTTGATGCCGGATCAGATGACGGATCGGATCGATGTGCGTCATTCATCCATAACGCAAAATGCATAATTGAAATTTTGGAAGTTTGGGGAAAACTTGGTGAAATAAATTATGCAGTTTTTTCAAAATTGCAGAAAATTTTAATAAAGGAGACTTGTTTGGCAAGTATTTTATGAAAGGTTATTACTGATACATGTAACAATTTTGAAAAGGCGCATGATTAAAAATGTACCAAAATATATAAGTGTATTTGTACAAATTTGAGAAATAAATACAAATCATTTGCCACGTCTTGTTTGAAATTTTATATTTTTGATAGACTGGGGCGACTAACTATTTTTTTCATCAAAACTATAGGTTATACATACATTGATAGACTAATAGTGTGTCTTTTGGCAGGTGAATTGTTTGATTCCGGAATAGTTCGTTATTTGTTAAATGTAGCACTATGAAGGTAAATGACGAATAAAAATATTAATGGGATATTACGAAGTTATTATTTAGCTACAATTACAATAAGAATTACCTTGAGTTAAATAATTTCTAATCTGCATCTCATCAAAATTTGCTTACAAATTCAAATTTTAAAAATACATATTTGCTCCCACTCACCAGAAATCTTGTGACACGGAACAGAAGCTTTCACCCTTGGGGTCAGTGTGGACGTTTCCGAGGAGGAGGACGGGAGGAAGTGAGACACACGCGGAGAGCAGCCACACCACAAAAATGATCCCCATCATGCGACGTGGCGTCGTTTTAGCGGAATATTCCAAGGGCGTCGTAATCGCTCGGTAGCGGTCCAAACTGATCCCGCAAAGATTCAGAATGGACGCGGTGCAACAAAGGACATCGGCTAAAATGGAGGAGGCAAAAAAGTAGAGAAAGTTAGAAACGTTTTTTTGCACAGTTTTTTGCACAGTTTTGATAACTTATAGAAATCGTTTTATTTTATAAATAGGGCGACGCAAATTTCACGACGGAAATTAATTAACAAATATGTAAATATTATAATACCACGTGGTAATGTGTACGTAATTTTAAATTTTGTAAAAACCCAGACCAAGCAACGATCTTATAATGTTCCATTTACTACGAAAATGCTGCCCTTACGGCTAAAAGTTATGCCCAACTTATATAATTTTATTGCAATTTTGCCCCCATTATTTGCACATTTGTGCTTTAACAAAACCTTAAACGTTGCACGCAAACTAAATCACGAAGCTAACAACTTTAATCATAAAAGTCAAATCATGGTCAACCCTTCAAACAACTTTGTTTTCTCCAACTTTCACTTGAACCAGGTTCTCATTCACCTTGAACCCTCGCCCTGACTTTCACCTCTGAAGAGAAGAAGAGAAAGCACGAAATTGACAAAGTGACAAACAAAACTCTCGCTTTTTGGAGGATTCCTCCTCGTTGAGCACGGGGGGATCATAAAGTGGCAATATTTCAAATCTTCCTTTGTCCAATCCCACTTTAATCTGTGAGTGATGCTGACAGAGAAAGAGTTACTTCTTTGTCCCCTCGTAAATGATACCGTAAATGAAATGGAACATTTATTTCTCAGTTGGTGTCATAAAATTGGGCAGGTGTACGTACGTTAACCTGGTTAATCCAGTAAAGCACGAGGGTTTCATATGTCATGTTCTGTTCTGTTGTTTTTCTTCGTGGAATTTAGCGAGCTGAATAACCTTTTGAAGGTGAATATCATAGAAAAGATAAGATTTTTGATAGAACCGTTGTTTTAGTAATTTCGTCAACATGTTCTTTTGAATTGGATATATTTACTATTTATTTATACAATTCTATGTAAAACATATGGAATGCTGTAGATTAAAAATATTTATAGGGGTGATCTGCAGATTTCAGCTGTACCATGAAAATTGTTAATATTATTTTTTACATATGTGTATATACGTATTTCTTATTTGGGTTTTTTGTATTTTTTCGAACCTTGCACATTGCTCATCTGTTAAAGATTCTGTGTAATGAATAGAATGCCAAATTTTTGTGTTTAAACGGAAATGTTAGTCTTATTATTTCTATTTATTAAATGAATTTTGGTTGTGTAAAATTCCTAAGTTTTTACTATTTAAATGAAATGCATTATTTATTAGTTTTCTGACAAATTTAAACGCCGAAGACTTTCTATGACTAAAACTCATATTTTTATAGCATTAATTTAGATATTATACTTTTCAGCGTACAAAAGTTGTTCCAATAATTTTTTTACATTTAGAAATTAGTTAGTGACAAAGGGGTAACCGTCAATCACTTTGGTAGCGATTTACTACCAGACGGTAAAAATAAATTTATGCGAAACTCCACTGATAACATTTCCCGAGTGCACCGTGTTTCTTAGAAATAATTGTAAAGCTAATTCATGGAATAATATACACTCTCCTAATTTTTACATACCGCATTCCCTACTTATTTAGAGTGCGTAATAAATAAAGCAGGCCAAATAAAAAATTAATGTCCACTCTTTCCTTAAAGACTCCATATTTCTTAATTTACACTTTAACAATGTCCTTACACAGGACAAAGTCTCCTGCAAAATAGTCCTTCCACTAACAACCTTATGACCACGGCCCATCACTCATTCCGAGAACGACGCAGATTTAAAAACGAATTATGCAAATGATGACGGATTGCCCCATTTACTTTGGGCTAAGGACGTGACACTTCTCTGGCAAGTGAGAGTAATTCGTTTCCTGGAGCAGAATACAAATTACGTCGGTGTTTTCGTATGGATGGCGGAATGATGAGGATGGATACCACCACCGCAGTAAAATTACTACTACTAGATGAGGGTTAAATAAGGTGAAAGTGAGCGAGGAGGTGAGGTGCAAGGTTTACATATTCCGTGTCAGGTGATCTATGTGGAAGGGAGCAGAATTCTAATTAGGATTTCACCGCATAATGACAATCTAATAAGTGAGAGACGACGTCATATTACACGTTCCGCAGAATTATCAGGGCACGAACAAGCCGATCCTCTAGAGAAACAGTTCAATCTATGTATGCAAAATATCTACATAATTACGTAATCCTCACTTTCACCAAGAATTTCGAAAATTGGATGGCGTGCGAAATTCAAGTGTGCAGTGTTTGAATTGTAAACTGCAATTTTCATACCCAATTTCATGTTATGTAACAAAATCCTGTAAAGAAAATTGCATGTTGTGCGAAATGTAAGTGTATAATGTCTGAATTGTACTCTGTAAACTGCAATTTTCATTGTGAATTTCATATTATGCAACAAAATCCTGTAAAGACCTGCATCATTTTATTTTCAGTTATTTTTTACGCTACACTGATTTTTTGCGTAATTATATGCCATTCAATTTGCATCTTACATCATTTTCAATTTTACAAATTTGCAGGACTTCAAAAACGCAATAGAAAAATCTTGTTACGCAGAGAAGATCGTAATGGATGGACGAAAATCTCACCCAATTTGAGAAGCGTGCACGTAGAGTAAGTATTCAGGTCGGAGAAAGGTATGTATCCAGCAGGACGAAATCGAATTACACTTTCCCATCCACGGATCCATTTATTTAATAACTTTTCCTTTCTTGGCTACAATAACATAATTACTGATGAAACCGGAGAATGGAATCAGCTCCGAATAACGACGACACCCAACTTCAAAAGGAATCCAATCAAATTAATAACTCGACGACGACTATACCGCAACAGAGATCGGAATGAGATTGGACACATAATATCGCCATCATCATTACTTCAATGGCCAACGTTACGATTTGTGAAATGCACAGGGATCCTAATAAAACACCGTGAACACTGAATTTTACACCGTTTTCTGCAAGATCTCTGTAAATATGTATGTTTTCTATATGTAAATCAAATTTGTGATCCATAAAATTTTTTTAATATCAAATTTTATGGTATTAAATTTACTTTTGCAAAAAAATTGAAGTTTTGGCAAAATCTGTAAAATTTACATATCTTCAATTGACTTAAAATTCCAAACGAAATATGCAAATAAAATCAATATAAAGTTAGTTCTCATCTCACATAGAGTCAACAAGTACATAAAGGGTGTTAATAAAGTCCGATCCCATGCATTTTTTGGAGCGTGGTTGTTACAAATTCAGCTGGAACTTTTGAACCAGTGAAGTTATTTATTTCAAATTTTTACCATGGGAGGAACAACTAAACGTGTAAGTCATGAGCATCTTAGAGTTGAGATACAAACATTGCATCAGCAGGGGCTTAAACCTACAGAAATTGTGCAAAAATTGGGCTGCAGCCGCAGAACTGTTTGGAAATGGAAGAATAAAAATTTTGTCCACGACAAAAAGCGACCAGGGCGACCCAGAAAGGTGTCACCTACCACAAAAAGAATGATTAAAAACAGACTTTGCAAGAAAACCGGTAGTTCATTACGTAATTGAGCAAGGGAGTTAAATGACTCAAAACGCTATAAAGAGAAGAAGAAGCAAATTAACTGTGTGACCGTGCAAAAATTTGTGAAAACTACGAAGTGGGGTCACACAGCTTACAAACTAACCAAAAAAACCTCTCATGTCACAAAAATATATCGATGACCGTCTGAAATTTGAAGAACTCCTTCAGAAAAGTGCCCATTTGAGTGAAAA
Source organism: Folsomia candida (assembly GCF_002217175.1). Lineage (NCBI taxonomy): Eukaryota > Metazoa > Arthropoda > Collembola > Entomobryomorpha > Isotomidae > Folsomia > Folsomia candida. The sequence continues at coordinate 3,664,155 of NW_019091200.1, read as the reverse complement.
AAGACTTGGTGAAGAATTGCGCAGTCACATCCTTTGGACTGACGAATCTATTATTGAACTATATCCAAAATTGAACCAACAAAATGTTCGTTACAGGACAGAAAACAAATCGGATGTACCATCAAGAGCGATCCCAAAATTCGGGCTTAAAGTTATGGTAGCGGGTGGATTTTGTGCACGTTGCGTGACCCCTCTACATATCATACCAAAAGGCAAATCAGTCAATGCAAAGCATTATATGGAAAAAATATTACCTATCTATTTCGATAGCATGGGGAACAAGGAAATATTTCCGAATGAAAGAAAAATAGTTTTCATGCAGGATGGTGCTATAGCCCATACAGCAAAAGCGAGTTTGAGTCTCATCAAGACGCAAGTTTCAACGGTCTGGAGCAAGGGGGTGTGGGCCGCTAACGGCCCAGATTTGAATCCCCTGAAGAACCAGTGGTCCATACTTAAGGAAAATGTATACAAAGAGCCACAACCCCGGACGAGGGAAGAGCTAGTAAAAAAAAGTTCAAGATGTATGGAATTCGATTTCCAGAGGCACATTGGAAAAATTAGCACAGAGCCTTAAACAAAGAGTTGAGGGCATGGTTAAAGTAAATGGTAACAAGACCAAATACTAAGGTAAATATGTCGAACATTTTTTGTAAGTATCACGGGTAGTTTTTTTTATACTAGCCTTCACTTTTTTACAGGAAAAATGGGATCGGACTTTATTAACACCCTGTACATATTTCTGTAATGTATATTTTCATAATTATAATTCGGCAGTAAAATTTAATTTAGACTCGATTCATAGAAAACACTGTTTTAATAATTTTAAAAAATTTTGATTTTTGTACCACATCAAATTTTCGAACCCTAGTTTTTCTAGCATGCCGACATCATAACAGAATATTTGCCACAGGAGAAATTAAATCAAATCTAGATCCACCCTTGGGGTGCAATCACCAAGGAATAATAGTGCCATGCCACAATAATCAAATTGTTGAAAATTTCCCCATTTTCATATGTTTCACAAACAGTACTGCTGTCCACCATGCGTGGAATAATACACGTTAAAGGGCACGAACAGATGAGCGGAAAAGAACAAAGGACAAAACGAGACAAAGAAATCATAACGACTAAAATCTGTTAGTTAAATATTATTCTTTAATTAATTTGTGTCAGAAATGGATTGAATTTCAGGGCAGGATTTAACGAGCAAAAATCAAGGGAAAAGTTGATGTATGTAGATCATAATATTGTCCCACGCATCCACCTCAGATATTATAGAATTTAGGTCAGAATTCTCTTAAAATCGTTTAGCATTTTCGTTCGGAATTCGTATTTAGCTAATAATGTGACCCGGGTAACATCCGGTATCTCCAATTTTCGTTCCTATTCGTTTGCCAGAACAGGTAATAAATTTCTGTCTGTGCTTATCGCTTAACATGGCTCAAGAACAATGACCACATTAAACATTAAATATCTGTGCCGACAAACCTGTCCTATTCCTAACACCTATGATTTGCGGATCTTTGCCCCCCATTAAAAGCTACCCATGAAATTCTACCCATTATATGCTACCCGTGATGATCTGCTATCCATGAAATGCTACCAATTATATGCTACCCGAGATCATCTGCCCCCCATTATATCCTACCCCACCCATTTTCACTTTCTTCTTGCAAATTAAACTAAAATGGGTACCCCGTTTTGCGTCGTAGTGCAACATAACAGTTATTGTTTATTTACGCAAAATCAGTCGAACAATAAATTCTCAAAAAACGAATCAAAACATAAAACCTCGTAAAATCAGTTCTGAAATAAATAAAAATAAATTCCGACATAAGTTTAATTTTAATTTCTGGGTGCACTTTATTCTCTAATTGTTATTTAATATTTACTAATCCAGTAGGCTGAGTTTATCTCTTGCTCAAGAGAAATCTTATCCTTTTCCAAGAAAGAGATAAATAAGTCCAGGTTTATTGTTGATATTGGTCTAAATTGATTTTTATCTCTTTTCAAGAAAAGGTTCATAATAAAAAACAATAAACCAAATGAACATGTACGTGTGTACAAATGTACATGTATATGAATATGTTTCGTTTTTGAGAATTTATTATTTGACTGATTTTACGAGATTTTGTTTTGATTCGTTTTTTGAGAATTTATTGTTCGACTGATTTTGCGTAAATAAACAATAACTGTTATGTTGCACTACGACGCAAAACGGGGTATCCATTTTGATTTAATTTGCAAGAAGAAAGTGAAAATGGGTGGGGTAGGATATAATGGGGGGGGCAGATGATCTCGGGTAGCATATAATTGGTAGCATTTCATGGGTAGCAGATCATCACGGGTAGCATATAATGGGTAGAATTTCATGGGTAGCTTTTAATGGGGGGCAAAGATCCGCACACCACACCTATAATAATTTCCACATTATTGAACATTGACGCTGACTCCTTACAATTAATCGTCAAATCAAATAATTAAGTAATTAATCAATTCAAAAACAGTTAGTCAATTAGTTGACGCTACAAAAGCTGATGTATGTGTTGTAAAATCATGTCACATGTTTTCTCAATTCAATGTTTCAATGTTTCTCAATGTTTCTCAATGTTTCAATGTTTCTCATTCAATGTTTTGTCAATTTCTACAAGATACAACAACGCCTTTGATAAGTCTTATGATTAGTTTTACAATATATTTCAATACAAAAATAACTTATTTTGCTAAAATAACTAGGCCTTCATCATTTAAGCTTAAACTGCACTGCTAAATTGTTACATTAATTTTAGACAACGTGTGATGTGAACACATCGATTGAATCTCTAAATAAAAAAAACAATAGAAAAAATACACTCTTAATAAACCACTAGATACACAACGTGCATCGATTTGGAGTGTGTGGAGGATAAAAATAAAGCCATTGTCGGCTCAAATGAAAGGGGGCAGACGTAGCTCTTCATGTTATGCACACGTCAACTTAACGCCACTTAACGTCACACCCCGTTCTTATCGGCGCTGTCGGATTGAAAGGATTTTCATTTTATCCCGACCGCCTTTCATCTCCCCCTACGCCATGAAATACGTAAAGCGAAGGAAATACTACAGCGTATTCTACACTCTTAAAAAATCTGGTCAGAATGTCACTATCTGAGTTGATTGGTACAATGTCCAATTTGATTATCATCGCAAAATTGACGTCGTACCAATCTGTAATCTGTTACCGGATGAACTTATCGGTTTAAAATCGATAATTTCATTTCAATTATCGGTTCTAACCTTTCGTGGGCTTGATTTTGCATAGTTACATTTAACGTAATCTTCAAATTTGTCACCCATTGGTGATAAGTCAAAAGCTAATTATTGCCTAGCATCACTCAATGGAAGTATGTTTGATGACGACAATACTTGTTACCGAATTGTTTCGAAAATGGTAACGAAAACATAGCCCAGTTGTAGCAAGATTTATGCATCTGGTTATACATTTCCAATCCGCAAGAATGTTACATACTCAATTTATAAAAGTGTACTATTCCCGTGTTTTCCCATCTGTGCAAATATTTTGCAATATTTCTTTGTATTTGCGGCGTGTTGTTTGCATTTGGTGGGTATTTTTATCAGTGCAAATAATTGACCCCAGATTAATATTAAGTCGTCGATCTTGTCGGCAAATTATTGACTGATTTCAACTCTGGACTTTATTTACTTGTAGGATGGCTTAATTTGGGATGATTATGATGAAGTGGGTCCAATTTTGTGGATGACGAGATCACGAGAATACAAATTGCTCATGGTTTTTGTTCTTCGTCCATTTACGGTTTTTGATGAAAGGTTTCGCATCAATTATACAATTATTGCTAAAATCAAGGGTTTTTGGAAAAGTATTTATAGCGAAATCTATGGTCAAAATTTTTGCAAATTGCAATTCCAACCATTGTTGCAAATTGCAATATAATGAAAGTGTCATAAATTTAGCGAACTTATATATCTCACTCAAGCTAACCCCATGTAAACATCTAATTTGGTTTATTAGGTCCAGAATTTTTAAAAAAATTTGTATTTCGGCATTTTAAATTTACAATTTTCTAAAAATCTATTTTAAATTTTAAGTTACCCGACAAAATTTTAAAATACCAATTTTTTGGGGGCAATTTTACCTCTTTCCCAATTTTTTTTTACAAATTTCGCAAACTACACATATTGCAAAATTTGTTATAAAACTCCTCAGCGAAAAATAATTTATCGGGGTAAAACAGATTTGCAAATTTTTCCACGAACGAAGAGTGTTGAGTTATTCATAGATCTTGGCGAGATTGACACTGATTGAAGGCGGACGTCACTACGTGTCATGGCACAACAACACGAGATCCATTTCCATGCGAAATATTCATCTCATTTAAAAACTGCGAGTGCTCCTTGCAAGGAGCACTCGCAGTGGGAGAAACCGTATCATCATATCGACTCGCATGTGGTGGCTTATTTTGGCCGGAATGATTGACAAGTTCGTTCCTGTAGGTTAGTTAGTCAGGCTAATTTTAGCAATTTTAATCTATTCAGCTTCTCGTTTTGGGAGGGATCGATGTACAGATATTCGTGTTGTTGTAATCTTGTGATAAATTTGCAAATCTGCAAATTTCATCATTTGCATTCATAAATCCAAATATTTATGCACATTTCTCTTTAAATGTAGAATTTCTGTACTTTAAATTTACCATCTGAATAAACAATTACGACTCGTAATTGCACAAACTTGTGTTTTGATGGTACTTAACGAACTGCCAAATTGTTGACATTGTTCGAACTGTAAACACTTATACGCAGCCACGTGTAATTAAGTAAGAGACTCCATCAGTAAATTTTCTGTTTTGCATGCTTTTGCGTATCCGTTTTCCTCCTTAATTTCATTTAGCCAAGTCCATCGAAAACATTGTTCTCTGAATAATAACACCAAACAGCGTATTGACCAAGCACAATAACTTTACTCGTGAGAAAATACATAAGCTTTCACGGCAGGAGGGCGAAATAAGCAATTACGTCAAGGAAATTCATCTCACAATTGAGTTAATGAGCATAACGTAGACAATTTGATATGCCCAGTTAATTTCAGACTTATGTGCATACATAATTAGCAATACTGTTCTCGAACAATTTCTCATCTAACGTATACAAAGTAGATATGTATGTGATCGATTTACATATATTTGTCAGTCCAATTCTGTTAATGCATGCTGTATAAGTTAGTGAAACACAAATACGATTTCGTAAGTCATACTGCCCATCAAAATCATGCCATTTATGATCATGCTAATAAAGCATGTGTGTCTGTTAATCGTTCATATTTCAAGTTTACCGCGCTTAATTAGTTTACTATTCAAAAGTTAGGTTTATTAGCAAATACTGAAACGTATTTAGCGCAAAAATAGCATTATTGTCGTACTTTTGTGACTGTCATCTAAACATAGATTCACTTCGACGTACCAAAATTCTCATACGTTCATCTGATCGCATGACTAACGAATAATGACAGTAAGGAAATCCCATCTCTTCCTTCTAGATTATTTCTTAAGTACAAATTACAGAGACTGCATTGCAAACGCGTCAATTCTGAGAACAAGAATGTTTCACGGGGGCAAAAAATTGTACTTCTTTGTTACACAGTGACGACAACAAGTTTGCTATTTATGATTTATTCCTGGATTAATTTGATCTTGAGGGAGCAGGGATACATAAAGGCGACGAAGAAATGATTAGATCACGATTTTTCATTACCTTAGTTTTTTGTCGGTAAGATTCTATAGGAGAAAAATATTGTCGTCATAATAATTGTACGTATGGCTTGATAGACGTGCGTGTGTAACGTTTGGGAATAATAATGGTTCATTAGATGCGTAATTCTACTAGTTATTAATACTTGTGAATTTTGCAAATTACAGGTAAATTAATTTTAAGAACGTCTGGAGTTTCTGATTTGCTGTAATTTACTACAGAATTTGTTAGTTAGCATGACCAGACCATTTTAATTATTACTTAAAATTTGCACAAATTTCGCAAATTTAAGACTATCTGATCCTGTTAATTGTTCCAATCCATGTTAACATTGCATTTAATAAGTACTTAACGTAGAAACAGCAAAGTTTCATGTAAATATGTACCCAATTTCGCACATAACTAATTTACAAACATGCCCAACTTTTCCACACCATAATAAGTAAGACAATAGGCCAACGTAGAAGAAACCAGTGGCAAAAAATCTACCTCAACAAACCTGCAATATGTATGTATGTGTTTGTTTTTTTGCATATGTTGTCCCACAACAACAAACATGGGCATATTAGCATTCTAACAATAGTGAAAAGACCAGTTTATCCTGCATGACACTGGATACGTCAAGTTATTCGTGCCCGTCATTTAAAATCCATTTAAAGCAGGGTTCAAAATCTAATCGAGGTCCAAAACCCAGATATCGGCGGAGTCAGTAAAAAAAATCCTAATTTGGAAAACCAGGTCCAGTCTCCGACACGCTTGCTCGCTTGGGGTTCCGAAGTACCGAACCGAACCAGGTACGGTTCGGCGATTTAAAAAAAAATGGTTCGGTTCGGTTTAATAAAATTTGTCAAATTTGTCAAATTTTTGTCAAATTTGCTGGCTCGGTTCGATTTGGTACGATTTTTTAAAATTACTAGTTCGGTTCGGTCCGATTCGAAATTAAAAAAACACTAGTTCTGTTCGATCCTGTTCGGGAAATTAAAAAAAATATTGGTTCGATTCGGTTCTATTTTCCAAACTAGCAAACTGTGCTGTGGTCTCTCAATAAAAATTCTGCCTCCAATCTCCGCCGAACTCTGAACTCTCCTCTTTACCGAATAGCATTTGCATTTGCATTAATAAATAAATTATCAATCGAGTTACGAAATAGTTAAGAGGCGCAAGTGTTACCGTGCGTGGATTGAAATGCCCAGCACGAAATTTGTACAATGTACAACAACACGGTCATTCACTTTCAACTTTATCGTGCAAGGAGCTAATTTACATATTTTTATTGTATGTAATAATCATGAAATCATGATGTCTGCCCGTATTGTGATTATTTTTTTTGCACAAAGTTGCCCACCAAACCATCTGAACCTTCTTAAACGTGGAGTTCCCCATATTGCAAAAAAAATCGCAGAACAACTCGGGTTGTGCTTGAACGTTTGGGAATGAATTGCAAATTTTTGTGCACGCAATTAAACCCGTGATTAGTAAGATATTCATGCCTTGGCAGCAACGGGAACTACAGTTAGTAAAGTTGCAAAATTGCAAAAATATCTATCATGATTAAAATCCTGCATGTTCATTTATGCACCGGCTTAAGCGCTTGTTTTGATTTTCTGTTTTTAAATCAAGTGCAAAAAATTGCATGGCAAACTTATTATTGGCAAGGTTCTATTTTACGGAGAGATTTACATACATAATATTTTTGTTTGTTTAGTTTGGCAAACGCGATGTTTCAAGTGCGGTGAAGCTTAGGATTAGTTGAATACATACTTATTTTCGCAGGCAGGCTGAAATATGGTGCAGATTTTGGTGGGGTTTAAATATAATAGGATCAGAAGTAGTTCCATGGGTTTAGTTGGAGGCAGGTCAGATTTGACGTTAGAAATTGGTCAATCAGCATAACCTCATTTGAGATATTTAGTAAAAATATTTTTTATGGTGAAGTTCGAAGCCAAAAAGAAAACGCGGAGGTAGTGAATTATTTTATAAGTAAACGGAGGTTACACTAGGTTGGATTCACACAATGTCATTCACATTCACATTCTCATTCATTCACAAAATTCAATTTCAAAATTCAAATTCAGAAATTCAAATAAAAAAAATTCAAATTCAAAATTTTCATTCACATTCATTCACATTCATTCACATTCATTCATTCACATTCATTCATTCACATTCATTCACATTCATTCACATTCATTCACATTCATTCACATTCATTCACATTCATTCACATTCATTCACATTCATTCACATTCATTCACATACATTCATTCACATTCATTCACATTCATTCACATTCATTCACATTCATTCACATTCATTCACATTCATTCACATTCATTCACATTCATTCACATTCATTCACATTCATTCACATTCATTCACATTCATTCACATTCATTCACATTCATTCATTCACATTCATTCATTAACATTCATTCACATTCATTTACATTCATTCACAAAATCCTAATTTAAAAAAAAATCGAAAAAATCAAGCAAGAAATCACAACTTTTAGAAAATAAAAAAAAATCCTTCCCTTACCCAAACCTCTATCCGAAATTTAGTCTCATCTGCCCCCTTCCTTACTACCCTCTTCCTTGTTCTTGGCTAATTTTCGTGGTGTAAAATTTCTCAAGTATTTTTATGATGGCCATAGTCCTACCGTATTTAAATCATCGCCAGCTGTGCTGCTTGGCGTGTGTGCGGCATGAGAGATTGAATCCGAGATCTGAACACCATCCCGACAGGAAGGCTTTGCTTTTGCTTCATTTTTTTGCAAGCGGCAGTTTTTGCGAGAGTCAGACTGATGATTGATAACTCGCAACTAACGACGACATGACGCATTATGTTGTGAGATGACATGGCCACGATCCTATTGTTCGTGGCTGGCTCGCTATATATCAAGGACCAAATATATTCACGTTATTTATACAATCAGCCAACCAGCAAGAATTGAACGTTGAACTTGTCCCGAGGACGAGGACGAGAAACCTTTTGTGATCAGAGGGCAAAATATAAACGAGAATTTTCTCTGTGCGAAAATGAGTCGTGCAAAATTTTGGTCAACCATTATGTTTAGGCGTGATTCTTTCGAAAAAATTTTAAAATTCTGAAATACCATACACGAAACTTTGCAGAAATTTCGCAACTAAACTGAATTTGTAAAAAAATTAATTTTTATGCTAACCCTTTTGTTGTTTGTGATCAGAATGTAAAATAAAATTAGAATTTTCTATGAAAATGAGCTGTACAAAATTTGCAGTACTGGTCAACTGGGCAATTCCTCTTAAAAATTCGATTAATTGGAAGGAAAGGAATGGAGGAAAGGCTGCAGAATTTTTGCGATTAAACTGAAGTACCAATTTGCAAAAACATATATTATATTCTCTCCAGGCAAATTGCAAAGTCAGAATACTTGAGAGAAACAATTTACCTCGGACATTTGCAAATTATGCCCTCTGAAAATTATTCTATGCGGAAATGATTCCGCAAAATCTGACCTTCCTTTGGTCCCTCACCTTTTTAACAATCATTTCCATAAATATTGTGAAATAAAAATTTTCACAAAATAAATGATTTACAATTTTTATAACATGCCGAATCACGCAGAATTGTTACTTACGAAAGCACAACAAACGATATGCAGCGATGGCAAAAGCAGTGAATGTATGACATTGAAATTGATGAATTATTCAAAACACAAATTGACTCGAGTTAAACAAAGTTTGATTTAGTAAAGACCTTGGTTAAGACCTGATTATTGGATTACATATCGTTTGTGGAAGCCAGCACTCGTGTTCTTGAACTCTAATTACGCATACATACCATGCCACCACCGCTCTTATGTATTTTTTGCCTCGCATGTCAAATTATACATTAGTTCGACATCATCTCCTCCATCCAGAGCCAGATGTGCAAATCGGAGTCTCACCGTCTCAACAGAATTAGAGTCAAGATCATGCCACTCAAAAAATTGAAATAGATCGCTAATTAAGTAGAGTGTATTGTAAGTAATGGACGAACAAAGTACAGCCTTCGCATGCATAGGAAATTGAGCATATCTACATTCATAACTTGTGACATTTACGAGATTTCGCGAAACTTTTTGCAGGATTTTTTTTCGCAAAATATTACGTAAGCTACTAGATATTAATTTGCGTAGCGAAATATGACATTGTAGAGAGTCTCCTAAATGTGATGAATTCAGATTTGTTATACATTTCTAAGAATTATAGTCAAGTCAGTCACAAACTATTTTCAAATGTTGTACAGTTACGCTGGAAATAAATATTTATAAAAGGCCAAGTTAAGGTTGGAGAGGTTCGGGAGATGAGAATTTACATAGTTATTTATGTTTACTCGATTGTGGTAGGTAGGTAAGGTATGGCTAGTTAGAGTTTAGAGTGTTTTTAAGATACCACAATGTTTGTAGGAATTAGTTTTTTTTCTTTAAATAGGATAGGTCTTATTTAAAACGAGAGAGCTAATTGATTTTTGACAGGTTTTATATAATTAGGTGAGCACTGTCTGGAATGATGGGTGCACTAATTTTCCATGTGGGGAATTACATAATCTTCACGACTCAATCTTTTTACAGTGAAGTTTTTTAAGAACACGCAGCTTTCGTGGTTTTCGAACCTTTTAAGTTTATGAATGTCATAAATTGGAAAAGTGTCAAAGCTCTAATTATCCACGTCATTGTTTGTGGATTTTTCTGTTGCTATCTGATTTTTTACATCCGGCCATGATTTAGTTTACGATTGATCTGATAATATACTCGATCAATGAGGTAACACACATCTGCCTTTTCCTCTTTTGTGTAAAGACGAAACAAACAAAATATCAAATTAGACACAATTTGAGGTGGCTAAAGTAACATAAAACAATAAGGTGACGTAAAAAATCAATATTACATAAAATATGCTGCTTTTTAAGCATAAAATTGACATTTTTACACCCAAAATGTAAATTTGCAAAGGTTCAAAACCATAATTTGAAATTATTTTGAAAATCTGATAAAGATCGATGAATGTGTAGATATCGTTCAACGATACGTGAAGTATATAGATATTAAATGTAGGACAGTGAAATTTCAACTTTATTAGCATTTCAGGATCCCAGATAACCTCAAGCATTTTAATGTATTTCGCCTCGCTGGACATCTTTCTTGTCCCGGATTGTCTTCAGGATCCAAATTATGTCGTCGTGGATGTTCTAAAACTTAATATTGGCATCCTGTCCAAAATGCACAGTTTGTCCATGAATTAGCCCGTCGAGTGGATGAGATCCTCCTAGTAGTTGGTTTCTTGGGCTCAGTTTGCACAAATTAGCTTTATGCCCGAACATCAGATTTTCAGTTTCAATGCAGAAACTTGTAAAGATGTGGCCTCTTAGAATAATAGTTGGATTATGAAACTATGCACATTAAATTAAATTCCAGGAATTTAATCCTCCACATTATTTCTAAATACATTCCGTAAATATTAACTCGCTCAGAAATATCGTCACTAAAGGTCAGTTAGCTGATCTCCATTACATTTATTAAATAAATAGCACGTTATTGGCAAAATTAGAATTATGCATGTACATGATACACGAACGGCTTAAATGGCATGTGTGGATCCATGGCCCTGCTTAACTTTCTCTCGAAACCCTGCAGACAGACTTTCACCCGTGGCGCATATTACCCCATCCAACTCTTCACATCAACCCAGTCTCACTTTACGAAAAAAATCTCATCTCGAGTGCCAAGTTTCACTCTTTTTCCTTCCCAACTTGCTACTATTTTCATTTAGCCTCGAACAATTAAATGAATTGAGGAAGACAACGTCTCCTCAAGCCAACAATTTCATACTTTAAACGTGCTTTAAAATTTAATGAAAATTTTATTGAATAAAAAACCGATATGAAATTGAAATTAGAAACTGACTGAAGTCGTAATGTCTCCTACATATAAAATTTACAGATTTGTAATTAAACCAAACCTGGAGAAAAAATAATTTACAAATTAAAATTGCATCTGCTTAAATTTAACGTCATTAATTTTTTTCGATAATTAACTAATGATATAATGCTACAAAGATCGATGGGTCGTTAGTTTGCAAATTTGACTAACAATGCGATGGTGTGAAGTGTAACCCTCCGATTTGGTTGAAATTTTGAAATTACGTGGTCCATGTCAATACAACCAACGTTTCTTCACGCAGTTTGTGCGATGGTCAGAATTTGGAAAAATATTTGAGGTCAAAGTTGAAAAACGGGCGATTTTTACCAGGCGGGGGAAGCAAACTCAACTTCAATTCTATTTCCGTGCTAAAAATTGCACATTTTTCAACTTTGACCTCAAATATTTTTCCAAATCCTAACCTTCGCACAAACTGCCTGAAGAAACGTTGGTTGTATTGACATGGACCACGTAATTTCGAAATTTCAACCAAATCGGAGGGTTACACTTCACACCATCGCATTGTAAGTTTGTCATTCTCATCTTCCTCATTTTTGTCATTGTGTACATACTTCTAGATATGTTTATTGTCGTCTGAAATTTTATTTTTATTTTACCTTAATTTTAGGCATTAGTCAGTTTGAATTAGTTCATAAAACTCAATTAGACGAGATATTTGAGGTGCGATTAATATCCCCTTCATCGCATACATACTTTTACATTGTTTTGTTCACCTCTTTTGACCTCGATAAAGGTCAGGCCACGACTCTTCACTCCAGCCCAAATATAATTTCACCACTCCGGCAAGAACTTTCACCTTATTATGGCATCACTAGTTGTCCTCCAGCTATTACGACCACGGCAGCACAACACCAACATTGACAGAGGCTGATAGACACAATTTTACGGGATTTAACGCGTCAACAGGAGCTTAATCATGATCGGACGTCGTACAGAGAGTGGGGTCAGGTTGAAGGTGACTTTTTTTATTTATAGTAAAAAACACTTTATGAAAATACCAAAATAAAATAAAAATCCGAAGAGTAAATCAAATCAAACCAAAATTTATAGGGTTGAATTTCTATGCCAAGCAAGCCTTTTGCAACTGGATGATTTCAATTTATCTGTAAAAAATCTGTAATTTAATTGAAATGAAATACCTAAACCACTTTGCGGCGTCGTAGATTTACGATACATAACACAAAACAAGTTTCTATTAAACAATTTTAGAACTTAATTCCATTCTAGTAAGTGTTCCACTTTTCGTCCCATTTTCATTAACTGGTCGATCACTACAGAATCGAGAGTCGATCACGTCTCGTTCTCCTACTAAAAATACTTTACGAGACCAAAACAGGAAACCAGACGACGAGAAAAACAAGTCCCAATTTCATCTCGAGATAACGAGAAAGCGAGGAAGAGAAAAGAAAGCGAAGTAAATTTCATTCCGCGTTTGTGTCCCTGTGCAAACAAATGCTGAGAGAAAGGCTGACAAAAAGATGGCTGGTCTTCTGTGGGTTTATGGGCTTTGTGAAGACCGCGTCAGTCATCACGAATTCCCATCCATTACATAAACAGTGTAGGGTTTCGAGTAGTAATAAATAATCTAGGTTTACAAACCCGTTGGAGCAAGTTTTCGTAATTTTTTAGCAAAAATTCTAAATGGACAAGTGTCATTTTAATGAGACTAAATGCTGTCCAGATAAATTGATATTTCCAAATTTTCGTGAGGGAAAGCTTTCGAATGAGAAATACGAAACCCTGTCCGAAACCTAAGACTCCCATCCATCCCATAAACAGAGAGCCAGATTATAAGCCTGGAGGAGGAGGAGACGGCACTTTTTGACATTTCATGGTCAGACGAAAAAGCAAGAAATGTCAACTTTCCCCAGCTTTACTTTCATCATTTACTTTTGTCTTCCGTTATTTCGTTTCAAAGCGTTTGATAGATTCTCAATCTTTAGTGGAGTTTTAAAAATACGATTTTTATTCGAAATTCAAGAGTACTTTACTTAAAGTGAAGTGCTTCCGCATTCCGCCTTAAATGTTAAGTGAAAAAAGTCCTTTGTTTACCAAAGTCTGGACCAAGTCAAGTTTAATTCCAGTAGAGAAGAACATACATGCAGACACACTTTTGAAGAATTTGTAATCTTAAGTGAGGGTGAAAAGTTTTTTGTGATGCGTAGATGAGGACACGGTCTCAATTATGAAGGAATTCACGCGAAAGTTTGTACCCCACTAAACTGTGTAACTTCATAAAATTACTTTACAAGCTTGCACAGCGTAAATAAATACCCTTGATCTCTGCAGTTTGCAATACGTTTTCAGGCTGATTTTACTTTATAAGTTTTGGAAAAATTTGTAAATTTACGGAGCTCACTGGGGTACAAACGTTTTATTAGAAAAATTGTAATGATTAAGTGCCGATTGTAATGATTAAGTGCCGATTGTAATGATTAAGTGCCGATTGTAATGATTAAGTGCCGATAAGTATTTAAATATTATGTTGTGAAATATTAGAAATTATGAGATAACGAGCAAAGAAGCCAGTCTTGCGACTGGCAGTCATGCTAAGCATTTGAAAATGGTCGATAAAATAAATCTGAGGCGACTGCTGGAATCTGCTGACATCCATCAAAGGCGCTATGCAAATACGGTTGAAATTTTGATGACCTGTGACCCTTGACCTTGAATAGCGTGACCTATGTTATTCAAATTATGACCGCTCCCACTGCTCTGGACTAAGCTTTCAAATGCGCTAACATATGTAGGTTGCTGTATGTAGTCTGGCGCCTGAGTTGGCTTTTGACCGTTATTCTAGGTCACGGTGAGGTCACAGGTCCTAAGTGTCTTATATATTCTGGAAGGTATTTGTAAGACCTTTCGAATGATGCCCCACTTGTTGGGGGGTATAATGTGAAATTTGGGTGACCTGTGACCCTTGACCTTGAATGGCGTAACCTATACTATTGACACTACAACCACTCCCACCGCCTTTGACTAAGCTTTCGAATGCGCTATCATATGGTTTTGTATGCGGTCTGTCGTCAGAGTTAGCTTTTGACCGTTATTCTAGGTCACGGTGAGGTCACAGGTCCTAAGTGTCATATATTCTGGAAGGTATTTGTAAGACCTTTCGAATGATATCCCACTTGTTGGGGGTTATCGGGTGAAATTTTGGTGACCTGTGACCGTTGACCTTGAATGGCGTGACCTACACTTTTCAAACTATGACGGCTCCCACCGCCTTAGACTAAGCTTTCGAATGCGCTATCGTGCGTTGCTGTAAGTAGTCAGATGACGGAGGAGTTGATGCCAACGGACCATGACGGTCGTGCTGAATTAAGTAATAGGATGTTCATGATCTAGGCCCTTTGCATAAATGTTTTACAGTTTTGAACTCGTATGAATTGAAAAATTAGACAAATTCCCGACTTTGTTAAATTAGAGAGAACCGAGGTCGGAACTTGTTTGAGCGTATGCACTCCACTCGTAGACTCCACTCACTTTCACGATTTTCTTATTTAACTTTCACCCACTTTCACTCACTCGACATAAGTCCTTTCCTACTTTCCCCTCCACTTCCTCTCCCCTAATTCTAGTTCGACACGCTACTACTGGAGTAGAATAGAAATAGGTATTAGTAAATACAGTCGTGGCTGGTGTGGTTTCTTTGTCTGGAGAAAGTGGAAAATTAAATTCTGGACTTAACATTCTCTCCATTTCGGCGAGAACAGTCTTTATTCTTGACTTAAACATCATACCCAAGAAAATGGGGAAAACAGGGTTCTAGTAGGACTGAAATTTTGAGAAGTTTGGTTTTAAGCGTTTCTTGCGACAATTTTATCATATCGTGATAAGGATGGTGTTACATAGCTTTGCACATCTGTAGGTTTCTTAAGGTTCCATTGCATGGGGGTTTTGAATTTAAATTTTTATGTCTCAACTTTCCCTTCTTCCATGTATTTATGGAGATTTTCAAACGTATTTATCTCCATGAGTTTTTTTACAAAATGAAGATTTTATTGCATCTAAAAATCGATAATTTGTAGGTTTAAAAAGTTAGGAGGTTAGAATTTTTTCTTCCATGAGAAAATATTTAAATTTTACTTCTAGTGTTTTAATCTATTTTATATTTATTTTGAAAACGATGAAAATTCAAAATCCGGGACCCTAAGTAGTGTCATAATTAAATTATATCAAGCGAGTGATAACGATACAATTTACTGGTATAAATTCCATATGTTAGAAAGGTAATAAAAAGGCAGCCTCAAAATTTGCAACTTTTCCTACTGCTCAATAATTTTGCTTAAAGCCTCATTTTTTCAAGTCACTAGTTTTTCGAAACCCAACAAATGTCACATGTTATACACTTTCCTATCTTCACCTAACCAACTGCGACACGAATTCCCAGTGTAAATACAGTCCTAATTTATTATCCTTTATCCTACTGCACGATCAAATTCTCATTATCGCAACAATTTTGTGCGAGCAATAAAATGGGATGATTTATACAGCGAGGAAAGCAACCTTTGATTCTGAGTGGAGGTGAAATCTACACGTAATTCCACTTTTATGGGGACGATGCCAGAGCAAAGGGTAAAGTTTAAGTGTCACTTTTATTGTCGCTGGATTTCACTCGTTTATTTTTTAAGAGCCTCCTTCACACACTTCAACCCTTCGTTCACGTACTCGTATTTTATTACAAAGTAAACAGATTTGCACATTTTTGCAACTTTGTAAATATGTAACAGCTATTTTGTCAGTGTAGGTATGCGGAAACTTTGCAAGTTGTATAATAAATAAATATTCAAATTGTACACATATTACTTTAGTTTGAAGGGCTACTCAAAAACTGAAGATGGGAAGTTATCACTTGTGGAAAAAGTGACAGTATTTCTGGGTTTGCAAATGTATTTGCACACTTTATGCAACTTGACACGTACGCTTAAAATTAAAAAAAAAACGAATAAACCAAAATTTTATTTCGTATGTTAATTGCACCTGAAATAATATCATATCTTTAAATTGTGTCGGTAATACAATTGAATTAAAAATAACGCGACGGCGCACGATCAGATCAAAAATCCTGTGAAGATACGTTACAAAAATATATTACAATTTTTAGCTTACGTAAATGCTTCTTTTTGTTCATGACTTTAGATCATACATAATTGCATAATATAATTTTCTTAACTTCATCGCGTCTGCCAAAATCGCATAACTTCGCAAAAGCTGAACAACAAGAACAACAAAAAACAAGTGCTTAAATGCAGGAGAATATACATGATCCATACCAAAATACAAAAATGTTGCTGTGTACGAGAAACCCAAACAATACAAAAAATGTCTGACTGCAAAAAAGTTATGTAAACCAAAACAAAAGAAGATATGTATGATAGAAGCTGAGATAACAATAAAGCCGATATGGTGCCCGTCTTCGTTCCTGTCCTTATTTATTTCTGACGGGAATCCAAAACGTATGGAAATTCCCCTTCCATATGGATCATGCATAAAGCATGTGATCGGTTTATGAGGAATTTTGAAAATCCATTAGGAAAGATTGCCTTCACATGATTTATTAACTGTGGCGCACATATTTTAAATTTCGAATATCTACATACATGAAAATTGTATGAAAATTTCGTAAGATTTTAAACGTGTTTAAGTAATTTGGATAATTTATTGTAGGTAATTATGTAAAAGAAAACAAGCTTACAAGCGACTAGAGATATACCTGCAAACTATGTAATAATTATTAGAATTAGTTAAAAATGATCTTATGGTGTACAACCTTCACCAAGCAACAAAATCGACCTATTTAATTACGTAGCATAAACTTAAATTTTGCTAAATAAGCTTTAACGGGGTTTAAATAAGTCAACCTTGTTTTATACTTTTCGATTTTTAATAAAATCAATTGCTGATTTATTTCGAATTTCAAACTGATTTTAAAAACGAATTTTAACCCGAACTTTGGTAAACATTATCAGCTGAAATAAAAATTGACTGAAAGTATGCAAAAATTTGGGAAGCTCTCTTGAAATCTTCGCACCGAAAGCAAGAAATGTTAAATTGTAACAAAAAATCAATTTAGCCATCAAAAATCGAGATTAGCTGTGCACAACTTCCATCCATACCTGTTCAAAAAAACTTTCTTCATTCAAAATTCGGTCATCACATTTTCTGACTGAAGATTTTCATTCACATTCAGTCATTTTCGTTCGAACTCATTTCATTTCACTTCACTTCATCTGACTTCATTTCTTACTTCGCCCTATGTATTAAGCATAGGGTGAAAAATGAAATAAGTGAGGAATCCTTTCATTCACAGTCACTCATCTGAAATGACGGAATCTTTCACTCATTGTCATTCAAATCACAGGAAATTCATTTTCATTCGCAATCATAATCAGCCACATGAATGAAAGTGAACAGGTATGCTTCCCTCAAGTAAATAACATTCTTCTTGCACGATCCTACCTTCGTTCCAATTCAGAATTAAATTGACAGCCAAATGCAAACCCGAAGTAGTTAACTAGCAAAAGGTGACTACACGGTTCTTGTTGATAATTGAGTGAAACACGGCCGGATAATCCGGTTTCCGACGTTATCAAAATCTTCACCGCAACAAAGCTTTCACCCCTTCGTTTCCCGTCTTTGGTTAGTGGAGCAGTATGAATTAATGTTGCTTTCAGTTCAGAAACAAACACTGGACAGGCGACCTGATTGGAGTGACAGTTTAATGGGGAAAACCACACCACAAATTTAGATTGGAGGATGCAGTGCGCCATAATCAAGCAGTTTAAGCAAGGCGCCTAGGCTTTCACCAACCAAAATATTAGACAATGCACATTTTGTGTACTACATAGCGTGAAAAACTTGAAACAATTTACGTGGAAATTTGTAAATTATGCAAGTTTTGCAAAATTACTTAAGAAAGTTTCGCAAAATATGTGGAGAGACGTCTTGGATATGTGTAAAGTTACTATAAATTTGCCTTTCTGCAAGCTTTCTGACGACTTTCTGCATTAAATTTCATGGCGTTTTTAAGTTCACAAATTTTTCCAAATTCCCAGAGTCCTTAACAAATAGCTCAGATTGCAAATTTCAAAATCTTAAGGAAGTAACAAATTTCTTACAGATTTAAGAGGAAAAATTGCAATAATTCAGCAATTTTGCAAAACATGCGAATTTTACACCGTTGCCAAAAACTGTATGAATTCACCTCCTTCTGACTTTATGATATATCCCGGTGTGCCTGAAACACTGGTAAAATTTTGCCTCTCTTCCGATAATATTTCCATCGATGACCTGTTTTCATTTCCCGAAGAGAGAAAGTGATTAATGATGGGTGGCAGGACTACAATCTTTACCCACCCACCGCACCACACCGCCAACGCCGACACACTCGCCGCTAATTCACTTCCTTCTGCCTACACGGATTAAAATACAAAGTGGCAGAAATGTGGGGCAAACTTACCGGAAGTGTGAACAGTAAGATGGATGTTGAAGTATTGCGGAATTTGCATAGTAAATCGTTAATCGGGGAAGACCTTGGGATATTGTGTGATTAATGCGGCATTATAATTTTTTGGAGGACAAGGGTAATATTTTTTGAAAGGGTAGGTAAGCTTGATCTGCATCTTAAAAGGGGAAATGTGGGTGATGATAAACGTGTCTTATCATGTTGGGCAGGTTTAGGCATAAAATTTATCCAATAGCAAAATCGATTACTTTTTTTTACTCATGTAAAGTTATTACAATTTAGTGGCAAGCTCGGAAAATATGTTTTAAGTCTGGTTACAAAAGAATTTCAAATTTCCAAAATTTATATAAAATGTGAAATTTCCAAATGTCTTTCAATTCCAGTGAAGGTCACAAATATACTTATAGTGAAATGTGCATGATTTAAACGCCATTTAAAATTATGAAAGATATTATCTAAATTATAATTATTACCAGATGTTTGGGAAATTGTTGGAAAATGAGTAATTAAGAAATGTATTTTTTAATGTGCTACTTATTGATTGCGAGGGGATATGGTCAACCCAATTTAATCGGCCAGTGGTGAAAATGCGATGAAAGTATCCGCGTCTGGGGAGCAATCAGGGCCAAACTTTGTTCCGAACGAGGAAAGAAATCGGATCAACTTTTCCCAAAATTCATCGAAATTCGATCACCACATCACCACCGTGAAGTCTACCCCCGAATACCAGCATTCACCGAATTTCGTAAGAGTGTAACCAGGGTTTCGATTAAATAAACCAAGTTGTAAAACCAAATTGTTTAATTTTCATAAAAAATTTGTGTACATTTTTCAGAAAAATATTTTTTCTTATGCACTCAAAATTTCTGAGGAGCAGGAATAATTTCATATGCAAATGGGTAACATAAATGCTGCTGGAACAACCTAAACTAAATTTTCCATTACATAAAAACGAACCCTAACCCTTCCACTTTCTCCCACTTTCGTAATAATAAAATCGAATGGGTAACGTAAGATTGGGAGAAAGTTGTAATCTCTTTCACACGCCCATCTCGACCACCACCACCACCAGTGGAATTAGGATTCTAGTAATTCCTCCATCCACGTTATCACACAATTTTCAATAGAACCCAGAAGAAAAACACTTGTAAGGTTACCATTTGTTGCAAATTGTACGTACCACTTTTATATTACGAGATCCTTTGAAATTTTCATTTTTGTCCTCACACTTATAGAATTTTGGCTGAATGGAATTTATTTCTGGCAAGGAGAAAGTCCACACGTTTCGTATTCAGATCTCAGAAATGGTCACCAGGCCGAAAAATGTTGGAGATTTTATTTACTACGCGCAATATGTTGGAGAAAATGCTCGTTATTTTGTAATACTGGTCATATAAATTATATCAATTTTAGCACGTGGTCAAAACAGTTTTTGAACAGGTATTTTTATGAAAATATTTACGTAAGTATTTTATTTGAGCTTTTTTACCTGTAATCTTATGAAATAAATCTTTAAAACCGAAGAAAAATCATGCTTCTAAATATACTTCAAAGTTTCCGAATCTTTGTACTTTGCTTAATTTCGTTTAATTTGTTCTTAAATTTGTTCCACCTCAAATAACCAGGCACTCGAGGAATATAAGCACATTTGCATTTTAAATTGCTTTCGCCTCCGCTCTTTTCGCAAAATGTGTATGCAAATAGAACCGACTTGTCTTCCACAATTTATGCTCAAGTGAAGCTCGAGCAACTAACTTTCTCCCAATTTACTCGTGTTCTTCTAGGTTCAATTTGCAAAATTTGTCTTAATTATTATGATATACAACTACATACAAGAGGTTCATTTATCGAAAATTTGCACAAGTGGAAAATATAAATGTGCAAATTTACTTACATAATTCCTATAAATTCGCAAATTTTATATACATCGTATTTCATAGTTTACAAGTTCTAAAGAAATTTGATGTCATAATCACGTCAAAGTTATGACTTCTAAACTTTGTAAAATTATGATGCACACACTTTTACAAAGTTAAATAAAATACTTTCATCTTGAGGAAAAATAAGTCTGTAAAGTTTGGAAAATGAATTTACACGATATGACATCACTTGCTTTTTCATCGTACTTTTTGAAGATTTTTCAAAATTAAATAAGCTATTTACACATCTACCAAGTTTACATAACCAAACTATTTAATTTCCTGGGCAAAATACGTACGACACGGAAAATGGATCTACATTACAAACGTGATCATCATCACGTCCAATAAATCTGCAAACTTTGCCAATCCAATCGACAAATAAATCACGCCAGATGTTCAACTTGTTTTCAAATCTTTTGGTCGATATCGCACCAGAAAATTGTCAATAATTCTGATTCCCTCGAAATGTGTGTACTTTTCCATAATTCTGATTCTGATCACCACCATTTGTTATCTATGGTTCTGATTTACACTGAACTGAACTGAAGAATAGCCAACATCTGGTCATGTTTAATAATGTATTCAGTCTTGCTCGTTATTTCCATCTCGGCCCATTCTACGTCTCAGTTTTAATTTACTTTACTCTATTTTGCATCACAATGGCGTTTCATGGCAATAGGAAAATAAACAAGGAAACGTGAAATCCTTCTTTTCGTTTAGATTCACACCTTTTCTGAGAGATTGACACTCTTAAAAACTTGACGTTAAATAGCAAATTCGAGGAACGGGTTTGAATATAATTTTAATCTGTGATTTACAATTTGCAATGAGAATTATTGCAATAAAAACGCCAAAAAAAAACGTTCAAAATCACAAATAAATACAAAATATGCTAATCCTAGATTAATTTTACATCTTTATGGCAAAAAGCGTAAATCAAGAAATAGATTTATATATTTGGACGTGTTAATTACGCAATTTACCCTTTATATTTGTTAACTGAAAAGTCTGTAGAGTGGCCATATGAAATAGTGGTGATATGAACTTCTTCACTTTGAAATCGTTTAGGAAATTCATTTACTATTGAAAACTTTTGAAATTTTGGGGATATATTTAGAATATCGTACAAAAAATTCGAATTTCTACAAAACATTTTTGCACAACTCTCCCATGAAAATACCGCATGACCACTATTTCCCATGGTCGCTCTAAAAATTAAGAGACAAAATTGATCGATGTACCCTAAATTTGCAGTACAAATTGCAGTTTCACATATGTAAACTTATGCAAATCATTGCAAATAGGTTACGGCTATTTTGTGCAAGATTTCTAATTCAGCAAAGAAAAGCCCCCATGTAAAATAAAATTTTTAGAAAAAAAAACACGGGGTTTTTTAGGAACCCTCGTTTACGGGAGGTTGCCAATGCCCCTCGATCTGGTGAGCTATTTCTGAGAGTGTGGGCATGAAACGACGACGACGGCGAAGGAAGGAAAGTTTGTTTTGTTTAGCGTCTGCTATTGTTGGTTTCCTGACTGATTAACATTTCACTTTGGCAGGCGGGGAAGGGATTAGAAGATGAGGAGTAAGATCGGGAGGGCTGAGCTGCTAAATTGGTTCGTAGTCTTGTCTAATCCAGCAGATGAGGCGAAATTCTGACACGAGTGGGAGGCGCACTCACTCTTCTTCTTCTTTCATCGTACTTACTTTCACTCACTCCAATTCTTTTACGAGAGAAGTGCGAACACGAAAAGAAAGTTGGATCGTGATGTTATTACTTTCCTATTTTTATAGGTTTGCAAGAGTCACGTCCGACTTTGTAATGGTGTAAAGTGAAATTCACAAAATAATTCTTCTTGTAATTCAAATCGTAATCCAAGTTAAAGGAGATAATTTTAAAATTAGTAGACATGTAATTGATCAGATAACGAGATATGTAAACAAACATAATTAATGACAATGCTCAACTAATGCAAATATTCTTAATTATTTACAATATGATAGACTTTAAATGGTAATAAATCAAATTGGACAATTGTCCTTCATGTCGGGTTTATAATGGAGCTACACGTGTACTTGTCGTACAAATACATGATTATCTATGAGAACAACAGCTTAATATTTTTATGAGTATTTGAATTTTTAATAAATCGTAGCTTAGCGGACTGAAAATAATGCCAGCTTTCTAAAATCCACTCTAATGCGAGATTTGTATTCACACAAGGCAGTCTGGTCACCAAAGGAAGAAAAGAATCCCAAGTCTCAAGTGTACAAAAAGAAAAGTAAATTTGAGACATGGAGACCGTGCATAAAGCATGTAATCCATTTGTTCATCCGACCTGTTACATGTCAAGGGTCAAAATTCCCTTGGAAATAGATCACATGCTTTACGAACCGTCCGAGAGAGATCTTGTTTCCGAGTTAATCTTATTTTTATTTCATCCCTCCCAGTCTTATCAGATATCAAATCCGGCCTGATTTTGTGTATCACAAACTTTTAAGCCGCCGGCCATCTATGTAGGTTTCTTATCTTGGGGACTGGACGAGATTAAAAAACTGTTTGATCTTTCCCTGGTAGGAAGAGAGATCAACAAGGAAAGGAAGCAAGTTTATCCCGATTTCCACATGTTATTCCACGTTATACATACATACATACATTTCCACGATTTGCACTTCAGTTCCTCTTTACGAGGACGTCATAAGCGGAAATACGTTTCTGCATGAGCTAATTTTACTTTCTTTTCCAATATTGTCTGCAATGTAACCATTTAAATAAATTGGTAAGAAAGGCTATTACCGACTACGTTACTATTTATTACCAAGTCGGTAGAGTCAAAGAAGTACAGTCATCTGCCTGTCGCAAATTACCCCGCTTACATCTATACGGAAAATATGCAAAGATGTCTATATGCAAAAATTTTGCAAATGCTGTGAGACGCGTTTTTCAGCTTTCTTACATACTTTTAAGAATCTTCATTTTCTTTGTAAGTTTAAAATGAACTGTTCTCTGATGAATCTGAAAAGTGGATATCATTCACTGGGAAAGAAACGTATTAAATACTTATCGGTCTTTAAGTCTCAAATGAACTTTCATTTTCTAAGGTATCGTTTAGTCAGACACGCGATGATCACTACCTGATCACGA
Organism: Folsomia candida; assembly: GCF_002217175.1. NCBI lineage: Eukaryota > Metazoa > Arthropoda > Collembola > Entomobryomorpha > Isotomidae > Folsomia > Folsomia candida. The sequence goes on along the minus strand of NW_019091200.1, from coordinate 3,639,893 downwards.
GTTCGGCTCGTGGATATGTAAAATTAGGATTATTTCATATAAAAAGTTCAACTTTCTTTATAAAATTCCTGCCTAATTCTTCCACTTTTTCCCCAATTTCACAACCCTTCTTTAATATAATTGATATTCCTTGACGTTTGCGAGTTACATGTTTTTCAATAACTTCAACAAAGTCAAATTCCTCATCAATTAAGGAAAAGTAGAAAGCAAGGACTTTCAGGCACTATTTTTAACACATTTGTGTAGGTAGAAAATTGAGATTGAAGAATATTACTGCATATTCCATAAGTTAACTGTTTTGCTCAAAAAGTTCTGAAACTTTATTATTCAAGAAATTTTATTAATTTTATGAAGAATGGGAGGAATAAGTAAATTTTTGATGTGAAATTTCTTCATACTTTTCATCTCAACTTTTTTCCGCAATTATTTAGTTATATGGCCTCTCATAATAAAATGCCTCTTGGTGCGTAGGTAGATTCAATTTATTTCCCTAGCTTTTTACAGATGGGGGAAAAGTTAAATTATTTATTTTTCACTCGAGAATTCATTTAAATATAAAGAAAGTAGAAAAACTTTCCTTTATTCTTCTCGAAATTTTAGAAGTTGGCGTTTAGTTAGTTGAAATGAAAAACATCTTAATTGAATTTCATTAAATTATATATGTATTAAAATTAAGGTTAAAAAATATACCTAAGGAGGAGGCACTCTCCTTACGTGAAATGCCCCGCCGTGATATGTGCCCCAATTTTTGATATGTTGTACATCTCGACGTGCTGAACAAAAAATATATTGGTCCCTAAGCCCTAAGTGACCTGGTTCGACCGGAAATAGAGGTCAAAGGTCAGTGCATTTTTTCGCTCGAAACCCCACAAACCGTATATTTTTGGAAAGCTACGGACTTCGTGAGTCCGAATATACATCATAATAGGGTCTAAGGTCAACCCTTGACCTTTTAAGGTCAAACAATGACCTTACGAGGTCAAGCAATTCTACCAGAAATGTACTTTGGTTACTTCTCCCCAAAAATCTCACCTTGCCCCAAGAGAAGTATGCAAAGTACATTTCTGATAGGATTGATTGACCTCGTAAGGTCATTGTTTGACCTTGAAAGGTCAAGGGTTGACCTTAGACCCTATTATGATGTATATTCGGACTCACGAAGTCCGTAGCTTGTAACCACTCAAACCCACACTCACTCATGAGCTCCCTCTTAGAGACGAGATGGGTATTCTCTGTAAAGTGTACTCGTGGAAGAGAAGGAGGAGTTAATGGCGTAGACATTTGTAAAATATAAACTCCGTGTACAGATCTAAAATTGGTCAGTAATAAATGGACCTTCCAAGTGAATTGACCAGCTCTTCTTCCGTCTACTAATTTTTGGTCGGCACTCATCCTCCCATTGCATCCAGCGCCTCTCACCTTTTTCCATAGTCGTCGTGGTCATCTCATTTCATAAATATTGGGTCATCCGCATCATCCAGGGAGGACTGAGTCGGGGTCACAGGTAGTGTAAGTGAAGAACGGACCGGAATCGGTTCGTGAAGGAGATAGAGGGTCATAAGCTTTCCAAAACTATACGGTTTGTGGGGTTTCGAGCGAAAAAATGCACTGACCTTTGACCTCTATTTCCGGTCGAACCAGGTCACTTAGGGCTTAGGGACCAATACATTTTTTGTTCAGCACGTCGAGATGTACAACATATCAAAAATTGGGGCAAATATCACGGCGGGGCATTTCACGTAAGGAGAGTGCCTCCTCCTTAAGAATAAGAATGACAAAACTTTTTTTAAAATTAAAACGCGATACCAAAATACGTATGTAGTTAATCATTAGCCTCAAGTTTTATCTGGGTCGAATTTTCTCAAATTGCGTATTATTTTGTGATGTAGTTATTTCGAAATTTATCAGGATGAGGAGTTCTGAGGTTGTTACCACCGTGGTAGTGTCTTCATCCAGTGACAATTTTCTTACCAACTTATTTTTAGCGTGGTTAAACATATGATTTCAAAAAATATTTATCTACAAAACTACTTGAGAAACAATTTATAGTTTGAATAACAACGAAGTCAAATACAAAATTTTGAATATTTGTTACGTCACCAAAATAATTAAAGATGGTAAAAATCTCTTTCTTTTTGTATAGTTTAACTGAAATATTATGTCCACGCATTTATTATATTTGGTCCATAGGAAAAGAACTTCAGGTAAAAAATTCGGCCTATATAAATGCGACCCCCTCCTCCACAAATTATTACCCCCTTAACAAGACACACGGAACAAGAAAACTTGTCCCATTTATTTTTAAGACTGTACCAAAAAGTGAAAAAGTTGCTACATGCCAAATCCCCCAGCGATTCGCATCATGTTACATTACGATACATTGTACGAGGGAAAGCTTAACATGAATTTACGACAGTTTGAGAAACAATCCTACCAACAAAATGACCAGTGTTTCCACGCCTCGGCATGAAAAAATTCGCAAAATCTGTGCAATTTTATTTGCAATATCACACACTTCGCCAATTTGGCATATATTAAATCGAATCAACACAGTTACATGGAGAGTTGACAAATTCTGAAAAACCTTGCAAAATTTAGCATATTCGCAAATTTATTTAACTTTAGGGAAAGTACATCTTGTTAAGAAATAAGCTTGCTAAATCTGTTTGATTTGTGGTAAATCATTTGCATAATTCTGATTTTTCACCGATTCGAAACAAATTTGAATTTAGCGGTAAATATATAAGTTTTACCAATTTACAGACGCATCATTTAGTCCTTTCCACAGATTTCCAGCTTTTTCCACTATTGACGTGAACCTACCAAACTTTTCGCTCCAACCAAACCCTGACTTTCTCCCGAGAAAGAATAACTTGCAGTTTGTCTCCATTTTCAAAATCTTTGGACACGATACAACTCACCCCGGCGTGTCGTGCAATTATCTGATTCAATTTAGTGTTAGTGTCGTAATGGGACATAATGGAACGTAATAATGAAATTTGGTTTGGTTTTGTCCTGATTTTGGCGAGAAAAAAAAATCTCCACAAAACTACTATTATCATCTCCATTGTTTGCCACACATTGTTCGATTAAATCAATACTGATACAAAACTTTTGTGTCGAAAGAAGAAGGCAAAATGTCACAAAAAAGGATGTCGTAACGTTGTAACATCTGGTCATGACCAAGTTTTTTTATTATTCGCACGCATTATTTCATTCAAATAAATACGTAAAATTAGGTCAATTAAAGACAAAAGGAGTGGTACGATTTATTAGAAAAGAAAACATTGCTGTGACACAAATTATGCAAAATATTTTCTTTGTAGAGTATGTAGACTAACATTTTTTCTGATGTCTGTGAAACTGAAGTTCGGATTTCACTGAGATGGTTTCGGCACGAAAATGGATCCAGAATAATTTTATGTATGGGATTTTTGCGTGGGTAGAAATAAAACTAGAAATTCGAGGAAATGCATCCATTAATTATTGTCATATTTATTGTCAACGTGCATGAAACGAGTTTTTCGTTTCCCACGGAAAACATGCGATGATCATATATTTCGCTGGAGCAAAAATTCCTACAGAAGTTCAGTCGTGTGTTTATAACCAAGTGAAGTCCGTAAATACTAAATGAGTACTAGTATGTACTCATTTCCATAATTTTGGAAAAACTGAGGAGAAAAATAAGTTAAAAACTTGCACATATTGCGGGCATTTCCTAATTCTGCAAAAATTTGTAAAATAGTTTTATAAATACTTAACTTGACATAATTAAATGTTAGTAGATATATGCAAATATTAGAGGGTTTTGCACTTCTTTGCCTGGAGGAGGCTCAAATCTGCACATATTTTTTTTTGCAACGTTTCCACTGCCAGGAAAGGACTGTACCGTTTTCGAAATTCGTTCATTAATTTGCTGTCAAACTATTGTCCTCCGGAGTACACTATGCGAAATATGACGGCGTATGTAAGTAGCAAAACATGCCTTGCGAATTGTGTTCCATGAACGACCAGAGGAGCAGCACAAATGACACAATGGAATAGAATTGGATTGATGGAAATTGTAGATGGATCATTTCTCGACTACGCAATTTATCGTGATGCGTATTATTATTATTGCAAAACCAGGAACTGCAGGAAAAGGTCACTGCCAAAATTTGCATGTACACAAACTCACATGAATAATATTTTTGTAGTATTACTATACTTGGACTTAACAATAATTACTACTTTTTCATAATTTGTTTCATAATTTTTTGAAATTCATTACCTCCTTATGAATTGCGGATATAACTAATCTGAATGCCAATTAAAAAATAATAATTCTACCAAATTTTATAAACAGGCTCAAACCAATACAAATTTAAAAAAATCAATAGCAGATTCAGGAAAAATGTATTAATTTGAATTATGCAATAAGTATTTTCAATAATTGTAGAAACTAGAAAAATAAATTAACTCATCGGCACCGAATGCTCCCTCCATTATGAAACTTTGAGAAATTCCGAAACAATTTGCGAAAATACAATCGTAAGTTTTATACCCATCTATTTTCCATATTATACACGAATATCCAACAAAAAATATTTACGTCGTTTACTTGAAGCAAAACGACAAATTAGTGTAATCGACCTCTCAAAATCAAACATCTTATATTTCGAGCCTTAAATAACACGAATACATTTTTACACGACTTCCAACTATCATTCTAAATATTTTTAAAAATCAATTTCAAATCTCTCTCTTACCTGAGACCCACAAGTCGCACAAGCCATAGTTCAAGGGCCACCTTCCTCCATGTAATTCAAACACAATGGCGAACGGCATGACAAACATGGCGACGAAAAGGTCACTCAATGCGAGCGAGACGAGTAAATAATTTTGTGGTTTTCGCAATTTTCGCACCAAAACGACCGACAAACAAACTAACAAATTGCCCACAATCGTCACCACGATTAGTGACGATAGCACGATCACTAAACAAACGGTGGACCAGTCCCAGCCATCCCAGTACGGATTCGCCCTGTCGCCATCGCCAGGGTCGCCAAAAAGTGGCGAAAGTGGCGTCGACGAGGGGAAATAATCGAAATGAAATCGTGTCCCATCTTCCCCGTAGGTTAACGATTCGTTCAAATAGGTTTCCTCGGAGGTAGGAAATTCCAGATTTAACGTGCCAAAACCGTCCTCCCAGGAAAGATTGGTTTTTAAGTGAGACATTTTTTGAAAAATTTTGAATTTTATTGATAACTAAAAACCAGAAGGAATCACATTTTTAAAAAATTGCGAATTGCTAGTCGGTTTGAAGAATTAAGAATTAAGGTTCATAAAAATGTCGGTATTTTCAAAACATTTTCTGAAAACTGGCTCAAATAACTAGTCAAATTTTATTTATTAATATCGGTATTTATTTTTTACATAAAGTTAATATTTTTTAAACTATGTAGGATATAGTTCGTAATCGGTCCCAAGAATTGAGAAATTAGTTTTGTAAAAATGTCAGTATTTTCAAAACATCTTTTTTTGAAAATTGGCTGAAGTAACTCGTCAAATTTTACTGATTAACATGTATTTTTATTTTTTTTAAAAATAAAATTATTGTTTTCAAAACTATTTTGAATAAAGTTATAGTTAAATAAACACTTTTACGTATTTAAATCTCAGTCGGATAAACTATAAAAATCGCACTTTTCTAATCTATCAGCACGATTGCGACCACCCAGGTGAGTTATTTAGATATTTAATGATAAATCGCGTTACTTTTTATCACAACATTTTTTACGTGGTGTTCGCCAAGTATATTTTTTATCCTGTTATCTTTATCTGTATTTAACACGCGAATCACGCATCTCACTTTATGTAATAATATCCAACCTCACAAATTTGCAAATTATACGTTTCGTGAATAAATTGGAGCGTTTTAATAAAATCCAGAAATCTTAAATTTTTTGAGACACGTATGCAGTTGATAAAAGAAGCCTGAAAATCTCACATTTCCCAATCCCAATCTCAGCTGAACCTCTTTTCTTCATGGAAAACTAAGACTGAACCCCAAGCTCGGACTCGTCTCGCTTTTTAGCAGCCTTTATTCGATCGTGAGATGTGCAAAAACGGGCGAGTGGTGAGTTTGCCTCTCTACGCTGAGCCAAGCCAACGACTGAGCCATGGACAAAATGGATGCGAATAATGATGCAAAAATTGACAAATTGACTCAGGGATGGAATTGAACTGCTGATGGTGATAAACACAAAAGAGCAGGATAGCGTATGTAGTAGTGGTGAACAAACAATTTATTACCATACAGGGAAAACTTGGTTTTAGTATAACTGCTAAAATATTAGCCATTTTTGAAAAATTTGCAAAAAATATTTCAGCAAAAATAAATTAGGTATTCGTAAACAGGCAGGAATATTACTACCAATTTGGCAAACCAGTAAAAATATTTCTTCAAAAATCCAAATTGGCAAACCCGTAACAATATTGCTATAAAATTGGCAAATCAGTAACATATTGCGTCAAAATCCATCACAAATTCTCCGGTAAAAACGTGATTTCCAAACTGGTAAAATAACTACCAAATCGGTAAAACCATACGTATAATCCAAACATTTACAACATTATTTAGACTCTGCATGGACACAGCCAGGAATCAGTGAATGTTCGCCAATATTATTTGCAACACGGAATGGGACGTGTTTATCCATCAAGCATCAGTTTTTATGCGACTTTTCATGCTTCTCACTCACTCAATTTGTTCACATTGCTTTGATGCGGTCGTGTTTGGTTATGGAGTCAGCGTTGTGTTTGCACAATAAATAATTTCACATTACTGGGTGGGATTGATATTGTGGAGAGTTTGCTCTGACTGGACCAACGTTTGGCTAAACCTCATTATTTATTTTGTTGTAAAAGGTTACGGTTAAAATCGTTTATTGTGCAAGATTGTGCAGGTTGGCAAAAAATGAAAAAGTGAAAAAGAATGACCAATACAATCTGAAGTGCTGTGTAATGAAATGAAAATGTCAATCTTTGTAACTTTGTGTAAACTTACAAAGTTTACCTGGAGTAACGTTCAGACTAATGACTTTAAACTTTAAGTTAGTTTTGTGCATATAGCAAGTTGCCAAGTTTACACAGTTTTATGTTAAATATTTGTGCTAGAGTCTCATAAAATGTGTGCACATATTGATTATTTTTTATCTGAAAAAAATGTGGCCTTCACCGAGCCAATTTTCTTTAAGAAGTTACCTGGTAGATATCGTAATTTTAAGGAATATCTAAAAAAATTGTGAATTTTGACAGTGAAAAAAATTTCTGTAATTGATAAGATAATAAAAATAGACCAATTCTGCCTGGTAACCTTTTAGAATTTCTAGGGCCAGATTTTCACAGTGGTAAGAAAGTGTTTACAAAGTTACGGTTAAAATCGCTCATTGTGCAAAATTAGACAGATTGGCAAAAAAATAGAAAAGTAGAAAATAATGACTGCACTCCAGCACAATTTAAAACGTTACGTAAGCAATAGAACGTAATGAGACGCTTTAATCGGATGTCTGCAAGCCAGTAATTCGCAAAGTTCACCTCCTGAGAAATTGCGAAGGGTATTACGTGTATTTTCAAGTTTAAAGAACTTGCGAAAATTTGCAATGTTTTGCAACCTAATTTTATCCAGCTTAATAAATGCAGTGTTGTTAAGAAAATGTTATGTAACGTCCTTATTATTTAGTAACAAAGAAAATTGTGTGTCTAAAATGAGCAAAAATCTGAAGCATTTGTTACTGTACACGATATCATTACTCTCAATTTCTTCTAAGATTCCCACCCATGGCGAAACTACGTCTTCGATAAACGGATAAAAAATGAGAGGGAAGAACCAATCTGTTGTGAAATATAGTGCCAATTTGTGTGTGAGGATGTGCCCCTTGTTGCCTGATTGATCGCCACACTTTTTCCATCCTCAATGATTCTAGATTGTATAAAAAGATTTCCTTGAAGCACTTCGTTCTAAAATTTTCGATATTGTAGACCTCATCAGAGATCATTTTGCTAAACAATCTCTCCAAATTTTCGTGCAGATTTGTAAATATATTTCTTCATGCATATTGCGATTTTCATTCATAAATTTATGTACCTCGCTAAGGAGGAGTGTGAACTCTCACACATTCTGCATTACAGATTTTGATACCATTCAGAAATATGTAGTGTCGTATTCCATGGGTGAATTGACTCCTAAGATGTGGCATCCCGTTTGTAAATGTAAACATTTCTATATTGCATACATGATTGTTAGTAAAATACAAACGTAAATGTAAATAATATTTTTAAATGATGTTGCATCATGTAAACCTTGGTAAATCGGGAAAAACACAAAAAAAAGTTCCCGACTTATCACAGGTTGAAAACGATCACAAAATAAAAATCCATTATCTGTAGCCATCCATCAATAACTTTGGATACCTAAATCTTGTCAAGTTCATTACCAAACAAGCTTATCACCCGTTAACTGTTAAACTTATCAATCAAACTTCAAACGTATTTCCCATATCAAATTAGCGGAAATAAGTGATATCAAGTTATTTCTGATAATATGATCTCGTTAATAAAAACCACGTCATAAATTTCCATACAAATTTGATCCATTTTTGTGCGTAATCACACTGTGCTTTACCATTACTCGTCTTCTATGTGCCTCAATTTGATCATATAATTTATGGACGACCACCTACAAATAGCACTGGACAAGGTGTACATAGAGATACAAATGCAAAAAAAATGAGCAACATGATGTGTTTTACATGCAGGACATGAATAGTTCAGTAATAATATCATCACCGTGATTTGATTATTGGACGATGATGTCATTCCATCAAATGACTACCCTTTCCACGAATTATTCACATGATGGTTGAACTATTCGTGTAAAAAAGGTACAATACATGAATCAACTTGCCATTTTATTAACGGAACTCAGATAAGAACAACATAATCCAATTATTTATGTATGGAGCCGTGCATAATTATTTACGGATGGAATTCGCCGTAAGTAAATATTGGATTGTGCAAGTTGGCCAAGGTTGACGTCAGTTTAAAAATATACGAATAATATTTATGTGATAAATTGTTTTACCACAAGTTTTCGAAAATATTGAGGCAGTCTTTTTTAACTTTGTAAAATTCGCAAGTTTGGTAAAACGAATTTACAAACTTTTACAAAATAAGAAGACGCCCTTCATCTGAGTAAGTTTGCAAAAATTTGTAGACTACAATTACTTTAGGAAAGAAATTAATGAAATTACTTAAAATTTTCCTATTTATATATGTATTTAGGCAATTTAACACTATGAGATATGTACGCACAGAAAAATATAAATACGTATCTAGCGTTTTCCTATTAATACAACCATACAAGTTTAACTTTGTTTGCGAACTTAATTTTTACCAGATTAATATTAATCTTGATCAGAAATAGATCAATAATATCATATTTTATTACATTTTAATATTTCGTTAAATTAAAACCGTTAAATGATGGATCTAAAGATGGATTCGTATCTTAAAAGTTTTTAATTTGCCAAATTTTTATTTTTAAGCACAGTGGCGTCGAGCATATTCAACAAAATTTGCGACACTTTCTCATCACTTCGGCGCATCATGAATGGTGATCACGAACGACTACTTACTTGTTAATCAAATTTGTATGTGCAGAGATTTGTGCACCGAGGATGAGCCACGTCATGCATAAGTACATGTGTCGCTTAAAAGGGTTATGATCATAATGGAGAGTGGTCTGACATTCTTTACAGCCAATTGACCTTTATTTGAGTGGCACTGTCAAAGCGTGGAGAATGCACGATTATCAAATATTCTATTTGTATGTATAAGCACACTCTAAGTAATTTGATAGTAGTTATCTGTTACCGGGCGATGATTTTGCCGAGACCACAAAAGTTGATGGTCGCACTGGTTGAAGTACCAATTCGCCGGTAATAAATTTGAATTTAAACACATCGGTAAAAACAGATGAACTCTCAAAAATCTAGCGTATCCAGTAATAATTTGTTACTCTACCATGTAAATTGTAGTTCCTGAAGTGTACTTTAGCAATATTTTATGACCACACTGTCAAAAAAACTGGTACCAAATTGTTACCAAATGGTTTGAAATGGTTTGTCGCTAACTTGGTTTTAGTTTATCACCACGATGATAACACATCAGAATTTATCTGTATGTACATATGTATCACGTCATTTCGTGCTCAATTATCAAATCGATACGTCCGGTAATGAATTGCTACCTGATTATTTAGGATATACACACAATCAAAGCTTGATTAACCCCAGACTAGAAATCATCCCGAATAAAATATGAATGATTGACAGATTAATTTCAGATAACCGAAAATTATAGGGGAAATTTTATCATATTATTACTCGCTGTACAAATTATTCAATTACTGAGATATCTGTAACTCATGGAATATTACAAAAATTGTGGCAATTTATGTACACAAAATAATAATACCTTTATTTTTCTTCAGATGAATAAATATAGAGCATAATTCTAATTCTATTATAATTTTGGAAATTTTCCTCCAATTTTACCCAAGATTTCCAAAAGCTATTCTGCAGATGTCAAATTTTAGCAGCGAAAAAAAATCTAGTCTTATTAAGGGGTGATCTGATACAGTCTCACCGCTACCTGACGGGGAGTGTGTAACTATGTCCTCCCATAAGCTCCCATGTTATCGTTTTAAAAACTTTCAGCGTGGTCAAAAGACAATAAAATTTCGATTTTTTTGCACCAATCGACGCGTATATTTAGTCCCTACAAACTTACTGAAGTTTTAATGGATACGTGGAGTATACATGAAAATATGCAACTTTTTCTGATTTTTTTTCGTGAAAAGAATTATGCTGTGACCATGAAAGCGACTTTAAGGTCAAACTCCAGTAACTATGGGAGTTGAACATTTTGACACATTTTGCAACAAAAAAATCCGATATTAATGCAAAAATAAAGGTGCTTAAATGTTTTGAAAACTTGGTTTTTAGAAATTACGAAATAAACATGCCCGTCAGTTCCAGTGCCCCCAATTTTTGTTATGTTGTAGGTGTTTAGTAGTAGAACAATAGTCAAATTGGACTTATAGTCGAAATCGACCTGCGTGACCTTGTTTCGGCGTCGAAAGGTTAATAGGTCAAAGGTCACCGATCCCCACAAATGAGGTATCATTGGAAAGGTCTCGGTGAGAGGATTCCAAATATATATACTTTGTTGGGTGTATGACCACTTCTTAATGTTCCAGAAGCAGAAGAATGAAAATCTGCAATTCTCCACAATTTAACACAGCAAGTAGATTGAGAGCTAACATGCAGTAGATGGGCACAAACTCAGAAATATTCTTCGGTCTCTGGAAATTCAGGGAGTGGTCATCCACCGAATAAAGTATATATATTCGGAATCCTCTCGTCGAGACCTTTCTAACGATACTTCACTTGATAATAAATCCCATTTACAGTTTCGAAAAATTAATTTTAAAATAAAATGAAAATTGTATGAGTTGAACGCCAAATGACTAGTGAAAATTTTTAATATTATTAAAATCTAAACCTCGCTCTTACCCCTCCTTAAGATATTATTTGACACATGAGAGATCAATACCGTCCTCAAAATTATTTTGCATTTATAATTTGGTACATATATTCACAAAATCTTTATGTTTTTGTGAAGATTGTGAGTGTTTTTACGCTACTTATTATAAACAATTAGTTTTTAATATAAATTGTCAGGATAAAACGCCGAATAATAAATTTTGTAATATTTAATATATTTATTCATTGCAAAGATCCAGATATATCATTTCGGTCGGAAAAATCCCCCCAAAAAAATTTTATAAACGTACTTTTACTTTAAAAAATCATAATTTATTCCCAACCAATGCCCCGTACTCAGGACGGAGTTTTCACGCGAAACGACTGGTTAGTCCCTTTGTTAATTAAATTGCTCCTTTATTGTAATTACTTAAATTTCACTAATAAGTAAGTGTATCAAATCAATCAAATGAGAGGGTTTCTTCAATTCAATTGTAAAATGTTACTTCTTTTTCCCGTTTTTGGTAAATTTGTTCACGCGAAAAATCCATCCTGAGTACTAAGCTTAACATGTAATTGATTTTGTTAGATTCCATAACTATCAAGTTTTTGTTGTGTGGAACCCCACCATTTTGTCAAAGCGCAAAATTCACGACATAAATTAGCACTTAGAAAATATTTTATTTAGCCACTCTTCCGATAAATTTGTGACCCTGAATTGAGTAGGAATTGAATAAGTTGTTTTCTTCTTTCTCATGGAAATTTGAGTCCGTGAGTGGAATGATGTGATGCAGAATAAATAACTTTGTGGAGTTGACAATTCCGTGAATAATACAAATACTAGTACATACTTTTGATGCGTGACAATGTTCACGGTTTCGATTCGACTTCACAAGTGGGACCAGATCCCAAGAATGATATGATATTTGCATAAAAAATATTTTCGAGTGTAAATCTGTTGAATTGAATAAAAACAGGTGGTGGATTTCTTGTCGGAAACAAATTCATGAATTTTCAAGCCAACTTTGGCGAGATTTCGGGTAGATGGTGAATCTTTTGGTTAAGGATGCGTAAGAGCGAGGTTTAGATTTTAATAATATTAAAAATTTTCACTAGTCATTTGGCGTTCAACTCATACAATTTTCATTTTATTTCAAAATTAATTTTTCGAAACTGTAAATGGGATTTATTATCAAGTGAAGTATCGTTAGAAAGGTCTCGACGAGAGGATTCCGAATATATATACTTTATTCGGTGGATGACCACTCCCTGAATTTCCAGAGACCGAAGAATATTTCTGAGTTTGTGCCCATCTACTGCATGTTAGCTCTCAATCTACTTGCTGTGTTAAATTGTGGAGAATTGCAGATTTTCATTCTTCTGCTTCTGGAACATTAAGAAGTGGTCATACACCCAACAAAGTATATATATTTGGAATCCTCTCACCGAGACCTTTCCAATGATACCTCATTTGTGGGGATCGGTGACCTTTGACCTACCAACCTTTCGACGCCGAAACAAGGTCACGCAGGTCGATTTCGACTATAAGTCCAATTTGACTATTGTTCTACTACTAAAGACCTACAACATAACAAAAATTGGGGAAACTGGAATTGACGGGCATGTTTATTTCGTAATTTCTAAAAACCAAGTTTTCAAAACATTTAAGCACCTTTATTTTTGAATTAATATCGGATTTTGTTGTTGCAAAATGTGTCAAAATATTCAACTCCCAAAGTTACTGGAGTTTGACCTTAAAGTCGCTTTCATGGTCACACCATAATACTTTTCACGAAAAAAAATCAGAAAAAGTCGCATTTTTAGCCCGAGTCAGGGCTTATACAACCGTCATGTCCGTCCGTCCGTCCGTCCGTCTGTCCGGCACGATAGAGCCAAAACGGCTGAACCGATTGACTTGAAATTTTTATCATATGCATATTGGACAAAGTTAGGAAACGAGTTCGAAGATGGGCGAAATCGGTCAAGTGGTTGAGCAGTGGGGGTCATCTAGGTAGGTGGGGTATTATGCACCAAAGTTTCAAAATTGTCGTAGAAGGCTGAAATTGGGTACAGAGGTTGCTAATGGCTCCTAATAGATAAAAATGACTTCAAGTTGGAAAAATTTTCATCTTGAGGAACCCTAGGGGGTGACCCACACTGATTTTTCAAAATCGTCATAACAAGCTGAAATTTGGTAGATATAGGTTGCTAATGGGTCTTAATAGAAGAATATGACATGAAATTGGTAAAATTCTTATCTTTAGCGACCCTATGGGGTGACCCATACCGATTTTTAGAAATTACTTTGAAAACATTAAATCCGGCACGGTCATACCTAATGGCTTCTCATGAAAGGATATGAAGCTAAAAGTGAGCAAATTTTAACTAGAGTGACCCTGGAGGAGTCAGGGACTCTGTCCCTGACTCGGGTTATATGGAGTCTGCACTGTAGGTTTTCCATGTATACTCCACGTATCCTTTAAAACTTCAGTAACTTTGTGGGGACTAAATATACGCGTCGATTGGTGCAAAAAAATCGAAATTTTATTGTCTTTTGACGACGCTGAAAGTTTTTAAAACGATAACATGGGAGCTTATGGGAGGACATAGTTACACACTCCCCGTCAGGTAGCGGTGAGACTGTATCAGATCACCCCTTAACCACATGCTCAGTTTGCAAAATTACATATTTTATGAACTTGTAAAAAAGTAAGCTGTAACTGGCATAAGAGAAGTAACAATTTGCAAGCCGAAAGTACTAATAAAATTACAATTTATTTTTCAGGGTTTCTTATACGATAATTCACGTGTATATTTGTAAGTTAACAAACTGTGGAATTTTGTCAAAAACTTATTATTTATTCACCAACTTTTACATATTAAAGAGTAACTTTTAATCTGTGTGATACGTTTGATAGCAAATTTTACTTCTTGATTTTTTCCAAACTTTTGTAAACGTTTCTAAATTTTGAAAAAATTTTCTCAGGTTACAAACATAAATGCGAATACATAATATTGATGAATAGCTTTGCATGATTGTCAAAAGAGGATTGTTTGCGAAGTTTGCTGCTCAATTCAAACCATGGGAAAAGAATCGGATTCCGCGTTATTGTCGTAATTTGAACAATAGATGATACAAAAACAGATCTGACAAAGTACACTTTCCTCCGGAAATTTGACTCCTTATTTTATCCTGCACATTTGTCACTTTCATGTATTTACTGAAATAGGAGGAAGTCAATCAAAACGTCGGAGGAAGAAATCCTTTGATTTTATTCCTCGTAAAAAAATACGGAATCGATTTACTTTCGACTAGACATCCGTCCCATCCAATCAATTTTATGCATAGGTCGGGACCCTCACGGACTCAACACTCCAGAAGAAAAATAGGTGTTAATACATACGCCGATTTATGGAATACTCTGACCTATAATTCTATTGTATTTTTGAGGACCATGGATAAAGAATGTGATCGATTTTAGGGTACAGAAATATCCGTACCAAACTTGCAAAGGATGGGCACATACATAGGTCAACTCACAAATAGTCACTCATTGTCAGTGAGTTGGGGTCAAAATTATCCGAAAATCACACGTTTATCCACTAAATACCCCGTTTTATATTCTTCCGGTGATTGTTTGTAATCAAATGTTTCTTCGGAAATCTTCGAAAATCAAATGATGACTTCTGCATCCTGTTTTTTGGTTGACATTGAATCGATCATTTCCGCCTCCGCCTTTTACGCGTTTCGTAACTATTTAATTTGGCAAAAATTTATTACCACGTGGTCCCTATTTATCACTGTTTATTACGTGATTAAGTAATAACTTGGGGGAGTAATGACTATAAGTTATTTCTTTCTTTCAAGGTAAATAAATAATATGGTTGCAATCTGTTACTATAAATACACACTTATATGTACCAATATTGCAACACCCCGGTGGTCGTACATAATTTAGCACGGTATGGAAATACATACTACGTAATATCCTTCTCGAAACTCGAGCGAAAATGTTCGTATTAAGTAAATTTCCTCATATACAAGGGTACATATAGTAAATTAATTGCATAATAAATTATGAGGTGGAAAAGAAGTTATTCTGAAATTATGAAGTATATAAACGCAGCTGCATGGACTAAATAACTTTTAGGGAAAAAATTTTACGCGAAAATGTGAAACTGGATTTTTTGTGTTGAAGAGAAAGTCGCCTTACCAGATTACATAGATATATTTATATTATTGCTATACAGAATTACGGATAGACCCACGAAGATAAGATGTTATCCAGCCAAGAGTAAGTTGAGATCATTTGTTTCCCAGTCAGTCTCAGCAGATAAGAAGACAACAAACCGTACTTTCTCCCACTTTCTTTCCCGGATCGGATCGACTCTTAGCCTTGACTTGAATTGACTTGACTAAAACTTGAGATCGCGGCCTTGTTCAGAGCAGAGAAAAAAATGGGAAACCGTGTATAAGAAGTAGTCGAGGGTTGATTTATTACTCAGAATTGCATCTGCTCTCGACAGTCTTCTTCGCCATTTGAGACACCCGATTTCTCCACTTGTACCTACTTTTTTCTTCTCGGAAATGGAAAATTTCTTGGGGATGGTGAAGAAACTTTCGTGATATTCATCTAGCTCGGAGTAAGATTTCGCTGGTCAGAAAGTTGGTTGGAGGAGAAAGTGGTAGTAATGAAAGAATCGTTATGACTGGTCGTGGTTTGGTTGGCCCACGTGGAGAAAGCGAGGGGACGACGGATTTCTGGAAAAGAGAGACTAATTCGATTATTTGCAACTTGTGTGTAATCTGAACTACGTATTCGGGAAATATGTATGAGGAAAAACGACTATTTATCGTCTTTTTTATTCTCATTCAGAAGCAGAACTTGGGATAATTTGTCATTGACTTGGTTAGATAATTGTAAACTAGTAAACTCCAAAAAGGACGCAAATTTATGTTTGTACGCATCCGTTTCGTAAAATTTATAAGGATTACGATGAAAAATCAGGGTATCAAATTTACTATAGCCCTACACAAACTAAGGGCCCTTCTTTATTCTGTAAATTAAAAGCTTATTTAAGTGTCTTAAAAACTAACAATTTGGCATGTAATTCATTCGAGGAAATACTTTATTTTAAAATTTTAAAATTTTAAGGACTAGCACTTTATGGAAATGTATTTGAACTTTGTGCAAAATAAGTTTTTGTGAAGGATCAAAACATACAAGTAAAATTACTTCCGGTTGCTTCTGGTCTTTATGACAATGACATGCTCATGTTTGGTTCCTTGTTCCGTCGCAGTTGTGGTTTATGGAAATAATTTGATGTGACCAGAGAGAAACTTAAGCAATTAGTTACGTAGGGTTCAAATAACCGCAATATGTGGTTTGCCAGAGGTTAAAGTAAAGAGGTAATTTTATAATTATTGTTTCCTTAACTTCCGGTTGAATAACTCACTTTAACAAGAGAAAAAATATATTTTAGAGATCGGTAACTTGTAATATAAATAAATCGAATCGCATAATAAGAGTTTAAAATTTCAAAATAAATTGGTTGCAAAACTGTTAGTTGAAACCATATTAGTTGGTAGCACTTTGTAACCGAATGGTCACAATAATTTCGGTGAAAGTCAAATTTACTTTAATACAATTTTCATATCTTCCAAGTATTATAATTTACAAAATTAATTTACAATTTCGAATAGACCAGATTGCTTAGAAAATTTTACTATGAAAGTAAAAAAAATTGTCCCTGATGATGACACGAGTTCAGTGTCGAAAGCTTGGGAAATAAATTCAACTTCTTTCTTCAACCATGTTATCCGAAAATTCCTCTTTAAAAAAACTTCAAAAAATTGTCAAACGTTGATGCCGAAGTTAAAATAAATAGCAAGAAATTTAATGATCAATTTATTCAGATTGGAAGAGTTTGGCCCAGTAGTTCATGAAAAACTTTATCATAATTGATTTTAGAAGTAAATCGAAAATTTTTCTGATATTTTTTAAATTGTTAACTAAAGCTCCATCTCAAATCCTCTCCTCATTTTAAAAAAAAACAAAACCACACCCTTAAAGGAAGGTTATAACTGTCACAAATATTGTCATGTTTCACGTCACGGTTAGACAAACAGAAAACCGCAACTTTCTCCACTTTCACCCATTGAATCCACAGGAATCGTATCCGGGTGAAAGTTGTATTCCTCTTTGCTCCCCTGTGGCTCCCTTTCCCATTAGATTTCAATCCCACGTCGTCCACCTGTCACCATCCGCCACCTGCTTTAAAGACACCCCACGAAAGGGCAGGGTTCCCACTAAAAAAAGCTGATTTGGTCAGTTACTCGAGTCAAGTATGATTTTTACTGTAATGTTAATTTTGTCAAAATAAAGTATAATCTAAATGGTAATATTTGAGAAATACAAAAACTATAATTTCAAATATCGAAGGACAAAGTGGGCAAAAATATGTTACGATACAAACTGATGATTTTTTGTTGACAAATTTTTTGTTTTGTTTTGCTGAGATAACAGATTTACTGATCTATAATTCTCAGAAATTAATTTCTTTCGTAATTTTTAATGCTATCGGTATTAAACTAAATGTAAAATGAAAACACTTACATTTTGTGCCACAATTCACAACAAGTTTCTCATCGAGGAAATTATTTTCTGTTAATAATAGTTAAATTCTGCAAAATGAACAAATTCACAAACCTTTATCCAAGTTTGTAACGATTATGAGGGAAAATCAGCTAAACAGATTTTAAATTTACACAAATTAATAACGTGCCTGTATTCTGTACGAAAACTGCAAATTAATTTTTACAAAATTTGCAAACTTGCAAAAATCTGAGCGAATTTGCCTCATCATTTATTAATCTGGTACGAACCCTATCCCAAATTTCTGCATGTACCCACCCGTTAAACTCTCCAACAATTTCCCCAACCACTTATTTCAAATCTGTAACAAATTACTTTCTTTCCTTGTCTGATAAATTTTTTGCCCGAAAAAATCTAAAGATAGACGGGAAAAAACTTATCCACCGCGTCATGCAGGCATCATCCGGTTATTTACCCATCGTCACCACCCACAACCTTGAGCAGTCCTGCTTAACGGGGAGAAACTTATTCCATTTTTTGCTGTATCTTTACTACCTTCAGAATTTTTGGGGAAACAAAAATTACTTTTTTTTCTCATGTCGGATATTTTCCCATGTGGCGGACAGGGCTGACTGATCCCATCAATTCGTCTGGAGGAGGTAGACACAAAAAATAGCTGGAGAGCGAGTCTCCAAAGTAAGCAAAGTGGGTGAAAGTGCTGAGACTTGGGAATAAGTGGGGAAAGCAAAAAAGAGAAGGAAGATGAGAGAGAAATGGAGATAGGATTGAAATATGGCGAGATGGAAGTGATGGGCTCATTCATTTCTCAACTGGAAGGGTGGCTCACGCTTAAAAATGTGGGGGTGAAAATTTTGACGAGTGTTTCACTAACTGTTTAGGGACAAATATCACGTCACCTTCGTAAATGTCGCAAATAGCGTAAATTTGCGACATCTACGAAAATTCCATGCTTACGAAGCTTCGTAAAATACGCAAGTTTTTACGAGGCATCTTTTTTGTTCGTGAAAAAAGTTTCGTAAAGATAGAAAATCATGATATTTCGAACAACACATGTGGTTACCGATGATATTAGGCAAGGGAAATTAATAATAATTTGTACGAAATATTTTTATGAAGGGTCTTTCACGTTGTTAATCACGTAAATTTACTAATATTTTTTTTTACGAATCCACAGTTACAATGATCGTGAAAACCCTTATCTTTACCACGTGGTTGTAAAATATCTCAAATATTATATATCGACGGAAATGGCAACATCTCAGGGTTGTTAAAGAGACAGTAATTTGATAAGTATCAAGTTACTGTCTTTTTAACAACCCTGGCAACATCTATTACATCAGGATGATTTGAAACAATTTACACTTAGGGTGAGGCCGTAACTGGGTCAACGAAAGAATTTTTAACTATTTTTTAATTGCTGGCTAATTTCTAGAATTGAGTGTGTGTAGCCCGAGTCATAGTTACCCAAAATTGTGTTACATATTTAATTTCTGGGAGTAAACAGACGAACGGACAAGCAGTTACATAAGGCTGGGTAGCCGCTGCTACCCAACAATTAAAAATAATTAAAAAAAATAACTTTGTTGAATTACGGCCGAACCCAGAAACACCGGCAGCCGTTAGTGATTGAAGAATCCTGCTATTACATCTATTAATTCATATTTTCAAATTTACAATAAAAAAATTATTTTTATGACTTCAAAGTATACAAAATTTGAGAAATGGTTGCTTATTTTCACATTGAGCATTTCACCAAATTCGTTTTAGAATTGTTTCTCTCTTTTGAATTTTCCTAGCCACAATCAGTCTCTGTCAGTCAAGTTGTGCTCGAGTTCAGTCAACAACAAGGACTTGCACAACAACACGACTGGTTTAGAAGAAGCATGAATTGTAGAAAACAGGGTTCCTGCAAGTGCTCAAAATTAAGTCGAACCTTAATTTTTTTATCCTAATTTCATGCAATAAACTGTATCAGGAAGGAGACGTAGTTTCCGTTTTACGAATAAATACGGTCACAATATAATCGAATTTAGTAATTTTTGTTTGCGAAATAAATTAAATTTATATTGTAATGCCTCAAGATTACAAATAGATTACTCAATATTTAAAATATTTACTTGATTATACGTTCTATAAAAGTTAGCAAATGCTTTATTTAGTTTCATTTTATTGAGTTTCCCTTGCTTTACAATACAAAATGTTCAAATTTTGCAAAGCTGTTTCTCAAAATTCGGTAACATTTAAATATTTGCAAACTTAAATTATTAATTGTTACGTTCAGTTCAATTCAATTTAATCCAATAATGAAAAATGCAGCATGTAATCGTTTCTATTTTCGTGATCTTTTTGTCAGGTTAATCTCTTTAATATGCCACCAGAATTTTTATCGTCGTTAGAGCCTGGAAAATTTGCCTACTTGTAACCAGTTTCAACAATTACAAAATTAGCCAATTTTTTTGACGTTTAGATTTTTTTGCACAAATCTGCACTTGCAAAATTTTCCTGTTTGTGACCATTTTCACTAATTAAATCATTTGTAAATTTTTAACAACCTTTAGATATTTTTAACAAAAGTCTGCACTTGCAAAATTTGTCTACTTGTGACTATTTTCAATAATTATAATAATTTTGATTTTTAGATTTCTGCATAAAAATCCACACTTTTTTGCTAGAATACTCATCTGTATCAGGCTATGAAGCCCTGCGACATTCCAAGTCAACCTGAATGGATGGAGAAAAGTGAGGATTTGAGGTGAACTGCGGGACAGGAAACTGGAGAAAGTTGCCCTTTTTCAGACAACTTCGCCTTTTCCACGGAAACATTTACTTTCACTGCTTTCTCCTCACCGTGTCCAAGTGGTTGTTGTGTTGCGAAGTAATGGAGCTGAGCAGCATGAGATTGAACCTTTCACCACAAAGTTTGGGAAACAATACGAAATAAGGAACATTCCTGATCGTTTTCTTTGGCCGGAGTGGAGAAACGATTGGATTTAATCCTCCCACATTTTCGTGTTTTGATTTTGATGAATGATTCTCCAAAGTGGAAAAGAATGGAAGGAAATGTTCCCCTTGTTGAGAAATAAAGAAAAGAAAGTGTCTTTGACTCGCTATTGTTTAGAAATATGAGTAAGTTGTTGTTTGAAGATGTTTATTTATAAATGTATCAATTTATTTTTATGAAATTTACAGGTTTGGTTTGTACATAAATGTATTCGTTAATGAGTTTTGAATAGTAAGAGTTTCATGTAAGATACGATGTTAGGGCGAGATTTGTTCAATCAAAATGCAGTAGTGAACCAAAGCTGTTCGATGTTTTAATATATGACTGAGGTGAAATATATGCATGACTTCATAACTAATTTAACGTCTTCCCCCGCATTTTCACTTGACAACTTAGGTCTCCTTAGGTATGGTTTGTTATATGATAACTATTCAAATTCGGTGGAATTATTCATGCCAACAGTATAAATCCTTTGAAGTTTATGTATCAACTTATCAAATGATGACAAAGTGATGCGACAGGATTTGCATAATGTAGATATTTAATATCTGTGTCTGCATCTTTCTAGTCTTAAATCAGTTTCAATGTTGACGAAATGCCTGTCTTATAACATTATTGACTTTTGCGGATTTGTTACTAAAATTAGTGAAATTAGTAAAATTTGGAATTTGCAAAATTCGAGTCCGCCGATAAGTGTATGTTTATTTAAAATCAGCAAACTTATCCTTAGTTTTAGTGACATCACTTAAGCAGTCATCCTGAGAGAGTTAACGACATATCTAAATCGCAATTTACAAATAATGCGCAACATGAAATTCCACGAATTTAATTTAATTGTGGTTGCATAATCCGGAGAACAATTATTATTCTTAGAGGCCAAATCTCTACATAGAAATTAAATTAAATAGAAAATCCAACACAAGTTCAAGATTCGGCATAAAATTAATTTCTATAGACGCTAGGAAACCAGCCACCAGGATCTCGTCCACTCCGTTGACTAATTCATGGACAAACTTTGCATTTTGGATATTTCATTTTGAGCAGGATAGCAATATCAAGTTCAAGAACGGTCTACGACGACATTCTAATTTGAATCTTGAAGACAATCCGGGACCAGAAAGATGTCCAGCGAGGCGAAATAGATTAAACTGCTTGAGGTTATGGGATCCTGAAATGCTAATAAAACTGAATTTTCAGTTTCGCTAAATACCGAGGTTGAATCGGTAACACGTGAACGTTTATGACCTTCAATTACTGGTTGAACGGCTTGGAATGGAGGTCTCGAACATTTTATGTGAAAGCCCTTTTCTCGAGCTACAAGTCGGTATCGGCGATTTCAACTTTTGTACACTGATTTGACCATGGCGAGGTCAAGTTTAGACCACTCGTCTCTCAAAACTTTCCAAACTCCGTCAAAAGTTTTTGGGTGGCGGAGAAAAGATTTTATTTCAGATATCCAAAGCCGAAAAAATTCTTGGGACTTACATAGAGTGACTTAATAGGTATTTCACTATTTTGGATGATTGTTATCCCGAGTGGTGTGTTTAAGTCCTTGGCGTAATCCTGGGTCAAAAGGGCGGTGTGCGATGACGCTGCGTCGTGATGAACTATCACTTTTTTTGTGTCCTAGCCATATAGTTTTGGAAGATGAATCTCCAAAAGCGGTTTTAAAACAAAGTCAATGAAGTACTTCGCATTTACCTTCACTTTTTTTGGAACTTTGATAAGTGGGAGGAGACCACGACCAGATAATGCACCAACCACCATGAACTTGTTGCAAAACTTTTCCGTGTGCGGGATGGCCAATCTTCTGGAATTATTTTCTTCTTTGGTTGTATAGCAAATTTTTCTCTGACCGTTGGTATCTTTAAAGAAAATAATTCTTCATCCAACAACACTAAAAAGTCACTTTTATCTTTTGTCAGGTAATTCATATAAAATTTTTTGCAGGTCAGACGACGATTTTTTTATGCTTCTCGAGTCAGCTGATGGACTCGGATTTTTCTTGGTTTTTGCCTCCACAAAATATTAATTGCTCGTCGCAAACTAGTCTCTGACACTTTAGTTAGACGTGCCACTGCTCTCTGGGGTGGTGGGTTGTCCTTAGAGGTCAATAGGTCAATTTTCTTAAGCACGGGCCGAATTAGCACTTTTCGGACTCGTGTTTGAGGCATGATGGTTGTCCTTTGGTACGAGCTTGTCGTTATTGACCTTCATTTTTAAGTACCTTATGTATCTGGCCTTTCGAAACTCGTTGTCCTTGAGTTTTGAAGTGGTTAATTATGTATGTGTACGAAGAATTAAGTTTGGAAAGTGTTTTTATGGTACCCTCTTACTCTAAGGTCAATGGTCGGGTCATTTTTGAATCTAGAGAGCTAATTTTTTGCTCAGCCCTTGTCAACAATCACATGTCGTTATGCTCAAAATTTGGAACCGAAACTCCAACCCGTTTCGGAGCAATTCAAGATTGACCGCGTTCACGTGTTACCGATTCATCCTGTATCCTCTGCGTTACACATGCTCTCCAAAATTCATTCAATAATCATTAAATTGAACTATTTTCTTACCAGATTTTCAATAAAATTTCAGAATTTACATTAACTTTTTCAGTTGTTTAATAAGATTTGTAATTAATTAAATATTTTACACGAAATTTTCCAATACGTGATACGATTTAAATGTTGCTAATTTTACTATAGGCCGTCGACACATCAATCTAATACCACTTTTTATTAGATGTATTACTTTCACCACACCAAATTTTGGTCAGTATTTTGTTGGCCCTATTTTCTCTCCAAAAGACGATCTGAATGAAACCTTATTCAACGCCCACTATCAGATCAATCGTAAATTTTACGGTAGACCGGATGTGAAAAAAATGAGAAAGCACCAGCCTTTCTAAAATTTCTAGTTGCTCGTCATGAGCAAAGACTAGGCTTCACGCATCACGAACATATTTTGGACGTCACGCGTAACTAAGAGATCCTGAGAGAAAGTTGAAAGTGTTTACAGATAACGTTTTGAAGTTTACGATTTCCCACTTGGTGAGATAACCCGCTTATCGTTATCTCTCACCACCTCACTCCGTTTCCTCAGGTGCTCCAATTCAAGTAGATACAGGTACGTAAACGAAATAGATAAGTACTCGTACAAAGTAGGAGATAAATTTTGGGTAAAAGCGGCCATGGAGGATTTTTCTAGAGATTTAAAATCACTGAAGAACGAAAATAACAACTGCCTTGCTTTCAAAAATATTCTACTAGCATTTAGTAGTTGTATTCAATAAGCAAAATTTTTGCACAATTTCAAAAACTCTAAAGGATAAACACCTGAAAGTTGCCAAATTTTGAAAAATTAGAATTTGGCTTAAATATGAATTAATTTTTGTTCTCAATTTCTCCTTCAGGTACTTCGTAATATTCAGGGGAAAGTTTGCACAAAAAATCAAGGTAAACAGGAACACACTCTGCAAAATTTGTAAAAAATTTGCATTTCCCTTGATTTTTATTCTTTTTCATTCAACTTTTCAACGCGAATGTTGTTATTTCGCAAAATGCATAATTATGCGAAACAAACCGTGACCTAAAATAGAACTTTTAGGTGAGTACCCCCACTGAATGCAGCTTTGTACTGTCTCGTTTAGTTCAGCGAAGCGAATTCAGCTCACTTTCTCCGCGAGTTTCTTGTGTTCTCGCTTACACTGCAACAATTCAACTTTGAGTTAATATACACATCGCATCATGTTATCGTCATCATTTTGTTTCACGTGCCCATGATTTACACAAATGGTTGTAAATATGTATCAGAAGATGAAAGGAAACAAGAAACGTATGCAAATGCAAATAAATGGAGGGCTGCTTTCTCCACCTGCTTTCACTACTCGCTTGGCTGGACAAGTATAATTTTCTAGGAAGCAGGTAGTTGGAGAAGAAAGTCATCGATTTTGACGTCCTAGATAACTTATGATGAGATAACCAAGTAAGATAAACACATGTAAATTTGCATACATTTTAGAGTAATGTCTATTATTTGTTGCATGAATGCACTCCATGTCAATATTTAAAATGGTAAATAAATTAAATTCTTGTTAAAAACCCATCTAAACCACTAAATCTGAATCACATAGCAGCTACTCAATTGATTACTAACAATGGAGGTCTCTAACTGCATGCTCTCCGATTTTTGGCCAAATTAATGCCAATCGATCACAAATTTAATTAGTATGCAATTTGCAACAGACATTTTCTGGCAATGGTCAGGTTAGGCAGAGATATTTGCATCCGAATAGGAGAAAATGCGGAGTAAATTTAGAAAGTGTAAAATTTATCTTTACGGCGCATTTTCTCCTCTTCGGATGCAAATACCTCTGCCATTGGCAGATCGTACATTTTGCAAATACCATAATGATTAAATTTGAGATCTATATTGGCACTAATTTCGTCGACGTCTGAGAGCATACGCTGGGAGACTCTAATTGTAAGTTCACATCGGGCGTTGTCTCTATTCACCATCATTATCAGCTACGAGATCACAATAAAAATTAATAATCAGCGTTAGATTTTCAAACACAGTGATTGATCTATTGCAAAATCGCGCAGAAATTTGATGTCACATGGTTTTGTTCTGTTTTGATCGTTTTCTAGATTACGTTAACCTTATATAAATTCCTTTTATATGCTCCAAAAAACAAGCACTATTTGTCTGTTAACTTTGATATATTTTCAAATTTCTCATCATTTATTATGCTAACGGTGTATTTATGTGTGCTTTCCTTTCCCTATTTTTGTGTGTGGTACGAATTTCCCATTATCGTAATTGACGGAAGGATGGAAAGCTCATGTAAATGGAAACATATTATTTTCTCCCTCCGCTCCTTCGTTGCTACAAAATCGTCCCCCGAGACATTGATACGTCTTCATTTCCTCCTGTTTCTGGTTAAATCAGTAAAATATTTATTCCTATTTCGCACTACTGCCGATTCACGTGTATTTTTGTCTTATTGACCACTTCAATTTGTTTACTGCGCCGTTCGTGATACAATATTTCTTCGTTGGAGAAATATATTATTTCATCGTCATTGTAGTTGAATGGGTAAAAAAGGCGAGGTATAAATATAAATTTATGTTTTAATATTTTTTATGATCTCTAAAATCAAATTTTATAAATGATGAATCTGTTTGATTTGGCTAAGTTATTTTCGCGTATTTTAGGCGAATGCAAAATACTGATTCATTTCGAGTTAACTCGTTACACAATTTTAATACTTCCTTTTCATCCATTTTCTGTCAAATAAAAGTCTATAGAAAATATTTTTGGAAATTTCTGTGCCACTGTTAAATTTAGTAGATTTTCTCAGGCTCGACGAAATTTCATTTTATGCTGGCAAAAGGTGGACTCCACGTGTCTGTCCAGTCTGATCACAAATATAATTAATGAGGAAAGGACTTACTCGACGGGTCCGACCTTGATGGAGAATCATGAATGAATCTCTTTTGCTTTATTCGGGCTTGGGGGCTGGTGGCTTTTTGCTTGTAAATATGTGACAGAGTCAGAGAGCGACATGCGATGGGACCAGCCAACCGTGCCGACACATTCACTCGACGACCCGTCTGGAGAAAGCGGTGCACATGTCCGGCTCTCCCGCTAATTCAGCTATGTGCACGCTAAATAACTTGGTAGAAACTTGTTACCGTATGGTAACAAGCTCCACTGATCCTCAGTGTTTCAATTTGGTTTGAAATTGTAATGCTTGTTCAAATAATTTGCTACTAATTATCAGTAACAAATTGCAACCGAGTCGATCATAAGTTACTACAAACCTTGGGGCATTTACTTAGGTTGGAAATACTAAACAGAATTATTTAGAGTAAAATTCCCTCGAGCCTCAACATTTTTGTGTAACCACATCCACTCTCTGATTGAAATTGGAGTTGATAGAGTGATTTCCGATAAATAATTTGGGACGCGTTATCGCACACGGGGCAGAATCTTGGCTGACCGGCTTTCACCTTCAACTTTCTCCACCGGGGCTGGCTTTCAGTCCTCCCCACCCACACGACGACTTGAAGTGTGACATTCCTCGTGGACTCTGGGTCATCAGATGCACCGACTCCCACGCCACGTCAAGAAGACCTCAGACCTGTCCAGGGACAAAAGAAGAGCGAAACACTTAGCGAGGATCCCAACATGAAGAAAACGAGCGGAGAAAGTGGGGAGGCATTTGAGACTGAACTTTGGCGTTGTTGGCTGGGATGGATTTCAACGGATCAATTTGTTTCCCTCTTCGCTCTGAATGGGGGATGACTGTCCGTCAGAAGAGAAGGAGAAAGCCATTATAGTCATCATTCATCTAATGGCTTGGACAGAGGAGGAATCCACTTCAGTTAAAGACACCCTTAAAAATTGCACAGTTACAGAAACTTGCGTGCACGGTAAATTTGCGATCTTGCTGATCAGGACACACGTTTCATTGTTATGAATCAGTAAAAACACCCATGAAATGTTAAAGCACACATAATTTGGTGACTTTACCAGCTGGATAAGATCGGGTAAATGTTTGATAAGCAATTTGTAAAAAAATTCTTAAGAGTGAAATCTCCAAGTTCAATACTTGGTCTGAATTGACTTTCTCCTCCGGGGTCGAGGCTGAACAGTGGATGATGTGATGGAATGAATACGTTCGCGTCCTTGAAATGTTTGCAGACCGACATTTTTGGATTGTTGTCCATTCCAGTTGGATCCATATTTCGGATATTACTTTTTACACACCACTAAACTTTCTCCATTTCGAAGGAATGTAAGAGATGCATGAAGTGCATGCATTGGACGAGTGTAAACACTTGCTTGGGTAATTTCGTGATGCAGCTTGTACTGTGATAACCATAAGACTTTATCGGATACAAGAAAGTCAAAAGACAAAAAATCGAAGCATTTCTAATTCAGCTTAATCATAGGTGGCTTGTTATTTAGATTTAAACTGCATGAAACTCACTGGTCCTTTTTGTTGGCTTTGTTAACAACTTACGATTAGTTTTAGCTTGGTTTTGTGTACTTTCGAATAATAAATAAATTATTGTTTTATGTGTAATTGTATTTAAATAATAGAAAAGAGTATTAAGTTTTAAAAAAATACTCGAATCTAAAATTTGTAATTATTTTTTCAAGCCTTCATAGCATTAATTGAAACCTTACGTGTCATATTTCTTATAATTCTTCCAGATTCCCAAGTAATCACGAGACGAAGAAAATAAAATAAACTGGAATCACATTTAATGGTGTCCTTTAGCTGTGAAAATGCATAACTGTCACTTTTGGCAGCTATATCTCGCGAGTGTGATTAATTTAGAAACGGAGAAAAGGAGAAAGCTGAGGCATGAGTGAAAGTGTATGAATTTCTGAGTCACTTGAAAGTGAAGATTTTTAACAAACGAGAGCAGCAGAAACACGGGAACGTCCATATATTACGTCATCATTTTAGTGGGTGGGTGATTTTGGTCTTCCTATCTTTCCCATGTTAAAATTCCCTATCCCTTAATGTTTACGTTGGGTGGGTGGGTGATAAAATCGAGAATTTTTGATGACGTAATATATGGATAAGCCCCACGACTTTCTCTCACATTTTTTAGCGACAAGTGGGCAGATATAGATCGAACTTTTGTTAGACTGCATTTTCCCCGAGATTTAGGAAACGAGCCGGTTTATCTCGGCAGATGAACCAGACAGACGATTTTTTAAGATGTAAGTAAAGCACACAATTTATCACTTGTATTAACAACAAATGACACGGGTTTGCTTTATCCAGGATATTTTTAAGGGGATGTATTTTTCTTCATAAAATAGAAATGAAGATTTCCAGCGTAATATTTAATGCGTGATTTTGCATCATCTTCGAAATTCCGGGTGACATCAAATTTCTTCAAGTCCACTCTGCTTTCGCATTAATTTATACATACCCACGACCTCCGCTTTTACCATTTTATTTATCCTCATCCATTGAATTAAAACCTTACATTTTTGCAATGACAATAAATATAAAGTGAGAGGTCTCATAGTTCGTATTAATTACATCGACATATTTAAGTATGCAAGTGCGACGTGGTGAATGGTGAGATGGAAGTAATTCAGGTTTATCGTATGGATACATATTCGTTAAGACTGGAGTTACCACTTTCCCGATTATGTATAACGATAAGCAAAACGCTACATAAGTATGTGATGTAATTAGTAATTCGTAAAATTACGATCTGGCCAATTAGCTTTTGAAAAACATTTTTTATCCAGTATGAAAATAGTTTTAAAATTTACAGTGACTTTTGGCACAACATGAATCATGCTACAGTAGTGAGGCTAGTTAGGTACATAAAATTTAAACTTCAACTAAACTTCAAGCTAACACAATAATGTAAATCGTCGCTTATTACAATTCATAATGATAATTTTCTATATCATGTCAATTGCTTTGCGGATAACTTCTTTCTCA
Organism: Folsomia candida; assembly: GCF_002217175.1. Classification (NCBI taxonomy): domain Eukaryota; kingdom Metazoa; phylum Arthropoda; class Collembola; order Entomobryomorpha; family Isotomidae; genus Folsomia; species Folsomia candida. Next base: position 3,610,208 of record NW_019091200.1, on the reverse strand, counting down.
CTTTACGGCACATGTTCGTCATTTCTGTCATCTGAACAAGAGAAGAAAGTGCTGTCCGATATTGCAAGCCAGATATCTCCACCTAATAAAGGGGACAATTACTCTGAATGACAGTAATGATGAAATTGTTGCGTAAAATTGACAACATGCGGACGAACATTGAACCTTTTGTTCTTAAATGGTCCATCCTTCGGGACATTCATACTCCGTCCTGACTTCGAAGTTCTCTGGATGGTGGGTGCAGGTCATGAACCCGAATCCCTTACCACGTGGAGAGTGACCCAAGATAAAGCAGATGATGGTGATTGTTGCGATAAAAGCCACCAAGGAGTAAGCCCGTAGCATCCAGATCCGAGTGAGATGACCCTTCACACAAGATGACAATCATTAGGTCAAAGGTTACACAGCAAATATTTTACATGTCTGTCTCACTGGAGTGTCGAACCGATCACTTTCGAGGATAACGGGGATGGGTGCGATGAGATAGATTCGTCCATGTGTAAGTTTCATGATGCCATCGTTGATGCACTGCAGAAACTGTGAAGAATAAAAAAAATCAAAGTTCAATCATGTGAGGTCCACAAGGTTCTTACTGCGGTAACCTTACCGTCATAACGAAATGCATCACCAGGTCGAATATGATCCAGACCACAACGACAACGAAAACGGCCTCTTTGTTGAAATTCTGCAATACATAAGGCACCACGGAAAAATCCTGAAAGGCTGCAGGGGAGCCGGGAATGCGGATCGAGGTGATCATACAGATCACTAAGGACATATTCACATACATAGAATCCACATAGTAGAAAGGTCAAAGCTTATCCTTTTTATATTGTACACTAGTAATCAAATATGCACATGTACTCACGACAAAGGACGTAGTAAATATATCCGAGGAGCGAGTGCAGGATGATAATGATGTCTCTTAGGAGACGATTCATGCATCGAAAGCCACCGAGGATGAGCATGGTCGCCGCGATGGAGACAGAAATCCAGCCAAGAACTCGATGCAATCGCGCTGTGGGGTGCAGACTCACGCCGAGCATAGCGCGCGTCTCCACCAAACGCCACATCCCGACCAAGAACAAGAGTAGCGTCACGATCGCAGACCAAAGGTGGACCTAAAGGTTCGAAATAAGTTTAACTTGTCAAAGTCAACGCCATTGGCGAGACTCACAAAGAACCAGAGGTGCAGCAGCATAAGTCGCGTGTTCATGAACGTCTCCTTGAAGTATCGCGTGAGAAAGAACGATATCGGGGTGACGAACATGACGATGATGGTCATAATCACGCCGTGAATCAGTCTCGAATCCTGTGGAAATACAAATGCCTAAATTAGCACAGCCAATAAATCACCAGGATCGATTAAGCTTGATGTTCACCCAGATGTAGACGGTGTATGGGCTCTCGTTCACAACCATGCCGCGCTTGTAGGCATTAGAGTCTTTCATCTTGAGCGCCATTTTTTCCTCATTTGGTGGCTTTGTTGCACCTGCATAGAAACATATCTAAATCGGGATTCAGTTGGCTAATGGCCAGTAGAGGATAATATTTACCCTTTTCAGTGGACGTTGGTGGCGTGTAGGGTCGCGGAACGGGGATGGCGCAGGGAAATTTTTTTTTCACCTCTTCCATCTTTTCGCACAGGTCAACCATGACCTTCCTCTTCGTCGACTCCTTATACTTGTCCTCCCATTTCTCTCGACTTCTCGACTCATGCTGTTTATCAACCATCTTCACGAGCCTTGCAAGAGCGGGTTCTAAAAAAACGGTAAATCAAGGTCAGAAATACTATCATTAAAATTTAACTCCAAAAGTAGTAGCTGAATTCGGAAGCGCTGCACTAAATCTGATGCAAAATTAGGGATTGAACGAGGCATAGAACGATTTTTAATTAGGACATTAGTTTTGCGTAGCAATGTCATAGGATTATGAAATATTATCATTTTTCCGCTTCTTCATTCATGTTTCACTCACCTTTCGTCTTGCCGTCTCTGTACTCTTGGAAGAAGTCGTCGCATTTGGGCGCCGCTGCCTTCAAGCTCCCCACACCATCATTCCACCAAAGGAGCGGCCTGCACCTATAATTAAGAGGAATATAATATGTTATTAATGTAATTAAGATAATTGATTAACTAACGTACCTTCCCGTGATGGGAGGAAACATTCTGTAGAATTGTTCGTCCCGCCCTTTTTGTTGAATCTCAACATCATTCGCGAGGTACGGAATGGCTCTAATTATATAACCCGACGAATTTTGGAAGGACTCCACGCCCAAACAAGTCACGTCGTAGTACGGGTGCGGCAGATATGTGGGTCCTGGCTCATAGAGTAGATTAGTTAAAGTATGTATGCTGCAGTAGGTTCCATTTCTATCGTCCGGATTAGACGGATCACGATCGTCCGCGGCGATAAAAGTTTCCCAATCAAATTCGTTCATTTCCCGGGTGACGATGCCGATGATTACGAGCCAGGAAGAGAGAGAAGTTTCTTCCGGTAGGCCTAGAACATCACGAAATTTTGTCCAAAATGTTCCTCCAAGCTCCTCGGATAGAGGACCTTGGTAGGTGGAGGTGCGGCGAAGTCCAAAAGCGTTGACATCGTCACTCGGGGAGTCGAGTTCTTTCACGTCGCTAAGAAGGAGATCCTTCGGGAGGCCAAAGATGAACTTGATCGAGCCGCCGAAGGTGGAGTCGAAAGTCGCTTTGGGGTTGAGTTTGAGGTCAGCCCCGGCAGTGACGGACATGCGATGTAGCGTTTTTGTTCCGGGCATTTGGAATGGCTGGGCGTCATTCATGACCCATTCGCCCTGCAGCGGATGGCTGCACTGGACGCTCTTCACTCCATGCGGAATGGGGTCGGCACTTTCGTAGAAGATCGGAGCGTGCATCGCATGCGAGGAAGAGAACAGGATTCGAGTGGATATCGAGCGTTGAATGGCTGGGAAAAGAAAACTAAAATTTGATACGGACACAATTCAAAGGTTATCTTCTAATTTGGATTAGTTCTCACGGTAAACGAATTCAAGAGGCGAATCATCTCGAGGTTTTCCGGACGGGTGGTGGGCCCAGTTGTCGAAGGATTCAGGCGTAACATTTTTGTTCATCACGATACCATTTACGCTACGGAAGTATGACGTATGAAAAAATTACGATAACAAAATATAGGTACAGAAATTCGTCTTACACAAAGTCAATCTCAGCGTAGCGGTTGCAGAAAGAGTTGTCTAGCCGAAAGTTGAGATGGATTTCAGGTTCACCCTCGACAGTTTCCTGGGTCTGGCCATACTTGGTCTTCTTGTTGTTGTGCGTCCGCGTATAGTAAAAGTTATTACCGTACTAATGGGTGGACACAAATAATATTTCAACATTCGTCACAATAATTACGAAATAATTAACTATTAACATGAGCTTCTCCGAATTGGACAGTTCCACAAGACATGAACTGTTGCTTGACATATTCCGTCTTCATTCTATAGCCGTCCTCCTCGCAGGGGGGAAAGTCTTGGACAAATTCGCCAATTCCACCCACCCACACGCGACGGGTTGGCCGAGGCTCCGGCTTAAATGGGGGACGTCCCGTTTGCTGGAAGGGTCCACAACGTTCGCAAGGAGGTCGAGGTCTCCCAGCGGCGAGCGTCAGGCCTCGTGCCGTCACCATGAGTTTATCAATCACGTGGTTGGCCAACACATCGGCAGCGGCTGAGGGTTGGTTGTCGACACGTACAAGAAGTTTTTCTGCGTCTTCCTTGGATAAATTGTGATCTACGGCAAGCCTGATTCTCAAATGGTACCAGCCTAAGGATAAGATAATTGAAGTTCTGATCCTTCAGGGTGACATAAAATGATTTATATTTCACCTTTCATAAAGTGACCTCTGCTTTTGATCCCAGTCACATCCACACGAAAGATAAGTCCCAACCTCTTCCCCGTCATGAGTTGTAAAGCGGTGTTTACCAGGTCGGTGCTGTAACGCCTGTGCCAGAACCAAGCTGTCGGCTCTCGCATCCAGAACTCGGAGTGAGGTGTGTGGGCGAAATCATGCACGTCTGGGCTGTCAGCAAGGACGCCGGAACCTGTGGTTAATTTTAGAATATGTTTTGTGAAATTTGTTCCCCAAGTACCACCTACATATTTACTGGAAGAGATCACATGAGTATATTCAACAAACATGCGATTATGACGACGTTTTACTTACTCAAGAAACGGAACTTGGGGACGTTGGCGCAGAAAAAGTGCGGGTTAAAGTTGGATGGATTTTGTAGGTCGGAGTCATCGGTGCGGAAGCGGTCCCATGATTCCATGTATGCGACGCGCGAGTGGTAAACATTTCTCGCTCTTTAGAAGATGGCAAATTTAAAAATTCAATTCAAATTAAAAATAAGTTAATCCAATTAAAAATTTTAGTGGCCAGATTACTTAAGGTCATGTCACATTGAAGAAATTACTTACTGGTTCGTCATAATTAAGCATGTAACGGGAGGATTCTTATTATGAATCCACCTTAAGGGACCCAGCTTAGGCTTGAAGACTGTCATGAGGTCTTCCACTCGCGTATAGAGTTGGCCTGTGACACTGGTTGTCAAACAGGCGGCCAAGCCGACCAGGATCACGGGGGAAAGGCGACACATGACGATGAGGACAATTTTCTTCCCCAATGAAGAAGACGACGAGTACTTAACGCACAAAGATATAGTTCTTCTTACTCAGAACTTCTGAGAGGCTGGTGAAGGGAACTAACTGAAGTCGGGGTGTGACGGAGGATGAAGACCGCCAAGTAATTGGAGGAGGATGCCGAATAATGCTGGAGAAATGATGAGATTCCCTCATATATAATCTATTTGAAAAACAATTACTAAAAAATTAGTTACCACTATGCTTGCAGACAGAGAAAATTTTAAATGTTTACCTTTTTAAAAATCTGGGGGTAAAAAAAAATCTGGTAGAACGAACAGCAGGATCACTTTTTTGGGCAGAATTTTCTCAACTTTTGACCTCTGCGAGGGTCCGAGATTTGATCGGCTCGTCATGGTAATATAACTTTTCGGCGCAATGAGCATTTTATATCGGGTTTTGTTTTCACAAATTTTGAAAAGTTCAGAATGATAACGATGGTCCAGTTCCAAAGTTTTCACAAATCACTTAATTGTATTAGCGCCATAGCCATTAAAAATAAAAAATAAACGGGGCACTTAAAAAAATATTTTTTTAATTTGAGACACGTTTCAGCATGTTTTGTTGATCAAGTTTTCGCTTAAAAAAATGGCTTAAAAATATGGCTTAATAATGTTGACATAATTTGTGCATTTAAAATTCAAATATTTAAAGCCATACTTTCCACTATAGTAAAAGAGTTGATTTGCCCGAAAAATAAACAATTTAAAACAACTATGCACAAAAGTTCTACTTTTTTCTGTGCTAGTTGAGTTCATTTCCGTTGCCAATAATCCTTTGAAGGCAACCAATTTACTACAAAACAACACAAAAGGTAGACATACATAAATGTAACAAAGGGAGGAAAACGATATTTGCGAAATCTGTGTTTTCACAGATTTGGAGTGCAATTTAAGGTGGGAAATGCCACCCGGTTTCCTCCTCGATTGTATTTTCTAGGTACATGGAGAAAGTCCATCCGTTTCATGTGTCGAATTCAATTTGTAACCAAATTTCGTCAAAGTGAGACAAAATCAAGGCAGCAAATCCACAAGATTTATTTGCTTGAGTGAAAGTACAAATTTGTGGGGGACAGGGTTCCGTGCGGACCATTTTTCTTGTGAACTATGCAAGATAAGCATTATTTTGATAATGCAATCGTAAAATTCTCGATTCTAATAATAATTATATTTACATACGAGTATAAGCAATAAATACAGAAATATTTATATGCAGCATCCTAAACATGGATCTCACTCTCAGCCAGTCAGAAAGTTGACTTATACTTTTCAACACTTAAAAAACGTCAGAAACCCAGCTTCGTTATCAAATTATAAATTTTATTTATGTAAGTAAGTAGTTAACAAATTTCGAAAATCGATCACACTTTTCTGCTCACAGATCATCTCTCCGTGAAAGTTATCTTTCTCTCATCCAATTTTCACTACTTTCTCCATCAAGGAAGAATAATCGGTTTTGTTGTGCCGTATATTTTCCTCGTCACATTTAACGTATAAACTTTTGTGAAATGAGTGATCATCATCCGATACGATGCAGGGAGGAAAGTTATTGTATTCGCAATTTGCATATTGCGAAAACATAAATCAGATTATGATTTCATATTATACGCGAGGATCGTGCATAAATACCTTTCTAAGGGTAAAGATATCCCGTAGATCACATGTTACTAGGGCATATCGACCACGTGTTTTATACCCAATCCCCCGTCACAACTCCTTAACTTTGCAAAATGTTGGCCAAATTGAATAAAACCACGAGAAACTGATGGACGAGACGAGGTGTTGAATAATGGTATCGATGTTGGCACGGAATAAATGCAGATTGGCGGATTCGATGGCTAACGGTTCAGTCAAGTTCATTTGCTTGGGCACGTTTTGGATGTAAACGTAGTGCAAATATTTACTTTGTAACGCCTCGTCCTGCCTCCAGCCTGACTCCGTCCGAAAACCGGTGTTATGTGGATAACATAAAAGTTGGTTGGTTGGTTGGCAAAAGTGTGTATGTATCCATTGTTTGGATAATCATGACTATCCATCCAGCCAGTAAAGTTCATGTTGGGCAAAGTCCGTAAAGCTGTTAGAAATTGTTCAGGCTTATCTGTTTACGCTTAAAATGGCTTACAAAACATTGAGCAAAGACCGTGCAGAATTCTTTGAATTTCAAAATATTTACTTATCAGATGGGTAACAATGTATTGCGTAATATTGGTAATGCGAAGGTGACAAAGATATGCGGCACGAGAATAAGCACATTTTCCAGATTATACTGTCGTCCATATTATACCCTTATCCAGGTTTTTTTTGTCCGTATTTTGCATTGTTCAGTACCACGTGGTCCTTGTGCTCGGAACCCGTGACAAAGTATTTATTGAGCTTACTTTAATTTTATGGCAAAAATGAATCTAGTGACAAGAGAAGTGCGCTGGGTTTATAATTTGATTTCGCAAAGTTTCCATTGTCAGTCCCATTATTGACTCGGATAAAAGAGTGATGCTGGAAAAACGGATAATTCCAAATTTTGCGTGGGTTGGTGTGTGGTGTGGATAAGTAAAAGTTTTGCTTATCCACTTATCCACCCGTGCATATATCCATTTCGTTGTCTTATTAGAAGTAATAGCGTTCGTTACTCTTCTCATGTAATTATATTAATGGAAAAGGTATCAGAGTGGGTGGGTGGGTGGACCGAATTCAAGACACGTGCAAATATTTTTCTTACTAAAAACGTCAAAAATTTCCAAGTTTTTTTTTCCTACGCCAAGAAGGTACGAAATAGTTGAGTAAAGAATTAAAGTGATTATCAAGAATATTCTGGGACGATCCAGTTCGGATTCTTGAAAGCTATGGGAATTTTGACGGGAGATAAAAGTTGGTGATTATCCTGGTAAAATATTTCTTAGCCGAATGACTGAGGAAAGTTGATTCACCACCATAAGTCTGGCTGGAAAGGAGAGAAAGCGTTTATTTTTAGGCAATGAAAGAAAACCCAAAGTCAATATGAGACCATTTAGCCTTCCACAATATGGATGGGCACGACATGAGGGAATAGTTCACACTCTTAGAAAAATTCTGGCAGATCGACCCGGAATTTTGTGAGGTTTGGAATCCTATTCATAAGAGTCATACGTGTGTCATGGTCAAGTCAGTGGCCGCGGAAGCGTGGGGACCGCAGGACAATGTCCCCACGGGTAGTCGATGTCCCCACGGGTAGTCGATGTCCCCAAGGGTATTCGATCTCCCCACGGTATTCAAAATCCCCAAGGGGATTCGATCTCCCCATCATCTATCCATGTTATACAAACCCCTCCCTTCCCCTATCCTATCATGTTATGTTCCCACATGTCCCCACAGCCTCCGTGGCCACTGGGTCACCGCCCAGTTACAGATTGTCACCACATTTTTTAGAGTGTATTTAGTTTAGTTGAGGTGGTAAAGAGGCATGAGTCAAATGGATATGCATACATATGTACCCCCAAACTTATAGGACCTTGCCCTTTTATTACAAAAGTTGACGAGAATGCTTTCACCGGAAGGCAAATGAAAGTCCATTGTTCTTTTGTCCACCTCAGCAAACATGTTCCCGTCCTGTTCCTGACTGGAGAAAGGACCATGTGTTAGCCTTTTTCCTGAAGTTGCCGACCTTGGCCTTGAGTTGCGGTTTAACCAGTTTGGGAATCAATGTCAATGAATTTTTGCATGGTAAGGGTTTTATTGTTTTGTGTGGTTATGTACGAATTTTGAGGCTGGTTTCTGGTCAGTTTTTCAGTGATAAAATTCGTATACGTGCTACTATGTTATTCATGATGATACTGTGTAACCTGTCAAAATATTGTTTAGAAAAGTTGGTGAACGTGAACCGTCATTTGTCATTTACAGGCACAATTTTTAGGCAGAAATTTGTAACATCCTGCACACAGATAAATAGTTTCCCATAAAAAATAACCGGGATATTTCCAGTTTGTATATGGAAGAACAAAACTTTGATAATTCAGTAGACACATTACAATGAAAAGTATGATGAAGTTTCATATCAAAAAATGATTTATTCACATTCTCCAGCAAATTAACTAAATTTATTAAATTGCAAAGTTTGGGCAAAACAGGTCTCTCAAAACATAGGTACTAGATCGCATTCTCCCTACAAAAATCTCTAAAAAATGTGCTTTTCTTCAATTTGTGAAGAATTTGTATTTCTTCTGAATTGCATGAAACTCATAAGCTAGAAAATAATAAGTCATTCAACCGACGAAAAGTTGAGTAAAAAGTGGGGACAATAAAGTCTCAATTTAATATAATTGAAGTCTGAACGGGCACAATTGCATTTCTCTGCCTGAGAGCTCATCATTATACACGAGCTCAAGTCATGATCAGGTAGTGATCATCTCGTGTCTTAAACCTGTAAAATTTCATCGGTTCACGTCTAGGTTTGGAAAACATGCATATTGATTAAGATTTTATCATGAAAGTTATTTAAAAGAAGTCGGAAAATTTTTCATGAGTCTGGACGGAAAACAGGAAATATTTGTAATAATAGAAACCTCAGGAAAGTGAATGTCCTGGAAAACTGCTTCCTTAGCTAACATTTACTTCTCAGATTGCAAGATCAACATTTTTTTAAACGTCAGGTAGAAAGCAGATAAGGAATTGATATGGCCACCCGCTTAATCGCATGATACACAACCAGGAACCCGGAGTTTTTATCTGATCACATGATACGTACAGCATTACTAAAAAATAAAAAAAATCCTCAAAATTCTGTAGAGGATTTGGCCTTATTTTTGCGAACGTGACTCTGCAGTGTAAAATTTTCATCCTTTTTGGCGTATTCACGTCAAATTCGATAAGTTTTGGACGTCAAGTTGCCATCCGAAAATTGCCAATTTTGATGCGGTTTGTCTAACCACGTAAAACGGGAAAGTAGTTACGTCACGATTTTATTTTCCCATTGTGCCTTCTCCATTTCAAATTTCTCTCGTAAAATAATTGAACCGGGTGAAAGCACGTCGTACTCTTGCCAGCATTTCGGCACAAATTAGACGAGACTGCGAATCAATTTAGCAGCTCAGCCCTCGTGATCTCTTGCCTGATCTCTGCT